>NW_026575035.1:917742-2117742 GCF_905146905.1 Nyctereutes procyonoides | reverse complement strand
TAATTTAAAAGTACTTCATTGCTGAAAAAATACTAACCGTCATCTGAGGTCTCAGTGAGTCATAATCCCTGATCACAGAGCTCCATAACAAATACAATGAGGAAAGAGTTTGAAATATTGCAAGAATTACTGAAATGTGACACAGGCACATGAAGTGAACAAATACTGCTGGAAAAATGTCACCAATAGACTTGACGTAGGGTCGCCACAAACCTTCAGTTTGCAAGAAAAAACAAAACCACAATATCTGTGAAGTGCAATAAAGCCAACCACAATACAATAAGATATGTCTGTCCCCCCCTGCCCAACTCGAAGGGTTGTATTTAGGAAAACACTTTGAAAGGTTAAAAGTGCTGCTATACAAATGAAAGGTATTATCCTTACAATAATAAAGTTTAACTATGATCAGTACCCTGTAAGTATTTCACTAATTTTAACTATTGCTAGTCTTCACATAAG
Source organism: Nyctereutes procyonoides (assembly GCF_905146905.1). NCBI lineage: Eukaryota > Metazoa > Chordata > Mammalia > Carnivora > Canidae > Nyctereutes > Nyctereutes procyonoides. The sequence continues at coordinate 2,117,283 of NW_026575035.1, read as the reverse complement.
AGTCAGACACATTTGGTAGGTAAGCAAAAAACTTAAACATTATCTAGTTGATTTAAAAATGCATATTGCAAAAAGAAAGAAAGAAAGAAAGAAAGAAAGAAAGAAAGAAAGAAAGAAAGAAAGAAAGAAAGAAAATGCATATTGCAAAGCCCCATCCTCCAGAAACTCTGATTCAGTAGGTGTAGAGTCTGCCCAGGAATCTGCATTTTAAATAAGCCCCTTGGAGAGTGGAAGACAGATCAGCAACCCAACTTTGAGAAACACTTCATTTTGCAAAATGGAGACATTTCTCAACCTCCCACTTCCTGACCATGCCCATGCTCCCACTGGGCCTGGGTGTGAGAAGAGAGCACATTACTTTCATATCCCTTCATCAATATTTCAGAATCTACGACATGAAGGACTGGAAAGAAATAAAGCAGAATGGGGGATTATGTAGATGGGTTTGGTTTCCCTTTAATGACGAGAAAAATGCATGTCTGCTCTGAGCAGATGATAAATTGATCCAGAAAATGTTGCACAAGTGTTCTTTGCTAAGCTGAAGGGTCAAAGTCAACAATATAAAAGAAAATATACCTCTGTTTAGTTGAAAAGGACTTACGTTCAAGGCATTGCACAATGGGGCTGGTATGGGTTACACTCTGTCATATGGCCCTGTTCATTTACTCAGCTTTCCATAGAACTGTGACAAAAGAGGACAATGAGAGAGAGAGAGAGAGATTTAGCTCTTGTGCTTGCAGTTTGTTTTTGCACCTGTGGTTCTTTGTTTTTGTGTGTTTTTTTTAATGACAATAGTTTGAGAGCATCATGATAATATTTCTAAAGATAATCAGTGACAGAGTTCACGAGTGAAGTTAGGATAATGAAATGGAGGACCTCTCCTAAAAAGAACCCCTTTTCAGGAAAGAGTATCTACTCTAGAATTAAGTGAAAACAAAGAATGAAACTGAGGAAGAAGTTTCTAGAGGTGGCTCCTAGAAATCTAAGAGTAACTATTTTAAAAAGATTTATTTGAGAGAGAGAGAGAGAGAGAGAGCACATGGGGGAAGGGGCAGAGGGAGAGAGAGAAGCAGAAGCAGACTTCCCTATGAGCAGGGAGCCCAACATGGGGCTCCATCCCAGGACCCCAAGATCACAACCTGAGCCGAAATCAAGAGCCAACTGTTCAACCAACTGAGCCACCCAGGTACCCTTCTTTTTTTTTTTTTAATTTTTTTTTATTTACTTATGATAGTCACAGAGAGAGAGAGAGAGAGAGAGAGAGAGAGAGAGAGGCAGAGACACAGGCAGAGGGAGAAGCAGGCTCCATGCACCGGGAGCCTGACGTGGGATTCGATCCCGGGTCTCCAGGATCGCGCCCTGGGCCAAAGGCAGGCGCCAAACCGCTGCGCCACCCAGGGATTCCCCCAGGTACCCTTCTAAGAGTGACTCTTTACCAATGTTAAACTCCTTTGTCTTGCAACTTTCCATTTCTAAAATCAGAAAAAAAAATTAAAAAGAAAACAAAAACAAACAAACAAAAAAGAATTCACAATCTATTCCCTTTACTCATAGAAAACTCTCAGGTCCATCTTCACTACCTCCACCCACACGGGAGCACATGCACATATGCGTATGTGCATATTGGGTTTCTGTGCTCACAGTAAACACTGAGAATTAGAAAATCAGGGTAGAAGCATTTCTGAAGTCAGGTACATCGATAACCAGAAGTGGCAGGTAATGGCCTGATAAAAATCAGGAAGACAGTCTATTGAAAAGTTTACAAGATAACTTCAGAATCACCAAAATCTAGGACCCTTCGGTGTTTCTGGCAAGCTTGGCACAAGAGTGGAGGAAAATCCTTTCCTGACTCTGAATCCTCCCCTTCACCGTCTTTTCTCTGGGTGACCAAAGAGGGGTGTGTGACCATCTGGCCAACTCTGTACTCCTGCCTTGGCGAAATGTGCGTAACTCAGCCCTTTACATTCCTTGCTCAAAACCAAGTGCTTCTATGGGCTCATTGAAAAAGGCAATACCGCTGTGTCATGACTTAAAACAGGGAAAAAAAACCCAGTAAAACCCCAAACCAAAAAAAAAAAAAAAAAAAAAAGAAAAAAAAGAAAAAAGAAAAAAGAAAAAAAAAGCCAAAGGCCTCCTGGGCTCCTGTGTGCAACAGCAGAGTACAAAACCTTTGTTCACTGCAATGATGCCAACACCTCAAGAAAAAGCTCAATCATCTTCCATGTTCTGTTGATGAAGGTACTCCACAATGCCTTTTGGAAAGATTTCCATTAAAATGGTTAAAATGAAAGAAGTTTCTGTACCAGAAGTGAGGAATTCTTATCCTTTCATTTATTCAAAAATACTTCTTTCCCAAAATTTCTGGATAAGCAAGGTTTGTCTAAGGAGGCAAGATTAGGGGTGGGGGAGGAACAGCTGTTTTGAGTTAAACAAGAAGCATGTTAATGACAGCGCGGGAGGCAGGAAGATACTCAGGTTTAGCTGCCGGTCAAAAAAGTCATGTGCTAAATGGTTGAATGAAAACAATTATTCAGGGTCTGTGATAACAGACGTGAGGATGGAGATTCAGAAGACAGCGCTGATGAATGAGGTATCTGTGGCAAAAAAACCCCATCCTTCTCGAACCTTCGGTCCCAAGCTGGAATGGGAAGTAGACCGCAGGGCACAGGCGCTGGGTGCTGAAAATGGCCCCGTGTGACTTGCCAACGTCCTGGCTTTATGGAGCATTTTCTGAGAAAGGTGATAACTTGACGGCAGATGGATCGTGGCAGGGACAAGAGGGGGAAAAGAGGATGGTTTCAGCTGGAATATTAATGATAAACACAAAATGCCATGATTACTATGAACGTTACAGGCACCAGAGACACTAAGGAAAACAAGCCAGTTAAGTCATTTTATCTTTACAGTGGTTCCTATAAGGGGTCAGCGGGTCGTGGCAGAAACTACCAGGTAATTATCTCCGCGTGTCTCTAAGCCAGCAGGACGCCTCTCTAAGTCAGAGAGCTCCAGCCTTTCTGCAAGGAGACCCTGGAGCTTACTGATGCTGGGCTGGAAAAGGCCAGGAATGTAAGGAGGATTCCCAGCGCTGACCTTCCTAAGGAGAGGAGAGAAATTGGCATCAGGTCTCACCCCCTCATCCGGCTTGCCTCTCACCCTGCACCTGCATGCCAGAGACCCTGAAAACCTCCTACTGACAGGGGAATTCTGTCTCAACTGAAAGGAGACCGAAACTAAACTATCTCCATTTGAGAAGTGGAGACCTGTACAAGGAACACAGATTCGAAACTGCTCTCACCAGGGCACAACCCTGACTTCAGCCCTTACCTTCTCCTAAACCACTTGACAAGAAGTAGCCATGTTTAGGGCTTTGAAACACAGAAATCCTTTAAAAAGTTGTTTTTTTTTTTTCTCATTCTGCATCACATTATCTGATTTATGCTATAGATTATAGGAAATATAAAAGTATAATTATTAGGTTCTTAAAAAACAAGCTGGGAAATTGCACTGGTGGGGATTTACCCCAAAGATACAGATGCAATGAAACGCCGGGACACCTGCACCCCGATGTTTCTAGCAGCAATGGCCACAATAGCCAAACTGTGGAAGGAGCCTCGGTGTCCATAGAAAGATGAATGGATAAAGAAGATGTGGTTTATGTATACAATGGAATATTCCTCAGCCATTAGAAACGACAAATACCCACCATTTGCTTCAACGTGGATGGAACTGGAGGGTATTATGCTGAGTGAAGTAAGTCAATCGGAGAAGGACAGTGTATGTTCTCATTCATTTGGGGAATATGAATAATAGTGAAAGGGAATATAAGGGAAGGGAGAAGAGATGTGTGGGAAATATCAGAAAGGGAGACAGAACATAAAGACTCCTAACTCTGGGAAACGAACTAGGGGTGGTGGAAGGGGAGGAGGATGGGGGGATGGGGGTGACTGGGTGACGGGCACTGAGGGGGTCACTTGACGGGATGAGCACTGGGTGTTACCCTGTATGTTGGCAAATTGAACACCAATAAAAAATAAATTTATTATAAAAAAGAATCTAGATCCTAAAATAAGAAATAAATTTAAGAAATGTAAAAACAAAAACAAAAACAAAAACAAACAAGCTGGGAGGCCATGGCCATCAACAACTACCTATAAATAGCTCCTAGATCCAGATCTCTCCCCAGCCCTGGCCCCATATTTCCAATTGCCTACTGGACATCTCCACCGGGGTATCCCCTAACTTGTCAACTCCTTGTTCTTGAATTTGCTTTCCTCCCAATGAAGGTCTCTTGTCACCTTTTCTTCCTGGTAAGTTCTTGAGATGAGGAAGACTAGGAGGTTGGCTAATCAGAAACACATCTGTCCCACCACACCATGGAGACAGATGCACATTGGCTGATTCTCAAGGATGTTGATAGAACTTAGAATTCAGGTCACAGTGCAGACCGACTCAGAGATGTGTGTGCCATGGTCCCACATCAGCACTTGTCCTGAGTCAGGGGTACAGCTGACCCTTGAACAACACAGGTTTGAACTGCACTGGTCCACTTATATGTGGATTTTTTTCTCAATAAATACAGCACAGTGCTGTAAATGTCTCTTCCTTCTGATTTTTGTAACAAGATTTTCTTTTCTCTGGCTTACTTTAAGAATACAGTATATAATATATTTATAACATATAAAATATGTGTCAATTGACTGTGTGTGTTTTCAGTAAAGCTTCCCATCAACAGTAGGCAGATAAGTTTGGGAGGGGGTCAAAGTTACACATAGGTTTTCAACCGCACAGGAGTTAACCCCTGTGTTGTCCAAGGGTCAACTCTACTTGAGATAAAGGACACCAAGACAGCAGGAGTATAGAAGAGGCACTAATAATAGTTTTTGTTACTGTTATGGTCATGGCCCCATGGATTTTCCTTGACAAAAACATGATTAAGGGAAGTTTGGCCTTGATTGCCTGCCTCTTCATTCTGGGCCCTTCCCCTGAAGATAGAAACCTGCTCACTCAGATCCCTATTCTGAAAATGTTCCTGCCCACATAGTCTTTCTGTATAGACTCATAGAAAGTGGAACCTGAAAGGAACATTGGAGGTCTTCTAAGTCAGCCCTTTAAGTACAGATGAGGTCATGGAAATTCAAAAAGTGCTAGGTCCTTGGTCACAGAAATCCAGTGGCAGAGCCATACTAGAACCAAGATCATCTGTGGTGTTTCACCCTCCTTTCTGCTTTCACAACCACACAACGATAAAGAAAAATTGATATCCTTCCCAGAGATGGTTACACTTTAACAGGGTTCAAGGAATCAAGTTAACCCAGTCCTTAGGTTCGACTATCAGGGATCGATGACGAAGCAGAGCATGTGTTTACGGGTGAGCTATTCATGAAGGGACCCTCATGAATGCATCTCTTTTACTATCACAGAGGTCTAACATTTATACATGGCTTCGTTGTCTCTTAAACTCTGTGAAATACGATGCTGTCCTAGATGGAGAGGAAAACACCCACAGCAACTATGCTGCCCTCCTGCACAGTCTACATGTCATAATTAAATTCATCATGTAACCTGAGCCTACCTCTTATATGTGCAATCATCTACATTATTTCCCCCAGAGAAAAGTGAGGCTAATAAGAGATTCTTATATCACTTTCCTGTGGCTCTTGGTATTTTGTTGCCAATTTAGTGACTGCTCAGCTTCAAGTTTGAGCAGGAGGAAGGACTAAAGGTGTGGGTGAAGTCGTGGATGTGAGCTTGGACCCAGGAGATGTCTGTGTTTACTCACCTTGGTGATTGTCAAGCCGTTTCCTATGAACAGCCTAATCAGATTGCAAGAGAGCCAGCATGCCTAGTAGTAAGCACTGCTTCTTGAACACCAACTCACTCTCTTCTCACATCCCCATCCTTTCTTCTTTAAGAACTGGAAATAGTTTTGCCATTTCTATTTATCTCTATCCCCGTCTTCCTCACTTCCTTCCCATTTATCTTACCAAGGTAAATGCAAAAGAAACTCTTTGGAATACATATTTAACCTAGCATGTCACAGGTATGCAATAAGCACGCTGAGGTTAATCCTTTCTTCTGTGCCTATGAATCAAGAAATCTTGGAAAATCTGGCACGGTATTACATGTCAGATTTTCATGTAGGTCATATATGGAAATATTGCTTAAAAGCTAAGGAGGGTGGGGCACCAGGGTGGCTCAGTTGGTTTAGTGTCCAACTCTTGATTTCAGCTCAGGTCATGATCTTGGGGTCCTGAGACCGAGCCCTGTGTCCTGCGTCTGGCTTTGCGCTCAGTGGGGAGCCTGTGATTCTCTTTCTTCTTCTGCCCTTCCTCCACTTGCACATAATCTCTCTCTCTCAAATATATAAATCTTTAAAAAATGCTAACAAGGGTGAGGATTATGATTCCAGATAGGATTCTTGACATTATTCATGGAGTTTTCCACAGCTTCTATTAAAGGACCTACAGGATCTTTTCCACAAAGGATCCATTCACCAGCATGAAATTCAAGTTCCGTTTCATGTCTTTAAAAATCTTGATGGTTTTCACTTTACTCCATCAAACATTCATGTTTTTTAAATATAAAATCCTCCCACAACTTCTAATGAAACTGACACTTCAAGATGCACCATGTTTATTCTGTGATTCTTAACAGCCCCTATAATACTACTACCTACTCCAATAAAAGAAATCAAACTTAGCCATCAAGAGAACCATTGAAAGACTCATGCTCTTTGGAGGTTTGGTTTCCAATTTTATTCTTAACCTTTTCCCCCCATCAACTCTAAAATCTGAGAAATGCTTCTGTTCAATATGTATACTAGAACTTTTGGAATGCTATCCAGTCCATGTGCCATCCTTTCTATGCTGTTTTTATCCATAGTCCTGCTAAAGAGATAGACTAGTCTGTCTTGTTCATTCCATGTGCCAGCAACTGCCCTGACCCAAGCTGACTCAATCAGACACTCTCCTGAGAATTTAGAATTGGGTCCCAGCAAAGTCATTTTATTTTATTTTTAAAAATATTTTATTTATTTAAATAAAATAAATAAAAAGGCAGAGACACAGGCAGAGGGAGAAGCAGGCCCCATGCAGGAAGCCCGACATGGGACTCCATCCTGGGTCTCCAGGATCAGGCCCTGGGTTGAAGGTGGCACTAAACTGCTAAGCCACCCGGGCTGCCCCAAAATCATTTAAAAGAGAAATAAAGCAGCAATAAATAAGTTAAAAATATTTTTCTTACCAAAGTGGAATTAATTAGAAATCAATAACAAAAAGCTATATAAATGCTACCAAATATTTAGAAATTAAGCAATGTACTTCTAGATAATTTACGGGTCAAAGAAAAAAATAAGCAAAATTTAAAAATATTTTGAAATGGATGAAAATAACAGTACAACATATCAAAAGTACAGAATGCAGAATTCCCATCATAAGAAATTTGAAAAAAAAGCAAATAAATTCAAATCATTCAGAGGGTGGAAATAATAAAGGTAACAGTAGAACCTGATGAAATCTAAAACACAAAAGCAATAGAGAAAATCAATCAAATCAAAAGCAAATTCTTTAAAATGACCAATAATATTGAAAACAAGGAAAGAAGCGTGATAACACAAATTACCAATGTCAGGAATAGAAGCATGAATAGAGCCTGTAGACATTAAAAGAATAATATCAGAATATAACGAATAGTGTCATATCCATAAATATGACAACTTAGATGAAACAGACAAGTCCTTGAAGGACACAAACTACCACAGCTTCCTGAAGACAAAATAGTTAATCTGAAAGCTCTGTATCTATTAAGTAAATTGGATTAATATTTCAGGATTTCCTTAAAGATAAAACTCCAGGTCCAGAGGCTCCACCAGTGAATTCTATCAAACATCTAGGAAAGAAAGAATATCCGTGTGTACAAACTCTTTCAGAAAATAATGGAGGACAACTTTTTACAGCTCATTTTATGAGTTCACAATTACCCTGACACCAAAACTAGGCCAATATCACACACAAAAGTTATAGACCAATATTCTCATGAATATAGACACAAAAATCCTTAGCAAAATAAGGCAAATTCAATCTGGCAACATATAAAAAGGGTAATACTTCATGTCCAAGTGGGATTTATTTTGGGGGGGATATTCCAGGCTATTTTGACATTTGGAAATCAGTCAGTAGGATTTAATGTATTAACAAACTAAAAGAGATAAACAATATAGTCACTTGAAAAAATTCAATAACCATTACAAAATACAACAACAACGAGCTACCACTACATACCTATTAAAATAGCCAAAAGCCAAAACGCTGATACTACCAAATGCTGATGAGAATGAGAAGCAACTGGAGCTCTCATTCACTGCTGGTGGAATATGGAATGGTACAGCCAGTTTGGAAGACAATTGGGCTATTTCTTACAGAACTAAAGATACTCTTATAAGATCCAGCAATTATGCAACTTGGTATTAACCAGATAAGTTGAAAACTTATCTTTTTTTATATTTTATTTATTTATGCATGAGAGACACACACAGAGAGAGGCACAAACACAGGCAGAGAGAGAAACAGGCTCCATGTAGGGAGCCCGAAGTGGGACTCGATCCAGGACCCCAGGATCACACCCTGAGCCAAAGGCAGGCGCTCAACTGCTGAGCCACCCAGGCATCCCGAAAACTTATCTTTATACAAAAACCTGCACATGTATATTTATAGCAGCCTTATTGATAATTGTGAAAACATGGAAGCAACCTAGAGGTTTTTCAGTAGTTGAATAGATTTTTAAAAACTGTGCTACATTCAGACAATGTAGTATTACCCAGCACTAAAAAGAAATGAACTATCAAGCCATGAAATGATAGGGAGGAAACTTGACTTCATATTTCTAAGCAAAGAAAAGGCTACAATGGCTGATATGATTCCAACTTATATGACCTTTTGGAAAAGGCAAAACTATGGAGACAGTGAAAAGATCTGTGGTTGCCAGGGGTTAAGGAGGAAGGTAGGAATAAATAAGCAAAGGTCAAAGGACTTTTAGCTGTTCTGTATGACACAATAATGTGGATACATATCTTTGTACACTTGTCATGCACAATACCAAGAGTGAAACATAATGTAAACTGTGGACTGGGCAGGGCCAGGGAGGGGGAGTAGGGGTGATAATGATGTAATGATAATGTAGGTTTATTGTTGTAAGAACAATACCACTCTGGTACTATTGGATTTTGATAGTGAAGGAAGCTGTACAAATGTAGGGGTAGAGGATATATGGGAAATACATCCATACCTTCCCCCTCAATTTTACTATGAACATAAACTTCCCTAAAATATAAAGCCTATTTTAAAAATTGGTAAGTGATAAATTTTAAAGTCACTATCTGTAAAGGCATAAAGAAATGAAATATTTAGGAATAAATCTAGTGCAATAAGTGGAATATTTATGTTCTGAAAACTAGAAAACATTTTTGAGAAAGTACTAAATTAATTAAGAGATATACCCTGTACACAAACTGAATAATCAATATGAATAAGAGATCAATTTTCCTTTCATTGACTTGCAGTTTCAGATCAATCATTCTAGCTAAAATCCTAGCAAGTTTTTGGTAGAAATTGACAGACAGATTGTAAAAGGTATATAGAAATGGAAAGGTCCTAGAATGCTCAAAACAAATTTTAAAAAGAACAGCAAAATTAGGAATTTATATTACCTGATTTGAAACCTACTCTAAATCTACAGTAATCAGGATAGTATGGTGTTTATTTAAGGATAGACATATAAATCCCTGGAATAGAAAAGAAAGTCCAGGAATAGATCAACATACATATGGTCAATTGATTTTTGACAAAGGTGCACAAGTAATTCAATGGAGATAAAGACGGTCTTTGCAGTGAGTGGTTCTGGGACAACTACATATCCATATGGGGGAGGGGAATAGTACCTCAATTCACATCCCCTGTTAAATATAAAAATAAACTTGAAATGGATCAGAGACCTAAATGTAATATCTAAAATTATAAAATGTCTAGGAAAAAGCATACAAGAAAACCTTCTTGATCTTGGGATAGGCAATATTTCTGAGGACACATACAGAGATAAAAGGTAGAGCATTGGGAATATAGTCAATGGTATTTTCATGGTGTTCATATGGTGACAGGTGGTAGCTTGTGGTGTTGTGGTGAGCATAGCCTATTGTAGAGTTGTCCAATCACTGTGTTATACACCTGAAGCTAATATGACAATGTGTGTCAACTATACCTCAATTAAAAAAAAAAGATTTCTGAGGATACAAAAAACACTAACCATAAAAATCCACATAATCGTCTTCCTTAAGGTTCGAAATGTTTTCCCCTCCAAATGTGCTATCAAGAAAATGAATCAACAAGCCAAAGACCATAAGGAAATATTTGCAATTGCATGTATCTAACAAAGAATTTCTATTCGGAATATAAAAACACAATCCAGTAACAGAAAGGTAAAACACCCTAGACAAAAAATGGGCAAAAGATTTGAACAGACACTTGACAAAAGAAAATAAACAAATGGCCAATAAGTACATGAAAAGATGTTCAAGGTTCTTAATAGAGAAATGCAAATTAAAACCATAATGAGATACTACTATACACCTACTACTAGAATAGCTAAAAGTTAGAAGTTTGACACAACCAAAGACATGGAGCAGCTTGAACACTCAGGCGTTGTGATAGTAGACCACTTTGAAAAACAGGTTGCCAATTTCTTATTCAGTTAAACGTAGATGTATCATGAATGTAGCAAGTACAGTCTGAGGTATTTAACCACCCCTCCAGCAAATAAATGATCACACAAAAAATTTTACCCAAATGTTCATAGCAGTTGATTAATAATAATCAAAAACTGGAGGGGCGCCCATGTTGCTTAGTGGTTGAGCGTCTGCCTTTGGCTCAGGGTGTGATCCCAGGGTTCTGGGATCAAGTGCGGCATTAGGCCTCCTGTAGGGAGCCTGCTTCTCCCTCTTCCTATTTATTTATTTATTTATTTATTTATTTACTTACTTACTTACTTACTTACTTACTTACTTACTTACTTAGTTACTGCTTCTCCCTCTTCCTGTGTCTCTGCTTTTCCCTCTATGTCTCTCATGAATAAATGAATAAAATCTTTTTTAAAAAAATTAAAACTGGAGACAAACCAAACTCTGACCTATAGATGAATAAACAAGTTGTACTACATTCATACAACAGAATACTACTCATCACTGAAAAGAATGGCCTACAGATACATATAAAAATGCTGTTGTCTCGGGGCTCCTGGGTAGCTCAATTGATTAAGTGTCCTCCTCTTGATTTCGGCTCAGGTCACGATCTCAGCATCCTGAGGTTGAGACCCACTCCATGCCCAGCACGGAGTCTACTTAAGATGCTATCTCTCCTGTCCCTCTGCCCACCCCCACACTCTCTGCCTCTTTCTCTCTAAAATAAAAGCTAAATAAGTCTTTTTTTTTTTTTTAAAAAAAAAGGAACATTGTCTCAAAGGCATTATGCTAAGTGAACAAAATCAGACACAAAGATTACATATGTTATATGATATATGTGAAGTTCTGGAAAGCAGTTCAGTGGTTGCCTGGGGCTGAGACTGAGGAGTAGGGGTGAAGAAGGGAAATTTTAGCTTGATGGAAGTGCTGTACGTATTGATTTATGACAGTGGTTAAACGAGTGTATACAAAACACATCCAGCCATGCACTTAGAATGAGCACATTTTATTAGATGCATGTTATAAGTGAATAAAGTTATTTGGTTAAATTAACTTGGTGTGGCTAAAATATAAAATGTTCATGGACAAAATGGTCACCAAAGAAGGCTCTATAGGGTGGCAGCGAGTGGATCCATGATGTTTTTCTCATCCCACACAAATTGTATATTTTGTTTAAAATATGTTTTAAAATGTATATACCAAAAAATGGCTCAGGCTATTTATGGAAGACAATGTGTAATAAATCAGGAATCCTTTTCTGAGCACGACCCAGCATAGGAAGAATATTCTACCTCATGACCCACTACACAAATACCCACATATATAACAGGCTTATCCCTCTCTACATGCAGTGAATTCATGGGAACACAAGCATTCATAGGAGTAGGAATATTTCCTATTTTATCTTTTTTGAAATGCTAGTTTCAACCCTTTATATTTATGTCACAACCCACTAACGGGTGATGATCTTCAGCTTGAAAAACACTATATTAAAAACCTACCTGGGGTGCCTGGGTGGCTCAGTGGTTGAGCGTCTGCCTTTGGCTCAGGTCCTGGAATCGAGTCCCACATCGAGTTCCCCACGGGGAGCTTGCTTCTCCCTCTGCCTGTGTCTCTGTTTTTCATTCTGTGTCTCTCATGAATAAATAAATAAAATCTTTAAAAAATAATAAAAAATAAAAATAAAAAATAAATAAAAACCTACCTGACATGGTTAAAGACTATGATTAAGCAACTCAACTTTAATTTCTAGATAAAATCAAGTTTTAAAACAGAATAGTTTAGAAGGAAAAGACTGGGGAAAATTGAGAGTTAAGAGGATTAGGGACATAAAAACATAGGGACAGTCCTAGTTTATTCCTTCCAGCTGTGCGAAGGCCGAGGTACTAGAGGAGCATTAACTTCCTTGACAGATGAATCTGCTTCACACTTGGTGTGGGACCAACTAGCTGTATGATCTTATTCAATTAATTTGGTCTCTCTGAGTTTCAGTTCCCTGTCTTAAAAAAAAACATGGTGATAATACTTATCTCATAGAGTTGTATAAGGATTAAGTGAGATAGCAGATAACGAACAAGCACAAAGTAGTTTTCCCTTCTAATTTTTCATGTGACATAGACCGTATAGCAGAACATGGAGCCTCCTTTATGAAAAAGGAAAGGCAAGTTCCCAGAGTGAGCCAAGGATGCTCAGAGCATATCTGAAATGCCCATAAGGCACAAGGAAGGTTGTTTACTCAGTGTCTGAGATGAAGGTAGAGTTAGGTCAGGCAGGGTTAACTCACAGTTGGATTTCATGCAGGTATCAAATTGTGTCTTTCTCCCTATACTTTGTTCTAAATGGAGTTATTTGCTCATGAACATTTATAATTTGTCATTAGTAATTATATAATGCCAGTTGCCAATTACTGTCAGCTATAGACAAGGGCACTAAAAGGCCTGCCTTGCTCTCCTTCACTTCTTCACCTTCCCATGTAGTCCTCATCCTCTGCCCTCTTGCCTCCTTCTACCTCCTCATTCTACTAAAATTTCCCTCCCTGAAATCACCAATGATATAAGGCCAGCTGTTCTAAAAGTGTGGCCTGCAAACCCTAGAAGGAAGTGGGGAAGGGGACCCAGGGCTAGATCCTTTCAGAGAGTCTGCAAACAGAAAAGCAATTAAAATAATTCAAGACTGCCATTAAATAATTTAATAATAATAATAATAATAAAGCAATTAAAGATTGTAGAAAAGAAAAACTGCAGAAACAACTTTTAGTTACTTATTTAAATTTTGTTACTTAACATACAGTGCCATATTAGTTTCAGGAGTAGAAGTAGAATTCTGTGATTCATCACTTACATACAATACCCAGTGCTCATCACAAGTCCCCTCCTTAAGACCCATCACCCATCTAGCCCATTCCCCACTCACCTCCCTCCATCAACCCTCAGTTTGTTCTCTATCATATATGGAATTTAAGAAAGAAAACAGATGAACATATGGGAAGGTGGAAAAGAAAAAAAGAGGAAAAGGAAACAAACCAGAAACAACCTTTAAAAATTACCATTAAAATCTTCTGAGAAACAAATAAATCATGGATGTAAAGTGCAGCATAGGGAATATAGGTAATAATATTGTAATAGCTTTGTCTGGTGACAGACAGTAACTAGACATCATGGTGATCACTTCATAATGTATATAAATGTTGAATCAGTATGTTGTACACCTGCCACTAATATAATATTGTATGTCAACTATATTTCAAGGTAACAAACCTTCTGAGAATTAAAAACTAAGGTATCACATTTGCAAAACAAGAAGGAATGATAAAAAAAAAAGAAGCCTTAAAAAATGCCCTTAGGGGCATCTGGGTGGCTCAGTCAGTCAGGTGTCTGCTTCCACTGAGCTTGAGTCATGATCTCCCCAAGTGTCAGGCTCCCTCCTCAGCGGGGGGTCTGCTTCTCCCTCTCCCTCTGCTCATGTTCTCTCTCACTTGCTCTCTCTCTCAAATAAATAAATACAATCTTTGAAAAAAAATTTTAAGTGTGCCTTAAAAAATATTTAATGCAGATTGAAAAAATCTACAGAAAGTTTAAGCGATAAACTGTGCAAATCTCTCAAACAGTAGAGCAAAAATACTAAGAGATGGAAAATAGAAGGGAAAGACTAGATAATTAGAAGGTTAGCTCAGGAGGTATAATGTGAAAAATAAACGTTCTAGAATAGAACATCAGAAATAGAGACCAGAAAACAAAGAAATAATTCCAAAAAATTTACCTGTTTTTCTAGATAGGGAGGGTCTGCTAAGGGTCCAGCACAAAAAATGAAAAGAAACCACCATACAGACATATCATACTTAAATTTAGTCTGAGGACAAAGATATTACAAATGGGAAAGAGAGTGAGAGAGAGAGAAGCGAGAGAACAGTTCACGTATTAATGATCACAAATCAGAATGACGTCAGACTTCTTACCAGCAACCATGGGAGGAACCCCAAACAATAATGGCTTCTAAATTACCTCCCACCATGTCAAATACCAAATGTGAAACTAGAAGAAAGATGTTTTAAAATATACCCGTTATACCTCCGACATCCAAATTTATATTCCCAAAATAGCTATATTTAAGAGGGGATCTCTAAGGACATAATTAAGGCAAAATGAGGTCATAAGAGTGGGGCTCTTATCTGATAGAATTAGTGTCCTTATAAGAAGAGACACCAGAGAGCTCCTTTGCACTCTCTGTGCACACACAGGGAGGAAGGCATGTGGGGACAGAGCAAGAAGGCAGCGATCTACACGCCAGGAAGAGAGCTCTCACCGGGAACACAATTGACTGACACTTTGATATGACACTTGCAGCCTGCAAAACTGTGAGAAATAAATTTCTATTATTTAAGCCCACCAGTCTGCGATATTTTGTTGTGGCAGCCTGAGCTGACTAATACAACACTAAAATTTACCTCCCACTCACCCTTTCTCTGGAAGCTACTAGAAACTGTGCTGTAGCAAAGCAAGAGAGCAAAAATGAGGAAGAGGAAGAAACAGCGGTCGGTAAACAGGAGTCTCAATGTAGGAGAGGTAACGAAGACTCTGGAAGGAAGGAGATCTAGGATGATCACTGTGCACCAGCAGCAGAGAGCACTGTCCAGATGGGATCGATCAGATCAGGCTTCCTGAGAAACTTCTCTGAGAACCTAAACTCCATAGAATAATGTGAATGAATATTTTGGGGAGGCAACTAGTCAAATGATGGAGATTCTGGGGTTGAATTCCTAAATCCATCCCCCCCCCAAAAAAAATTAAAAACTAAGCAAAGGAGAAAAGCAAAATACTTGTCAACCTGTGAAAACAGGAAATTCATCTTAAATGGTCCCAACTATGAACTCATTGTATGGCCATATAACCATTTTGAAAGGTGGGCATGGGGACTAGGAAATGTTTCTGAGGGTAAAAAGGAGGAAAGAGAACTAAACTCTCATCTTCTGGACTAGGAAGTTCACAAATAATACCTCAAACTGAAGGGAGAATCAAGGTGTGGCTCTGGCATCACGCTGTTTGGGGACACGGAGGCAAGCACAGCAAGAGTAGGCTGGAGAGGGCAGTGGTCGCCTTTGGGGAAGGGGTGGGGGGTGAGGTTGGAGGACAGCTGTTTCTCTTAGCAAACCGTACAGAGCTAGGAGACTTTTTAAACTATGCATATGTATAACTTTGATAAAAATAAAAGCTTAATGTTTGTGCTTTTGTAACCAAACATCCAAGTCTTTCACTCCTATGCTACAAGCTGATTTCTTTTTTTTTTCTTAAGATTTTATTTATTTGAGAGAGAGACAGAGAGAGCACAAGCAGGGGGACAAGCAGAGACAAGCAGACTCCCCACGGCTCAGCGTGGAGCTCTGGGACCCCGGGATCATGACCTGAGCCAAAGGCAGATGCCGAACCGACTGAGCCACCCAGGTGCTCAGGTTACACTACAGGTTAATTTCTTAATGGCTTACAGAGACCCAGGGACAGCAACCCCAGCATTTCCCCCAGTTATACCATGGCTTGTCATAATCTTTGCTTTGTTCCAGAGTGGTTTCTAGTAATAGATGGCCCATTTCAAAATGAGGGTGAGGACGAGGATGAGGTATAGTCTGATTTTCCCCTATTGTATATGAAAATGTCCAAATTGACTTAAAATGGAAATTATAGAATAATAGGTAGGGATAAATCCAAAAGTATCAGTATCATAATCAATCAAGGTTACTGATGTCACAAAGTAAAGGCAGAGATTCTTAGCTTGAGTTAAAACTGAATCAAAACAAAACAATCCAACAACTATAATACCACACACACACACACACACACACACACGCTTGGTGACCTTTACACTGAAGTTTCCTCTATCTGGGATACTGTTGTTCAATCTCTGTCCCCAGGACCCCAAGAGCCTCTCTGGAGAACCTCTGTCTCCCCCTTCAAGCTCTGCTTAGAAGTAGCCTCCTCTGTGAAGTCTCTTTGGAGGCTGCTGGCTGGGCTGGTTGTCCCCTTCTGTGTTCCCATAACCCTGCGTCTTTATGGCCTCGTCCCCAGTGACTGTTCTGATGACAGTCCCCTCTGATTGTCCGCCCAGGAGCCCCCTGCAGGGAGTTGCCCTGGGTGCCTCTCACACAAAGCTTGACATGCCGGATGCCTTCCCCTTGGCCACGGTGAACAAGACCACAGAAGCATCAGGCCAAGGAAATCCAATCTGTGGGTGGTCTAGAAGTGGGTATAGACTGGTAAGGTGAGAGAAATAGAGGGGCTTTACGAGACTATAGCATCCTCCCAATTGAAACATCAGATTGGGCACTTGGCAGGAGGGGAAGAAGCTGAAAGACAAACGAGGAGATTTAGACTTCCTGAGGCAGTCAGTGGGAAGTTACTGGTAAGCAGCCTCGATGAGTCAGTAGGAGCCCTGAGGTGGAGAAAAGCTACACGAGGGGAGGGAGATTACGGAGCAGGAGTGGGAGGAGCACAGAGGAAATGAGTCACCCCAGCAGGTGTTGCTGAGCGGAGTGGTTATGAAAGCTGCCCAGGGTTCCTGTCCCACATTTACCTACTGCCCCAAATTCCCAGAGGCTGGCAGGTAGAGCTGTTGTGGTACCTAGAGTCCCTGTTGTGGTACCTAGCATCCTGATGAGATACAGGAGGGATGCTCTGTTCCTTGGAAGAAAGCCTAACAGACACAAGCTCTCCCAGCACCTACCACCACGCATTGCCATTCTCGCTTGTAGTTCTCCCCCTCTGGGCCTAGAAGCTCGCTGCTGGCACCATTTGCTGGTACAACTCGCTGTGCCTCCTACCAGGCACACTGCTTGGGCCAGAGCAGAGCCCAATACTTACTGTTTGAGTTAAGTAAAAAGGATTCATGATGAAATAAATGTCTCACAAATGTGTGGGGGGTCCATGTTGTGGATCTCCCATGGAACTTCTGGAAGGGCAAGAAATGACTTTCGTTAACTCCTCAGGGCTGTGTCTGGTTGAGAACCCAATGCAAATGGGTAAAGGAAAAACCCTCACTGGTGTCGATGAGCCTCCAAAACACCTGCCAACCACGTGGAAGGATTAGGAAGCAGATCTCTGGGGCTGAGACCTAAACCTCCCTGCTCAGCTGTGTACCTCTGCACATAATTGGAGGTTAAAAACGTGTTGTGTGGGTTGTTATAGAAATCAAAAGTACACGCAATTCTTCTGAAGCCTTGCTGATTACCCTCAGCACATTGTGTTTTAATTTTGATCTCTGGAAAATATCAGGAACAAGGAAAGAACTTCCCACCCCCACCCCGCCAACCCCCGGCTCCATAGGAAAAACAGTGTTGAAATAATACAAACATCTTGGATCGACCCTCTTTTGAAAGTAAGAAACTCGCCTCACCCTCCCAACAGGCTTGAAGTCTGCACAGTTTGTCCGCCAAGAGAGGGGGATTTGGCAGCAGTCCTCGTAAACTCCAACCGCAGGAGGCCTCTGATTGAATTGAAATTGTTTCCTCCGGTCGGAGTTTGTTGGTGGTGCACCCCCCCCCCCAGGATGTGAATTCATCGTGTTTGCTGTGGGGTGAGACTGGGGCGGCGGGAAGGGCACATGTGAGAGGGAATGTGTCAGGGTGTTGTGTGCACGCACACGCACGTGCACACGCATAGCCCCGCTGATTCCCTAACATCCTTAGTAAAGTCACATTGACACTACCTAAAATAATTCTGGAAAACGATACACATCCTCAGTATATCCTTTGAAGTGACTGGAATTTGATCAACAAAAATAACGAATTGAAAATGTGAAATGCAAGGGCAAAATTGGCAGCGAATTCCCACAAGGCAGTAACCCAGCCTCCCTTGCCTGCACACACATACTTTCTAACCTTTGGAGAGTGCACGGTAGTCAAAGGGCTGAAGACCATGTCCTCTGGCTTCTTGAGGATGCGGGTGCGGGGACGAAAAGCAGGTTTGGATGGGAGAGGAGAGGATGGCCATTGCCATGTGGTGGGCCACTATCCCGTCTTGTGCTTGTTCTTTTTCAAAGGTAACCCTACCGCTTAAAGAAAGAGACTTTTTTTTCCTCCTGTCGTAAAAAAAAAAACATAGAATTTAAATTTACCGTCTGAACTCTTTTTAAGTATACAGTTCAGTAGTGTTAAATGTATTCATATTGTGGTGCAACAGATCTCCAGACTATTCCATCACATGACACCGAAACCCACTAAACACTAATCCCTCTGCCCTCCCCCAACTGGCCCTTGGTAACTGCCTTTCTTCCTTCTGTTTCTCTGATTTTGACTATTTTAGATACCCCGTGGGATTGGAATCATAGAGCATTTGCCCTTTTGTGTCTGACTTATTTGGCTTAGCCTAATGTCCTCTAGCTTCAGCCATGTTGCAGCACGTGACAGGATGTCCATCTTTTTAAAGACCATATAACATTCCATTGTCATATATATACTACATATTCTTTATCCAGTTGTATGTCAATGTGCACCTGGGTTATTTCTACCTCTTGGCTGTTGTGAATGATGTCGTGATGAACGTAGCTGTGTAAATATCTCTTTGAGATCCTGCTTTTGGGTTCTTCTGGATATATGCCCAGAAACTGGATTGCTGGGTCTTATGGTAATTCTATTTTTAATTTTTTTGGAGGAGCCTCCATACTGTTTTCCATAGTGATTGCATCATCTTAGACTCTCATTAATAGTGCACGAGAATTCCAACTTTTTCACATCCTCATCAACACGTTATTTCCTGTTCTTTTTTTTATTAATTTTATTTATTTATTTTTTATTTATTTATGATAGTCACACACACACACAGAGAGAGAGAGAGAGAGAGAGGCAGAGACACAGGCAGAGGGAGAAGCAGGCTCCATGTACCGGGAGCCCGACGTGGGATTCGATCCCGGGTCTCCAGGATCGCGCCCTGGGCCAAAGGCAGGCGCCAAACCACTGCGCCACCCAGGGATCCCTTTTTTTTTTTTTAAAGTAGTTTCCACACCTGGTGTGGAACCCCAGTGCAGGGCTTGAACTCATGACCCTGAGATCAGGACCTGAGCTGAGATCAAGAGCTGGACGCTTAACCAACCCAAGTACCTCTATTTTCTGTTCTTTTGTTAGTGGCCATTCTGATGCGTGCAAGGTGATATCTCATTGTGGTTTTGGTTAGGACACTCTATTTCACGTGAAGAAACTAAAGCCCTCATTGGAGCAGGCAGGTGGGACTTCCTTCCTGGTCACTAAGTCTAGGATTTGAACGTCTATACTGGCAAGTATGCCAGCCTCAGTAAATCCCATCCTGGGCTTCTTAGGGAGTAGTTCAAGCCATAAAGGAAACATGGTATGTCTTCTAGTCCATAAGTTTTAGTCAATGATAAGTAATTTAAAGCACTCTTTTTATATTAAAACAAACATAGATATATTATGAAACATAAAATTTATGTGCATTTAAAAAAAAACACACAGGACTCTATGGAACTTTGCAACCTGCGATGGGATGCTTTAAGCCAAACCCATCACAACCCTGGGAGGTGCAAGCTCTCTCTTCTCTGCCACCAGAAAACTGTAGTGGAAAGATCTGAAAAGCACTAGCATAGTCCATAGAGTACCATGAGCTTGTTTTCCCTTTCTTATTGAGTCATGGAATTGTGGGGGTGGAAGAAACATTAGAGAAAATCTTAACCCCCGCTGTCATTTTACAAATGAAGAAACAGAGGCCCCAAGAAGTGAAGGGCCACGCTTGCGTTCCCACAGCAGTGATTCCACATTCTCCAATCACAGCTTAGAGGATGTAAGTTACTGAGAGAAAACAATCACAGGCATAGAGGGACCACAGATGTACTCACACTCAACTCAGTTATGCAGAGAAAATGAGTTTATTTTTTTGCTCTGCGTTTAATTTGGCTCTATCAGCCAAGAAGTGAGAAGGCAAGAAGCAAATCTGTTTTAAACTTTTAATCCAATGCAATGCCCTCAAACAGGTCTTTAGGAGATGCTCAGTCTCTCCCTTTATATTTCTTCTCCCTTGATCCTCTCCAGAAGGTTAGCTAGGTATTCCGAGTGGCCCAGTGACCTCGTAGAGGCAGGATGACTGGGTCTTAGGACTGGCCTGCTGTTCT
The DNA here is from genome assembly GCF_905146905.1 of Nyctereutes procyonoides. Taxonomy (NCBI): domain Eukaryota; kingdom Metazoa; phylum Chordata; class Mammalia; order Carnivora; family Canidae; genus Nyctereutes; species Nyctereutes procyonoides. The sequence goes on along the minus strand of NW_026575035.1, from coordinate 2,096,453 downwards.
CTGGACCAGCTGCAGAGTGGCTCTTCTGAACTCCACCGGGGAATCTTTGGCTCGAGTGGTTCCTGAGCTTTCAGCTGGTGTCTGTTGCTAACATCCTGCAGCTGATCAACTTGCGGTCTATTCTTTGTCAGCTCAGAGTGTGGGGCCCTCCCTGCTGGCTTGGCCTCCCCTTGGCTTTCACTGGCGATTGACCCCTGAGTTTCTGCCCCATCCTCCATCTGGTCTTCTAGCCCTGCAGTCCTTGGCCCCACCAAGTCTTTGCTGCAAGGCCACCTCACCCTCTCATAGCAGGCTCCGTGCAAATGCACTAACTCCCAACATCCATGTCACGTGCGAGCCAAGGGCAGCTCCAGGGTGTACCGCAGACTCTAACCACACTGAGTTCTGTTGCTCTGGAGAACCCTGCCTAATACAGAAGGCTACGAAATTCCTACTTGATCTGTAAGAGTGGAAATGTTCCAGGCCAAGTAAACAAAAGACTAACCTGAATCATCAAAACAGAGAGTCACAGCCCTTCAATCAATTTCCAGACTTGAGCGGCTATTCAGGCCCAAAGCCCCTTGAATGAAGGAGAAGCCAGGGTTCCTTAAAAAAGGATCCCAATACACTGCCAAAAATGTAGACCATTAATGTTTCTCTCAGTCTTCCCCAGCAGGACCTATGCCTTTTATTAGGGTCACTGTGAATTGAGGGAAAGGAAATAATCAGAACTTCCAGGTACTGAATGCTGGCTCTGAACTGACCCTAGTTCCAGGAGACCCAAAGTGTTGCTGTGGAATAAAAGCTTATGGAGGTCAGATCAATGGAGTCTCACAGTAGACCCAGTGGGTCTCTGAAGCTATCCTGTGGCTATTTCCTGAGTTCTGGAATATGTAATTGGAGTAGACCTCCTCGGCAGCTAGCAGAATCCTCACATTGGTCCCCTGACCTGTGGAGTGGGATTGTGGGAAATACCTAATACCATTAGAACTACATCAACCTAAGGAAATAGTAAACCAAAAGCTATACAGCTATACCACATTCCTGGAAGGATTGTGGAGATTGGTGCCACCATCAAAGATTTAAAACCCCCACCACATCCCCATTCAACTCACCCACTGACCTATGCAGAAGACAGATGGATCATAGACAGTAACAAGTGATTATCATAAGCTTAACCAGGTGATGGCTCCAACTGCAGCTGCTACAATAATGTGGTTTTGCTGATTGAGCAAATTAACACAGTAACAAACTTTCTAGTATGCAGCTATTGATCAGGCAAATGTCTTTTTCTTCATGACCGTCCATGAGGCCCACCAGAAGCAGTGGGCTTTCAGCTGGCAAGGCCAGCAACACATCTTCACTGTCCTGGCTCAGGGTTTCAGCAATTCTCCAGTTCTATGCCATAATTTAGTTCACAAGGGTCTTGACTGCCTTTCTTTTCCATAGGATATCACACTGGTTCATTACATGGATGAAATTATGCTGAATGGACCTAGTGAGCAAGAAGTAGCAACTACTCTAGACTTATTGGAGAGACATTTGCGTGTCGAAGCATAGGAATTGAATTAGACAAAAGTTCAGGGGCCTTCTACCTCGGTGAAATTCCTAGGGGTCCCGTGGCATGGGGCATGTCAAGATATCCCTTCTAAGATGAAGGATAAGTTGTTGTATCTAGCTAGCCCATCTTATAATCAAAAAAGAAGTACAACACCTACTAGGCCTCTTTGGATTTTGGAGGCAACATACTCCTCATTTGGTTGTGTTACTTCAGCCCAACTACTGAGTGACCCAAAAAAAAGGTGCTAGATTTGAGTGGGGCCCAGAACAAGGGAAGGTTCTGCAAAAGGTCCACACTGCTGTGCCAGCTGCTCTGCTACACAGGCCATATGATCCAGCCGAACCAAGTGGGAGTGGCAGACAGGGATGCTGTTTTGGGCCTTTGGGAAGCCCTCGTAGGAAGTTCAGTGCAGGCCCTTAGGATTTTGCAGCAAAGCCAATTGCTCTCCTTTTAAGAAACAGATTTTTGGCCTGCTACTGAGCCTGCAGAGAGACTGAACATTTGACCATGGGCTACAAAGTTACCAGGCAAGCCGAGCTGCCCATCATGAACGGGGTGTTATCTGAACATTACACCATAAAGTTGGGCATGCACAGCAGTGCTCCATCATCAAATGGAAGTGGTATATATATATAGTCAGTTCACAGGAAAGTGACAGAAGAAAAGACTCAGGCCCAATTTACAGATGGTTCTGCATAATATGCAGGCATCACCCAAAAGCGGATGGCTATAGCACGACAGCCCATTGCTGGGACATCCTCAAAGGACAGTGGTGTACATAAATTCTCCCAGTGGGCAGGACTTCAAGCAGTGGACCTGGTTGCTCGCTTTGCTTGGAAGGAGAAATGGCCAGATGTTACATACTGATTTGTGGAATGTGCCCAGGGACTTGGAAGAAACATTAGTAGAAAGTTTGTGGAAAAAAAAAAATTTTGTGATGAGGAAATTTGAGGAAGAGGTATGTGGACAGATCTCTCTGGACCAAACAAAAACAAAAACCAACCATGAAGATGTTTGTCTCATGTGAATTTTAATTAATGGTGGCCTCATAGAGGAGGATTTCAGTAATAAAGTGGACAGGATGACACATTCTGTGTATATCCGTCAGCTCTTTCCCCAACCATGTCACTGCCCAATGGGCTCATGCATAAAGTGGCCATGGTGACACGCAATGGCTCATCTGCATGGACTTCTACTCATCAAGGCTGGTCTGGCTATAGTTATGACTGAATGCCAAATCTGCTAGCAGCAGAGACCAACACTGAGTCCTCAATATGACACCGTTCCCTGGGGTGACCAGCCAGCTAGGTGGGGGCAGGTTGATTATATTGGACCACTTCCATCATGGAAGGGTAATATTTTATTTTTACTGGAATAGACATTCCAGATATGGATTTGTCTTCCCAGCACACAATGTTTCTGCTTCTGCATTGTGTGATGAAACTACCATCTATAGACTTACAAAATGCTTCATCTACCATCATGGTAGTCTACACAGTATCACTTCTCATCAAGGAACCCACTTCATAGCAAATGAACTGGGCAATGGCCCAAGCTTGTGGAATTCATTGTTCTTGCCATGTTCCCCACCATCCTGAGGCATCTAACCTGATAGAACAATGGAATGGCCTTTTGAAGTCTCAGTTATAGCACTTGCTAGGAGATAATAACTTTCAGTCCTGGGGCAAGTTTCCCCAGAAGGCCATGTATGCTCATAATCAGCATCCAATATATTGTTCTGCCCCATTGCCAGGATTCGTGGGTCTAAGAACCAAGGGGTGGAAATGGTAGTAGTACCACTTACTATTACCCTAGTGACCCACTAGCAAAATATTTGCTTCCTGTTTCCACAATCTTATGCTCTGCTGGTCTATGGGTTTTAGCTCCAAGGGAAGAATGCTTTCACCAGGAACAAGAGCAATGATTTTATTGAACTGGAAGTGAATACTGCTGCCCACCACTTTGCACTCTGCATGCCTCTGAACCAAAGAAGGGAGTCACTGTGCTGGCTGGGGTGGTGATCCTGACTACTACGGGGAAATTGGACCACTATTCCACACTGAAGGTAAGGAAGAGTGTGTCTAGAATACAGGAGATCTCCTAGGAAATCTCTTAGTATCATCACGCCCTGTGATTAAGGTCAATGGAAAACTATAGTAATCCAATCCACACTACTAATGGCCTAGAACTTTTAGGAATAAAGGCTATGGTCATTCCACCATGTAAAGAGCCATGATCAACTGAGGTACTTGCTGAAGGCAAAGAGAATATAGAATGGGTAGTAGAAGATAGTTATAAATACCAGCTACAACTTTGAGGCCAGCTACAGAATTGAGGACTATAATTTGCATGGGTATTTCCTTCTTGTTTTGTTACAAATAATATCTTTGGGGTTTTTCCTCTCTCTTTTATCCCCTATCATGTAACAAGATGTATTAACTTTATATCATAGTATTTAAGTCTCATTAACTTTATGTCATAGTATTTAAGTTATGGGATATTAAGGAGAAGAATAAACATCACTCAAGAACTTTACTTCCTCTTTTGAGAAAGAAGTTAGTATGCTTTCAGCTGTATGTGGGATAGTTTTGTCATGTTGGGCAGGATTATGATGTCATTGCCTTTTTTTGGAGATTAAGCATGGTTTGAGAAGATGCAAATGGGGGCCAAGAATTGCACTTGACTGGACTATAAGGGTCCCAGAGAGTTGACCGAATTTTATTCTAATGTTTCTGGGAGGGTGTTTTTGGATGAGATTAACATGTAACCAGTAGAATGGGTAAAGCAAATTGCTCTTCCTAATGTGTGCGGGTGGCCTCCTCTAATCTGTAGAAGACCTGAATAGAACAAAAAGGCCAATTCTCCCAATAGAAATAATTCTTCCTGCCTTACAGCTTTTGGATTGGAACATCAGGATTACTCCTCCTTGAACTTGAACTTTAACATTGACTCTTCCTGGGTCCCCAACCTTGCTGGCTTTCACACTGAACTACACCATCTGTTCTCCTGGTCCCCAGACTTGGACTAGAACTAAACCATTGACTCTCCTGGATCTCCCACCTACTGACTCACCTTGCAGATTCTGGGGTTTAAAACCTCCATAATGTGTGAGCTGATTCTTTATCATAGATAGATAGATAACCAATCATTTTGTTTCTCTGGATAACCTGACAGATATAAGAACCTAGAACGACCTTCCTTTCCTGTCGGTTGTAAAATTTATTGTTGAAGTCTCCCCTTAATCTACCCTCCTGGCTTGGTTTCTAAAAGGTTGGGAAGCTATCAGACAGTGGGAAATGCAAAGAGGAAAATTGAGATGCATCCATTTAATATTTATGAAAATATTTCCCTTGTATGTAGATGAGTTCAAGGTGCTGAATGGCCACACTGTAAATGACCTACATAAATCTCCATCAGAGACAGTTTCTGCTTCAAAATGCATCCCAGTTACCACAATTACCCAATATTTCTGGAGACCAGCTTTTTCCTTCACTTAGCTTCTCTCTGTACAGGACCATATCATTTGAATCAAAGTTTAGAGTACTTGGCATGTCAAAGAATTTTTTAAAATATGTGAATGAAAGTTAATTTCTCCTTCTTTATTGAAAGAAGAGCCCAAGAGGTAATAGCTCTTGATCTCAGAAAGGGGTGGGGGGAAGAAAAATGTCCCCCAATATCATCTGAAATTTAGAGGACAAATTGTCCAATGGCTAGTTTGATGGATACTGGGCACACCTCAAACAGTGGCCACAGGAGGGGGAAGTACCTCTGACAGAGTGGATGAATGGCTGGGAACCCAACACTGAGCTCCTGGCTTTGGGAGCTGTGGTTCATATCTGAGACTCTTACTTGGCCCCACATAAGGAGAGTCAACTTTCTTTGAGAAGATGAAGGGCCTAAATAATGACAAACATGTTAAGCTGAAGACTGGGAGGCTCTTCCCTGAGCTAAAACCAAGAGTCAGAAGCTCAGCATACTGAGCCACCCAGTGTCCCATCTTTATTGTCTTTTAAATATGTGATATGAGTCTCTCTGAGCTAAGCTTAAATTCTATGTCGAATGGCAACACTTGGAGTACAAAGACCATTAAGAATCTCAATCTTCATGATGACTTGGTCTACACAATGCAAGTTGCAATCATTGGTGAACAGGCGAGTTCTACCTTTCGATGTCATTTTGTCTTCACTCCTCATTCTTCCCTCTTTTTAAAAATTTGCTGATCATTTATTGAAAGCCTTCTATGTGCTAGATCTTAAAAAGAAAAATAAAATAGGAAATCTCTAGTCTTAGGGACCCTACAAACCAGAGATATAGGAAGAAAAAGAACTTAGAATGTGATAAATGCATCAGGACACCATGACAGCACAAAGGAGCAACCCTTAGCCCAGCCTTTTAACTCCATTCTTCAAAATAAAGAGAATAATATTTTCCAGGCAACAAAATCAGAAGACAAACTTGGTGAATGTTCTAAAAGCAGAAATCAGATTAGTGAATCACATCACCGAACTACTTTGCCCTAATTAATATGAGACTGCTCCATGCTAGAGATAGGGCGAGATAATTTGGTAGTGGCTCCGACAAAATGAGTATTGATATTATTTTACATTTCAGCGACCAGCAATTCAAGATTTCATAGAGGTTGACCAGGACATTTCGCCACAGGACTTTGGTCACAAATCAGTCATTGTGAAATTTAGAACCCTTTAACATTGTCACAGGTGTGGTTTAAAAGAAGTCACATGCTTGCCCTCCCATCTCAGCCCCAAGTAGAAAATAGGAGGGAGGATTTGTGATTCTCGTCTCCACCTCCTATACCCCAGCCTCTAGCCTTCCTCTAGGGCAAAGAGCAGGGAACCACTTATCCTAATAGGGAGAAAGGAAAGTCTCCCACGATCACATTCCTGTGATTGCAGGAAGTATGGCCAGGTGGATCTCAGACTTGTATTTCTCATCCTAACTGTTATGTTTCCAAGAGACCTTTCAGGGCTAGTATCTGAAACTTGTCATCCAAAGGCTATGGAACCTGTTTAACTGTAATATCCACGTCTTATTTAATTTTAAACTGAGTAATAGTCACCAAATACTATTTTTTTTAAATTTTTATTTATTTATGATAGTCACAAAGAGAGAGAAAGAGAGGCAGAGATATAGGCAGAGGGAGAAGCAGGCTCCATGCACCGGGAGCCCGACGTGGGATTCGATCCCGGGTCTCCAGGATTGTGCCCTGGGCCAAAGGCAGGTGCCAAACCGCTGCACCACCCAGGGATCCCCAAATACTATTTTAATTATACAGCTAAACTCCCTCTAAAATCCTCATAAGTTTTGCATACAAAACACACACAGAGAAAGAATTTAGTCTGAACATTAGTTTCATAAAAGGAAAAGAAAAACAAGAAAAGGAAAATTAAGTGGAAGGTTCTTAAAATATTTTCGTGCATAAATATTTTGATTTTGTATAGTGTGGCATTAGTTTCTACATCACTCTTCCAGTGTACTTGTCTTGTTTTAATGCCTTTTTTCAGAAAGTTGAATAGTTAAATGCATCTTTCAAATGCCAAAATTTCTCTGAAATGTTTACATCAATGGCTAATGGATTTTTGGCACAATTATCTAATACAAATTCTTTGCTTTTGAAAAGTCAATAATACCGTTAAGACAATGTTGGATTTTTTTTTTGTTTGATTAACCTGCATAATGAAAAACCATTAACAAAAGAAAAAAGACAAAGCACAATTTGCCAGCATTCAAAGGGTTATTTTTGTTCAAAATTTCAACTAAAGGTATAAACCATAGTAGGTCTCTGAGAGCAAAACATCTTTATGTAGCTTTTATTATTGTTGCAGAGCAGAAAACCTCAGGCGCAGAAGTGGGGAATGGATTTTCAAAATGTGTCCCTATGTTGACCAAAGCCTGAAATTGTCATGAAACTTTGGAAGTGACAATAAAACCCAGGTGCCATCGTGAATCGTCTGTGGTGACCACCACTGAACCAAAATCATACAAAGCGCAACCCTAATAAATAAAAATTTCAAATTAAAAAAAAAATCTTGCAAACGTTTATGTCCAAACGTTGCTGTTAGACTATAATAATGCCATGCCATCTTCATTTTTCTTTTTCCTCTTGCATGGAGACCCATAAACAAATTGGACTTGGATTTTGTGTGTCTGTGCTTTCACTCGGACAGCAGGGTGTTGGGACAAACTGGGAGTCAGTACAGGCACAACACGGGGAGAGAGGACAAGTAGAGAAGGAGCAACGGCACCTCTGCCAAATCCTGTCAATAATGTATGGGGTGTCAGCAGTTGATCACCAAGCGTGGCCCCTCCCTCTCCTTCTGCAGGCTCCTTTCCCAGTGGACAGTCAGGCCAGCTGTCTAGGCAGCAGGAATAGCCCTCCTTTCCCAAGCCCAGACCTGTGGGAAAATCTTCATTGGCCAGTAATTGATTCCACCCTGCCAGCTCCATTACTCCAGGCTCCAGTCAAACTGGCAGCAAGCTGGGGAAGGGAGCCCACTGAAGGGGTGAGGGGGTGGGAGCAAAGGCCATCAGGCCCCCCTGCAATTAACACTAATCTGAAAATTGGCCTCTGATGGCAAAGCCCAGCACCTGACAGCTAATTACTTATGTCAGACTGACGTGCACTTCATATGGAAAGGTTATATATCAGAGACCAGGGTTTTCTTCTCCTCCCTCCAATCTTTTTTTTTTTTTTTTTCTGTTTGTCCTAGTTGAAAACAGTGGGGAATTGTTCCTGGTTGCTTAGATCCCAGAAACTGTGAAGGTTCTCATACCCCGAGAAAGGTTCCTAAATGTCCTAAGACCCAACACAGGTATTTTGTGCCCCTCACTGTGCTGGGGACCAAAAGACAAAGATATCGCAGAGGGTGGGGCTTATTTCCTGGTGAAAATGGAGCCAAAATGACCGAGTCATGGGAAATCCAAATAACCAATGTAGGTACAAGAGGGGGTTTTAAGAAGGGCAAACCAACTTTATTCACCTCGCTTTCAAAAAGCCAGTTCACAGTGGGGAAGGTCAGTAAATGGACTCAAAAGTGTGCTACCTTAACTTATTTTAAAATATTCTCTCTAATATTCATATATCTCTATAGTAAGTGACCCACACAGGCATTCTGTCTTTAAGTTGCTGATTGGATCTGCCTTGCCAATAATAAAAATGATTATTAACAGGGGAAAAGGATTTATATAGGACTTTCCCTTTCTACTTTCAGTCAACAAGCATGTTTTGAGCATATTTTATTTTTCTTAGAGTGAGAGAGAGCGCACATAGGCATGCACACGAGTGGGAGGTGGGGAGCAGGGGCAGAGAGAAAGGGAGAGAGAGAGAGAATCTCTCTGTGGGGCTCGATCTTATGACCCTGAGATCATGACCTGAGCCAATATCAAGAGTCATTGCTTAACTCAATCAATGACGGAGCCACCCAGGCGCCCCTTGAGCACCTTTTATGTTATGCTAGGCACTGTGCTGGGTTCTGGACATATGAGATAGACACGTTTCTTGCTCTTAGAAAGCTTAAGCATTGGAGAGTGACACAGATAAGGAAGGAAATTACAGCATAGCATGCTCCACGTTAGTTATGGTGAAATACAAGATCTCACCTGAAGGAGGACCTGACCTACATTTGCGTGGAATGAAAAGTGACTTCCAGGCTGAGATCTGAATAAACAGGATGTAGGCAGGCACAGGAGGGAGGGGGTAACAGTGGACAATAGAAAAGATAAAGGAAATGTCATGTACCCCAAGCCTAATGTGGGAAAGCATTCAGCAGTGTTGAACCCTAGAGTCGGCACGACCCAGATGAGGCCGATATTTAAGGCTGATGGTTAATTCATCCCAAGGGTTTCCAAGTAAAAAAGCATAAGGCTTCTAGTTTAATGGATATTTTGTTATTCATCCTTGCTCTCCCTATCATCCTACAGGACCTTACGCCAGGTACCTAAGCACTGGACAAGGCCATGCCAGGGAAAATGCCATATGGTTACTGGGTATGAGAGCAGCAATCAGAAGACCTGGGACAGTAGACAAGGACAATTGTTTGCCACCAACTATCTCGCTCTCCAATGGGACTCCCTTTCCCCCCATCACATGTGAGTCTGGGTTTTCGTAAGGATGAATTTATTTATCTAACAAATGTTGAGTGTGTCCTCTGTGCCAGGTGATGGGAGGCACCAAGGATACCGAAGTGAACAAGGCAGGCATGGCCCCTGCCTTCGAAGAGCTAGTATATTCTAAGAAGACAGATATGAAACCGACGGTTATACAAAAAAAATCAATGTCGTGCAGTAAGTGCTAATCAATTAGGAAGTGCAGTATCAAAAATCATCGGCATGAAACTGTTGAAAGCTATATATAACATCTGAAATGAAAGATACTGTCATGAAGACATTTGTGAAGTGAAGTCATGGGAGGAAAAGACAGGAAAGAAGGGCACCGGGGTTGAGTTCTTGCTGTCCGTCTGGCACCGGGCTAGTGCCTTACATGCACCCTGTCAATGGTGTCTCATAATGAACTTATGAGGGTATCACCATTTCCCCTATTTGCCAAAGAAGTACTGAGACACTAGAGTTAAAATTAACTCACTAAAGAGGGGGAATGGTTTGGCCCGGGCTGAGGGTGACAGCTTCACTCCATCTCCGCCCACCAAGAACAAAACCCCATTGGCATGTCCATCAGCCTGTCCACAGACTTCATTTTTCAGGACTAGGGAACTAGCTCCTGGCCAGGCCTAGGACCAGAACAAACCTGACCGAAGGTTCTGGGGCTCCTGCGGACTACCTTTCCACTTAGAGTTATTGGCTTCTATCATTGGGCGAGAAGACTTGTAACACTTTCTCAGGCACGAGACCCTTTTCATAAGACCCAGTAGATGTCATAACAACAAATTTCTATCCCAATCCGTCCACGGCACTACCTACCAGGCTTTTTAAGAAATGTGATCCCAAGTATAGAAAAATTCGTCGAACTTAGGGTTTCAAAAGGCAGAGAAACTGCTATCAAAGCAGAAAGGCCGGGCTTTTCAAGGTTTCTGAAAACAGGAAACCAGAGAAGTAGACGGAAAAGAAAAAAGACCTCGCACCCAGATGTGCCGTCAGCCGAGTGTTAGTCATCCCACACCCGGGTGATTTCAGACGAGCCCCCAGTGGCAGAGTTATGACTGTACAGTCATTACGCCCGGTGAGTGCTCAGGGAGCACTGCAGTTTGCACAGTCACGACCGACTCCCCCGGCACCGGCGCAAAATAACTTTGCTTTCAGTAAGTGACGACCAGGGAAGCACGGGTCCGGGGCTCAGACACAAAAACCTGATGAAAGCAAGCAACCTCACACTCTGCATCACCCCCACCGGTCCCGGGTTCTGAAGTTTTCTCAGGACACAAAGCCTACAGCTCCAACTCAAGTGACCCCTGAGCCGGGGCTCTTGTCAAAACGATGTCAGCAGCAGCTTCTGGAAACCGCAGAAGCTGTGATCTCTGTCCTTAACAGATCATTATGTTTGGGCTTCCCAACCGGCCACTTGGAGGACAGAAAGAGAACACTAACCAGAGTGACCAGGCTGTGGCCTGCACTTGGCCCCCTGCTCCTGTTCGGAGGCCGCCTCCCCACGCAGGCCTTTTTTTAGGCACTCCAAATGGAAACAAGTCTGATAGTCTCTTGGCCCCTAGCGAGGTCTCCATTCCACAGCTACTGCTATCGGTTTAGCAAGAAACCCAAGTGGGTGACACGCTCACATCCACTTGTGTTTCCTAAATGCTTCTCCGGCCAGTGTTGAAAATGCTTAAATATTATCAAAGTCCTGTTTTCCCTTCATCTGTCTTTCACAGTATCTTATTTTTTTTTTCTTTCAGTGAAACGAAACACCTCTGGTGCCAAGAATGAGCATGATTTTTTTTTTTAAAGCTTTGCTTTGTTTCTACGGAATGATCTCATGCTGATTTGCTTATAAATGGTGAGATTGTATGATTTCTGATTAAAGAGTCTATACTATCCGTTTTGTAAATAAAGCATTCATGTTCTGGTTCTTCTCGGAAGTCAAGAAAGAGTGCCTAACCCTAGCCTCACTCTACGCGTGGTGTTTCTTGCAAGCCAGCCCATGGAATGGCCAAGGGCGAGAATGCCAATATGCCCACCTGGCTCCCTACCACAACCCCCAGTTTCCATTTCCTTCTGCTTACCGCTTACCACATATCACAAAACCATATGTATGCCCAGGACCCCAAAATATTTCTGCATGAGGGGTTCCCTGCACAGCCCTCTGGATTGCTGGAAGTCGGCCATCACTCTCAAAGCTTCCGAAGTCCCTGGACACCATCAGAGTGCCCCTCCAAGCCGAGTGACACCTGCTCTCTGCCTGTCTGGATGGGTGGAAGCCTGCTGTGAGATCACTGGCACAGTGGAAGACCTCCGGAGAACTCCCTTAACCAAATGGTAGGCAGGTGGGCATCAAGACCATCGCTCCAGGGGCTGACTTGGAGCACTATATTCAAAATCATAATCCTAAAAAAAAAAAAAAAGCGTTTTGGCAGCCCAATATATAAACTCTCATCAAGTTTAATAGAGAATGATTATAAAGACAGGCTGTCCTTCACTTCTCATTTGGCCAGATTCTGATCTCTTTAGGGCCTATTTGGGACCCATTGACAACATGCGTATGGTTTCACCTGGATCCGCCTTTTTAAAACTTGATTAAGTGCACCGAGAAGCTGACTTAGAGCAGGATTTTTGGAAGCGGGATGACGGTTTTCAAAAGTAGTAATAATGACTACGGCTCGAGCTTACCGGATGCCTATTCCAACAAAGAGAAATGCCACATCTTTCATAATCATTATCTGGCACTAACTGATATGCAAATCCCCCTTGCACCCACCCTCACCCCCCCCCCCGGGGCACAAAGTTGTGTGCTGCACAGCTGTGAGTCATCAGACATTAATGTGGACTTAATTTGAACTGGTGCTGGAGGTAGTGGGCACAACTCAAATTAGACATGTGGTGGGCGTTTAACCACAATATTACCAATTCCCATTCTGACATCTGACAGCCCTTAATAATTAACTGCATGTAAATGGTCGACCCCTCCCTCGCTGCTGGACCAGTCTCCGGCTATCCCAGGCTCCGCATTGTAATTGCAAGTGGGGGCTGTCAGTTGCACTTGAGACAAATCATAGGCAAAAGATCAGACAGCTTTAGGAGCCCCGGGTTCTCTGATCTATCTGCCTTTTAATTGGACTGGACGGCCTTCCCAGTAGCTCCCATATGCCACCTCCTTAGAACGACATAATATTGTCTCTGGGTAAGAGGGAAATTGATTGTGCTTTGAGGCTTAATTGGAGGCTTTGGGGAAGCGTGCTTTTGTGGTGGGACTTTCAGGGTTCCCCCAGCACTGCCCCCAATTCGCACGTCACTCTTCCTCTTCTGAATCTGCATTCTTGTACAACTTTTTCTTTCCTCTCCTTCTAAAATGTCTTATTCAGATTTAAGCCCCAGGCTGACGGGCTGACATTCCTTCGGGTCCCCCATTGAAAAAACAGATTGGAGCTCTCTGACAACCTAAGGGAAATGTTGCAAGATAGAGGTGGTGAAGCCCAGAACCGTATACCCATCACCTCTTTTGAAATTAATATCAAGTTGAAACTTGGAAGCCCATGAGACAAACATCCTACTGCGTCTACTCAGCCGAGCGAAGTTCCTTGGTGTTTGTCTTTGTTGCACGATGCAAAGATACAACCGATTATTTAGGAGAGTATGACCGCCCACAAAAAGGTCATGTTTGTAAAGAAAACCTTGGGTATAGCACACATACAGGAACTAAAGACACAATTACATTTATAATCAAGTTATGTGGGATGTGCATAGCAATAGAAGTGAATTTTACTTTTGTACAATGGATGCGAAAAGAATTTACTAAGCAATCGAGTAATAGAAAACTGATCACAGAATTTGTAAAACAAGTAAAAGCATGAAATTCTCAATGCTGTGAACGTCTTTGATGTGCCATGGAAGTACTATTGATAGCCTGATTAAGAAGTTTGTTCTCCTTTTAGTAAAATAGATCCCCTAAGAACTTGTCCCAAATAATATTTTATTACTGTAGCTGGATACTCTTCAAAGTATTAAATTTGCACTTTTTTTTTTTAAGATTCTACAATTGCAACTGGATTTGCCCAAGTCAGGCAGGTTTTCCAGTGGAGCTAGAGGATGCGTGATGCCAGCTCCCCCTAAGTATAGCAAGCCGACCGATACTACGTGTTAAGTAATAAATATGTAAACAATTAATGCGGCTGTCAGGCTCTGCCTGGGTTCTTAATCCTATATTCACCCCTCAGGCTGAGTAAGCACACTTGAAGTATCAGCCCAATGACATCCTAATGGAATAAAAATGAGCTCCGAGGGAATAGGAGGAAGAAACAACAACAAAAAAAATACACTAAAGAGAGAGAGCATAAAGAGAAACGTTCTTTTAAAAAATCATTCTGTGTATTTGTATAGAGAATGCATGAAGCAAACAGACATGAGAGCCCTTGGAACTGAAAATATGGCTGTGTCCTGGTCATTTCTCTGTCACAGAAGAAGAATAAGCCCTTTTCAAAGCCTGGTCTGAAGGAAGGGCTAACATCAAACGGCCCCAGAATAACCAGGAGATTAAAGCCCAAAGCTATTCAGCTTCCTGCCCTGTAACTAACTAATCTACTTAGAGTTGGACGAAGATGAGGGGCACCATTGTACCAGAAAAAAACATTTCCAGGTCGGATGCTGCAGCCTGCACCATATACTGAAAGGCGCCAGGAGCAGAAGGTAAAGGACTTGAGCTGCTGCCCACCCTACACCTGCCCTGTGGCCCCAGGCAGGTTCCTACGTGTCCCTTCCCCAGGGGTTCACGGGCTGGCCGTCCCCCCACCCCCAGCCCCCGCGCTGTCCACCTGAGAACAGCCTCAGCACAGTGAGAAGTGCAGGAAACGCTTGCTGGCAGAGGAAGACATCGGCTCCGTTGCCAGGGCTCCTTGCAGCCAGTTCTCTGTTCTCCTCGTCATTGGCACAGGCCGGGGCACCTCTAACATTCGTGGGTTCCCCGACTCATCCCTGCTCCCCAGGCTCCATTTTTAACTGCTAGTTTCTAAGCACTCCCACGTCTTGCCAGCTCCTGGGTCTGGCTCTCCCTTATTCCATTCCCGGCCTAGCCTTGGCAGTTCTTGGTCCTGGCCTCCGGTATCTGCCACAATTCAGGGTCCTGGCATGGCAACAGTCCTTTAACTAGAAACCTAAAAGTATTTTGGAAAATGACTGTGAGCTGATATGAAAGAGTAGAGCCAGTTCCACAAACCAGCAATGCTGACCCACAGACCTGGCATACTGTTATTTGATGAAACTTAGGAGAAACTTTGCACAAGTTTTTAAGTCTGTTCCTGCCTCCTCTCTGCCAAAAAAGAAAAAAAAAAGTCAGGTATTTTTATCTGCTAGGCTTACATTCATATGCATACAGTTGACCAGCATATAAAATTGAGAATACTGTCAATACTTAAACTAGAAAATGAAGTGTCTGCAAATATTCGCCTTGCAGTACCCTCAACTACTCACCATATCATAAACAGTAAATTATTATGATGTACTCAAATTTAGCCAAAATGTACTGTAACAATCTATTTAGTGAAAAAATATTGATGAGTTATAAAGCAACTTTCTATCATCAAGATATCATCGAAACCTATGAGATACTACTCTAAGGTAACTTAACATTGGAATAGAACCATAAAAAAAAAAGAAAAGAAATAGAACCATAAGAATTACATTCTGCTTCGAGATATATTTTATAGTTCAAACATCCTGACCAATCTGTCCTTCCTCCATCCCCCAATTGCATTCCATTCAAGGTGATAATGTTATTTCCCTAAGAATAGAAGAAAATAACTTGGACAATAATACAGAGATCCTATTTACTGGACAGCATTTGCACCAAACTATTCATTAAATGCTTGTCGAATTATAAATGGGTGAATAAATGAATGGATGGATGAAAATCCAACTGTTGTGATTGTTACTAAAAAAATTCTAAACCAGTACCTAATCTTTTCTCCCCTCACCCCCCACCCCCAAATCTGGTAGCTCAGGAGACTTTCCTCACTCTAAGGTGGCATTTAAATGACAGTCCAGAAATAATTTTCAAAGTGAAAAGAAACATATGATTCAGGTTCCTTTAAAAAGTCAAACTAGTTCGACCAGGTTGGTTTTTCCCCTCCTGTGCACTTGACCCCTGCCCTCCTTGGCTGCTGGAACTGATTAAGAGGTGCGAGCAATCCTACCCTAGCTGCTGTTTGTTCACAGCGATGAACCCCAAGGCGGCCAAACTCTTTCTCTAGGCAACCAAAGTCACAAAGAATGCAAGGAGGCAAACTCTTCATTATGGTACTTCCCGTAACTACAGAAGGCTTTTCTTGAAAGTGTCTTTGGTGCTCTATTTGTATTTTGTTTTTATGAAAACTCGAAAGTCAGTGGCTCCAAGGGGAGACGATTAAGATCCTCACTCTCCACCTCACTAGAGGCATTTGTAAACCCAAGAAAGCCAGGGAGAGCTCAGAGCACTTACTCATTTTATTGGGCAACCTAAGTGCAGATTGGTAGTGGGGGGTAGTGAAACGAGGACCTCAACCAGGCTGAACAAGGATCCCCCAGGAAACTATTCCAACTCTCTATCATCAGCAAGATTCCTGAGAAATGCAGGCAGTTCTCACTTTTTCACCAATTCCCATTTGCTGCTCTGTTTATTCTTTGCTACATAGTAAACAATTAGATTTCATGCCTAATAGTTTTACTCATGAATTCAAAGGTTCTACCAATGTATAGATGGAAACAACAGCATTTGCACTTGCCAAAATAAGTAAATATATAGTTGAGAGTCTACCTAAAAACAATACGCTAAGTGGTCTACAAGGAACCCATTTTGGCTAAAAGCAAATTCTGATACTTCATTGTGCCCCCAGTGGAGAGTAGTACCAAAAACTCTTAAGACTGTCAGAGTTGGTTTGAAATCCAGCTTTAAGACTTAGTGGCTACGTGATCTTAAGTAAGTTAGAGCAGCTTATCCATGCCTCAGTATTTTCTTCAATAAAATGGAGATAATACCTATGTAATAGGGTTCATAAGAATTAAATGAACAAAAATGTATAGGAGTAGACAGCAATCCTAGCACATAATAGGCATTTAATAACTATTACTACTACTAATATACTATTGCAAGTACACCAAGGGCTTTGAAAAGTCTCAAGCCCTAGACAAATGTAAAATATTATCGATGACCATATGTTTGGGTTTGGCGTGTAGGCAATGCAATTCTGAATTTAGAAACACACAAGTAATAGCACAGGGATAGATAGAAGGATCAAGGCACCAGGGAAGAGAGTCCCAAAATAGATCCACATATATATGGACGATTTCCAAATTAAGGTGCCAAGTGAATCCAATGGGGAAAGACTTTTTAATAAATGTTGTTGGAATAGCTGAATATCCATATGAAAATAATTAAATCTGTTTCATTCTATAAGCAAAAATTAATTTGATCTGGATCATAGACCTGACCATAAAACCTATAACCCTTAAGCATCTAGAAGAAAACATTGAATATCCTTATAACTCTTGAGGTAGGCAAAGATGTCCTAGACTGCATATAAAAAGTAATGACCCAGCAATTGCACTGTTAGGGATTTACCCCGAAGATTCAGATGCAATGAAACGCCGGGGCACCTGCACCCCGATGTTTCTAGCAGCCATGTCCACAATAGCCAAACTGTGGAAGGAGCCTCGGTGCCCATCGAAAGATGAATGGATAAAGAAGATGTGGTTTATGTATACAATGGAATATTACTCAGCCATTAGAAACAACAAATACCCACCATTTGCTTCAACGTGGATGGAACTGGAGGGTATTATGCTGAGTGAAGTAAGTCAATCGGAGAAGGACAAACAGTGTATGTTCTCACTCATTTGGGGAATATGAATAATAGTGAAGGGGAATATAAGGGAAGGGAGAAGAAATGTGTGGGAGATATCAGAAAGGGACACAGAACATAAAGACTTCTAACTCTGGGAAATGAACTAGGGGTGGTGGAAGGGGAGGAGGGCGGGGGGTGGGGGTGAATGGGTGACGGGCATGGAGGGGGACACTTGACGGGATGAGCACTGGGTGTTATTCTGTATGTTGGTAAATTGAACACCAATAAAAATTAATTTATAAAAAAAAAAAAAGAAAAAAAAAAAAGAAAAAAAAAGTACTGACTATAAAAAAATAATAAATCAGGCTACATTGAAATTAAAATTTTCTATACCATTAAGAAAATTAACAGACAAGCCACAGAAGAGCAAAAGTAACTATACACATATCTGATAAAAGACATATCTAGAATATATAATGAGCCCCTGTAAATTAGCAATCTATTTTATTTTATTTTATTATTATCTTTTTTAGCAATCTATTTTAAAAGGGGTAAAAGATTTGAACAGACACTTCACAAGGTAAGAAATATGATTGTTCAATAAGCACATGTAAAAGTGCATGTCAACAGTCATCAGGGCAATGCAAATTAAAACCAGACTGAGATACCATGTCACAGCCACTAAAGGCCAGAACAAAACAGACCAACAATTGAGGATGCGAAACCCTTGAAACTCTCATGCATTACTACTGGGAATCAAAATGTTACAACCACTTTAAAGAGCTGTTTGGAAGTTTATGACTTTAAAGTTACCTTATGTACTAGCAGTTTCACTCTTAGGTATTTACCCAAGAGAAATGAAAACATATATCCACAAAAAGAGCTTTTCTCGTCATAGGCATATCAACCCAAATGACCATCGGCGGGAGAATGAATAAACTGTGATATACTCATACAACCGAATACTACTCACAAAAGAACAAACTATTGCTACACACACACACACACACATACACAGTGTGGATGAATCTCTAAAACATCATATGAATGGAAAGAAGCCAGATACAAAAGGCTGCGTGCCATCCGATTCCATGTATATGAAACCCAAGAATAGGCAACACTGATCTATGGTGACAGAAGTCAGAAAGCGGTGGTTTTGTTGGGAATGGGGGCATGCGGAAAGGCTGAAAAGGGGTTTGGGGAACTTCTGGAATAATGGAAATGCTCTATATCTTGTTTTGAGTGGTTGTCACATGAGTGTACAAAATTGTCAAAACTCGACAGACTGGGCACTGAAGATCTCTGGATGTTAGTATCTCATCTCGACACAGCTTCACACACAAGGCCAAGTGACTGAGTCCCTGACCTCCCAGAGTTTGCACCTGTGCTGAGGACAAAAGGTATTGCCCCATTTAGATTATTAAAGAAATTAAATTACATTTATAAAGTATCTGTGAAGTCTAGCCCATTCAAACAGCATGTTGCATGACACACAACAAAATGTTTCCTGTGAAGCCAGTAAAGGGTGTGATCTGGATGGGGCTTTAGTGCATAAAGAACCTCTTTTGGCCTTCACTCCCGCTATTTCTTGTGGTTTACTGAAAAGGACTTGGCAGGTGCCTGTGAAGGGAGCCATTCTCCTCTGGGCAAAAGAGCCCTAGGTTATTAAATTCTTCCTCCTCCGGCCCTGTTCACCTCTACTGTTTATTGTTTTGTCTTGTTTATCTGTGGCTGCCAGCCCAAGGCAGGCTCTGTCCTCCCTCTACTCCCCCCAGGGATTAGCCCTCACTCAACACTCCGTCATGTTTTCACTACTGATCTTAGCATGGTCACAATATGGCTAATAAAAACAGCCGCCCTCCCCAATGCTTCACACTCTTCGTCCTGGGGCCAGAAAGCAAAAATCCAAATCGTTTCTTGCCCTCCCTCAGTTTTACTCTTACATTAGCTTTCTGTATTTGTATCTCAGGGCAATCCTGCTCTTCTAATTTGTGATGTTCTAATTGATAGTGACATTGGCCGAAACTTAAAAACCACTCATCAGAAACCATTCCTGGCTCCCTGGGTCAGTGGATGAAGGGAAGTGTCCTGACACAGTTCAAAAAAATACTCTGTGGGGTGCAGAAAGGGAGAAGCCAAGAACAAGTCCTTTATTTGGGGCATTGTTTCCATTTCTAAACCATTCTATCGGTGTCCTCTTTTCACTCACAAATGGAATATTGTTCCCTTTCTGTCTGCCAACAAACCCAAAGGGGAGAGGAGACAGAGAGTTTAAGAAATGGGGCAGGGAAAGGGTTTATAAAATGGTTTGTTTTATGTGTTAAAATACATAGAATGGGGGGGGAGCCTGTTCAGTTACATTGTTCCTCCCTCATTTAGGGCAGATTAAATCACATGGAGCAGATGGAAACAGTTTGCAAGGGAAGAGCTACCACTGAGACCACCACTCTAACCTTTGGTGTGTGCTCCCCATTCAGTAAAAACACGTGTGATTAAAGGTATACAACAACCTAATTGATAATCCCCTGAAATAGCTTTGGTACACCTGCTGTAACCATCCACCCTGATTCCTTAAAACCAATGGGGTCTTCTCGCTGGGAGATCAGTTCTGTTCTTGCCTTCCATATTTTGGTCTTTTAGAGATGAAATCCTTCAAGCTTTTTAGCCACCTATTTCCAAAATGTCCACATTCTACCCATGCCTCAGGATTCCTGATCCAGTATCACCTCACTCAAGACCGGCCCCTTTTGTTTGCAGATCTTGAACGTTTTCTTGCTTTTCTTATCATTACATTTGGGCTCTACTCTCTGAGAACACTTCACATGTTCAACTTTATCAATCACCTTTTCTTCCTGCAACTCTCAGTTGAAGGACTGACTTCTCAGTGAAGCATATATCACATATATACCTCTTCTAGGTAGACTGTCCTGTAATTTCATCATACTTCATGGATATCTCCATAAAGCAATTATTTTCTTATAGATGCTTATTTGCTCCTGTCTCTGGTCTCTGGGAGAGCAAGAATGATGTCTCTGCCCCATTGCATACTCAATACAACCCTTTACATGGAGTATACAGTACATATCACACACACATTCATTGAACTTATCTTTTTGGAGGTTATTATGGACATTGCTTTGTTTTTCTCTGAAGTAGAGAAGTCTGAAACAATATTGAGTATCATAAATCATAAACAAAATGAGTACAAGAGTAGCAGGTGTAAAGAAAGTAGCAATGGTAATGGGGGACGACTCTTTTGAGAAATTCATTGTTAAAAAAAAAAGAGAGAGAGATGGAAGACTAAAGAGAAGTGGAGGAAGGAATCTGGATAAAAGTAAAGGCTTGAGGGATTTTTGAGGACTGAGCATGTATGTAGGCTCTGAAGGGGGACCAGTGGAGAAAGACTGAAGATAAAAGAGAAAAGTCACAGTGAAGAGATCAAAGTCTTAACCCAGATAGAGGAGCTGGGATTAAGAGTATGGCTGGAGGGAAATTTTTGGAAAAAAATAAAATGCCACTTGTTCAGAATAGTAGGAGGAAGGAGAGGATGAAGGAATGAAGAGGAAGAAAGAAGAGAACAGTGAAAATACAACTGAATGGAAATAATATACTTTCTTAATAAGCAGCCTCAACTGGAAGTAGAAAAGTCAAGAGAAGTCCTAGAGGGCTTAAGGGGGGGTGGTGGAATTTGGAGCACTCAGTGGAGCAGGAAAGGATTGCACAGAGGTTAAGTGACCTTGTGAGGTCCTTCTCAACTATCCTCCCCAGAAACACTCCCCCAGCCCATATTAATTACACAATCCCAAATAAAGAACAAAACTAGCTAAAGAGACAACTTTAAGACCTAGAATCCATAGACTACTCAGGTTGAACCAGTAATTATGAAAAAGTCACTATGAAGTTTCACTTACTAAGTTAGTTTTCCTAAAATATAAGCAGCCCTCTGGGAGAAGCTTCCAAATCAGTACCTGATGACCTAAAATCAATTAGGGAAAATTTATCTAGCGCTTCTGATATACTAGGTCCTGTGGTGGCCTAGGATAGAAGGGGTCTTCCAACCTCAAGAAGTATAAAAACTACTGGATGCATACTGAAAGAGATAGCTTTCCATTAATTCAACAAAATCTGCATGCTACTATGTGCCAAGCATGTTGCCCTTGATGCAACATCTTGTCTGCAACAGACAGAGATAGTATCAGAGATAGTATGTGTCTTCACTGTGAATGCAAGTTTCTTAGATGAAAGACATTAAACAAAACCAACCAATTATTTAATTATAAACTCATAAACTCACAAATAAAAAAATTGAGTGCTAGGAAAGCATGTAATAGGCCTAGCGAGGCAGTCAGAGATACTTTCTAGAGAATTAAAGGATATAAAGGAATTACTTAGGCCACATAGATAGTGAGATAGGCCTCCTAGGCAGAGAGAAGTCCATGCCCAAGGCTCTGAAACAGTAAAGAGTAGGACAATTGAGAAAAATGAGTGGATGACAGAGTAGTAGCTGGCATACCTACAGCATGGGCAGTGACAGCAGGATGAGGATTGACCTGATGGGGAGCTCTGTGAGCCACATTAGGGGTTTGGATTTTATCTTAAGAGCAGTGAAAAGTCACTGATGGTTTTAAACAGATTAGGTTGCACTTTTAAAAGGTAACTCTGCAGAGTGGAGAATGCATTTGAGATGCAGTCAAGATTGGACGCTGGAAGACCAATTGGGAGGATATTGTAGAAACTGGGCATGAGCAATAAGGGTGGCTTGGACTGGATGTGGCCCTGGAGATGGAGAGAAGCAGATGGGCTTGGGAGAGGTTTGGCAGGGAGACTGACAGGATCAGTTAATGGGCACGTTGGGGAGAGGAGCAAGAAGCAGGTGGCAATAGGTGAGTGAGTGCACAACATGCCATCAATTTAGACAGAAACATGGGAAGAGGACCTCCTTCTCCAGCTACGAAGTAGCTAAGCATGCATCCGAAAATCTTAGGCCAGTTCCCCAATCCAGCCCTGCGTAGCACAGTGAGAACACTGCTTCCTCAGGTACAAACACTGACAGTAGCTGGGTCTGTGGTAATTAAAAGGTCAAGCACTTTGACTCATATGCGTACTCAAGTGCTACCTGGCAGGGTGTTAGCCTTTCCTTCCTTCTTTCCCTGACTCATATCTCAGCCTGACACCAGGAACAAACAGAACTCTATGATTTCTTTTCTTTTCTTTTTTTTTTTGAGCTCCCAACAGCCATTTTACATAATCCTCAACAATAACCAGCCTTTGAGTATCCAGGCACAGGCTGTACTCTGTGCTTGGAGACACTTATCTTCCACACTTCGATGAAAAGATAAGCATCCAGTCTATAGATAATGCATTAGGCAGCTCCCGCAGCATTAGGCAATGTGTTTTCCCTTCTACTTTTCTGTTCAGCCATGAAAAGTGCCGGCCTCAGGATTTGCCTGGGCTATCTTAATCCCTCTTCACCTACTGTAGCTGTTTACTCCTGGTGATGGGTTTGACACCTAACACAGTGTTAAAAGGAAAAGGCAGGGATTCAAGATTCAAAGGAGCAGCTCAGATTCTAGTTGTAAGGAGGAAGTCTTCCTGCTGCTTAAAGAAATCAAGGCAATGGCCCACTCTGCCCCAACCCCCACCTACAGAATCAGCATATCCTCAACTGTAAGCCTGAGACTCAGAGAGTGTTTAGAGGGCCCCAAGCCTAATGTTGGCCATAGAATTCCAAAGGGAGATAGAGTGAGAAGACTCTACCCATGTTCTAGTCCTAGTTCTGATAGGCCAAGTGACCTTGAGTAAGTTATGAAGCCATGGGTCTCATCTTTCCAAACACGGAATGAAATGGAGTGTACCGTCTCCTCTCATAGTTTATCTCAAAGTCCTCAAAGCTTCAATTGTCTTGACAGTAAAAATTACATCCAGATCAATGTGTTACTTTTGAGGGTTTCATTTTATGATATCTTGCCTTCCAACTAAATTGCAAAAACAGAAGGATTCATAAAATTTTCATGATGTGGAGTTCATGCAGAATGAGATGAGAAGGCAGGAATGTCTGCTTATAGTTTATTATTTCTCCCTTGACAAGGATGAAGACTCCCCAAAAGCAGGGACCCTGACTGTCTTGTTTACCACTACACAGTGCCTGTTACCTAGTGGTTTCTCAATAAATGTTGAAAGGAAGAGTGAATGTTTGGGAACAGATGCCATACAGAGAGAATAGGAACCTCTCCTTCTCTCAAAGGCAAGGTTAGGCCTTTATGAAAACTGAAATTTCACCAACAAGAGAAGAATTCTTCATTTTCATGGACAGCGTAAGAGCCTAAGTAAGAACTCCAGTTGCAGAACAGGAAGTAGTGTCTTGGTGCAGAGCTAGGCTTCTCAAACAGGGGTGCAAAGCAGCAGCAATGTGTTAGAATTATGTGAAACCACACGATCTTTATGAACAACAGTTTTACTGACTAAAGTAACTTAAAATATTTTAATATTAAAACAAAAATGTGTATGCTGGGAAGCAGAAGGCAAAACTCTTATGACTGAAAAATATGAAGTGAGGCTTACAGCTTTTGTGAAACAGTGCAGGGGAAGCAGCAACAATTATAGCCAGACACCCAAGTCCTTTCCAGCAAGGTGGCCATTTGGCTTTACTTCTGGCTTCCATTTCCCTATTTATGGGAAGGAGACTGGAGTAGATGTTCTCTAATATCTCTTCTAGTCTTAACATGTTCTGATGATGACTCCACAGGGAAGGGATGAAAACTATTCTTATATAGTTGTAGCTTCTGACATATATTACCACCGCTCTGCTCTGCTCTCTGGTCTTGGCAGTGACTTGTATTAGCCTCAGGGGAATGTAGAAAATCTCTAAGATCAGATACTCTGACACTGCATTTTCCATTCCCCCATCCTCACTCTTCTTTCTTCTCCTATCTTGACAGCTAGATGGATAGATAGATAGATTGATTGATTGAATGACTGATAAATAGATTGATGTATATATAGGATACTTCCGGGAAAATGCTCCCAATCAAGCCAGCTAACTTCTCCACCTACTACTTTGTCTTAAACCAATTTTTTCCCATCACTCATGTAAGTCTGGGGAAAGCCAGTCTGCCTGCCTTGTCTCTCCCTCTACACCATTCCCTTGCACCTTAATTGCTTTGTCTTGCACACTTACCTCTCTATAATAGGCGACTTCCTCTTCTCAGAGTAAACTAATCCCATGGCTCCTGGGAGAATTGTTCTGTACAGAGCCCTGTGAAGCTTAGGCACTGCACAAGCATTTGTAGAGTTGAATTTTTGATTATCCAATAATTATTTTATATTTTATGTTATTGAAAGTAACCCTATGTCTCTTACTGAAAAACTTACTTTTCAGGAAAGATAATCCTTTGTGGCCAATTGAACTTATGATAAAGCAAAAATGGCTATAACATAACAAAGCTACTCTTCCCTGCTCCCCCACCAAAGAAAAACTTTCTAAAGATGATAAACTTTCACAAAATCAGCTAATAGCTTTTCTGTATCTCATTATCTGTTTCTACCTATCAAATCCTCACCATGTATCAAGGCTCATCTCAAATGTCTGTTCTCACATAAAGCTTTTCTTGGCCATTGTTAGGGGGAGCATTTTCTTTATCCACTCTACTCTCAGAGCTATATATTGTTATGCCTTTTTTTTTAAGTATTTATTTCCCCATGTAGTATTATAGATATCAATAATCCTACTAAAAAAATAAGCTCCCAACCAAACCAGAAATTCTCTTATTCCAAAGGAGGCCTTTTCAAATTTATTTGTTCATGAATGTGTTTTATGACTGACTCTTGCAGTTTTAACTATGAGACAGTTTCTTACATATAAAAATTACATTAAATAAAATGTGTAAGCTATTTTTTGATTGATCCCTCCTCCTCACCACACACCACAAGGAAAGAGAGGTGGAAAGAAAAGGAGCCCTATTTATTTTTGAGGTATGAATAGTTAAAATGTTAGCTCATTGAAGAACAAAAACTATTATCTAGAAAGAAATCATGAGGAATGTAGTGGGGTTTTTTTTGTTGTTTTTATTTTTTGAAAAAGGAAATTTGATACGGTATGTTAAGTGCTTCCTAATTTTCTTTTTTCACAAACCTAAACTTTGTGTTATTACCTTATTGTACCTCTCAGAATTTCTCAAACCTCGAAACAAAGGAGTAGAAAGTACACAACTACAAAAGACTCCAAATCCTTTTTCTATGTCAGAATACAATACCAACCACTAGTCCAATTACATGGGACTGTTCCTCTTTGAGTCGTAGAAAGAACACAATCACATTTCTTAACTTGTGCTTATGTTCATCAGGCAAATCTAACTGCATTTTAAGCATCTTAGCAATAATAAATAGGAAGCAGACACCTGGCTTAACTTCTGGGTTGAGCTTTGCTTTGAAAAGTTGGAATCTTTGCTGGAAAAGGAGGGAAAAAAGGCATTCCAAATTTCTGACACTTCACTGATATTCAGAGTCTCAAAACATATTCCATTAGTTTTAGATGCTTCAAGACTTGTATGCATCCGGACCTGGGAATGAATAAGCCAGTGCAAGCAAATGGAGTCTCATTCTAACAGTAAGGCAGATGGTGGAACACTGGCTTTGAAAAAACACAGACCTAAGTTTGAAGACTAACTCCAACACTTCACTACCCAAGTGAACGAGGACAAGTTACCTTTCTCTTTAAGCTTTAGCTTCTTTGACAAAAAGGAAAAAAAGAGAATGCCTTTCTCATTAGAATATTGTGAATATTAACCAGATCAGATGAGCACCTATAACAGGGCTGGTGCTCAACAAATGTGATAACCCTTACTACTTTAGCAATGAGGAGAAATCGACTCAGCCATAGTTACTGGAGAAAGGAGATATTCTGAGGTTTTTTTTTTTTTTTTTTTTTTAAAGATTTTATTTATTAGAGACACAGGCAGAGGGAGAAGCAGGCTCCATGCAGGGAGCCCAAAGTGGGACTCGATCCAGGGTCTCCAGGATCACTCTCTGGGCTGGAGGCGGCACTAAACCGCTCAGCCACCAGGGTTGCCCTCTGAGTATGTTTTGAAACAGACATCACTTACTAAAGAGAAAGCTCAAAATAATTTTTTAAGTGACTATAGATTGTGGTTTGCATCTATCTTTTCTTGAAGTAAGGAAACCTTTGGCATTAGTGAAACTAATAGCTTTGTGATTATTGCTCCAGGGCAAACTATAAGCTTTCTTTCCCTTCTAAACTAGATGTCAAGTAAAAACAACAACAAAAAGTTCCCAATTCAAATATTAGAATCAATTTTAGAAACATCCATCAGCTATCCGTACAACTGAACTAATCCAAATAAAATCTTAATCTCAGAATTTCCTTTCTGAAGCCATATTTCCATTCACATAAATTATTTTCCTCTTTTCCATTCACATGAATTCAGGAATATCAAGTTCTTCTGATCTTGTTTCCTTATTTTTGTGTTCTCTAGAGAAACCCAGATATGTTTTTTTCATATTTGTTGGAACATGACCAGTAATGGTTTGATGTTCTCTATGTACCTCTAGGGTAACTATCCAGGTAATTCTTGTGGGTAGATCTTAATTTGCATTTCCCAGATGTTTTCTTTAGTTTTGTCAAACTGCCTCCCAACCCTTAATGGCTTGCACAGACAACTTGGTGACCCACATTTAACATGCCTAGCCCTCGTGGTCTTTAGCCAACCTCCTCTGGATTGAGATCTCACAAACTAAGCAAAACCAGGCCTGATGCTTCTTGGATAGAAAACCAGAGGGGAAAAGGATGTGAGCTGAATTATTTAGTAGATGATAATCTTTCCTGAAATCATCACTGAACCAATCACCCCTTGAGGTCTGAAGTTTATCTGGAGGGCATCCCTTGGAATAACATGTAAACCTAAGATACTATTAGTTTTCCCTGTTGCAATTCTTCTTTTGTCTCACATTCTTGAAAAATGAGGAATTCTACTAATATATTTCACAACCAACTGAAGCTTATTCCTTTAAGTGCTAAAACTTTGTAATTTAAATCAAAACCATCATGGGAAATTACGATCTACTTCCCTGTCTTTCTAAACAGAGTGCAATAGGCATCATCTCACCTTGTCTTACATGATTATTAAAGTTTTTTTTATTGATATATACTGATGAACTCCATATCTTTTGTGCTGAAAAGTTTTCTCACATTCACAAAGGCTCTAGATGACTATTTGCATTTTAAATTACTTATCACTTCTTTCTTGTGTCTTAAAACATCCCTTCAGAATTCAATTCCAGTCAGTATCATACCTTCCCCATTCTGTTTATTGTGTGGTAGATAATCAAAAAAACCAAGACCATTAGAATCATGCTTCAAGAAAAAGCAAATAGTTTCTAAGCAGAAGCCTATGTGAATCTCCTAATAATAAGGTATGTAACCTTTAGTGCACAGCCTTCTTGAGCTTTTCTTCCTTTTTTTAATGCTTCCTAATTTGATAGTTGTGTGTCTGAG
This sequence comes from Nyctereutes procyonoides, assembly GCF_905146905.1. NCBI lineage: Eukaryota > Metazoa > Chordata > Mammalia > Carnivora > Canidae > Nyctereutes > Nyctereutes procyonoides. Next base: position 2,068,468 of record NW_026575035.1, on the reverse strand, counting down.
AGTTAAGGTTGGCATCATTGTTTGAATGAGGTGTTACTGCACCAGAACATTTCCTTATAAAAGAACATAAAGAATTTAGTCCTCATCACCTGCAGCCAGTTTCTTGACAAGCCCTGCTTTTTTGTATTGATTACTGAGAACAGACCAGTGAGGCAACTTGTACAAGACTGGTAATGCTAGGGACAGAACTAGATACAAAAAATTTATCTTTTAACTTTTCTGATCAATTCAGTAAACCCAAAATAATTGATACAACTCACCTGAAATTTCAATTGAGTATTTTGGGTAAATCAAATGCTATGGATAGAATGGTACTTGTTCATGACGCTGTATTCAAGGATTTCCCTAAATGTTTAATTTTCATAAATGGAAAGGCTGAAGGAGGCTTTGCAAGAAAGAGAGGATAGAACTTTTTCAGTCGAGTTGATGGACTGGATGCCTCAATGGTGCCTGTTTCTGCCACGTGGGACTCAGGGATCTGAATCCAACTTAGACTTTTTAAAAGTGAGAGTTACTGCTAATCATGTGGCTCTTCAAAAATATGTATTAATGTAAAAGAGATATATTTCTTGTCAGCTGCCTATAATTCACCTGATACATAGAAGGCATTAAGTTGATTTATTTGATTTTTAGGGGGAGAAAGTCCATCACAAAAACCAACAGCCCTTTAGTTTTTAAAAAAATTTTTTAAAAGACTTTATTTATTCATTTGAGAGAAAGAGTGCCCATGAGAGAGAGCACTAGGGGTGTCAGAGGGAAAGGAGAAGCAGGCACCTGGATGCGTGGCTCCATCTCAGGACCCCAAGATCATAACCTGAGCTGAAGGCAGAAGCTTAACCAGCTGAGCCACCCAGACGCCCTAAACAGACCTTTTAGTCCAAATCTTTAGAACACAACGGTTTTTGTTAGAAATGAAGCAGTATTAATATAAGATAGATTTATCAGGTTGCTTGTGTATGTATGTACGCATATATATATACATATATATATATTTTTTAAACTTCTTTTAAATGCCAGCACCAACCACTTAGGCCACAGCAGGAATATGCGTTAAAGACATTATCAATCCAGAGGTTTCCTCCTTGCCCTTCACCACTCTGACCTGGGACCTTTAGAGTGTGGGTGGGCAGGAAAACACCAGGTTCCAGGAGTGGGAGGGGAGCTGAAAGCAAAGTGACTACTGAGAGCCCGGTCAGAGATCCCCCAGGGGGCTGAGTGGAACACTTTCTGGATAAGAGGATCTCCTTGCCCTCAGCCCCATTCTAAACTTTTGGTCCTGGACAGAGAGAATTGGTGAACTCTTTGTTGTCCCCAGAGAACACTGTCCAGTGAACTGTTAGCTTCACTCAGTGCAATTATTTATCTCAACATTAAATTCTGCTCTCCAGAGCCTGGGAGGCTCAGTGCCTGAGCCTTTGCCTTTGGTTTAGGTCATGATCCTGGGGTCCTGGTATGGAATCCCACATAGAGCTCCTCTGGAGAGCCCGCTTTTCCCTCTGCCTATACCCCTGTGTCTCTCATGAGTGAATAAATAAAACTTTTTTTTTAAGAATTCCACTCAAGTCTCTTACGATTATTTAAACATAGACCTATGTGTTTGGCTATGGGCAAGCAAGCACAAAGACTTCACTCTGACGCTCTGGATCGTGCAGTTGCAGTGAAGTCTCCTTAAAACTAAGGTAGCACGGAAAGGGAAAAAAATGTGAAATATGGAGCAGCCGGGTTGAAACTAAGACATTACTGTAATCTGTCAAACTTTAGGGGTTTCCCAGCTTGGAATTCACCTGGCTTTACTAGTTTTGGAGGGGTTGACTCTTATTCTGAGTCTAAATCCTACTCCCACGTCCCCAAACACACACACACACACACGCACACACAAGGCACACGCACAGACACAGCGGGTTATATAATGATGCCAAAACAGACAAGGAAGGGAAGTCGAGATTAATAGCCACGAGAACGGTGATGATTACAACAAGCTCGGCAAGTTGTATTTACACGGCGCCTTCCTTCAAGAACCGCGGAGCCCTGCACAGATACCATCTCACTAATCCTCAGTGGAGCTTTCTCAAAGCGGCTTTATCCAGGCTCTGGTGAATGGAGAAAGTGAGGCACAGCGAGCAGAGCTGGTTAAGTCCGCGCTGAGGCTGGAAACCCAACCCGGGGCTCCCGACATACAGGCCATTGTCCCTTCCCCCGGACCACGCCACCTTCCTGTCAGGTGCCTGGTAAACAGGTTAACCGATCTGCTGATTACGCGGCCGCCTGCTTACGTGCAGTGACCTGTGGCAGGCAGCATTTCCTTGTTATAAATTCGCAAATACACAGCAGCGCGGCTACGGGCTCAAATATCATCTCCAAGCGGAGAAAAGGAAACTGGCCCAACGCAGCCGGGCGGTGGGGAGCCGGGCGGGCGGCGGGCGGGAGGCGGGAGGCGGGCAGGCGTGGGGCGAGGCCCCGAGCCCGGGGGCGGCCGAAATACAAAACCCAGCCTCATTTGATACATCTTTTTTTTTTTTGGTAGTCGCATAGGCTACTGGCACATTCCTTTAAGAAAAAGGAAAGAAAAGAAGAAAGAAAAGAAAACAAGAAAAAGAGAAAAGGAAAAGAGAAAAAGGAAAAGGAAAAAAGGGAAAAAAATTAAAAAGGAAAGGGAAGAGGTCTCGGGAGACGCCTGGCGCTTGCACTCGGGCCCGCGGAGGGAGACGGTGCCCTCAGAGGGCGCGGGGGGGGGGGGGAGCCTGGGGGGGAGCCTCGGGGGGCGCGCTGGGGGGGTGCGGGGGGGCGCGCGGGCCGCCGGGGGGGGACCTCGGGGGGCGCGGGCCGCGGGGCGGGGGCTCGGGGGGGCGCGGGGAGGTGGGGGGGGCTGGGGGGCCGCGGGGGGGGGCTGGGGGGCCGCGGGGAGATGGGGGGGGTGCGCGGGCTGCGGTGGGAGACCCCGGGGGCGCGGGTCGCGGAGGGGGGCTGGGGGAGCGCGGGCCGCGAGGGGGAGCTCGGGGGGCGCGCGGGCCGCAGGGGGGGCGGTCGGGGGCGCGCGGCCGGCGCTTCCCGGCGGCGGGGGGCGGCGGGGCTCGGCGGAGCCGGCGGCCGCAGCTCCCCTCGGAGGGCCCCAGGCACCCCTCCCCCGCGAGGGCGCCCGCCGCCGAGCAGGCTGCGCGCCGCGGTAATTGGGCACAGGGGCCTTTTTCAGAGTCGCTCAGTCGGTAAATGAAACGTCAGCTCCCCTGTGATCCCGCGTGCGCGGGGCGGCGGCGGCTGCCGAGCCGGGAGCGAGGCCCGCCGGCCGCCGCTGCTCTTTCGCAGCCGGCCCTGCGCAGCCCGCGGCCCGCGCCCCCCGCCCCCCGCCGCCTGGGGTGCCCGCCCCGCGGCCGCGGCGCCCAGACCCGCAGCTCGGACCCCCGGGCCGCGAGGACGCCCGGGGCGAGGGGCGGGCGGAGACCCCGCCCCGTGGACGCAAGGACAGCAGCTTCGGCGGCCCCTAGCCTCTCCCTGGGACGTGCGCCGCGACGGGCAGCCTTCGCCCGGTCGGACGCTCGCGCTCCTTCTGCGGCCCTTGGTCGGCAACAGGCCGAGCAGGAGCACCTCCATGGAGCCCAGCCCGCCGGGGCCCCGCCTGCTGCTCCCCGGGCACGGACTAGGGAGCTGCCGAGGACCCCCGACGGCCCCCGCACCGGCAAACTGCCTTCACCTTCGTCCTCATGGGGCTCCAGGACCTGGAGGCTTGAGCTCTTGGGAGAGACTCGAGATCTGCGCCTCTCTCAACGTCACTCACTCTTTGGGGTCACGACTAATTGCTGGGTGGTGTCTGGACTTGCTGACCTGTGAGATGACCCCGGGAACAGGGCAGAGCTGGTGGGCCTGGGTACACCGTGGCTCCTCCCAAAGAGAGGCCCCAGACTCTGCACCACCCAGTAAGGAGCAACACCTAGTAAGGAGCAACACCCAGTAAGGAGCAGCACCCAGTAAGGAGCAGCACCCAGTAAGGAGCAACATCTAGTAATAAGCACAGGGCAACACCTCTTACTTAGTTACCAAGCCGCGAGCATGTACTATTATTACCTTATTTCTTCCTCAGCACAACCTACCTTAGGATGGTAAAGCAAGCTTCTGGAGGTTCAGAGAGTTGCCCAAGCTGCAGCTAGTAGGTGTCAAGTTTGACTCCGTGCTCCAAAGGGTTCCACCAACCCGGGCCGGATAAAGTAGAATCAATCTTGCATGTGGTAAAGCAGCAGAGAAACCAGAAGGGGAGGCAAGAAGGGAGAAGGCATGTTACTTTTTGTTAGCTATTCCTTTAGAAACCCAGCTTGTAGAAGCAATATTCACATTCTCACTAGAGGGACCCTACATTAGCTTTTTCCTCTAAAGGAATCTCAAAGACTTGAGGGTTTAACCCTCATCAGAGGCGCTTCTGTTTCTTAAGTACTCAACAGGGAAGATCCCAAAATTCACCCAAAATTCAGAGAAGCTAGTGAAAAAAGGGTAAAACTAGTTGTGTTAGTCAGCTCGAGTGCCATGGCAAAATATCATAGATTGGGTGGCTCGAACAACAGAAACGTGCAGCTATGGAGGCCGAATCAGCAGATCAGCATTCGGCATTGCTGGGTTCTGCTGCGAACTCTCTTCCTGGCTTGCTGACAGCTATACTCTTGTGTCCTTACAAGGCAGGAAGAGAACTCCGTCTTCCTCTTCTCATGAGGTCCCACTCCTGGACCTCAGATTAGGACCACACCCTTATGACCTCATTTAACCTTACCCTCTAAAGACCCTATCTCTAGGTCCAGTCCCGCTGGGGGTATGAATTGGAAAAGAGAAGACACAATGTGGTCCAAGGTCCACTAGTAATATGGGAAAGGTGAAAAATTCAGCACAGTTCTGAAATCCAGAGCTGTGGTACCTTCAACAGCAACAAACAGATATTGATTAATGCATTGATATAAATGGAAATGGGGTAGGAGTCGAAAGGAGAGAACAAAAACCAAGCCCTTGTGGCTGCTATAGAATAATTTCATATTTTAGAATGTCTGACTTAATATTCATTATTTTGCATATACCTTAACTGAAGCTTGGTGCCATCTTCTGGGTCTGATACCATGAGACCCCCTTCAGAATGGAATTGCTGTATCGCAATGCCTTGGACACTTCAAAAATCAAAACTTTCTTCAGGAAAGTCAAAGATTTACTTTATAGAGAACTGTATTCGAAAAATTCCTTTCGGGCACCTAGGTGGCTCAGTGGCTGAGCATCTGCCTTTGGCTCAGGTCGTGATCCCAGGGTCCGGGGATTGAGTCCCATATCCCCTGCAGGGAGTCTGCTTCTCTCTCTGCTTGTGTCTCTGTCTCTGCCTCTCTCTCTGTACCCCTCATGAATAAATAAATGAAATATTTAAAAAAAGAGTAAGTTTCTCTCATAACTAAAAGCAACTTATACAAATATTTTTGTAAAGTTAATCATTTCTTTAAGAGAACATTTTTGTTTAATGTGTCAGAAGAATGCCATTTTGGTATGGTTTTCATCTACTTGAAAAATAAGTTCAGGGAGTCCAGATTGATCAGGAACTTGATTGCATTTCTCCATATATGAAAGAATAATCCTATTGAGAAGCCTTATCTTGGTCAAACATATGGACAACAGAAGCAATGATTTCCTATTCGTTTTCTAGTAACATTTGTGTGGGTTTAGTTGATTGTGGTAAAGAGCTAGGAACTGAGGACTGCCAAGTTCTAATAAAATTCCTCTCTGACCTTCGTGTCTCAAAAAGAAAAATGATGCACAAGACCCAAAGCAGCCACGCACAAGAAGAAATGATAACTATAGTACTGGCCTAAAGAATCTTCCAGTAAATAGTCATTTACATCTTAGTATGAATTGGTTTTCCTTTTAAGTGAGGGATGGAATAATTGCGTTTTCCCACAGTTTTTTTTTTTTTTTTTTTTTTTTTTTTTTTTACAAATCACTGTATGTTCTTTGGTAGTTAGGATTTCTTTCCATGATCCACACACAACCCCTCTGAAAACTGTCATTAGATCACTGGAAGGTTTGATGGGTTAGGGAAGAGGTAGAAAGTAGGGGTGATTCTGGTTGATTGTGCCTGGCTCCCTGGATAGCAAGCATGAGGGTGGGGTGGGAGATTGATGGCAGAAGGATTAGAGCTTCAAAATTTCAGGACTGGGGGGGAAAGGCACTTACTGCCCAGTGGGAAGGGGAAATAAGATTTCAGCCAATGGATAAGAAGCACGAAAAGGGAATTGGGAAGTAGATTTAATTTGCTTTATGGTTTAACCAGATTAGGTCTTGGGTGTGGGTAGCAATGTCATACAACAAACCTGAGAAGTGGCCAACTCCTGGTAGGAAGGTTCATGTGACTTTTTCTGACTGAGTCAGAAATTGAGGACACTTGGGTGGTTTAGCAGTTGAATGTCTGCCTTTGACTCAGGGCGTGATTCCAGGGTCCTGGGATTGAGTCCCACATCAGGCTCCCTGCAGGGAGCCTGCATCTCCTTCTGCCCGTGTCTCTGCCTCTCTCTGTGTGTCTCTCATGAATAAATAAAATCTTAAAAAAAAAAAAAGAAATAGAAGTCACTAAAATGCTATTATTATGCACGATTGAGATAACTATTGCTCAGAAAGAATTAAAGCACTGCACACTAAATTACGATTCCATTTCTTGCAGCTCTGGGTTAGCCATACCCCTCGGTCAATACATTTACCCTTTGTTTCATTGGATAGGCCCTATTAAGCCACATTTATTCCTGAAAAGCCTAGGCTCTATTTCTTGACCAGCAACTACAGATTAATTTTTTTAATGTTTTTTATTGTGGTGAAATATACATAACATCATAAAATTTGCCATTTTAACCATTTTTAAGGGAACAGTTCAGTGGCATTAAGTACACTCAAAAAAAATTTTTTTTAAGATTTTATTTATTTATTCATGAGAGACACAAAGAGAGAGGCAGAGACAGAGGCAGAGGGAGAAGCAGGCTCCATGCAGGGAGCCCGATGAGAGACTCAACCCTGGGGCTCCAGGATCATGCCCTGGGCCAAAGGCAGGCGCTCAACCGCTGAGCCAGCCAGGGATGCCAGTACACTCAAATTGTTGTGCAACCATCCACCATTCATCTCCAGAACTTTTTCATCTTCCCAAACAGAAGCTCGTACCGCTTAGACAATAATTCCTTATTCTCCTCTCCCCTGGCCTTTGGTGACCACTGGTTTCCCTTCTGCCTCTATGTATTTTATTATTTTAGGTACCTTATATAGATGGAATAATGTAATATTGTCCTTTTGTGTCTGTCTTCTTTCACTTGGCACAGTATCTTTAAGTTTTATCCATGATGTAACTAGTGTCAGAATTTCCTTCCTTTTTAAGGCTGCGCGATATTGTACATATATACGTTTTGTTTATCCATTCATCCATAGGTTGGAAGTAAATTACCTTTTAACAAGTGCACCAGTACTTACACATAAAAATGATGCTGTCTTTCAGAAGAGGGCACTTGGAGGATTATACACTTTCTCAGAGATGAGTTGTATTATGAGCTAAATCATGTTTCCTCCAAATTCATATGTTGAAGCCCTGACTCCAAGTACCTCGGAATGTGACTGTGTTTGGAGATAGAGCTTTTAATGTGGTGATTAGGTTAAGATGAGGTGTCAGAGTGGGCCCTAATCTAGTTTGACTGCTATCCTCATAAGAATAAAAAAAAAAAAAACAGGACACAAAGAGACTCCAGGGATGTCTCTGACCAGGGATGTACACACCAAGAAAAGGCCATGTGAGGACACAGCAAGAAGATGACCATCTGCAAGCCAAGAGACAGGTTTCAGGAGAAACCAACCCTGCCAACACCTTGATCTGGGACTTTTGGCTTCCAGAAGTGTGGGAAAATAAATTTCTGTTGTTTAAGCCATCTATCTAGTCTGTGATATTTTGTTATTGCAGCCTTAGCAAACTAACGTAACTTGCTATAAAAAAACATTTGGGGTGCTTTTGTGGAATGGCCTCAGCATCAGTTTAAGGCCATGCACCAAAACCAGCCTCATTACTTTATAGTCACAAACAATACTTCTCTGCTTGATCATTTGTGTGTGTGTGGGGGTGTCATCATTTTTGGCTTTAAATGGCTTTTTGACTCCTTAAACAAAAACTTAAGTCCTCTCTTAAAGGATAAAATTCCTTCTATTGAGGATATTCAAAAGAATGCTCTGCCAACTTTCAAGGAAATTCCTAAAGGAAATTGCTTCGAGCAATTGAAATAAGCATTTGTCTACCATGGAAACTTGCATCAAGGGGTATATTGCTCATTAAGATGTGTATGCTGTTATATTTGCTAAGGAATCTGTCACGTGGCTTTATATTTCTGTGTCTTCTATCTAAATATGAATGTGCATTTGGAACTTGCTCGGCACTTTTTCTCCAAAAACTCAAGCTCTTCAAAGAGTTCCATGACCTGACTCTTAAACCAAAGCTTCAGAGCCTTCTGTTTCCTTAATCCGCAGCTGGATTGCTTTGATACTTTGGTCAAAAGGATCATCTCTCAATGGGTCTCGGCTCATGGGCAAGCTCCAGTGCAGCCCCCCGTCCCCTGCTGGCAGAAGAAACAAGTAAAGGTGGGGGTCATGAATGATAAGAAGAGAGCAAGTAAGTCCTAGGAAACTAGGCTTTGTGTTTTGAGGGAAAATAACTGAGTTGGAATTCGTGACTGTGAGCCATTATATGCACCTAACTTGGTGGAGACTTCACATTTGCCAGACACTCTCCAAAAAGCTTTCAATTACATTATCTTATACAATTATTTCACAAGGCAAGAGGAGTATGAAATAGGAACGTATGGATCTCTAACTCTACTGAGGGTCCTTTGTCTACAAAAATCCCATTGAAAAATTTTCACATATGATACAAACTGAGAATCATTTATTTTTCTAAAAAACAAAGTCCTATTTTTGCTGGGATGAACTTCTTGAGGCTAGGGTCCATGCCTTTGTCATCTTTACATGGTTAGCATCAGGCACTGAGTGGCACTCATAAATGTTCAATGAATGACCAATAGCCCTTCTTCGGTAAGTTTTCAGTTTCTGTAATCCCAAAGTCCACGATCCTCTGTTGTGGTCCTCACTTGTGTCTCATTCCCACTTGATGGTCCCTCATTCTGACATCTTCATGTTGAAACCCAAATTTATGGTAAAACTTTGCTCATGGCCACAATAGCTTTTAGCTTCATCACAGCTCTAAATTTGAACCTGTAAGGTTGGTTAGGGTTAAGAAAAGTAAATGGAGGGACACTGGCTGGCTCAGTGGTTGAGTGTCTGCCTTTGGCTCAGGTCCTGGTCCCGGGGTCCTGTGATCGAGTCCCACATCGGGCTCCTTGTAGGGAGCTTGCTTCTCCCTCTGCCTAGGTCTCTGCCTCTCTCTCTCTCTGACTCTCATGAGTGAATGAATAAAATCTTAAAAAAAAAAAAAAAGAAAAGAAAAGTAAATGGTTGCTACGTAAGCTTGGGCTTGAGTCAGGTGGAAATGAACTTGGACTGAAGTTCTGTCCTCTACTTGCAGACCATCTCTCATGCAGGTGAAGAATGCGGTCTTGGCCAAAAGAATCCAGCCCTTAAAGCTTCCTCAATTTTTGAAGTCAAATGGCTTTAAGGTACTCCTTCAGGCTTCAGATCGTTGGTGAAATTAGATTAATGCAAGAGAACTCTTTTAGTTAAGAAAGAAATCCTACTGCATAATAACAATTCTTTTCATCAGAAAGGGACGAATGGATTGAAACACCCATTAAGAGACCTGCCTTTGTCTCCCACCATGTTAGAATTCTATGGCTGGTGTGAAACTCAAAGAACTCATTCCACTGTTACCCCAAAACATGCCATATACAGAATGACTGTATGTGGACAGAGACTAAGAAAGATACCCCTATCCAGTGAAACAAGTTTGAATTCCTTATCCTTAAAATACTTCTCGAATGAGCCCTCATTCTTTCAGCAGACCACCATGCAGGCTGGCAGGTGGGGGTGCTTCCTTTGTGAACACCAAAGCCCTAAAGAACTTCTTAACTGTGCCTGAACTTGGCAATCATGCCTATTGTGAATGAGCTTTCTTTTCTGAGGACCAAGGAATGCAATATGAACAATTTACCTTTTTTCTTCAGGAGCTATTTTATTCCTCATTAATGGCAAGAGAAAAGGGCTTATAAGGGCCCTTGACATGTAAACGTCTAATTAGGAAACTTTCAAAGCTGACATCATCTAAAATGCTCACATTTTTTTTAAAAAAAGAAGAAAAAGAAAGAAAGAATTTAGCATTATACTGCTAAAGAAGTCCTCCAATAAAACAAGCTTCTTTTTTGTACATTCCACTTGAGCTAGGCTGAGCCCGTTGCTCTCATCTATTAAGTTAAATGTTCACATTCTCATTTGGCGCAGTCCTGGGGGCATGTAGCATTTATTCACACTCACGGTTTTAGCTTGGGTTTCCCTGAAGGAAGGGCTGATATCAGGCTTTGTGTGCAGATGAGATCATCTGGCAATTCTTGGGAGGAGAAGAGAGGTCAGAGAGAGTAGGACAGCAAAGGAGAGAAACACCCTAACTATGGGAAGCAGGGGCTTGATGCTTCTCAAGGGCCATCTGAGAAGCCCACTTAATGCCTTCCAGAATTGTCTTCTTGAAAGCTAGGAAGCAAGTCCATATATCCATTGACTTCCCTCTTATTGGTCAAGGTCATCCTCAGGAGTGTTAACTTCCTGATCTATGCAGATGCTTGGGCCAAGCCAACACTCATCAGTATCTGAGGTGGCACAGGGTAGGAAGCACAAACATGTGATATACTATGTATTGCTACATAAAAGATAACCCTAAGGTTAGTGGCTTAAAACCACAAACAAGTATTTCGCAGTTCCCATGGATCATCAGGGATATAGGAACAGCTGGGTAATTTTAGCTCAGGGTTCACTCATGACATATGAACCTGAGCTTCTGTCATCTGATGGCTTGACTGGGGCTGGGGGTCTGCTTCCCAGCTGGCCCATTCCCACGGCTGATAGCAGAACATCTTGGTTCTTTGCTGAGGTTCACACTAGGCTTTATTCACTCATCACATGGGCCTCCACACAGGGCTGCCTATGTGTCTTTATAGCATGGCAGCCAGCTTTTCCCAGAATGAGTGATTCATCCAAGATAGCAAGCAGAAGCCACAATTGTCTTTTATGTCCTAGGCAATAGTATCTATGCTATTGGTCACTTAAACCAACCTTTGACACAATGTGGGAAGGGACTATATGAGAATGGGAATATAAGAAAGTAGAGATAATTGGGGGCTATCATATAGGCTAGCTATCACACATACCCATATATGGGTATGTGCTAAAGGGGCACTGTCAGCACAAAATGTGCCAAAAACCATACAGAACCATGTACGCCAACAACAGCTGTAATAATACATGAAGATGTAAGTCATGGCAATCCAGATGCCTGGTTGAGCTATGCCCACTTCATGCTTTTTACCATTCATACCCAATCATTTCCTTGGCTCCTCAAGTTCAATCTAGGAGGATGTTAAATAATGAGGATCTCAGAAAATACTGATGGGAAAAGCTAATCTAGAGTTCTAAAACACAAGTACAATAGATGATCTGAAAGTGGTATACATCTTGGACTGATTAAATCATTTAGAAAGTTTATTTCTTGGTTTTCTTTCACCCCCAAGCCACAACAGACAGGCTACAGAAGCCAACACATGACTGTCTCCCTTTTAACAGGGGAGCAGAACAGATCAGATGCTCCAGTTTTATGGAATAGGCAAGATACAGCCCTAAGTGAAACAAATTTGTGTTAAACACAAATGTCAATCAAATGCATTCATCATAAGAAGATTCATTTTGGTTTAACTGCAGTTAATATTACAACAGACTTCTTCAGCATATAAGGGATGAAGGACACGTTCCCCAAAGTCATGATTTATTAAAACATATGCCACAAGGGGCGTCTGGGTGGCTCCGTCGGTTGAGCATCCTACTCTTGATTTTGGTGCAGGCCATGATCTCATGGGTTGTGGGATGGAGCCTGGCATTGGGCTTCCTGCTCAGTGGGGAGTCTGTTTCTCTTCTTCTCCCTCTCCCTCTGCCCCTCCATGCACTCTCTGTCTTTCTCTAAAATGAATAAATCTTTTAAAAAATCTTTGAAAAAATAAGTAAAAAAGAAAACACATGTAACAAAATCATTTGCACGGACAAGGGGAAAAAAGCATTTTCAACCACAGAATAGGCTAAAAAACTTTAAGTTGCAAGGACAACGAATTGCCCATCCAACATCCATACTCACCCTTTTTCCTTATTAACAGTAAGCAATTTTGATTCCCAGCTTGAAAAACACTTTCCTCTTTTCTGGCAACTTGGAATGGCCATATGACACTCTTCTGACCAATAATATTCATGTGAAGTCTGTTAACGAATTCCAAGATTTTGCTTTCCTGACACACACCTGACTCCTGTCACTCCCTGTGAAGTTGAGATAGTGACTGACACTGGAGCCCAAGTAGCCACCTTGTCGTCATGAGGCAAGGGCCAAGAAAATCGCAGAGACTCTGGGCCATCCACAGTCAGCCACTGGTTAGCTTCATCCTTGTGTGAGAAAAGGAAGCCACTCTGTGGCTTTAGCCAATGTTGTTGGCTTTTCCCTTACTTGCACTTGAACTCAATCCCTAGAGAACACAGCTCACACAAGTATTTTTAGGTTATCTCTAACCAAGTGGTAATTTTATTGCACTGATTTAAATTAATTTAATTAACGAATTAAAAAATTAAATTTAAAATCTTTTCATTGTCTTCAAAGAAGCAGTTTCAAAGTTGTCCAATTTGTAAAACCATCATTGTTGACTTAGCCCCATGATGGTCCTGACACCTCTGCATATTAGCATTTTCTTCAGTCCTTGCAACTGCCCAAATTATCACACGCTTCTGGGTCTTCACATCATGTCAGTGTTTCTAACTAGATGTCTGACCCCTATGCTTGTTCCATCCCCAATTTCCCTCTGATTCCTCTAATCTAAACCAAGTTACATTCCCATGTAGACTGAGCTTTGTCTTTCTGGAACTTTAGCAAATTTTTGCTTATGTATTTATTTTTGAGAGTAAGTGTACAGTATCTGTTTCCCCACTGAAGTGTAAGCTCAGGGAGACCAGGGCTGTGTTCACCCTTTTACTCCTCAGCCCCGAAATGATGCTAGATGAAACGTTATTACGTCCACAGTGTCTTTAAAGGAGCTCCTGGAAAGTCCATAGTGGAGAGCTCTAAGGATTTATAGAATTGAGATATTATCAGAGATGATCCCCATACTGAATTATGCTAATTTAAACATTTAAACACTCTTCTACTTGTTTCTCACTTGTCATTCTCTCTCCCTGGAAGCCTCTAGGGAGCAAGAATGCATCCAGGGATTGCAACCTCCCCCCACACAGTCCAGACAAACTTTCACACTGTCAAGCCGATCAATAGAGTTTCTAGAATGACAGACCAGGTTCTAATCCTTCTTAGTCACCTTAAATAGAGGGATATACAGATTGTCCATATTTAGAGGCAAGAACCTCTTCATGCTCCACCCCTTTTTTTAAGGGCTGCATTTTGAAGAGGTAAATACAGACTGGAAAATATCTGTTTACACTCTGGTGGCAAAGCAGGCATCTGGAGAGCATTTAACTATGGTGATACTTTGCTCCCAAGTAAAGGTTCTGTTTGTTACAATATGACACAAAGCTATTTGGCTTTTCAGAAAGGCGCCATTCTCCTTCTGAGTTCTATACAAAACGGAAGGCAAGATTTCAAGATAAGCTATTTTGAGACTACTAAAACATGGGCAAACCAAAATGAAAAAACCAGGACAAACTGGAAAGAAATCCAACAAGTCAGAAGAAAAATAGAAAATATAATACCCGCTTGTGAAATATATTACCGTTTGCTGCTTATTCTATTTGTTTCCTTTAAGCACTTCTTACAATGGAAATGCCTGTAGTGAGTCCTGCCTACCCGGAAAGCTGGTTAAGCCAGACTGTCTGGGGCTTGAATGACATGGAGGCAGGAAGTGGGATAAGAGAGGTGGGGAGGTAGAGAGAGGTTGGCTGGAAGCGTTTCCAGGGACAGGCTACACTGGGAGATTCTGCAGTCTCAGTAACATGAGGTCAGTGGAGACAAGGTTTCTGGAATATCTGGGTGCTTATATACCCAGATTACTCGGGTCCCAAAGGAGTCAGGTAGAAGGGTTTCTATTGCACAAATAAATCTCTGACTCAGCAGTTGATTTAATTGAAAGTAGAGCTTTTATAAGTTACTCGTTTTCTCCTGGAGTTAGGATATAAATCCTTAAAAATGAATATTTTAAATTAGTAAATAAAATTCATAAAAGTAGACTGCGATAGGATACAAATGAACTTAACAATCCTTTAGTCGTTATTTGAGAAATACCTGCTTTAAGGATGGGGGAATGTAATATATATATACAATATATATAATATATATATTCCTGGCTTTTAATATAACCTCAATATACTAAAAGTACTGCAAAAAATGTCATTTTTAAAAAAATTCATAATACTTCTCATGCCTTTTAGACAAGATCTTTGAAAGGTTACACAGAGGCAACGCATCATAAAGAACTAACTAGGGGCACCTCAGTGGCTCAGTTGGTTAAGCATCCGACTCTTTTTTTTTAAATTTTTTAAAATTTTTATTTATTTATGATAGTCACACACACAGAGAGAGAGAGAAAGAGAGAGGCAGAGACACAGGCAGAGGGAGAAGCAGGCTCCATGTACCGGGAGCCTGACGTGGGATTCAATCCCGGGTCTCCAGGATCGCGCCCTGGGCCAAAGGCAGGCGCTAAACCGCTGCGCCACCCAGGGATCCCCTAGCATCCGACTCTTGATTTATACTCAAGTCATGATCTCCAGGTCGCAAGGTCGAGCCCTACATTGCTGGGATTCTCTCTCCCTCTCTCTCTGCCCTTCCCTCTGCTCATGCTCACTCTCTAAATAAACATCTTTTATAAAAAACCTTTAAAAGAAAAAACAAAGGACTAAAAAATATCAGAAACATGGAACTAATAAATCTAAGATAATTATATACTTTTGTACTTTGTGTGTCACTATAACAAGGGTAATAGGTTTAGATCTAGATAGAAGGTGTTACCTTTGCCA
Organism: Nyctereutes procyonoides; assembly: GCF_905146905.1. NCBI lineage: Eukaryota > Metazoa > Chordata > Mammalia > Carnivora > Canidae > Nyctereutes > Nyctereutes procyonoides. The sequence goes on along the minus strand of NW_026575035.1, from coordinate 2,053,288 downwards.
GACAGAAATTTTATCTTTGAATGCTATTCCACTGGAAAAAAAATTCTGAGGCCAGAATATCCATCTGGAAGTGATGACTTATAATTAATGTCACTTTCAAGTCCACAAAAACAAGGTGTATCGGTGCCTTCATTTATCTATTCTTTGGGGAATCAGCCTCATTAAGCTGAACTGGAGGTCAGAAAAATGAGTAGCTTCCAGCATAGAGCTTATATTGGTGCTAATAAAGTATAGATGACTGTTGAAAAATGTTTTTTAAATCACTGTTGCTGTTTTAACTATAACTTGGAGTGGACAGAGCAAATAGCAGTTCTACTTGTCTATTCTTAAGTACTAATAAGTAACTAAATGAATAAATCCCTAGAACTTTCCCATGAAAACATACATAAGAGGGCTGCCCAATGTTAGGAGCTTGAGTCTAGCTGGGCCTCTGTCATAGTTTCCATTGCTTGTGTTTTCATCCTTAGGTAAATAGAAATATTTCACCTGTGATGTCACAGTTTAATCTGTGGGGCTTGGGCTAGAAGAAACAGATGAAATTGATGGAAGTCTTACTGAGTGGACAATGTGATTTTTCACTCTGTTTGAGTGACACTGTTTTGTGTATATACATGGAAAAAAAATTTTAACAAGCCATGATTGACTATGAGAATGGGGGCATATGAGTGGTTCTCAAGCCAAAATGCAGAGATTCTCTCTTTGTGAGGACAAATTTGATTAAGATGCACCCCTGGTCTACTTTTTGTGGTACTGGACAGGGAGCCAAATGTTTAGCTTCAATGTAACCATCTTTCCAGCATCCTTGAGGAAAAAGCTGCCTATTAACATTTGGGTGAACAATATCTATGAGTGATGGAAGGAAAAGAACTCAGAGGCAGGAAAGCAGTGGGCACTGGTAGGCTGTAAAACCTGCACGCAGTTTGTGAGAAAACCAGAAGGCTAAAAGAAGGAAAATGGAATTCTGTGCATTCCCTTCTTTGGTTTCCTCAAACTGCCCACAGTCTTTAGACTCAAGAAATTCTTTCTTGGCTGCAGTGAATACAGTGAATACTCTAATGTTTGTACGAACAGAGAAATAAAAGAGCACAGTTAACATAAAATAATGAGGCATCCTTTCAAGTCATACACATAGTCACCTCCTGCTCCTTCCCTGTAGGTCAGCAAAATGCTAAACATGTAGACACGGGCTCAGCAACCAGCTTTTTGCTATAAAATTACCAGGAGATATGAACCAGACTCAGATATTTGAAATCTGTATGCATAAAATCTGTTCACGTAGCACAACTTTTTAATTTTTGTTCAAAGCTCTAAACCAAAGTGGTGAAACACCATTACTCAGAAATCCTGGGGTGGCGGTAGAGATGAGGAGTTGGGTGTGAAGACTGGAAGACAGGAAGAGAGAAATGGGAGGTCATTTAGGAGATTTGGGCTCATCTCATTGCTAAAGACGTCTGCTTTCTACCTGAGGCAGAATGCAGAACAATTAATCTTTCTCTTACTGACAGATAATCTTTTGTAATTATGGCCGCTGGATCAAGTAAATTACTCCCAACAAATATTGATGAATATTTTCTATGTGTTGGACACTGTTGGGCACAGAAGATACAAAAATGAGTAAAAAAACAATTCCTTTCTTGGAGATACTTACAATTGAATAGGAAAGAGCACTCATTGGCTTCAAAGCAGAAACAATCAATGCATCCCACCATCCTTTCATCTATCATTTTGTTTAGATACTCAAGATCTAGGAAATTTTATCAGGACAGTCTTAAAACTGATTTTTTAAATAGTCTATTTTCTTATTTTTCTTTCTAAAACCTTTCATTTCAGTGATAGATTGAACACACCTTTTAACATCTGAAACTCGGCCATAGTTCTGAGAATAATGGACAAAAGGCTCCGAAATAGAAAACAGATATCGCAAAATTCATGCACATTTCTACAGATTTACCCAATGATTCTCAATTCTCTCCCAGAAGCTAGTATAAAACAAGCTTTTAAGTTAGGCACAGAAAAGCATACAGACACCAATAAAAGTGGCAGCTGACAGCAGAGAAAAGAGGTGGTAGAAATGTTTAAGGCAGAAAAACTAAAAAAGAAGACTTGTTGAGAGTCAATTAGGATATAATCCCAAATTAGAGTAACACCAATTAAGAGCAGCAAGGGAAGTACTAGAAGGAGGTACAACAGAAGCAAAAAGTATCAGCTGATAAGCAAAGGGAGGTGATAGGTAACGAGTTAAAAAAAATTTTTGCCAAGTTCTGGGGCCATTCAAAGGAGCAAGCCACTCTACCCACCTTAAAAATCCTTAGGAAATCACATCATTATGAAATTGTTTTCCATAATAGTAGCCCTGAGTCATCAAGGAAAGCTTTAAATCCTGTTCAGTATTCTCTATTTTAAAAAGCAGGAAATGTTTTGGGGACAGGCAACTGAGTAATACATTTTAAAGAGTTTTATAGGCAAGATTTTGTTGGGTAGACATTTGCATATTCCCTAGCAGCTGAGCTTGCTCTAATTATTCAAGAGTTTGCAATGTTTTTGATAGATAAAATTTTTAAAGAATTTTCTCTAATAGATATCGGCTTATGCTGTATCATTAGAAAAATAGTAGATTGGGGATGCCTGGGTGGCTCAGTGGTTTAGCGCCTGCCTTCAGCCAGGGGTGTGATCCTGGAGCCCCAGGATCGAGTCCCATGTTGGGCTCCCTGCATGGAGCCTGCTTCTCCCTCTGCCTGTGTCTCTACCTCTCTCTCTCTCTCTCTCTGTGTGTCTCTCATGAATAAATAAAATCTTAAAAAAAAGAAAAATAGTAGATTATATTTTCCATATATCCCTATAATTTTATTTATCTATTTATTTATTTATAAAGCTTTATCTATTTATTCATGAGAGACACACAGAGAGGCAGAGACATGGGCAGAGGGAGAAGCAGGCTCCCTGTGGGGAATCCGATGCGGGACTCAATCCCAGAACTCCGGGATCATGACCTGAGTCAAAGGCAGATGCTCAACCACTGAGCCACCCAGGTGCCCCCCTATAATTATTTTTAAATACGAAGCTGACCTATACTGATGAGGATCACAAGATCCTATGGGTGCCTCGGTGGCTCAGTTGGTTAAGCAATCAATTTAAGAGTTTTCTTTCTTGGTGGGGCATCTGAAGGCACGTCTGCCTTCAACTCAGGTCATGATCCCAGGGTCCTGAGATGGAGCCCTGTGTGGCACTCCTTGTTCAGTGAGGAGCCTGCTTCTCCCACTCCCCCTGCTGTGCTCTCTCTCTCTCTCTCTGCAAATAAATAAATAAAATCCTTAGGGAAAAAAGGATCACAGGATCCTGGACTTCTGGCAGATATCATGATTAAATGAGCATTTAGGGGGTGTGAGACAGTGTCATAGGATGGGACTGAGTGAATTTTGCATGTGGCAGGGATGTAAATAGTTATGACCAAGAGGATAACTGTGATAGATTGCATTACTCATCTCATTTCTTACTGCCCTGTAGTAAAACCCTTGCTATCAGCTCAGGATTGATAAGGTGTAGTACCCTTGCCATTGGGGAGCTTGTTTCTTTAGTTGATGCACATTGAAGATATCAGTAAATTCAGGAAAGGTTTAGATTAACCTATGAATGGTAAATACAGATTTGCATATTAAAAAAAGCCCACGGAGTTTGAAACAAATCCCCAAACTTCTGAGGCCAACATTAATGGAATACTATGAAACTTTGAAACCACAGCTGGTTAGACCATTGGGCTGACCCAGTATTGCATTTCTTATATTCATATCATTTGGTTTTTAAAAATAAATACACATTTTAGTATAAATTCCTAAGGGAAACATACAGTTTATTTGAAAAGACTATAACTTTCCCCCCATGTTTCTTTTAAGCTAATTACAAAGAACTCAGAGATGCTCTGAGCCAAAGGATGTAGGAAACTCTGTGAATGAACCTGACTTATTTTACATTCTCACACCTGCATTCTACATGTGGGAAATGGAAAAATTGGATTTTGAACATAGGATTTTAACCTCCAGGTAAGGAACTGTATGGATCCTGAAATCATCCTGCGGACAGATGAAATCTTTAGAAACCAAGAAGTGGCTCAGATTACTACCATTTGCTTCACAAAATTGCCTGCTTGAAAAAACAATTCAACTCTTTTACCATGCTCTATAAGTCTCAAATCATTATGGTTTGGAAACAATGCACATGAGACCGTGACAGCAATAATTACTTTGAATGAATGAATACAAGAAAGCAAGATATTGTGTCTTTTCCAGGCAACATTTAAATGCAAAATCTTTCATTTTAGATGCAGTAAATACCACAGAAGCCAATAGATAAAGATGATGTCCCAACTCTCAAAACCATACCAAAAGGAGTGGGAATTCCACTGAGGCAGGCAGCTGAGACAAGGACTGTGGGTAAATGCTGCAAGCTTATTGCTCAGGAATAATGGTATGTCTGAGTTATGTTACTGCCTAACTATCTTTTAGATATATTTAGTGATGCCCAATATACTAGTAAATTTCCAAACAGAACCACAAAATGGATGACAATTTAGGGTAATTCCATGCCTGTAATTTTGTTTAAAAAGAAAAAAAGAAGTCTGGTCCATTAGTCATTTCTATCTTTGTTTAACACCTTTCCCTTTCCCATTCACCCTCTGGTGCAGGTGTTAATGAAATTTGAAATGACCGATGGCCCAAAAAAGGTCCTGGAAAATCTATCAAATGGATATTATAATCAGCTTCCACATACTCTAACTTAAATGTTACTTGATAGGTAGGGAGCAAGAACTAGAAAAACCAGAGAAGACATCCCACAAAAAGCAAAAAGGAGAGTGATTATAAAGTTTGATCCTCTGGCAGACCAGAAATTAGACTTACTCGTGTGAGGTGAATGAACTTTACACTGGTTGTCTTCTAAATCATTCTCTATAAGCCTGCCTCGGGAGGTAGGAAGTAACCTGTCATGGGTGTTTATAGTGTGGACTGGATGACCACTTGAGAAAAGACTGTCATGTGCAAGGAAGACTCTATGGTTTCCATGGTTTTTAAGGGAAACAGACACAGAGCTTTGGCTAATTAGATAGGGCTTGCTCATCCTTCCAGGACCCTAGGGTCTGTTTTGACTTTGTTTTTGCCCTCCTGCCTCAAGGCAGAGATCAGTTTCAGCTTTCCCCAGTGTTCCCTCAAGCATATCTAGATGGCTCCAAGTCAAGGTCCAGACAAAGTTAGGTTTTCTCCCTCCCCTCTGTAAGGGTCCCTCCTGTTTGTAGGGTCGATTTCCTATTCCAACTCCGTGTCCCTCCAGATGAAAGACAGGGCCTGTCCTAGGGTCTGAGCAGGATTTACTTGCATATTGGGACAAAACACTAGTCTTCACTTCTATCGCAGAGCAATAGATAGAGGCACCGGGTTATTCTCCTACGTTCTCCAAACCCCGTGTCCGTGCCCATGGCCTCTCCTGTGGTGTCTTGCCTCCCCCTTCCACCACAAAATCTCTGTGCAGTCAGTTCATACCAGCATTAGCAAACATGCCAAATCACCACATATTCTGCATACTGTTTCTATTGCTGTCACCTTTCTCCCTCGCATCTCTCCATCTATATAAATTCTACACAAAATGTTTTCCCCAGTATAGGTCAGGTTTAGTATTTAAAAAGAATTTCAGGAAAACAGAAAATATAATCTACTATTTTTGCTAAGGATGTACCATGGTCGAAATTAGAGAAAATTCTTTTAAAGTTTTACTGATCAAAGACATAATCTCTCGATTAATCAGAGAGATATCAGCTGCTAAGGAATATATAGATGTCTACACAACCAAATCTTGCCTTAAGATCTATAAAATCTTGCTTCTTCACCCTTTATCCCTCACAGGGCCTTTTTCCCTTCCTACTCTTAGCGTTTGCTTCCCAGAGGACCTGAGCTGACACAAATGCTATGAGATAGTTTTTCTGTTCACTTGTTTGGCACGGTTAGCTGACTTATAAAAAGAGCATTGACTTGATTCAAATACTTACTTTAATATGGAAGGAGCAAAGATTGTCCACTGAAAACTGATTTTCTTGGACATCTCAACCTGGGTGATTTTAATTAGGTGACTGATGGTTGCGGGGACTGATTCTCTAGGTTAAGATCCTCATGGAGATTTTCATCAAGGCTGCAAATGGAGGACATGCTCTATAAAGGAGTGAAGCAAGAAAGAATATTACATGGAGCAGAGGAACTAGAGGTACAATACAGGCTGTCAATAGGATCGTGGGGTCAAAGCATAGGAGCACTGTATAGCTTTCTCTGAGTGAGGCTGGGAAATTAGTGCCTGGCATCCAGCTTCTCATATATGCTTGGAGTATCAGTTTCCTAGGGCTGCCATTACATGTTACCGCAAATTGGGTGACTTAAAACAACAGAACTTCATTCTCTCACAGTTTGGGAGGTCAGAAGTCTGAAATCAAAGTGTCATTGGGTTGTTCCCTTTTTGGGACCTCAGCCGGAGAATCTGTTTTCATACCTTTCTCCTAGTTTCTAGTGGTTGCCAGGAATTCTTGGCATTCCTTAGCTGGTGATAGCCTAACTACAATCTCTGCCTCAGTTGTCACATGACATTCTCCCCGTGTTTCTGTGTCTCTGTGTCCAAATTTGCCTCTTCTTATAAGGAGAACGGTCATATTACATTTAGGACCCACTTTTTATCCAGCATGACCTCATCTTAACTTGATTACATCCACAGACTATTTCAAAAAATATCACCTTGATACGTTGTGAGCAGACATGAATTTTGGGGGAGGCACCATTCAACCCGGTATAACTGGGAACTTGAGTGATTAAAAACTAGCTTTTAGGGGCACCTGAGTGGCTCAGTGGTTGAGCATCTGCCTCCGACTCAGGTTGTGATCCTGGGATCAAGTTCCGGATCAGGCTCCCCATAGGGAGCCTGCCTCTCCCCCTGCCTGTGTCTCTGCCTCTCTGTGTCTCTCATGAATAAATATAATCTTAAAAAAACCAACAACTAGCTTTTAGACTGGTAGTCATAAGAGATGAAAAGGCATTTTCTGGTGATGAGCCTTTGAAAACAGGTTGAATATAGGGTCTGGTCGTAGGATCGGAAGCATCAGAGGGTATAGATTCTTTCTTGACCATACCTCCTCTACAACTGAGACAACACTCCTCTTGCCTTTCACATCTCAGGGTACAGTGAAATAGTCTGGTTTGGTGCGTTCGTGGATGTGCATTCACCTTACTCCTTTACACCCCACTCTGCCTGCCTCTGTAACACACATTCACCTTCATCCCCTCCCGTAAAGACAGCAGAATCTAAACACGAAATTGCCAGACTTCTGTTGACGTTGGATAAAGTCACTTTGGGTGGAGGCAGGCAGTTGCATCATTGGAAGAGAGTGAAAAAGGAATCTGGGTTATTTCGCAAATAACTTTTACCCAGTCTTCCTTATTTTGTCATTTGCCCCTCCCCCAATTCACTCCCAGATCTGTAAGTACCCAGGACTGCCACTTACTGAACATCCTGAGGATTCTGCAGTAAAGCAGGTTGGTTCTCCACGTTCCCCACTGCCAGCACAGAATTTGTCTCTCTCTGTTCTAAATTAATTGCTTTTCATCCATTTACTTTCTAGACTGCAAAGTTTTATTGCTGTTGTCTTTCCCTGATTTTCTACTTGAGGTTTTTGTGTGTGAGGTGTTCTCATGTGCCTGTCCTTCTGTCACCCACCCAACCACCACTCCTTATTGCAGTCCTAGTGAGGCGTTGGAGTGAAGATGTGTATGTTCGTTTGGTATGTAAATCTGGAATTCCAGATTTAAAGCAATACCAATCAATATGGTTGCACATTTCTCCCGAAACGGTGAACTCCTCAGGTGCAGATGTGAGGCTGACAGATTGAATTAAGGTTGGAGTTTTGCCAGCTAAGAAAAGGAGGGATCAAGGTGACGGGACTTAAGAAGACTTGATTTGCAAGGAAATAATCATTGCATGCACACTGGACTTTAAAGCTAGGATAGTGTGAACATGAAATAGATGGTAAGAGTGAAAAATTGAAGGTCACCGGACTGAAGCCTCAAAGATTTTGAAAAAGTGTTCAATTGAGCATACAAGTGAAGCGAGCAGGGAGGACAAAGAGTAAAAGGCATTTATAATTCGGATCTGACCTTTCTGGAGGTGGTGATTATTGGGTGTGAGCCATAGAGGGATGTGGTCAATGATTTTCCAAAGATCTCTCTCATCCTGTGTGGCTTCCTACAGTGTGACACTGCCGCACATCCATTAAGAAGTGGAAGCTCATTCCTTCCCTCTTGAATCCAGGCTGGCCTATTAACTTGTTTATAACCCAGCGAGTGAAATGACGAGGCATGATTTCCCAGGCTAGGTAGAAAAGGCCAAGTAGTTTCTTTCCAACTCTTCTGGAATGTTCACTTTGGGAAAAGCCAGCCACCACTGGCTGACTACCCTGACACATACCATGCTACAAAGGCCGCACATAGGTGCTCTGGTCACAGAACCAACCTTGCCAAAACACCAGATGAGGGAGTCAAATCTGTCTGGACCCTCCTAGACCAGCCAGCTAGATAGCTCTGAGGGACTTCAATTGATGATGCCACAAAGCACAAAAGTGCCCGGGCGGAGTACCTGGATTCTTGAGCTACACAGATTGTGAAATATGAGAGAATGTTTGGGATGTATAAGTTTCTATTTTCCATCCAGACCTCTCCCATGAACTCCAAACCCATATAGCCAACTGCCTCAGAACATCTCCACTTAGATGACTAATAGGTAACTCGGATTTAACATATTCAAAACTGGGGGCACCAGTTGGTCAAATGGCTGCCTTCAGCTCAGGTCATGATCTCAGGGTCCTGGGGTTGAGCCTCAAGTCTGGCTCTCTTCTCAGTGGGGAGTCTGCTTCTCTCTCTGCCTTTCCTCTCCAATCCCCCTACCCCACTCATGCTCTCTTACTCTAATAAATAGATAAAATATTTTTTAAAAATATTCAAAACTGAGCTCTTGATAGTCCCTCCTGCTTTTCCCTATCTTGTTTATCAGCAATTCCATTCTTCCAGTTGCCCAGGCCAAACATGTTGCTATCATCCCTCACTGCTCTCTTTATCTCATAATCCATACCCAGTGTTAGGAAATACCAGTCTCTACTTTCAAAATATATCCAGATTGCTACCACACTCACACAAGCTGCCATCACCTCTCATCTGGATTACCCGCAAGTCTCCCCATAAATCTTGCTGTTGCTGTTCATCTTCATTCTACTCAGGATCCTGCTATTATGTCAGAGTATATCCTTCCTCTGCTCAGACTTCTCAAAGACCCTTCAGCTCAGAGTAAATAAAGGCCAAAGTTCATACCAAGACCTACAAGTTCTCTTCTACCCTCCAGGTTCATCTCCTACTCCTCTTACACTCAGCTACAATGGCTTCCTCCCTGTTCCTTAAGCTGTACAGGCACAGTCCTGCTTCAGGGCCTTTGCACTAGCCATTTCCTCTATCAGAATTCTCTTTCCCAGAGATTCATGTGCTAGTTCCATTTCCTTCAAATATTATTCAAAAGTGAATTCCTAGAAACTATGTAAGGTGACAGATATTAACCAGACTTATTGTGGTGGTCATGTCTCAATATACACAAATATTGAATCATTATGTTGTGCATCTGAAATTGATACAATGTCATGTGTCAATTAAAAAGGTAAGTTTTTAGAAGAGCTTTTTAAGATTTTATATTTGAGAGAGAGTGTGGGTGCACATGTGAGCATGGGGACGGGGAGAGGGAGAGAATCTCAAGTAGACTCCTCACTGAGCATGGAGCCCGATGGTGGGGCTCAATCCCAGAACCCCGAGACCACGACCTGAGTTGAAACCAAGAGTCAGGGATCCCTGGGTGGCGCAGCGGTTTGGCGCCTGCCTTTGGCCCAGGGCGCGATCCTGGAGACCCGGGATCGAATCCCCACGTCGGGCTCCCAGTGCATGGAGCCTGCTTCTGCCTCTCTCTCTCTCTCTGTGTGACTATCATAAATAAATAAATTAAAAAAAAAAAAAAAAAGAAAGAAACCAAGAGTCAGATGCCTAAATGACTGAACCACGCAGGTGCCCCAAGAGCTTTTTCTAAATACTCTATCAGTGTTAAAATAGAAATTATATATTACAAAAAAGCAGATTTTTCTGAGGATTTCCATTGATACTAAACTTAAATTTCAGTTTCTCACTCTGACACCTCACAATCCCACTACTTGCTTTATTTTTTTAGAGATACAGTTAACATATAACATATTAGTTTCAAGTGTACAACATAGATATTTCCTGCAAAATGATCAGTAAAATAAGTCTAGTTAATATCACCACACATAGCTACAAAATCTCGTCTGTGATGAAAAGTTTTGAGATCTACTCTCTTAGCAAATTTCAAACATACAATATTACTAACTAGAGCCACCGTGCTATATATTACATCCCATGACTTATTCTATAGCTTAAAGTGTGACGTATTTTTTCCACTCCTTTCACTCATTTTGCACACCATACTCTCACCTCTGGCAACCACTAATCTGTTCTCTGTATCCATCAGTGGGTTTTTTTTTTTTTCAGATTCCACATATATGATAAAATACTATCTTTTTAAAAAATTTTATTTATGTATTCATGAGAGACAGAGAGAGGGAGAGAGAGGGAGGGAGGGAGAGAGGGGGGAGAGAGAGAGAGAGAGAGAGAGAGAGAGAGAGAGAGAGAGAGAGAGGCAGGCACAGGCACAGGCAGAGGGAGAAGCAGGCTCCATACAGGGAGCCCAATGTGGGACTCGACCCCGGGACTCCAGGATCATGATCTGAGCCGAAGGCAGACACTTAATCGCTGAGCCACCCAGGTGTCCCTCTTATTTTTCTTATTATTTCTTTAGCATATCTCCAAGGTCCATCCATGTTGTTGCAAATGCCAAGATTTCCTTTTTTATGGCTTAATTTTTTTATATATGTAAACACACACCACACGTTCTTTATTCATCCATTGATGGACACTTATGTTGCTTCCACATCTTGACTACTGTAAATACTGTTGCAAAGAACATGGGGGTTCAGCTACCTTTTCAATTTAGTAGTTTTGTTTTCTTCAGGTAAATACCCAGAAGAGAAATCACTACATCATATGGTATTTCCACTTGTAAACTTTTGAGGGAACCCCATACTGCTTTCCGTAGTAGTTGCAGCAATTTAAATTCCCACCAAACATGCAGGAAGATTCCCTTTTCTCCACATCCTCACCAGCACTTGTTATTTCTTATCTTCTTGATAACAGCCATTTTAATAGGTTTGAGGTGATCTCACTGTGGTTTACCTTGCATTTCTCTAATGATTAGCGATGCCGAGCATCTTCTCATGTACCTGCTGGCCACCTGTATGTCTTCTTTGGAAAGATGTCTATTCAGGTCCTCTGCTTTCCCTGCTTTACTTTGTCCCTAGCACATATCACTGTCTAACATACTAGATATTTTACCCATTTATTTTCTATTTCCCCAAAGCAAGCAATTTTGTCTAGTCTGTATACTACTGTTTCGAATCATGCCATGCACACAGCAAGCATTCAAAACATATTTATTGAGAGGATCCCTGATCCCTGGGTGGCGCAGCGGTTTAGCGCCTGCCTTTGGCCCAGGGCGCGATCCTGGAGACCCGGGATCGAATCCCACGTCAGGCTCCCGGTGCATGGAGCCTGCTTCTCCCTCTGCCTGTGTCTCTGCCTCTCTCTCTCACTGTGTGCCTATCATAAATAAAAAAATAAAAAAAAAAAAAAAAAAAAAGAGGATCCCTAGGCGGGTCAGCAGTTTAGCGCCTGCCTTTGGACCAGGGCATGATCCTGGAGTCCCGGGATCGAGTCCCATGTCAGGCTCCCTGCGTGGGGGCCTGCTTCTCCCTCTGCCTCTCTCTCTCTCTCTCATGAATAAATAAATAAAATCTTTTAAAAAAAACAAAAAAACATATTTATTGAAAAACAGAATTCCTAGGAACAGTTTATATTACCTTAACAAAGGAAAGTGGGTGTAAAAGGAAGGAGGAGGGGAGAAACAGCTAAAGAAAATTCTAACGAATAACAGCTGTAATTATAGCTTTCCTTTATTATGTCTTCTTTCAATCATTTATTCACAATTTTCTAATTGCATTCTCGATGAATATGTGGGTTAAACAACAACAAAAAGGAATGCACTAAGCAAAGTCTGTTTCTTATTCATGACGTTCCTCTTATGATTTTGTGTCTTTACTCTCCTGGATTCCTAAGAGAATCGCATCCGCCTCAAGTATAGTTGTATCTGTGGTCGCTCCCAGGAACCTAGACGTAAGTTCGAGATCTAACAGTCGCAGCCGGACTCTGGTTCCTTTCTGGTATTTCCTAAATAGTAAGAAAAACAATTCCATGAATTTGGCATATCACAGTATGAACAACTAGTTTAAAGCAAAACTAAAAAAAAAAAAAATTAAAAAAAAAAACAAAGCAAAACTCAAATTCTAATTTTAAATGTGGTGGCTCAAAATAAAGAAGTTAATACATCTTTTATTAAAAAGAACTTTATAGTAGTATCTGAGATATAGTTGTTTTTGACAGAAAAATAATTAGTTGTATCAGAATTTTCATCTTAAGGGGACTTTTAAAGATTTTATAACCAAAATAAAAATATAGCCCAAACCAAAATGCAAACAAGTCAATTCTTGAAACTGACATTTATTTTAATGTCATTCATTTTTTTTTAAATAGTGATATCAAGGGAAAAAACGATTTTCAGATACATATTTTTTCTTCTAAAGTTAGAATCTTCTTTTAAAGTAAAGGAAATTTTACAAACGCAAAATGGAAAAGTCTAAATGTTTAGTGTTGGGGCTTGACTGCCCTGTAATTAAGTATAATGATAGCCATAACACGCCTGATGGTTCACTTGGTCAATAAAGTCGTATTTTATAATACCAAATGAAAACTTAGACTCATTTGCCTTCTTCCTCAATCAAGTATTTTAAGAGTGTAATACCAACATTATGAAAGGGTGCAGGAGAGTGCAAATATTGCTACGGATTGAAATCCAAAAATCTTTAAAGATCTAAATATACAAGGCATACTTTGTTTCATTGTGCTTCACTTTGTACTTTGCAAATTTTACGTTTTTTACAAATTGAAGTTTTGTGGCAACCCTGTATCAAAGGAGTGTATTGCCACCATCTTTCCAACAGCATTTGCTCACTTTGTGTCTGTCACGTTTATTTATTTATTTTTTTTAAAGATTTTATTTATTTATTCACGAGAGACACAGAAAGAAAGGCAGAGACACAGGCAGAGAGAGGAGAAGCAGGCTCCATGCAAGGAGCCCAATGTGGGACTTGATCCCAGGTCTCCAGGATCATGCCCTGAGCCAAAGGCAGATGCTCAACCACTGAGCCACCCAGGTGTCCCTCTTTGTCACGTTTAGATAATTTGCACAATATTTCAAACTTTGTCACTATTATTATATTTGTTATAGTGATCTGTGATTAGTGATTACAGCTTGTTGAAAGCTGAGATGATGGTTAGCAGTTTTTAGCAATAAAGTATTTTTTTTAATTAAACAATATTTTTTTAATTGAAGTGTAGTTGACACACAATGTCACATTAGTTTCAGGTGTACAACATAGTGATTTGACAATGCTAACTCCCAAGACGTGTAGCTACCATCTGTCATCATACAATGCTACATACCTTTGGCTATATTCCCTATGTCTTTTATCTCCAGGACTCATTCATTCCATAACTGGAAGCCTGTACCTCTCACTCCCTTTTACCCATTTTGCCCGTTCCCACCACCCCCACTCTGGCAACCATGAGTTTGTTCTCTGTATTATGGGTTTGTTTCTGCTTTATCTTCATTTGTATTGTTTTCTAGATTCCAAGTATAAGTGAAATCATGTGGTATTTGTCTCTCTGACTTACTGAATTTAGCATAATACTTTCTAGGTCTGTGCATATTTGGGCCATCCATTAATACATACACCCACCACATCTTCTTTACCCATTGCTTTATTGATGGCCACTGTAAATAATGCTGCAATAAACCTACAGGTAGGTGTATATATTTTTTCCAATTAGGGTTTTCATTTTCTTAGGGTAAATATCCAGTAGTGGAATTACTGGATTATATGGTACTTCTATATTTAATGTTGGAAACTCCATATTGTTTTCTACATTTCTATCATATGAGGGCTCCTTTTTCTCCACATCCTCACCAAAATTACTTGTCATTTTTTCACCAAAATTACTTGTCATTTTTTATCTTTTTGATACAAGCCGTGACAAGTATCAAGTGACATCTTATTATGGTTTTGATTTACATTTTCCTGATGATCTGTTTACCACTTCTATGTCTTCTTTGGAAAACTGTTCAGGTCCTCTACTCATTTTAAAATCAAATTATCTTGGATTTTTTGTTTTGCTTTGTTTTGTTTGGTGTTGAGTTGTTTAAGTTCTTTACATGTTCTGGATATTAACCCTTCTCAGATATATCATTTGCAAATGTCTTTTCCCAGTCACAAGGTTGTCTTTGTTTTGTTGATGATTTCCTTCACCATGCAAAAGCTTTTTATTTTGCTGTAGTCCCAATAGCCATAAAGTATTTTTTAATCGAAGTATATGCAGTTAACCTTTGGGTAGGGTTTGAACTCCCCAGGTTCACTTATATGTGGATTTTTCCCCAATATATATAGTACAGTACTATAAATGTATTTTCTCTTCCTTGTGATTTTCTCAATAACATTTTCCTTTTATTTTGTTTTGCTTTTTTGGAGAAAGTGCTAGTGCAAGCAGGGGAGGGGCAGAAATAGAGGAAGAGAAGGAATCTTAGGTAGGCTCCATACCCAGAAAGGAGCCAGAGGTGGGGCTCTGCAATCTCACCTCCCTGAAAATACCACCCAAGCGAAAATCAGGAGTTCAACACTTAATCAATCGATTGAGCCACCCATGCATCCCAATGACATTTTCTTTAGCTTACTTTATAAGAATATAGTATATAATACACATAACATACAAATACACATTAATTAACTATATTATCAGTAAGGCTTCCTGCCAACCACAGGCTATTTGTAGCTAAGTTTCTGGGGAGTCAAAAATTATACAAGATTTTCGACTACATGGGAGTTAATGCTCCTAACCACCACATCGTTCAAGGGAGAATTGTACCTTGCTCTTTTAGAAATAATGCTATTGTTGCACCCTTAATGGGCTAAAGTGTTTACAGTGTAAACATAACTTTTACATGTGCTGGGAAACCAAAGAGTTCATTTGACTTGCTTTATTGCAATATTTGCTTCATTGTGGTGGTCTGGAACCAAGTCTGCACTATCTCTGAGGTATGCCTGTGCACTTTTGAGTATTCTAAGTTAATTTTAAGATTAAGTAATTTTATATAAATGGAAGGTAAAGAAACACAGTTCTCAAAAAAAGTCACTGGAAAAGGATTTTTGTAGATCATCTGATGAACAGTCTCCACACAATGTTTGACTAGGTATTCTAAAGGAATTTACATATGCTCCATCAAGTAAACATGAAGGCTATTTTGTTTCTTAAAAAACATATTTTTCTTTCTGATTATAGAAGTAAACTTTCTCTTGTAAAACTTCAGAATAATGAAATCAGTCATATTTTCTTGTCCTTCTACATGTATATTTACATGTACATAGACATGAGTGTGTATTTGACAGCACAGATCTTACTATCTTTGTTTAAAAAAAATAAAGGGATATCTTAGAATATTGAGGCATAGCTGTATAGTCTTAGAAAACAGTAATTATAGGACATATCCTATATGAATTAACCACTTGGAAAAGGAGGTTAGTGCATCGACAAGATAAAGCTAAACACTATTTTTTCTTTTTTTTCCCACTTTTTTTTATTAAAGATTTTACTTATCCATTCATGAGAGAAACAGAGACACAGGCAGAAGGGAGAAGCAGGGTCCATGTGCCCAACGTGGGACTTGATCCCAGGTCTCCAGGATCACGCCCTGGGCCGAACGCCGTGCTAAACTGCTGTGCCACCCGGGCTACCCTGAACACTATTTTCTGTATTACTTGGAGCTGTAACCTATGTTCTAATAGATTCTTTCATTTGTCCTCACAGCATGACACACAGTTAATTCATTAAATCAGCTTTGATTTGTGTTGACCTCTCCTCCCCGCCTTTCCTGCAACATCCAGTTAACAAGTTTAGATCATTTCTTTAACAGATATTTCTTGAACTTAACCCTTCAAGTCTCGTTACCCCTTAGCTGAAGCTTGAGGTCCAACGTGATCTTCTCAGAGCTCATGTTTCTACTTGCTTCTCAGGATGGGTTCCATATCTTGGCCTAATGTTCATTCCCACATACTTCATTCCCTCTGTACCTTTGCTTCTATTGTCAGCACTGCTTGAACTTATCATCCATCCATTGATAATCTTAAATTCCAGATAGAATGAATACATCAAATGCAGCTCCTGAGAACCTTGATATTCTCCTTGTTGGAATGAAGAGTCTTGGATGCAAATCTGAGCCCTACTATTTACTAGTTGGGTAACTCTGTGTAACTTGCTTTCTCTGAACCACAATTTCCTCATCTACAACAATGGTGATTCCAGGTTCACTGTGAAGGTTAAATGAGATATGTTGAAAATGCTTACCACGTGACTGGAAATGTTAGTGCCCCTCACATACTTGTATTGGTTATCTATATAAATCTCTGATTTCTCATTAGCCTGTATGCTCCCCCAAGATCTGGCACTATTATTTCTCTCTTTATCCTTCTAGAACCAATGCAGCAGGTACTCAAACATCTGTCAATAAATTAACATGACACTTGCTGATAAAAGCTACCAGGTCACAGATTATCTAGAATTTCTATTTTCTTGGCTTTAGCAGCTGTGTAGACTGGTACATTTACTTAACCTCTCTGAAATCTGCCTGGCACTGTGCCTAGCATATAGCGGTTAATAAATGTTAGCTTTCTTTTTTCCATTGTTAATTGTTGGCTTATTTCTTTTTACTTATTTTTAGGAGCATTATTTATAGGTAGATTATAAACTAATGAGGAGATGAACGGTGACTTTTCATAAATACAGTTGAACATGTCACAAATACTAGAGGCAAAAATTCTGGGTGTATCATAGTGAAGAGGAAGTTCTCAGTTTAAGTGGTTCTGTGTCATATTAATGATGAAAGTGTCCAATTAAAAAATAAAAACAGAAACATCATGAGTGACCAGTATGGTTGGTAATTTATGGAAGGCAAAAGTTTGTCCCCATTTTTATATGCAGTAGCTTTTTTTAAAAAAAAATTACTTATTTTAGAGAGAAAGAGAAAAAGAAAAAAACTAGTGGGAGAGGGGGAGGGAGAGGGAAAGAGAATATCAAGCAGACTCCACAATAAGGATGGAGCTGGACACAGGGCTCAATCTCACAACCCTGAGATCACCACCTGAGCTGAAACCAAGAGCCAGATGGTTTAACCAACTATGTCCCTTTTAATAGCTTTTAATAGTATGAAAGCTTTTCCTTCATCTCTAAAAAGTATGGAAATACTAGGAATTACCCAGTGAGATGGAAATGGAGATGAAAAGCAAACTGCAGGCCTTTATGTGTGTTGAAAGAAGAATTATCCAAATATACACATTGTGTACTACATAAAACAAAACAGAACCTTTAAAAAATTCTTACTTCTGCTATCTTGAGTAGCTATTTCTACTTTTATGGTACTTCATTTTTACTTTGTATTAGTACAGCTAATTCCATATAAGTGTTATCTCCTTTATCAGACTGTGAGATCCTTAGGGGCAGGGATTTCATGTCTGTCTCTTACAGTACCATGTACACACTTCACATACTATAGCCTTCTGAACAGTATATCACATTTTCCAGTATATCAGAAACACCTTGGGGTACTGATAAAAAAGGCAAATGGATGGAAGCAACCCTGAGAGTGAACTAGCAAATCTGAGGTGGGACTTAGGAATTAACCTTTTTAGCAAGCTTCCTAGGTGATTCTGACTCAGGCTCCTCTCGTCACCACTTGAGAAAATCTGGCTTAGAATTATCTTTGTTAATATACAATCAAGTGCAGGAGGACAGGATAGTCTACATAAATACAAAAGGCCCGTGAAATGAGGACCTCTGACAAAACTTTGTGGGCACCATTAACAAGCTTCAAGAGTAACAGATGTTTTCCATAAGTGACAACAGCCTCTGAGGGTAATTAAGATAGAAAAAAGAAAGTTAGGAATATATCATGGACAAATGCATCTAAAAAGAATCGCTTGAACAAAGCTCACTGATAGCCTGGAGTGAGGCTGCCTTGCTTGCACTGAATATCCAGGACATGGAAAAGTTAGCATACTTATCCAACAGAAATAGCAGCCATACAATTAACATGGAGTTTATTCTTGCTTTAACTTTGAAATACTTTATTAAATTAAAAAAAGAAAAAGAAATAACTAATGTATTTCTGAGAAGTCCATTTCTTCCAATGTAATTCTAGGTGAAACTTCTTTGATAATCAGTAATACTGCTTAGTCTTCTCATTTGGGTTTCCATTGTTCCACATAACAAGATCTAAAATGAATATGCCAGTAAACTCTTTTCCCAGATTGTTTATGCAGCCTTTAAATGGTCACTTTATTCAAAGATTTTGGCCTAGGTATAAAAATCCAGAGAAGGCAATGTAGTGATTGAGAATGTGGGCTCTGGAGCCAGATGACTAGACATGTGCAGTTTTATCACATAAATATACAACTCTGAGCTACTTTATCTCTGTTTCAGTGTCCTTATTTGTAAAATGGGAATACCCATGACTTAGGTTCTTATGAGCATGAAATAAATCATGCTCATGCCAAGCCCTTATAAGTACTCATAAATGTTAGCTATCACTGTCGCTCACCATCATCATCATAAACACAAATCCAGTAAAAATTGATACTCTACATTGGGTGATGGAGAGTACAAGAGCACTTTCAGTTCTAATCCAGTTATAATTGAATCAATAAAAGATTCCGACAGAAGGAAAACTGGGGGAGGGGGGGTTCTTCCCATATTTGTTTTGATTCAAATTTTATTTATTTTCATGGTATAAACACTCTTCTCTTAAAATATAACAAAAATATTCCCCAAAAATGAAAACCATTTCTTTTGAAATGAATGTTGAATTTCCAATGAGGATGTGAGACAAAACAGCTCCAAACAAAAGCAAGTGAAATTCAGAGAACTACACACTGAGTGGTCCGCATTTCCCAGCACTGACCACAACATAACTAGAAACAAGAAAGCCATGTATACCATCAGTCACAAAAGGGTCACAGTGACTTATCTACTCTCATACTCTTTTTGGCAGGGGCTCAGGAAGACTGAGGTGCAGGGAAAGGTGTCTCATTTTGCCTGTCTGCTATCCCTCTTGCTTCATTAACTTTTGATGGAGGTAAGCCTCTGACAAATCTACTTATATATTCAGCACACACCATTTCTTAGAAGAGGAAGATAACAATTTCTATGGATTCATAATTTGTTCTTCCAAGAAGCAATCTTTAGCTTCATTTTAAATTCAATAGCAGCCTTAACCTCTAACCGAATCAACTGCCCCCTTTCATGATTTTATTTATTTATTTATTTATTTATTTACTTATTTATTTATTTATGAAGATTTTATTTATTTATGAGAGACACAAGAGAGAGGCAGAGGGAGAAGCAGGCTCCATGCAGGAAGCCTGATGTGGGACTCAAACCCAGGACTTCAGGATCACACCAAGAGCCGAAGGCAAATGCTTAACTGTTGAGCCACCCAGGCATCCCTCATGATTTTCTAAACCTGAATCTATCTCTTCTTTTTATAATGGGGTTTTATTATTCTTTTATTTATCTAGTTTTTCCTCATTCCTTTGACTGTATCAATGAACTCTTCCAAAATTGCACAAATACCCATAACAAAATTTTGCTACAATGTGAAAGGGGTTCACAGATTACATGAAGGCTATCCATGGACCTCTGAGATTAAGCAGCCCCACTCTAGATTTTAAGTCTGTTTATCTTTCTTGAAGTAAAAGAAATGAGTTCTCATTTTATGGACACATCATGGCCTTGTAATAATTACTTCTGATTTATTTCCAAAGTGCTTCTTAAGGAAACTCAGGACTTCACTGAACAAGGTCACTGAGCTAATGCTCAAAGCCATAAAGCTTCATTTTCTCATGGATATAAAAGTCCATAATAAATTAGTAAAGAAAATAATATTATTATCTATGGTCACTTAAATTAAGTCTACCCTATTAGGAATGAATAAGGACAGCTGTTAAAAGAAGAATCATATCCACAGTAGCATTATGTTTTCAATTTTAAAAATATGGAAGAAAAAGATAAATCAACAAAAAGTATCCAACAAAGAAACAGGCTTAAGATGATTATTTTAAGAGGATGGATGGGCCCATAGTCTTGAATATTGGGCCCAGCATAAAGCACAGGTTTTTTAAAAAATTTAAATTCAATTAATTAACATATAATGTATTATTAATTTCAGAAGTAGAGGTCAGTGATTCATCAGTCTTCTGTAACACCCAGTGCTGATTACATCTCACGCCTTCCTTAATGTCCATCACCCTGTTACCCCATTCCCTCTAGCAACCGTTTGTTTCCTATGATTAAGAGTCTCTTATGGTTTGTCTCCTTCTCTGATTCCATCTTGTTTTATTTTTCCTTCCCTTCTCCTATGCTCTTCTGTTTTGCCTCTTAAATTCCACATATGAGTAAAATCGTAAGATAACTGTCTTTATCTGATTGATTTATTTCACTCAGCATAATATCCTCTAGTTCCATCCACATTGTTGCAATTGGCAGGATTCCTTTTCTTTTTTCTTTTCTTTTCTTTCTTTTCTTTTCTTTTTTCTCTTTCTTTCTTTCTTTCTTTCTCTTTCTTTCTTTCTTTCTTTCTTTCTTTCTTTCATGGCTGAATCATATTCTATTATACTATATCTTCTTTATCCATTCATCTATTGATGGACATTGTGGCTCTTTCCATAGTTTGGCTATTGTGGACATTGCTGCTATAAACATTGGGGTGCAGGTGCCACTTTGGATCACTACATTTGTATCTCTGGGGTAAATACCTAATAGTACAATTGCTGGGTCAGAGGGTAGCTCTATTTTCAACTTTTTGAGGAACTTCCATACTGTTTTCCAGAGTGGCTCTCCCAGCTCAGCACAGCTTTTCTAAAATGTGTTGGAAATGCTTACAGGTACTTTTTGATGGTCACAATGATCAGGCTGACATTTAGCAGAGGGTGGGTAGAATGTAGATATTCTGTAAGATATAGAACTCTTCTGCACAACAAAGTTGCCCTACATCTGTGCTAGACACCCATGTGGGTGGAAAACCTACTAATCTATGCCTAGAACTAGCTCTGCTAAAGATAAAAAGTTGTTTTTTTAAATAAAAGTTAAAGTATACACTAAATTTCCAAAAATGTGATTACTATGTAAATGAATGGAAGACTGACTTTGTTCAGAATGTTCACTGTCTCAGAAAAATCACATCACCATAAACAATACCACCATTTCATTTTTGTGTTCTGCTACATATGGTAAGTGTATCTTCTTTATAATTTAACCTTTGGCCTGCTCCTTGCATTGGTAGAAGATCAGTCCTCTTTATACTTGTCATCTAAAATACATGATTTTTGGGACACCTGAGTGGCTTAGCGGTTTAGCACCTGACTTGGCCCAGGGTGTGATCCTGGAGTCCAGGGATCAAGTCCCACATTGGGCTTCCTGCATGGAGCCTGCTTCTCTCTCTCTCTGCCTCTCTCTCTCTCTGTGTCTCTCATGAATAAATAAAATACATGATTTATGTTCTTACCTTTCAATGAAATGCACTGATAAAAACTTAACTAAAGTATCAGTAATACCGGGACGCCTGGGTGGCTCAGTGGTTGAGCATCTACCTTCGGCTCAGGGCGCGATTCCAGATTCCCAGGATTGAGCCCCACATCGGGCCCCCTACATGGAGCCTGCTTCTCCCTCTGCCTATGTCTCTGCCTCTGTGTGTGTGTGTGTGTGTGTGTGTGTGTGTGTGTGTGTGGTGAATAAATAAATAAGATCTCAAAAAAAAAATCAGTAATACCAAACACCACAGCCCAACATAACTTTCTATGATAACAAATAACTTTAGATAAGGTTTGAACACTTGAAATATGGCTAGTGTGAGTAACTAAACTTCTAAATTTTTTTTAAAGATTTTTATTATTTATTTATTCATGAGAGACACAGAAAGACAGGCAGAGACACAGGCAGAGGGAGAAGCAGGCTCTACGTAGGAAGCCCAACGCAGAACTCGATCCTGGGACTCCAGGATCACGCCCTGGGTCAAAGGCAGGCGCTAAACCGCTGAGTCACCCAGGCGTCCCCTAAACTTCTAAATTATACTTAATTAATTTAAATTTAAAATTTAAAAAGCCACATCAAAGTGCAGCTCTAGACAATTTCAAATTGACAAGTAAGCATACCTGTCCTACAATACATAAATATACAATGTGGCAGAAAGGCTAGTTTTGCAGGAAAAATAGCAATTTGAAATAATATGTTGGGTAGCCCGGGTGGCTCAGCGGTTTAGCACTGCCTTCAGTCCAGGGCCTGATCCTGAGGGACCCGGGATCGAGTCCCACGTCGGGCTCCCTACATGGAGCCTGTTTCTCCCTCTGCCTGTGTCTCTGCCCGCCCCCCTGTGTCTCTCATGAATAAATAAATCTTTTAAAAAAATAATATGTTATAACAAATATCACTAATTACATCTAGCAATGATAAAGTCTGATACTTCTTTGCCATTACTAACCCCTCAAACATTTCTTTCCTGTTACCTTTGGTGCTCTTCCTCAATTCTATTGGGACATTGTACTAGACCTATAGCAACTGAACTGTCTTATTAGATATTTTGAGGTTATAATTAAGTTCTCTGGAAAGATAGCTTCCCCATTATTACAGGCATAAAATTAAGATACATGGAAGTGAAATAACTTGCCTAATGCTGCAAAGTGGTAAGAAAGGATTCACAGATTCCTTTACCTCTTCCTTTTCTCAAGTTCTCAATTACCTGTGACTTCTTGCAAGAACTATACACTTAATCCCCTAGGGGTGGTAAGAATTTACCACTTCATATAATTTTATACTAACTTTCCTTTTAAATAAAATGTAGGCCACATTGCTGTCATCCAACTCATTATTTTAACTGTTCTCTCATTAGAAAAATGATTACTTTCAGTGGTAACAAATAACAACATCAGAAAAAAAATCTCCATGGCTTTATACAATTCTCTCTCTCTCTCTCTCTCTCTCTTTTTTTTTTTTTTACTTTTTTAATTAGGAAAAACATTCCAGGTAGTAGTTTTTTAGAAATCTTATATTTCATATGAAAACCACTGAATACTGCTGTCTTGAAAGGCAAATAGGATGTCTCCAATGAGCACATTCAAAATAAAAATAGCCTGTGTTTCTACTGCTTGGTACGTTTCTTTCTTTTAACTTCAAGTGCTTGCCTCCTTGTGATCTTTGTGAACTCCAGGCTAAACGGATCCAATCCCAGCCTTCACCATGACTGCTCTCTTCCACTGTGTGCTTTCTCGAACCATATGCTGCAGTAAATGAGCCTGCATGGCTGAGCTGTTTAGGAAAAGGGCAATTAAATCTGGTTTTGCATTTCTTTATTAAAGACATGGTTTAAAGACTTTCCTTAGGAGAGGTTTTTGACATTCTTTCCACAGACGTTCTTTAACATCTGTCAGGGCATGCTAGTGATGGTTCTCCTAGACTTAAAATAGAGAGAATCCCTCTGACTAGTTCTTTGATATAAATATATTAAAAATCCAAAGCTGACAAATATAAGGCATGGATTAAACCTCAATATCTAAAGAATATTGGGAGGAATTCTGACTTTGCTAGTCAATTTAGCTATCTAGCTGTAATCATAATTCTCAGAGGTTTAAAAATAGTTCTTTCCCCTCAAATCATTAGACATCTATGTTTTTACCCCAGTGAGTTAAAACGGTTTAGAACTTTTGTATGTTCAAATTCTGATTTTCATACAATTCTTCATTTAAAGTTTTAAGACTTTAGAAGTAAATTTTTCTTCTCCTTTTTGAAGAGAAAAAGTTAAAATGTTTCTAACAGTTCAATTAACTTCTTTTTGATTTTTTTTAATTTATACAAGTGTTCACAATGTTGATCTATATGTAAATCCAGCAACTTGTCCGTGTGTGTGCATGTGCATGAGTGCGTGTGCGTGTGTGCAGAGAGCACAAGAGCATACACGCAAACGTGAGAGCACATGTGAAGATGTGTGTACTTTTTTCTTCAAATGAATCGTCTGAACATCAATTTCCTTGTCTTTAAAAAAGCACAGTGTTAGAAAAGACCTAAGGTCTTTTGCAGTCCTATGATTTTGTTCTACTTTTATACAATGTTAAGTATTTGAAAACTGATAAAATGTAAAATGATTTTAAGTGCAAAGATGATTAAATATATATGAAATGAAAGATCTTAATAACTTTTATTAGCTATATAAAATATATAAAATGTTATTACAGCCTTAAATAGTCAATTAACAAATGAACCCTATGCAAACTACTTGATGCACTCTGGATTTGTCTCACTTTTTCAAAATACCATCTGCCATGTTTCCCTGACCTATCTGGTCTCTTGCTTCTTTCTGTCCAATCTGTCAGATGTCTTTCAAGATTTTCTCACCACCATACTATCCATACTATGTTACCAAGCACAGCAGCCATAGTTAACAAAATAAAGGTAGAAAGTGTTCATAACGTTCGCGATCCTGGAGACCCGGGATCGAATCCCACGTCGGGCTCCCGGGGCATGGAGCCTGCTTCTCCCTCTGCCTGTGTCTCTGCCTCTCCCTCTCTCTCTGTGACTATCATAAATAAATAAATAAATTTTTTTTAAAAAAAGAAAGTGTTCATAACGTTCTATAGCTCTCCAATACTTACACTCATTAAAATGTAAAATGCAGCACAAATCTTAAGTTCTAATTTATTATATCCTAGGTCATTAGAAGATGTAAATGGGAAACAAAATTATATCCATAACTTCTGCTACCTGAATTATTATCAAAAGCCTTTTGAAAAAAACCTAATGATTATATCTTTAAAAAAACTAGAGAGAGAGTACTTATCCAATAGGCCAAAATAAACTATGCAAATCAACTGGCAGCTGGAAACCTACATGCCATTGCGGCAATGAGCCACTGGTTATTGTTCATAATGCCAAACTGCATTCCTTGCTCAAGTTGCAATCATCCTAGATATTGATTTTCTTTTTTTTTTCCTGTAATTCTAATATAAATGTATGATTTTGTTTTTCCCTTAAACCAAGTTCTTTTTAGCCTTTACTGTGTTAGTTAATATTTTGTGTCATGATAAACTGAAGTTTTGTCTCATTCAAGCACTGATTTATGAAATGTGAAAATGACACATTTAAAAATATATAATAGCTCCACTTTTTAATAATGTGGAATATGCATATAATGTAATATAGTACACACAGAATCAATAATGACAGTTAAAATCTTTTCTCAGAGCTAAAAAATAAGATGTATCAAATATGAGACACCTGAGATGCACTGGGATCAAACTTGGAGCTGGTATTATGGCATCAAAACAAAAGGGGATATATTTTGAGGTATGTAATTTTAAAGCAAATATATGTATTTATTGTCAGAGAACAGTTTTGCCAGTGTAGAACAGAGGAAGGAGTATGAGCTTTAAATCATTATAGAAAGATCAAGATGTGACTGTGATTGAGAGCAAGAAACTTACTTTGAATTAACAGGAGGGTAATAAATACCACCTGGCAAGGCTGATGTGAAGCTTCACACGTTATAAGGTATGGAAAATGATAATACATACTCAGTAAATACTAGCTACTATGAATTTACCACATTCACACTTTATATAACAGATAACTGAAAGGAAAGTAACTTCAAATATGGTTTTATCAAAGACATTAGAAAAAAAAGACATTATAACACTGTTCAAATGAACAAGTCTAGTAGCAATCTCCAGTATATATGAAAGAAACAAAAGGAAAACAAAACTCACTGAAGGGATTCTTCTGAGTTTGAATTTGGAGCTGAGGGAGGGAGCTAATAAAATCCAGAAATTACTTTATAATATATAGGAATAGACATGCTGACTCTATAGGGAGTCAGAACTGGAAGTTATAACAGAATCGCTTGTGGAAGCTTTTTACAATTTTTTTTTCTTCTCTTCTCACTTTTCTTAAAAATACTGATACCAGGGGTCCAAACCAGACCTACTCCATAAAAATCAGTGGGGTAGAGCTGGAGACTCCTGTATATTTGGGAAAATGCTCCTTAAACGGGTCTGATCCCCTAACCTTGGTCAAAAAGCTTGTTCCTAAGTTAGATTATCTGAGTCTTTGTCTCAATCAAATTCTAAATCAATTGTTCACGGTAGTTTCTGGGGCTAAGCTGAATCTTGCCCAATTCAAGCTTTAATTTCCTAACAAGTGCATGCAGTACACTGAGTAGAAGGTCAAAATTATAACTGCACTTTTAAATGTCAAATATGAGATGAGCAAAGTTGTTTTTCCATTATGAATACTCAAGAGATTAATATATATTTTCATCTAAACAAAGAGCTAAATCATTTTATGTTGGCTATATAAGATTTACTGCAGTTAAGGATGCATTTTCATGACCAAGATATTTCCAAAGTCACTTCCACAGTGATTGAAAACCTAACACTTCCTAGCCTACAACAAGAATCAAATTTAGCTTGAAAATTACCTTACGGCAGATGTTATCTCCTCATTACCTCAGCTCTAAATGTCTTTGATTATTTCCTCTACTGGTAGAACCTCTGTCTCCAGATTCCTAATTCCCTGCACTTTCGACCACATTAAGAGAACAGAAGACTTCTAAATTCATTGTACCAACCCATTTTCAGAGTTTCTTTTCTTTTAGTCTTATTTCTATCGCTCTAAATTAATTGATTAAATAAATATTGTTGAATTTTCATCAAACACCTATTCTACATCTGTATGAAGTAAGGGCATACCAAAAAGAAAGAGAGAAACCATCTTGTCCCCCTAATCCACAGAGTAAAAAAATGGAGTGAAGAGCCATATTCCACCTTGGTGGGACATAGAACCTACTTTAGCAGGTTGGTCCTGATTTCTGTACCCTTTCAACAAGAGAGGAGACTATCAGATGCCTTTTGGAAAGTCAAATACTTAAGAGATTGTTATTGCAATAGCTTATGTGGACTGGCAAGGGTGAGAGAGGAAAATCTTCCATAAGAGAATCGGATCCATGCTGCAGACATCATGCAATCCAGAACGTTTTCCTTCTGGTTTAAGAAAAGAAATTGTGGGCAGCCTGGGTGGGTCAGTGGTTTAGCGCCGCTTTCAGCCCAGGGACTGATCCTGGAGACCCGGGATGGAGTCCCATATTGGGCTCCCTGCGTGGACCCTGCTTCTCCCTCTGCCTGTGTCTCTGCCTCTCTCTCTCTCACTCTGTGTGTGTCTCTCAT
This sequence comes from Nyctereutes procyonoides, assembly GCF_905146905.1. Lineage (NCBI taxonomy): Eukaryota > Metazoa > Chordata > Mammalia > Carnivora > Canidae > Nyctereutes > Nyctereutes procyonoides. The sequence continues at coordinate 2,025,690 of NW_026575035.1, read as the reverse complement.
GAATAAATAAATAAAAATCTTTAAAAAAAGGAAAAGAAATTGTTTCTGAGACCATTGGTATTGCTAGAGTGACTTTGCTCTAAATACTAATAGAATAAAATATTGTCAAGAGTAAAAAAAATCTTGGGAATGGAATGATGCAAAAAAAAATTACATACTTATGGTCTCGGAATCAAAATCAAAACATCTACTTATGATCAAAAATTATAAATAAAAGCTTTTTGTTTGCTTTTGCTTTGATTTAGTAGAAGGCTATGGCTATTTCCTTGGGGTTAGATACTGATATTATTTTAAAGCTCTTACTACCTAGAAAACAACATTCAAAATGTACTAAAATTCCCAAAGAACAGTGTTAGTTTAGCATTTTGACTAATACAAGTATCTCTAAATAAGTGCTTAGCTTTTAAAGTAAAGAAAAATAGGACAGAAGAGTGATTTAATTTTGTCCTTTACAACAAAAAGGGATTAGTGTCCTTAATAAGAAATTCTTAACTTTCCTTCTCAGGTTCTCTTTACCTGCATCTAGCTTCCCTTGCCCATGTAAATGGACTTCCTAAATCACTGCCTATAAAACAGGTGGAAAAAAAATCAAGATCCTAGAGCTCTTAACTTGCCAAGAAAAGGTGAATGAACAGCTAAATTCTGTTCAAAGAACAAGTATTATGTCATATGATGAAAGAAAGAAAGCTAAAGAAAGCCATGATTTACTGACCAGGTAAACTAAAACCTTGGATAACAAACTGACAAAAAACAAAAGTGTCTAAGAACAATTCCGTCTCCCAATTTTCTCATTTTATATGACCAATTCTATGATCATTATACAATCTTGGACAAGGTTATCTTTTGTAAAATGGGAATCACCATAGTACTATCTCCTAGATTTCTGGCAAGATTGTACAAGAGAATGCAAAGTGAGGACACACTTTGATTTAACAAGTAAATGGTACAGGCCTATAACTAGCTATTTTCTGTCACAATTCATGTAGGTCTGGCTATAAGGTTTACTGCGGCTGACAAATTGACGTGGCAGGGGGTTGATGTCTGTTGGGGAAGGAGAGCAATTGGCAAAAGTTTCCAAAGATGCCCTGTTCACAGAAATTGGGTTTAACTTTTGATGGATGTCAATTAGCTAATCTACTAGATAAGCAATAGCAGTTGGACTTTTTTTTTTAAGATTTTATTTATTAAGAGAGAGAGAAAGAGAAGACAAGCAGAGAGAAGGAAAGGGAGAAGCAGGCTCCCCGCAGAGCAGGGAGCCAGATATGGGGCTCGATCCCAGACCCTAAAATCATGACTTGAACCAGGTGCCCCAGCAGCTGTACTTTTGAAGAAGTGTGTTTCTAGACCCTGAAGGGTCTGTTGAGAGCAGGACCCAAGTGACTAAGCATATGGGAACAGTGTATGAGCACTGAGGGAGATGGGCCTGGCGTGACTGCTTGCTCTGGATCTGGGGCTCCAACGTGTCAGTTTGTTCACTGGTTTATTCATTCAACAAATATTTCTTAAGAGTGCATCTGTGGCAGGTACTTTTCTAGGTGCTGGAGTAATCAATGTATAAGAAAGACAGGGTTCCATCATTCACAGAGTTTCCACTGCAATAGGGAGAAAATGACAATAAACAAGCTACATAGGAGTAAGTGCTGTATAGAAAATTAAAATAAAATGATATGATGGAGAGGGATGACATTAGACTGCGAGGTGAAGGAAGGAATCTCTGAAGAAGTAACATTTAAGTGGAGCCTTGAATGACAAAAGAGCCAGCTGTGTAAAGATGGGGGCAAGAGCATTTCAGGCAGAGGCACAATTGGTTCAAAGGCTCAAAGCTAAGACAAAGTTGGTATGATTGAAGAAGCAAGAGGAAGCCAGCATGGCTGGAGAGCCCTGGGTGACAGGGGGATGGGTAGGCACGAGAAGCAGAGAGGAAGGTAGGAGGTAGGCCACATAGTGCTTCATACACCAATGTAAAAGATTTGGGATTTATATTAGATGTTCATGGAAAGCCTAAGTAGAAGGGAAATGCATGATCAAATTTAAGACCACTCTGGCCACTCTGTGGAAAATGAATTGTAGGGGACAGGGATGGAAAGATGCTGGGTAGGGAGGACTCAAGGGCTAATTGGGAACTTATCCATGGGCAATTGCATTGCAGTGAGATATAGGCTGTGTTGGCATACCAGATTGCAAACTTACAGATCTAACTCTGCTGATAATACTGTCTGTCTTGATTATAAGTCATTCAGGATCACAGTAGAACTGAGCCAATTCTTTAATACACTGCTTGTATTCTTCTTGGTTTGACAAACAATTTAGGCAGGTGTTGAACTATCTATTTCCTATCATAATGGACATAAGCCTGGCTGTAAGGTTCCCTGGGGCAGGCAAATTGACAATAGAGTTGTATCCTTATGAAGACAGACAGCAGTTGACAGTTTTCAAAGATGTGCAGTAGAATCTTGGGATGTAGGACTTTTAAAATTTTCTAAAGCAGTATTTACTCCTGCATTTATTTGTTTATATATAGGTGTATTAGTCTGCTAGGGCTGCTATAACAAAATACCACAGGCTGGGTGTCTTAAGCATCAGAAATCTATTTTCTCACAGTTCGAGAAGCTACAAGTCCAAGACTGAGGTTATGGCTATTTTGGCTCCTGGGAGAGACTGTGCTCCTAGCTTGCAGACACCTGTCTTCTCACTGTGTCCTTACATAGCCCTGTAAGGACACAGTGAGAAGCGCAAGAGAGTATCTCGTGTCTCTTCCTTCTTCTACAAGGATACCGATCCCATTGGATTAGGATCCCACCTCAATGACCTCACTTACCCTTTTTTACCTTCTTATAGGTCCTATTGCCAAGAGCTTCAAACGTAAACTTTGGCGGAATACAATTAAGTCCATAACAGTGTGTTACTGTCATATGAATTCCTATTTGTCTAAGTACATGCAAATATTAAGTTACTTGAAAACATATTTGTGATAATTACGTACCACACACATACTCAGGATGTGAAGAATAAGTGTGATCTTAAGCAGTTTAGAAGTCTAGCAAGAGACATAAACAACTATAACGAAATGTGGAATACTATACTAGACTTATATGTAAATGCAAATAGTTTTATTAGGCAAAAAATGTCAGGGGACCCTAGGGAGAACTGATATTTACTGCTCTGCATCACTTGCCATCAGGGAAATACAAATCAAAACCACAATGAGATACCACCTCACACCAGTGTGAATGGGGAAAATTAACAAGGCAGGAAACAACAAATGTCGGAGAGGATGTGGAGAAAAGGGAACCCTCTTACACTGTTGGTGGGAATGTGAACTGGTGCAGCCACTCTGGAAAACTGTGTGGAGGTTCCTCAAAGAATTAAAAATAGACCTGCCCTACGACCCAGCAATTGCACTGTTAGGGATTTACCCCAAAGATTCAGATGCAATGAAACGCCGGGACACCTGCACCCCGATGTTTCTAGCAGACATGTCCACAATAGCCAAACTGTGGAGGGAGCCTCGGTGTCCATCGAAGGATGAATGGATAAAGATGTGGTTTATGTATACAATGGAATATTACTCAGCCATTAGAAACGACAAATACCCACCATTTGCTTCAACGTGGATGGAACTGGAGGGTATTATGCTGAGTGAAGTAAGTCAATCGGAGAAGGACAAACAGTGTGTGTTCTCATTCATTTGGGGAATATGAATAATAGTGAAAGGGAATATAAGGGAAGGGAGAAGAAATGTGTGAGAAATATCAGAAAGGGAGACAGAACATAAAGACTTCTAACTCTGGGAAACGAACTAGGGGTGGTGGAGGGGGAGGAGGGCGGGGGGTGGGGGTGAATGGGTGACGGGCACTGAGGGGGACACTTGACGGGATGAGCACTGGGTGTTGTTCTGTATGTTGGTAAACTGAACACCAATAAAAATTAATTTACATTAAAAAAAATAAATTTTATAAAGTGGAAATTCACCAGTGAGGCAGACAAGAAAATCCAGACCTACAGCAAAACCCAATTTCTATGAAAAGGGTCTCCCTCGGACTACCTCAGCCTAAAGATATACATCCTTTCACAGAGTTTCAAGAATAATTATTATTTACATAGTTCATTCGGCCATTAAAGAAGTGGTGCTCTGAGGTATGACTTCTACTATTGTCCTGAACTATTTAAATCTTTCATTACCAACAACTTTGAATGAGTGCATTCCTTGTTTTCTAACTAGAATGTAGGTTTCTTTAAGGTAAGATTACATCTGATGAATCATGCAGATTAGGAGCCTAATAAATGAATGTTGCTTTGATTTGATGAGACTAAAGGATACAGAAGAGAGTTTAAATATGAGAATCAAGAGCTTTATAATTAATCAGGGTCTGACTCCTCACTAATGAAAAGAGTAATACTGGTTAATTTCTCTGGGTCTCACTTATCTCTGTCAAAAGAGAGAGTTGACTAGATAACTCTGGCTCTTACAAGCTCTAAGCCTCCATGAACATACTAGTTCAATCTTTAACAACCCCATCAAATTAGGGGTGACTATAAAGACTCTAGTCTCTACTACTTTTGTTAGTTTCCTTTCTTGTTCATACATTATATAAGCAACTAGAAAGCCATAAAAAGTCACTCAATATTGTATTTAACATAAAAAGGGAAAAGAGAGGGATAACTAAAAAGAATTCAATGATCAATCCTTGTAAGTTTAAATTTTAACCTTAAAATACAGTTAAAATCTATGTTAACATCTAGTTGTTTTACTTCAAGTAAACTATATGGAAGACTAGGACAGGTAACACTGGCAAGCAAATTAAAAAACACTCACTTCTGCTTTCTAGTGATTAGATTTAAACATATGGTTTAAACATTTCACAATATAGTATTTATGTAAACAAAAAATACTCCAATGCTAATGTAAAACATGTAAGTTTTGTACCTTCTATTTTGTAACAAAACACTATCCTAAACAAACAGGAGGGCTACGAAGAAATAACTCAACTAAAAAGATATTTTCTCCAACAATTCTGAAATAGACTAATTTAGTAATTGTAAAAATGAAAGAAATTTTTTAAAAAAAGAAATAGGTCCACTTGAAAAGTGGTTACAGTTCTAACTTTATAGTGGCAAACTCCTTTGTTAGATCACATTAAATAAATTGGTTGTCAAAAAATAGGGCTAGCAAAAAGTAATTCTGATGTCCAAGTATGGGACAGGCTCCATGACCACAAAACTATGCCAGTTCTACCTTTTAAATAGAGTTTGCCAAGATGAGTGTGTTATTAGCCAAGCTTGGCTGAAACAATCCACTGCCCACAAAGCTACTTTAATGTACTGTCTCTATTGAAAATCACAGCAATCCAACAATACATGACGATACTTTCCCATCACTGCAGCAATTCCCACCACAGGCAACACTTTGTCTCCAACAAAGAAGGCTCACATTCTATGTCTGCAAAAACCCCAATCCTGACTAGTACTGTATGGCTGCCAAGAGGAACATCTGTGTGCTCAACAGTACACAAAACTGGCTCTTTTTTCTCTGTTTTCTTCTTTTTTATTTCCTAGACAATAAACTGTGTGATTGCTTGGTAAGGAAATTGTCTTTCATTCCTTTCCTCTTCCCTTTTATTTGTTTGTTTGTTTGTTTAACATGACAGTCAAACAACTACATCTGCCATCTATTATTACTTGGAGTCCAAATCCTGAGCACATAGTAAAGTTAATTTGTTTTTTGATTCACTTGATCTTAGACTTGTGATCATCTGAAAATTGCTGACTTTAAAGATGAGATTCACTAAGAAAAAGAAGCTATTCAATTCTCAGAATATTCTAGAACTTTATTTGTATTTAGGAAGTCATAAATTCAAATAAAATAAGAATGGCTATATACTCTCAAGAATAAAAAACCTGTAAACTATACATTCCCTATAGAAAATTTACAGTATAAGCTATTAGTTCTATAAGAATATTACATTTTGGTATTTTATACCATGAAAAACGTTTTTGTTTACATTTATCTCAAATCAATATTTGGGCTTAAAGAAGTTAAAAAAAAAATTAAGGCACACTGAGAGACAAATGAACAGAGAATGTAACTAGGAACTTCCCAGAGATAAATGACATGTTAGGCCCACAACATCTATCTGCTCCTCAAACAAAAGAAAAAATGTTCAATTTTATTAATGATCAAATAGATGCAAATTAAACCTAGATAGTTTTGTTATTAATATGATTAATATTTGAAAACAGAGTACCTATGTTTACAAAGGAATAGACTAGCTGGGATTTTAAACTAGTACTACCTTTCCAGAGAGCAATCTGGCAATGTAAGTGTTTATACCAGTTGGCCCAGCAATTTTACTTTTAGGATTTTACCTAAAACAAGTGAGAAGAGGGGATCCCTGGGTGGCTCGGCGGCTTAGCGTCTGCCTTCGACCCAGGGCATGGTCCTGGGGTCCTGGGATCGAGTTCCGCATCGGGCTCCCTGTGTGGAGCCTGCTTCTCCCTCTGCCTGTGTCTCTGCCCCTCTCTCTGTCTCTCTCATAAATAAATAAAATCATAAATAAATAAATAAATAAATAAATAAATAAATAAATAAATAAATCAAGTGAGAAGAGATGGGCATCAAGATGTTTACTATAGCTGTATTTAAAACAAACAATTTAGAAACAGCCAAATATATGGTCATAGAGGATTTGTTAAATAAATTAGGATACATCTCTACAAAGAGTACTATACAACGAAGAAAAATATAGTTTGAGAGACTAAATAATAAAAACATTTTTACTGTAAAGTTAATAGGCTATAAAATTTGAGATAGGATGGCAACTGACTTTTTAAAAAATATGCTTGCCAAGGTGCCTGGGTGGTTCAGTTAGTTGGTTAAGCATCTGACTCTTGATTTCAGCTCAGGTTATGATCTCAGGGTTGCAAGATCAAGCCCCACATCAGGTTCCATGCTCAGCAGGGGGTCCATTTGAGATCCATTCCTTCTCCCTCCTCTTCTGCCCCTCCCCCTACTCACACACTCTCTCCCTAAAATAAATAAATTTAAAAATCTTATAAAAATAATATCCTTACCTAGAAAAAATTAAAATGTTAGTAATAGTATTATGGTGATATGACACATTTCTCTATTTTGTAACAAATATGTTCTTAGTTTCAGAATCAGTAAAAAGCCTGTAAGTTATTGTTTCTTAAATGATGCCAATATTTAATTTATTATCATTAAGGAAATAAAGGGGAACTCATTTCTTAGATATACTATGTGTTTGGGGCACCTGGGTGGCTCAGTTAGTTAAGTGTCTGCCTTCAGCTTGGGTCATGATCCCAGAGTCCTTCTATGTAAAGTATGGATTCCATTCCTTGAGTTACATTATTCTTTTTCCATGACACATTATGTCAACTAGTTTTAAACCACATAGCTATTTGTGATTCTGCTAACTGGTCCATGTATTTCTTTTGTAAAAAATAATTAGTTTAAAATTCCCCCTTCCAAAAGTGTTTCCAAATGAGAGAGACAGAGCTGTACTCTATTAAGTGATACAGATTTACTACATGGTGTTTAAAAACCATCACCAGAGGGGCACCTGAGTTAAGTGTCTGACTCTTGATTTTGACTCAGGTCATGATCTCAGGATCCTGCGACTGAGCTCCTTGTTGGGCTCTATGCTCAGTGGGTAGCCTATTTGAGATTCTCTCCCTTTCCTTCTGCCCCTGCTCACACACACTCATTCTCTCTTTCAAAAAACAAAACAAAACAAAAGAAAAAAAAAAACCCTTTCCCCAGAAGTGATTAAAAAAAGCCTGTTTTTTTTTTTTTTTTAAATCTGGGTTTCTTCTCACTGTATACAAGCAGAGTTCATATTATATTTTTATATTTTATTATAGAAACCAATTAATCTGTTTTTTTTGTATTCAGCAGTATATCACTAAATCATGTTCTTAAATAAGATTAAAGGCAAACTAGCAAACTAGATAAATGAAGGCCTATAAAAAATTATTCAATTTTTAAGAGCGTTCTTATGATTTAATCACTAAATAAATGTACTGCGTGTATGTGAGGGGGGAATGCTCACATTAAGTGAAATGTGAATGGCATATTACCAAGACCCAGGTGGGGGATATGCCACAGATACACATATGCCTTCACTGAAGACTGGATTTTTTTTTTTTAAATGGAGCTTACTTAACTCCTACTATTTACATGTTATTCCATTTATTCTCACAACTTCAAAGGTAGATGTCAATATCACCACTCTCCAAGTGAAAAAACTTTCCCAAAGTCATATAGTTAAAAAATAGTACAGCTCAGATTCAAACCTTGATCTCTTTGATTCCAATCTGTGTTCTTTTCACTATGTTATTGGGTCAAGAGAAGTAAAATGATTGAAGCTAAAATTACAAGATACATTAAGGATTGAAGTTTTAGCAGTGAATGCCACCAGATTACAAATACTCTACTTGTTGTGTTTCTTCTCTCCTTAAAGACACTGAATGTCCATTTATTCAGACAAGTTAGATCCAAACTGTTTGACATAAGAAAACTAGTAGGGGGCATGGAAAAAAAAAAAAAGAGAGAGAGGGAGGCAAACCATAAGAGACTCTTAACTATAGAGAACAAACTGAGGGTAGACAGTGGGAGGGGGATGGGGGGGATGGGCTAAATGGGTGATGGGCATTAAGGAGGGCACTCGTGATGAACTCTGGGTATTGTATTTAAGTGGTGAATCACTAAATTATACTCCTGAAACCTGTATTAACTCTAGACTAAGATTTAAATAATTTTTTTAATTTAATAACTTAATGAAGAGAATTGGTAGAAAGCTGGACAGTTTTTTTACAAATATGTCAAAAAGGTATATCAGACTATCAAGTTATGACCTAATTGATTTCTAGAGAAGCTAGACTATTAGTTCAGTGATATAAGTGGGTTTTCTGTTCAGAGAACTCTGATTTGATCACATACATAAATTAAAAAAGAAACAAAATAATGTGTTAAAAAAATTATGAATATCTATTAAGTGAAACCAAATATTTGACATAAAATCTATGAGTGGAGGACTCTTGGGATATGCTGATCTGGCTTTGAGAGTGAGGAGGAGGGTGCTGGGGTATTTTGTGTTGGTTACTGCTTTGACTTTCAGTTTCTATCCACATGCACTAGCAATCACAGTTTCAGAGACACTTATTGCAAGATCAGGGCAGAGTTTTTCTACAAATTCCTAAGAATGGATTCATTTACCTCACCCAATTTCACTAATGACTTTTATCCTTCAAGAAAATTTTGCTCAGACTGAAAAAAACAAAACATCTTTTGTGGTCACACCACATTCTTACACATTTGGAAGCAGGACATGCTCTTTTGACAAAGTTGTTGCTGGCTGAGAGGCATATGGATTCCTTGAGTATCATGCAATCAAACATTTTCTATGTCATCAATCAGCCCATTATTATTATTTTTTTAAGATTTTATTTATTTATTCATGAGAGACACAGTGAGAGAGAAAAGCAGAGACACATGCAGAGGGAGAAGCAGGCTCCATGCAGGGAGCCCGACGTGGGACTTGATCCCGCCGTGAGCCAAAGGCAGACACTCAACCTCTGAGCCACCCAGGCATCCCACCCATTATTTTTTTTAATCCCTTTGCCTACATGATGGTTTTAAGATAGAAAGTATACCTAATCAGAGATACACACACTTACTTGCCCTTTTAGAGCATTGTGACCATAAATGTGTGTAAAAATTTATTGCTCAAGCAATAAATTATTACTGTAATAAAAATTTTAAAAATCAGCCTTGTCTCCATCATCATTAAGAAACTGTTACTAGGGGCACCTGGGTGACTCAGCTGGTTAAGCGTCAACCTTCAGCTCAGGTAATGACCCCGGAGTCCTGGGATCAAGTCCCAGATTATGCTCCCTGCTTCGGGAGAGTCTGCTTCTTCCTCTCCCTCTGCCCCTCCCCCTGCTCCTTTCTCTCTCTCTCTCTCTCTCTCTCTCTCTCTCTCTCTCTCTCTCTCTCTCAAATAAATAAATTAAAAATCTTAAAAAAAAAAAGAAACTAAGTATTCTGTTACGGAAATTTCTTTTAAGGAGTGCGTGCACCTTTTAGTTTTCTGGTCTCTTTCCACAATGTTATCAATTCCTCCTGCCACACTAGAATCTGCCTCAATTTGCTACATGGTTTTTAGAAGTAAACCACTTCTAATCACCTCTTTGATGGGAAACCAAATAATCTTATTAAGTAATACATGTTAATGAGGGCTTATGAAGCTCTTTATAAGGCCAGAAACATCAATTCTTCATTTTTAGTACATACGTGAAGTAGTTGGGGGATGTACTAAAGGCTGATTTTGGGGACTCTTTTGCAGATATTCTGATTCTTTACATTTGGAGTGAGATTAATGGATTGGATATCAAGCAGAAATGTCTGGTAAGAAGATAGCAGGTTTTAATTCAGAGGTTCTGTGGCCACTATTTTTAGAACACCACATTATTTTCAGATTCTTTCCTCCGTTTTGGAGAGCTGTCATTATAAGACTCTTATTCTAGGCAAATGATTTCTGAGGTTTCTCTTATATATTATGCTTTTGACAGCAGTCTTGCAGGATGGGTTATATACTACAAATTCTGAAAGAACAACGGACAAGTGATTAAGAAGCCCTGCCTTTATTTCACAGCAAAAGAAACTATACAGCAGAGCCTTTCTTTCTGCACCATCTCCAAAGTTGTGGGGTAGTTTTCCCACAGTATCAGATTGCTGGTCTAGGTACACACACAACCTAGGTGATAATTCACTTAGATTTAAACTACTTTTTTCAAAGCCGACTTTTCTAAACAATGCGTCATCTACATTTTAAATGGTAGGTGAAATTCTACCACCACTCTCAAAAAAAAGGGGACAAGGAGGTGCATTGTACTGGACAAAAGAAATGGAGGAAAGTATTGACAGTACAAGCAATCTATAGTACCCTTGGGGTAGAAAGAATTGTTGAAAAGAGTTTTCTCACACATGAAAAAGCAATGAAGCTCACAACATTGATTATATTTCCTGATTTTTTTGGATCTGGTATTGAAATACCTGAAGAAGCCATAGTTTATAAATATGTATAATCCCTTTTTCCTACTAATAGACAAATCAGTGATATAAACCTATGCTTAAAAATAAAACTTAAAAAAATTTTTTTAAATTTAAATTTTAAATCAGATTAATGAAATGCTAGAAAAAATTTGTCTTTAAGAAAAAGCAAGACATATAATCTCTGGTAATTAATCTATACATTTAATCATTTAGAGAAATACACGAAAGGGGCGTGCCTGGGTAGGTAGGTCAGTTGAGCCTCAGACTCTTAATTTCAGCTCAGGTAAGGATCTCAAGGTAGTGAGACTGAGCCCCACATCAGGTTCCACATCACACTCCACACTCAGAATGGAGTCTGCTGGAGATTCTTTCTCTCCTCCACCCACCCAACCCTCCCCTGCTCGTACAATTGCTCTCTCTCCATCTAAATAAATAAAATCTTAAAAAAAAAACACACGAAAATCCTCAAATCTTCTAGTCCTTCCACAATCCTAAATGTGGCAATATAACATCTTGATCCATTACTTCCTCTATTCTTCAGATTACCAACTGAAAAAAGATGCTCCAATAGTACAAAGATATAACTACTATTCTATTTTCTCTGTATATAACACATTGTGTTTGTATAAACTTAAAGCCAGAGACCTTCAACATTCACTTCCCCACACTGAACAATTGTTAAGAATGACATCTGCGGAACAAAATGAACTTAATGGAGTATAAAAATTACATTCTTGGGTCTCTCTGAGAAGTCACCTCGTCAAACCTCCTGCCCCTAGTCCTCTCAAATCAGCATGCTGCTTATAATGAAATGCAGCTCTTCCAAGATTTTATCCATCCCCCCAAGATTTTAGACTCAAATTTTTTAAGTTAAATTAGCTAGTATGATTTTGAAAGTATTAGTTTTAAGTGTTAAAAGTTCATTATGAAAGACAAGTCACTTGGAATGAAAGAGAAAATGTTTTCAACAATTTAATCAGATCTAAAGAGGAGACAGATACATATATCTTCCATTTTATTACCCGGTATAAAAATTTATGACTTGAATATTATAAATTAGAGAGAAAGAGATTAAGATGAAAAACATTTTGCATGTTCATGCTCATGCTGATTACTTTGACCAGCTTCTACAGAAGAAGGTAAAGCATATGGGGAGCCTGGGTGGCTCAGTTGGTGAAGCATCCAACTCTTGGTTTCAGCTCAGGTTATGGTCTCAGGGTCATGATCTCAGGGTTGGGAGATCTAGTCCTGAATGGGATGGGCTCCACATTCTCAGTGAAGTGTCCACTTGAGATTCTCTCTCCCTTTGCCCCCCCACACTGTGTGTGCACACTCAATAAATAAATAGATAGATAAATAAATAAATAAATAAATAAATAATTTTTAAAAAGAAGGTAAAGCATAGTATGTGCATTTAACTTATTTTAATGTGGTCAGTGGCAAGGAAATTTGTGGAGGAGGTTAATATGTAAGCTAACTTGGATAAATCACATGGAGATCTAAGACTCAACTAGTACACACAGCTTCCTACTGAGGTGACAAGATATCTGAGCACTGTGAACCTAAAATTGCAGGGTAAAAACTAGAACATATTTGATTTGCTTATGGAAGTTCAGGGACTATATTTTAATCCTACAGGAAGTTGATAAATAGATGGCCAAGAGTCCAGACTGACTCTCTGGCTGATCCAGGCTGCACACTCAAGGAAGTGTGGTAGAAAAAGAATGCATATCAAGCCCGTTTCAAGACATTCACAAGTTGTCAATAGGAGGGACAGTGCTTTATACCTACCTCAGGATAGCTCAGTTTCTAAGACCTGACCTGACTCCACTCAAAGTAAAACCATGACTGACATCTCTGGTATTCTGAGGAATCTCAAAATCCCAGAATTAAACCCAAGTTTCTGGCTAAATGACCAACTGCAGGCAATGCCTGCATCTGTCCGGTTCTCTCATGAAATTTCTGCAAACAAAGCTGAGAGAGGACCAGTCCTAGAAGCCTAAAGTCAGAGCTGTTACAGGGTCAATGTGAACTGTTTATCCAACAGTTCTCAAATATGTTCAGAGATTTCATCAGAACTGATCTCTGGTTAACACTAGACCTGTATTTATGCACTTTTATAATTTAATTACACTGATCTCTTAAAACATTAAGGAATAATTATGTTCAAATTTTCTAATAAGCTATTATAAACATGGTTAATATATGAAAAACTCATATGCTGTCTGTAGATAAAAGGAATTTTGACTGTGTAGCCCACTTTTGAATAAAACAAACAAAAAAATCCCGAGTTGTATGTCGGTGTCCTAAATTAGTCAGGAAGGGGAGATTCTGGGGAAAAAAAAAAAAAAAGAAAAGAAGGTTAACCAGGAAACTCAATTAAAACTACTTCAATACCCTTCCATTAATTGTCTATATTTTTAGGAAGAATCAATAACCCTATTTCATTTGAACTGGCCAAGCTCTAAGATTAAAAGACTTCCTCCTGCCAATTGTCTTTTTCATACTTCTGTTAAATTTTGTTGCTAATACCAAGTGTTATTTCCCCAGCTGTGAAGTCAGACCAGCAGCTGCCTTAGCAAACCATGCCAACACTTCACCAGTACATAAGGACAGCTGCCTTGCCTGTCCTTACAGATGAAAGAAGAGTGCTAAGGGCCTAGAAAAGTCTCCAGTACTGGCAATAGCTGTGAAGGCAGCTGCTTGCCTGTCATACTGCTATAGAGTGTACTACGTGACAATAGCTACAAGAAATGAAGGAAAGTATGAATACAACTAATTTTTACGGGTAACACATATTTCGAAATTATTTTATTTATAAGATAATTACATTGTTTTTGATAATTTTATTTTTAGATTCCTCAGCATTCTATGCACAGAAGCAAAACCTCACTATAAACATTGTTACATATGTCCTAATTTCTACTTTAACAAACTAAGGAAAAGCGTCTTGAGGTTTTGTATCGAAAATTTTAAGTTACCAACAGCAATTGATTTTTCTAACATTAGCATTGTTATAAAGCTTCAAAAATCTGAGAATCATAACAAGATACAACAGAATTTGATGCTGACAATGATTTGGTGGGAACTAACATTTCTAAGACTGTTTCTGTCTCATTAAAATGGACCTCTTTGCATACATTCAGAATGAGTTAAAAGTCTAAATAAAGTTTGTAGGCAGAGCTGATATTTATATTTCTCTTTTAGGAAATATTTTTACTGAAAAAATATTATTTTTATCATGATGTCTGTGACCTGCTTTGAAATATTAAAATATATACATTTCAGAGGATAGTCAATTGTAGTCATAATAAAAAATCCATATTCTAGGGATGGCTACTATAAGTGCCACTATTGTTGGTATTTTGGTAGACAATTGACCCTTGGCTAATCACTACATTAAATGTCAGAGGTTTCACTAGTGAAAATAGTGGGCTGTAACTAGCATGAATATTAAAAATAGGGCCCCGTTTTTTAAATAAAAAGCATTTAAGAAATATGGGCTGGCTAAACAGTATTTTAACCCTTGCCCTAGCCTTTCATGAAAAAAGCACAGGAATACACTGGGGCATAGATACTTTTCCCTTATGGATGCTGTCCCCCCTTTAATGAAATACTTCTCTAACCAGCCATGAATGTGGAGAATTCTATTTGTCAGTTGCTGGTATGAAGCGGGCAGAGTTTTCCCTTATGTAACTCCTTTTCTGCCATGTGTTGGTCAGAGCCTCTCCGAGGACTCAGAGATGGGGTTTTCTCAGGTTCCAAAAACTGCTTTGTGCCTGCTTGTTAACATTTAGTTAATAAATCTCTATATATGTATATGTGTCCATATATGCAACAGAATTTGTCTGAGATTTCTTTTTAGAATTTGTCTGAGATTTTGCTAAAAACAGGCATGACACACTTGCTCAGGTCAGTGTAGAATAGTAGTAAGATATATATTAAATGCTTAAAAATAATCCTACTTAAAGCCATGATCTTGCCAAATACAAAATTTCAAATCAATACATGATTATTACTATCAAAGTACATTTATTAATAATATAATTAGATTGATCTGCATAGGAACATATGACTTTACACCAAAACATGTTAAGCATAATATGTTTCAATGAAGCCAGTATGTAAATTTGGAAGTCCTAGCATCCTGGTCAAGTGGAAGGCCATTCAGAGATCTTAATTTTTAGGAGGAGGAGCGGGGAGAGATGTGTGTGTGTGTGTATGTGTGTGAGAGTGTGAGTGTGTGTGTGTACACACATACATACACACAGAGAGAACTTAACGGATGATAAAGTGATAAAGCCTGGCCAATAAGGCAGTATATTTATAAATATTGGAGAAATGAGAAAAAAAATAGCTCTTAAAAAGCCACCTACGTTTATGTAGGAAACTTCATATATAACAGAGAAAGCATTTGGGTGGCTCAGTCTGTTGGGAATCCAATTCTTGATTTCAGCTCTCAGGATTGTGGGATGGAGCCCTGCAATGGGCTCCATGCTCAGCGTAGAGTCTGCCTGAGATTCTCTCTCCTTCTCTCTCTGCTCACACTCTCCCCCTCTCTCTAAATGAATAAATAAAATCTTTAAAAAATTTTGAGAAAGCATTTTACATTTGTGAAAAAAAAGAATGGGCTATTCAATAAATTATACGAGGAAAACTGGCTATATATCTGGAAAAAAAATTAGATCCCTGTATCAAACCATCCTTAAAAACAAGTTACATAATCGGTACAGGGTTTCCTTCTGGGGTGATGAAAAATTCTGGAATTAGACGGTGGCAATGGCTGCATAACACTGTGAATATAATAAATGCCACTAAATTGTATACTTTGCAATGATTAAAATGTTAAATTCTATATTTTTATTACAATAAAAATAAGCTGCAGATACATTACAAAATGAAAAATCAAGCTTTGAATGTAACATACAAAAACAGGGGAAATATCTGTTTGACCTCGGAATAGGAAAAGCTTTTCCAGATAAGACACAAAATACTATTAATCCAGTAGCATGATGTTACCCTAAAACTTGGTGACTTCAAAGAATAATAATCATTAATTTTGTTCAAGAATCTGAAATATGGGCAAGGCTCAGCAGGGACATCTCATCTCTGTTCCATGCTGTTTCTGCTAGGGTGGTTTGACTGGAACCAGAGAATTCATTTCCAAGGTGGCTCACTCGTGTACATGGTAAGTTAGTATTCACTGTTGGCTGCTGTCTATGTGTACCTTTCTAAAGGTTTTGGGCTCCTTCACAGGATGATGGCTATATTCTAAAAACATCCTCAGAGGCAGGAAGTGGAAGGGGCCAGTCTCTTAAAGCCTGGGCCACTGTATCTGGCACAGTGTCACCTCTGCTATATTTTATTGTTCAAGGAATCATTCAACCCAGATTTAAGGGGAGATACAGACCCCCTTGATGGAGGAATGTCAAAGAGTTTGGGGGCCATGTTTTAAGAATACGTAGCAACTCATAAAAGAAAAAATAGGCTTAGCTGACTATATCGAAACTTAAAACCTTTGCATGGTAAGTTACCATGAAAAAGGAAAAACATGAGATAAATTGAAAAGAGGGAATTTGTAACACATGTAGGAAAGAATACAGAATACATAAAGAACTATAAATCAGTATGAAAAAGGAAAACAATCAAATAAAAAATGCATGAAGAATATGAACAGTCAGTTCATGGGAGAGAGACCTAAAATGGCCAATATGAAAAAATATGTTCAATATCACTTTATAGTGATTAGAAAAAAGCAAATCAAAGTATCTCACATATGAGACTGTCTATTAAAATAAAGTCTAAAAATTTCTCCAAGTTTGGTGAATATGTGAGAAAATCTGGGACTGCCATAAACTTTGAGTGTAAAATGGAGTAAAAACATTATGAGAGCAATTTGGCAATATCTAATAAAATAAAAAATGTATACACAGTCGTCAACCCAACATTTAAGCTTTCAGGTAATATGAGGCAACAAATGCATTTGTCCCTGGAGATGTATATAAAAAGAATGCTAATGCTCATAATATTCATAATAATTAAAAAATAGAAACCACCTAAAAGTTCATCAATAGGGAAAAGTGTAAACAATAATTGGAGTATGTTTATAGAATGGAATTTATATTGCAGTTACAGTGAAGGTCCAAGATCTCAGTGTAGATTCTTAAACAGAGTTCAAAAACAAAATTTTTTTTATAAATTTATTTTTTATTGGTGTTCAATTTGCCAACATATAAAATAACACCCAGTGCTCATCCCATCAAGTGCCCCGCTCAGTGCCCGTCACCCAGTCACCCCCACCCCCACCCACTTCCCTTTCTACCACCCCTAGTTTGTTTCCCAGAGTTAGGAGTCTCTCATATTCTGTCTCCCTTTCTGATATTTCCCACTCATTTTTTTCTCCTTTCCCCTTTATTCCCTTTCACTATTTTTTATATTCCCCAAATGAATGAGACCATATGTTTGTCCTTCTCTGGTTGACTTATTTCACTCAGCATAATACCCTCCAGTTCCATCCACGTCGAAGCAAATGGTGGGTATTTGTCACAAAAACAAAATGTTGATCAAAATGTTACAAAGTGACATAAAATTAAACACAAACAAAGCAATAATGAATAACCATAAAGAATATGGTTATGTATACACATAGTACTTGGAGTATATGCAATATATACAAGATGGTAGTTGCCTCTGGAGAGAAAAGCAAATAGTACAGGAAGCTGAACCAAGTAAAGATACCAGAGAAAACTCGCTGTTCATCAAAGTTTAGTGTGCCTTCTTTATAAGTTGTTGATGGGTGGCCAAGAATTCTATTTCCAAGCATCCTTACATCTAGATAGGGTCATGTGACTTTGTCTCACCAATGGAGTATGAACAGAAATGAGGCAAGTCACATGAAGACCATGGACCTTAAACAGTGGGAATGCCTTCCACAATCTTTCCTTTTCCATCTGCTTATTAAACACAAGCACTGTGACCTTGGAAACTATGTGCTGAAGATGGTAAAGTCCTAAAAAGGAAGAGTATGGATCTTTATATCCCCACATGGAATCCCAGCTACCAGCCAGAAATAGTTGCGTGGCAGTGTTATGTTAGTGAGAAATAGTGGTAAGCCATTAGAATTCTCGGATTTGTTTCAGTTAACTTCACCCAACTACATAAAAGGGGGCTTCCTTTTATTTTTTTTAAATCTACTGATACCTGTTTCTGTAGATTTAAAAGAAGTCCGAAGTAAAATCATCACCACTACCACAACCACCACGACCAAATTGTCAGAATTTAATTCTAGGAGGTAGACACTCAGGAAGCTGTTATACTATTTCCTGTAGTTTTGCAACTAAAAAGAAGTTTTATTAAGAAAGATTTAACAGAGTTAGCCATTCCTCTAATATTTTATAGGAACACTGTATTTTTATTGCAGTTTACATTTGCAGTGCTGCATACTCCTAGAAGTTCTGTTCTTTGCTGTGGCTAAACCAGTTTTCCCCAGATTGTAAATATTGCTTTCATGTCAAGGATTCAACTCAATGCACCTATGCAGCTCCAGAACTTTCCTCCTTTACTTCTGTTTATCTGACTAAATGTAAAGACCACATTAATTGTAAAAATAATGAGTGACTCAATATTTTTCAAAACTACATAGGAAAAAACCATATGGTCTAAAAAAGGTATGTGAGAATAAAAGAAAGAACAAGTCCATGCATGCAATCCTCTACAATTTAGAAGAAAAATGGCTAACATTTAACTGAGGACTTAATATATGCCGATTATAAGTCAGTATTTTTAGTACCAAGTCATTAATTCCTTAAAACAACTCCATAAGATACATTACTACAAAGCCCCATTTTACAATGAGAGTAAAGGAGATTGATGAAAAATCTCCCTAGAACTACTACTTGATGTTAGGGACCAATCCAAAAAGGTCTAACACAATTTCAAGACCAAATTTTGCTTATCCAAGATTCTTAAGACGGAAATTTAAGAACCCTCCTTGACCCTAATGTTCCACTTTAAACACCAATTCCATTGCTTACTATTTTCTAAATATTTCATGTACTCATTCTTTCCTTTACATCCCAATGCCACTGCTCAAAGTTAAATCGTCCAAATATCACACCTCAACAATGGCAATAATCTATTACCTCCCCTTTGGGCTCATCTCATCCTTCTTCCACCTGAAAATTACCAACTATATCTGTTACTTAAGTAATCTGTATAAAATGCTTACTAGTATGATCTAACCATATTATATTACCTCCTCAGGCTTGTTTTGAGAACTAGAGCTACCTAATGCATATAGTAGAGTACTTGGCACACTGTAGAAACTCAAGAAATGTTAATGCCTTTGAAAAGCAAGAATTATCACCCCTGTTTTAAAGAGAGGTTAAGCAGTCCAGAGAAGCTAAATAACTTAACTGAAATACTTGTTAAGTGGCAGAATCAGATTTGAACTCAGGTCTGTCTAGCTTCAAAACATATATATTTCCATTATAATCTCACTGCTTTCTAAATACTTTTTCCCTAAATTAAAATTTCAAAATAAATTTCACTCTAAGTTGAGGAGGTAATGAAAAACATGCTGTTACATTCCTTTTCAAATTTAGCAACAGAGAGAAGCTTTTTAATAATGAGAAGTGCCATTCTGGTCAATGTATTTAGAAAACAAAAAGCATAAAAATTGGAAGGGGGAGATATGTTTTTCATTGGTTCACAGATGTGGTTGTGCCTTGGAAAACCCAAAATAATCAAAATATAAGTATTACAAACTATAAATTTTATAAGGCAATTAGATACAAAGTTAACACAAAATTAGTCTTCATCTATGCAAAGAAAAGCCAGAATAAAGACATCACTGGCAATAATAATAACAAAAAGATAAAATAAAATACCTGGTAATAAACACAAAACATGTACAAGAGCTCTATGAAAACCATCTACTGACTCTGCAATGAACCTGTTTTAAAAAAATTATTTTTGAATTGCTAGTATTTTGTTAAGGGTTTTTACATCCAAGTTCATAAACGATATTAGTCTGTAGTTCTCTTTTTTGGTGACACTTTTGTCTGATTTTCATAACCGGTATTTTCTTTTATCATTATGAGCTCGTAGAGAGTGAGAAATCAAACAGGAGGGGATATGATTGCTTGTGCTTGACAATCAGTAGTAGAGTAAAAAAAAATACATCGACAAACCAACATAAAGTGGTAGTTTGGCTGAACTATGGAAACAAAAACAAAGCCCTACATTTTAACACTGGTCCTGTCACCACAATTATATTTTATTAAATATTATCCTTGAATTCTACCTTCTCGGGTATCTCTTAAGATCAGATATTGTATAGTGTAATAATATGCATATTATTATATGTATGTATATGCATATAATATATTGACGTAAGGGCTAGTTCATAGTAATTGTTGCTCTCCTCAAAAGATAAAACAATCATTTTTTGTGGACTTCATTTAGTTGATGAGAAAATGATTTGGCAACAAACACCAAATCTCTAGGATGGGAGGGAGGCTGACTTAATGGAATCACCAGCTAAAAATAAAATACTGGATGTGATCATAAAATTTGATTAGTGTTTCCATATTTCATCTTCTCAATCTCATTCTTCCACCCCAAGGGTACAACTATAAAGGTTTTCATACTTCATATATTCTTTCAAATAATACTTTTATATTACCAATAAAATATTTGCTTACTCAATTTTTCGGTGGTGATCTTTCTTTTTAGTAGCTTGAATTAAACAAAGCCCTTGGTCTTCAATGTATTCTCTAGCAGCCTTTCTCAACCGGGGCGCACCAGAGAATTAAGCCCTACAGAAAATGACTTCAGTGACTTTCTTTTCAATTCTCTCAAGGATGATAAGAGTAAGAAGTTATTTCATTATATACAGTGTGTTAGGATATTAGGGTATAATTCTCTAGCAAAACCTTTACTGAAAAAAGCTGATAATTCTTTTAAAATGATGTAGGTAATATAGTGGTAAGATCTATCTGTAAGCTGTAATACTTGTAATACAATTATTAAGTGTCTTAGATATATGAGTGAAAATAAGAAGAATTTCACAAAAATCTAAAAGCATCTTTAACAATACAGTTATAATAATAAATGTCTTGTGCTATCTAAAGTAAAATTTTGAGTTTAGGGGCTTTTCCTTAACAGACTAGCTGACGAGTGTTAACCGGTGTCAAATAAATAAATCTTCATGGTTAACCATCCTGGAGTTTTCAGTGTGGTGTCAGAACATCTGCCCTTGTGAGCTGCACTTTGGTGCTAATATTCCAAACCACTACATTTTCTCTGGTCATGGCATCTTATAGCAAACGCTGCTGATTCCCAACCTATTACTTACTCTACTCTCTTTCATTTCTTCCTTTCTGACAAAGCCCCATTTTGTTCAGGAAGCCACCCTGACACCTGTCAGGGGCGGATGGCTATAGTCCCAATCTCAAAGAGATTTTAGCACTAGTTTAAGAGGAGTATGACCAGCGCAGTCACTTTGGGTGTCATGTGCCAAAGGGCCCTATGCTTTGGAGTTTAATGCTCTATAGTCATTGACCCGAAATTCTTAAGAAATTTATCTTTGCTACAGATGCAGTGGAAAACCAAAACACCTGGACCCCAATGTTCATAGCAGCAATGTCCACAATAGCCAAACTGGGGAAGGAGCTTGGTGTCCATTGAAAGATGAATGGAGGAGGATCGCTGGGTGGCGCAGCGGTTTGGCGCCTACCTTTGGCCCAGGGTGCGATCCTGAAGACCCGGGATCGAGTCCCACGTCAGGCTTCTGGTGCATGGAGCCTGTTTCTCCCTCTGCCTGTGTCTCTGCCTCTCTCTCTCTCTCTGTGTGTGTGACTATCATAAATAAATAAAAAAAAAATTTAAAAAAAATAAAAAAAATGAAAGATGAATGGATAAAGAAGATGTGGTCTATATATACAATGGAATATTAATATTCCTCAGCCATTAGAAACGATGAATACCCACCATTTGCTCCAACGTGGATGGAACTGGAGGGTATTATGTTGAGTGAAGTAAGTCCATTGGAGAAGTACAAACATTATATGGTTTCATTCATTCGGGGAATATAAAAAATAGGGAAAGGGATTAAAGGGGAAAGGAGAGAAAATGAGTGAAAATATCAGTGAGGATGACAGAACATGAGAGACTCCTAACTCTGGGAAACAAACGAGGGTAGTGGAAAGGGAGGTGGGTGGGGGGGTTGGGGTGACTCAGTGACAGGCACTGAGGTGGGGGCACTTGACAGGATGAGCACTGGGTGTTATGCTATATATTGGCAAATTGAACAACTGTCCATCCCTTTGACATGTTCCTGGCTTCCCTTTCCCCAAATGAATGTTATATATTACATAGCCCATTTTTATACCCTTTCAAAACTTAAGATTATTTTCAGTAGTAAAAAATAAATAAAAAAGATTATTTTCAGTAGTTTCCATGATCACAGAAAAAATTTTATTCATACAAATTGAGATATATTGTCATGATGAACTTCACATTGAATATTAGAAAGAAAACTACATTTCTAGGAAGTCTACTTTCTTTCTTGTCCTACCTGGACTTCCAATATCCAGCTCATCATATATGAGCTAAATACCATGTAAACAGAGAATAGGAACAAATATATTTCCACTGGAAATAGAAATGTCATCATACTCTACTCGGCAACAGAATGACATTAAATGGTTTTCATGGAGAAGTAGAAATGTTTTCCCTATGGCATATTCTGGTTTCAAGATTCAAATGAGCTTGGTGGAGCTTGGTTGGCTCAGTTGAGCAACCAACTCTTGATTTTGGCTCAGGTCATGACCTCTGGTTGTGAGATCCAGCCCTGAGTTGGGCTTTACGCTCCACATGGAGTCTGGGATTCTCTCTCTCACACTTGTATGATTGCATTCTCTCTCTCTTTCCCAAAATAAATAAAATCTCAAAAAAGTAAAAAAAAAAAAAAATTTCCAAATGGGCTGGAACCTAATCACCTCATGGCAAAATAACCATCAGAGAAAGCACACCAAGCGACATCTCAGTTCTCACTAGTGGATTTTTTCCTATCTCTTTGCATCAGAGTCCTTGACATGAGGAAGGGTCTTACACCTTCAACAGAGTTCCTTATCTCCCATGAGGAGTTTCTCACTATATGAACCAGCTGTTGGATACAATGATTAGGCCTCTCTTGAGACCTGCCTGGTTCTGTAAAGCAAATTATCTATTCCAGGAGAAGAATAAAAAGAAGACTAAATAGTAATAGTTACAATTAGGTAAATTGATAAATTTGTTAGGTAAAGCACACAAGAGCAGGCCAGGGACAAAAATTCATCTGATGAGGAAGGGGATTATAATCTGTTGCAAAAACCAAACCAGTTTAAAACCCATGATTACAGCTTTTTAAGACAGAACTTCTGGTAGTGAGAAAATTATTAAACATTCTTCAGAAGCCATGGAGCTGAAGTCAGTGCACTGACTAACAGAGCAGCTGTCAGTGCAAAGGAGGTTCCTGTTATAATCCTGTTCTGGCCTCAGAGTCAAGCCTGAGAACCTGTCAGAAAGGTGCTCTCACAGTGGAAGACAACGAACAGCAGCTGCCTGCACTCAGCGGGCTGCAGCCGTTTCGCTCCCTTTTAGAAAATACAATGCCACTCTGGGTGTGTATTTCATGATACAAGGGGTGTGCACAGTTCTCCTCCCTGCTGCAGAGGACAGTGAGTTTTCAATTACATTGGTATATTACTCTCAAGGACAGGGTGTCTACCAGAATCACTTCAGGAGTTGGAGCTGCATCTGCATGCACAGATGCATATAGTTATAGAATAGTGAGTAGTAACAGAACTATCCTTTCCCAGGAAATTCAAAATTAATAGTCATTGATCCCATTTACACAACTGAATCAAAAATGACCTTTAAAATTTCTTTTAGGACAACTGAGGAAAGAAATAAAATTTTAAAAAAAGGAGGTAGAGGGAGAGAAGACAGATCATATAAGATAGAGAGCCAGACAGATCGATACATATAAAGACAGAAACAGAGATCATCAATTTAGAGCAACATGAGAGAGACATGCTGATACATTCTTTTGATTTGGGGATGGTCATTTATGTAAGAGTGCTAGGTTGAGTAAGATCTCCCCACTGGCAACATTTCCAGTGGTTTCTCTCTGATCCATCCCTTTTGTACTTGTCAGTTGAAGGTGAGAAAGTCATGATGAAGAATAATGGAATTAGTGTGCTTGTGAACTCTGACAAACCCCTTACAAATGCCTGACCCAGAGTGGCTGCTCCACGGGTCTCCTTCCCAGGTTTCACTGCTGCCTCCCCACAAGTGGTCATTTCTCTTATCTTGTAGACAATAATGCTATTAAAAATATCTGTGGCTTTACTTCTACACTGATCGGTGCTACATATAGTATGACGGCTAGTTTTAGGTGTCAACTTGGTCAGGCGCTAGTACCCAGTTATTTAATCAAACACTCATCTAGGTGTTGCTGTGAAAGTACTGTAGAGACTGGGTTTGCCTACAATTTATAATTGCCCTCAATAATGGGAGGGGGCCGGGTAGCCCAGGGCGTGATCCTGGAGACCCAGGACCGAGTCCCGCATCAGGCTCCCTACATGGAGCCTGTTTCTCCCTCTGCCTGTGTCTCTGCCTCTGTGTGTGTGTGTGTGTGTGTGTGTCTCATGAATAAGTAAATAAAATCTTTAAAAAAAAATAATGGGAGGGGGCCTCACCTAATCAGCTGAAGATTGTAAGAACAAACCCAAGGTTTCCTGAAGAAATTCTGCCTCCAGATCAACTTTGCAGCATCAACTCCTGCTTCAGTTTTCAGCCTGCTGACCTGTTCTGCATATTTTAGACATACCAGCCTCCACAGCTGTGTGGGCCAATTCCTTAAAATAAATCACCTATAGCTGTATCTGTATCTCCTGTTGGTTCTTTTTTGCTGGGGAACCCTGACTAGTAGAGATGATAACACCAACTTTTCTATTTTCTGAGTGGAAAACCTGAATTTCCAATCTATGTTGGGTATCCTGACAGGGCTGGGATACTGATTCCCAGTGCTATAAGGAACACGGGAGCACATAGGCTTCCTGGTCTCATGGGGACTAAGTTCACTACCCTAAGGCTTGACAAAGGTTTGAACCTTTCAAGTCTGACCGGCAGCTTTCCATTCTGTGCCATCCTGGCTGGATTCCCCCTGGCTGGAGAAGTGCAGAGAAGGGCCTTTGCTTTCCCCTTTCCTCCATAACCTTTGCTACATTTGATTCTAATTAAAACTAAAAATATATATGTCACATACATTTTTAAGTTTAACTATATATTAGATATAATATACACATGACCCACTGAGCAACACCAGTTTAAATTATGTGGGTCCACTTTTATGTGGATTATTTCAACAAATACAATATAGTATTGTATATGTCTTTTCCTTATGACTTTCTGAATTACATTTTTCTCTATTGTAAGAATACAGTATGTAATACATGTAACATACAAAATACGTGTTGACAGTTTATGTTATCAGTGAGTCTTCCAGTCAACAATAAATTACTAGTAAAGTTTTTAGGGAGTAAAAAGTTATACATCGATTTTTAGTTGCACAGGGGTGCAACCTAAACCCTGCACTGTTTCAAGGGTCAACTAAATGTATTTTTTAATACTTTTTACTTTAAAAAATATACACACATACAGAGTACGTTGTCTTTTCTTTCTTAAAAATACAATAGTAAGATATGCAGCAAAACCTTGAGTGTATCAAGAACTTAAAGGATGGGGCCCTCTAGTTAATTGAATTTCCTGGGTTACTGGAAATGTCAAATTTCTATGTTGAGCATATCTAAAAATAGAAAGGGAGGAGGGAAATGCAAATAGTAAAATGTTGATTTAAACAGAAATATATCAGTAATTACTTGAAATGTAAAAGGTCTAAGTACTCCAATTAAAAGGCAAAGATTGGCAGATTGGATAAACAAATCCCAAGCAAATGCTTAAATAAATACAAGACACAGAAAGGTTGAAAGTAAAAGCATGGAAAGTGATATACCACAAGAATGCTGACTAAAATAAAACTGATGTAGCCTATTAATAAAAGACAAAATAGACTTTAATATATGAAGCATTAGTAGAGATAAAAATAAATATTTCATAATGACAAGTACCAAATCTACCAGAAAGATAATGTTCTAATTTGGGGGCACCTAATAATATACTCTCAAACTATGTAAATCCAGAACTGACACAAATAAAAAGAGAAATGTGCAAATACAAAATAAGGGTACTTTATCAGTACCTAAAATACCAATCAACTAAAATTAAAAATCCTTTAAGGATTTGAAGATCTAACCATAATTAACAATATTTTACCAAGTGACATAAGCAAGCCACCGTGCCCAAGGAGTTAAGAATACACATTCATTTTTTAAATGTACATGAAACATTTTCCAAAGCTGACCACATGCTAAGCTATAAAGTAAGTTTCAACCAATACAACTATAATATTTAAGACACTATGGTATTGGTACAAAGACATATAAACAGATCAACAGCACAAATTAGAGAATCCAGAAACAGACCCACTCAACTACAGCATTTAATTTCTGAAAAAGGCAACACTGCATAGAACTACAGAAAGGAAAGTTGTTTTTAAATTGGTTCTGAGGTGACTGGGTAAATATATAAAACAATAAAATTTGACTTCAAACTCACACCATATACTCAAATCAATCCCAGGTGGATTTTAGAGCTGTGTGTAAATGGTTAAACAATGAAACTTCTAGAACATATAATAGTATCTTTCAGAGTAAGGAACAATTCTTAAAATAAAACAAAAAGTACTGCACACATAAGGTGAATATATTGAACTATTACCTCTATTTACCAAGAAGCCATTAAAAGAGTGAATAGGATAGCTACAGAGTAGAAAATATTTTCAACCTACATATCCAACAAAGGGATGATATCCAGAATATACAAAGAAATCCTACAATTTTTTTTCAAAATGACAGAAAATCCTATAGAAAAATGGGCAAGTGACTTAAGTGTCACACACACATATACACAAAAAGAATTTCAAAATGGCCAATAAACATATGAAAAGTTCTCAACCTCAAGGAAATACAAATTAAAACTAAAATGAAATAACGCTATCATCCATCAGAATGATTAAAAATTTTAAGACTACTAATAACAATTATGTGAAGTAACTGGGACTCCCATTCACTCCAGGAGTATACTCCAGGAGTATAACTGCTACAGCCTTTTTGAAAAACTGTTTGGCAGTATCTTCTAAAGTTGTATATATACATACCCTATGGTGCAGCAATTTTACTCTGTGTATGTGCACACATTTGTGTGTATACTCAATAGAAATGGCTACAGATTCACCAAAAAACATGTACAACAGCAATAATAATCAAAATAAGAAATAACCCAAATGTTCATCAAGTTGTGGTATATTCATATAATAGTATATTATCCAGTAATAAAAATGAATATACTACTGTCATACATACCAATATGGCATATCTCCACAGGCTAGCAAAATAAGCTAGATATAAAAAAACAACTACTATAATGATTCCATTCAAATAAAGTTAAAAACCAGTCAAGTTAATCTATGTTATTAGATGTCAGGATAAGGATGAGTTTTGCAAAGGAGAAAAGAGGTAGTGGTTGGGAGGGGGCACATACACGTCATGTGAGGTACTAGTAATGTCCTATTTTTTAAACTGGGTGGTGGTAACATCTGTGTGTTCACACTTTGGGATAATTTGGTAAGCTAGATACTTAGGATTGGTACACTTTTCTGTTTGTATGATATTCTTCACTTAAAATGTTCAGAAAAGGAGAAGAAAAGATGAACTGCCAAGAACTAATAACTACTCACAAAACTAATAACTACTCTGCCCAAGCAATTTATCAATGAAAGACTAGCAAGATTTAATGGACCTAATGTCATTTAAAAGGCTTCCTCTGACACATTCATGATAGGTGATACTGGATGTTGGCTGGGCCCTCAGCTGGGGCTGTCACCCAGAATACCTATATTTGGCCTCTCCATGAGGTCTGGGATTCCTCACAGCATGGTAGCTAAATCACAGAAGACAAAAAGTAGGCAAAGGCTGCACTGCCTTATGACCTGGCCTCAGAAATCATGTCACTTCCATTGCATTTTGTTTGTGAAGAGTAAAACAAGCTGATATTCAAAAGGAAGGAAATTAGACTCCACCTGTAGATGGGAGGAACGTCAAAGAATTTGTAGACATGTTTTAAAATCACCACAGCCTGACACTGCTCACAAATTATTCCTCTCAGGAGCAAAATGCACTCATTCCCTCTTCCAAGATCTTTGCAAAGTCTCCTTATTATGATGGCACCAGACTAAGGTTCAAGGTCCAAGATCTTATAATTTAAATCAAGTCCAGGTGCAGATGAGGCTCCCTGAGTACAGTTCTATGGGAATGGATCCTTTATTACTATTCTTCTTGATATGAAGATCTATAAACTAAAAAACTAAATTACATGCCTGCATACATGAACACTCAACATACAATGGTAGGACAGACACAGGACAACTGCTAAAGACAGTGTTCTAAAAAGGGGGAACCAGGAGGCAACATGGCAGACTCTAGTCCACAATTCTGAAATCCAGCCAATGTTGCCAGCTGCTTGCTTAGGATTTGGTCCTACTGTCTAGGAATGAATGACTCTCTAAGGCTTTCCTCTGCCCTCTGGGTTCTTGGTTTCATCCTATGAATTATACTTCCTTTTTCAAAAAGTGTACCCTGCATATACACCTGAGTAGTAGTTCTCTCAGCCTGCCTCCTCTCCTTAGAAATCCAGGGATTCAAATACATCTTCATTTTGAGACTATCTCTGTACCTTTTAGTCAATGCTGGCACTGTCTTCTCCACTGCAATTCTCTTAAAGACTCCATGAGCTTTCTTTTTTTTTTTTAATTTTTTTTTAATTTTTATTTATTTATGATAGTCACATACAGAGAGAGAGAGAGAGAGAGAGAGAGAGAGAGAGAGAGAGAAAGAAAGAGGCAGAGACATAGGCAGAGGGAGAAGCAGGCTCCATGCACCAGGAGCCCGACGTGGGACTCGATCCCGGGTCTCCAGGATCGCGCCCTGGGCCAAAGGCAGGCGCCAAACCGCTGCGCCACCCAGGGATCCCAAAGGTTTTGTTTTAGTGTAAAGTTCTAGAACATCTAGAAAATCAACAAATATTTGCTAAATAAATGCATTCTCTTTTAATAATGTAGCCCGAGAAACCACAAAGTCTTTTAAACAGTCAACCGTCAGGACTATTCAGATTAACACTGTTAAGGTTTTTTTTTTTTTTTTTAATGGATTTTATTATTTATTTATTGGAGAGAGAGAGAAAGAGAGCACAAGCAGGGATAGAGGCAGAGGGAGCCCTACGTGAGGCTCAGTCCCAGGACCCTGGGATCATGACCTGAGCTGAAGGCAGATACTTAACTGACTGAGCCACTCAGGCACCCCAATACTATTATATTGTGGGTATTATTATAAGATTAAAATCAAGCTAGGCTAATGGTTTAGAAGCACAGAATATTTGTAATTTTTAAAAACTTTAACTGAAAGTACTTCCCATTACTAGAACTTTTAAATTTTTTTGATATAATTCACATATCATAAAATTACCCATTTAAAATGTAGAACTCAGTGATTTAGTATATTCACAGAGTTATTATCATTATTACCACAACCTAATTTTAAGACATTTTCATCACCCAAAAGGAAAACCCTGTCCCTATAATGGTCTCTCCCCATCTCCCTCTTTGCTGGCCCCCTAGTAATGACAAATCTACTTTCCATCTCTATGAATTTGCCTATTCTGGACATTTCATATAAATAAAATCATATATGTAGTCTTTGAAGACTGGCTTCTTTTATTTAGCATTATGTTTTCACGGTTCTGCCATTTGTATTACAACTTCTTTCTTTTGTAATGTTTTCAAAAGATCTAGAAGAGAAACCTGTTGTCATCACTTTTGAAAATCTCCCCCAGTTAGCGTAAGATGAAAAGAGATCCCTGAGTAAAGGAGATAATGTTGAGATTCAGAGGAACTCAAGAACTGTCTTAAAATAATTTTTAGGGATCTCTGGGTGGCGCAGCGGTTTGGCGCCTGCCTTTGTCCCAGGGCGCGATCCCAGTGCATGGAGCCTGCTTCTCCCTCTGCCTGTGTCTCTGCCTCTCTCTCTCTCTCTATCAAAAATAAATAAAAATTTAAAATAAAATAAAATAAAATAAAAATTAAAAAAATAAAATAATTTTTAAAAACTGGACCACTTTTGGGGTGCCTGGCTGGCACAGTTGGTAGAATGTGGGACTCCTGACCTTGGGGGTATGAGTTGAATTCAAACCCCATGTTGGGTGTAGAGATTATTTAAACATATATATATATATATATATATATATATATATATATATATATATATTTTTTTTTTTTTTTTAGATTTTATTCATTTGAGAGAGCACAGAGCTAGAGAGAGAGCACGAACAGGGGGAGGGGCAGAAGGAGAGGAAGAAGCAGACTCCATGCTGAACAGGGAGCCCAATGTGGGGCTCAATCCCAGAACTCTTGGATCATGACCTAAGCTAAAGGCAGACACTTAACAACAGCCACCCAGGTGTCCCAAAAATAAAAATCTTAAAAAAAACACAACTGGACCACTTTCTTACCATGCACAAAAATAAACTCAAAAACAGATTAAAGACCTAACTGTAAGACCTGAAACCATAAAATTTCTAAAAAAAAACCATAGGAAGTAAACTCATGGACATCAGCCTTAGCAGTATTTTTCTGGATATGTCTCCCCAGGCAAGGGAAACAAAAACAAATAGTTGGGACTACTGCAAACTAAAACGCTTTTGCACAGCAAAGGAAACCATCAACAAAACAAAAAGGCAATCTAATGAAGGGAAGGATATTTGCAAATAATCTGATAAGGGTTAATATCCAAAATACATAAGGAACTCCTATAACTCAACACCAAAAAAACATATAATCTGATTAAAAATGGACAGAGGACCCAAATAAACATTCTTCCAAAGAAGACATACAGATGGCCAACAGGAACATGAAAAGATGTTCAACATCACTAATCATGAGGGAAATGCAAATCAAAACCACAATGAAATACCATCTCACACCAGTCCAAATGGTTAGCCCAAAGACAGTAAGTAACAAGTGCTGACAAGGAT
This sequence comes from Nyctereutes procyonoides, assembly GCF_905146905.1. Lineage (NCBI taxonomy): Eukaryota > Metazoa > Chordata > Mammalia > Carnivora > Canidae > Nyctereutes > Nyctereutes procyonoides. The sequence continues at coordinate 1,994,366 of NW_026575035.1, read as the reverse complement.
GAGGAGAAAAGGAAACCCTTTTCTATTAAGTTACTAACGTTACTGTTATAAAAATGTAAATTAGTGCAGCTACTATGGAAAACAGCATGCAGGTTCCTTAAAAACTAGACAGGGCAGCCCCGGTGGAGCAGCGGTTTAGCGCCACCTGCAGCCCGGGGTGTGATCCTGGAGACCCAGGATGGAGTCCCACATCAGGCTCCCTGCATGGAGCCTGCTTCTCCCTCTGCCTGTGTCTCTGCCTCTCTCTTCGCTCTCTCTGAATGAATAAATAAATAAATCTTTAAAAAAAACAAAAAACAAAAAACTAAAGACAGAAGTATTATACAATCCAGTAATTTGATTTCTGAGTATTTCCCTGACAAAAACAGAAACACTGATTCAAAAGATATATATACCCCTATGTTTATTGCAGTTATTATTTACAATAGCCAAGATATGGAAGCAACCTAAGAGTCCAAGTAATAGATGGGTAAACAAGATGTGGTATCAACACACAATGGAGTTATTAGTCAGCTATAAAAAAGAATGAGATCTTGCCATTTTTAACACGGATAAACCTAGAGGATATTATGCTAAATGAAGTCAGTGAGACAAAGAAAGGCAAATATCAAATGATTTCACTTACACATGTAATCTAAAAAGTAAAAACAACAACAACAAAATAGAAACAGACTTGGTAAATACATAGAACAAGCTAGTACTTACTGTGGGGGGAGGGTAAAGGATATACGTGAAATAGGGGAAGAAGATTAAGAGGTACAAACTTTCAGTTACAAAATAAATACGTCTCGGGGATAAAAAGTACAACATAGGAAACATAGTCAACATTGTCATAACTTTGTAGGTGACTACACTTATGATGATGAGCATTTTATAATGTACGTAATTGTCAAATTACTGTTGTGTACCTAACACTAATACAATTATATGTCAACAGTACTTCAATAAAAATTTAAAAATTTTAATAGGAATAAAAATAATTTGTATTACTAATTTTGTTATACCAAACAGTTTTTAAAAGACATTTACTGAGAAAGAGTACTAATTGATTTTGTTGAGTTTTTCTTAAATGAAAAAAGGGAGGATGGAGACTTTGCTGATGAGCATATATCAACACAAACTGATTTAGAAAATGACAGGTACCCTGTAACTTTATCTACTCTGTCCACACAAGTAAACTAATAACAAATGCCATGTGTACTCTACTCCACAGAAGCTGGATTCCTGTTAGTAAAAAGAATCAGGTGAATTTTTCTAGGATCTTATAAGAAATGTTTCAAATTTAACCCCCAAGGGCATACCAAAACTAGTTTGGATTTGTTCAGCTCACTTGATTCAAGCAAATTACACAACTGAAGTTAATAAGGGTTCACTGTGAGTCTTAATAACAACACTGCCTTCAGCATAAACATGGGGTTACAATCTAGTTTTGGAGACTATGTGAATTAAGAAAAAAATACAAGGTTGTCTACAAATGAGTACCAAAATGAATGTGTGGTATGAACAATAGCAGTATCCACTTTAACAACTGCAGCTACAAAATAGACTTTCAAATGAAATGCTTTTCTATTTCCATATGTGAGCATATAAAACATCAGAATGTACAGGATCATGTTATTTTAGTGCAAAAATCCTTACTGAACTAATAATATTCTATTGTTAGCCTAATTGTAGCAGTAAATCAGCTCCAAAATGCTGTTATTAATTTTCTTATGGTAGTGAAATAGTACAATATTAAGTAATGCTTCAAAAAAACAGGTCACTGGCTAAGTGCTAGAAATCTTTGTTATACCAAGGCTATAAAACATGAAAAAAAATATTATTCTCAGGGAGATATTCCGCTTATTTTTAAGAGTTATGGGAAAATTAGCTTTTCTAAATAAAAAGACTAATGAAGCTTCTTCTAAGAACTCCAAGATTTTGTTATATATACAGTCTTTGAAAGTTGGATTTTATCCTGAAAGATTAAATAGTACAACTCTAAATAAATGGGACAGATGGAGGTCTCTAATATAAAATGAAATAATTTTATCTAAAAAAATTTTCAGCAGATAGTCAAGCATGTTTACAGTATGGGCTTTTGGTATAAAGAAAGGTTATTCTAGATGCTTTATTCCTAAAAACTTGGGTTATGAACCATCAAATAGGATATCAATTTATACTTTTACCTAGTAAGACCCATAGAAAATACTGAATTATGATCCTTGACCTTTTGGATTTGTATACTTCACAAATCTAGTGTAGATGTTTAAAAAAGAATATGTTTATAAATTTTTATAACAAAGGTTCCTAATCTTATGACCAATATTATCAATAATGGCAACAATAAAACTACAGTACTTTCCTTTCATGAAAAAACATGGAGTCTAAACACTGAGTGACTGAAATTTCTCAACATTGCCAAATCTCCCCACAGATCATTCCCAAACCTCAAATCCTGACAACATCCTGCTTTACAGGGAACACTGCTTTCCACACGATGCAGTCTCAGAGAGACAACAGGGCTTTCCTCAGTGGGTTGAAACGAGCCCTTCCTGAATGGAGCAAAAGCACTGAGCAGTGAATCACTACAGAAGTCGTGCTTGATGACAGGTACTCCTGCCTCCTTTTTAAAGAGACAAATACAATAGGAAAGCTGGATGGGAAAATGCCTGGCTGCTTTGTCCCTTGCCTGGACAGCCTCTCACTTTCCCACAACAGGTAGGCACAAGCACAAACTGCTGCTGAATGCTTCAGACCTTGCCAAGATGCTGAAACCCACTGGTTTCTGTGGTTGTCCCATTTTCTACTGATCCTGGCTCTTCGCCAGAGCCTAATTAAGCCACTGAAAATGCCGGATGGTTAACCCTCTCTGCACTACACCCACCTATAATTATTTGCAAAGCACTCTGATATGCTTTCACTTTTCCCAAAGATAAAGAGCTGTACCAGACTGTACCAATGTATGATGGGGGGAGAGAGTGCGTGCAGGTACCCACAGTCCAGGACTTGCTACCAGTACCTACTGTAAAAGATGAGAAACTCAATACCTGAAGCTAGCATTCAGAAAACCGCTCCAAAATATATGTGCGCTCTGATTTTATTTCTTAGGCTTTGGAGTCGAGTGCAAAATAATCCTATATTTTAATCATGTTTCATCTTAGGGAAATAATTTTCCATTAAGAAAAAGAAAACAAGTATTTGATCCCAATGTCTGTGGTGAATCCTTTTTACTGTATGAACAAAACATTATAGAGCTTTTGAAATTCCCAGAGCCACTGCTGTTCATTAAAAAAAAGAAAGCACCCTTTTAAGATGTAGGTGCTTTATCTTTTTTACAAAATGAAAAGATCAAACATGAAACCTTATTTGTAAGCAAAGCAATAGTGTCTCTGGGTCTCTTGCTAAGATCAACAGCAAAGAGGATGAATGAGGGGAAGCAGTGACAATGGTCAAAATGGGTGAAAGGAAGCCCTCTGTTGTGGCCAGCCTTCCCTGATTGCAATCTTCAGACCCAAGGCCCATAACTCTGTTTAACTACTATATCCTGAATAAAAAGTTAATTTTGTTCTAGTGAGAAGTAAAGTTACCTAAGGAGAATGCTAAGTAAGCTAGTTGAGCCTATACAATCTGATATCAGGGAAGATCTGTATTGGAAGGTAATTTAAGAATTTCTAAACTGGATTCAGGAAAAATACCGGAAATGGATTAGTCTGGCTAATTATTTTCTCTTTTCGACAGCAGGGTATCCACTACATATACACAACACAGAGTTAAGTAATTTTTTCTCAATCTAGATTCTCTAGCAACAGACATCTGCTACAGATGTTCGGCTTTCAGCTTCCTGTCAACAGTGAGACAATTCTAAATGGACCAAAGTGACAGGAGTCAGTTTTAGCTATCCAGTGCCAAATTCACATTTACATTTTATCCCAATAGCTTTCCTCCTTCTCCTTGTGCTTCAATTACGTGTATTTGCAATTCCTATTATTTTGTAGGAAAGTAACACCAAAATTGCCTGCTTTCCCTAGTGACTATGGTCGATACATAGAATTATTCCTATCTGATGAAGACAGAAAATTTCACACCTATGCAACACTACAAGATGGCCAAAACAAAAGAGATGCTTAATTAATTGCTGGCCAAGAGCCACATTCTTTCCAAATCAAGGCTTCTGCAAGATGGCATATGGTTTGTTATTTCTCAAAAATATGAAAATCCTTTTGAAGTTATTATACTTAGTATCTGTTAAAATAATTCTGTGTATGAAACAGCAGCACTAAAAAATGAAAAAAAAACCTATTTGTAAAAAAGATTTCACTTCTAAGGGTTAAGACAATGACTGGCATGCATTTTAGTAAATACTTTAATTCTATATACTGTTCCATGTAGAACATGCCAAATTTACTTAGGAACACTAAAGGAAAACATTTTTAAGATGGAAGGAATATTTCTTCATTATTGGCCCACTTTTCAGAGTTAGAACCTATTTATTACTTGATTTTTTATTATATTACTTATTCCTTTAAATTCAATCACTATGCTTCCCCACCCCCCCATCTCCCGCCCCAAAATTGTGCTTGTCACAGGGAGGATGGTAAAAAAAAAGAAAAAGAAAAAGAAAAAAGAAAAAAAGGCATTTAATCTGAGTTCCCTGAGGGTAAGAGTTTTATATTATTTATCATTGTATCTCCAGTACCTAGGATGCAGGAAGTGCTGGTGAACTGTCATCCTTCTAATAATACCACAAGCTCACAAAAAGCCCAGAGCAACCAGCCCTAGTACACTCTGGGTCGCACACAGCAGCAAGAAGGCATGAACTGGGCGGCCCGGGTGGCTCAGTGGTTTACCGCCACCTTCAGCCCAGGGCCTGATCCTGGAGACCCAGGATCGAGTCCCATGTCCGGCTCCCTGCGTGGAGCCTGCTTCTGCCTCTGCCTGTGTCTCTGCCTCTCTCTCTCTGTGTGTGTGTGCCTCTCATTAATAAATAAATCAAATCTTAAAAAAAAAAAAGGGGGGGGATCCCTGGGTGGCACAGCGGTTTGGCGCCTGCCTTTGGCCCAGAGCGCGATCCTGGAGACCCGGGATCGATTCCCACGTTGGGCTCCCGGTGCATGGAGCCTGCTTCTCCCTCTGCCTGTGTCTCTGCCTCTCTCTCTCTCTGTGTGACTATCATAAATAAAGAAAAAAATTAAAAAAAAAAAAAAAAAAAAAGAAGGCATGAACTGAGCCCAGCTGACCAGACTCTGACTCAAAAGACGGCATGATCTGGGCTCTTAGCCATCCTGAATGATTTCTCATCAAGGTCCCAGTGGGATCTGTAACTCCCACTTAGTGAGATAGATACTGCAGCAAAACATTAGGAGATAAAAAGTGCCAAAACATAAAAACCTTGAAGTGACAGGTCTTAAAATTGCTTTCCTTGATCTCCTGCAACAGTTCCACTCCTGATATACCTCATAACACTACTAGTGACAATCTGAATGAGAAAAACTAAGGCAACAGACTTTATTTTTAAATTGTACCTGATACTTAGCACAAACTCTATCACCTACCAGGCTTTTAATGAATTTTGTTAAATAACAAAGTGTGGAGGTGAATGAAAATATATGAATAGAGTGCTGTTGTGGTAAATGGATTTTCATGGGTAGTGGGAACACATTTCTAAACATTTTGTTCCACTAAAAGAAAAGTACTGCTTCTCCAGGATTCATTCATTCCTATCTTTTGCTCTTTAGAACACTAAAACTAGAAAGGATAGAGTTTATTAACATAATCAATAGCCATAAGGCTCAATTCACTCCAATGTACCTTTCAGGACTGGGGGACCATGGATCTCTTGCAAATACCGGCCTATACTGGGGGAGCAGGGCCATGAAACACAACAGGTAAAGTGACTAGGTGAGCAAGCAAAATGAAGTTATGAGAGGCAAACTTTTCAAAGTGACTTAGTATGATGGTAAGATCATATAGGATGGAGACACAGAAATTATCTTTACTCATATTCCTTAAAAACTAAAACTAAACCAAGATTACCCAATCTGGAGTCATGGGAAAGCACTGTGTCATCAAAGGAAAATAGATGCCACCAGCTGTGGCAGAGGCTATTTTAAAGTATCCACCTTGTTGATCTTTTAGTCCTCCTGATCCATGATCTATTTTCAGTTAAAAATCATTAATGTCCAGCATATAAGAACTTAGACACAGGACAAAAAACCCCGCATATTTCTTTCCTATGGGGCGGCAACCAGATGTCAATAGCTGCAGCTGTGACTATATAATTACCTGTTTGCATTAACATAGACCACAGTTTAGATTTAATAGGTCAGATGACAATGCAGCAAAATGCATTTAGCCTATGATTACCCCTTTTCAAACATTCTCTCACTCGCAACTTCGACCCTGGGAACATAGCAGGCACAGACTTAGGTCAATAAGAAACACTGGCCAGCACAATAGGCCTTGCCTCAAACAGCGCTGTTGACAGACACCAGCACAAAGGGGATGAATAGAGTCCCCCTCAGTTCTCACACAGAGCGAAGAATGACTCAGTGTACTGCTGCTTTGGTGCTCTGTTTGTACAGTGTATACAGCTTTTGTCCTCAGCCACTGTTCACAGCTCAATGGGGGCTAAAGAGCCGAGGAAGTGAAGGCGGAAGAATGCTCCACACTCTTCCCTGTGGCCAGCAGTTGTATCCGTATGCACAGGACAGGTCAAGTGAGAACTGGAAAGTCACTAGATAAAACTCCTCCAATCCCAGCTTACATGAGTAAAGTGATTTCTGAGTTAAAATACAAAGAAGGCATTATTTAGAGCGTCTAGGACAGTCATCATTAGTTTGCTACTAATATAGTTATTGATCGAATTATTGTTTGGCTTTTTCTTTTCTGTCATACTGATCTTTCAAAGGCTTTCAAAGAAACATTAGAAGTGGGTAGAGATCTAAAGTAGAGATCTAAAGTAATATAGATCAGGACTCAACAGAGACCATTAGAACAGGGCCAGAAAGCAGGTGAACAGGCAAGATCCAGACAGGGTGTCCACAGCATTAGCAAGACTGGCAGTGGCATTTCACTCCATTTCACTTGTATATATTAATATCATATTGTCCCAAGTAGATACACATCTCTTCTTATGGCCACTTCCTAAGGTAATGGGGGTAAACAACAAAGAACTGAACCCAGGGGAAAAAATAGAATTTTAAGACAATTCAGTGGAGACTATGAACAGACAGCTTCCATAGGCTTAAGACTGTTTAGCATGATACTGTCCAAGAAAACCTAGCTAGCTAAAGCAAGGGATAAGCTCCAGTGCTGAGTGAAATGTCATTTCCCTAAGTTAAAACATGTTGACAGAACTGCATCTACATTTAAGTGGACACACTTTAGCATTACAGTGTATTCAAATTCTAGTTCTGCCAATTACTGCTTTGTGACTTTCTATAACCCACCCCTCCATATCTTGTTATCTGCATTTGTAAAATGGGATGTCCACCCATTTCTTTATTCAAAAAATAATCACTGAGATAATGACAGGACCCATTTCACTGGTTGCTGTAAAGATAGAAGAAGTTAATATATGCAAGATACCTAGCAGAGAACCTGGTACCATGTAAGCATTTGAAAAATATTGCCTATAGTGAGCATTAGCCCCAATAGCTATTAGCACCACTATAACAATCTTGAAACTACTGCTAAAACTACAAATACCACTACCACTCCCATAGTGAGGTTAACTGCTATATTCACGACTCTACATGAAAATTTGTACTAGATGACTGAGATCACCCATCCTTGAGTCCCTGACGATATCCACTTCACCCAGAAATTGTTTTTAGTTGTCTCTAATAAATAGATAAATTCAAGCTTTATGGATGCTATATAGGTAACATATATATGACACACAAACCTATTAATATTAAAACTTCTAAAAATGTATATGATTGGAATTTTCCCTCAAATTTACATAGAATAACACAATAGCAAACAACTGCTTGCTATTCCAGGAGCAAGATAGTCTTCTAAGTGATTTACCTAAGGTACTATTATTTTTACAGCGAAGAAACTGAAGGACAGAGCATTAAGCAACTCAATTAAGATTACACTGTTAAATAAGCAAACCCAGGCAATTTGGCTTCTGATCCTACATCCATAAACACGACACTATACTATCTCATTAATATTATGAGAGCATCTCTAACAACTTGCTAAGTAGTACTATCATTGTTCTTACAGTTAGCAAACTTTTTTAGAAGGCTCTGGCATACAGTCAAACCATATATCCACAGTAGCCTCATAAATAATAATATGCTATGAATTAAAATATGCTTAAGATATATCCTTTTATTATTTCTGAAGATAAGCAGTTGCTGACCACAGCCAGGCTAGTAGGAGTCGAAAGTAAAATGCTCTGTTTAATTGCTTTCATAATTCTTTATCACCACACAACCATAATTAATTTCATGCTTGTGAATTTACTCTTATATGTTAATTATATCTGCTTGATTCTAAGAACGCAAAGAAGTTAATTAGTGAAAAAAAAACACCTTGAGGATAGACACTTTAAGCATGTAACTGATTACTCAGAAAAATAAAAGTCTCTTGTTTCAATACTTTTAGAATGCCTTCCCGTGTTTAAATCTCTCATGGTATTGGTCTACAGAACATCAATATCAAGCAAGAACCATGTTAGAAGTTGAAGTAAGATTTTGCATTTATTTAAAAGTTCATCTCTATGGCTCTGATTTAATTTATTCTTAAAATCTAAACCTGTAAACATATACAAATATTCATGAATGCTGTCCATTGTAATTAAATTACAAATATAGGTAATGGACTTCCATATTCAGCAGTATGTTACATCGAGTAAATGGGCCAAAGCTTCTGCTAAAAGGAAATAAACATAGTGTGATACAAATACCACAAAATATTTTAAAATATTTTGTTAAATACCCAAAGATATTTTCTTTAATTGTATCATTGAACCAGTAATTTAGGAATGATTATAGAAAGGCAGAAAATGAAGAGAGAGCTAGAACTCAAAGAATAAACAGACCACTGAAGTCAGATTTTGTAGAACTTGAGATTCTTTTAACATTTCTATGATATAAAGGGTCACTACATGATTAAGAAGGAGAAAATTACTTAGAAGATGGGAAAATTCTAAACTTGTATGTAAGTGGTAAAACAGTCTCATTACAAATAGGAAAAATTGAAAGACAAGACAAACCACCATCAAAATTGCTTTGTAAATGGGGTAAGTTAACAGAAATTGATCAGACACTAAACTTAAAAAAGAAGTTTTAATAAATTTCAAAAATTGGTGTTACTCACGAGAGACTCCTAACTCTGGGAAACAAATAGAGGGTTGCAGAAGGGGAGGTGGGGGGGGGGCGGATAGGGTAACTGGGTGACAGGCACTGAGAAGGGCACTTGATGGGATGAGCTCTGGGTGTTATACTATATGGTAGCAAATTGAATTTAAATTTAAAAAATTTTTAAAAATTGGAGTTACTTCCTGTATCAGTACAATTATGATAAAAATTAATAATAAAAAAAATCTCACTTGTTTGGAAATTTTAAAAAAATTTCTTTGTAACTCATGAGTCAAAGAAGAAATAATGGAATTTAGAAAATTGCATGAAAAAAAGAAAATTGCATGAAAAAGTATATGAAAAATATATAAATTAGCAAAGTTGCTTAAATGTACTATGTAATAGCATAATATATATTAGCAGAGCATCTTAAACTCTTGTGAAGTAATCTACTGAATAGCCTGCAGTTTGGCTTTAGTTATCTTATTGTCTAAAAAGAATACTTGGTTAGCACAGTATAATCATGTATGCTAGGTATAAACATGTGACCAATATTTTTTCATCATAATTCTATTCTATCTCACTTTCTATTTATTAAGAAACTTCCTCAGGGCACCTGGGTGGCTCAGCTGGTTAAGCATCTGCCCCCTCAGCTGAGGTCATGAACCCAGGGTCCTGGGATCCAGTCTGGATGGGCTCCCTGTTCAATGGGGAGACTGTGCTTCTCTTCTTCTGCCTCTGCATACCCCCTATTCATGCTCTCTCTCTCTAATAAATAAATAAAATCCAAAAAAAAAAAAAAAAAAAACCCACCTCTCCTCAACTAGGCTATCCGAAAGTAGAATTTGTGTTAAGTTTGGCATCTTAAAATTTTCTATCTTGAAGGTATACCTTTAGGATTCTTTTACTCCAATGTACATACTCCTTTCTAAATATTGTTGAGCAATTACACAGATGCATTTAAAAGCAACCTTGATTCCTGAATGCAACAGACTGAATGTTTCTATCCCTTCAAAATTCATATGTTAAATCCTAACCATGCCCAAAAGGTGATGGCAGTAGGACGTGGGGCCTTTGGGAAGGGATTAAGTCATGAGTGTAGAACCTCAAGAAGGGTATTACTGACCTTATAAAAAGAAACCCCAAAGAGCTCCCTTGCCCCTTCAGCCATGTGAGAATACAGCACAAAGGACAGGCATCTCTAACCAGGAAGCAGGCCCTCACTAGATAACAAATCTGTTAGCACCTAGATCATGGGACTTCCCTGCCTGTAAAACTGTGAGAAATAAATGTTTTGTTTAAGCTACCCAGTCTGTGGTATTGGTGTGAGAGTAGCCCCAATGGACTAAGACACTGAATAAGTTCCAATTTCTCTATATTCATAAACTGGCTACAATACTTGGCAAGAATCATTTGAAAATAAGAAGGAAAAGAACAGGGGCGCCTGGGTGGCTCAGTCAATTGAGCGTCCAACTCTTGATTTCGGCTCAGGTCATCATCTCAGGGTTTTAAGACTGAGCCACTCGTGAGGCTCTGTGATAGGAAGGGGACTGCTTAAGATTCTTTCTCTCTCTCCCTGTGTCCTTCCCTATTAAAATAAAAAAATATATATATATTTTTTAAAAAGTAGAAAAAGAACAGTAAAATTCAGAACCTGGAATTAAGGTTTTTAGAGACATATCATATATGTACCTGAATTTAAAAATTTGTGTTGGAATGCATACCAACACATTTCCCACTCTAAAGTGCTAATTCTGATCATGTTCAATCCAAACACTTAAACTGGACTAAAAATATGGAGGCCTGACCTATATTTTGAATCAATGATTCCAAGTATGTTGTCTAAAGGCTAAATACTTTTCAAAAATGATAGGCCTGGTTATGTGTGATAGCACATCCTGTAACATCTTTTGACAACAACCAAGACGGAAAATGAGAGCAGGAAGTACTGGTGTGTAGATATTGACTCTTGACTCTAAGAAACAGAAATTAATTTAAACTAGCTTAAGAGAGAGAGAGAGAAAATGAATTCATTATAAGGATTCATAAGTGTCTTAAGAAACTCTGAAGCAGATTCAAGAAGGGCTGGGCCCAGAAATTGAGAAGCCATGAAAGACTTGGACAGTGCTCTTTCTCTCTTCTGATTCTCACCGCTCTCTGCTTCACACATCTGCACATTCCTTTCTTTGAATCAGCTTTCTCTGTTCTCCAGTTTAGTGGCATATAGTATGATTACTCAAAGCCCTTGATTTTACATGGTAAAGCCCCACATGTGAAGAAACCAATTATCTGTCTCTTGTTGCCAATTCCAAATTCCAGGGGATGAAACTTGGATTGGTTCCAGCTTTGGGTACCTACTCTGGTCTAATTCAGATGGAAAAGGCCACATGGCTTCAACATGGCTGCCCACAGACCACTGCTTGGGTGGTCGGGGGGTAGCTAAAGATGCTGTTTTATAGTGGAAACTGCAAAAGGCACTCACCACGAGCAAGAAATAAGTGCTATGCCCCAAGATGCTGCCAATTCTTCCTTTCTACTTTCTCTACATTTGGCTAGGAAAGAGATTTTTCTGAAAGAACTGCTAATAAGCCTCTTCTCCCTGTGGCCTTTACTAATAACCTGAATTTTAATTTTCTATGCTCAACATTGTGCTTCACCTCAATTCATATACTTGATACACACTATTTATAATATTGTGATTGTGAAGAATTAAATGAGCAAAAGTTAGTATGACAAAATGATCTTGTTCATGTCTTAGGTAAAGAATGATTATCCACCCATTTGCTATAAATCCTAACATTATCCTTTACCTCTTTTCTATCTCCTTCCTGCTTGTTTACTATCACTTATTCTGAAATAATTTCTAATCAGTCCCCTCAATTCTATCAACAATACCATAACCTTAATTCAAAATCTTATCTCTTTTCTGAATTTTTAGTATAGCTTCCTAATTGATCTTCCTGCTTCTAAATCTCCAGTATATGTTGTACTAGCTTCAATAATTTCCATTAAAGTAAAATACTGTCCTTGGCACACCTGTTTATAAGTCTCTACTGGTTCCTCACAGCCTATAGCAGAGCTCTTAAGCATGCCTGTCCGTCAGAGCCACCTCATCCTAATCTGAATCAATGTCTTCTAGAGTGGGGCTTAGGAATTTGCCTTTTTAATGAACTCCCCACTACATTCTGAGGTAACCAGCCCAGCATCAATCTCTGAATTTATATTACGGAACTGCTCTATAATACAAAGTCCAGCTCCTGAATAGAACAAAAGTCCATTCACAACCTGATTCCAACCTATCCCCTTCTCTACTCATCCCCTACAATTCTCCCTTCCTGGCCCTTCTCTCAAAACACAACCCTTTCACACTGCTGGACATCCATATATCTGTCTTTGTCAACTCTCCTCTACTTTGGGAACTTCCACTCATTTTTTAGGAATCAGTTCAAATGTAACCTCCTCCATGAAGCCTTCCTTGACTGTCTCTAACATGTACTCATTCTTCATTCTAGAGATTAAGAGGTAGTATAGTGTGATGTTGTTAAAGGTACAGGCTCTACAACCGGACTGCAAATGTCTGAATCCAAGGTCTGCAAATTACTAATGAGTAAGTGAGGAACACGTGGTCTGGGACAAGTCATTCAACTTCTCTGTGCCTTCAGCTGCCATCATTGTAAAATAGGAATAAAAACAGTGTGTGTTCCACATAATTGTAAGAGTTAATGCATGTAAAGCATTTCCCTGGATTATAGCAATTGGTCATTAAACAGCTTCCTGTTTAAAACTTATTTCTATCTCTTAGACTATGAATCAGCCTTTTATATTAAGCCAATCAATTTAAGAATTTTCTTTCTGGGCAGCCTGGGAGGCTCAGCGGTTTAGCGCCGCCTTCAGCCCAGGACATGATCCTAGAGACCTGGGATCGAGCCCCACGTTGGGCTCTGCATGGAGCCTGTTTCTCCCTCTGCCTGTGTCTCTTGCTTCTCTCTCTCTCTCTCTCTCTCTCTCTCTCTGTGTGTGTGTGTGTGTGTCTCTGTCTCTCATGAATAAATAAATAATTTTTTTTTTTTTTTTTTTTTTTTAAGAATTTTCTTTCTTGGTGCAGCACCTGGGTGGCTGAGTTGGTTAAGCATCTGCCTTCGGCTCAGGTCATGATCCCAGAGTCCTTGGATCCTGTCCCACACTGGGCTCCCCGCTCAGCAGGGAGTCTGCTGCTCTCTCTCCCTCTGCTTGCTGCTCCCCCTTGCTTGTCCCCTCTCTCTCTCTCTCTCTCTCTCTCTCTCTCTCTCTCTCTGTCAGATAAAGAAAGAATTTTCTTTCTTTGTTGTGGTACAAAACTGAAAGAAAAAAAGTAGTTTACATATAAGCTTCAATATAACTTTTCAAAACGTGACTAAGGAAGGTGTACTAAAACTATTTAAGAAAAAAAATGCCCTTTATATGGGAAGGATTGTCTTTTGAAGTCATTCACTAGGGAGGCAGAAACAACTTGGGATTCTTAGAGCCTATTTGAATTTCAAAAAAGAAAGGAAATATTGACCCTAGCTGAGGGCCATTATTTCCTAAATTACAGAAAAAGAACTGAAAAATCTGGAATGAAATCTCAGAACAAAATTTCCATTGCTTATAAATCCAAACTTTTAGGCAAAAATATATTTCAAGAAATCCTGCAATGTTCAAAATAACTAGAAACCATACAAAAACTATTTATGAAGTCTGCTTTTCCTTTAACTACAAAAGTAGTACCTGACATGGAAAGGACAGAATGATTGTCTACAATAAAAGAAAAATTACTGTTGTGCAAGGTGAAAAGTAAATAGGAAAGCTAATTTTGTGCTCAAATGCAAAATGAGCATCGTCTGTAATGTTACATTATTACTAGATGCATTCCTATCTGTTTTTCTTATTCTGCTTCTAAAATATCACTTATTAAGAAAGGGAAGAAACAAAATACAGTGAAATTAGCTCTTCGGCAGAACCCATTCATTCCTTCAATAAATATTTATAGAGCACCTACTTTTATACATGCTTGGACACAGCAGTAAACAAAAGAGCCAGGCATGTGTGAGGCATTCCTATGATGCTTATCATGGGAACAACCTCTATCTTCTAACAAGGTCAGCAACATTGTGGATACCTATACACTGCCATAAGGAACAGATAGCTCCACCTCTGAATTACCACCATTAGTGACTCCAGAATAGAAAACCTATCTTGCTCTCAAACCTACAGATGATAGGTTTTAACCTAGGTTCATGAGTCCCTAACGGTCAATGGGTGTGCTGTGGGAATGTGTGAACCCCCTAATATTAAATATAAAATGTATGCATGTACATACATGTACAAATCTTCCTAGACAACGTGCCTCAGTGCACTCTCAAGTGGGCCTATTACCTCAAAAAGGATAAACATTATAAGCGTTAGGTGTAAGAAAATTTCTAAAATCTGTCCTATTGAAAAGGTTGCTGCCATATACCAACACCAAGACCACTTGGCAAGTTCCTCCTCTGACCTTTTACTGCACAACGTTCGACAATGTCACCATTGACAAGTTGTGTTTGCTCCTCTGAAGTCTGTCCTTTAATGTTTTGAGTACCAACAATCTAGTCAGTCTCTCAGACAAAGACTTCTTCCAAAAAAATTGTTTACAGAACTTGGGCTCCAGCAACTCTTGCAATATAATCCTTGTGTATAACTGAGCCACAGAAAAATAACTCCTTAATTTGTGGTGAGAATAACCACTGCAGAACAACCTATAGTGGGTGGCATGAAACTATCACAATTATAAAGTAACCAAGCAAATAATATACTATGTCTATAACAGATAAAATGTTATAAATCCAAAACATACATTGCTATAAATAAAGTCTGTGGTTATTTGCTGAGATACTCTAACATCTCAGCGACAAGGGCTACTCTTAGCATGTTTTATAAAGAAGTAACTAAAGCTATTACACAGTAGACTCAGTGGCACCACATGTATTGTTTGGGCTAAAAAATGAGGTAAACTGCACTGTATAGTAATGTTGGGAAAATGCTGCCTTTAATATAAACAAACAATGGACTTTCCTTTAGAAGCCATGATAAGGGAGAGGAGGACAGCAGGATTAGTCCTACTAAATCAGCATGCCTGCAATTTGGGAAACCGTTGAATAAGAGCAATCAGTGTGTGTAAGTGCATATTTGTTGACAGCTATAATCAGATCATTTCCCCCCCCAATTTTTTTTTAATTTTTATTTACTTATGATAGTCAGAGAGAGAGAGAGAGAGAGAGAGAGAGAGAGGCAGAGACACAGGCAGAGGGAGAAGCAGGCTCCATGCACCGGGAGCCCGACGTGGGATTCGATCCCGGGTCTCCAGGATCGCGCCCTGGGCCAAAGACAGGCGCCAAACCGCTGCGCTACCCAGGGATCCCCATTTCTCCCAAAATTAAAATCAGAGCTTTTAGAGTTGGGAAGGCTCTAAAAATCAACAAGACAACAGGATGAGAACCACGGAGGGTGCATGACTTGCTCAAGTTCACAAAGCAGAACAAAGAAATTGCATCTTTTGACTCCCTTATGTTGCCATTCTTAGAAAAGTTCTTTTACTTGTAGTCTTTTTATTTTTTATTTTATTTTTTTACGTAATCTCTACACCCAAAGTGAGGCTTGAATTCATTCATGACCCTGAGATCAAGAGTCTCAGGCTCAAAAAAAAGGAGTCTCAGGCTCTACCAACTGAACCAGTCAGGCACCCCCCCAAAAGATCTTTTTTTTAAAAATTAAAATATAAGTCACATACTATACAATTCACCCATTTAAAGCAAGTACTTCAATGGCTTTACTCACTAAAGAGCTGTGTATCCATTAACACAATGAATTTTTTAATGTTTTTCATTGCTCCAAAAAGAAACTCAGTATCTACTAGCCATCACTCCCTTACCCTCTCCTCATCCTCCCACTCCTAAGCAACCAACTAATCTACATTCTGCTGCTATAAAGTTGTCTATTCTGGACATTTCATATACATGGAATTATGCAAAATGTGGTCCTTTCACTTGGCATTATGTTTTCAAGGTTCAGCCACGTTATATCGTGATGTATCAGTACTTCATTACTTTTTATAACTGAGTAATAAATATTCCATTGTATGGATCCATACATATATATTAGTTCATCAGTTGGTAGACACCTGGGTTGTTTCCACCTCTTGGCTATTATGAATAATAGTTTTTTTTTGTTGTTGTTGTTATATACCTAGGAGTGGAAATGCAGGGTCATATGGTAACTCTGCTTAGTTTTAGTAACTGCCAATCTGTTTTTCACAGTGGCTGAATCATTTTACATTCCCACTATTCAAAGACTTCTTGCTTTTAAGATATAACAGGAGCACCTGGCTGGTTCAATCACAGAGCATGCAACTCTTCATCTAGGGGTTGTAAGTTCAAGTCCCACACTGGGTATAGAAATTATTTAGTCTTAAAATCATAACAATCAATCAGATCATAAATACAAACTCCTTATTTTCTTCTAATGGTTAACTGAAAACTCAAGTACTGATGTTTTTTAAAAACCACACACTATTAGTACATAAAATTCAAATCCAGAGTTCAGACAGAAAGATAGCTTTAAAAGGGTTACCATGTAGTAAATATTCCCTTTATTATTTAAGGCATATGAAAATAGTAGTCACTGAGCTACATATATATGTCAAGCATTCTAAAATACTAGAAAATCTTAAACATGAATAAAAAAGAACATATTAAATTTTCTCAAAACTAAATTAGAATTTACCTAATTAGGTAATATCTATATACTTTCTTTCATTAGAAGAAAGAAAAACTATCTTTAAGAGGGAAAATTGATGGGTGTTCAAGATGGCAAAGTAAATGCCATATGCTGATTTGGAAAAGAAAATGAAAGCTAGCTTCTACAACTATTTTGTAAAGATAATAACAAGAGTTATTGTCCCAGTGGGTTCGTGGTAAGCATTTGGGAATAACAGCTTTATAAACTATGCTGTAAACTATGTATTCTGGACAGTAAGGAGCTTTGCTTCTATCTATTGGGTGTGCTTCAGGAAGGCTAAGGCAAGTCAGCATCTATGAGTACTAAGTATGAAACAGAGCTGAGATGGCCAAGCATCACTAACTCCCATCAGTGTTTCTCCCAAGCACAGTCCAGAACTTTGGTAAGGGCAGCAGGCAGACGAATGGCCAAGAAGAAGGGTGACTCCGAGTAGAAAGAGAGGCTGAAGATCCTCAGAAGATACGAGATACAGGCAGCTGGTACAGAAATACAAAAGTTCATCACATCCCAGTACCAGCCATTTTGTCCCTTCTTGTCAGCAGTGGTTACAATCTTCCATAATTGCCTTTGGCCTCACCTTTACAATCTCTGGACAATAGTGGATACCCAAGTAAGAAACGGTTATATCATAACCCAGCTCCCTAACAAAGATCCCTTTACATACACATATTCACAACAACGAAGTTTCCCAAAAGCAGTAATTAGTTTTGCTCTGTATACTGCATGCTAAGATTTTCTAATCTATTTTACTAAAAAACAAAGCAGAGAATGACTCAATACTTGCGATATACAGTTTATCAAGGACATTATCTCAAAAACAAAATAACACAAAACAAAACACCAATAAGGAAACAACAGGTTTCCTCCCACTACACTATGCAAAAATTTGCCTTACACCACCTCACTTTTACCAAAGACCTACATTAGTACCCCTTTTCATTAATCAAAAGAAATCTGAAAATTTTCAGTTTTATGAAATGGTAATTGCTTCCTCACTTAACATCATGTCAGCTTACAGGAGGTTTTGAAGAAACAATATGCATTCAGGTAGCAGGGAGAAACTTGTAATATAGTCAAGACTGACTCTGCATATGGACAGGCAATGACAACTATGTCACAAACGTCACCTGGCCAAACAGTGACTTCAAGGAGATAAGAGAGATTAACATGCAAAGAAATGTGTGTCATAGAAACTATGCAAGAAGGTATTAAGAGTTCAGTGATTATGAGCAATTATTATGATGGGCTGGAGGGGGTAGATGATGACTTAGTACAAAATAAATTTCAAATAGTGTAAAGTAAGTTAAAACCAATACAAAACTATAAAATACTAGAAGGAGGGATCCCTGGGTGGCGCAGCGGTTTGGTGCCTGCCTTTGGCCCAGGGCGCGATCCTGGAGACCCGGGATCGAATCCCACATCGGGCTCCCGGTGCATGGAGCCTGCTTCTCCCTCTGCCTGTGTCTCTGCCTCTCTCTCTCTCTCTCTGTGACTATCGTAAATAAACAAATAAAAAAAAAATACTAGAAGGAATCATGCCAATATTTCCATGGAGGCAATGGTCTAGGTATGACAACTAGAAACTGTAAATGAAAAAAATACATAAAATTATATAATACAAGTTTTGTAGGACAAAGGTAATCTATAATAAACTGAAAGTAAACAGTTTTAATCATTATGAAAAATGGTATAAATTAATAAAGTGATAGATCCAAAAGATTAATGAGCAACTAGAATGAGTTATTGAAACCAGAATATAAAATTCATTTCAGAATTAAATGTTAAAATGTTCATCATTGTCTCAAAAATGCAAATTAAAACAATGATATATTTTTGTCTATTAGATTGACTAACATGAAAAATAAAATAGCACACAGTATTAAAAGGAGAAATAGTTACTTTGTGGCAAATTGCAAATATGCATACATTTTTAAATAATGTATATCCTTTCTAGTTCTCTACTCCAAAGAATTTAATCCAAAAAAATCAGATAATCATACCAAGATTTATGAACAGAACTGTCACTGAAGTGCTATTTATGAAAACAGTGGGGACGCCTGGGTGGCTCAGCAGTTGAGCTTCAGCCTTTGGCTCAGGGTGTGATCCCAGTCCTGGGATCGAGTCCCACATAGGGCTCCCTGCATGGAGCCTGCTTCTCCCTCTGCCTGTGTCTCTTCCTCTCTCTCTATCTCTCATGAATAAACAAAGTCTTTAAAAAAATAAAAAAAGAATATATTTGATATTTATAATGATAAATGTATAAATACTTTTAACTTTCCTTTTTCTTATAAAAATGCACTAGAAATATTTTCCTTGGTTAATTATCCATTTTTAAAAAATGAACCTGAAAATAGAGCTCTACACACAGAAATATGGATAGACCATACCACAATGTCATTAGTTAAAAAGACATATTTTGAAATTCAGACTAGAAAGATCAAGCAGGAATAGTCCATATGTTCTATTAGTCAATGATAGTTCATGGTTGACAATGATGTGAGTAACTTTAGCTTAACTTAGATATGTATTACTTGATAACATCTCTGATAAAGTGATCTGGTAAAAACAGAAATCAAAAAGTATGGTTCTAAGATAAACTATGACTTACACTGATTTATGTCTCTTAATTATTTATTTTACAAAAGATTATTGCAACAAAAAATTGTTGCAATGTAAAAAAGTGATACGTAGAGATATATCACGTTTGATAAACATGTCATTTAAATATTTTAAAAGAAACAGAAATATCTGTCTTAAGGGGAGACTGTTGAGGATTTCAGGCTCACAGTGAGCTGTGGAACAGATCATGCTCTAAAACAAACCCTGCTGTGGCCTAGCTTATTGCCTCTGCCTAAGTTTCATACTTCTCTAGGCCTCAGCCTCCTTGCCTACAAAATGTGGATAATGTTGCCTAGCGCAAAATGTTACTCTATCTTATCCCTTTTTCCTCTACAAAATTCAGTGTGATTTACCTCAAATATAAACAAGACAGAATAAAAGAGTAAACAATAGTTATGTCTCTGAGGACTGAAAAGAGAATTTGAATTATGACCTTAATTTCACCCATTCTTCACCCCACCCCCATCTCTGAAAAAACATAACAAAAAAATAAATAAATATGCAGTTTCCAAGAATTGTGACATAATTTTATTTTCCAGAAAATGAAATCAGTGGATAACCACCCCTTAGGAAATGAGCATAGAACAAACTCATTTACCATGAGTTAAAACATAATAATTAGAACGGAAAGAAGTAAAAACTTATTACTTTAATTATGTATTACGGGGTTCTTTTTTACTATAGAAAGTTGAAAAATGTTATCAGAAATCCCCTGAAACAAACATATCTTAGTAGTCGTTTCTCCCATAAAAAAACATTTGGTCACTAATTTTTGTTTTGTTTTATATTTCTATTTGAAGACAGGGAGAAACACATAACCTATAACTTCAAAATTCAGCCAGGCTAAAGTAGTACATAGTTTTATTCTGATAAATACAAAATTTTAAGAAGAAAAGCTGTACCTATGTAGATGTGGGATAATGTTTTTTCAAAATGTTTGTAATGTGGGTGTCTGGATTTTTTTTTTTTTTAAGGGGCAGAACTGGAGAAATAAGTTAGCTTCTGAAGTGCAGCACACCTGAATCTGTATCTCAGTTCTGTCCCTCAAGAATTGGACCTTAGGCAAAGGGGACGAGCCCACTGGCTTAGGTAATAGAGTTACTCCCCTTTCCTTCTCCCCTGCAGCACTGCACTATGAAAAGATTAAATGCTTGTTTTCAGAGTTTTCCCTGCAGCTAGGGAGGGGCCAATTTATACATGTCTGATCAAAGAAAGAGTCTGGAAGAGATTTCTAAATGAGCTTTCGAGCTTTTGCTTTCTTGATAAAAAAAAAAAAAAAAAAAGACAGAGAAGCTAACCTGGCCCACCTCATTCTCTTCCTTCTCTTGAATACAGATATGATATCCAGGAGCCTTACCGCACCCATGATTCAAGAAGCCTGAAGCTGGTGCTGATGCTGTGTAGCCACTGAAGCAAGCCCCAAGGCCATTAACATCCAGAATTGTTACACAAAAAAAGTAAGTCTCTGTAACTTTAAGCCACAAACTGTTAGGTTTCCTGCTATGTGCAGTTGACACAAGTCCAAGTGATCTGGAAAGTCACTTAAATTCTCTGAGGCTCACTTTCCTCATCTGTAATGTAGGTATAATGACAGACAGTAAGATATGTATGTCTGATACGTAGAAAAGGTTCAATAATGTCAGCTACTGATGACGATGACGACCACCTCATTTAGTGCTCATACTAACCATTTGAGGGAAGTCCTATCAATTCATTCATCCATTTTAAAGACAACAAAATTGAGACTCCAATAAGTTAAGTAACTTGCCCAAGATACTTAATACACAATAAGATACACAATAAGAAATATGGCCAATAAGAAATATGGCCAAGATTCAAATACAGGAATTCTTATTTCAAGGGCAATGAGCTTAAACCACAATGATACCTAGAAGTGACTAAACAAGGCAAGAGCTAACAGCTGATAATTATTGTCTATAATGACTGATAATATTAGACAACTGTGAAGATAAGAGCAGATATCTATTAATTTCTAATTCTGGAAAATAATAAATTCTCATTGAATTCAACATTAGTTTCATTTTTCTTAACAGTTCTTGTTACTTTACTGAAACAGAAATACACTTCCTCCTCAACGAATGCAATTCTGTTCCTTTGTAACACCAATGGAAAACTAAGAACAGTACATCTTAACCAATAACTGCAACTCTCTACTGTTAGCTAAATGCTTAATATTTACGGTGAATTTACTTTACTGCAAGGCAATATGCAAGACACTTAAAAATTACTTCTGTCAAAAGATATAGCATATGTTTTCTTTCTTAAAGTGACTTTAGACTCCTTTGGAGAGAGAATTTCCTAACAGTTCTAAAAACTAGGAAGTGGCTGCTGCTATAATCAGCCATCATCATCACCACCATCATCACCATTACTAACATATATAGAACTTATATCACAAATCAGCATATGCTAAGCTTCAATTCTGGAACATTTTCCTTCAAACTTCAGATGTTTCCTTCAGTGAAATGAATGAAACAAAGAACTTAAAAAATTCATAATGAAGGCACAGTATTTGAAAAAGAAGCTAAATTCAAAATTAAAGTTTGTAAATAAATTACATTCAGGAAACAGGCAGGCTAAAATATTTGCAATTGCAATTAGGAAAAGATATTTAGTTTCTGGATTAGATTGTGAGAATTAAAGAGTTTATGTTTAGCTGTGAACTTTAGAGAAGAGTTTGGCACATATCATCCCAGTAAGTCAAAGTAAATGTAGTGTAAAGGCCAAAACAAAATGGATGGTAAAACAAAAGTTCTGAGTAAGGTTAACAAGCAAAAATGCTGAGTTTCAAAATGTATACATTCACAGCAACGTGTTTACGAAGCCAACTTCAAATCATATACCCCACAATGAAAGAGATATAGTTCTCTCTGCTACATGTCATAATAAGTAACTGATAATTCCATTTTCAGAAAAAGTACTATACATGAAGGAAAATGCTTTTAAGGATAATACATCCAGGAAAGATTCATTGCTTAATAAATTCAAAAATGACACAGCCAGTAGCATACAATCCACATGAACATTATAATGTGCTCAATCAGTACTAATTAAAGATTTAATTATACCTATTTAATACTAATTTGCATTTTAAAAAAGAATACAAAGTATTCTATTTTAGGTCTAAAATTAAAGTTCTGAATTAAAACTTTAAAAGAAGTTTAACTGTAGTTTATTTATGGAAAAATCGTTCCCTAAGAATTAAAACAAGCTGAAAACAAAGCATCATATTTTTGAGTACAGGACTATGTTGAACCTGAATTCCTAATTCACTCATAATTAAAGTATAAGAAAAAGAGATACATATAAATGGAGACACTTATAAGGGTCATTTATAGGCATATAAAGTGTTTGATACAGAATTAGAACCAAGGCCTCTTGTCCTCCACTCCCATGTTCCTCCTGATTCTTGTTCTTCTTAACTTCCTTGCACATGCCAGGAACTTCTGGGTCTCCTCCTTTACCGTGTTTCATCCCCCAAATTTTATAAAGTCCTTTGAGAGGAATGAATAAAAAGAACAGGGAAGTAGAAGGAGCACCATGAATATGAAGGTATATGATAGTTTCAGAAGAGGGATGAGCCATGGGTGTTGAATACCACGGGACAGCTTCCACAAACTGCTGGGCAGACGCCCGGGGCACTGCCAAGTTTAAAGGGGCTTTTCCATGAGTTGGATGGGTGGGCAGAGCCAAGTGGTCTGACCTGATGTATGCATGGAAATCTGGGAAACTGGGGCAACTTGGGGGACAGGGAGGAAGAGGACAATAGTTTGAAGAGGAAAAAAGGTAAAACTGTTGCAAATGTTATCAGATTCTCTAGGAAAGATGACTGAAGGTAGAGAATAGAAAATCTGGGGGTATTACATTGAATCAGATATTCAACTTTTTTTACTTGAAAAAAATCATAATTTCATATGGATTAAACTAATGTAGGAACTTGATTTCAGTAAAGAAGGGGATCAGGTTACCTGCTGAGGAGATGGGCGAGGAGAATAAGGGACACAAGAGTGAAGAAGAGAAAGTAATAAGAAATCTAAAAGCGAGAGAGGGCAGCCCGAGTGGCTCAGGGGTTTAGCACCCAGGGTGTGATCCTGGAGACCCAGGATCAAGTCCCGTGTCGGGCTCCCAGAGTGGAGCCTGCTTCTCCCTCTGCTTGTGTCTCTGCCTCTCTCTGTCTCTCATGAATAAATAAATAAACTATTTTAAAAATAAATAAAATAAAAGCGATTGAAAGACATTTTGAGAACTCTGGTAGCAGCTGAATAATAAGAACCTCTAATGAATACACCTGGCAAGGTTAGGCTATCTCCCTGTGATCTCATCAGTTACTGCTACATTTGTATTCTACTGTGAGAAATAAAGCGATTTCAGGTCTGAAAGGATGCCTGAAGCCGAATGCAGCAAGGTTTCTTCAAATCACTCTCCCTAATGCACAAACACAAATCAGCACTGATGCCGTTGCCTTCATTTTTTTTTTTGGTTTGGTTTTGTTTTTCTGATACAAGCAGAATATATAGAAACTTACAGTCCAATATGAACTTGCTAATTCCAGGATTGCTGTTACTCTCAGCCTAATTTTTCATCATTTCATCAATCCAATCCCACATGGCCAAATACCTACAGAAAACCACAACATGTCTAAAACACAGCTCCATGTGCTACCTTATTGTGAACAGCAACTCTGCCCACCTTCCCTATTGCCGCGACCTCTATTTTGCTAGTCACTCAGGCTGGAAACCTCAAGCACCGGTCATTTCTGGGAACAGTCCCTCCTAGCTTTCCTTTCCCATCTCTCCTGGAAGATGAGTCCCCTGCCTGGACTACAACGGTCTCAAAACTGTCCCTGCGTGTCCATCCCATCTCACACCTTATTATGAGTGTCATTACACATAAATATCACTTCCCAAATGCCACTCTGCTATCTTTCCATTGTTGTAAGTTCTTACCCTGAAATTCAGAGTTTTCTATACAGGCTCTTGCCTGTCTAGCAAAACAAGTATTTAATCCCTAAAACTTCACCAAGTCATGGGCTCCTGACCATTGTGGTGATTTTAAAATATGTACACATATTTTGTACACAATTCCCTCTAAAAGGTGGAGACTAATTCCCTTCCCTTGAGTGAGGGCTAGGTTTAGTGACTTGCTTCTAATGAAGAGAATAAGGCAGTTCAGGCACCTGGGTGATTCAGTCAGTTAAGTGTCTGCCTTTGGCTTGAGTCATGATCCTGGGATCCTGGGATGGAGCCCAACATCTGGCTCCCTGCTTGTTTGGGACCCTGCTTCTCCCTCTCCCTCTGCCACTCCCCCTGCTTGTGCTTGCTCTCTCTCTTTTCTGTCAAAAAAGTAAATAAAATCTTAAATTTCTTTTTTTTTTTTTTTAAAGAATAAGGCAAAAGTGACAATGCACAGGACTAGGTTATAAGAGGTATCATAACCACCTCAACCTTTCTTAATTATTCACTTTTGGGGAAGCTAACTACTATGCTGTGAAGATACTCAGCAGCCCAATGGAGAGGTTCATGTGAGAAGAAACTCAGGCCTTCCTACCCACAGCCAGCACTAACCTACTAGGCACATGATCGAGCTGCCTTGGAATCAAATCCTCCAGCCTCAGTCAAGCCTTCAGATGACTGCAGCCCTAGCTAATATCTTGTCTGAACTTCATGAGAAACTCTGAGCCATAACTGTTCAACTAAAACACTCTGGTATTCCTGACCCACACCAACTATGTGATAGAATAAATTTTTATTGTTTTAAGCCACTAAGTTTTGGAGTAACATATTACACAAGTAGAGATAACTAACATAACCCCACCAAGCTCATTCTTAGTTCCATGCCACTACTCATGCTTTTCCCCATGGATGTCGTCTTAATATCCATCTCCTAACAGAGTATGGATATTATCCTTATCCTCCCCTTATCTTTCAGAATCTAGCTAGTTTCATCTCTTTGAGGAGGCCCTTTTTTGTTGTTGTTTATGAAACCATTTCAACTTTCATTTCTCTAGCTTCTCCTTTGATTTCTAATGTTTGACCACATCATTTACATAGGCATTCATCCCTGTATTCCTCTGAGTTACTGTGCTCTACATATCCTCTAGACATCACACAGTTCATTTAAACTACATTCAGCATACTGTAATTAAGATACTCAATAAACATTTGCTGAAAAAATTAACAAATCATACACACACACACACACACACACACACCCTGGAAGTATATCTGATCAGTATAAAGTAGTGAGTAATATGGAGCCACATTGTCTCAGGTCTGTTTACTTACTAGCTGCTATCTTTGGGGAAGTGACTTAAAATCTCTATAGCCTTTGTTTCTTCAATGTTTTTTAAATGAAGATTCTAATAGTACCTACCACAAAGTAATAAAAAAAATTAAAGAAAATACTACATGCAAAACTCTTAATATGCTAGAATACTCAACAAATGTTAGCTATTATTGTTCTTATTATTAATCACAAATTACAGAATACATACTGAAATCCTGGGCCCCTGAGAGTTTGTAGATATTATAAAGTGGCAATCTAAATTAATACAAAATTCTACAAACTAAAGTAGAACTCACACTTTCTATTTAAGAGAGCTTTTAATTTTTCTAAAGTCTATTCTTAAGTCAATAGAACTACAGCCTGAACCAATTGTAGGGAGTGCAGCCTTGACTTTTTCTCCTCTTCATCCTATTAAGATATTAACTTCAAAGCTTTTGCAGGAACACTTAATTGCTTGCATTCCTTAACAAGCAGCCACCATAGTAGTTTCCAGATTCACTTTTAACCTTTACAGTCCTGGGAAGGCATATATGGCAAATGTATTACACATATAAATTTACACAATCTCTGTGCTAATACAGCTATGCACGTGAATATGCTATATAAAGTAAATCAATTTTGTACATCAATCAAAATAAAACAATAGAACAAATCAAATAGAAGAATGCTATGCCATATATCTGAGGGGGAAAAATAACCTCTAATGCTATTCATTAAAAACATGTTTTTTATTGAGGTATAACTGACATATATAACATATTAATTTCAGGTG
The DNA here is from genome assembly GCF_905146905.1 of Nyctereutes procyonoides. Taxonomy (NCBI): domain Eukaryota; kingdom Metazoa; phylum Chordata; class Mammalia; order Carnivora; family Canidae; genus Nyctereutes; species Nyctereutes procyonoides. The sequence continues at coordinate 1,967,585 of NW_026575035.1, read as the reverse complement.
TAAAACATAACAATTTGATATTTGTATATACTGTGAAACGATCACCAGAGTAAGTCTAGTGTCACCATACACAATTATGCAAGAAATTCTTTTTCTTGTGATGAGAACTTCTAAGATCTACTCTTAGCAACTTATGAATATGTAATACAGTATTATTAAAAACAGTCACCATGTAATACATCATATCCCCAAGGCTTACTACTGTAATTTTGTACCTTTTGCTCCCCTAGCACCCATTTTGACCACCTCCTACTCCCTGCCTCTGGCAAACATCAATCTATTCTCTTTATCTGTGAGCTTGGTTTTGTTGTTATTGTTGTTTTTACATCAAATGCTATTCAGAAGCCTGATTACATGTGTTTCATGAACTCAGAACACTTCTGAGATATTTTATAATTTACACATATTCTTAAGACTTACTAAAAAGTTAAATATAATAGATGCTCTTTTATCCTGAAAAATAATCAGAGCTCTGTTAAGAAAATATGATAGAATGATTTTCAATCACAAATCTATTTAAAAAAAATTCATACTTTTAAATTGTGTACCATGTCCTCTGGAATAAAGAGAACCACTTAATTCAAATTCTTTTTTTTCTCTTTTCTCCCACCAACACGCCTTGAAAACTTCAGTCTTTGAAACATGCAATATCCATCCTACTCTATTTGACCCTATATATCATACAACCTGAAATAGAAACAAAGACTGGGAAATTAGCTCGTTTTTTCTACCTTAGTGTCAAACAAAAGTACAAATAATATTCAGTGCACGTGCTAGTTACCTTAGACCTGCCAATCATGCTTGTTTTGAAACTCTTCGATTTTCAGAACTGTCAATCATGTGTGTTTTGATAGAGATGCCAATGTAGAAATAATGCTTTAAAAGACGTGATCTTCATTAACACATTAATAAATAGACCTCATTTGTAAAACTGGACTATATGATTTTACAGAAATACATACAATTCTTGAAAAATCAAAATTAAAATATAACAATGAAATAAGATTTAGAGAATTTGGCTCTTTAACCAACAAGATAAATATAGTTTAATAAAAAGGATTTTATACTTCAGTAAAAAGACAAATGTTCCTTAACTAATAATAATCAGAAGTAGTATGACTATGAGTGGGAATGAGAGAATCAAAACTGACCTAAATCTGGGCATTTTATCAATATAATCCATTCCCCATGTCTACCTCCCCAGTACGACCAGATTTACTATCTACCTAGTCATTCATGTCTTAAATCAAACACCAAACTTCTACCTCACTATCCATGCTTAGTTACCAAGACCTGTTTCTGCTAACTCCTAAATTGCTAACAAAAGTCTCCTCTCAGGCAGCCCGGGTAGCTCAGAGGTTTAGCGCTGCCTTCAGCCCAGGGTATGATCCTGGAGACCTGGGATGGAGTCCCACGTCGGGATTCCTGCATGGAGCCTGCTTCTCCCTCTGCCAGTTTCTCTCTCTCTCTCTCTCTCTCTCTCTCTCTCTCTCTGTGTGTGTGTGTGTGTGTGTGTCTCATGAATAAATAAATAAATAAATCTTTAAAAAAAAGGTCTCCTCTCTTAACTGTCTGACTTAATTAATGGTCTCATCACTTCCTTCCAGAAGCTTCTTTATTGGCCTGACTCATTTCATTCTTCCAATATATGCTCCACAACACTGCCAGAATGCTCTCATTGAAACACAAACCAGGTCTGTTTTAATGGCTCTTTATCACTTTCAGAAAAAAAGTCCCAATTTTTTAGAATGGTATATAAATCCCTTGAAGGTCTGGCTCCTGCCCATCTCTCCACTGTCTCATCACTTCTCAACTTAAACCAACTATGCCATTTGAGTTCCCAGAAAAGCCAGGCTCTCCCTCACTTAAAACTTTACAAGTACAGCCATTTTTTGCTCTTTGTTATCTCCTACAATCCATCCTTTACAACTCAGTTCAATTGCTAATTCCTCTGGGAAACCTTCTCTGACAACCTAACTGAATCAGGGATTCCCCTCTTCTCCATTCCTATAGGAGACAGTCAACAGAACTTATACAGTGTAATATATATCGATTTACTTCTCTATCCCCCTGACTGAATCAATCAGCTCCCTGAAACTCCCTGTCTTTAATCTGAACCTAAACAGCATTAAACACAAAGGTGACGCATGATAGCTACTCATTGTTTCCTGACTCAGTGAAAAATTGCACCATGACCTAGTTTATTTAAAAATAGAATTATATATATATATATATACATATATATATATATATATACACACATACGGATATATAAATTACTCAGCCATAAAAAAGAATGAAGTATTGCCATTTGCAAAAACATGGATGGAGCGAAAGGGCATTTTGATAAGCAAAATAAGTCAGAGAAAGACAAACACCATATGATTTCACTCATACATGGAATTTAAGAAACAAATGAGCATAGGAAAAAAGAGAGAAAGAAACAGACTCTTAAGTATAAAGAACAAACTGGTTACCAGAGGGGATGGGTGAGACAGATGATGGGGGTTAAGGAGCACACTTGTTGCGATGAGCACTGGGTGATGTATGGACTTGCTGAATCACTATATTGTACACCTGAAACTAATATACCATGGTATATTAACTATACTAGAATCAAAATAAAACCTTAATTAAAAAAATAATAAAATCAACAGCTCAATTCTTGAGACTAATAAAAAGTACTACAGGTACATTCCAAGCCAATCAAACTAATCAATGCTATAAAACAATACTCTTGGCTTAATAATGTTCTTAAGGGATTTACTGATTTACTTACAAATTTACTGTAAGAATTGATACTATCTCAAATAGTATTTGGGGTCCAATAATCCCACCTTACTTTCACTAATGTTCCTACTGTTAAACTCTCAACCACAATAAATACTCATGTGCAAGATAATGGCACACTGACTGGCTCAACAAACACTGTCCTGAGATGTGACAATCCCTACCAAAGGCATCAGTGAACAGGCAGTCAATGCAGGCAAGACCCCTACCTAGTTATACTTATCAGGAAGTTAGTTATCTGGTGACATCAAGTCTCCAAAGAACCCAATGAGAACTAAGCAAACGAGTTTAGGAGCTGTTAAAATACATGTTGAAGTCCATATATTAAAGTACATACACTTTACTTATAGAAGAGGCTGAGAGGTCATTACTCACAAACACTACTATTATTATTATCTTATTTTAAGCACAACAAATTCGGTGACCAATTTTCTGGGCATCAGAATATTAGAAAAAGAAAATTAAAATTTCAAGAAAGCTAAAAATCCATACATAAGTACAACAGCAGAGAAAGAATGATGACATCTAAAGGTGAAACACAAAAACTACAGAATTAGAGGGGTTGTACAGCTAAGGAGTAATAATTCTATATATTTGGATTATGATACACCACAGACATTAATGTTTGTAATTATGACCTTGGTTCATCAAAAACAAAGACCAAAAAAACAGGTTAAACCATTTTGGTCTGACAAAGTTCAAGGAAAGTAGATGACATATTTTATAAAAAGAATCAAAGAATTAAAAATTGAGTATTACATATATAGAGTCAACTTTCTACAATTTGCAAAATAAACTTTTCTTGAAATAAAGCCTTCTCATATAACACGAGGCCAGATGACTCTAAGCTACAACTCATTGTTAGAAGTTAATCAGCTCCTGTAACTACAAGTCTCACCATAATTGTTACACATCCATTCTGAAACAAAGCCTGGACCCACTGGTCATTAGCTTATTAGTGGTAACACTATCCAAACATATTAGACTATGGATACCATAACCAAAGATTAATATCTTAACAGGCTACCTACCATTCTTTAACAGGCCTCCATAGAGCTTTACTATCACACTGTTTTCAGGGTTGCTGGTATAAAAACTGGCTCCTATGTGAGATCCTTTTAGGAGGGTCTTATGATACTAAGTAACTACATGCTGCGGGATCTAGAGAGCAGCATAGTAGAGTTGAAAAGAACATTCATGGGCTGTGTATGACACACACAGCCTAAAGTTTGAATCCCTGCCTTAATTACCAGTTGTGTCACTGTAATACATGCAATACATTATGCATGGAGACTCACTTTCTTCACTTGGAAAGTGGGGAAAATATCCCCTACTTTCCTTCTTTTTCTTAAATTTAAATTCAATTAGCTAACATATAGTAGTACATCTTTAGTTTCAGATGTAGAGTTCAGTAATTTATCAATTGCATGTAACACCCAGTGCTCATTACCTCACCCGCCCTCCTTAATGCCTATCACCAAATTACCCCATTCTGCTGCTCCAGCAACCCTCGGTTTGTTTCATATGGTTAAGAGTCTCTTACGGTGGGGATTCCCAGGTGGCTCAGCGGTTTAGCACCTGCCTTCCGCCCAGGGTGTAATCCTGGAGTCCTGGAACCCAGTCCCACATCAGGCTCCCTGCATGGAGCCTGTTTCTCCCTCTGCCTCTCTCTCTCTGTGTGTTTCTCATGAATAAATAAATAAAAATTTTTTAAAAAGAGAGTCTCTTATGGTTTGTCATGGGTCAAATCTTGGCTAAGGTGAACTACTCTCCTTAGCACATTATTAGAAATAACATTACCAGTCTGTAGGACAAGAGAGGAATAGAATTTAAGCTTTGACTCTTGCTTATCATTAAAAGAAAAAAAAAAAAAAAGGCACTCAGAGTATTTTCAGACTTTCAGCAATAGAAGTCAAAGCCCTTTCCTAACTACTATTATCTTCTACCTGCCGGACATTTTGTCACCATATTAGCCCTTTTTTACTCATGTAATTACCAATTTTAAAAACTGATTTCTGTACTTGTTTACTATACATTCTTTCTCCAGTAGAAGTTGTTGCCCAACTTCATGAAGGCAGACAGAGAGCTAGTCTGGATAGTTTACCAGCCCTTACAACAGTGCCTGCCAAACTGAGGAGGTCCAGTAAATATTTGCTGAATGAATGAATGGATGAACAAATGAACAAATCAAATTCTGCACCAGCATGATTCCCCCCCTCTTCATGATCCTCAGTCATGAATATATTGATTTTGTGAGTGATTTGGAAGTTGAAGTGAAAATTTCTGGTAAGAGTAATTGGATACGGGACACTCAGAAGCAGGAGTTGAAAAATAACTATTGCAGATAACTACAAAAAGAAAAAAAAAGATGCAGGCATTTAACTCTACTAAATACATTTAAAAAAAGACTCTAATACAGTGACTGCTCCACAGACTAGACAATTTCCTTGCAAAATTATTATAAGCCATCAGTCTCACCCCAAAAACTTCTGTTAAATAGACTGTTTCACTGGCAGGAATATATGTGAAGATAAGAGCTTCAACCATACAGTAATTTCTGTAACAGAATATGTGCTTCTATGGTATGTGCTTCTATGGTATGTGCATAGTTTTCAATGAAAAATTAAGACTTAATAAATGTTGCAACAAATTCTAGTATTTAATCATTTAAAGCTATACTGTACATAAAATAAACTCAAACCATATTATGACAGTTACTAGAGAAATATCTAGTCACAAATACTGATACTTAAAATTCTGTGATGCAGTAAGGCCTGAGAATCAAATCAGAACTTCTAGTCTCTAAGACATTCTGTAATATTATGCTCAAAAATATAACATAATGACAAAATTAATGCTTTAAAAATTTAATGAAATGAGAAAAAAGAACAGTATACATAAAATAATACCCACAAAGAGGGGCACCTGGGTGGCTTGGTGGCTGAGAGTCTGCCTTTGGCTCAGGGTGTGATCCCAGGGTCCTGGGATCAAGTTCTGCATCGGGCTCCCCATAGGGAGCCTGCTTCTCCTTCTGCCCATGTCTCTTGCTGTGTCTCTCATGAATAAATAAATGTTTAAAAAGAAAAAAAGAAATATCATAAAAAATTGCCATTCAAAAATATAAGGAACTGTGTTTACTATACTTGTAACTTATAATAAATCTGACTAAGCAGGTGAAATATCCATAATTCAGCAGTGTTATCTGTAAAATACATTTTTTTGTAAAGTTAATACCTGATGTTCTGGCTGTAAGAGAGGTCAGCTCGTGAGAATAAAGATGGCTACTGCACCTGAGAAGATTTCTTGTATAAAATAAAACAGTACTTCATTTTTAAATTACTGATATATTCTCTATTAATGAAAAATGATCTGCCACAGATACTACTGACAGTATCCAAGAGCTTAGGATGCCTCTTTTAAAGGATAACTTTGGGACTGCATATCTTCATACTTGCCTCCTGCATAAACCCTCATTGATAGGAACTCTTGAGGAATGTTATAATTGGTTCACAAAAAATACAAATCACTACAATTTCAAGAATAGTAATAACAGTACATGTTTATCATATATCAATCACTGTTCTAAATCTTTACATACATTATCTGATTTAATCCCTTCAATGACCCATTACACAATAGATAGTATTAATATCTAGATTGACAGACTTATCCTACTTAGAAATTTCTTGAGGTCTTACTACTTTTGATTAAGCATGTATGTTATTTGATATAACAAGACAGCTATCTCGAGCTATTACCTCTCAGTGCCAGGCAGCATAAGAAGCCCATTTGCTCCTCCAGGTATCACTTGGTTCATGGCACCTACCTTGCAAGACACCGTTTAGCTTCTGATTATCTGAGGTAGAGGTGTGCTGGAGCCAGACTACGCCACCTTATGGGAGCTGAGTATGTATATATATATTCCCAACTCTGCATTTGATTAACATTACATTGGAAACTTAAGATTGGCCATGGTGAGAGTGTTTTAGACCACAGACATTGGCAATCTGGGACTTTTTTTATTGAATACCACTGATCTGAGGAAATTTATACTAAGTTTGTCCGATCTAATTCAGATTCAGGTAGAATGAGTTCATGTCTCCTAATCATTTGGACCTCTAGATATCCAGAGCTCTCAGGAGAGAGGCAACCAATTTTCATAACTGCTCACTTAGATCTAGAGTTACTCTTACCCTATTCATTTCTACAATATGATTCATTCTTAAACATCACAAACTTCTTAATCACTGTAATTTCATCCTAAGACGCCACTGTGTACTAGATTCACCATTATGTACTATTAAGAATAAAAAAAAAAAACACTGCCAATTGAATTGACATTCAAGATGCATCCTTGAATGCATCTAAGATGCATCCTGGTACTAGAAATACTGAAATTTTAAAAGTGTGCATATTAAAAACTTATGGGAAAAATCATTTCTATATTGCTTACTATTGTTTTCCAATCCCAGAATCTTATTTCCACATCTCCTTTCTCCTGATATTCTACTCCTAGATCTTCCACCTTAATGGTTTCCCCAGTGCATATTTATATTCACAAATATCTTTACTTATTGGCTATAAACAGAATGAATACTGTTCTATAATAAGAAAAATTATAATTCTGAAAGTAGTGCAAAATAAGAAAAGAAGATAATAAAGTATCAGAATTTGATAGTGGGAGAGGAAAGGAGAATGAAGAAGTAGAAAGGGAGGCTTCTCTGAGAAGCAGAAGACTGTAAAACAGGAGACCAAAAAAAAGTTATAAAATGGCCTTAATAGCATATATTACTATAAAGCTAGTTTTAATTTTACAGTGGGGAATAGCTGATTACCAAGATGAACATCAAAATCTCCCCAAAAGTGCTCTCACTGCTTTGAGAAGATATGAATCTAGCCTAATGTGACTAAAATGACATGACGCGAATCCAGCCTAACTTCCCTAATTAGCATAATGAAGAGAAATAAAGCATATTTTCTGTCTTTTAGCAAATCACCAATTAAAATTCAATAATACTTTGAGGTATCTTAACTTTTATCAGTACTCTTAAAACACTTGGAAATGATTCTACTTACTCTCCATTCACTTCTGGTCTTCTACATACACAATGAAACTTGCCACCAAAATCTATATAAAGATCATTTTCTACAATATGGAAGATTCGTCCAATGACTAGTTTATCCTTGGCAGGTCCCATCTGAGTAAGAGGAGAATGTCTCAACATAGATGCAAAGGATTCCATATTTTTTGGAGAAGCCTAAAAAAAAGAGGAGAGATTTATAAGCATATAATTCAATATAAAGGTATGAAAGATATAATAAAATCTTACAGGGGAAATTTTTAAAAGTCAATATGCTGTATATTTACATTTTATAGCAATAAGAAAAAAATTTTAAATGGAATTTTGCTTAAAAAAATGGATATACTCTTCAACCTCCTGTTCCTCCCTTTCCTTCTTCAAGAAGAAACCAAGAAAAGTGTTTAGTGGGAAATGATGATGTGTTGGCTCAGAGTAGAACCTGGAATGTGAGAAAAGTAAGGAGTATCCTATAAGACAAAACCTCCTACCATGGAGACAGAGGGAGGTCAGGGTCTGAGCATGTGGGCATTCAAGAAGGTGATTAACTTTATTCCTAATACTGATTATCTGCCAAAAAAAAACCTTTCAAATTCAAGTTTAGTGGGACTAACTAAATAGTCCTCAAGAAATTAAAAATACAATTACCATATGATCTAGTAATCCCACTATTGGGTATTTAATCAAAGAAAATGAAAAAAATTAATTTGAAAAGATTATATGCATCCCTATGTTTATTGTAGCATTACTTACAATAGCCAAAGTATGAAAGCAACCCAAGTGTCCGGTGATACATGAATGGATAAAGAGGACACACACAAAATGGAATATTACTCAGCCACAAAAAGAATGAGATCTTGCCATTTGCAACAACATGGATGAAACCTATAGCATATAGTGGTAAATGAAATAAGTCAGATGGAGAAAGACAACTGTCATATGATTTCATCTGAATGTAGAATTTAGTAATTTTACTCATGTGAAATTTAAGAAACAAAACAAACAAATAAATAAAAAGAGACAAACCCAAAAAAAGACTCTTTAATAAAGAGAACAAATTGGTGGTTGCCAGAGAAAATGGGGGGGGGGGGCGGGAATGAGTGAAACCTAGGGGATTAAGAATACACTTACCATGATGAGCATTAATGTATAGAATTGCTGAATCATATCATATACCTGAACTAATGTAACACAGTATATTAATTATACTTTAATTTAAAAAAATAGCCAAATAAAAGGGCTTTTTAAAATTTAAATACAGCTCCTTGTTTTGTGCTGCTCATTTTCTAGGAGTCTTTTTTACACACTGAATTTACTTAAGGTATGACTGAACCTATAATGCAGGCTCCTTCTTTTTTTTTTTTTCCTTCTTTTTTTAACTTACAAATTTTTTCCAAACATGCTTTTTCAGAAATCCATGAGTACAGACTTGTACCTTCTACTCATTCTTTAATTTGTGTCTGCTGTGGTATGTGCATTCTTTGGCTCAAACTAAGGGAAGCACTAAGTTTCTGTTTTTGAGAACTAATTACAGAAGAATAGTAACAATTTAATCTACCTACACCCTGTATTTGGAATAAGTTTTACATCTGTTATTTCAGGGAGAATTATTAAGAGTTTGATAGTAAACTTACTCTAAAAATTATAAAACCATATTTATGACTCATTTTAATACATGTAGTACTCCAAGGATTACAAATTCAAAAGCTAGGCTGAGTGGGGACTTGGTAAGCAGAATATGTGTCAGTCTAAAAAGTACAGCCATTGGGACACCAGGTGGCTCAGTGGTTGAGCATCTGCCTTTGGCTCAGGGCATGATCCTGGAGTCCGGGGATCGGGTCCCACATCGGACTCCCTGCATGGAGCCTACTGCTCCCTCTGCTTATGTCTCTGCCTCTCTCTGTGTGTCTCTCATGAATGAATAAATAAATAAAATCTTCCAAAAAAAATGACTAAAAAAATAAAAAATAAAAAATACAGCCACTACTCAGCTCTAGCTACAGTTACAATTTGAGTTCAGTGTTGCCACATCTTTTGATTCTCCAAGAAAAGCCAGAAATCCATGTATTAACATAAAATTTCCAATTTTGGGGATCCCTGGGTGGTTCAGCGGTTTGGCGCCTGCCTTCGGCCCAGGGCCTGATCCTGGAGACCCAGGATTGAGTCCCATGTCGGGCTCCTGGCATGGAGGCTGCTTCTCCCTCCTCCTGTGTCTCTGCCTCTTTCTCTGTCTATCATAAATAAAAATAAATAAATAAATCTTAAAAAAAAAAAAAAGAAGTGACTAAGTGTAACCAAGCTGTAGGGTAAAAACTACTTTAAAAAAAATTTCCAATTTTTCCATGTTTATTTTTTAAAAAGTCTTTTACTTTATCAATCTAGTAAAACACACTTTGGCTCAAAGACCAAAAGTCTGTGACTTCTGCCTCAAGGAAAAAGTCAAAATATTTGGCTGATGCCAAGTCCCTTAGATGCGGGAAGGAGGGTATGGTGATGGATCTGTTTCAGTGAATTGAAACACACTGGGAAGGAATCCTGAGGACTGAAGTGTCCATCTAAACCAAAACAAGTCCGTATATCTAGATGTCAAATAAAACTAAATGGTAGCCAGGAATATTATGCTTTGAACCTTACTACTAGTTTTATAACTCCACAGAGTATAATATTAAAGATCCTTAAATAAGCACCTCAAACAAATAGTTATTTCTTGCAGAGAGCCAAGGATGAAATACATTCTACAGGCTCAATGCAGACATGGGCTATGAGTTGTCCTCTAGAGGTAGCACAAAGAGTAATACCAAGCCAGCAGTGACAAGAGTAGCTACTATGACACTCCACTGGGAGCCACTATGTCCTCCATAACAGCTGCCACCAGAGCAGCTGAAAAGAGCACTGCTCAAAGGAAAAGCAGAGTATCAGCTTCTAGGCCTCATCCTGCTTGCAGTCAAAGAGGTCAAAGAGCTACAGGTACAATTTGAGTCCAGTGTTGGACTGGACTCTTCTTCCTATGACCTGCTTTCTCATTACTCTACTCCTGTGGTTGAAAGCTCCTCCTCCCTCTTCCTCCTCTTCTCCCCTCTCCCTACCCCCACTCCAGCCCCTTTGGAAGACTTTCCATTGAAGCTACAGTCTAATCAAAACAGCTTTAGGTGATAGGAAGATCAAGTAGTAAATCCAATAGTTTTAAACACTTATTAAAAATAATTTAGCCATCACTAGAGTCTGTTCCTTAAATAATGCAATCTTTTAACTGTAAAGAGATGTTTGGGCTAAGATTGTATGACAAACTATTTCCTCCTAAGTTTGAGAAAATAATTAAGTGTTAATGACTAATTATTTAATAAGATCTCTTAAGGCCTTTTAGTAAATCTGTTGTAAAATATTTATAAATTTCATTAAATTATGAGTGACTTTTTATATTGAAGTATAATCACAACATATAATATGACATAATAGTTTCAGGTTTATAACATAATGATTTGATATTTATATATACTGTGAAATGATCACAACAATAAGCCTGGTTAATTAATATCCATCATCATATATACTTACAAAAAAGTATGTTTTCTTATGATGAGAATTTTTAAGATCTGTTCCATTAGGAACTTTCAAATACAAAACACAGTACTAGTAACTATAGTCACCATGCTGTATTCCCCCCATTTTATAAGTGTAAGTTTGTAGTTTTTGACCTCAGATCACTCTCCCACCCCCCATCCCACCTCTGGCAACCCCCTATCTGTTCTCAGTATCCATGAACTTTTTTTTTTTTTTTTTAATTTATGATAGTCACACAGAGAGAAAGAGAGAGATAGGCAGAGACACAGGCAGAGGGAGAAGCAGGCTCCATGCACCGGGAGCCCGATGTGGGATTCGATCCCGGGTCTCCAGGATCGCGCCCTGGGCCAAAGGCAGGCGCCAAACCGCTGCGCCACCCAGGGATCCCCATGAACTTTTTTTAATGATCAAGTGAGTGATATCATACATATTTGTCTTCCTCTGATTTATTTCACTTAGCATAATGCCCTCAACATCCATCAATATTTTTGCAAATGGCAAGATTTCCTTCTTTTTTATGACTGAACAATACTCCATTATGTATATGTATATATACACACATTATGTATATGTATATATACACACAACATTTTCTTTATTCATCCATCAGTGAAAACTTAGGTTATTTCCATATCTTGGTTATTATATATGCTGCTATGAACATGGGGGTGCATACACTTTTTGAGTTAATGTTTTTACTGTCTTCAGATAAACAGAATTGCTGGGTCATATAGTAGTTCCATTCTTTAATTTTTTTTATACATTTTTTTAAAGATTTTATTTATTTATTCATGAGAGACACAGAGAGGGGCACAGACACAGGCAGAGGGAGAAGCAGGCTCCATGCAGGGAGCTTGATGTGGGACTCGATTCTGGGTCTCCAGGATCATGCCCTGGGGGTGCTTAAACCACTGAGCCACCCGGGCTGCCCCCATTCTTAAATTTTTTAGAAACCTCTATACTGTTTTCCATAGTGACTATAAGAAATTTACATTTCCACCAACAGTGGTACAGCATTCCCTTTTCTCTACATCTTTACCAATATGTGTCACTCCTTGTCTTTTTGATAATAGCTATTTTAACAGGTGAGGTTACCTCACTGTGGTTTTGCTTTGTATTTCCCTTATGATTAATGATGTTGAGTATCTTTTACATACTTGTGGGTTATCCATATGTCTTCTTTAGAAAAATGTCTTAGAATTTCTGTCCATTTTTATTTTGTTTTCTACTGAGTTATATGATTATTTAAATATTTTTTTGATTATTTAAATATTTTGGATATTAACCTCTTATTGGATAGATGATTTATAAATATTTCCTCCCATTCAGTAGATGCCTTTCATTTTGCTGATGGTTTCCTTGCTTTGCTGTAAGAAGCTTTTCAGTTTGATGTAGTCCCACTTATTTTTGCTTTTGTTGCTTTTGCTTTTGTGTCAGATTCAAAAAATCATCACCAAGATATATTACCAAGGACCTTACCACACATTTTCTTCCAGATTTATGGGTTTAGGTCTTATGTTCAAATCTTTAATCCATTTTGAGTTAATTTTTAATTTTTGTATATGCTGAAAGACAGGAGTCCAGTTTCATACTTTTGCTTGCAGTTATACAGTTTTCCCATCACCATTTATTAAAGAAACTGCCCTTTCCCCACGTATATTCTTGGCTCTTTCGTCATAAATTAACTTAACATATACATGTAGGTTTCTTTTGAGCTCTCTATTCTGTTCCATGGTCTATATGCCAATAACATACTGCTTTGATAACGATAACTACAGCTTTGCAATACAGTTTGAAATCAGGAATCGTGGTATCTCCAGGTTTGTTCTTTTTTTTCAAGGTTACTTTGGCTATTCAGGGTATGAAAGATATTTTAAAAGAGATTTAAAATTCAAATAGTAATAGAATGCTATTGTTTTTTGTTCCATCATTTTTGCCTACACTTTGTTACATTTTACAATGGAAATCAATGTATTTTGAGTGACTGAAAATGATTTTACCACAAGCATAAAACCCCTGGATTAACACCTGAAATTTGCTTTTAAATTGTACACTCACTATATTGTTTGGACACTATTCAAGTAATCAGACAAAAGCTCTCCTTCAAAAGTCATAATCTAGAACTATTTCTGAATTCGTTATTTGCCAAATGTCTTCTAAAAAAAAGTAAGTGTAGCAATTCCATCAACCCACGTTGACAATAACACTGTTAGCTCCTCTTCTGCTGATGCAGACTACAGAGATTATAGTAGGTACACTGTCACCTGCTGGATATACCATGGAGCTCAGTGTCTAACCCTGGTGATGGAAATGTTCCCATAAAGCTCATTCATAGAGTTATCATAGATAAGGCAGGTAGAGCTGACTGCTTCCTTTAAGAATTGGTCACAGGGCTCAGATTCCCTAAGTATTCCTATTATTCTACTGTACTATTTTTCCCTTTAAGGTCTAGAAGTTGAACAAGACTGCCCAGGTAGAATAGAGGAAGGTGAAGGGATCACAAATATAGGGAACAACATCACTTTAATTTATTCATTTTCCAAATGTGTTCAGTATGGAGTACCTGTCATGTACTAGGCTTATTCTAGCCTTGATATAAAAATATGTAAAATAGCAGGGAAAACACAGAGTTAAACCAACATGACAATAGAGACTAGGGTCCAAAAAGTTGCTGTAAACAACAACATATAGGTCATAAAGAGTCTTGTACCATAGTGAAGTCAGATTCAAAAGAGGTCTGTCATTAATGGGGTAACAGTACTTGCTCCTTCTTTTAAAAAGAAATCTTTGACAGCAGTATGCAAGATGGACCAGAAAGAGGGGGAAAAATTAAAAGAAAAGTGTTCAGAGGCTCCTCCAATTAGCTAGGACAGGGATGATAAGGCCTACACTGATGCAGTGGCCACAGGAATACAGCATAGGAATAAAGAGCTATTTACCAAACAGTACGCAAAGACTTGATCTCCAACTGGCTACAGAAAGTAAGGCAGAAGGGCAACCATGAATAAGATGTAAGAGCAGTGCAGGAGAAGTAAGAGGGTAAGTTAGTTCTACACATATTAGGTTGTGATACCTATAATACTTCAGGGAATACTGGCTATCGAGTACATACTTAAAAATTATGGTTCAAATGAGCACCCAGGTGGCTCAGTTGGTTAAGTGTCCGACTCTTGATTTTGGTCAGGTCATGATCATGAGACCAAGACCTCAGCACATACTCAGTGGGGAGTATGCTTGAGATTCTCTCCCTCTCCCTCTGCCCCCTCTCCAGCCCCCACCAAAATAAATAAATAAATAAATAAATAAATAAATAAATAAATAAATAAATAAATAAATAAATATTAAAAAAAAGAATTGTGTCCATATTTATATACATACTAACATAAATTTATACATTTATAGTGATATATACAAATATAATTCCTTCTAAAGAAATACTATTAAATGCTAATAGTAATAATTTCTATGTAGGAATATTTCTTTATATTACTTATTATAGAAAATCTAGAACATAAAATCTATGTATTACTTTAAAGTTTCAATGTATTTTAAGTTTATATAACTTTCACGCATATAAGGACATTTAATATACAGCCTGGAATCAGAGGCTATTAGTGCTAAAAACATGAAATATCAATTTGTTCAACCATCTCACTTTACATGCAAATACCATACCTGTTATTCAAAACTACATATGGCTGAACAGTGACCCTTAAATACAAGTTACTTCAGAAGACGAAAAGTATATAGAAATATTATTTTAAAACTTGAAGGAAACATAAAGCAAAATAACAGAAACACTGAGGAAACCTCAGTTTTATGACCAACTCTGCCATTAAATAGCCAAAAAATCTTGAATAGGTCATTTAAGTCTTAAATTTGTGTTCTCATTTGTAAAAGAAAAAAAAATGGATTGGATAACTACAAATTTAGTAACAGGAATTCTTAAATATTCTAAAATGTAAAAAGGATTTTATAAAGTAATAAATATTATAATAAAAAATGGAATAAAAAATGGATTGGATAACTACAAATTTAGTAACAGGAATTCTTAAATATTCTAAAATGTAAAAAGGATTTTATAAAGTAATAAACATAAATGGAAGGCAACTTTCTAGTAAATACTGGAATATATGCTCAAAGATTTTTTAGTGAAGGAGCATGATAAAAAATAAGTTTAGAAACCTCTATAATAGAGAGATATCATCATAGTAGGAAAATAATTATGCTAAGTAGGGAGAAACAGAATTACAAAAGGAGGCTGGATAATCAGTAGCCTTCTCTGAAAAGAGATGAGCTTGAGTCACACCCTTAAAGATGATGGAAGGGAAGTGGAGAGACAGAAAAAAACCTTGGGACCAAAGGGTTCCTTAAAGATTTCTAGTAAGACATAAGTTATCTGATTAAAAGATAAAGCATGCAGGTATACACATGGAACAGTACTTCAAACCATTCTGGGATATGGGACACTTCTAAAACGGAATTAAATTGTCATGTTCTAAGATCCTACTATAATTACTACATAGTTTTTTTCTCTTAATCGAAGTATAATTAACATACAGGGCTATATTAGTTTCAGGTGCACAATGTAATGATGCAACAATTCTACACATTACTCAGTGCCCATCCTAAGTATACTCTTAATCCCCTGTATCTATTTCCCCCATCCTCACTCATTTCCCTTTTGGCAACCACCAGTTTGATCTCTATATTTAGAAGATTGGGTTTGTTTGGGGGTTTTTTTGGGTATCTTTTTCCTTTGTTCATTTGTTTTGTTTCTTAAATTCCACATGAGTGAAATCATATGGTATTTGTCCTTCTCTGATTTATTTCACTTAGCATGATCTTCTTTTTTTTTTAAAGATTTTATTTATTTATTCATGAGAGACAGAGAGAGACAGAGACAGAGACACAGGGAGAGGGAGAAGCAGGCTCCATGCAGTGAGTCCAACGTGGGACTCGATCCCAGGTCTCCAGGATCAGGTCCTGGGCTGATGGCAGCCCTAAACCACCGAGCCACCCGGGGTTGCCCCAGCATTATATCTTCTAGTTCTAATATTATGCAATTTATTTAATAACATTCATCACATTTAAAATCAATTGTTAAAAGTTTGTCTTCTTTGCTATAATCCTTTAAGATGGAAAAGGAGAGGTCTGTTTTGGTCAGTACTAAAAAAGTTTACATAAATATATTATCTTAGTTCCTGGAAGACAAATAAAGAAACAGGATGGATGTATTTACTGACTATTCTAAAATGAACCTTCTAAAATCAATTTCCACCCTATCCTTGGCACCACCTCTTCCTGTGTTATCCAAGTACCAATAATTAACAAACTCAATAGTCAAAACATGTTTTTAGGGATCTGCTATAAAATGCACTGCTATCTACTTCTACTTTTTATTCTAACCCTGCACAACAAAAGCACAGGGTTAACAAGCAAATAAAGCCTAGAAGAAGTGTACAGGACAGGAATTGTCTCATAAATAGGTACTCAAAAAAGTCCCTAGGTTAAGGCTGTGAACACAAGAAGATGAGACTACCAAAATGGTTCCAGAAGAACACAATTGTAAGATGGGTTGTCTACATTAATTCTGGGCTATCTGGGGTTTGTTTTCTAAATTGATTGAACCTAAAGGGATAAGTGAACCCATTTCCACAATAAGGGACACTGATGGTCCACAATGTGCATTGGCAAGGCAGTTTCTTAAATTAACATCTGTGGACACCTATAACCAAGTGCCTATAGAAGGCAAGGCTTTGTCATGGGAAGTATCTTCTGCCTCATTATCAATTAGGTCAAATACAGAAGTATAAAAGTGTCATTTGCTGTTAATTGCACTGGAAAATGATAACCTCGTGGGGGGTTTAAATTCCCAGCTAAAGGTTACCATAAGGGATCTGAAAGCATCTATAACTCTCCTAAAAGAAATCTTTATCTCCTTTAGCTTCAGGCCCAAGATTTAAAAAAAAAAAAAAAAAGGCCCCAAAATAACAAAAAAACCCAAAATCTACTTCTGCAGATGGCTGAATAGCAATGCAAACTGAGTTCCCAACTTCACAGGTCCTCTAGTGTTAAAATTGGGGCATTAAGAAGGTGGTGGTGAATTCTGAAAATCAGAATGGGGCATATGGGCAGATGCTGATGAACCTGCAGACCCTTGGCCCCTAAATTCTGCCAGTGTCCTTCGCCGTTAGAAGAAGCCCTTCCATCCCAACCTGAGGTTAGTTTTCCCTTTCCTGAAGTACCTGCAATGGTCTACCTGAGTAGTTGCAAGAGCCCACTGATCCTCCTAAGCACTGATCTCTCCCACTTCTCATCGCTTGTAGACCTGCATTGTTTGATATGGTATTCACTAGACATATGTAGCTATTCAAATTTAATTAAAAATAACTTTTAGCACTAGATCTATAACCAAATTCAACTCTCAGCAGACCGCAGGGGGTGAGATACAAAGTATAGTCCATGAAGAGGTACAACACACACCAAAAGAACTGAATGATTTTGTTAATTCATATCAATATAAACGAAGGATCTGTAAGGGAATGGATCCTAAGAGTACTGGGTTAAAGTGAAGGGAAGACAGTATTGCCTTGGGCCAAATTTACTAGTACGGGCTCACTAAGCCAAGATTCAGATACAAAAGTTAGCTTCAGAGACTAGGTAGGCATGGCTCTTAACTGTTTGGTTGGTTGGCTGAATAAAACCTAAACCCAAAGATAGACTGCACCAGATGAAGTGGAATCACTAGAACTTCTTTAGTACACCACAGAGAAAAGAATCCAAATGTTTAGAGAAAATAATAGAATGTTGAAGTATATCATTTACAACCTTTTCACCTAGCCCTTACTGTGGTCCCTAGCAGGATCTGTAACACTCAGTTCACCAAAGCTATGGGGTGAAGGGAGCACCAGCATTTCTAAATTGCTGTGTGGTGACTATTCTCCGCACTAGTACTGATCGGTAGGAACTGCTTCCAAAAGGAGCTCTCTGAATTTAGTTAAAATAACGAGATCTTGAAGCGGCAGGAGCCAAGTTAGCACTTACTAGCCAACAATATGATAGTCATGGTTATCATAAAGTAATAGAGTGTAAGCAGTAATCCAAACAGTCTGACTTGAAGAGCTCTTTTGTGTTGATGATTGATTATGGTGTCCCAGAAATGAAATAGATGGGAAAAGTCTGTAGTTCAAATGAACAGAAGAAGTCTCGCCTGAATAACCACAAATGACTGTCAGGGCCACTCAACAAAATCCCAAAACTGAACCAATTCCTAGACACGGAGTCCTCTAAATGAAGAGAAGATCAAGTCAAGGAAGGATCCTGCTACATAGCTAAAAATTTATACTGTCTATCTTCCTACTAACGAGAGTCATAACTATTTACCAAGGTGTCCATTGGGGAAGGAGAAATAATCACACTTTTTAAGGATTATGTGAACCTCCATAACTCTTGATGACTCATTGTGCTTCTAGTCAGAACAGGTTTATGGTGGGGGGGTCACATGATTAATGGGAGTTTTAGCTTAGGCCTATCCTCTGAACTTACTGTAGTTCTCTCTCCAGTTCTAGAATGCATAATGGGAATAGATTTACTGGCAGAAAGCCCACATTAGTTCCTTAATATGCAGAGTGAGGGCTATTAAGGTAGGAAAGGAAAAGTGGAAAATACTAGAACTTCCCCTACCTACTGAACAAGTAAATTAAAGGCAATACTACATTCCTGAAGGCACTGCAATGATTAGTGCCAAGGACCTAGAAGACGCAGAGTAGTGATTTCTATCACATCCCCACTTAACTTGCCTATGTGGCCCTACAGAAAACAAATGTGTCCTACATAATGACAATTTCATATCATAAATTTAATCAAGTGGTAACTCCAACTGCAGCTGTTGTTCCAGATGTGGTTTCACGGGGAGCAAATCAAATATCCCCCACCAGCTGGTATGTGCTAACTGATCTAACAAATGCTTTCTTTTTCTAGATCTGCTAGTAAAGACTATATACCTCAGGGTTACATCAATTCACCAGCTCTGTGTCATAAACTGGTATACAAAGACTTTGCCATTTCACTCTGCTGGACAGACATCATGTTGGTCTGTTATACATACTGATTGGACTGGAAATAAAAGTTTCAACTACTCTAGACACATGGTATGACACATGTATTCCAGAGGGTGGGAAATAAATCTCACAAAAATGCTGGGCTTTGATGAAATTCTTAAGAGGCCAGTGGTCTAGGACACGTTGAGATACCCATTTTTACCACTAAGAAAGGTGCACACAGTACTTACTGGGTCTCTCTGAATTTTGGAGGCAACAAATACCTTATTTGGACATTCTTCTCCAAATCTTTTACCAAAGTAACCCAAAAAGCTGCCAGTTTTAAGGGAAGCCCAGAATAAGACAAAGTTCTGCAACAGGTCCAGACTACCAGGCAAGCTATTCTACTAGCCAGGCTTTATAGCCTGGCAGATTCAGGCTATACCTGAGTATTTCAAGTATCTGTAGCAGATAAAGATGTAGAATGGAGACGTCGTCAGACCTCTCTGTAGGTGAATCTTAATGCAGAGCTAGAGTGGTCTGGAAGGACAGGGGTAAAGGAATAGCCCCTCAGTAGGCAGAACTTTGAGCAGTGCACCTGATGACCTTGCCTGGAAGGAAAGACAGCCTAAGGAACGGATCTGTATTCATTTGTATAAAGTGACTAATGATTTTGCTGGATGCACAGGGATTTGGAAGTCACATGATTCAGAAATAGATGACAAGGTCTGGGAAAGAGATATGCGGACAGACTTCTCTGAATGGGCAGAGTGAGAAAATAAATCAATCACATGTAAATGATTTCTTTATCAGTGGATGTCAACCTCTTTCCCCAGCTATTCCTGTACCACAAATGGGTTCAAGAACAAAGCTGCCACAGCAGCAGGGACATGCTTCTGTCTTAGTAATAGGAGGGCTATCTCAACATGTTCCAGACTGCTAGTCAATGAAAAATTTCACCAAGGTGGCAGGCTGCTGAGTTTTTGTGGGCTGGAGGTTATGCATGGATTCAGAAACATTCACTTCTACTCACCCATGTGGATCTGGCTACAACCACTGCTAAATGACCAATCTGCCAACAGCAGAGACCAACAATAAGCTTCTAATATAGCGTCATTTCCTAAAATGATCATATAGCTAGCTGGTGGCAGGTTACACTGGGGCATTTTATTGAAAGGATTGTGATATATTATCACTGGAATAAACACTCTAAATATAGATTTGCCTTTCCTACCCACAAAGCTCCTATCAAAACCATCATCCATAAACTCAGAGAATCTCTTGTTTACTGACATGGTATTCCACACAGCATCTTCTAACCAAAGAAATAATTTTACAGGAAATGATGTGTATAATGGGCTCATGTTTATGGATTTCACTGGTCTTACCAGTGCTGGGCCTGACAGACTAGAGAAATAATCCCTTTTTAAAAAACTAAACTTTCTACTTGAGATCATTGTAAATTCACACATATTAAAAGAAATAATACACAGAGATCTCTTCCATCCTTTACCCAGTTCTCTCAAGGCTAACATCTAAGACCGTATAAGAGACCACAACCAGGAAACTGACACTGATACAATCCACCAACAGTACTCAAACTTTACCGGTTTTATATGCAATTACTTACATGTGTATTTAGTTCTACAGAATTTTATCATATGTGAAGACACATGTATTCACCACCACAGTCACATTACAGAACAGTTCCATCACTGCAAGGATCCCTCATGTTGCCCTTTTATAACTCCCCATCTTCCTTCTGACCTCTACCCCTATCTCTAACTCTTAGCAATCACTGATCTCTTCTTCATCTCAATAATTTTATCATTTCAAGAATGTTATAAACAGACTTACATCATGTAACCCTTAGAAACCAGCTTTTTTTCCACTCAGCATAATGCCCCTGAGAGTCATTCAAGTTTTTAGGTGTATCAACCGTTTATTCCTTTTTACTTCTAGGTAGTATTCCATAGTATGGATGTAACACAGTGTGCTTTATCACTCAACAGCTGCAGAACATCTGAGCTGTTTCCAGTTTTTGGCTATTACAAATAAAGCTGCTATGAATATTTATGTACAGGTTTTTATATGAACATGAGTTTTCATCTCTCTGGGATAAATACTCTGTGCATTAGTGTACACACATCTCTTTTGGTAGAACCCAATCGTCACAATTTGGGTAACTAGCCAGAGATGAGTTGCTGAATTGCTGACTCCTGGAATGGAAAGTCCACCACTCATGTGGTGGCCAGGCACAGAGTGCTTTAAAAAGCAAGACAAAACCCAAAACAAATCAACTGTTTCATTTTATTCCTAAATCCCTACAAACCAGACTCAACTGTGATAGTTTTCTTTATTCCCTTTGTTATTTAATGCCAACAGATAAAAACAAACTTTAAAGACATAATCATGCTATAAAAATTATTGTTAATATAGGGGCACCTGCTGGCTCAGTTGGTAGACCATGCAACTCTTGATCTTGGGGCTGTTAAGTTCCAGTCATGTTGGGTGTAGAAATTACTTAAACTCTTTGGAGTGCCTAGGTAGCTCAGTCGGTTAAGTGTCCAACTCTTGATCTCAGTTCAGGTCTTAATCTCAGGATCAGGAGTTCAAGCCCCACATTGGGCTCCATACTGGGTGGCGAGCTTCTTTTTTAAAAAAAGGGAAAGCGGAGAAAAAATGTCTTAAAAAATGCTTTAAAACATGTTTTTAAATTATTATTGTATAAAAGGGGAAATTTTAATATAATCTTTAAGAAAAAAACAAAACCCAAACACCTTTAAAGAACAGAAATTTATGAGAAGTTAAGAGTTAATAAAGATACACAAAGTTAATGCTGATTTGGGTAGTCATAAAAAGAGTCTGATACGCTATGATTAGACATATGACCATCCATGAATCAAAATACATATAGAATATATTCAGAATAGATTTAACTTTTCTTTTAGGAAATTTATAGTATTATTTATAAGCATATTATAGGTGTTGATTTTCCCTACCTAGATTTATACCTACCTCAATTCACTCTTCTATTGTTTTAATATTAACTGGTAATTTTCTCTAAATATGCTTTGAAAATATTAGACTCCATTGCAAAACTAAACATTTCAAAAGATGTTTCTTAATAATTCAGGGATAACTAACCTAGAATTTAATACTGTAAAAACCAGTTGGCACCAGTTAAAACCATAAATATTTAAAAAAAAAAACATAAATATTTCTCAACATTCCCTTACATATTCATTTTTAAAACACTGGTATAATTTTTAAGGTTGTCAATATAAAACTAGTGAGAAAATAAAAATTTAAATAAAACTATAGAATATCGCTACTATATGAATTTAGTGGGCTTAAAACTTACACTAAAAATAAGAATTTTTTCCTTGATATTAAAACAAATCGTTTAAAAAACTATATTCTGGATTTTTCCAGTATTCTGAAAAGACAAAATGTCTGATTATATCTTCTGCCTTCTGGAATGTTCCAGCATTTTGAAATAAAAAATATCAATAAGAAATAGTCATGAAAAAGTGAAAAATAACATTTTTAAAAATCTGCATGAAACCTAATATATTGCTAAAATAAAAATATAAACTGTCTTATACCATCAGTATTCTGCATAAATAAACCAAAGCAGCAAAATCTTAAAAGAATAAAATGTTCTACTGGGTCATCTCAAAAACTCTTGCAAACTCTTGCGAACCAGCAGCAAACTATGCTGAAAAGTCATATGCTACCCTCTACTGTTAAAAAACAGTATTATTCACAAAGCAGAAAACCAATTATTTGCTCAACTATTGCCATCTTGTGGCTGTTAAGATAGGTCATCTGCAATTGCACATCCTCCAATTGGCTTAACATTATCTGTTGAGTACAAATCTCTACTATCTAAGTGACATAACAGTGTCAGAGATGTTTAAATATTTATTTTTTTAAAAAAGAGAAAAAGGCGTCTAAGTTAAAAAATATACTTAGCAAACAAACATTTACCTGTTCTCTATACGTAAGAATGTGTTATGTTGATTACAAAAATGAAAGCAATCGGTCCCTACCCTCAAAAAAACAAGAAAAAAAACTGTTGTAGAGATAGGTGCATAAACCGGTATTAAAGGTAATAAACCAAAGAAAAACGAAAATGGATATGTGAGCATGGGATGAATATGGTACCTACAAACCCCTATATCAAACAATGGCATTTCAGTTCATTCAAACTTGAGATTCCTTTAACTAGCAACTTCAATGAAATCTTAGGATACGTATTTCATGATGAACTGCCCTTGATTAAATTCCTGCCTGCAGGGGAAGGTTTCTTTTGAGGATAACTGGCCTTGCTCTTATTTTCACTTATTTCCGAGGTGCCCATACACATACCTATGTTGGCACTCTAAGGATAAGAATGAAATCATTGAGAACAATTTCAACCTATGTTGTTGACTATACATACATATTGTTAAATCTAATAGGTCAAAAAAAAAATCTAATAGGCCACTCAAGATATCATAACTGTGTAAGTTTAATTCCAATTTAAGTCAACAAATATATATTCAACCCCTAACTTATGTAAAGAGTAAATAAAAAATGATCCCTAATCTTCAGGAACTACAATTTAAAAAATAGGATAGAAAAAGTTCTCAAATGACTTCAATATAGCTTAAAGAGTGGTGTGTGTACCATTAAAGAAATCTAAAATAAAGCTCCAGAATATTCAAAAGGAGTTTCACCTGCTTGCTGAGCTGATACACGCCTAATGGAGATGATTTTTATAATGGAATTTGCAAGCAGGGAAGCTAATTCCAGGGGAAAGACAAGAAACAATGACTTGTTTAGGCAACAGTGAACTATTTATTTCCACACAGAAAGATTTTTTGAGTAGAAACAATGTTATAAATGAAATCTTGCATAGAACCCCAATATATACAAAATAAATGTAGTATTTTGTTAGGATAAGGGTATTTTATGGTTCAAATTGATAGCATTCGCTTACTATGAAGTCAAAAATGTGAACATACAGATATTTTGATAAAAATTACAAGTAGATATCAGTGGTAAGGAATAACAACCCCAGTTCCCAATTTCAAAACTCAAATTGCCTATACGCTTTGACCCAGCACATATCCCATGTATGCAAAAAAATATATACAAATGGTCACTGTAACATGGTCTGTATTTATATTAAAAATCAAAAAGGAACAAAACAGAAAATAACCTAGAAGCTCATTAATGAAAGCCTGGTTAAATAAATTATGCTACACCCATACCATGGAATACCAAGCAAATTTTTTTCAATGAAGTATATACACATTACACATATGCAATAGGGAAAAATATACTTTCAGGTAAATATAACAAAGTATAACAAAGTTATACTTACCTGAAAACAGCAATTTTCAGCACCATCAACTAAAATATACCGAGTGCTTATTAGCATCAGGCATTTGTGCTAAGTATGTAAATAATACGTTCTTTAATCTCATAATTTCATGATAAAGAATTTTTACAGAAAAGAGAAGATAAACAGATATTAAGTAATTTTCCAAGAAAACATAGCCAGAAAATGATAGAAGAACCAGGATTCAAACTGAGACCATCTGAATCCAGAGCTTACACTCTTAAAACAGTAATAATTCAAAACAGTACCAACCAATTTGTGTTTGGGTATAGTGATTACTTAAAAAATAAAATCCTTAGGAGCACCTGAGTGGCTCAGTCAAATGTCTGACTCTTGATTTTGGCTCAGGTCATGATCTCAGATGAAGCTTCATAAGATGAAGCTCCACAATGGGCTCCACGCTGGGCAAAGCTTGCTTAAATTCTCTCCCTCTCCCTCTGTCCCTCCCCTACTCCTCCTTCCCTTCCTCACTTCCTCTCTCTTAAAAAAAACAAAAACAAAAACAAAAAACCACCACCAATAACAACAAAAAAGCCGCACTCTCAAGTTATTCCCTATGATCTCCTTATTTGTTGCAAATAGTCTCCTTTGTGTGACAACTCCAAGCACACATACACACACAAACACACTCTCCCATCTGGAAAGTGAGGGAAAGGAAATGGGGGCTTTAACATTTCCCATAATAACCTTCAATGCTATTTAAATTTCCTTTTTAAAGTAAGCAATATTATTTTTATACTTTTCAAAAATTTCAACCATATGACAAAGGTGAATTTCATTCATCTTTATAAACTCAGGGTACTCTCCAATGAATTAGATCCAGGAACTTCAAAAAGCGAACATTTCTTCACAAAATTCTCTCTTTCAATACCTCAAAACTGCTCACATTCCTCATCATAAATACTAGTCAGAAAAGCACTAAAAACTTCAAAAACCAAAACTAATGTGGTATTTTCAGTTTTATCACTCTTAAAATTACTTTTGCTCAATCATTATTACAGACAAGCACACTTAACTGATATGCTGAAACTTGTACTATTCTTAGCTATACAACTGTTTGTAAGCAGTAACACACAGATCTCAAGCCAAAGACAGCCCAGGCAAAATTAACACAGGAAACAAGGATGTGGAGAAAAAGGAGCCCTCTTACACCACTGGTTGGCACACAAACTGGTACAGGCACTCTGGAAAACAGAATGGAAGTTCCTCAAAAAGTTAAAAATAGAACTATTCTATGATCCAGCAATTGCACTCAATACTAGGTATTCACCCAAAGGAAAAAAAAAAAAACCAGATTCAAAGGGGTACATGCACCTCGATGTTTATAGCAGCTTTATCAACAATATTTAAGCTATTGAAAAAGCCCAAATGTCCATCAATTGATGAATGGATAAAGATGCGGTATACGTATACAATGGAATATTATTCAGCCATCAAAAACAATGAAATCTTGCCATTTGCAAGGATGTGAATGGAGCTAGAGTTTATTATGCTAAGCAAAATAAGCCAGTCACAGAGAAACAAATATTATATTATTTCACTCATATGTGGAATTTAGGCAACAAAACAGATGAATGTGTGGGAAGGGAAGAAAAAAAGAGAAGGAGAGGAGAAGGCAAACCATAAGAGATTCTTAATGATAAAGAACTGAGGGTTGATGCAAGGAGGTGGGTGGGGGTGGGCTAAATGGTGATGGGTAATGAGAAGGGCAATCGTTATGATGAGCCCTAGGTGTTATATGTAAATGATGAATCACTAAATTCTACTCCTGAAAGCAATACTACACCACATGCTAAACTAGAATTTAAATAAAAATGTGGAAGGAAAACAAACAAAGATTGTCAGGTATAATGAAGTTCAAATATGCACTATGTGTACTATTCATTTATTCAGCCATTTAGCAAACATTTATTAGTGCCCACTAAAGGTCAAGTACTGTGCTAGCTGCTGGGGAAAAAACAGAACAAGACAGACAAGGTCTCTATTCTCTCAAATTTATATTCTTGTGGGGGAAAAAGCCAGAAAAAGCTTTATTCTGAAGTATGCACACGTTATTCTGGAATCACAAGTTAACATATTAATGATTACAAATGTCCTTAAATTAGGATTAAACAGAATGGCATGTGCATGTTTTTTTAATTACAGCTTAATTATTATTAATTATTTAGGAAAGCAGTGGGATTTAATTCTGAGAACTGGGCAATCCTGGAAGCATCTCTCTCTGTGGCAGGAGGTTGGAGGAGAAATAGCTGAGGACACACAAAAGCTAAAATGTACCAAGTTAAAGTTTATTCTACAACAGTCAATGGGCTGAGAGCACTTCAAATGTATTAATTAGTGCAAATTCCACCATAATCCCAGTCAGAGTATTATGTTCATTTAAGATAAGAAAGCAAACTAAGGGGGCACCTGGGTGGCGCAGTTAAGCATCTGCCTTCGTCTCAGGTCATGTTCCCAGGGTCCTGGGATGGAGCCATGCATTGGGCTCCACAAGGAACCTGCTCCCCCTGCTTGTGCTCTCTCTTTGTCAAATTAAATAAAATCTTTTTTAAAAGGGGTGGGGGGAAGGAAAGGAAAGAAAGAAAGAAAACTAAAACAGGCTAAGTAACTTGCCCAAAGTTAACTAGTAAGATGACTGCACCAGTCTCTGAGTCCTGGCCTTCTGAAACTGAATCTAAATTCTAATCTCTGCACTGGCCTCAGTCCTAAATGGCAGCAGGCTGATGATGGAGAGGTGTGAGTTTAATCTTGTAGGCAGAGTGAAGGAAGGTTTATAAGTTGTTCAAGCAAAGCAAAAAAGGCATCTCATTAAGTCTGATGACAAAGCCCAACTTAAGAAGATAACTCTGTCCACTGCATATAATGACCTAGATCAGAGAGTAACTGAGGGTCAGTGGCATCAATTAAGAATAGTGAAGGAAGGAAGGAAGGAAGGAAGGAAGGAAGGAAGGAAGGAAGGAAGGAAGGAAGGAAGGAAGGAAAGAAAGAGTAAAGGGGTCTACGTAATTGGAAATGTTCCAAAGCTAAGAGCTCTTAGAATGGAGACTACAATCCAGCATCCTGACACCCTCCTTTCCAGGGAACATCCCTTCCTTTCACTAAACCAAGATGTTGAAAAATTTTGAATAGTAAGTGCACTGCATGTCACAACCAAACACATTTTTTAAAATTTTTATTTATTTATGATAGTCACAGAGAAAGAGAGAGAGGCAGAGACATAGGCAGAGGGAGAAGCAGGCTCCATGCACCGGGAGCCCGACGTGGGATTCGATCCCCGGTCTCCAGGATCACGCCCTGGGCCAAAGGCAGGCGCCAAACCGCTGCGCCACCCAGGGATCCCACATTTCTTTTAAGTAGGCTCCACACCTAGCGTGGAGCCCAGCCTGGGGCTAAAACTCCTTCTGAGATCATGACCTGAGCTGAGATTAAGAGTCAAACACTTAATAGACTGAGCCACCCAGGCACCCCACAACCAAACGCATTTCACCTCCATCTAGTAGAATCATACTTCCTAAACTGCGTTAGAGAACAACTGCCCAGAGAGACTCCATTAAGCCTGAGCTGGACTGACCAATTCTAACAGATGTCCTGGGACCTCAAGAAACACTCCTGTATCCTCTTGGAGGAAAGGAAGGCAATGGAATCTTGATCACACTCAAATATCATGGTTGTTTTCTTCATAAACAAACATTGCTTACCATGTGAAGCCCCCAAGTATGATGCCACGTGGCCTTTCAAACACTACCTATGATGTTACAATTTCATTTTTGCCCAATTAATTCAGCAGATGAGAATTATTTTCTGGCAGTTTCTGACTGTGTTTGGAATTCGGTGAAAAGGCATGCAGGAAGGGGTGAAGTGACAAATACCTGAAGTATATTTATACATCTCCTACTTAACCGCACTTAATCCTCAAAGCCATCCACTAAGGATGGATCAAAATCCATTTATTAGTCAGCTTCTGGTCAGTTGCTGGTAACATTTCAGGATTTTATGACTGCTCCAGGTAAGGTAGACAAATAATGCACACCCCCCCCCCCCCCCCCCCGCCATATGTCCACATCCTAATCCCTGGAATTTGCGAATAGAATATGTTACCTTCCACAGTAAAGGAAAAAAATTTTTTTAAAGATTTTACTTACTCATTCATGAGAGAGACACGGAGAGAGGCAAAGACATAGGCAGAGTGAGAAGCAGGCTCCCTGCAAGGAGCCTGATGTGGGACTCGATTCCGGAACCGGGAATCATGACCTGAGCCAAAGGCAGACGCTCAACCACTGGGCCACTCACGTGCCCGCCAAGGAAAATTAAACTGCAAATGAAATTAAGGTTGCTAATTACCTAACCTTTAAACAGGGAGATTATCCTGCATTACCTGAGTGGGTCCAAAGTAATCACAAGAGGCTTGTAAGTGGAAGAGGTAGGCAGAAGAGAAGTCAGAATGATATCATGTGAGAAAGAATCAATCTGCTGTTGCTGGCTTTGAAAATGATAGTAAGGGGGGGGGGGGGGTGGCTCAGCGGTTGGGCATCCGCCTTCAGCTCAGGGTGTGATCCTGGAGACCTGAGATCGAGTCCCAGGTCGGGCTCCCTGCATGGAGCCTGCTTCTCCCTCTGCCTGTGTCTCGGCCTCTCTCTCTCTCTCTCTCGCTGTGTGTCTCTAATAAATAAATAAAATCTTAAAAGAAAAAAAAATTTTTTTTGTGGTAACTTGTTAGAAGAGCAAAGACAAACCTAACGCAGCAGGCTTCTCCCAATCCTTGGATGTCAAGGACATTCTGTCAATAATAACTATCAACAATTACCAAATTCCAGGTAGTTTTCTCTACCAGTGTACCAGTTTTCTCTTCCAGGGCACTACCAGTCTGCGAACCGCTTGGTACTGGTCTCCAAAGACACAAGCACAGAAGTTGAGAGCGTTTATTTTTATGTAGTTTAACGTGGCCAGACATCCATCCAATCCCATGTGTGCTGCATCTAATACAAAATTGTGATCCGTATTTACGTCTATCCATTTTTGTCCTATTTTACATAGTACTGCCTGAGACACGTAGAAATTTTTGTTGTTGTTGTTTTTGGTCATTTACAGAAAAGGAAAGCAAAGCACTGACAGGCCAAATCATTTTCCCAAGTTCACAGAGATAGTAACTCTCTTTCGCCCACTCGCTGAATTAACAAACATTAACAGGGAGCCGGCCTTGCACGCCGCTCCGCAAGCTCCGCGCTGGAACTCCCGGGTATGAAGAACTCGATGGCAGAGAGCCCAGCGTCTCCTGGGCCGGTGGCGGGGGGCGGGGCCGGGGGGGACGGGGTCCAGTTCGTCTGTGAGGCCCTCCCGGGGCCGCCGCCCCCGCAGGACTCACCCAGAGGAGCGTGCACCAAGCAGGTCCAGCACGTCCACGCCGCACAGAAGCACAAGCGACGGAGAAGACTAGCGACCCGCGCTTCTCCTCCGACCGGCCCGCCTCAGCGCCAAGACACACCCCTGCTCCCAGCTCCACCCCGACGCCAGGCTCCGCCTCGACTCCCGCACCCCCCCACCCCCACCCCCACCCCCCCCCCCGGCGCCGCGGCTGCCCTCGCACCGCAGCCCGCTCCGCCGCGGCTCGCTCACCGGCTTCTCCCCGAGCTCCGCCTTCCGCCTCAGCTTCGAGTGCCGCTCCAAAGCGCTCGCGAAGCCGCCCTGGCGCATTTCAGGCTCCGTGGCATCGGGACTCTCGCTCCCTGAGCTGCTCCCGGTGCCTGTGCCTCGGCAGGGCCGACGGAAGGGAAACCCTCGCAGAAAACGGCTCTTGGCAGTTGCGGCACGGGCCCGACACAGCGCCGCCATGACGGCCCCGCGACCTCTGACCTTGGACCTCGCCGCCGGCGTGCAGGTCAGGGGGCGGAGCAACGAGGGGCCCACCCCCTTGCGGGACGCGGGTGAGGCGCGGCGGTGCCGGGGCGGGCGTCGGGGCAGCGCGTGGGCCCCGGCGTGGGAGAGATGGCTTCGCGGGGGTCAGTGAGCTTCGTCCTTGTCCTGCTGCAAGTCCCGGCCCTGCGCCGCCTGCTGGCCCGCCGCCTGGGCTTTTAGGAAACCCAGAGGGGGCGCCCGGGTGGCTCAGCGGTTTAGCGCCGCCTTCGGCCCGGCGTGTGACCCTGGGGACCGGGTCGAGTCCCGCGTCGGGCTTCCTGCACGGAGCCTGCTTCTCCCTCTGCCTGTGTGTCTGCCCCTCTCTCCCTGTCTTTCATGAATGAATGAATGAATGAATGACCGAGCCTCACGTCGGGCTCCCTGCATGGAGCCTGCTTCTCCCTCTGCCTGTCTCTGCCCCCCCCCCCCACTCCCTGTCTTTCATGAATGAATGAATGAATGAATGGAACAAACCCAAAGGGCCGTTAAAGACTTGTTTTCGGGTCTTTGCTCCGATACGAAGTTCTCCGTGATTACCGTGTTTAGAATTGGAACCCCAGACACACTCAACCGGACTCCCCGGGTTTCCTTTATACCGTTCAGCGACTCTCAGTACTGCTGCCTGGTTTATTTATGGGGTTGTGTCGGCGTCTGCGCCCCCAGCTTCGGGAGGTCTTGGTTGGCCGTTGGATCCCTGACGTGGGGCACACAGTGCGGTTCAGCGAACGTTTGTGGATTCCTGGATGCAAGGTGGTCTCTTGTCACCTCTCCTTGAGGTCAGTCCACTGATGTTCAAAAGTCAACCCTTCTGAGAGGTTTCTGTCTCCTGTAGGTAGCTCCAGTCCCTTCCGAGGGATCCCGTTTCGGAATGGGCCTAGAGAGACTCTACCAGAGACCCCCACCCTCACTCATGCTTTCCTCCCTCTTCCCCCACCGATGTTAATTCCCAGAATTAGCCCACCCGTTTCAAAATTGAGCCTAACGTCATACTTAACCGTTCACAAACTAAGCTGTCCATCCGCCCTCTACCCAGCAGTTTTATATTAATCCAGTTAGTTTAGAGGAGGAGGCGGCAAGCCCCCTTTGCAGTTCATTTGCAAGTACCTTGATAGAAGGAATTTTTATGTATGACCACAGCCCGTGTTTTAATAATACCTGACTGTGGATTTTGAATCTCTCTGATGTTCTCATCGATTGCATGGTTAGATGATACACAGAACACTAGAAGTTTACTAACCTTGGGACGGTGCCTGATTGTAGGAATCACAATTTATTACTATAGCCAACTGTAGGGTCACTGTTAGAAATTCACTAGGGGGCTTTGAGATAGATTCTACTCCAGGGTGTTCTTCTTGACACTTTAGCAGTTTATTTCTTTTGACCATTAATGAAGTCTGACCGGAGTCATTTTTGCATTGTTATCTGTGGCTATTGCTACAGATACTTCCCTTCAGGAAAAAGTGGTAAATTGTAAAGAGCATTGGCTAGTGACCTTATGAACCCCTTGGTTCTAGTTCTGACTGTAATACTGATCTCAGGCAAAACCAATGTAACGTTGATTTGGGTTCTTCACTTGTAGAGCCAAGCCATTGGGCCCCTTGCTAAATTTTAAGTGCTTTGTAAATTTAACTAAATCAATAGCTATGGAACAAATGGGATTCCTAAAGTCCCAGCTCTAAAATTCAATAGATGTATTTATTATATTCATGTCTTACCTCACCCAGATGATAAACTCCCTGAGCATTAGGACAGCAGACATTTTGGGACAGATCCTGAGGTTTTTAATGTATAAAAGCTTGTGTCAACTGACTTCAAGTTATGCTTACTTAGTTCTTTATCTTTGGTAGAACATTAGAAGTATGAATTGAGAGGGACTGTAAAGGACTCGGTAAATCAACAAGGAGATACCTACAGTTTGTCCTATACCAACACCAATTGTAACATCAGCTCTAATGTTTAACATCTTGATGGCACCTTAGGGAGTCTGATCCTGTTCTACTCCTTGCATTACACCTTCCTTCCTGCTTTATTAAAAATACAGTCCTTTTCCCCCATAGCCTGCAAGTTGTTCGGACACTTTGTAAAAATATTAGCCGTGGTGGATGGCAAGGAACGTGAACAGAGTATAGGTCAAGTCCTGGCTGCACATCTAATGGTTGTAATCTCATTTATAAAATGGTTACCCTGCCACAATCTTGAGCAAAGACTTAAGAGAAATGAGTGAAAATGCCCAACACATACTGAAAGCTTAATAAGAAGTGGCTATTAATGTCTGGATGGAGTGATTAGAAATTCATGTCTCTTAAAGCATGCATAAAAACCTAGAAAAAAGGATAGGACTAGTGATATACTTGGGAGATAATAGTATTACCCTAAAGATATTATCTCTGTGGCTGATGACTAAGATCATTAAGGAGATCATATGAAAGATCAGTAGGGACAGGCAAGAACACTTGAGGAGTGGGAAGAAGAGAATATCAGAAAATAGTCAAACTGGAAAATAAGAATGGAGAATTTTGATCCTAGAAACCAAGGAGATGACCAAAGCATGCTGAAAAGGAGAATGTTAAAGAGAAAGATCATACCCGCTTATAAATATTCCAACAACAAAATTGTGTTAGGTTTTTACTGTATGGTTGGGAGACCACCAAATTAAAAGAATCACACTACCAACCAACCTCATTCTGTATTCAAAATTCTGTAGGAGAGTTGGCAAGAAATTTAGTAACCAAGCATCATTTATGTAAATATGAAATCCTGGCCAGTGTTAGGTACAGGTAGGTCCTGCCCCTCTGGGGGCTTATAAACTAAGAGTGGGTTTCTTTTGGCTCATTCTGATTTCAGTTCATTTTAATTTCAGAGTCAGAATATGGAAATTATTTGCATAAGGTTTGTAGGCTTACTTAAAAGTGATAATGCTTTATATTAACTCTTAACATGGTCTGTGTAACTAATCCAATTACAAGGGGGCAGTCATTAATTTATTGCCAAGTGTTTCTTCGCTATGGGCAAAAAATCTGATTTTTCATCTGGCTCTTAAGAGCTGTAAAAAAACATGGGTGAAGTTGACATAGGACCTTGTGCAGCATCTCCTCTACATACATAAACAAATTGTCACTGTCAACATGTAGCTTGTTGAGTTTTGATACACTAATCCCATATAGCTACTAATGGGTTGGGTTTTTTTCCCATACCTAGGACATGAAGTGTCTGGAGAGAAGTTCTATTAATGGACTCACCTCTTTCCTTGACAGATAATACATACAAAAGAACCCATACCCAAATTACAGAATTTTTATTGTGTTCAAATACTATACAAAAAAAAAAGTACAGTGTGCATTTCGTGATAAACAGATCCAGAAACAGTGATTCCAAATTAAAGGTATTTTTGTTCTCAATGTCAGTACTTTGAGTAGTACTAAAAGGATAATCCAGTGAATTCTCTCTTCCATTGATTACTTTGGCCTCATAAACATGAGAATTCTTGCTATATCCCACAAACTCCATAAATTGAAAATATTTCTTTGTAAAAAGCGGTTAATTTGGGGATTATTTTCTTCTGTCACAGTTCTTGAACTCTTAAACATCTGAGATTTCCTTATTAGATTACTGTTTTCCTACAGTGTCAGACACAAAATTCAAAAGAATGACCAGGACCCCTCTGGTATTTTTAGTAATTATTGTGTTCCAAATTTCTTAACTATCTGTGAATTCATAATATTAAATCCTCCACAAAGACTATTTTGAATAATACTTCTAAGTCCATATGTTTTGTTTTTCTAAATTCAACCTCTTACTACTTTTTACTACTACTTTTAAGATGCAGAGTACTTTTCAATAGATTATTTAAAATAAGTATAGGCAGATGTCTGGAAAAGCAATTTTTCCAGTTTCTTTCACAACCATCACCAATAGCCACATACTCCCCATACCATTTTCCACTCCTTATTCTATCATTTCTCATTATAAAGTAGAGATCTGAATATACTTCACTCAGCTAAAGTTGAAAGGTAGTGAGAGGGCAGGACACCCAAGAAACAATGTGCTAAAAAGATGATGTTGTGATTTTTTTTTTTAAATGAAAGACTAGTTGGAAAAAAATAATTTATGTTGAGTAACCACAGTATTTCTATAAAAAGACAAATTTCTACAGATCCACTTCTTCCGGACAGTGCTTCAGCAACTGGGGCAACAGCCGTAAAGCCTCTTCAAGGAAATAATTTATATGTTAGTCTGACATGGTTAAGTGGTAATTTAAAGCAGATAGTAAAAAAAAAAAAAAAAAAAAAAAAAAAAAAAAATTTTTTTTTTTGCATAGACACCAGTTGATTATTTAATACAAGCTGTTTCCGGACCACTGGTCTCACAATAAATATTGAGACCTACACTACAGATATACAGAATTTATTAGGCTTTTTACATTTAATTAGAGCATATTTTCAGTTGCATCTAAAGTGCTATAACAAAAGCTCTAGCAATCAAGAATGGCAGCATGTTACTTAGAACAATCAACACTTGTGGCTTTTCAAATTTGGTTTTCATAAGATAATTTATCCTGAAGTAAATCTAGTCATGCTTAAAAAAAAAAAAAGCCTCAGGTCACTCCAAGCTTGGCAATTAACATTTGGCATAAACAATAATAAAACAATCACAACTTGATAAATAACAAATACGACATTATAGGCCATAACCATACACAGAATAGTGAAAAGGTAATAGTGATGAATAAGTAGCTATTAGATTATAGAGTACCTTGGCCTCCATGCAGATACTTTTAGAGGCTTTGGTTCATTCAGCCCTGCCATTTTTTCAAAGTAGGGCAACATCTACAGTATCATTTTATAATTTCTAACACACCGAAAACAAGTAGAAAACAGTGAGTTGATTTTCATTAATGCATTAAATCCTCAGGAATTACCACCAACCCCTTAGTATCAAATCTTTTCAAGTTATATTAGTCATACAATTTTGTGTGCTTATTTTTTTAAATGTTGCTAAATGAATTAAATGAAGACAGCAATGTATCCCCTAATGTGATTGATTTTAGCATTTTTACAGCTACTGAGATCTAAAAAACATTCAGGCTTTTGAATGGAACATGTGATGAGTGTTCCTATTTCAACCGACTGGTAATTACAATATGCCCGATTCAGAATGTGATTTTGCAACTTACTCTGAAACCAAAAATTCAGTCTCATGAAAAGTAAGCTGAGAGAAGTGGCATAATAACAAATACAATGAAATGGTTACTGTCACAAATGGTGACAAGGATGTGAGGGTTCTACTCTCAAGTCACCCAGGACTTTGAACCGCTGCACACGTTGTCATGGTCACTTACCAAACTATAACAAATTGGATATAGAGCGGATTTACTTAGTCTGCTGTCTCCGACAAACAAATAGAAGATACCTTCTATCAGAACAATGTTTATTCAAAAATATTTTTTTGTAGCTGGTCTTTCTTTCCTCGGAGGTAAAGAAAATTATGCCAAAACTTTCAATAACCAGGATTCAGGAAATTTTAAAGAAAATTTTAGTTAGCAATCAAATACACAGAAGTTCAAGAAAGAAACAAGAAAATCATATTGAAGACAAAGATCAAACTGGCATCCCAGATCCAGAGCAATTTTGTGAAGTAGGAAAGCAATTACGATAACCTGAAGCTTCTTAGATCATTCTAATGAGGATCCCCAGGAATTATGTGTGTTTTTATACTGATATTTCCTAAATTGGGGCCCTTAAATGCACAGTAAAGGGTGTTTCCCAGGAACAGAGGTGAAGATACTTTTATTTTGTTCAACCCACAAACTATTTGGTCAAATGAATATGTAAAGCTAAGTAAAAGCACATCTGGTAGAAATTCACAGCAATGAATGTTGACAAGATGTGCTTGGATCTTGCTTGCAGCATCTGGCAGTGGGTAGCAGAACAAAGGTAAGAACTTCACGGGCTCGCCTGCGTCTGTTCTGGAAGGGGCTCTGGGGCGGTGGCACTGGCATTTGCAGTTGAATTCAAGACTTCTCCAAAATCCCCGCCAGCCGGCTTGGTTCCGCCTACTTTAGACTTTAAAAAAAGTTCAAAAAAGACAAGACATCATGAAACATAAACTCAGCTGACTCTGCAAAAAAAGTAACTCAAATTTTACTTTGAAGAACAAATCAGTCAGGAACCCAATAGCCCAGTGACGATTATATTTGTACTGAAGTTAGTTCTGTTGCAGTGTTCCGTGCAGTTTAATAGAAAACCATGTGGGCTTCTCTGCTGAAATATTCAGATTGGTAAATTCTACCCCCCCCCCTTCTTTCCCATCTGCTCATAGTTCTTCACAGGGAAATTTGTCTGAAAAACTTTAGGACCTCTTATTCTAAAATAAATCTATTGGAAGACTCTATATTTACGTACCACTTTGTATACCATCAGATTGTTCATTCAGCTATACGCATGCAAGAAATACTGCATATAACGAAAGAAATAGATCTATTTTTCCCAGTTACAGTGTAAACTTCCTAACCTGCTGCTACTTAAAAGTGTGGTGCGAGGACTTGAGTCCAAGTGTGGACTCAACATCACCTGGGAGCTTATTAGAAATGTAGACTCAGACCAGCCTCCCCCACTCCATCTACAGAGATCTCCAGGGCTTCCTTGACAAGTTACAGTTTGTGAAGCACTACTCCAATTTATCTGGCCTGAAATTTTGTCAATAAACATTTGTCTGCAGGAATAAGTTGGCCTAACATTTGTATAAGACTTTATGCTTTTCAAAATGCTTACTATGTCACTTCATCCCTAATAACACTGATACATCTATGCTCACTCTGTTACATCTCCTTACTGACCAACAGGACAGCTAACATTAAGAAACCAGTCAGTACTTCACAGTGCCACTCAGTAGATTTAACTTGACCCTGCTCTTAGCTCAGTCTTAACTAGCTACAGACACATTAACAGTTGGAATCTAGTTGAAATTTTTTCTCACTCTCCTTGGTCTCCCATTCATAATGTCTGAATAGTTTGGAAAAATCTGTACAACTTGTGTCCCCTGTGTATTTATTAAATTTATTAAAACATATTTCTTAATTATAGGAAAATACTAAGACCCTTGCAATTCAACATGTCTAATGCTGAACCCCTCCCACAATTGGTCCCTTCTCTATTCTTCTTTAAAACTTTAAATGGCTGTAACGTCTACCTAGTTGGCCCAGTCAAGATAGCTGGGAATCATCCTTGGATCCTTCCTCATCTTGTTCCAGATCCAATCAATCACTGACTTTTTTGGCTGTCGGGTTTTCTAAATTCTAAATCTCAACACTGTCCCATCAGCACTACCTTGAATTCACTCCACCACCATCTTTGGCCTGGATTACAACTCCTTCCTCCTAACTAGTCTCCCCGAGTCCAGTCTTTCTCCCCTCAGATCTTCAGGGCACCAGTGATCTTTCTAAAATGCACAGAATACACTACCCACATTGTTTAAAATCCTTTAAAGGCTTTCCATTGCCCTAAGTCCAAATTCTTTAGTGTGGCCTACCCATCACCCTAGCTTCATTTCCTAGTCACTACCCTATAGCACAGCAAACTTCCTGGTAGTCCTCAAAAGGGCTCCAAAACTTCAAATACCTCAACCCTAAAGGCCTTCACTTATATTAGTATCCTATGAGAAACACTCTTTCCTTCCTCCTAGGCTTGATCAGACATTCCTGCTACTGGTCCCCACTGCATCCCTGAGTTTCCCTGCCATGGCACCTTACCTCTCTTTATTTTCAATGGCCATTAAATTATCTACACATCTTACAGAAAGGGTCTGTGTCTCGCTGTGGTATCCCCAGGGCCTACCCCTTGCACATGGAAAATGCTCAATAATCACAGATCGATGAATCAATCCAAAATCTAAACATAAGTGCACATAGACCTAATGCTTAATTTAATATAAATGTAATTTAGCAAAATCATATCCCAAGCATAAAACTATATTTTCCAGCTTTTTTTTTTTGGGGGGGGGGGGAGATATCTGTTTGATTAACTTTACTTTTAAAAAGTTACAAGTTTTTATCTGTATGGTGCCTAATCATGTTTCAAAAGCAAGTTTCTTTTTTTTTTTTAATTTTTATTTAGTTATGTATGATAGTCACGGAGCGGGGTGGGTAGAGACACAGGCAGAGGGAGAAGCAGGCTCCATGCACCGGGAGCCCGATGTGGGATTCGATCCCGGGTCTCCAGGATCGCGCCCTGGGCCAAAGGCAGGCGCTAAACCGCTGCGCCACCCAGGGATCCCCAAAAGCAAGTTTTGCCACAACTTACAGAATCCAAATATACTCAGAGGGAGAGTATACACTGAATGAGCTGGACGTTTCTCATCTTCAGTGTCAAAAAAATACAGTTGTCTGGTTTTCCAACCAGACATTTCAAAAAATAATGCTTAAGGCTGATTTCAAGGAGAGGCTTAAGATAGTCCTCAAAAGTGAGAATCAAATCATAGTAAGCCTTGACTTCCTACCGTTTGTTTTCAAATACGTGACTGGGCATTAAAAAGAATAAAGCAGGTCTCATACTGACCTGGAAGAATAACTAGGATGTATTTTTGCTCATCAAATATGTACTAAGTAGTTTCAATGTGCCAAGGACTAGTCTAGGCCCTTAAGAACCATCAGCAAGCAGAGAGGGTCCTTGTGTCTGAGGGATCATAGAGCACATAATGCTAGTGGGAGCTAAATGAACAAGCTCTAGGATGGTGTGTGCAGTGTGATTCCTTCCTGAAAAGTGTTTATACAGTTATGTAGAAACAGAAAAGGTATGTATACATGTTTGTGCAAGGAAAAAAGGTCCAGATCATGGTACAG
The DNA here is from genome assembly GCF_905146905.1 of Nyctereutes procyonoides. Classification (NCBI taxonomy): domain Eukaryota; kingdom Metazoa; phylum Chordata; class Mammalia; order Carnivora; family Canidae; genus Nyctereutes; species Nyctereutes procyonoides. The sequence continues at coordinate 1,927,994 of NW_026575035.1, read as the reverse complement.
TGTTTGGTTTTCTTTCCATAAGCATTCCCTGCTTCTGCAATTTAAGAAAGGTGCATTTAGAAATAAGTGACTCAGTTCTGAGAGACCAAATCTGAATATTTGTTTTTAAGTAATTTATATAGAATGTTTAAGATTAAGATAATACTTTTAATCCTTAAAAAAACATCTACAGTAATGATCAGATTTAGTTTAAGAAGAAATGAAATACTGGCTTTGTACAAACTGTAGAGAAGACTGGGCAGTGAATGGGAACTAGACAGCCCTTTCTAATCACTTGTGATCCTAAGAGTTGATAATGTTATCATCTTGAATATAATCTTGAAAATACTACAATTTACAAAATAATAAAGCTAATCATGGAAAAATGCCCACCTTCACTGAAATCAAAGCAATCAAAAAATAAAACCATGAATCATCAATAATGATCACCATGGCATCATCATCATAAAAATGTCTAATAACTGAGGACTGAACAAACAATATCTGTCATAAGGTACATGCAAGAAACCATTAAACATAGTATTGAGGAAGAATATTTAATGACATAGGAAAATATTTATCTTGTATTTGGTTAATTCTTTCTTAAAGCATAATCATGGGGATCCCTGGGTGGCGCAGCGGTTTGGCGCCTGCCTTTGGCCCGGGGCGTGATCCTGGAGACCCGGGATCGAATCCCATGTCGGGCTCCCGGTGCATGAAGCCTGCTTCTCCCTCTGCCTGTGTCTCTGCCCCTCTCTCTCTCTCTCTCTCTCTCTCTCTCTCTGTGACTATCATAAATAAATATTTTAAAAAATTAAAAAAAAGCATAATCATGTAGTTCCATTATGTATGTATGACTGTCTCTTGCTGGTAGGACCAATTTTTTTTGCATTATTTTTTGTGCTTTCACAATGTTAATTTTCTGCAACAAAATTTATATTAAGTTTTGTTCAGTTATAAAAGCATTTCAAAAAAAAAAGTATTTCAGCAGCACAAAGTTCTCAAGTACTATTGCTTTTTAAATTATACATATCCTTTCAGCATTTAGCATCTACCATGCTACAACATACACTCAAAAAGTTGCTTAAGAGTATATATCATCCATAATAATGTATAGTTTAAAGTTATTAAAGCTCTTTAAGTATTTTTAGAAAGAAAGAGAAATGAGAATAATTTACCCACAGCAAAGAAAATCAAGGTACCAAGTAAGACATCACTAAGATCCTATTCATCACTACTTGCCTTTAAGTTTTCAACCTTTTCTTCAAATGATTTGAAAGTTGGGGAGTTTCTATGGAGAGAAAGAAAAACAAAAAGTTACAAACAAAAAAAATTTCACAAATTTTGCAAACATCATTAATTGTATTCCTCTTCACCACGTTTCTCAGTGAGCCAAAGAGACAGATATATTTAACTGTACATATGCGTGCAGGCATACACACAAATCTGCATTATTAGGTAAGACATCATTAGGTAAGATGATCAATTTCTGTTCTAAGATTTCTACAACGACGCTTCCAGTTCCACAGACAGCCCATCTCAGACAAATGGGATAACAGACCTAGCCAAGTATGTGTATGAGGAGAGGGAACAAAACCAGGTAAAACCTCAATTCGGTCACTTCTCCAGCCATCTAGTCATGACACTTTAATTTTGGTTAAGGTACTATAAAACTTGTGTTTAAATTCCCATGTTGCCTGACAAGAGAGCCCTACATGAATCCACATCGCCAAGCTGGACAAGCAGACCACATAAGATTCCATAATAGGGATCCTAGTTCTCAGGGAACAGCATTAGAGACGAGGAAAGAGAGACCAGAAGGAAGGGAGACACACAGAAATATGATTTTGTCTACATGACAAAGCTACCCCATGAAAAGCCTCTCCCTTGCCTTCACATTCATATATTAATTGAGAAGGATCACAGCACCTATGTCGTTCTCAACTGGGTTTCCATAGCTTCTATACTATCCATCTGACCTCAAATATCCTTCCTATTACCTAGATGAAAAAGGTAAAGAAAGAACAAGGGTTTTCCTCCCTCCCACAGTGGTGATGCACAGCCAGTCCCAAGGGGTGGCCCCTCAGGTGCATCAGTAGCTCCTGGGAAGTTGCTGGCAATGCAAGTTCTCAGGTCCCACCCCAGACCTACAGAAATCAGAAACCAGAGGTGGGGCCCAGCAAGCAGAGGGTTTTAACAAGCTCTACTTGTTACTAAAGGTGAAGCCAAGTATATACTGTTAGAAATTCTCTACCTCTCTAGAGTGGTTAAGTGGGGTAATGACATACTTAATAACATACACCACTTGCACGAATTTCCTGGTAAAAGGGGAGATTAGAATTCAATCACATTGGACTCTAAATGGCACAATGGGATGTGAGAAGTGGAAATGGGGAGGATGGAAGAAAAGCAGAGTGTAACTAAAACTAATGTAGACAAATGTGGTGGGACACCTATGCAGCTGGGGAAAAGCAGCTTTATTAGTAAGTGGTCACTTTTTCAATTAAGCAGATTGAAGATATGAAACAATTTAATAGGTTTACAAAATAAATTCGAGAATTCTTTTCTTTAAATCACAAATCTCTAACGGATCTCTTGAACCCATCTTAACATCATAGGAAGATGCAACTTAACATCATAGGAAGAGCAACTAAACACTGATACAGTGTGGATGTGCAGCTTATTTAGAGCAGAACCCTAGTTCCCTATTGCAGAAATGTTCAAGTTAAACATCTAAATAAAGAACAAGAAAGCATAAGATCAACTACATTTTGTAAAAATATACTTTACCTCATAGCAGGCATGCTAATTGAATGTTGAATGGAGCGGATACTAAGAGGCAGCATTAAAAAGAGACAGACATGAAGTTAGTACAGTGATTAGACATTAGAAAACTTTGCTTTCTAGGGGCTTATTCTTTTGGCACCATGAAGACTTAATCTACGTTTTGAGGTGGAGGGGATCAAAGTTATTTCAACATAATTTACTTTTATTCATGAGCCTTTCTTTTAATTTAATATTTTCTTTCTTTTTTTTTTAGTTTGACTGATTGACTTATATAATCCCTACACCCAATGTGGGCTTGAGCTCATGACCCCAAGATCAAGAGTCACATGTTCATTGATGAGCCAGCCAGGTGCCCCTTCATGAGCCAATGTAACCTATGTGGTAAATAGAGCTAATAATTCAGCCTTGCATTTTATAGCACTTTGAAAACCCTATCATCCTTTCACTTATATCTTCAGGGCATCTAGCACCAAGGCTCAGAAGTTAAACAATTTACCCAAGGTTACAGCAGAATTGAGAATGGAACCTGGGTCTTCTGAACTCCTAATCAACGTTCACCACCTCCCCTCAAAAAACGAAGTGCACGCACACACACACACACACACACACACACACACACACGTGAGGCTAGTGAAAGGCTCCAGCAGCTGCCTTTCTCCCACATATTTGTGACCAGACCAAAATAAATCACCTATTTGACAACTTTAAGTGAGATTTACAGATCACTCCTTAGTAGTAGTACAATTTTCTAGGAAGAGGTGCTTGTACTTCATCCTAATTGTTCTTAATGGTCATTCAAATCACATTTGGCCCTTTGTTTTACTAGGACCAACTACTCCAGGGCAATGCAGTTCACTGACCATTCAGGTTGAAGGTTATCTACTCTCAGCCATCTCCCATAGAGACCACCTCGCAAGATGAAAGTACTTTAATCTAGAGGCTCACAAAGTCACTATAAATTGCTGATATGGTTACTGTGCTTAAAATATTCTGATCACTGACACAGTTTTTTTTGGTAGGAAATCTCTCCTTCAGTTATGCTGGACAGTCCAAAGTATTCTCTATATATTTGAATATTGTGTGTGTGATTTAGTTTTCTTTAAAAATCCATTGTTACAAATGACAATGTGTTTCAAGAGAAGCTCCCCAAATCTAGTTCGCACTAATATGTAATGACATGAAGTATGATCTTGATAGGAATCAAAATAGGCTGGCAGTTCACATAGGCAAGATAGTCGGCAAAATATGTAGACATCTTTGTACTTGATGTACCTAACACAGGAAAATATCCATATTCCTCACCATTCTCTCTATACTATAACCTCAGGTAGATAACCTCAGGTATAAGACCTCAGGTTAGATAACCTCAGGTAGATAACCTCAGGTATATTCCAGGAGGGATTTGTTCATTCTTTTCTTGCTTGATCTATTGCAGTGGGCTGGATCCATATTTGAAGGACAGAGATTAATTAAAATCCTCCTTTATAGTTTATAATACTAATTGTATTAATTACAATAGTTTATAATAGTTTAGACTCTTCTAAAGAGGCTGTTTGCATAATCACATTTCCACAGCCACTCTCCATCATCATCAACAATGCTAACTGGATCAGGAGAGCTCTACCCACCGCAACTAACCTGGTGATCTACAAATTGGACTGAATGAAAAGAAAAAAAAGAGGACAATTAAGATGGGAATTCATAATTAGGACATTAAGCCACTGGTCAGTTAGTGGCTAGGTGTATGAGCTAAAAGGTAATGTAGGCTTAGATGCTGAGGAAGACCTTTTTGGGACCAGGAAGGGTAAGCTGCAAGAATGCAGAGGAAGCCAGTTCCCAAAGAAAGGACTGAACATAAGCAGAGAGAGACGTAGAAGAAAGGAGGTGGAGAGGACCATGCAGGGGAGAGAACAGAAGTGGAGAGGAACGGTGGTTTCCTTAGCTTCGGGAAGTGACCTTGATTTCTACCAGCTTTCCAATCAGCAGGGCTAGTCTGGGTGGATCCAGGGCTTGCTTCCTTTCTCCTCTCTTTGGATCCCAAAAGAACTCTTTTTCTGTGTAACACATGCCCCTTCCTAGGTCAGGTAATTTACATAATATTTTTGTTCCTTATAACCAAGACTCTTCATTAGGACATTCGTTTTGGCAGAAATGACCAAATTCTGGCAAAAGAATGGAGAATGATGGCTGAATGTGTGATAAAATGCTTGTTCATGAGACTCACAGATTGAATTCAACAGTATCAACAAAATGAGGAAATAGGTGAAGAAAGTACAAATTTCAGAAATCCATAGCTAATTCTAGCCACTATCCCTAAGCACCCACATAAAACCTCATTCCTTCCAACAGCCATTTGGGGAGTTCTGTGCCCCTTGAACCAGCATACAGACCAGTTAAGAGGGAACAGGTCAAAGGCAAAGTGGAAGACATCATCATAAAATGAATTCTAAATGCATCAAGTAGACTGTCGTAAATTTAACATCTGGGGAGCAAATTACTTCAGGATTACTCTATGTAAGAAATAAGCTCCGGGGTCATAAAAATTGAAAAACTAAACTGTAACCATCACCTGAAATTATCAAGGGGTGGAGAATGGAAACAGGAAGCCAGTGGAGAGCTATACATGAATCAAGGGGGCTCCCCTGATCGGGTAAGAGATAGATGGTAGTGGACCATCAGTGCAAGGAGAGGTCAGGAAGAAAGGGGAAACCGACAAATAAGGTCAAGTTAGGAGAAAGCAGTAATATTGGAAATACAGATAATTTTTTAAATGTTTGATTTTTACAGCATTACTACAGGAAAGGACTACCAATATGCTTCCAAAAAAATCAAGTCAGAAGTTGATAATTTGGGGCACTTGGGTTATTAAGCACCTCCCAGGCCCCAGTGATTTCTGCAATGTGATTTAAAGAAGAATGTTAAAAATGATCACTCTGAGAAATCTAAGAAACAATGTAGCAAGTCAAGTCCTTTAGTGGGGCACCTGGGTGGCTCGGTGGTTGAGCGTCTGCCTTTTGCTCAGGTTGTGATCCTGGGGTCCTGGGATCGAGTCCCTGCATCGGGCTCCCTGCATAGAGCCTGCTTCTCCCTCTGCCTGTGTCTCTGCCTCTCTCTGTGTCTCTCACGAATAAATAAATAAATAAAATATTTTTTTAAAAATACAATAATAAAAAATAAATAAAGTCCTTTAGGGCCTTCTAAAGGACCCTTAAGTCCTTTACAGGATCATGACATAATCACACTTGCTACTGTCAAACTTCAATTAGCAGCCGAGACAAAGTGAGGAATAGATAAGGAAAAGCAAGGAAGTGGTAACAATAAGGTGTTTACTTTGTGATGAATCACTGACTTGAATTTGATTGTGAATGCTTCTATAGGTTTCATATTTCCCAATAAGATTAAAAATGTACTCACTGAACAGAGAATGAAATCAAATTAATACAGATTCTTAAAAAGTGCAGGTCTCGGGCAGCCCTGGTGGCCCAGTGGTTTAGCACCGCCTTCAGCCCAGGGTGTGATCCTGGAGACGCTCGAGTCCCTGCATCGGGCTCCCTGCACAGAACCTGCTTCTCCCTCTGCCTCTCTTTCTCTCTCTCTCTCTCTCTCTCTCATGAATAAATAAATAAAATCTTTTAAAAAAAAAACAAAAACAGTACAGGTCTCCCTGCTTTTGAGATAGCCATTTTAGTAGGGAGAGCAAGGAGTACCTAGCAATTTCTAGTCCATTCAGGTATTTGAACTTCTCCGCAAAATCCATATTTAGGTGAGATTCAATTTTGTTGGTGGCTAGTTTTGTAACTCAACTATAGGGCGGCTGTTCTCACACTTCTGGCTTCCCTATGGAAAGTTATACAAAGCTTCACCTTGACTCAACTTACATAACATCTCCGATTCCACTGAAGTTCAAATAGAATATGGGAAACTCCAGAAGGAAAAGCTGCTAGACCAGAACCGTCTAATAGTCACACTGTGAGGATTCATTAGCAATACAGCAAATTTTGTTAAAATTTCCCCAGCTTGGTTTGTAACTCTTAAATATGGTATCAAAAGTAGGAATACAAGTCTGGGTTCCTCAAAACACTGACCAAAAAAGAAACCAGACGCCAACCAGATTCTCACTAAATGCTTCTTGATCTTACACTTACTCTTACTTTAGAGAAGTTCATCTTTTAAGAAGCTGAATTGATTTTTAAATTTTTTCTTGTTTCTTTCACAGTTACTTGATCTCTTTACCTCTCTAATCACAATAATGGAGGAGGCACAGAGGGAGGGAGGAGGAAGGAAGGGAGGAGGAGGTGGTACACGGAGAAAGGAGGGGAAGAGCTAATGGTTAACCTGCCTACTGTGTGTCAGGCACGCTATCTGTGCATCATTATTCCATTTTGCCCTCATAGTAATTTCCTGTAGGTGAGAAACCAAAGTAACTGCTGGGCAGTGCCTAGAGGGGCATATTCTTTAACTATAACTGCTTTGGGGGTGGGGAGGAGGCGCAAAACAATGCAGAGAAATAGAATTTAGGCTCCAGAAATAGAGTGTTGCTTAGGTTCAAATTTTGGCCATAGCCCCTTAGCTGTGTGACCTTGGGGAAGTCACTTAATCTCTCTGTGGCTATGTTTCTTCATCTGTACAATCAAAAAAAAAAAAAAAAAAGCACCTACTTCAGAGTAACTACAGAGCCTTGCCTGGAAGGCAATTATTTACCATTATTAGTACTAGGGACATTTTTAATGGAAACACATTAACATTTAATTTACATTAGATTATATTCTTTAAAACTGTCACATTGCACCCAGTCTGTTTATTTCAGTTGGTAACTTGAACCACACAGTCTAGACCAGGGGCTGGCACAGGGTTAGCATTCAATAAATACTTCTGAATGAAAGAATGAGTGGATGAACAACTGTGGTAACTATAATTAGGAAATATGGCATGAAAGGTAGAAAAGTTCAATAAAGCTTTCCAAATTTAAATCAAGAAGTACTCTCTGAAAGAAAAGACATCACTTTTTTTCCTCATTAAGTGGTGGAAATTTTCATCAAGACAGAATGGTCTGGAGTAACTTTAATGAGCCCAAAACAAAAATACCTAGAGGGTTATATAAAGAAATATACATATAAAGAGGAGAAATTTCCTTTGGAAATAAAGGCAAAGTTAATGAGCCCTTCCTCCTAAATATATCAAAAGTATCTGACTAATGAAGCTGCTGTGTTATTTTACTATGCTTTAACACTAAAACTGATGTTTAACCCTGGCACCAAGGAAAATGAGAAAGCTCCTTCAAAGTTTCTCTCAAAAAATTAAAGGCATGAGTCAATACTCAGCATGTATGTGTAGAAAATAAGAAAAGAGAGAGAGGTGGATATGAACACACCACCTGGGGGTAGGGGGAAGCTGGCTGCCCCTACTGGGCCTCTCAGCACAGTTCATATTACCATGTCCCACGTCTGGCCCTCAGACACCTAATTCTCAGGGCATTAAAACCAGATCTCGGGGGATCCCTGGGTGGCTCAGCGGTTTGGCGCCTGCCTTTGGCCCAGGGTGCGATCCTGGAGTCCCGGGATCGAGTCCCACGTTGGGCTCCTGGCATGGAGCCTGTTTCTCCCTCTGCCTGTGTCTCTGCCTCTCTCTCTTTCTTTCTCTATCATAAATGAATAAATAAATAAATAAATAAATCTTTAAAAAAATAAAATAAAATAAATAAAATAAAACCAGATCTCTGGGACACCAGGGTGGCTCAGTGGTTGAGCGTCTGCCTTTGGCTCAAGTTGCATTGAATCTTGCATTGGGCTCCCTGCAGGGAGCCTGCTTCTCCCACTTCTCCCACGGCCTATGTCTCTACCTCTCTCTGTGTGTCTCTCATGAATAAGTAAATAAAATCTTTTAAAAATAAAAACAGATCTCTGTCTCTCGTCTCTTCTGCTTCCTCCTTCTTACCCACCCACTTGAGGTGTAAGACAAATATCTAAGTCCCAAGTGCCCATTTATTGACAATGTGACATGAAAACTGTTGCTGTATCTAACAATTCATGTCATCAAATCATCCACAATCCTGTCAGAGAGTGAAATCATCGCCTCAAGCTTTCTGGGTTAGCATGGACTCTGTAAAACAAAAGGTAGTTGACAGGATTAACCAACTATTTCAAGGACGTGGCTAAAGAGACCTCTTGCCCATCTCCACAGGAGCAAAGGCCTGGCTGGGAATGAAACCCTCAAAATCTTTGCTCTAAGCTCCCTCTCCTTGAACAGTTTTTGGGGCCAGTACCTGCTCCCTTGAGTCATTGATCCTAGAGGTGTGGTCTTTCTTTATGTACGTTTTCTATTATGTATGTTTTTATGTGTTTCTATTATATATGTTTTCATATATTTTTATGATATATGAGCACATTAAATCTGATGACGATCAGGGCTTCTTGGCCTGGAAATGACTTAAGTGACTTCAGTCAACTTTTAATCTGTAAGAATTATAAAATTTAGCTTTCGGAAGATGATCTCCTGTCTCTAATTTCCAAGTTCTCATCAAAAGCCTTACTTTAACCTCCATGTTTCAATACATATTATTAATCCTGGAGGACAGTAGGAAGAAAGGCAGGCAGGGGCAAGGGGCCCTGTCCTAAGACGATTATCCTACACCATCCTGGAAGGAGCCCTCCACCCTTTCCCACATGAACAACTCCCTGATAGGTAGATGAGTGTGTGGACAAAATCCTGATTGGGTGACAGGCACGTGGAGGGCTAATCAGATTAAAACAGCCCACTAACATTCTCACCAACGTTCTTGTAAAAACCCCTAGACTTAAAAAAAAAAAAAAAAAAAAAACCCTAGACTTAGCAACTCCCAGGGCATCCCTCTTGGGTCCCCTCCCTCTTCTTCAGGAACTTTGTCCTATCCCTCAATACACGTTGCCCACCACTCTTATTCTTCGAAGCAGTATGAACGAATCATGGGTGCTAAAGAAAAAGAAATCCTGAACGTTATTAGAAGCAGGACTTAAAAAAAAAAAAAAAGCAGGACTAAAAGTGGTAGAGTATAATCTCAATTACATATTTTTAAAAATATTTATTTATTTTAGATGAGGAGGGGCAGAGGGAGAGCATCCTCTAGCAGACTCCCCACTGAGCCTGGAGCCCAACACAGGGCTCAATCCCGGGACCCATGAGATGATGACCAGAGCCTAAGCCAGGAGTCAGACGCTTAACCAACTGAGCCAACCAGGCGCCCCTCAGTGATATTTTTTAAATGAATAAAATGAAAAAAGGGACTAAGGAGCTAGAAAAGGGTGGCAATACTCAATCTGTCCCCAGCCAATTAATAAGACATTTGCTTAATCTTCTTAAACACATAGAGAATAGGGACACATACTAATGAGTCATTCCTCAATAGCACTTACATAAATATTCTTGCATTTTTGTTTATATCACATCTAAAACTGTTTTATATAATCCAGTGTTAACAGGGCTCTTCCACCTTAACTTGTTCCTAGTCCCTGCTTCTTTCCCCCATTCCATCCACTCAAAGATTTTTAAGGTCTTTCCGTACAAGAAGCAGATCTGATTTATGGTTCTATTCTTTGGACCTGCCCACAAAGTGCAGTCTAATGTTAGCAGGATGGATTATGAGACTGAATACCTGTTCACACACAACTCACAGACAACCTTAGATAAAATGGTCTTAATTAACAGTTGCCTAGATCACTTAGGACGTTTTTAATTGAATACCAAAGATACAGTATCACCTCCTATTAGTGATTTTTTTTTTAAAGCACAGGTTTAACTTTAAATAATTCAGCTTTTAGAGTTGATGCATCCCTATGATTTACTCTGACTTCCAGGGCCAAGTGTCAGTAGGGCAGAAAGACCTCAGCTCTAAGTACATATTCCCTCACTTAAGAAGACAGACTATCGCAAATGACTGCTTGAGAAGACAATCTGCCTTCATAGGAACAGGTGTGGAGACTACCAATGCTGTCTTTCCTGCTTATACTCTAAAGACCTTGCTCCAACTTCATTTTCTCAACTAATTGGATACACAGTCTGTATGGGAGACAGAGAAGAGGTTTGTTCAACATCACAAAGATTCCTTCTTCTCTAAGGCATGGTTTGGGCTGACATCTTTTTAATGTGCTTGTTTTTTAGCCTAAGAGATTATTTTTCTTTTGCAACCATGAAATTTCTTTACATGTACACTTAAAGAATATAATGTATAGAGAAATTAAAGGATAGTAAAAACTATACGCTAATAAAACAAGTACTGAAAAGTACAGAGTAATGGTATATTTTACTTTATGTATATTTTACCACAATAAAAAAAAAAATATCCAGAGTAACCTGTATAAGATGGGAGACTAACATCACGAGGCAGGACATATGCAGTCTATTACAGATACATAATGAGACCCAGGTGAAGAATTCCAACATCCTGACAAAAGCACCAAAGAAATTAAAGCATCAGAAACAAACAAAGTCAGACATTAAAAGGGAGGAATTCTGTATGCCATGGTTAAGCTGCTTCTTTTTACCAAAAAAAAAAAAAAAAAAAGTAAGAAACATCAAAATCATTTCCATATCCCTAAACCACAATGTCAAATTATTCTTTTAATTTATCCATTACCCCGGGTATACGAGAAATCCTCCCTTAGAAATAGGTATGCACTAGAGAAAGATATTCCAGATGCAAGAAAAGTATGTAGTGGACAAACACAATCATCCAACGTGGCATAATCATCTAATTAAGCACACTTGTCTTAGACACCGGCTAAGCTGCAGGGATGGTTCAAGCTCTCCTTACCTAAAGGAATGTGAAAAGGCTTGCAATCTGCAAGAAGCCGCAGTAAGCATTAAAAAAGAAAGGAAGTTCTGGTAAATCTAAAACAATGAAATTACCTACTGTTTAAAAGTTGTGTAAGGTTTTAACTGGACTCCAAAGCACTATACAGTCAAGTTGGCAAAAAAAGAAATGAGAACACCTACGAGATGTCTATAAACTGTCAGAAGAATCCAAGTAAGCTATGTTTATTACACAATGCTTAGAATGATGATAGTCCAAATATAATAAGTCATTTGTTTTTTTGGTACAATGTATAATACATTTGATTGCCAAACTTATTCAACCAACAAAATTCTGGTTGTAAAAGCTACATTCCCCACAAATGAAAAACACAAAGTCATGCAATCTGAGGGTTTTGTTGGTAAAACAAAATAACTTTCATGCCAACAGAAGCACAGCAAATGTAAACCATGTCTCTCACTTTCAGCGCTATTCTAATCAACATGGGGGAGGGGGGCAGAGGAGACACACAGAAGCACCGTGAAGTGGTTTTATCAAAATTGCCACAAAAATTCTGCAGACTAATCTAAAATATAAATGCAAAATAAAAAGCAAAGCTCAATATCAAGACTGGGGCCTAAGCATGAATGTCGAGAGAGCTTATAAATGAGTACAAATCAGTACACAGATGGGCATGTTGTAATCACACCACGGTTTAACAATGTAACACACAGAGCTGAAGGCAGGTCTTGGCCCCAGCGTGCAGTCAATGCTCCTGGACGTGTCCCCAGTAGGATCACAGGCTCAGCCCCCAACCACAAACTTGCAACTGCGAGAGATATACTTACCCTGCATGACCAGGAAGGACTAGAAGGATAGAAGTGCACAACCAGAATTTTCCAGCAACTTTAAATGTATTCATAAAATGATTATTTTGAACGCTATGTCTGAAAGTCAGAAGGCTACCCCTACAATACTTTAGGCAATATTTCCTCTCCTGTTTTGAAGAAGTGGGCTCCCCTCAGTTGAAAAGAGGAGAATCCAGCATCATCCACAGCCAAAGTCAGGAAACCAATGCAACCACGACATAACTTTAATTTGCCTCAGCTACTTAATGAGCAAGGAGAAATGAGGACATACTTTACGTCTTCCAGCTTTTTGGTGATGACTGATCCAACAGAGGAGAAAGCAGCTGACGCCTTCTGCCCAGCTTGAGATAAGGTTTCGGAAGTCTTTTTGTATCTACATTAAATTATAAAAGAACAGAACAAAGAAAAGTTAAGCTAACCTTTTCTAATAGTTATTTAAAGCATAATCACCACCTCTTGGAGAGCTCTCGAAAATTAAAATGGTTTTGTTTTCAGAACATCCAATCTGCTTCACAACCACCAGTTTGGCATCATCACTTCACCTGATGCTTACCCCCTCATTCAGGCGCGATCTTCGGCAGAGGCCTAGAAAGGCAGGACCAAGGAAATCAGGGTGAGGGGCAAAACAGTCATGGAGAAAAGATGAAAATGAGCCGGAGGTTGAAAGAAATTATACCTCTTCTTCTTCTCCACCGAAGCCAAACAAAACAAAAATGAAATCAATTCTTCACATGCCTTTTATAACTTAATCTCCTAAAAAGGGACCAGAAGCAAGGTAAGGCCCACATGTACTTTATTATTCAAATATATTGTATGGGCTATAAAGAATTTTTTTTTAATTTCGCATGTCTGCAGAGCTACCAAATAAGGACTTGTAGACTCTCAGCAGAGTATGTAAAAGGTGTGACACTCAAGATAACTTTAGTGTGGTATTTGCTATAACATAAATCTACCATTTACCACCTCCCTCTTCCCATCTACCCACGGATTAGTGAAGGGAAAATAAAAATAAGCTAATATGATAGCTGCTACCAAGAGGTTAAGATCCCCACATTACAGAAAAGGAAGGCTCAGGAATTTTTAGTTATCCCATCAAGATGAAATATTAAAAACAAAAAATGTATGGTGATACACAGTCAAAGGATAGTTTCCTGGACTTATATGGGTAGAAAGTGGACCGAAGGGGGTGGAAAGACCCTAGTGCTGTCACGTAAGGATGCCAGCAGCCTCACTGCCTCTGGTCACCAGCTCAGTAAGTGGGACTGAACAGAATGATAAAGAACACACTTCAGAATCTTCACAAGCTTGCTCCTCCTTGTGCTGGGAAACAAAACTGCATCATGATGATGCCATAACAAAATCTGTGTGATCAAAAAGACAAGATGATTAAGGGGTGGGCCTCGCCACCAGCACCTATCAGAGGCGATGAGTCGAGTCTTATGCTCCCTATAGAGTAGGATGAAGAAAGACTGGCTCAGGTCAAACCTGAGTTCAAATCCTGCCCCCATATTTTTGAGTTTTGTTACCTCAAGACTCACCTGCTCCTGCTTCCTTATCTCCGGCTAGCTCACCTACCACCCTATTTGATCATTCTGAAGACTATGTGACACATGTGCATTTCTGGCAAGTCAATATATAACACTGTGGGAACTTAAATGTCATGTCTTCAACTCACAGACGAGGCTGGTTTTCTTTCTATCCCCTAGAACAGTCTGGAAGACCAGAGTTAGAGAAGACTCGGGTACACTGGAGAACTGGGTTAGGAGAGCCCTGTGTTGTACAAAGAAAAGTTGCAGAAGCCTCCTCATCCCCTTTCAATTCCCCTCCCCACACAAAAGGAGCAGAAGTGTCCTTCACGTTCTCTGTTCTCTAGAAAAATGTATGATCAAGGGAACGTACGCAGATGTTGCTGTCACATCCTGCCAGCCTTTGGCAATGTTCTGTTTTAGTTCCTGTAGTGAATTGATCCCAAGTTTCCGTTTGATCTCTGCTAGGTGCTTCTCTTTTGCTGCTAACACTTGAGACAGAGTCTGGATTTCTTCTTCTACCTATGAGGAAGGAGGTTGGGGTAAAAATACAGCATGAGTCCTTCAGTAAGTGAGGATTATTAGTGCAAAACTATTCTCAATATTCTTCTATATGAGTCACTTAAAAACATGTTCTGATTCATTTATCCGTCTCTGAAAACAACATACAGCATGTTTAGTAAACTGGTTACATGCTGAACTCTACTATAGAGCTTCTCTTTCCTCTTCTTTTTTTATCTTTTTTTTTTTGAGAGAGAGAGAGAGCACACACATGAGTGGGGGTGGGCAGGAGGGGCAGAGGGAGAGAGAGAATCTCAAGCAGGATCCACACCCAGGGCAGAGCCTGACGTGGGGCTCCATCTCATGACCCTAAAATCATGACCTGAGCAGAAATCGAGAGTCGACACTTAATCAGCTGAGCCCCCAAGGCACCCCTCTTTTCTCTTCTTTATATTTCTATCTTGAATTGTCCTTAGGCTTCTCTTCTCTCTCTCTCTATACTTCCTTACTCAGTTATCCCATGGAAGCTTAGGGCTCAAACCTCCACACAGATAATATTCAAATTATTCTAACATCCACTCTTCTGACCTCTCGTCTGCATTTCCAGCTGGACACGTCCACCTGAGTACCCACAGATCTCATATTTGTGTACCAAATCTCTACTCCCCACTAAAACATGTGCATCCAAGCCAAATCGAAATCCAACCTTCCTACATATTTCATAAAAGTTTATACTGGAAACGTCTGTCCCAGAGCCTGCCAAAACCACAGCTCTCAATGAATCAAACTGTCTCCCCACAAAGAGCACCCAGAAGTCCCATGTGGACCTCAGCTAAGGCTGGACAGTTAGAGATAGGCCCTTGACCCAAGGACAGCCAGCCCATCAAGTGGCCACCACCCAGGAATATGCCTGCTGGAAAAAAGAGATGCTCCACTAATCACAGTCTCTGTCATTCAGGAATCTAGTTTGAGAAACTGAGATAACACTGAGAATAGTTGCTGAAAGACTTGGATAAAGATGCCCTAAAGTAAAGAAGGGGAAGTGAGATTAGGAGATTTGGAAGCTTAAATATATTTGAGGAGGCCAAAACTCTACATGCAGAAACTAAAAAGAACAAAAAAGACTTACAGAGCAGAAGAAGAGCCTGCAACAGAAAAACAGAAGGCAAGAGACAGACCCACAGAGACAGACAGACCTCACACGAAGAGAACTTTTGTCCTGGAAAGTTGAAAAAGTGGGATAGTCATTAATACTCAAGACCCTTAGAAAGATGCTTCTCTTGGCTTTTTGCAAAGCCATATTCTCAACCTTGACCTCTCATTTCTAAGATTTCAAAGACAGCATGGCCTTTAAAAACAACCTATAGTGGGCGCGTGTGGGTGGCTTAGTTGGTTAAGTGACTCTTGGGTTTCGGCTCCGGTCATGCATGATCGCAGGATCCTGAGATCATGCCCTGTGTTGACAAGAGTTTGCTTGTCCTTCTCCCTCTGCATTCCCCCTCCCTGGAGTAAATAATTAAAAAAATAAAATAACATTTAGTGTTGTTAAATAAACTCTTCTCACTGCCAATTAAATCTTTACAGAACACAAAGTGAAGAAAAATAGTACTCAACAAAAGGAGAGAAGAACAAATCACATGTGAAGTGGCTAGCAAAACACACACAGTTCTTAAGATGGCATTAATTAGAATGTAGGTCCAGAACAAAGATAACCCTCTGTGCTTGTCAGGCAGGACCGCTCATTCTGTGCTAGTCTTGGAAGTCATTTAAGTGGAATATGAAAATAAAAAGGCAAGAATGAATGAATGAGGTTCAAAATCAAGTAAATTAAATGATTTGCCCTAAGTCATCAAACTAATAATGTAGGAACCAGAATTTCAACCCAGGGGGCTCCATTTCTCAGTTTCCTGGCTAATTCTCATTGCACACTATTAGCTTTCCAACACCTCCCTCTCTATCCCAACTCCCAATTTTTCAGATGCTCCAAAAAACAGACCTAAAAGAAAATATTCTACCCCTTGACACTTCTCTCGATTCCCTTTCCCTAATGACAGTTGGAGAAAAGACCACTAAAAATGTGACCCAATGCATTCCCCACTTTTGTTGGTTAGATTGTGCTGCCAACATACCTAGTTCAGCACATCATAGCTACAATTCCTTAATTCAATATATACATATCACAGACATATATATATAATACATATTTTTAAATATGGAAAAAATACATATATAAAAGAACGACCTTAAAGCACAAAGAATACATCTGATAAGATCTAGTATTCATAACATACTGAACACATATAACTCAATAATATAAGAAAAATAATCCAATTAAAAGTGGACAAAGGATTTAGACATTTCACCAAAGAAGATACATAAATGATCAATCATATGAAAAAATGCTCAATACCATTAATTAGTAATTAGAAAAATTCAAAGAGACTCTTACTAGGATGTCTATCATAAAAAAGACAGTAACAAGTGTCGACAAGGACATAAAGAAATTGGGGCCCTTTTACATTACTGATGAGAAGGTAGAATGGTGCAGTTTGGCAGCAAAACAGTCTGGCAGTTTCTCAAGAAGTTAAACATAGAGTTACCATATGATCCAGGAATTCCATTCCCTGGTACATAGCATACAACCACCCAAAAACCTGTACACAAAAATATTCACAGGAGCATCATTCATAACAGCCAAAAAGTGGAAACAACCTAAGTATCCAACAATTGATAATCAAAATGTGGTAGATAGCTATACAATTCAGCCATAAAAAGGAATGAAATACTAATACGCATTATAACATGGATGAACCTTGAAAAAATACTAAGTGAAAGAAGCCAGTCACAAAAGACCATACACTATCTGATTCCATTTATACAAAATACCTGTAATGGGCAAATCTATAAAAATAGAAAGTAGACTAAGGGTTGCCAGGGGTTGGAGGGAAAGGGCTGGGAGTGACTGCTAATGGGAACACGGTTTTTTTTTTTTTTTGGATGATGAAAATGTTTAGAATTAGGTAGCAGTGAGAATTGTTCAATAACATACAATCTACTCAGAGATTTAGAACCTGTTTCCTCCTCAATCAAGTTATGATAACTAATAGTATTAAGTAATGTATAGAATTGTGGAATTACCATATTGTATACCTAAAACTATGATACAGCATGTTATACTAGAATTTTTTCAATAAATAAAAAATAATAGCATGTGCCTCTTCACACTGTTGTGATAATAAATGAGATGATGTATGCACTGAGTTCAGCTTAGCAAGCAATCTGAAGACACTAGGCACTATTACTATTATGTTAGTATTACCGATAATAAAATAATAATACCAAGAATGACAAGGATTTGGAAAAATGGCTTTCTCATATACTGTGAGAAATTTTCTGAATAGCATTTTGGTACTACCAGTGTACATGGGAATGACTCTATGTCCTTAAGAAAAAACTACTAGACCCAGGAACCCTCTTTGTAGGAGTACTAATTAGAGAAGTGCATAAGGGATTATGTGTAAACGTTTCCACCAAAATATTACATAATAGCAAGAAATGGAAACAACCTAAATGTTTATAAATATGTTCATTAATTAAAAATGAGCTTGCAGCAATGAAAAAATGGGCTATCCAACAATTAAAATTAATTTTTTATTGGCATGAAAAACTGTTATGAAATCCAGGTAAGTGGGGAAAAGTTATAGACCTTTTTTAAAAAAGGCTTTTTAAAGTACAGAAATAAAAAAAAAGAAGTACAGAAATATAACAATACATATCTAGAAAAATGTCTGGAAACAGATCATCTAAACTTTCACACTGTGAGTAATTTTCATTTTCTTCAGTTTTCTTTTATGTTTCTACAATAAATATATGTCACTTGTGGAAAATGTACTTTTGTTTTTTTCTTTTTAAAATAGCATGTACTAAATACACGATATTTTTAATTCTTACTCCTCCATAAGGCATATCACCACTCTAACCTACCCATCCTATCCCCACTTTGTTAGTAAAATCTTATGTAAACAAGTGGACAGAACATATACATCAATAAGAAAACAGAAGACTTGAACAACACCATAAACCAACTGGATCTAACAGATACATATAACACTGTGCCCCAAAACAGTAGAATACACATTTTCCCCAAATGTACATTCTCCAGCACAGAGTATATGTTAGGCAAAAAAAAAAAAAAAAAAAAAAAAATCTCAGTAAATTTAAAATCATATGAAGGGGATCTCTGGGTGGCGCAGCGGTTTGGCGCCTGCCTTTGGCCCAGGGCACGATCCCGGAAGTCCCATGTCGGGCTCCCGGTGCATGGAGCCTGCTTCTCCCTCTGCCTATGTCTCTGCCTCTCTCTCTCTCTGTGTGACTATCATAAGTAAATTTAAAAAAAAAAATCATTATGAAGTTTTTTCTCCAACCACAAAGGAATGAAACTTGAAATTTAAAAAAAGAAAAGCTGCAAATATCATAATTTATGAAAAATAAACAACACACTCTTAAACCACCAATGGAACAAAGAAGAAATCACAATATAAACTGGAAAGTAGGGGCACCTGGGTGGTTCAGTCAGTTGAGCATCTGCCTTTGGCTCAAGATGTGTTCTAGGGTCCTGGAACCTGGCAGTATTGGGCTCCCTGCTTATGTTCTTTCTCTCCCTCAAATAAATATATAAAATCTTTTTAAAAAAAAAAGACCTCAAATCAATTATCTAACTCTACACTTTAACAAACTAGAAGAAGAAAAGGAAATTAGCCCCAAAGCTAACAGAAGGAAGGCAATGATCAAGATTAGAGTGAAGACAGAAAACACAAATAAGAGAAAAATCAATGAAATCAAAACCAGATTCTTTAAAAAGACCAACAAAATTGGCAAACCTTTATTTAGCTAGACTGACAGAGAAAAAAACAATAGAAGATACAAATAACTATAATAAAAAATGAAAGCAGCAACATTGATACCACCTTTTTTTGTATATTTTTTTATTGGAGTTTGATTTGCCAACATATAGCATAACATCCAGTGCTCATCCCGTCAAGTGCCCCCCTCAGACTGGGTGACAGGCACTGAGAGGGGCTACCAACTTTAAAGAAATAAAAAGGACAAGGGCACCTCACTGGCCCAGTCAGTAGAGCTTTCAACTCAATCTCAGGGTCATGAATTCAAGCCCCGTGTTTGGCATAGAGCCAGGAGAAGAGAAGCCAAGACTAGACATAGGATTATAAGAGAAAACTATGAACAACTGTATGCCAACAAACTTGATGACCTAGATGAAAGGGACAAATTCAAAAAAAAAAAAAAAAGGGACAAATTCTTAGCAATTTACAAATTATTTAAACTGACCCAAGACGAAACAGAAAAATCTGAAGAAACCTATCATATGTAAACAGATTGAATTAATTATCAAAAATCTCCCAACAAAGAAAAGTCCAAGACTTAGATGGCTTTATGGTGAATTATACCAAACATTCAAAGAATTAATGCCAGGGATTCCTGGGTGGCTCAGGGTTTAGCGCCTGCCTTTGGCCCAGGGTGCAATCCTGGAGTCCCGGGATCGAGTTCCACGTCGGGCTCCCGGCATGGAGCCTGCTTCTCCCTCCTCCTGTATCTCTGCCTCTCTCTCTCTCTCTCTCTCTCTCTCTGTCTATCATAAAATAAATAAATCTTTTTAAAAAATAAAATAAATAATTAATGCCAATCCTTCTTAAACTCCTCCACAAAACAGAAGACCAAGGAAAACTTCCTAACTCATTCTAAGATGCTAGAATTACCCTAATACAAAAGCCAGACAAAAACATCACAAGAAAAGAAAATCGTAGGCCAATATCTCTCATGAATATAGATGCAAAAATACTCAACAAGGAAAAAATAAATAAATAAAAATTAAAATAAATAAGTAAATAAAAATTAAAAAAAAAAAAAAAACAAGGGGTGCCTAGGTCGCTCAGTGGTTAAGCATCTGTCTTTGGCTCAGGTCAGGATCAGGTCCTGGGATTGGAGTTCCACAGCGAGGAATCTGCTTCTCCCTCTAGCCCTCCCCCTGCTCATGCTTGCTCTCTCGCTCTCCAATAAATAAATAAAATCTTAAAAAACAAAAGGCACTATGAAGAAAGTGAAAAGACAACATACAGAATAGGAGAAAATACTTGCAAATCATATATCTGATAAGGGCCCAATATACAGAATACATAAAGAGCTCTTATATCTCAACAAAAAAAAAAACAAACAAAAAACAATTAAAAGAAAAACTGGGCAAAGAATCTGAATACACATTTCTCCAAAGAAGATAGACAAATGCTAATAGGCACATGAATGCTCCATATCATTGGTCATAGGGAAATACAAAACTAATGACATACAACTTTACACTCGCTAGGATGGCCATAATCCATAATCTTCCTTCGAAAGATCAAAAATAACAAATGTTGGCAAAGATGTAGACAAATTGCTGAATGGGATATAAAATGGTGTCCCTGCTGTGGGGAAATAGTTTGGCAGTTCCTCAAAAAAGTTAAACATGGGGAGGGCACTTGATGGGATGAGCACTGGGTGTTATACCATATGTTGGCAAATCAAATGAAATTTTTTTTAAAATGTAGGGGGAAAAAAGGTTAAACATGGAATTACATTTGATGCAGCAATTCCAGTTCTAGGTATATACCCAAAAGAACTAAACATAGGTATTCAACAAGTACGTTTACACAAATGTTCCTAGCTCAGTATCTACAATGTGGAAACCACAAACAGATAAACAAAATATGGAAGATACATATAATGGAGTATCATTCAACCATAAAAAATAATAAAGCACCAGGGATGCCTGGGCTGTTCAGTTCGGCCCAATTTTGGTTCAGGTCACCATCTCAGGGTTGTGGGGTCAAGCCCGTGTCAGGCTCCACACTCAGCACAGAGTTTGCTTGTCCCTCTTCCCCCACACTGCCCCCCCCACTCATGCTTGTGTGCATACATGCATGTGTGCTCGCTCTCTCATAAATAAATTAATTAATCAAATAAATAAATTCTTTTAGAAAAACAGTAAAGTGCCAATATATGCTGTAAGAATGAACCTCAAAAATACTATGCCAAGTGAAAGAAGCCACAAAGAAAAAGTACCATATTATATGATTCTGCTTAAATAAAATATCCAGAATAAGTAAATCCATAGAGATGAGACATAAAGCAGATTATTGTTGCCAGGGGATGAGGGAGGGGCGACTGATTGAGGATGCCAGTTTAATGAGTATAGGTCTCCTCTGGGTGTGATGGAAATGTTCTGAAACTATACAGAGATGACAGCTGCACAAGGCTGTGAATGTGCTAAATGCCATTGCATTGTACACTTTTAAACAGTGAATTTTAAGACAGAGAGAGAGAGAGGGAGGGAGGGAAAGAAGGTTCAAAGTGCCTATACCCACAACACAACAAAGGGGAGAACAGAGTCACTGATGCAGCTGAAAAGGTAAGTGTGTTAGACTTGGTGCAGCCCCTCAGGTGATCTCTAGCATTCCTCTCGCCCGGGTCCTCCTTCACATCCTACTTCTCGGACCCACATCACCCGTTATATACCTTTTTCCATATAAAAACCAACTGGTATCACGCTCCTCTATTTCTTCTCCCCGCCTCCAGACCTCTTGGACATAAATGCATGCTGCTTTCTCTCCCCTGGAACCGATGAGGAGATGTGACCATGTGCTTTAGAACTCTAAGTGACATTGTAAGGGCAAAGCGTGAAGTTCCAAAAGGAAGGCTTCTTTACCTTTGCAAGTTCTCTTCTTAGCTCTTCTTGCTCCTCCTCTGATAGGGTCTCTGTGGCACCAATTGTGGCAACAACATCTTCTCCTTCCTCGGGTACTGGGTCTGTTCTCAGCAGACCTTGTTGAGGATTAAAAAAAAAAAAAAAAAGTCTGAAAAGTATGAAAACTAAGTAAGATTCTCCCTTAGGCTCCTGTAACTGCCCCAGCGAGAATAAAACCAATTAGACTGGATCCACACATCAACTTTCTGTACCTTCAAATGACCTGGCTCTCCCAGGAAAGGACAAAAGAAAAGTCTGACCTACCGCTAAAAACCACCAAGTTATACTCTGCCAAAAATGAATTTAGAATTCATATTTGCTTGGCTTCTCTGTTCCTTTGCTCAGTCACAATATAGTTACTCCAAAGCAGAAGAGTTAAGATGCCAAAAATGGGCTCTTGGCAAGGCTTAAAATGCTAAGCTAGTAAATCAGCGTGACTAGTAATTCACACTAACAAGGAAAGGGGTTTGTAAATGTCTCTAGCTTCCTCTGCTAATCAAATCCAGCACCTAACCTCAAGTCAAGAACTGAACAAGCTCAGAGCCTACAGAAATTTTATTCCTCCCCCCAAAACAAGAAAGAAATTGTATTTCATTTCTTTCCATTGTTAGTGGAGATAGAAAACACCACCTTGTGGCTTTTAAAATAAATATATTAATATATATATTACATATATATCATCCAGATAATGTTTAAAAAGTCCTAATGTATACAGAAATGACCAACAGCAACATAGAAGTTTTCCATATTATTTAAGAACAATAAGGCCACAG
This sequence comes from Nyctereutes procyonoides, assembly GCF_905146905.1. Lineage (NCBI taxonomy): Eukaryota > Metazoa > Chordata > Mammalia > Carnivora > Canidae > Nyctereutes > Nyctereutes procyonoides. Next base: position 1,904,997 of record NW_026575035.1, on the reverse strand, counting down.
CCCCTCCCCTTGAATGGAGCCAACCACTATGGGTCTTTCAGGAAGAATGTGGTATTTCTCAACTGGCCAAGGAGGCATCTGACCCTCTGCAATTCTCCCTTCTCTTCTGCCCAACCACCCATGCACAAAGCTAGGGTGAGGCCAGCAAGGCGCCCCTACCCACAAACCTTGGGTGCAAAATTTAAGGTGGTACCAAAAAACTCAATATAAATAATATTTTCATGCAATATTTTTAGAAAAGTTAATTCAAAGAATCTATAAAAAAATATCACAATTTTCTTTTTAAAGATTTTATTTATTTATTTATTTATTTATTCATGAGAGAGAGAGAGAGAGAGAGAGAGAGAGAGGCGCGCAGAGACACAGGCAGAGGGAGAAGCAGGCTCCATGCAGGGAGCCTGATGTGGGACTCATCCCGGGTCTCCAAGATCACACCCTGGGCTGAAGGCGGCGCTAAACCACCAGGCTGCCCCAAAATATCACAATTTTAAATAGACAGGCTCAGTATTGTTGACTTTTTCCTTCCACCTCAGCCTCCAAATTGGCTTTGCACAGTACTGTTCCTGATCTTGTCTTTATTTAAAAGTTTCGTATTTTGTTCAACATGATTTCATCTTAATTTTTTTGAATACTATGTTAACATATTATTGGTCTCGACTGCAGAGCATTTTGGTGCCCTATTAAATTTACAGCTAGGGGCACCTCGGTGGCTGAGTGGTTGAGCGTATGCCTTTGGCTCAGGTTGTGATCCCAGGGTCCTGGGATCGAGTTCCACATCGGGCTCCCTGCAGGGAGCCTGTTTATCCCCCTACCGATGTCTCTGCCTCTTCCTGTGTATCTCTCATGAATAAATAAATAAAATCTTAAAAAAAAATTTTACAGCTAAGGCAGGTGGCTGCTGGCCCCCCTTGCCTTACCCTAGTCACAGTTCTGCCCATACATTCCTATATCACAGAGGTTTGGGTTTTCACAGTCTCCTCTGGCAACAGATTTTTTTGCACAGGGAACCAGGGAAAAGTCTCCTCCTTTTCCTGCTCTTCGCCTCTTTCTGCCAGTGGGCATTACAGCAGACGCAGAGCCCCACCACCCCACACCCATTTCTGAGAAGAGCTAGTTCAGCCATAGCAGCAATGTGGCATCACGCCCAAATCAGGATGCCAGGCAGCAGATGACAGACTTCACGGGCAGGCAGAAAGGCAGGAGAGAGAATAAACCACGCTGTTCAACAAGCAGCCAGCGCCATGGCAAGCCTAAAGAAGTATAGGATGTGTATGCACACTGTGGAAAAGGTACAGAGACACCCTTTACGGGGCCTGTTGCATATAAACTGCTAATGGCCCTTAATAATCATAACAGCAATAATCATGAGCATAACATGCCAAAACAGTGCCCACTCGAGGGGCGTTTACAGAACTGTGAAAGGAATAAAAGCAATACAAAGAAAACAACTAAAAAAAAAAAAAACCACAAACTGGAGCAGCAAACAAAATATGATTGAGTCTTCTAATGCACAGACAATACGTGACAGGTACAATCAGTAGATGAAAAAGCCCAATGAGTAATTGCTTCTGTAGGCCCCCTCTAAAATATCTTCAGGCTGCCCAAGTCATATTTCTGTACTAGAAATCTGATCGTGTCACTCTCTAGCTTGCAATCCTCTAGTGGTTGGTTCCCTGTTGTTTTCAAGACAAAACTCAACCCCGTAGCTTAGCACGCAGGACTTACTGGACCCATCCCCCTGCTATCTGTCATTGGAACCCTCATACTCCAACTCCAGCCAAAACAAACTACAGATAAGGTACGTACAGTCAGAAATCACTGAGTAGGGTCCATATACACTTGCAAATTTATCCCCTATACCAGATTATGTGACAAGAGAGTCCAAGATTGAGGGTGGAAGGGGAGTATTTGGTAGCAAGCACATAAGACAATATAGTCAGAACTACAACAGAGTTCATAATGAATACTCTTCATTTTTAAGGTTTTGTTCTGACTTTTCAAGTCTCCAACTAGAACAGGACTCAAAAAAATCTAACAAAACTCTGCTTTTTGTTGCTTTTTAGCAAGGGCTCTTTCATGTCTTTTAATAGTTTGCAAAACTGCTTAAGGGGAAAAATGGAATATCTAACTACTAATAATGCTTTATGCACAAATGCCCACTTCCAAAAAGAATCTAGGGGGATTGATACTATTCAAGTATTTAGTTAGGCTAGCAGAGAAAATAAATGTCTCAGAAAAGGGGGTCATGTAGTTGTCCACAGTTGGCTCAGACCTTGAGATTTTATATTAGGAATCATTAGTAACATAGGAATTACAGGTTCTGCTTTTTCCATATAAGCCTGTAGGTGGCAGCAAGTTATCAACATTACAATTTTAAGGTGTGGTTTGTTTTAGGGTAATCAGACGGGGGTGGGGGGATGGAAAATGAATACAAAGGGAGAACAGAAAGGTAGAAGTCAAAATCACTGGCAAAACATGACAATCATGACTTAGGATAATTATTAATAACCACAGCCACCCCCTCAGAGTGCATTCCGTATATATTCAAATCTGAACTAAGTGGTCCAAATATATTACATCATTTGTGTACAACACTGCTATGATGCAGGGATCCCCATCCCCATTTCCAGAGGGGAAGACAAGCTTAGAGATTAAGCAACTTGCCCATGGCAGCACTTGAATCCATGGTGGGGTTACAATTCTGAACCTCAACAGCTTGATGTGAAAGTATATGCTTAAAATCACTGATTTCTATAATACAAATGAAGAAAAGAGCAGGGAGCTGAAGCTCAAACTTGTATGATATCTAGAAGCAATAATAAAGACCCTGCACAGAGGAAATGAACCTGACCGACCAGATCAAAAGCAATCTCTTCGTTTCCAAATGTACAATTTCTCCAAACCTGGAGCCTTACAAGTTTTTCTAAGTATTATCCAATTTCCCATATGTTCAGTAAGAGTGCAATATTTATTGTAGAGGCAGAGTCTGGCTTTGGGAAGAAAAAAAAACTTCTCATTCACAACACAAGTTGGGAAACGGGAGCATTTTAACATACAATTCCTTAAAACTATAAATACTCCCAAAAAACAATTCTTGTTCAATCATTAATTTTAATGTTTCTCCTCAGAATCTCATGGGAAACCGTTTTTTTTTTTTTAAGATTTTATTTATTTATTCATGAGAGGCACAGAGACAGAGAGAGGCAGAGACACAGGTGGAGGGAGGAGCAGGCTCCACGGAGGGAGCCCAACGTAGGACTCAATCCCAGGTCTCCAGGATCACACCGTGGGCCGAAGGCAGCACTAAACCACTGAGCCACCGGGGCTGCCCTGAGAAACCATTTTTAAAAGAAGACAAAGAAGGACAAAATATGATTAATATTTGTTGAGATCTAATACACCAACCAGGGAGATTCACATTACCTCATTTTTGAAAAAACATCTTACAACCAAAACCTGATGAAAGGAGTATTATTTATTTCCACTGGGAAAGTGAGACCCTCTGCGGTTAGTCATTTGCCCAGAATCACAGGTGAGATTAAAATGTGGGTTTATCTGACTCCAAACTCTTGCTCTTTCACGTACACTTTTTCTTAGAGAAATTCCAATGAGCAGGGAGGACAAAGGGCAGGTGACAGAAGCCACGAAGGGCAAGCAGTAGGCAGAGGGCTGGGGCCTTCTACACAGGGACTTCCAACTTCCCCCAGGGTGGAAGAGCACATGTGGATCCCCAGCTGAAGTCACAGGTACCATTATCCAGCCCAAGCGACTAAAAATTGGGGATAATTTGTTCCTTCTGGTTATTACTATTCTGGCCACCTCCTTCATTCCTGTAGCTGTGCATACAGATAGTCCACCTGCCTCCCTTCCGAGGAGTTATGGAGCAGAGAGAGCTGGGAGCCCATTGGCAAGCCAACGGTCGGGCACCCAGGTGAGAGTCCCACTGTCAAGAGTGGGCAACAGGGAAGAGGAACAGAGACCAGGAGGACCATGCTCCCACAATCAGAGACCAAGAGACCATGCCCCCTCAATCCGAGGACACAATTAAATTTTGAACTTGAGATGCACTGAACAGCCAACCAGTAAAGCGGTCCTTATGGCATAGCGGTTTATCACTGGTAAACATGCTCCAAAACTTGCAAAATGGGTGTCAGGGGCTTAGAAAATCACACACTTCTCCTTCAGCAAAGTCTGCATCACAGACATTACATGCTGAGAAAAATAAAGCAAGACATGGATTATTGCCAGGTGAAAAGCAATTCTGGTTAAGTTAGATAATGCATGTGAAGATGTTTCTGGAGGTAAACTTGGTTTTACTCTAAAAAATAAGCACAGGAGTGTTATGGTCAACATGTATGTCTGAGTAAATCAAAAAGGATGTCAATAAGCATTAAAATTTTTTTTATTTTTTTTAAATCTTTTTTTTTAAAGATTTATTTATTTATTTATTCATGGCAGACACAGAGAGTGAGAGGCAGAGATGCAGACAGAGGGAGAAGCAGGCTCCATACAGGGAGCCCGACGTCGGACTCGATCCCGGGACCCCAGGATCACACCCCGGGCTGAAGACGGCGCTAAACCACTGAGCCACCAGGGCTGCCCTGCATTTAAAAAAAATTTTTTTAAAGCAGTGTCTTTAGTCTTTTAACTTGCAGCAATTTTCCCCCTTCCTCAACAAATACTATAGTGGTACATCCTAACATCCATGGTGTCTTGGAAGAAATGAAGTATGATACTCCACACTCCTGAGAACTTGTTAGCAACTTGAGGAAAACGAAGTGCTTAGGTGTCTGGCTTTAGTGGAAATGTGTGTGATGAACAAGCATGATAGGGAAGAGCAAAGATCAATGGAAAAAGAGTTCAGCCTTGAACATGTCTCTAGGTGCACACTATAAAGTCCTGATGTCACAGCCGTATCTTTTCATTTCAGTGCTCACGGTGCCAAGAACAGAACAAATGTTAATGCTTTATTTGAACTGACTGGTTAAAGATTTATTCAAATCAAGTTCTCTTTACTTTCCCATGCATACCCATCTATTTGACAAATACTGCCAAAAATGTCAACCAGGTATTTTTTTTAAAATACAAATTTTGAACCTACAATTAAAATTAAGCCATGATTAAGAGTTTGGTGAGTATCTTTCTGCTCAAGTGCTATGGAGGCAGCCCATGCCACCCCATATTGGAGCACCCCCCCAAACATTTCCCTTTGGTTCACCTTTGACCTTTGACTCAATTAAGACCAACTGCTTCTCCTCAAGACCTTCTACAACTATCATTTAAAAACTCCTTAGCCTGGGGATCCCTGGGTGGCGCAGTGGTTTGGCGCCTGCCTTTGGCCCAGGGCGCGATCCTGGAGACCCTGGATCAAATCCCACATCGGGCTCCCGGTGCATGGAGCCTGCTTCTCCATCTGCCTATGTCTCTGCCTCTCTCTCCCTCTCTCTCTCTGTGACTATCATAAATAAATAAAAATTAAAAAAAAAATAAAATAAAATAAAAACTCCTTAGCCATTTTTTAAATAATTTCAGATCTGAGAAATTTTGCATCATTTTATTTAAACACTTTATTAATAAGTAAGATGAGGAAATGGGGCAGAGATTTTTTTTTAAGAGTCGATAAAGCAGGAACTTTGAAATTAGATGGTTCTGTAGATTGACTTGTGTCCCCCAAAAAGACACATTTCATTTCCTAACACCCAGGACCCACAAATGTGTTTTTGTTTGGAAACAGGTTTTTGTAAATATAGTCAAGATGAAATCACAGTATATCAGGGTGGGCCCTAATCCAATGTGTCCTTATAAGAAGAAGGAAATCTAGACAGAGAAACCCAGAGCAAACAACATGGAAATATATGAGCCCATAGAGGCCCAGGGACAACTCCACATGATAATAGAAGCAGACTGGAGGGATATAGCTGCAAGCCACAGAATGCCAGGACTGCCAGCAACTGCCAGAAGCTAAAATGAGGCAAGGAAGAATTTCCCTACAGAGGGAGCATGGCCCAACTGACACCTTCATTTTGGATTTCTAGCCTCCAGAACAGAGATAGAACACATTTCTCTTAAGTCATTCTATTTGGGGCACTTTATTATGGCAGCCCTAGGAAGCTGAGCCCTCAAAAAACCCCTTGCATATTTAAAAAACAACACAAAATACCACCTGCCTCTCCAGGGTTTTCTAAGAACACTTTAAAGGATTATGAACATGGAGAGCGGGCACATGTTAGATGTTCAGTAGGGATGTACTACTGCCCCACTTCTCCACGTGCTACAAGTCTTCCCAGTTACTTCCTATCTCCTCACCCATGAAGCATGGCTCACAGGTCCCCTCATTCCCCATCTCTCTTCAACCCCATCACCTGGCATCTGCCTCTCCTCTGCATCCTCAACATGACAGCTGTCAATCACGATGTCATTTGATGTCTCCAAGGCATCAGCACTGAACCTTGGTCTGGAATCTCCGTTCCTGTGTTATCTCCCCATCCAATCGCCCCAGATTTGTCTTACATCTGAGATATGGCTTCATCTCACTCCCCCAGGCATCTCCTTCATGCCTCCCCTCCAAACCTACCACTCTTGCCTTGATTCAGGCTCTCATGATGCCTTGCTCAGATTCTTGTCCCTAAAGCTCCCTGAGGGTGTCCGTCCCTCCAATCCATTCACCACCCTGCCATCAGAGTAAGCTTCTAATGTAGGACTCAGACCATGGCACTCCCCTGCCTTAAATACCTCCAGGGCTTCCCACCTCTTATTGCTCTTGACAATCTGGGGCAATCTTGCTCTGGACAATCTTGACAATGACAACACCCACCAACACACTCACTACCTTTCCCAACCTGCAGTCCCTATGAAGACATGCTTTTATTTTTTTTTTTTAAGTAACATATTAACTCAAAAAGTAAAACTGCCTCCCCTACGTTTTTTGCCCATTTTTTATGGTAAAATATACAACATAAAAGTTGCCATCCTAATCCATTTTTAAGCATACAATTCAGTGGCACAAATAACATTCACAATGTTGTACAACTTCCACTGTCTCAAAACACACACACACACACACACACAACTTCCATTGTCTCTTTCCCAAATCATGTTCCTTTTTTTTTTTTTTTTAAACGTGTTTGCACCTCTTATTTTCACTTCTGGAAACCCCCTCCTTATTTCCAAGTCATATTCACTTCAATAAATCAGTTTTAAGTGTCTCCTGTTCTTGTAAGCTTTCCCTGGATCCTGTGTCCAGGTTCCGCTCTGGGTACAACACGCTGTAATGTCTACTGCACTTAGGATACAGCCTGATGGGCTGGGCAACATTTGACCTCAGCACTGTGCTCCAGTCCTGCATCTTCAGCCCAGCATCATATCTGGTACACAGACACTCATTAGCATGCTCCAAATAAATGTGTACATGAAGGTACACAGTTGAGTTAGAGATAAGAACTCGGTGTCCCTATGCTGTCATTGTATCTTGAGATTTTTATTTTTTAAAAAAAGATTTGTATTTATTTATTTATTCATGAGAGACACAGAGAGAGAGAGGCAGAGACACAGGATGAGAGAAGCAGGCTCCATGCAGGAAGCCCAATGTGGGACTTGATCCTGGGGCCCCAGGATCACGCCCTGGGCCAAAGGCAAGGTGCCAAACTGCTGAGCCACCCAGGCGTCCCAAGATTTTTATTTTATACCTCATTCTTATTTCACTGCTTCACCTACACGAGGCTTTCTATTTAGAGCAGACATAATTTTTTTAATTTTTTAAATAAAACACATGAAATGTCATTTTCTAAAGAAATACAACTTCTGTCTCACACATAATCTATACCAAGATTGTTACATCTGGAGGTCATATACCTTCATTATTGCAGGCAAACTGTGTTCACAGCCAAACGCACCATACCTTTATGGGGGAGAAGGGAGCAAGTGATATTACAGAGGGAAAAATATGATGTCAGCTGCTCCCAAGATACACACTTAGAAGAGAAGAAGATGCAGAGGAAGTAAGCTGAGATATTTGCTTACTTAGTTAACATGAGGACTACACAAGAGCCCTAGAAGCTTCTCTACGAAATAAAACTGTACACACGGGATACCTGGATATCCAGCTCAGTTGGCTAAGCATCTGCCTTCAACTCAAGTTGCGATCCCAGGGTCCTAGGATTGAGTCCCGCATGGGATACCCTGCTCCATGGGGAGCCTGCTTCTTCCTCTTTCTCTGCCTCTCACTGTTTCTCATAAATAAATAAATAAAATCTTCAAAAAATATATAAATAGGGGCACCTGGGTGCCTCAGTAGGTTAAGCATCTGCCTTTGGCTAAGGTCATGATCTCAGGGTCCTGGGATTGAGCACCACATGGGGCTCCCCACTAAGTGGGGAGTCTGCTTCTCCCTCTCCCTCTGCCCCCTCTCTCATTCTGCTCTCTCCCCCAAATAAATAAAACTGGAGGTATTTATTTATATGGACGTATATACCTTCTTTACACAGCCTTTAAAGATGCTACAAAGGCTTTAGGACCAGGGTAGGAATAAGAAATTTTAGTTTCTAAGGGTTGTTTTACATAAGCACAAGCAAGAGTAAATAAATATATGCCTTAAAAAAAAAAAAAAAACCCTAGGGACACAAAAAGAGATACAATGCACAGTTCAAAATGTCTTTAGTGGTACTATCCAAAAAGATCGCAAGACAAAGATATTTTCCCTGTTAGAAGTCTGTGCAGAGGGATCCCTGGGTGGCGCAGTGGTTTAGCGCCTGCCTTTGGCCCAGGGCGCGATCCTGGAGACCCGGGATCGAATCCCACATCAGGCTCCTGGTACATGGAGCCTGCTTCTCCCTCTGCCTGTGTCTCTGCCTCTCTCTCTCTCTGTGACTATCATAAATAAACTAAAAAAAATTAAAAAAAAAATAAATAAAGAGCACTTACTGTTTAAAAAAAAAAAAAAAAAGAAGTCTGTGCAGAGAAGACTCTGCTCTCTGGGTCTTCTCTGTTCCAAATGTAATAAAATCCCAGCAGAGGCAGGAGGAATATTTGGAAGTCCTCACAACAAAGTCAGATCCTAAACAAGCAAGACCCTTCTCTCTTGTAAGAAACCCTAAACACAGGGGCACCTGGGTGGCTCAGCGGTTGAGTGTCTGCCTTCGGCTCAGGGTGTGATCCTGGGGTCCTGGGATCGAGTCCTGCATTGGACTCCCCACAGGGAACCTGCTTCTCCCTCTGCCTAAGTCTCTGCCTCTGTGTGTCTCTCATAAAAAAATAAATAAAATCTTTAAAAAAGAAAGAAAGAAAGAAAGAAAGAAAGAAAGAAAGAAAGAAAGAAAGAAAGAAAGAAAGAAAGAAAGAAAGAAAAAACCCCTAAACACAAAAGATCTATTTAACACAGGGCTTCTCAAGCACAGCACAAGGGGGCATTTTGAGCAGGAGCATTGTGGTTGGGGCTGTCCTGTGCATCACCCCATGTGGCATGCAGGCATTCACCCACTTGACGTCCCCAAAGATAAGTGCTGTTGTGACAACCAGAATCATCTCAAAATTGGCTCTTGGCATGGCCAGAAGGCCTGCAGGAGGGAAAAACTGCCCTAGGTTGAAAACTACTGACTTCGGCAAGGGAGTACCTGCCATTTGACACAGATTATCTTCAGAAGAAAGCAATTCAGTAGCACAGGCCATGAAAACGCTGTATTTCTTAAGGATATAATCTTTCCATATTTGCCGGTGGTGATACCGTACAAGAGTAGGAGAGAAAAATGAGTCTACTAATTGTCATTGGGGCAGCAAGGAACAAAAAGCTGAGGAACCTTGACCCACTCCATCTGGGGAAAGAACCAGAACCCAAGAGATGAACTGGGCAGTATCAGGGCCACTGAAGAGGAGTATAAGTGGGTTGAGGAGGGGAGGCAGGCAGCTCTCAGGCCAGAAGAGAAAAGAGAGCTGGGACCCAGATGGGCAGAGAAGGCTCTGAAAGCAGAGCCCTGGTCAGAGGTCAACTTGCAACCCAAAAAGGTCACCCTCCCAAAACCTCACAGAAAGAGTGGAGGAGGAAGGAAAGATCACAAAGGTAGAACACATTAGTATTTTCAAATGCTTTACTCACCTCCTCCAGAAATTCCTAAACTGACCCTTAAGTCTCTTTCATCTTAAAAAAAAAAAAAAGAGGGGGAGGGATCTTCAGGTGCTTACTTCAGAACCATCTGTTCTCCCAACCCCAATCAAGTGTAAAATGAGTAACTAGGACAACTCAACAAAAGACAGATCAAAGGTCAGCCATGGAGCAATGCAGGGGTCCCCAGGGAGGGTGTCATTTCCATTCTTAAATTTCCTCTGTAGGAATAAGTTCTTCGTATCTTCAATTCTGCTCTGATTTTTACTTCGTAAACCACGTTATCTGCTCTTGAAGACCTTCACAATTAATTACACGTAACTTTCAAGAAGTAATAATGACTTCCCTAAAAAGAAGTGAGAATGACACAGAGTAGAAACCAAAAAGGTAATAAGACAGATATGAAAAGGACTCTGAGCTAAGGAATTCTAGCTTGGTTTTAGAGTTTCAAATATGACAGCATAAAACTAAAATGTCAGATGTTTAAATGGCTCCTGCTCCTATTTCCTGAAGTCACTAGAAATAACCAAAGGTGTTTGTTTCATACAACAGGGCTGCGTCTTTCTGTACATTAAAAAAAAAAAAATCAAGAGGAAGAGTGGTTCTACATAAAAAGGACTTGGGAAATTATCTGTGTAGGTGTTCACTGAGGGATGAGAAAATGCAGCACAGGACACTAGCAGAGAGACGGCTGTGCTGACCATCAAGTGCAAAAACCAATGGAGTCCATGTCAAAGTGGGGCATAAGCAATCAACACGCTACCCCCCATGGTAAAGTCCTTGTTGGACAAGAGATTACACCTGGAATGATTAACCTGTTCTATAATATCTATCGCCAAAGAGGCCAAGAGAATGAGATCAAAAAGTAAAAAATCACTAGCTTGGCGACAGAGGGATGAGTGTGAGACCCAATGGGGGCTGAGCTTTGTGATTTGGGGCTTTACAACACCTCTCTTGGCCTCAAGCCGTAGGGAAGAACAGTGATCAAAAAAGACTCACATCCCTAATGGAACTTACATTCCAGATTCTGAAAATTAGAAGTCAGTTTAAAAAAAAAAAAAAGTCAGTTTTTCAAACCATGGACTGTGAAAATCCATTTAGCAGTACCAAACGAGCATTTTAAAAAGAACAAATGGAATGATATATCAGAATACACCATGAATAGTAAAGATAAGTTCTGTTTTCACAGAATCCTGCCTCAATGATGGCTATTTGTATTGATGAGGGTTGTGGGTCAAGACATATAAGGTATTCTGAATGTGGCTTGGTCGTACCAAAGCACTTAAAAAAACCCTAACAGAAAACCTCTCTTTGTCCTAGCCACAGGCCTTCATCCTATCCTTCACTCAGACTGCTTCTTAGGGACATTTTGCCCATAGATTCAATCTCATTACTTGCCCATTTGCCCCATGATGGCCTGGATAAATATCAAAGAGTATGTTTTTCAGATCAGTGCTCCCAACCTTTCTGAGTAGGATTCCTTTTAACCAGTCCCTTTTGTACACTACTTGTCTGCTGATTAAGGAAATGCACAGTGGGGGCTGCCTGGATGGCTCAGTGGGTTAGGCAGCCGCCTCTTGATTTCGGCTCAGGTCATGATCTCAGGGTCATGAGATTGACCTGTGTTGAGCTCTGCACTTAGCATGGAGTCTGCTTAGAATTTTCCTCTCCCTCTGTGCACCCCCCCACCCCGAACGCTCACACGCGCACTCTCGCTCTCAAATAAATAAATAAATCTTTAAAAGAAAAAGAAAATGCCTAGTGACCAGAAGCCACATGAACTTTTAAATGTAGTTAGAATGTATCTGTCCTGAGAGCTCCTACTGAGAAATACAAAGGAGTACAAGGGCACCCAAGACACAGCATTCCTTCTATCTATGCCCCATGCTTGATGTTCAAACAGACTTGCAGGCTTCTTATGCCCTGAGGGGTCCCAGGCACAGGGACTACTGATGACTGTTCTAGATCCTTTTATTTGGATATTTCAGAATCACCATGTTCTTACTAAATGACTGCTTAGGGTGGTTTCTGTTTGTTTTAACGTTCTCTCCCCCTCCTTTTTTCCAATGAAGGCAAACTACTGAACTGGAACTCTAGTGGGTACATGAGTTTGTTTTTAGTTTTTGGTGTTCACTTGTCTCTTTTTTTTTTCAATAAATTTGTTTTTAAATATCATGAGCCCAGACTCCTACACATTGCTGCTAGGATTTGGAAAGACAATTGTTCAAAATTTGCCTCAAGACATATTCAAACTTCCCCACTGCTTTATTTTTAATAGAAAACATCCAAAGGCAGCAATTATTGCAACTGGGAAAAGTGAAAGGAGGTGAAGAGAGAACTAAAGCCAGGTAAATCCTCCCACAAATCTCACACTCCCACACACACTGATCACCAAGATCTGCGTGAAGTCACATAACTTCAGCTGCTATTTCCCCAACCTTTGTCGGGCTTTACTCTGCCATCGAGCTTCAACTCCCTACCGTGTGTTGCTTCTGAAGCATTTCCTACATGGAGGATTTAGAAGTTACGATGGATGGTGCCATCCTGTTAGGGGCCAGGCATAGGGGAGATCCCCTATATTAATAGAGGCCCAAGGTGGGCCCCGGAGATGGGGGAAGGGAAGCAGCCTGACACCCCAGGTAGACATCTAACGGCAGCCTCCCAGTCTCCATTTCTAGAAACCAGTTCTAACCTGTTATTGTCAACATTGTTCCCTGCCTGGAAATCCCAACTACACCCCAAAGCTGGCTGTGGCTGCAACCAACCGGTTGGAGTAACGTTGCTTCAGTAAGCTCTCTGCTGTCAGCAAGTATACAACCAAAAATACTCACACCTAAGTACCCACTTTGTAAACTTAAAAAAAGCAAAATGTGACCAATCATTAACAAGGAAAAAATTAACTTCGAGGAAAATCTGCTTACTTCTCTGGCAAGTTACAGAGGAAGTCATCTAGGGGTCTCCAAGCCTTAGCTGTAAAATGAGCTAAAATGGCCTGATGTGCAAGGGCTGCTTCCAGACCCGTGGCTGCCTCGTGTCCATAACCTAAGCCTCTCCCTGCTGGTACCTGGCCTTCAGAACAATGTCATGCTGCCATCTGAGAAGGAATGACTGCTGCCCAAGGGACAGCAACACTGAATTCTTCTCTTTAAAAAAAAAAAAAAAAGTCTCTTGCCTGTGTATTTCTGCATGTTAGTCTCTGTATTCCAGAACAAAATCCTGGATGTCCACAAGCAGGGCCTTAAATGAAGTCAAGGCTTCAGATATTTCAGCCTCGTTTGAACAAAGACAAAATCAGGGGTGACTCTTAAAGAATTACATGTAGATGGCCACAAGCAAAGACCTTCAGACTCTCCCTTTTTTTGTTATTTATCAGCTCAATGAACTCAAAGTGATCAGAGGAACTCTAGCATTCATATAAATAGTACCACTTTTAAAACCTAAGTTCCTGGGGCCTGGGTGGCTCTGCAAGTCGACCTGGTTAAGCATCTGCCTTTGGCTCGGGTCATGATCCCAGGATCCTGAGATGGAGCCCCACATCGGGCTCCCTACTTGATGGGGAGCCTGCTTCTCCCTCTCCCTCTACCCACAGCTCCACCTGCTTGTGCTCTCTCTCTGTTAAATGAATAAAGTCTTTAAAAAAATCAAAGTTCCTATTTTATATATAAAAAATATATTCTAAATATTTAGTGACTTCTCTCTCTGCTTGGATTCTTCAACAGCTTTGTTCACTAGTTTCAACACAACAACAACACAGTACCTCTTTACACTACATAATTTTAAAGCCAAGCAAACCCTGAGTTCTGTCCAAGTTTTATTACAGCAAATCTAACTTTAGGAAATCAATAGTGGGGATCCCTGGGTGGCTCAGTGGTTTGGCGCCTGCCTTTGGCCCGGGGCATGATCCTGGAGTCCTGGGATCGAGTCCCGTGTTGGGCTCCCGGCATGGAGCCTGCTTCTCCCTCTGCCTGTGTCTCTCCCCCTCCCCTCTCTCTATGTCTATCATGAATAAATAAATAAAATCTTTAAAAAAAAAAAAAGAAAGAAAAGAAAATCGATAGTTACCAAACTTCTGAAGAGTAGGTGATCCAGATGGAGACGAATTTCCACTAGGAGACAAGTAAAGATAGTTTTTGTTCACTCCTGTGTCAAAATCAAACGGGGACTGGTAATCTTCATAAAACTCCATCTCCCTACAGTCCACTCCGGACAAATCAAGAACGCATGGTTTTATAACCACCTGATACTCTCCGGTTGAGCGCCGCTCTGGGCAAAATACCATGCAACTGTGCTGAAGGAGTCAACCCCGGGGTTTGAAGTCCCTGGCTGCCTGGCCCAGGTGTGACATTTCTTTCTCAGAGCCTTCACACCCCTAGGACAAGCAGGCCTGTTCGATAAACGACTTCTCTGGAGCAACCCTAGTTCTCTGTTCACCACCTGCTGTTAACCCTGGTCAACAATGAACAACAGGCACAGGGGCGCGGAGCTTGCTTTGGTCAACAGAGGAGGGCCGGGTTCCGCAGTATCTCCCAGATGTACAAACAGTTCAAGCCAACGTCAGGCACTGGCACAATTACAAGAAACCACAATTTTTTTTTTCTAAACCGGTCAGCTGACCACAACTACACCAGGGCAGACTTAATCTTCTAGGACAAGGAAGGATTACCAGTCAGTAATCTCCTCCAAAGGCCATCTGGGTGATACTTTTTTCCACCCAGGATTACAACAGAGTCCTTAAAAGCCAAGCTTCCTGCTTTAGCGATCAGCTTTCTAAGTATGACTTCGTATAGAAATAAAGCTACATTTCCATTATTACCTTATCTAATGTCTGGCTTAGTGTCACAAAAATTTGTCCTCCCACCCTCCCTCCTTTTTTTCTTTCTTTCCCTTTCCTCTCCTTTTCTGGAAAGATGGTGTTTTCGTGACATACCCTGTGAAGAGAAGCAGCAGCTCTGGAGGGAAAGGTCCCAGGTGTTGGGGCCCCTTCCTGGTTTAGGCCATGCCCCTGCCAGGTCTGCAATTAACCTGTGTGCAAACACAAGAAGCCACAGAGTGCCCCCCTCAGGGCACACACTGCAGAGTGACCTGCTCTCGGGTACCTGTGAGCCAAATTTCTAAGTCATCAAATTTATTTTCTTTGACACAAGTCTATCTGCAGACCCATTCTATGTTAACCACGGCCTCGGCTCAAGAGATAGCACTGGAAGTTTCTGCCGCTGTTGAGTGAATGGCTCACCTACTCTGAACGAGGTAAAAATGAAGGCAACCCCTCTTCCTAGGTGGGCAATGGTCTATCACCACACAACCAAGAAGGCAGTATTCTATCTCTACAAGTCGACCTGATAAAAAATATGCTCTCCCTTGACTGGAAGCAAATATAAAACCTAAAATATTTTAGGCATTAAAAAATACTCTGTGTCTAGCATATACAACATATTTGCACCAAGACAGTCCTCTGTTCATCTCACCTTAGGATTCATTTTCTATTTTTCCCCTCAGGTTGATACTCTATTTTTGGCAAGCCTTTATCTTCCTGAAGTTTTTAAAAGTTTAATTTTTTTTAAGATTTTATTTATTTGACAGAGAGAGAAAAAGAGCACAAGCAGGGGGAACAGCAGGGAGAGGGAGATGGAGAAGCAGACTCTTCACCGAGCAGGGAGCCTGATGCACGGCTCTATCCTAGGACTCACGACCTGAGTCAAAGGCAGATACTTAAACTGAGACACCCAGGTGTCCCAAAGTTTATTTTTAACAACAAAAATCTGCCTTTTTCTTCTAAAATTTACCAAAATTTGAGCAACTGTCAATGCTATTAAGTCTATTTTTGGAAATAGAATATAAAGCCTTCTTTATTATTATATGAAAAAATGAATTTTCTGGTTTTTTGAAATCCAAGAAATCCACTCCCTTATCTCAGTGGGATGGACATCATGTCTTTGGATTAGAGTGTGGTTGATGGGGCCCCTGGCCTTCTCAATACTCTCTGTATTTGGTCACTAAATAATTGGTAGAAAAAACAGTTCTCCCTCCCAGTATTTATTCTTCCCCCTAGAACCGCAAGTATTAGAAAGTGTTACGGACTGAGTGTCTGTGTCTCCCCAAAATTTGCATGCTGAACCCCTCACCCCAAGTGATGGTTGTAGGAGATGGGACCTGTGGGTGGTGATAAGGTTCAGATGAGGCCAGGAGGAGGCTGCCCCAGGATGGGATTAGCATCCTTGTAGGAAGACAGCTAGCTCTAGCTCTCTCTCACCACCATGTGAGGACACAAGATGACAGCATGTGCCAACCAGGAAAAGGGCTCTCACCAGGAATCTAATCGACTGGCACCTTGATCTTGAACTTCCCAGCCTCCTGAACTGTGAGAAATAAATGTCTGTTGATATAAGCCACCCAGTCTACAGTAATTTATTAGAGCAGACCAAACTACGACAGAAGATAAAACACAGACATACATACAATGCAAGCCACGGCCACCTCCATACTTCTCACCATCCCTCAAAAATCCCACGTCCTTGACCTTCAGTGTTGACATCCATGCTATATCCTCTGCCTGACATGCTGCCTCTTTTCTGCCTGCTGAAGTCATTCATCCTTCAAGACTCAGGCAGAAATGCCACCTTCTCTCAGAAGCGCTCCCAGTTTCTGTGGGAGCACTCACTCCAGCAGTGGCACACAGAAGGCAACATGTCCATCGGCCTGTCCCCCAGTGCCAGCACTCACTCCAGCAGTGGCACACAGAAGGCAACATGTCCATCGGCCTGTCCCCCAGTGCCTCCCCATCCTCCCCTTCATGGCAGGCACTGCATTTTCTATTGTGATGCCTAGCCAGAAGTTCTGGCTCTACTCAGTGTGGAATGAAGAAAGCAAATAATAGTTCTTGTGGACACTGCTTACCTTATTTATAAATATGAGGATTTAGACTTTAAGTGACAACTAAAACTTTTTACACTACCTGCTTAGGTACAATCTTGGGGTAACATCATGTCTCTCTGAACCACCTGCAGTTCTCCAATCAAATCCCAGTCAAGGCACGCTAGCATGTAAGAAAAGTCAGACTGGAAGACTAGAGGTGGGAATAGCATCGGATATGTTACTGGAACAGCAAAAATTCAGCTGACTCGAGATTCACATACCAAGAAAGGGAAGCTGTAAGATATAAAAGATGGAAATGTAGCTTGAGGACAAACCATTAAAGCGCCTGAGTGACAACTTTTATACTTAATAGGATATGCGAAAAAAACAAAAAACAAACAACAACAACAACAACAAAAAACCCACTACAGGTGTTTGAGGGAGGTCAAGACAGGATAAAAAGTTTTACAAAGATGACTCTGGAAATGGTGAACAGGATGTGCTGCAGGTAGAAGCTAAAAGGGAAGGGACTCAGAAAGCATCTAGTGGTACAGCCCAAACAAGGAGAGAAGCCTCTGTATCAATGACTACTCTTTATTTCCTGCTTGAGCTATTGGTCCAAGGAAGGAAAAACCAGGTAAGATTTGGTTCTGTCGTGCTGGACACTTCCACTGGGTATTCGAGAAGAACTTCAAAATCAACAAGCCTAAGACTGAACTCACCAGTTTTCCTTACCATATTCCTATCACTAAATGCGTGGTCCTAAATCCCAAGGCCCCACCTCCCAGGAGTCACTGCCAAGAATTCCTGCTGTACATAAAGAGGCACCACCAGAAGCTGTTCTTCCAACTTGCACTGTCTGCCTTTTTCATCGTTTCTTCTTTTCTTCTCTCACTGACCATGCCCTACTTCAGACGTCCCTGGAGTGTTCTGGTAGAGACCAGCCATTGTGGTGAAGACCTGTCTCTTTCTCTTGAGGAATTTCATGTCGCCTGCTCTGTGGGGCGATAGCCTATCAGAGTTCCCACCTACTCCTTGCTTAAGGCTTGGGCATGTGCTTCAGATCTGGCCCAGGTAGGTACCCTGGCCCCCTTGTTTATAGAGATTGGCCTAAGGGTAGATGTCTGACCCAAACAGTGCCAACAACAGGTATTCCCTGAAGTTTACTGGATGAGTAATGGGCAAAAGTGATAATTCCTGTAACCTAAGCTTTGGGGGGGTGGGGGGGCAGGGGTCTCTTCTATCCTCCTGCCTACAGATGAGAGAACCACTGCCAAGTCTGGGAAGAGAGGAAAGAAGACATGAAACAAGTAAGGGATGGAGAAGCAGCATCTGAGCCCCCTGACCCAGCTACCCCAGGCTTCCCATTCAACCAGTACATTTCTATTTTGTTTCACTTATGGTTGGAACTAGAAAGAGTTCACCATACCTACTTTACAACCATTTCCCAATATTGCCCCACCATGTTTCCACCAAACTTGATTTTCCTGTTTCTCAAAAACATCCTAAACTTGGTCTAGGCAATTTTCTCAAACTAGAATGTCTTTTCTCTATATTTTTATACCTGTCAAATTCCTATCCACTATTCAAGTTCAACTTAATAAGTCACATATGAGGAATGTTCATTTTAGTGCTATATAAAATGGGGAAAAAATAAATACAAATGCCTACTAAAAACTGATTTATTTAAATGCTAAATTTAATTCATATTACAGGAAACTATCCAAACATGAACATGATGATGCAGAAATGCATAGATATCATAAGGAAAGATATTTTTGATACATTCAGCAAATAAATACAAAACTCTCTGTACTGTATGATCTATAATTGTGTCATAATTGGAGAGAGGCAAACCAACCAAAAGAAAGAAAATGGGCAGAAGTCTATCCTACAACCTCAGAAAGTGTTTACATGGGGATCCAGGGGTGGCTCAGTGGTTTAGCACCTGCCTTCAGCCTGGGGCGTGATCCTGGGGTCCCGGGATAGAGTCCCACATCAGGCTCCCTGCATGGAGCCTGCGTCTCCCCCTGCGCCTCCCTCCCTCCCTCTTCCCCCCCCCATGAATAAATAAATAAAATCTTTTTTATAAAAAGTGTTTATGTGCTGTAGTGCCAGCAGAGGGAGTCCATGGGCAGCTCAGAAGTTCATTTAGTACAGCCAGTAAAATGCATACTACAGAACAATAACCCATTAGATGACTCATGTTATTACAAATAGAAATGGAGTATGAAAAAACTGATTACAAAAATATTCAGTTTCTACCTGCTTATTAAGACTTCACACAAATATATCAGGGTAAGTTCTCCCTAATTTTATGAAATATTTAAGGTAGAGGCTGATATAAAAGCTACCTGACCCACACGACAATTTACGTGGAAAGGCCTGGGAGGGGCACACAGAGAGATGACGTAATTACCAACAGGAGAGGCAGGCCACTGACACCAGACACTGTGGACATGTCACAATGACACAGCAGACAGCTGGAAGGAGCTCCAGCTGGCCAAATATACAGCAATTTAATCACCAATATAATCAAGGATAGCGGTGGATTATAAATCACTGAAAAGAGGAATCCAGGAGTCCATATGTGATGCTTAACGTTGTGTGTCAATCAGACCGGACCACAAAATGCCCAGAGATTTGGGTAGATGCTATTGTAGGTGTATCTGCAAGGATGTCTGTGCATGAGATTAACATGTGACTCGGTAAACACTGAGTAAAGCAAATTGCCCTCCCCAGGATGGATGTGCCTCAGCCAGTCTTGTTGAAGGCCTGCACCAAAAGGAAAAAAAGAAATTCTATGAAGGACATTACTGGGTCAGTTAGAAAAACTGGAATACAGAGGCAGATGAGGAAAAAAAAAAAGCATTCTATCAAATTTACTGAAGTTGAAACTGTACTGGGGGGCGGGGGGGAACACCTAGGTGCTTCAGTGGTTGAGCATCTGCCTTTGGCTCTGGTCATGATCCCGGGGTCCCAGGACTGAGTCCCACATCGGGCTTCCTACATGGAGCCTGCTTCTCCCTCTGCCTATGTCTTTGCCTCTCTCTGTGTGTCTCTCATGAATAAATAAATAAAATCTTTAAAAAAAACTGCACTGGGGTTATGTAAGAGAATATCCCTATTCTTAGGAAATACAAACTGAAAAGATTCAGAAGTAGAGGGCCATCACGTCTGCAACTTCCTCTCATGATTCAGAAAATATCATGTGTGTGTACACATACACACACAAACACACACAAAGAATGATAAAGCAGATGGGGCAAAATGTTAACAGCGAATGAATAATTTGGGTAGAGTAGGCAAGTGTTGTTTTTGCCATTCTTATTCTTGCAACCTTTCTGCAGCTTTGAAAAAAAAATTTTTTTAATGGCTG
This sequence comes from Nyctereutes procyonoides, assembly GCF_905146905.1. NCBI lineage: Eukaryota > Metazoa > Chordata > Mammalia > Carnivora > Canidae > Nyctereutes > Nyctereutes procyonoides. The sequence continues at coordinate 1,884,673 of NW_026575035.1, read as the reverse complement.
AGAAGAACTCTGCACAGGATTCAGCAGCCTCTAAAGAGCAGGAGCAGAAAGGAGTAGGTCCCTTCTCACAACAATGGAAGGGCAGGTGGCATAAAGGGACTTAGTTACGGTCACAGGTTGGATATCCAGGCCCATCCTGGTTCCTGGCCACTTCTGAGAACTGGAAGGACTCTCTCCATCTTCTATGGAAGCAGCAGCTGACAGGCCCTCCCCCGTACAAGAAGTCTCACCATTGCAGCCTTTGCAGGGCCAGGGCCCATCCTTCCTGAGGAACGCCAGGAGGTCCTTGCTCCACAGTCAGGATAGAGAGGAGGGAGGTGAGCGGGAGGGGAAGGAGTGTCAGTGAACACCATCTTCATTCCCCCGCAGTGCCGCCTAAGCAAACCTGGATCCCAAAACACACGCAGAGTGTACCATGAACCAAAAACAAGAAAAGCACTTAAATATGCAATTCAGGGATGCCTGGGTGGCTCAGTGGTTGAGCATCTGCCTTTGGCTCTGGTCATGATCCCAGGGTCCTGGATCGAGTCCCACATCGAGCTCCCCACATGGAGCCTGCTTCTCCCTCTGCCTGTGTCTCTGCCTCTTTCTGTATGTCTCTTGTGAATAAATAAAAAATATATGTTTTAAAAATATATGAAATTCAATTTAAAATCACAGAGATAGACATTCTATTATTTACATACTTTCTCAAGTAAGCCTCAAGACCTCTGTGAGGTGGGTGTTACAGACTGTGCCCAGTTTTCTGATGGGCAACAAAGCAAAGAGAGGTTCTGTAAGCATCCATACCCACACAGAGCTAGTTGGTGAAGTAGCCGGAGTTTGGAAGTGGGTGATCTGTCTCCAAAGCCTGTGTCCTTTCTGTAGCAGGAGAAAGTTGGACTACAGTGAAGAATCAGATGATGAGCCAGGACATCACATTCAAATGACCTGAGCATCTAATCACAGGGCAGAGTCTGCATCACTCCCAAGCTCTAGGTGACAGTCGCTTCTAGTCCGGGTGACATAAGAAATCTATATTTGGTCCCTCACACGATCAGGTTGGTGTATTTGGTCTTCAGCCACTGTTCCTGCAAACACTTCAGACGAGCCATAGAGGGGAAATCGGTATCTCTTGCTATTAATGAAGGTTGAGGGGATCCCTGGGTGGCTCAGCGGTTTAGCACCTGCCTTTGGCCCAGGGAGCGATCCTGGAGTCCCAGGATCGAGTCCCACGTCAGGCTCCCGGCATGGAGCCTGCTTCTCCCTGCTCCTGTGTCTCTGCCTCTCTATGTCTATCATAAATAAATAAATAAATAAATAAATAAATAAATAAATAAATAAATAAATAAATAAATCCTTAAAAAAATGAAGGTTGACTTTAGGACCCCAACCAAGGGGGCCGCTAGTTGCCAAAAGGACCAACCACGTGATCAGAGGGTTTGGAACTTTCAGCCCCACCCGCACCCCAACACACCCACTGGGGTGTGGGGAGGCGCTAGAATTAGATAATGGTTGGGATCCCTGGGTGGCGCAGCGGTTTGGCGCCTGCCTTTGGCCCAGGGCGCGATCCTGGAGACCCGGGATCGAATCCCATATCGGGCTCCCGGTGCATGGAGCCTGCTTCTCACTCTGCCTGTGTCTCTGCCTCTCTCTCTCTCTCTCTGTGACTATCGTAAAATAAAAAAAAAAATAAAAAAAAAATTTAAAAAAAAAAAAAAAGAATTAGATAATGGCAGCCTTAGCCAATCAGGATTATGCAAAGAGGTCTCCATAAAAACCCAAAAGGACCTGGCTCAGAAAGCTGCCAGGCTGGCGAAGACGTGGATTTGAAGAGAGTGGCACACTCCGAGAGAGCGTGGAAGCTCCATGCCCTTCTCACATACCTCGCCTTATTTACCTCATCATCTAGCTGGTGACTCAGATCCTTTATTGTATCCTTTAATAAACTGATGAATGTATGTGTTTCCCTACGTTTTGTAAGCTGCTCTAGCACATTATCCACACCTACGAAGGAGGTCAATGGAACCTCCAATCCGTAGCCAGCCAGGTCAGAAGCAGACGTAAAAGCCTGGGGCTTGCAACTGGCATCTGGAGGGGGGTTGCAGTGACTGGACTCATGGTGTGGTAGGACTGAGCCCTTCACCCCTGGAATCTGATTCTACCTCTGGGTAGAAAGCATCAGGGCTGACTTGAACTCTTGGATGCCTTGCTGTTTGAGAACTGCTTGGGCATTTGTGGGGGGAACCTAACCCAAAATGGAATGGGATCTGAGAACCTAAAAAAGCCCAGGACCACACATGGAGTAATAAAGTGATGGAGGAACTTAAATGGCAGGCTGAGAGGGACGCCTGGGTGGCTCAGCAGCTGAGCACCTGCCTTCAGCTCAGGCCATGATCCCAAGGTCCAGGATCAAGTCCTGCATGGGGATCCTTGAGGGGAACCTGCTTCTCCTTCTGCCTCTGTCTCTGCCTCTCTCTGTGTCTCTCATGAATAAATAAATGAAATCTTAAAAAAGAATAATAAATGGCAGGCTGAGGAATGTGAACGATTTTTAATAACAATAAAACTATCAGTTTGCATTTATTTCATCCTTACAGCAACATGCCTAGGTTGTTATCTCCCATATGCAGATGAGGGAATGCAGGGAATGAGAAATGAAAGTGCCCAAAAGTCTCCTAGCAGTAATCCTCCTCATACTGCATCAAAGCAATGGGGAACCATCTCAAGTTATTAGCAGTGAGAGGGAGATGGTCAGAGCTGTACTTTAGAAGGATCATTCGTTCCTGCCCCCATATGAAGATGGATTTCAGAGGGAAGATGGGACTCAGTGAGACCATCAGCAGCACCAAGGGTGTTATGAAATTAATCATGTCCCACCAAAAATTCCTATGTTCAAGCCGTAATCTCCAATCTAACAGTATCTTGGATATTGGGCCTGAAAGGAACTAATTAAGGTTAAATGAAGTCATAGGGCCCTAATCCAATAGGAACAGTATCCTTATGAGAAGAGGCCAAGACACCAGGAAAGTTCCTATGTGTGAAGGAAAGCTCATATAAGGACACGGCAAAAAGACAGCCATCTGCAAGCCCAAGAGAGAGACCTCACCAGAAATCAACTCTGCGGGCACTTTGATCCTGCCCTTCCAGTCTCTGGTGAGAAAATAAATCTGTTGTTTAAGCCACGCAGGTGGAGGTATGCCAAACTTTGTTAGGCTATGGCTGCCTAAACAAACTAATACAAAGAGTACGTTCCGGGGAACAACAGTGAGAACAGAAAAGGAGAGACGTATTGCAAGACACCCACAGAGGGATCATAAACAGAGCCTGCAATCCAAATGGATGACTGACCAGAGTGCGAGGGAAAAGACCAAACTCTATGACTTCCCAGCAGGAGTTGTGAGATTTGGGGGCTGCATTAAGATGGTGACAAAAGAGGAGCCATGGAAGGAGGGAGGGGAGGCTTCAGATAACCAGAGAATGAATTCCATTTTGGCACTTTGGCTTGTAATGCTCAGGAAATTTCTGAATGTAAACCATTGGAGCTCAGAAAAAGGTCAGAAAAAGGTCTGGGCTAAAGAGATCAATGTGGGAATCCCACGACTGTCAAGGAAAAACTCAGAGAAGAGTAGCCCAATGAATGTAAGAAAAAAGGCAAGAACACCTGCAACTGAGAAACAGGTCAAAGAGGCTGCAAATGGCAAGAAATGCTCTTTGATGATGGTGATGATGGTGGTGGTGGTGGTGATGATGATGATGATGATGATGGTGGTGGCAGAAATGACGTTATAACTCATCCCTAGAAACCTTTACTATGTATGTGCCAGACATTCTTCTTTGCCCTTCATACCAACCCTATGGTACAGGAGTTTTTTTTCTTGACTCCCATTTTACAGATGGGAAAACTAAGACACATGGAAGTTAATTAACTCCCCCAGGCACAAAGCTAGTAAGTGGTGAAGGTTGGTTTCGGACTTGGGTAGTCTGACTCAAATGCTTGGTGGAAGCAAAAGGCATGGAAGAAAAACCCCAGGGAGCAATATCACAAGGACAATAAGAGGAGAGTGGACAAGACTAAATGCTACAGAGATTTACCAAGAAACCACTGGACCTGGTGTCCTGTGATTTTTCAAAGACATTTTAGCCACAGCAATAGTGCCAGACAAAAAAGGGAAGCAGAGGCCAGTGGAGGGAAGAAATGGGTAGGACTCAGTGGAGACAAGGTAGGGCTTGTGCATTTGTAGTGTTGGTGATGGAGAGACACAGAAGGCAGCTCAGGGATTGGTCCCCAAATGAGAAAGGGCCTTCAATTCTAAACTAAATCATTCGACTCTCTTTCTACATATGTTAGCCCTCAGTGGGGGGAGTCAGCCCTCAGATTGGAGAATTTTAGGAAATACATTCCCCTATGGAAATGCTATTACTCTCCCCCTTTACTTTTTTTACCCCAAGAGGGAAAAAGTCGGCTGTAGCATAGTACAAGAAAACACTATCCTCTCTGACACCTCTTCTCCAGAAAAAAAATGCATACATTAGCAAACATATTCAAATTATCAAGACCTAAAAGCAAACACTCTAAGTGATAAACAAGTTCCTATAAAGTACAAATCCATGTCTTTGACCCACTGCCTCGCAAAGAAATTCTCACGTAGCAGGAGCTCCTAATATTCTACGTGAACACTTTTCTGCTCTCTCAAAATAACTGAAATTGAAGTTGGTGTCCGACAGACAAGCCAGGGACCTTTTTCTTTCTTTCTAAGAAATGTTTTCTGACATATTAAAAGAGCAAGAGTTACATTTACAATGCCAGTGAGACTTTATTTCCTCTTCCAACCTATTTCCAAACATATGTTGTGGGTGAGCCCTTACCTGGGAACACCATAACCTGTTGAGAAATCTTAAGCATGCCTGAATTTTCTATCACAAAGGAGTCAGAAACTTTACTCCAAAATGTACAAAAAAAGGTCTCACTCTTTCAATGAGGTCACCTCTCATCCATTCAGGACGTGTTGCTGCCACTACTGTTCTTAGCCTGGAGAGGTTTCGTTAGCACACCAGAGAACAACAGAAAATAGCTCAACGTGCATCATGTATCCAGATAATTCATTTCTGATGTACAGGCTTTTCAGTTTATAAATACAGTTTGAGCAAAGGTTTTATGGCCCCTCATGATGATTAGTGGTTTCCGTGATGACAGGCTCAGGTAAAAGGTCTCCAACCAGTACTTCTCAAACTTTAATATGTTCACAAACCACCTGGGGACCATGTAGCTACAGATTCTGACTTAGAATGGTCTGGGTGGGGCCCAGACGCTGCCCTTTGGACAAGCTCAGGTGTTTACTGAAGCTTGCTTCAGACAGCAGCTGCTAAGTTTGCCTTAGGATAAATCATTAGGATAAAAAGCACCTGAGTGGCTCAGCGGTTGAGCATCTGCCTTTAGCTCAGGCCACGATCCCTGGGTCCTGGAATCGAGTCCTGATCTGGCTCTCTGCTCGGTGGAGAGCTGCTTCTCCCTCTCCCTCTGCTGCCACTCCCCCTGCTTGTGCTCTCTTGCTCTCTCTCTCTTAAATAAATATTTTTAAAAAAAAATGGCTGGGGCAGCCCCAGTGGCTCAGCAGTTTAGCGCCCCCTTCACCACAGGGCATTATTCTGGAGACTGGGGATCGAGTCCCATGTCGGACTCCCTGCGTGGAGCCTGCTTCTCCCTCTGCCTGTGCGTGCGTGCGTGCGTGTGTGTCTCATGAATAAATAAAATCTTTTAGAAAAAACTTTAAAAGGTTGAACATATTCTAAACACTTGTCACTCTACATGGCCCTAGCATTTTCTAAATATACATTTTTTTAAAAAATATAAGAGATTTTGTAGCCAAAGGGGTTTTGGTTTTTTGGTGATGATTTTTGTTTTGCTGCTATTCTAACAGTGCACAGAGGAAGCAAGCTGGAACAGAAGACAAAGTTGGCTATGTCACAGCAGGGTGTACACCTGCCCGGCCTTTTCAACAGAATTACTTCGAGTCTGGAATTACAATGGTATAAACAGTCTAGAACAATGGCTCAGTAATAAGGGAATGAAAGGCCATTCCATCTTAGAGTAAGTAAGTAAGTACTAAGCATGTATTGTAAGAGCACAGTGGTCTCCATGGTCAGAATACTGGAAGATAAAGAGGTTTTGCACCCGACCTAAATGTTTCCGATTTGCTGACAGAGTTTAATGAAAGCTCTGTAGGGGTCCATAAACACAGACTGTCAGAACCCTAAAAGAAATAAATGAACAGTGGATCAAATTTTAATTTGGAAAAAACTTCTACACTGCTTACACAGCTATTCTCAGCAACCAGAGAGAGGCTCAATGGAAACGCTTCTCCTTAAGGGAATGAGAGTTGCTTGAGAACAGTAGGCACTTACTGAAAATTAATATTTGAGTACGGACTTCAATCATCAGCAAGCTGAGGCATACCAACATACTCAAAATACCCTATTACTAAGTCACATTCAGGCAGCTGAGCTTGCTTCTAGCTTATTAGATTAATTGGGTACATCCGATGGATCGACCATTATAAAAGCACCCAGCAAAAAAATACATCAACAAATTAATAAACATAAAATAAAACCTGTAGCATTTCTAGCCGAACCTGCTACTCTGGTTAAGAAAAGTCAAATTCACATATTTTCCTTTTTAAAGGCAACATTCGAATACCAGTGTTAACTCAAGAAAAGCCCATTATCTTGAAAGGAAATCAGTAGCCAGAAGGCTTCTAAAATAAGCCGGTCTTCTGATACAAGACTAGGGCCAACTAGGGATTTTTTAAAATATCTCACTTAATAACAACCATACTTACTGTTGTTAAGGCTTCCTACTGACTTTCCTGAGTCAGTAGGAATTGTTTGAGTTTAGAAAATGAGTTTTAGAAAAAGTCATTACCAAACAGGTATTTATCAAAGCAGCATACAATTTTATTTATTCCATTTAGCTCTCTCAGTGGTAAAAGGACAGGATAATTCAAGGTGCAATGAGAAAGGAGCACTGATTAGAGAAATGCCTTCCTGAGAAGTATCCAGAACTATGAAATAATGCAATTTCTGTTCTTTTGTCCATGAAAGATCAAAATAAAGAGCTACATGTGTAATTTAATAATTGTACTCAATACAGCTAAGATTACTAAATAATCACTGAACAAATTTCCCTATTCCTGCACACACACAGAGACTACATTTCCCAACTTCCCCTGGAGTCAGATGTGGTCATGTGACTCAGCTCCAGCCAAACAAAAATGATATATATTTAACATAAGGGGGATATAAAGATTGTTGACAGCTACTGAGATTTGGAGGTCTTTACTGCAGCAAAATTTAGAAGCTGAATGATAGAAATATTTTGCCAAACAGAGCTTCAGATGGATTTTTAAAGTTTCTCTTTTAAAATGACCCTATCCCTGGATGAAAAAGTTTTGGAAAACATTGTGATGGCTGCACAGCAATATGGATGTAATTAGTGCTGCAGAACTGTACACTTAAAAATGGTTAACAGAAATCACAAATTTTGTGTTAGATATATTTGTTTTTAAAGATTTTATTTATTTATTCATGAGAGATACACCGCAGGGGGGCGGGGGGCAGAGACACAGGCGGAGGGAGAAGCAGGCTCCATGCAGGGAGCACGACTTGGGACTTGATCCTGAAACTCCAGGATCAAGCCCTGGGCTGAAGGCAGGCGCTAAACCGCTGAGCCACCCAGGGATCTCCATAGATACATATTATCACAATAAAAAAGATCATATAAAGAAGATGTGGTTTATGTATACAATGGAATATTCCTCAGCCATTAGAAATGACAAATACCCACCATTTGCTTCAACGTGGATAGAACTGGAGGATATTATGCTGAGTGAAGTAAGTCAATCGAAAAAGGACAAACATTATATGGTCTCATTCATTTGGGGAATATAAATAATAGTGAAAGGGAATAGAAGGGAAGGGAGAAGAAATGGGTAGGAAATATCAGAAAGGGAGACAGAACATGAAGACTCCTAACTCTGGGAAACGAACTAAGGGTGGTGGAAAGGGAGGAGGGTGGGGGGTGGGGGTGAATGGGTGATGGGCACTGAGGGGGGCACTTGACGGGATGAGCACTGGGTGTTATTCTGTATGTTGGCAAATTGAACACCAATAAAAAATAAATTTATTATTTTAAAAAATGTGACAAAAAAAGATCATATAATTTTAAGGGTTGAGATAGTCATTATTAGTCATTCACACTTTAAATTACTATCAAAAGACTAAAATACAAAGTTCAAATTGGAACAATAGGGGCAGAGATGGGAGCACAGAACCATGAGTATTTGCTCTTAAACATTTTAAATATTCTTTCCTAAGAACACAAGCAGGACCTCTGTGTCCACACTTGTTCAGGAAATGTTCCCGATGAAAAGAAAGAAGCCCCTGGCAGAGGTAGCCTGGTTCACTGTCACAGTAGGGAGGCCACTGTCAGCAAGGGAACAGTCACTAGGGAAGAAGAGTACATCATCACCAGGCCAATAACCTGTTTCAGAGTATGCAATCATGTCCCTTGGTATTTACCTGGACAGAGTGAAAACTTAGGTCCACACAAAAAATCTGCACACAAAAGATAATCATCATATGGTTTCACTCATAAGAGGAATATAAGAAATAGTGAAAGGGACTATAAGGGAAGGGGGGGGAAACTGGGGGAAAAAATTAGAGAGGAAGACAAAAAATGAGAGACTTCTAACTGGAAAACAAGCAAAGGGTTGCGAAAGGAGAGGAGGGTGGAGGGATGGGGTGACTGGGTGATGGGCCCTAAGGAAGGAGGGCACTTGATGGGATGAACACTGGGTGTTATACTATATGTTGGCAAGTTGAATTTAAATTTTAAAAATTTTGTTTAAATAATAATAAAAAAAAAACCTGCACACAGATGTTTATAGAAGCTTTACTCACAGCTGCCCAAAACTGTAAGCAATCAAGATGTCCATCAATAGGTGAGTGGATAAACTGTGGTACATCCAGACACTGGAGTATTATTCACCAATAAAAAGAAATTAGCTATTAAGCCATGAGAAGACATGGAGGGACCTGAACTACACATCGCTTAGTGAAAACACCCAGTCTGAAGAATACTACAGACTGTACGGCTCCAAGTGCATCATAGTCTGGAGAAGCCAAAACTAGGGACGCAGTCAAAAGATCAGTGGATGCCAGGGGCTCAGGAGGAGGCAGGGATACACAGGCAAGTGCAGAGGATTATCAGAGCAGTGACGCTACTCTGCACACTGCTAGAACGGTGGGTACAGGACAGAAGGCATTTGTCCAAACCCACTGAACTGCACAACACACTGAATGCTAACGTAAACTGTGGGCTTTAGTTACTAATAACGTATCAATATCAGTTAATCAATTAGAACATGTAAGCACACAAATGTAAGATGTTTAATAATCAGGGAAACTGGAAGGGAGGGTGGACAGGGGAACTCTGCACTATCTGCTCAATTTCTCTAAACCTATGACTGCACTAAAAAATAATCTATTAATTTAAATTAAAAAACAAACAAACACGTTTCACCTACTCTGCTATTCTGTCCAGGGGAAAACACCCAGGGCACTGAAATTCAGCTGCTTAGGCTGTTATCAAGGCTTCGTAAATATCTGAAGGCCCACCACAGAAAGCATGCTTATATATAGTTTCCAGGGCAGGTCTGAGCTCATGATAAAAGAAGTGACTTAATTACCAAGCTCCATTATGAATGCAAAGTAAACAATCACCTGAGCAGTCTAGATAAATTCCCCTCATGTATTTAAAAAACAAAAAACAAAAACACAGTGGTTTGAATATCAGCTTCCTAGCCAACAATGCTACAAATTTATGGAGTACTTTCATCTTCAAAGAATCTTCCATCACAGGTGAAGTTGGCTGGCAGACTGGCTAGTGGTCTGACATCTTTCTAAAACTAAATAGAAACAGGCAATCTATTCAATACGGATGTAGGGCACCAAGTCTGAGGCCTACACTTGATCCTCAAAGTCTTGTTTCTTGGCAAAATTCAGTGGAAACAGCCTAGCAAGACGGCAGACCCACCACAGCCCAATGATGCAATTAATATTGGCAGGCTTACCGCTTCCTGTGGGTCTCTAAGGAGGCAAGGGAGGCCCCAGCATCTCCATTAAGTAGGGTTCTAAACACTGAACCAGCATGTTGATCAAAACTGAGAGAGCAATTCAAATTTAGATTCTCCATAAGAGGATTTGATTTAGGGAGATAATCCTCTGGAAATCTGGCCTCCAAATTTTGAGAGGTGGAACTTAAATAAAGGCAGTCACTGCACAGAGGCATAATGCCACACAAAAACAGGCTGGGAAAGACCAGACACCATGGTAACACTTGTCTTGATAGGAAGATGATTGCTTTAAATAAGCTGATCCGAGCCCTAGCGATTTTTCTCTGCCTGCCACATTCTCTTACTTTTAAACAAAAACAGAAATACTGTTCCAACTGACTTCCCTTTATAGAGTTTACTCTGCTGCTTAAGAACCAGCAGAGAGAAAAGCAAGAAGACAATGCAATGCCTTCAGCACTTCCATCTAAAAGAGAGTTTTCACAACAGAAACTAGAAGCTGCTTCACTGACAAACTGCCTCAATCAGGGCTCCTTCTGGCTGCTGGGTAAAGGACGGTTCACCATGTGGCATCTCAGAAATAGGTACAAGTCACCTCCTTCCAGGCGGCTAGCCAGCTGTCTACTGAGTGCTGTGCTGAGTTTTACAACGATATACTTTCTATTATATGCATCTTAGCACCAGGAAGCCAGTCAACAACATACTTGGGGAGAAAGAAAGAAAGCAGAGATGATCTAGATAACAAATAAACATAAAGTAGAAGTAAATTAGACAACTAAGTGAAATATGTGCGTGTGAATGTGTGTGTGACAGCTGAGGGACTCCAGGATGTTGGGAATGAGTAACTCAGAACTTCAGACTAAAATTATCTAAGGCTTTTTAACAATTATTCCAAAATTCAGCAGCTTAAAACATCAACCATTTATTTGTTAGTCACAGGTTGGGAAGGCCAGGTATCTGGAAGCAGCTTAGCTGGCTGCTTCTGACTCAGGGTGTCTCATGATATCACAGGCAAGGCATTGGTCAGGGCTGCAACCTCCCAGGTCCTTACAGGCTGAAGGAAAGGCTCCCAAGCTCTCTCCCACAGCTGCCATCCGGAGACTTTGGTTCCTCCCCACATGGGCTTCTCCACAAAGCCACTCACAACATGGCAGCCAGCTTCCCCCAGACCAAGAGATGGAGAAAGACTGAGAGAGAAAGAGAAGCCCCAAGTCTTTTACAACCTAATCTTAGAAGGGCCATCACATATCATCATTTCTGCCATATGCTAAACCTGGGAGATGACTATACAAAACTGAATACCAGGATCACCAGAAACCATCCTGGAGGCTGGCTACCACATAGGACATGCTGGTTTTACCAGGGGTGCAGAAAAACACCTCCGTAATGAGTTGTGACATGCGAAACTTGCAAATGGAAAAGCTTCTAGCACATCTTGTAAAGACAAATTGTTTTTTTAAGTTCTCAATCATCTAGAAATGATGCAACTCATCTACCACAAATACAGCATGCCCAATGAGATTTATCTCCAGTATGGCAGCAGGGAAGAACCAACACAAATGCATCTGAGTCTAAAGTATACATTCTCAAGATAAAAGTGCTTAATAACTAGAAGATGATGTCATGGATGGAGCAAGTGGTCTGAAGTAGGGCAGAGTGGGAGATTAGTGACAATTCCACAGCTCACTGGCTTTCTCATCTTTGGCAAATTTATTCATCAACATAAATCTTAGTTTTTCTCATCTGTAAAAGTGGGTTAATATCTACCTATCTCCACAGGGTTGTTGCAAACAGCCTAGAACATGCTGAGCATAGACACCCAGTAAACAATGGAAATTATTGCTAAACAATCACTCCATCTGGAAAATTAAAACATTGACTCATATTTTAACAATCACCATACATATTTTTATAGCTTTGGAAGTATTAACATTATATCCTGGGGGGGAAAAAAACAAAACATTATATCCTGAGGAACATGGGCAAATGAGTCACCCAAGGTGACTACTGAAAATGAAGATGACTTGCCCCAACTTCAGGGATTACAATTCAGTAAAAATAAAAACAATTATATCGAAAACTAAATGCTTACTATGTAATAAGCAGTGTTCTAAACACTTCACATAAATTAATGTATTTGATCCTCACAGCACTATGAAATAGATATTATCATTACCATGATTGTTATTCCCAGATCAGGAAACTGAGGCACAGAAAGGTTACATATCTTGCCCAAGATCACTGAGCCAAGTAAGAGACAGATTTAGGATTTGAACCCAAACAGACTACCTCAAGATGGTGTTATCCATTACCGCAGTCTACCTGCAAAATCAATCTAGGTAGGGCAGGGCCCCAGGCATCTACATTCTTAACTTGCATCCCAAGTGATTCTGATGTGGATAGTTCAGGAATACACTTAAAGAAACACTGGACTACTGGTAGTAAAGAGTAACAGTTTAGAAACTGTATCTCTCCTAAACCTAAAAAAAAAAAAAAAAGTAGAGCTTATCAAGCTAGTTAACTATTGGACTTCTTTGCTAAGGTACAAGGATACACAACCAAGTGGAAAAGAAATTCCACTTCCAACTGAAGCATCTGAATCAGTTCATACAGGTGGGCTTCCTGCCTCCAGACTCTCCATACCCTCTCTACATTCAATACCAAAGAACCTGGCTTCCTAGACTGTTCTAATGTACTACCAGATTCCACCATGTGCCACCTTCTCACTGAAGCCTACCTTGACTACCTATTTAAAATCACGACTATGCCTTTTCCCACCTCTTCCACACACACAACTCCCTTTGATTCTGCTCTATTTAATGTTTCAATAGCATATATTACCTAACACACTATATACTTACCATGCATAATGATTATTGATCATTTTCCCCCACAAGAACATAAGTTACACAGGAGGAACAATTTTTTTTCTTGTTTGGTTTACTTTGCACAATGATATATCCCTAAGTGCCTAGAACAGTGCCTGACACAAATGAATATTTATTAAATGAATGCTGAACTCTCAGTCCAAACATCCTCTCAAGAATTCTGGACACTAACTGACCTTTCCTCATCCTTAATCCTCTTAAATCAGACCCAGAAATCCAGGGAACCAGCATTCTCTTTGTTCATTTGTTGTATTTGTTCATATACCCCTCCTTCCAGGAATGCCTTGCCCTATGCCCCCTATACGACAACACATTCACCCATCAACATCCCACATGTTTTGGCCATTCTCCAAGGCCTCCTAAGTGGTGGTGTCTTTTTCAAATATTTTCTTGAGTTCATAGCATAACAAGTCCATTCCAAGGAGACAATTTCTGGATATTCTATTCATTTACCTGCAGAGAAGTGATCTGTGGATTAATTCCCAGACTCTCTATGTCCCAACATCACAATCTGATTATCTGGCCAATCCTATCTGATACTATTTTTCCTATTCTCTATGAAATTTTACAATAGAAGCCATCAACTAAGGTAAACCAAGCATATCTGTTTCTTCAAAGCTAACAGAGCTTAATAACATAGAGGCAGCAATGAATAGTAGTTAAGAACATGAACTTGATACAAGCCACAGCCAGAAAGGGAAAAGGTAGATAAATCTAACCACATGAAAATAGAAAACTTCTAAAGAACAAAAATATCCAATGAGTTAAAAGAAACTATAAACAGGGAAAATACATTTAGAAGTCATTTAACAAAGTCTAATTTCCTTAATATAACAAATCGTGTTAAAATCAATAACCCAATAAAAAAGAGTAATGGATTTAAAATTAGTTCTAGATAAATATAAATAGCCAATATATGAAAAAATCTTTAATCTCATTAATGAGTATAGATCAAAATAAGGCAAAAATGTTCACAAATCATAGGGGTAAATATAAAAAAAGTTACATTATTCTCAGGGCTTGTAAGACTGAAAACAATTCTCATACACACTGGTGCAAACTCAAGGAAGGGCAATTTGTTAATTACTAATATTGATCATAACAAACATGACATGCCTTTTACCTAGCAAATCAACTGGTAAAAATTTCCCCTCATCTGTACAATATTACCAAAAATACACCAAAATATGTTTTTAAAAATACTGAGGCATTATTTATAAATGTTAATGATCATAAATAGGTTAATTACGGAATACTATGTAGTTGTTAAAAAATTTTGCTCTATCTTTTTAAATTTCTAAAACATAAAGCTTTAAAAAGCTTGCTTAAAAAGTGAGGCAGAACTAAAATGAGAAATGAAAGAAGGTCATCATTACCAACAACAAAAATAAAAAGGATTATAAAGGAATATTACAAACAATTATATACCAACAAATTAGAGAACTTAGATGAAATGAACAAATACTTGGAAAGACACAAAATCCTTAAACTAATTTAAGAATAAATAGAAAATATGAAACGAACTCTAATGAGAGACTGAATTCGTAAACAAAAGTACTTAACCACAAGGAAAACTCCAGGCCCAAATGGCTTCGCTGGTGAACTGTACCAAGTATTTAAAGAATTCATACTAATTCTTACAAATTTTTCTTTAAAAAAGGAAGAAAGAAACTGAAGAGGAAGGGACACTATCCAACTCATTCTATGTGGCCAATATTATTCTGATACAAAAATCAGACAAAGATATCACCAAAAAATTACAGACCAATATCTCTAGAATAAATACTACAGAAAAATCCTCAAATACTACTAAACCATACCTGGCAACAAACAAAAGGAATCATTTAACATTAATAAGTGGGATTTTATTCCAGGAGTACAAGATTGAACAACCAAAAATCAATGTAATATTATTATGACAGCACAAAAAAAAAGCATAGAAAACATATATTCAACACAACAGACACAAGAAATAACAGAAAAAGCATTGGATAAGATTCATAACCCCTTTATAATAAAAACATTCAACCAACTAGGAGTGTAGCAGAACTTCAACCTGATAACGAGTATCTATTAAAAACCACAGCTAACACCTTATTTATTGGTGAAAGACTGAATGACTTCCTCTAAAATCAGGAATCACATAGGATGACCACTCTCACTATCTCTATTCAACATTCTACTGGAAGTTCTGGCCAGGACACTTAAGCAAGAAAATGAAATAAAGGGCACTCCTCTTGAAAATGAAGTAAAACTATCTATATTTACAAATGATGTGATCTCATATAGAACAACTAAGGAACTGCCTATAAAACTATTAAAATGCAGAAATGAGTTCAATAAATTTTCAGGATACAAGATCAATATACAAAAATTATCACATCTATATAATTACAACGAATAATCTGAAAATGAAATTAAGGAAAAAAGTTTCATTTAATAATAGCAGCAGAGGGGCACCTGGCTGGCTCAGTTAAAAGAGCATGCAACTCTTGAAATCAGGGTTGTGAGTTCCAGCCCCATGCTGGGTACAGAGATCGCTAAAAAAAAAAAAAAAAATTTAATTAAAAAGAAAGTATGCCATTTAAAAAAAGTAACAGCAGAAATAATAAATTTAACAAAGGAAATATAAAATTTATATTCTAAAAATAAAAATTTATTGAAAGAAATTAAAGCCAGTCTAAGTAAATGGGAAGATATCCCATATTCATGGATTAAAAGACTTAATATTGTTAAGGTGGTGATATTCCCCAAATCAATCTATTAATTCAATGCAATCCCTATCAAAATCATAGGGAAATCCAAGGCACCTATAACAGCCAAAACTATCTTGAAGAAGAATAGGGGCACCTGACTGGCTCAGTCAGCTAAGCGCCCAACTCTTGATTTTAGCTCAGGTCATAATCTCAGGGTCATCAGATGAAGCCTCTCATCAGGCTCTGAGCTCAGCATGGGGTCTGCTTGGGATTCTCTGCCTCTCTGCCTGTCGCCCCTCTCTCCCTACCCCCCCTTTCTAAATGAATAAAACCTTTAAAAAAAAAAGAAAAAGAACAGTAAGCTGGAAAATTCACTTTCTAATTTCAAAACTTACTACAAAGTTACAGTAACCAAGATAGTGTGATATGGACATAAGGATAGTGTATTAGTCTGGTAAGGCTGTGTGATATACTAAGAAATATATATTTGGTCCCTACCCTCAGTTTTTGCCAGAGAGCTCCTTGTAATTTCCTGAGTGACTGGGGTAACGGGAGCATCTGACAGTCTTTTCATCAAATGGTACTGGGACTACTCTATATCCACATACAGAGAAGAATGAAGATGGACTTCACCTCAAACTACACACTTAGAATAAAAGACTTAAATATAAGGGCTTAAACTATAAAACTCAGACGTAAATGTACAGGGCCTTGGATTAGACAATGGTTTCGTAGATAAGACACCAGAAGTGCAAGTAAAAAAAGAAAAGATAAATCCAAATAAAAAATAAAAACTTTTATGCTTCAAGAACATGGTCAAAAAAGTGAAAAGCCAACCCACAGAATGGGAAGAAGTACTTGAAAATAATATAGGATTTGTATCTAGAATATATAAAAACCTCTTGTAACTAAATGAGAAGACAATCCAGTTTTAAAAAATGGACAAAGGGGGATCCCTGGGTGGCTCAGCGGTTTAGTGCCTGCCTTTGGCACAGAGTGCTATCCTGGAGTCCCGGGATCAAGTCTCATGTCGGGCTCCTGGTATGGAGCCTGCTTCTCCCTCCTCCTGTGTCTCTGCCTCTCTCTCTCTCTCTCTCTCTCTCTCTCTCTCTCTCTCTCTAAAATAAATAAATAAAAAAATAAAAAATAATAAATAAATAAATAAATAAATAAATCTATTTTTTAAAAAATAAAATAAAAAATTTAAAAAAGGACAACGTATCCGAATAAACATTTTTCCAAAAAAGATATACAAAAAGAGCCAATAAGTACGTAAAAAGATGGTCAAGATCGTTAGCAATGTGAAATGGCAATTAAAACCATAGGGAGATACCATTTCTAACCTACTAGAATTAGTATAATCAAAAGAATAATACTAAGTAGTGTTGGTGAGGATATGAAGAAACCAGATTCTTCATACACTGCTGGGAGGAATGTACAATAGTGCACTCACTTTAGAAGACAGCTAGCAGTTTGTCAAATGGTAAACAGTAAGTTACCAGATGATTCAGCAATTGCACTCCTAGGTATATCCCCAAAAGAAATGAAAACATACATTCACACAAATATACAAGAGTACTCAAAATAGCCCAAAGTGGAACCTACCTACCCCAAATGCTCATTAACCGATGAATGGATAAATAAAATGTGGTATGTCCCTACAATGGAATATTATTTGACAATAAAGAAATTCAGTACTGATACATGCTATAACATGCACGTATCCTGATAACAGGCTAAGAGAAAGAAATCAGAGACAAAAGACCACATACGCATACAACCGTTTTTATAAAATGTCCATACAGGCAAATCTGTAGAAGTAGATAACTGTCTGCCTATGGCTGGGGCAGGAGCAGTGAAGAGAGACTACTAATAGGTAAAAGGTATCTTCTGCGTTAATGTTTTACAATGGATTGTGTTAGAGACTGCACAAGTATATACTAAAAAAACACTGAATTGTACACTAAATGAGTGAGTCGTATGGTATAAGAATTTTACCCCAATAAAGCTGTTATATTTTTAAAAAGCAAAGTAAAGAATATATAGTACATATAGCATGATCCCATTTGTATACATTTTTACTCATGGATAAGTCTGTGTGCTGGAACAGGGACAGAAGATTTCTGGGGAAAAAGTCAAGAAATTTTCATTTTATCCCTTGCTGTTCATTTAAAATTCATTTTATACCATATAAAAGAAAATGTAAACTTTTTAAAATTAGAAGAGTATGAGTTTTGCATGGTAATTAAAACCACACAGTACAGGCATAAGAATAAACAGATTAATGAAACAAACTGAAGTCCAAAAACCTATCTCCGTACACAAAGGAATTTAATATAGGACAATAGTACAGCAGAGAAAAGATAAACTGTTCCTTAAATCATGCCAGAAATTCCAGATGAAATATGCCCAATAAAAATGCTAGAGAAACTGTAGGGAGTAGCAATCTACCCTGTAACTATGGACTACCTTCATAATAATTGATGGTTCTCTAAGATACAAAATCCAAAAGTTACTAAAAGACTGACAAATTTGGTTACATGCAAATTTAAATTCTGTTATAATAAAAGATAGTTAAGCTAAAAGACAAGTCATAGCCTGCAAGAAAATATTTACAACAGATGGAAGTTTACATACTTTGCACATACATACAATAAAAATTCAGCAGATGGTACCTTAACATAGTGAAATTGAAATTACTTAATATTTTTAAACAAAATGGATGGGTTGAATTACAGGTTCATTGTAAAAGTTATTGATGGGACTTAAATGCAATATATGTATATAAATGAAGTACAGCTATTAATCTTAAAAATGGTTTGTATTTTTATCAACACTCATCTGACCCTCTTCAGTAAGCAACATAAAACAACGTTTATTATAATCACTTCACCTAAAAAACCTAAGTAAGACAAATATTTTTCAGGAAGCAGGTTTTCTTCAATTATCATATGCCTAATAATACAGAGATATAACTCATGCAGTGTTAAACACCAAAAATCTGTACTAAATAAACATTTCAATTTCTGTTGGTTTTCTCATCTACACAAATTTATGAATATATACAGCTAAGTACAAGATTATTACCAAGATAACTAAGATCAACACTTCTCTTTCCCACTAAAAACAAATAACCAATTTAAAACTAAGGGCTGGAAAAAAAAATAAAAATAAAAATAAGGGCTGGGATGTCTGGGTGGCTCAGAGGTTGAGTGTCTGCCCTTGGCTCAGGTTGTGATCCTGGGGTCCTGGGATCAAGTCCACATCAGGCTCCCCACAGGGAGCCTGCTTCTCCCTCTCCCTGTGCCTCTAAATCTTTCTGTGTCTTTCATGAATAAATAAAAATATTTTTAAGTAAATAAATAAAACTAAGGGCTATGTGGGGCACCTGGATGACTCAGTTGGTTAAGCATCCAACTCTTGGTTTCAGCTCAGGTCATGATCTCAAGGTCATGAGATCAAGCCCAAGTCTGGCTCTGCTGGGCATGGAGCCTGCCTGTGATTCTCTCTCTGCCTCTCTCCTGCACTCACACACGCTTTCTCTCCCTCTCTCTCTCCTTCTCTCTCTCGTGTGCACACGTTCTCATAGACAGACAAATAGACAAATCAATCAATGTAAGTATTATTTAAGGTGAACATAGCAAAACTACCACCCTTTCACAGCCCGAGAAAAGGCAAGACATGACAGAAGCCCCAAGTGACATCTTCTCCTCTCCCTACAGGATAAGAGACCACATTATTCAACTCAATTCAAAGATTACAGTCACACAGAATGGAGGTTTTGACTGAATGTTTTTATAATAAGCTCTCAGACAGTCTTAGGTTTAGTCTTACTTAATGCACTCATTAATCCTCATGAATACCCTACTACAAAAACTAATAAGTAAGTAGTCAACTCCAAACAGACCAGCCAAACTAATCCTCTGAAGCTTCAGGAGCCACATGGAAAAATGTAATTTAATGTAATGTAATATAATATAATGTAATGTAATAATCTCCCCCCAAACTATGTATGTTTGTTACAAGGAGTTCCTACTGGGATTGCATTTGCAGTATAAACCCCTGATTTTCATTTCAAAACACACTAAGCCCAGACCTAACCATGTTGCATTACGGACACTAAATATGCACTGGTTGATAACTTTTTGTCTCCTTTCAGACTGGCAGCCTGGTTAACAGACGAGGCTTCAGTCTGACTTTATCCTTTTTTTATTCATTTGGAAGATTTTCACTGGTTTCCTGTTGAGTTCCTAGAGCTATAGGTAATAATTTACCATGAAGGTTTTCTCTTCAATTATTATATAATTAATAATAAAGAATTAGGTTTATCATTATTATTTTTACTTTACATATTCCTTTTGTGCTTTCAATACACTATCCCACATAGACCTTCAAAAAAAAAAAATCCCTAGCCAGTGATGTTTTATCATCATTACCATTTCATAGATGAGAAAACTGAAAATCAAATAAATTACTTAGCTAAAATCTCACGAGTCCCCTCACATGAACTAGGAATCAGGTCTGGCACCATGACTAGGGCTTTCTCTAATTGCAACTCACTGCATCTCCTAATGAAACAGAAACAAGAAGATTACACCCAGTTGGAGTGCACAGAAGGAGTAAGGCATCAAATAGGAAGCAGAGCCTGGGGCTGAATGAATGGCAATAAACAAGGATGTGACAGTTCTGAGGACAGTAAGTGAATTAGCTAGGTCAGAAAGTAAGATTTAGGGAGCCTTGGGACTTTTGCCAAAGGCCACTGAAGAGCAGGTCAGGAGCAAAGGGCAGGATTAAAGGGAAAGCAAGCACAGCAAGTGGTCTGGAAGACCTGGTAAGGTCTTCTGGGCAAGAGGGCACCAACTGAGAATCCAGAAAAATAAGGGCAGCAGAGGTGAGGGGAAAGGAGAGCAATGCTGGTGATATATAGGCAGAGCGGTGACAGTTCAAATCTGCATCTTAGATGAGTCCCTCTGGCAACTAGGAAGGAGCAGTTGGAGAGGGACAAGCCCA
The DNA here is from genome assembly GCF_905146905.1 of Nyctereutes procyonoides. NCBI lineage: Eukaryota > Metazoa > Chordata > Mammalia > Carnivora > Canidae > Nyctereutes > Nyctereutes procyonoides. Next base: position 1,863,970 of record NW_026575035.1, on the reverse strand, counting down.
GAGACAAGGAGACCAGTCAGGAGACCCTGCAGCATCCACATGGGGATAAGGTCCTGAGCTAGGGAGCACCCCAGTGGTCTTGAGAGAAAAAGACAAATGCTGAGAAATAGTTATGACATAAAATTTGCAGCCCTTAATTAGTGGACTGTATATAGAGGAAGAAAAAGAAAAAAAGATGACTCCCAGATTTCTAACATAGAAAATGGGGTGGATGGTTAAACAACTTTGAAGAAAAATAAATTCCATTTTGGTCAAGTTCATGGGTTATCCAAGTAGATATGTTGCATGGGAAGTTGGAAACAAGATTCTGATACTGATGGGAATAACCAAGAAATCGTTAGCACAGAAAGGGAGCTGTTGAGATGCATAAGCTCTCTGAAGATGAATATGCAAAAGTGGCAGAAAACAGTTATCTTTTAAGTTTTTATTGAAATTCCAGTTAGTTACCATACATATTTGTTTCAGGTGTACAATATAGTGATTCAACACTCCCACACAACACCTAGTGTTCATCACAAGTGCACTCCTTAACCCCCATCACCTATTTCATCCAGCCCCCACCCACCTCCCCTCTGGTAACCGTCAGTTGGTTCTCTATAGTTAAGAGTCTGTTTCTTGATTTGCCTCTCTCTCTCTCTTTCCCCTAGCTCATTTATTTTGGGGACACAGGTATCTCTAAGAGATGGACAGAGAATCTTGAGTTTTTAAGCACCAGTGAAAGAGGTATGAGGAGGAACATGGGGAAAGTTCAAATCCTGGAAAGAATGGGAAGGAGCGTTTTACAACAAGGAATGGGCAAGAGTGCGCAAAATACAACAGAAATACACAGTAAAATAAGGAAGAAGTCAGTGGCAAGCAAGAGATGACGGGTGACATCAGCAACAGCATTTCAGTCAAGTGATGAAAGGAGGAAGCTTCATTACATGGGCTGAACATGATCAAAAGGTGAGGAGGTAAAGTCTATGAGAGCTGCCCACTCAAGACAATCATGCAGGAGATGGGGAGGCACCTAGACAATACTAGACAGGGACCTATGAGCAAAAAAGAGGTAAAGGCATATTTCACAGGCTAAGGCAATTGTTTTCAACCTGGGCCAGATACCAATCATTTTTAAAAGCTCCCCTGGTGATTCTAGTATACAACTGTGTTAAGAACCACTGGACTCATGGGGCGCCTGGGTGGCTCAGTCGGTTGAGTGCCCAACTCTTGGTTTCGGCTCAGGTCATGGTCTCAGGATGGTGAGATCAAGCCCTGCATGGTCTGCACAAGATTCTCTCTCTCCCTCTGCCCCTCCCCTTGCTCATACTCGTTCTCTGTCTCTTTCTCTCTCTCTGATAAATAAAATTTAAAAAGGAAAAAAACCCAATGGACGCAGAGATTTACGAAGAATGGAAGAACAAAGACTCAAGAAAGAGAGGCTGAAGTGGAAAAAGAATCTGGAAGAGTACAGAGTCCCAGGTAGAGATGAAGATGCAAATCTAGTACAATTGTAAGAGAGACATGATATTGATGTTTCTTTTTCCAAATGATGATTAATATGCAAACCAAAAGTTCTATGAAATTTTGATTCAAAAAAATTACTGCACTCCATCTAATCTCAAATGCTACTACAGTACCTATCCAGATCAATTTTAGAATCAATAAAAAACCGCATTTTTGTAAGTGTTCATTTCCATCATGTCATCGCAATACCATCAACACCACATCCAATTTTAGTTTCAGGTACTAAGACTGTTTAACGATTGAAATTTAAATATGGAATGCAACCAAAGTACAAAATTTGTAAAGATAAGCTGTTTAATATCACCAATCTCTAAGGTAATCTAGCAGAGTTCTACATAAAACCACTGCTGGCCATAGTCTCTATCATCTATCAGGTCAGCTACCAGATTCTATCCCAGAACCACCCCCCCCCCGCCCCAGTCAAGTGAGTATGTGAGAAGGGAAAGAGCACTTCTGGTTGACTGTCCTGAATGGTCACACCAACTGGCACTTATTCACTCTGGGAAATAAGGAGTACTGTGAAGATCACACTAAGTAAACAGAGCCAGCTGATATCAATATGTGCCACACAATCACAGATAAGCTCAGTTGTGCACAGTTCTGATAAAATCAAATGCCCATACTCCTACTTATGAAGTCTAAAATTCTCCTACATACTTAACACTTGCTTCATTTAAAATGTGTATTTTGTTCATTTAAGCAATTCTGATTTTGGTTCCATTTAGCTCTAATTAATTTCTGAAAACTGAAGTAGAATCCAAGCATGAGACTATAAATTTTACGCTATTCTGAGAAAGGGAAAATGTCATATCTAAAATTCCAAATTTATTATTATTTCAAGTTTTATTTTCTCCTAAAGGGAAAGGTTTTTTTCTTCGTTTTTGTTTTTATGTTGAAACCTTTTGAGGGTTTTTTTTCCCCCCACACATCCCCTGTTCATTCCAAATGGACTTTAAATAGTCATTATTTCTCCTAGGCTGAAACAATAAAATAATACTTGTTTTTGAAGACAGAATTTTATAATGTTGCTTTTAAATTCTTTAGAACATTTTAAGACAGCACATTAAAAGAAATTTTAAATAAAAGAAATTCACAAATAGAAATCATTATCAACTAACCTAACTGATTCACTCGCTAACTATAAATTTAAAGTCTTTTTCGGTACAATTTGAAACATTTCAATACTTCTTAGTTCTCAATTCCAATGTGATAGCCTGGATTTTTTGTGGGTTTTTTTCTTTTTTTTTCTGGCTTGGATGTTTTGAATAGATTATATTCCTCCTGCTTATTGCAGGTTCACTTCATTTACATATGTTTTGGTAATTTGACAATCATTTCATAAATGCATGAACAGAATTGTGAAATGAAACTGACTGACAAAAAAATTGACAGAATGTCACTTAGTCACAAAATCTAAGAAGATATGCATGACAGCATGGATACAGAGCTCTTGGTTCTTTTTCTCAAATTCTGCAACGAAAATTCTCTACTTAATATAATGGAGCCATGCTAGGCCTGAATATACATTTTATTCAAATCAACTTCAATCTGCTACAAACAAATTCATTAAAGGAGTCTCATCAATAATTAAAGATAAGTTACTGGTTTCCATCAAGATAGCTAACTACAGAAGTAAAAAAAATGATGGTTGATTCAGTATTTATTACTGGGAACAATGTGCTAGCCATTAGGAAAAACTGCATTATTAAGCTTGATCCCTACTTCCATAACTCCTTACACTCAAAATTACTCCAGATAGAAGAAATATTTGATTGTACATCATTTTGTACATTTACAAAAGAAATTATGGGTGGATTTTTTTTCTCATTTTAAAAAATTAATCTTGGAGGGGAAAGCACTTTCTAAAATGACCAAAAACCCATTAGCCACAATGGAAAAAGACAGACAAACGTTAGTCCATGAAGACTTAAAACTTCTATTTGGGAACAACTACCATAAACAAAGCCAAAAGCCAAATAAAATTGGATGGGTATTTGGACTATGTGACAGCCAAAGAGTTAATAAAATAAATACGTCTTTAAAAAAAAAAAAAAAAGAAAAGAATCGTTAGACCACTGGAAAAACTGCTCATTTTTTCCAGCCCCATACAACAGTGTTAACATTTGGCCACATCCAATCTTCTTTGGGACCAGGTATCCTTCAGTGATACCTATGAGAAGACTTAACCCAATAAGACAAGACACCCCATGGCCAACTAGTCACAGCCATACATCCCCTTACAGCTACTCCATGCAGCAACCACCTATTCCAGATGGCATAAGAGTAGAGATGGGATGGGAAAAGTTTTTGTCTGGGTGGAGGTTTTGTGTGAACAGACAATTCAGCATCCTAGTTAGGAACACAGCTGTAAGGTCAGAAAAACCAGGAATGCTAACCCAGCTCTACCACTTACTAGATATGTGAAATTCTAAAACTTAAATGTTCTGAACCTCAAGTTCCTCATAATAAAAACCTATCTCATATGGTTGTCGTAAGGATCAAATTTCTCTGTTTGCAAGTCATTCAGTGCATGGTACATGTTCTATAATCTTTAAAAAAAAAAAAGTGTTTTGTTTTGTTTTTGCTGTTCTCTGCCACCCTCTACTGATTCAGAGCAACAAACACAGGTCTCCTGCTTCAGTAACCCTGAGACAACTGTGCCCTAAGGAGACAGTGCCCCATGAGGAAGTTCTCCAGCAACGGAGCAAACGATGGGCTGGAAGGGAAGAGGCATAAAACATAACCCGGCAGTTCGTTACCCTGAGCTACTGATTCTTACCAGTGGGCCAATGCCACTTTTGAGTTACTTTAGTTTTCAGATTCTAGCGATTAAAACTAGCCATACATACGCCTCTGATGCTCATGGAAAAAGAAGATACCTTCATTCATAAAGGTAAGTTCAAATCTCAGCTGCAACACCTACTAGCAATGTGACTTTGGACAGATCAGCTGATCTCTCTGGTCCTTTTCTGCTGCATTTGGGAGACTGAGATAACCGCATATACCTTCCATAGGTGCTACTAGAAACAAATAAGACATTTAAAAGCACCAGTCCCAGGCACCTGGGTGGCTCAGTGGTTGAGCATCTGCCATTGGCTCAGGTCATGATCTCAGGGTGGATCGAGTCCTGCATTGGTTCCCAGCAGGGACCCTGCTTCTCTGCCTATGTCTCTGTCTCTGTGTTTCTCTCACGAATAAATAAATAAAATTAAAAAATAAAATAAAATAAAATAAAAGCACCGTCCCTGACACTCAATGTTTGTTTCCTTCACTTTTCTTCAGTAAACTATAGGTCCCTCTTCCTGAATCACTGCAAATGTAACACACTCAGGCAAACAAAGACTTTACACCTTGTGTCTGGCTCTGAGAGGTTCCAGGGATGGCTGCAAGGAGCACTGTGGCCAACCATGGGTAACCCGAGTATAACTGCCTGATGGAGACCAACCTCCCTCAAATTCAAAATTGAAACAGAATTTTACTTCTTCCCTCCAAAACCATATATTAGTTCCTCTGTTCATTTGTGTTCCTCTTGACCTCTTTTGTTCATCTTAATATTTTTTTAATATTTATTTATTTATTTATTTATTTATTTGGCAGGGATTGGTGGGGGAGAGGGAGAGCATCCCAAGCAAACTCCTTGTTGAGCATGGAGACTGATGTGGGGCTTGATCTCACAACCCCGAGATCATGACCTGAGCTGAAATCAAGAGTCAGATGCTCAACCGACTAAGCCACCCTTGTACCCCGATTCTGACTTCTTATTAATAGTACCACCACTTTCTCTGGTCACTAGGTTTAAAACTTTCACACTTTTTACTTCTTTCTAGCCATTCACCAAGTCAGAATCCTTCCTTCAGGCTCTTTCAGGCCCATTTCTTCCTTCCATTCCTCCTATCACACCTTCACCCTAGTCCTCTTCACCTTCTCAATTGTATATAAATTTTACCTGTTAAAAACTGTCTCAATTTTTCAACCTGGAGTCCAAGAACTTGACAATATTACAAAAGAAATGGACTCTTGGGGTGCCTGGCTGGCTCAGGTGGTTGAGCATCTGCTTTCAGCTCAGGTCATCATCCCAAGGTCCTGGGATGGAGCCCGCATCGGACTCCTTGCTCAGCAGTTGCCTGCTTCTCCCTCTCCCTCTGCCACTCCCTCTGCTTGTTCTCAAATAAAAAAAAAAAAAAAAAAAAGAAATGGATCTACATTATTGGTACATTTAGAGGAACATGGGCAATGAGGGGAAGGGATAGCTAACTACAGCAAAGAAGAACAATGGGGCCACTTTTATTTTTTTAGGACTTAAGTTTGTATCCTACAAACTTAGGACTTAAGTTTGTATCTTGTGTTAGCACAAGAGGATGAAGATGCAAGGGTCTAGAAGTTATGGCTGGAATTGAGATTGGGAAAGTCATCCAAACATAAAATTGTCAAATTAAAACTATTTCCCTATACGTAGTATTCCGTGCAGCTGATGACACAGTAGACACATATGGACCCTAATCCACCGTCATAATTATTTCAAGAATAGTTAACAGTAGCTGTTAATTGTGTACTTACTATGCGCCAATCCCTGAGCTATGTGGCTTACAGGCGTTCTCTCCCTTGGTCCTTACCACAACTCATAAAAACATTTTGCCTTTTTGCCTCTCTTGATCCCACAGAAGGCTGTCCTGAAGACCCTCAAGCAGATCCACACACCAGTGTTCACACCGGCAGGAACTGAGGCCTCCTGCCCACAACTATATGAGTGACCCATCCTGGAAGTGAATCCTTCGGTCCTTCAGCCTTCAAGTGACTACAGCCCCAATCCTCAACTTCACCACATCTCATGTATCTCATGAGGGACCTAGGCCAGGCCACCCAGCCAGAGAAGCTGCTCCAACGTTCCTGACTTATTCTTGACTTAATAAACATTTGTTGTTTTAAGCTGGTAAGTTTTGAGGAAACGTGTCATGCAACAAGAGAGAACAGTACAGCTGCCCAATCCAGAAACCACAGAAACAGGAAGCCTGAAGGTCCTCACCATGATGAAGCCGGAGAAAACTGGGATGCCTGGAGAGACCATGAACTCCCTTTTAGCAGGTGTAGACAGGTGTAGGGAGAAGAATCATCAGAGAGATCACAGCAGGGATGCATGTAACTTCAAGTAACTGCCAACCACCAGATCCAGCAAATTGCTCTTTTTAAATTTTATTTATTTATTTGAGAGAGAGAGAGACAGAGAGACAGAGAGATAAAGAGGAGAGGGAGAGGCAGACTCACCACTGACAGCCCAATGGAGGGGCTGGGTCCCAGGACCCCAGGATCACAACTCAAGCTGAAGGCAGAGGCTCAACTAACTGAGCCACCCAGGCACCCAGATATAATTGTTCTAAAGTTCTTCTCAGTCTAGATATATATACTTGTCCCAAAAAAGCCAAAATGGAATAGCTGGTAGACTAACATGTATCCAAAGCCTCCTCACTAGAACTTTGGAAATAATTCAATATTCTGATAGAGAAATGGGGTCACACAGGAAGCTTCCCTGAACATTTTCATTTCTACCTCCCCCTCTCCCAGACTGCTGGCCCCCCTTCCCAGCCAATACCCAACAAATGTTTTTAACTCAATGAACCACCCTCCTCAGTCTTCTCACTCTCCCTGCCCCTAGGAAGAGCTCTAGTACAGCTCAAATGAAGAGAAAGCCTGAATATAATCTATTTGTTCCCCAGACTTAGAAACTAACTCCTAGGACACTAACTTTGCAATATTTCTAATAATGTTTATATCACAAACACACATACATATACAATTTACAATTAAAACGGACTTTTCGAGCAGCCCCAGTGGCCCAGAGGTTTAGCGCCGCCTTCAGCCCAGGGCGCGATCCTGGGGACCCGGGATCGGTCCCACGTCGGGCTCCCTGCATGGAGCCTGCTTCTCCCTCTGCCTGCTTCTCTCTCTCTCTCTCTCTCTCTCTAATAAATAAATAAAATCTTAAAAAAAAAAAAAACTGCCTTTTCAGGGGCGCCTAGGTGGCTCAGACAGTTCAAGTGTCAGCCTTTGGCTCAGGTCATAATCCTGAAGTCCCAAGGTCAAGCTTGCGTTGGGCTCCCTGCTCAGCAAGAAGCCTGCTTTTCCTTCTCCCTCTGCACTCCCACCCCAGCTCCTGTTCTCTCTCCCTCTCCCTCTCTCAAATAAATAAATAAAATCTTAAAAAAAAAACCTGATTTTTCAGAAAACAATGCTCACCATTTGAGAGCATCTATAGCATTTTGGTTATTCTGTTCTACATCATCAAAAAAAAAAAAAAAAAAGCTGGTTAGAATCCATGATCCAATAATAGGTCCCCAAATATAGTTTGAAAATATATCCTAAGACATACTCCTGAACACTCAGCTACGCCTGAAATCCTACTTACGGACAAAGTGGAAAAAAAAACACCACCCAAAATAATAAATTCCCTTCAATCTTATGTAAATAAGATTTCCACTTTCCAATATCCATAAAATATGCCTTAATGTTTAGGCTTCCACCTAATCAAGGATGACCTCAGGCAGTTTCTATTCAAACAGATAATTACTAAGGCCCTAAAAATTCTTCCAGTCCTACAGCTAATCACTGGAAATTCCACAAACAACTTGCACTAAAATCCCCTTCTCGCTCTTCCCAAGTCTGGACCAAAGACAAATTTTCAACCTTGTCAAATTTTTAAAAAGGAAATAAGAAGGCAGCAAAATAAAACATCAGCAAAAATCTAGATTTGCTTGGACAGAGACCTTAAACACATGTTCTTCTACTTCCACAAAATGGACCACTGGTTGTAGTCAAAAAAGAATAAAATCAATCTACGGAGACAGAAAGTAGATTAGTGGTGGCCTGGAGGTGGGACTGCAGAGCAACTGCAAATAGGTATAAGGCTAATGGAAATGTTCTAAAATTGGATTGTGGTGATCATTTCACAACTCTGTCAGTTTACTAAAAATTGAATTGTACACTTTTAACAACTGAATTTCAAGGTAAATTATATGGTAATTATTTATTGCAAATTATATCTCAATAAGGCTGTTTGGTTTTTTTTTAATTAATAAACTTGTGTGTGTGTGTGTGTGTGTGTGTGTGTGTGTTTAGATTTACCCATTTGTGTTAGATGGGGAAAACACCTAAGAAGATACATGACACGTAAGACAAAGTGCAGAATAGTATGTGTATGACATGTTCCCATTTGGATTTTTATTTATTTCTTTTAAGATTTTATTTATTTATTTGAGAGAGGGAGAGACAGAGATAGTGACAGAGAACACAATGTGGAGGAGAAGGACAAGCAGACTCCCTGCTGAGCAGGGAGACAATGGGGGCTCGAACCCAAGACCCTGGGATTACGACCTGAGGCAAAGGTGGACGCTCAACCACTGAGCCACCCAGGTGCCCCCCCTCATTTGGATTTTTACATGGTTATGCATTTACTATTACTACTCTTTAAGAAGGGACACTTCTTAAAGATCATCCAAGGAGCTTGATTACAACAGGTGTCTCTGGGAAATTAGTCAAAGGGGAAGAGATTTGGTTTTAAGTACATTCCCTTTTTATTAATTGAATTCTTTTGCTGAGCGTGTATTATTTTTCATAAATATGAAGACAAGTTGGTTAGGAGCCCTCAGAAAGCGGACCCTCACAATAGTAAATACAGTGCTAGTTACCACTGTCTTTTGAGGAAGGGACCAGCCCTGTCCCTCAGAATTCAAATATTTCTCAGAAGACTATGCTAAAAAAAAGAAAAAAAAAAAAGGTGATTGTCTTGGACAATAAGATACCTACGTGACAGAAACTTCAGCCTGAAACTTCACTGCATATAACCCAACAGGAAGAGAATCTGAATGCTTTTTGAGGAGCAAATGTGGTTTTCTTGACTTTTAGTAGTCAGCTTCTGCAGATGCTAGAGCAAAACAGAATGGTCTATGCTTTCCAATGATACATGGGAAAAGGCATTTAATGCATACTGACCAACTACAAGACTAGATGCACATAGAAAACTGAAACTATACTCAACAAAATTTACTAAAAATAAAACAAATACACAAGTGAAAAAACTAAAAACGAACCCAAAAGACCACTGAACACCACACTCCCAAAGTCTGTAACCAGATCACGGGTAGCTGCCCAGATCTAGACCTGGCTTGTCTTCTTGCCTCACACCTCATTTCTTGGCTTTTGTTAGACTGACTACCTGATGGGGGCTTTACCTTGCTACTCAAGGACACAGACACTCTGAAAATTAAGAATTTGTGGCTCTCTGAATCCCCCTCAGCCCAACTTTCCCAAAATGCAGCCGTCCTCTGGCCATGAGTCCACTCTCATCACAGGGCTTCCTGACTTAGAAAGCCAACGTCACCAGAATCTGGACCACAAAATACTAGTGTTCCCAACCTCACACCCAAGACTCACATTTAACCTGCATCCGAAATTATTTGTGGCCCCTCCCACCCAGATCCTCACTGGCATGTGGAGCATCTTCTTCCTCCCTCCAGAGCCATGCTTGACAAACATCCACCAGCACAGCCAGATCATGCCACAAGCCCCCCCCCCACCTCCAAGTACCAACCAAACCCCCCTCTGCCCCTCCCTGCAGAGCTCACCTCCTGGAGTTTTACCCCTACCACTGCAGCGCCCATTTCTACCCTCGTCTCACTGTGCTACTTGGCACTTGGCACGTAGATTTCAACTACGTTATTCAACATTCAGTCACCTGTATGTACATGCCTGCTATGTCCAGGACACAGGTGGGAAGGAGGAAAAATGATGATATTTTTGTAGATTAACATTTAGGACAATGTTTTGGGGTTTTTTTTTTTTTTTTTAATTTTTTATTTATGATAGTCACAGAGAGAGAGAGAGAGGGGCAGAGACACAGGCAGAGGGAGAAGCAGGCTCCATGCACCGGGAGCCCGACGTGGGATTCGATCCCGGGTCTCCAGGATCGCGCCCTGGGCCAAAGGCAGGCACTAAACCGCTGCGCCACCCAGGGATCCCTGTTTTGTTTTTTTTAATAGCACCTTCACTGACACAATAAAAACAACTTTTTTTTAAAAGATTTTATTTATTATTAATGAGAGACAGAGAGAGGCAGAGACACAGGCAGAGGGAGAAGCTGGCTCCATGCTGGGAGCCCGACGCAGGACTCAATCCCGGGTCTCCAGGATCAGGCCCTGGGCCGAAGGCAGGCGCTAAACCGCGGAGCCACCCAGGGATCCCTAAAAACCACTTTTTAACATTTTTCATATATTCACAGTTGTGAGACCATCACTACGATTTAATTTTAGAACTTTCTATCACCCCAAAAAGAAATCCCAAAAAGAAATGAACCTCTAGAGTAGTGTTTTTGTGAAAAAAGAAATTTTTTTTTAGTTTCAGATTTGCAAACTTTTAGAATATTTAAAATTATAAAATGCACATGTTATCCAAAGACTGTACAGTATGGGATCGAGATTAATATGGTTAATAATTATCCACTGTTGGGGCTGTGCAGTTTAAAGGACAGAGGTAAAGTTTTCCCTTGGGGAAAAAATCCAGCACAACTATTAAAATAACAAGCAACAATAAAGAGCAGTTTGTATTTGGATAGCGCCTCATGGCTTTTAAATGCACTTGGATACAATGGCTTTCTTCTCTCATCCCAAGCCTCTAGATAGGCACACAGAGCATTTACAAGAAAGAGCCTGAACAAGAAGTTCAGGGACACATGCTTGATGCACACTGAGGTCACCTAGGGGTCCCCCAGCCCAGTTCATGTGGCCCTTGGTCTTTCTCCTGGACCCACACTTTCTCCACTTACTCTGTCACGGGAGAAGTGCACAAGCAGCTCGATGAGCAGACTTGTGTTACCATTAAGCAATTCCAATTTCATATCTGACTGGAAAAAAAAGAGAGAAAAAAAAGAAAAGAAGCCTATTTGTGCTCTCCACGCAACAAAACACGCCTTTGTCTTATGCGAAGGCCCTGGAGATTTTGTCAGCACTGGTCCAGCTGTGACACACAGACATTGGTTCAATGGCCTATGTAAATGCTCTTTGTTCAGTGGAGAGAACGTGAGCCCTCTCTAAACCCAAATCCTAGGTTCTCCTGAGGTCACTCTCAAAGTTAGGAATGGAATCTGACAAAAAGTACCTGTGCCTTGCTCAACGGTTGGGTGGATAGGTTAGAGTTAGAAAATTTTAATTAAAATGAGATAAAATTCTAATTACTTAATAGTTGTCTCCAGAATAACATCATTTCTTATTCACCAAGTGCTTATTATAGCCTGAACCGCTGGGAACACCCGGCTCCACCTTGTTAACCAGAGAAAACAGCTCACTTTTTCTAGGAACATTAACTCTTTTTTCAGACATAAGGTAGTATTTAGTGGGTTTGCTCATTAGTCACTAAGCCTTTAATGGCCTTAAAGAGATTAACGAATTCTGAAAAGTAATCTATTGTGGGTAATAATGTTGAAGGCTTTCCTATAGCTACAGAAAACCATCACAATGCAGGGCATATAACACTGGTGCTCACTTAGATACACCACACACACACACACACACACACACACACACACACACACTACCCCACGGGTACTCTACTTTTATATGCACAAGTGACATATGGTAACAAATTTTATATGACATAAATAAAATGGCTAGTGTACTGTATTCTAAGAAATTAAACATTTCTACCATCTGCCATTCTTGCTTAAAAATTAGAAAAAAGTTGGAGAGGTCAACACTACTAAACCAACTACTAAACCAACTGAGTGAAGTTACCTCAAATTTAATCTAAAATCCAATATTCATTACAGGTTCTATCATCCTGGCAGGAAGAATAACCAATAAAAAGTTAACAGCAGTGCACTGCATTATAAGGCATAGGTGAACCGCATGACCCCACCTCAATGTGAGCAACACTTGGACGGTTTCCTTCCAACACAAACCCCACCTCTCCTACAAATCTCACTCTGCTCCCCTGCTAGCAATAACTCTGAACTCTCACGTTTTTAAAGATTTATTTATTTATTTATTTATTTATTTATTTATTTATTTATTTATTTATGAGAGATACAGAGAAAGGGGCAGAGACATAGGCAGAGGGAGAGGCAGGCTCCTCACAGGGAGTCCGATGTGGGACTCGATCCCCGGACCAGGGATCACACCCTGAGCCAAAGGCAGATGCTCAACCACTGAGCCACCCAGGCATCCCTGAACTCTCACATTTATAACTCCTACCTCTGTAGACATTTTGCCTTCTACCTGGGATCATACTTAGGTATAAAATATAACTCTCCTACTAGACTAAGCTGTTTGAAGCTTGATTCCACATCACATTCATTTCATGAACTTTTACCATATCAACATCAACTTCACCTCCGAGATATCACTCCTCACTTGCCTAAGTCCCAGGTACAGAGGCTCTGCACCTTTTCCACACACACATTACACACCAGGTCATCTCTATGGTGATGTGATCCACAAGATGGCCTCCAAGATGGCTTCAGTGATTGCTCGTAGTCACACACCTGTACCAGGGATGATCTGTATGACCAATAAAATATAGTTCTTGGGTTCTCTCTCTGTAGGATGGATGAAAATCGGGTCATTGGCAGCTTTATGGAAAGGCCCAGGGAGTAAGAAACGGATACCTCCTGCCAAAGACTACCCAAATCAAGCTTTGAGATGACTAGAGCTCCAGCCAACAGTTTTAATGCAAACTCAGGAAAGACCCTGAGCCAGAACTATGTAGCTATCTAGTCTCAAGATTCCTGACCTTTAGAAACTCTGTAACATAACAAATGTTTGGGTATTTTTTAAGCTGATAAGTTTTAGGATATGTTAGGCAACAAAAACAAAAAAAAGTGTGAATTTGCTACCATATGTAAAGCAATCTCAATACCACCTTCATCTAGAATATTCTGAGGCCCACCTCAAACTTCTCGAGGCTGAGATCCAGTGACGCTTATCTTTTGTGAAAATGCTTTGGATCCTCCCTCACCAGAATTACTCTTTTCCCTTAATTCAAATTGTATGGATCACTTTAACTATGGAGTCAGTGCATTTCTGGTGCAGTGAAGGCTCACAGGCCTGCATCCCACACAAGCCAGCAACTCCCCAAGGCACAGATTAGGTCTCTACCTCTCATTAACCTAGTCAAATCAAGGATTCTCCACCATCCCACATCTGTAAACAGAAAAAAACTAGAAAGTGATATTATTGGACATTTGTTAGGGTTGGGATGATCCCCAGTAATAAAGACTTGATTAATTGTGGAGAAGCCTGCTGTAGTCAGGGACCACATTTGGAAAATGGGAGAGTCAGAGAAAGAGGAAAAAGGAATAAAACAAAACAAAACACAGACTGGTCCTGAGAATAATTCAATTTTTCCTTCCTTTCTCTACCCCTACACTTTCTCTTGTAAGCGCATCAGAAGAGAATGGAAAAGGAGAATAACTGACAGAAACATTGCATTCGCACATTTACAGAGGAAGTGAGATGAAGCAGGTGGTTCAGGAGTCAAGAGAACAACACCCTCCAAGTCAGCTGCCAATGGCTTCCAGCACCTTATCGTAGTGGTCACAGAGCATGAACCTGGGAATCGGACTGATTTGGGTTTGCATCTTGATTCCACATTTAGGACCCATAAGACCAAGGAACAAAGCATCCACTTCTTGGGCCTTCAGATCTCCCACCTGTAAATTACTACAAATTACTAAGGCAGCTTTTGAAAGGACTAAATGAGACAATCTACAAGTTTATATGAAACACCTAGAAGGCTGCATGTTCTCTCATCCCCTTCTCTTCCCCTTACTGGAGCCAACCTTCAGAATCTGTGCCCCAAAGAGAAGGGTCTAAACCCTAACACAGTCAAGTCATCTCTATTTGTCTTTGTTGCTATAAATCCCAAAAGAGGCTCTAGCTGGGGCGCCTGGGTGGCTCAGTCAGTTAAGCAGCCAACTCTTGGTTTCAGCTCAGGTTGTGGGATCAGGCCCTACATTGGGCTCTGCACTCAGTGGAGTATCTGCTTGAGGATTCTTTCTCTCCCTCTGTCACTCTCCCCACTCACGGGCAACCACTCTCTCTCTCAAAAAAAAAAAAAAAAAAAATCAATCTTTTTTTAAAAAAAAAAGAGGCTCTACTGTTGGAAAGGCAACCTTTCCAATTTAAAAGTATGGGTACTGGGATCCCTGGGTGGTACAGCGGTTTGGCGCTTGCCTTTGGCCCAGGGCGCGATCCTGGAGACCCGGGATCGAATCCCATGTCGGGCTCCCTGCATGGAGCCTGCTTCTCCCTCTGCCTCTCTGTCTCTCTCTGTGTGACTATCATGAATAAATAAAAAAATAAATAAAAAATAAATAAAAGTATGGGTACTTTGGAAAACACATTTTCCCTTTGACCAGATTCATTAAAACTTAGCAAGTGGCCACCCATAATTTTTGGCCACCCATGCTAATTTTTTTTTAGGTTTCATAGTTAACACAATGTCCACCACATTAAAAGCAACCAACTGATCAATCAACTAAAAAATTATCATTTCTAGAATTTACAAGTATCACAAAAACCTACTCTGGGGACTAGAAGTATATAAAGATTAAAAAACCTACTAAGGACTAGATAGTTCCATTTTCAACATGAAGCACATGCATTAAATGTTTATTAAGATTCTAGTACATTCCACCGTATTAGGCACCAAAGCAAACAAAACAACACGCTTTTCAAAAGAAAAAGTGTTATTTATGCTCTCATTCGTGAAATATACACATTACATTTTTAAACAATCATAAAAGTCACAGTTTATTTGTGAACGAATCTGTAAAATGAAATCCATGGAAAAGACTCCAATATTTAAGTTATATATATATAACAAATTCTATAATTAGTTTTAAAGAAAAAAGTTCAAGGAATGGTCAGAACCAACCAGGTCATTTACCCTTCTTCAAATGAAAGTCATCTTTGTCAGGCACATGTTTTTTTGTAATATCTTGTCCTCTTCTCTACTATGAAGAATATCACGTTAACAATACAAATAATTAGTCAGTAAATTATATCTTAATGTTACCAACATACAAGTTTAGGATTCTGCAATGGGAAGCCAAATCCCAAGAAAAATAAGACAGTACTTTTAAAAAAATACTCAACAGTTAAAAACAGCAGACATTTTACAATACAGGAGGCCATAAAGACACTGATCAATAGTCATCAGAACCAGCAGGGCTCTCCAAGCTAATCGAGGTTAAGTGACCTTCCGCTCCTGCTCCCCTCCCTGAAGGGCCTTTGTCACACAGCTGGGACCAGCACCAGCTTCTCCATAGCAACTGCAGCGAGCCCTGTAGCACTAGGAAAAGCATCAGATGCCTCCCCTTGTATTAAATATGTAGTAGGCTTCAGGATAGTGGTCTTCTTGGGAGGGAGTTCATGGGATGCTCATGTGGCTCAGAGCCCGCCGCCACCCTTTTCTCAAAATACCTTTTCTGTCAGATTCACTGAAATAAGCCCACAACTGGTTCCTTGAGACCGTGGAACTGCCTTCAGCATGGTGTTCGGTGCCCATCTTAATCGAATCGAAGGAGTTCCACATTTTTTAGGTCATCTCTACCCCCTTTGGCACCTCATCCAATAAGTTGTAACAGAAAAAAAAAAAATCTAATAAAGCACTGTACCTATTTAAACCCTAATAAGCTCCTTAGATCTTGGTTGTTTGGAAAGAATTAACACTGTAATGGGTCACTCTGTGGGTTATTTTTTAATTTGTTTCCACACACCACATGAGGTTCCAAATGCACAACTGTCTCAGGCTCTGCTGAAGTATTCTGGGACGAGGAGGAGGAAAGGTTCACTGTGTATGTGGGGAGCCCTTGTGTTAAAATCGGAACAAGTAAAAAAAAAATCGGAACAAGTTTTGTTATGATTTACGGGGTACTTTCACATGCAAAAGCACAAAAGTAAATAATGGATATGCAGGTGTCCTTACAATAAAGTTTCTTGGCTTTAAAAGGAGATGCTCCCGAGAAGCTCAAAGATACACCAGCAACATTGGCGAAGCACAGCTTGTAGCCCAAAGTGACCAATATAAGCAGATTCTGACAGCAAGCGATGATCTTTGAGCACACATGGCAGTTGTCATCATAAAAGTTTTTTTTTCTTTAAAGATTTTTATTTATTTATTCATGGGAGACAGAGAGAGAGAGAGGCAGAGACACAGGCAGAGGGAGAAGAAGGCTCCACGCAGGGAGCCCGATGTGGGACTCGATCCTGGGACTCCAGGATCATGCCCTGGGCAGAAGGCAGATGCTCAACCACTGAGCCACCCGGGTGTCCCATATATAAAAGTTTTAACACTTTTTCATGGGAAAACAGTTTGCATGCTACAGACAAAGCAAGACTACCAAGGAGCTGCTGAAATGCAAGAACTCCTTCCTCTGCTTCTTTTTTATCTAAAACGTAGCTCAATGCCTGACACACAGGAGTGCTCCAAGGAATGGGTGACTAAGAATCCTAAGAATTTTTCTCCTTCAGGAGAGCTGCACTTTATAGGACCACCTCCACGTCCAGTCACTTTTGGGAGCACCATTAACCAACAGCATGGCAAACTAGGAAAACCTAGTACAGACATTACATTTTTTACTCCAGGAATAGCAGCTTCCTCTATATGCTAGGCCAACGCCAGACTAAATCCACATTTTTCACTTGCTGGAGGCAAAGGAGAAAAAAAAAAAATTTTTTTCCTGAAACTGAACTTAAAAGCAATGCCCTTTATTCTCAGATTATGATCTTCCTGATTTGAGAGGGTGGAGAGGGGTGTTAAAAATCTCACACTTATAAAAAGATGGTAGCTTTATATTGGCTGATTTTAACGACTTGGCAAAACAAGGAACTGACAAGCCAGCATGAGCTCCCCACCTCTAATTCTGACTTTACCTACCTAGGAAATCAAACCTATTAGCAATGGTAGTGCTGAGATGTAACACCCACCTACTTTGCCACAACCTACCTAAGACGGTGGCCCCACCTAATACCTGCCAGACTCACTTAACACATATGGTTGCCCAGGGCAGAAAAGAAAACGAGGAATAACTGGTTTAGGAAGTGGAGGATACAAGAAATGCTACATTTGGTTACCAATATGTAGAGTCTGACAAAAGGAAGGACATCCAGAATGGAGAAGTCTAACAACCACTTCCCATTACAAGATACACTTGGACCTATATCCTCTATAAACGTGACATAAGCGAGCCATTGTTACCAAGGGCAATGCTTACCTACCAAGTGTACCGTGAGTGGAAAAAATGGTTGGATTATCAGTTTTAGGAAGTCTATAAAAAATGAAAAAAGACTGGCGAGCAGCCCAAAGCCCATTTCAAGCTGAATTTCCAAAGAGCCCAATCAGCACATTTTTACAATTTTCCTAGCAACTCTGGTTTAGCCCCAGCTTAGGAGGATAATAAATTACTCAGGGCTAGGTGTTAATGTGGTAAACATCGTAAGGAGTCAGGGTGATGTTACCAACTAAAACAAAAATAACATAAAATATATAAATGCTCAGCAATTTCACTTCTCCATACTACCCCAGGCGAACATGCTTGCCTAAAGGATGGATAAACAAAGACGCTCAGTGCTGCAGTTATTTATAATAGTTTTACAAAATTCTGTAAAGAACCCAAATGCCCATTAATAGAAGTTAAATTAAAGCATATTTATACTCTGAAACACTATGCAGCAGTTAAAAAGAATGAAATGATCACAGTGGCACCCGGATGACTCAGTCGGTTAAACATCCAACTCTTGATTTTGCCTCAGGTTGTGAGATAGAGACCCACATAGGGCTCTGCGCTGAACTGAGCATGGAACCTGCTTAAGATTTTGTCTGTCAAAAAAAAAAAAAAAGATTTTCTGTCTCTCCTTCAACCTCTGCCCCTCGTGCCCTCCACACTCTCTTTAAAAAAAAAGAGGAAGTGATTGCCAGGTACTACCACAAAAAGCTCTCCACAAGACAGAGCTGATAAAAACTAGAGAAGCACCTACAGTACAATAGTATTTATTTGCCTTTTTAAAAGGCACACATATGCAAAAATCAATTCTATGAGTGTTCCCAATGTGTGGTCCCTGAACCGGAGGCACTGATATCACCAGGGAACTCGCTAAAAATGCAAATTCCCAGGCCCCACCCCAGACCCACTGAATCAGCAATCTGAGTCTACTAATATGTTTAGACAAGCCCTCAGATGCAAACAAAAGCTTGAGAACTGCTAGTCTACACAGGTCTATATTCAGGTCGCTAAGAAAAGGACAAGACTCTCACCAAATGAGGTGTCTGAGCAAATATCTTTATCCATATTCTCTTGACCTGCCCCTTCATACTGCCTTTTTTTTTTTTTTAACAAGAAGTGTTTTCGTGCATTGTTGCACTGTTCCTATAAATTAAAAGTAACTTTTTTTTGGATACTACAGGTACTGGGAGGGGATTGGAGAAATGGTTAACCATGCAATTACGGTAGAGGAAAAGCTTATGGAATAGGGAATGGAGGTTCCCTGTGAGCTACTGAAATGTTGGAGCTCACAAAGATCATGAAAAACAAGCCAAGTTAGGAATTTAACTCCAGAATTCTCAGGAGTGTCTCAGTGAGTTCAGCTGATCTTACTAGCGTCTCCCACAGAAAATGTACACGACAGTCAACTCTATTACAATGGACACTTAGCTACCAAAGAATAATGCAAACATCGTTTTGGAAAAGCTGAAGTTTCACAAAATCTTCTGTTGTCCTGTTTTGTTGATTCCTTTGCACTATACTCTGCGGTGGACAATGCTGCTCCCAGGCTTCGCTGTCATCTTTATATTTTCTGGGGCTGCTTCCTTGAGCAGCAGGGAAAAGGAGACAGGAAACAGGGCTTTGAAATCTAAGTAACAAATGTAACCCTCTAAGCCCTGACATCCCTTTCCAGGTTGTGGGGTCTGGAAATGCATAAACTCAAGCAAACACCTACACCTGTATTTTCTTTCTCACCAACTTCACAGAAGTAAAATGGACCATTACTGCCAATATTTATAAACAAAGATGCACAAGTGTAGTCTGGAATCCACGTTAAAATAAGGTTATGGCGGGGGGGGGGGCCACCTGGGGGGCTCAGTTGGTTAAGTGTCTGCCATTGGTTTAGGTCATGATCTCAGGGTCCTGGGATGGAGGCCCACAAGGGGAGCCTGCTTTTCCCTCTCCCTTTGTCCCTCCCCACTGCTCTTGTGCTCTCCCTCTCTCTCATAAATAAATAAAATCTTTTTAAAAATAAACTAAGGTTATGGAAACCTATAATATAAAAATAGGATTAGCTATAGTTAATTTTCAGCAGAGAGATGGCAAGTAAGAGATAACCTTTTAATCTCCCTATTATTGCTACAACTCATGTTCCAAACTAGGAATAAAAATAACTGGCACTTTATAAAGAATTACGAATTTTCCACTTCCAAATTTTTTTAAGCGAGAAGCCCATTTGATGTCCAAAATGCAGGTATCACCCTTGACACACATCCTACAACAGCTTAAAAAGCCAACATCTAACACAGCCTAGATATTCTTACCTTAACTCTGCGATCAAAGATCAAGTATAAGTTTCTCTCTCTAAAACAAGTACTCTTCAAGTTTCGCTGAAGAGAAAAAAAGGAATAAGAGTACATTCTCATTCCTGGGTTTTGGGAACATCAGCTCCTTCAGTTTCAAGCTTTATTCTCCTAGATATTGCGAGGTCATCACAACCCACTTGTTCTTTGACACAAGCAAAACCCCATGCTTAAAGTGACTGCAGACCTACAAAGGAACAGCTGTGTGCCATTCAATGATCTGGGCCATGCTTCTCCATGGTACAGAGAAAAATGATCTCTTTTTTAACCTGAAAGCATGCATAGTTTTCCTTCTCATCTCCCACCATTCACCCAATTTTTTTTTTCCTTTAACAAGGCCAACTTTTTAGCCACATCCATTTAAGAAGCTTAGGTTCTTTACCTAGCGAAGATGAAACAAAAAGTTACAGCCACATAAAATAGAAATTTCCAATTTTTTAAAAAAGAAAAGATTTAACATTACATCAAGAATAATAAAGAAAAATACGATTTCACTCTGGAGAGAAAAGACTTAAAACTTAAGAAAAAGACCGTAGTGTCAGGCATCAGATATATTAAGAGATCATCCTGTAATATGCCCACTGTAGTAGATCCATTCCCAAATGAGTTAGGAAGCAAGTGAAAAGCAAGCCAGGATAGAATTGCCTTTATGTCAACATCTGTCAGAGAAGGACGAAGCAATTACTGATAAGCAGCTTTCAGTATAAACAAGAGCCCTTGTACCTCTCTGTTACGTCGATAACAGAATGCTGCAACCCTGGGGAGCCTCTACCTTCCTGCGCCCCCTTCTAGAACAGACATTTCTGAATACTTCTGAATACTGCCTCTACCTCCCCCCCACGGCCACCCACGTCAGAAGCAGGCGCATCCTGACCATCTTTTTCCTCCCCTCCTCCCCACCCCAGCTCTCCAGGGACGCTGGAGGACCAGGCCAGCCTGCAACCATGACTAACAGAATCACATGGGCAGAAGCCAACTCCACCTGGGCTGGCATGAAACAACCTGAGCAGCTAGTTGAGGTATGAAATGCTGCTATGAGAACACCTTTCCTCAACACCCCAGCCCCCCAAACCCCCGCCATACCAATTACATTTACTATCCTAAACTATGACTGGCAAATCCAGCTTTCAAGAAGATCTCTTCCGTGAGAGAAGTCAGGCACAAGCAGGTCTCGGGGTCCCTTCGAACAGAGGAAACTTGATATCCTGAAGGCCTGCCAAAGAAAGCAGCCTGTGTTTCAAGTCCGAGCTTGTGATTAGGAACCTGAATAGTGACTGGACAGGGTGTGTGCAGGGGAGAGGGAGGAGGGCTGGCAGAGGAGTATGAGTGACTACCGGAAATGAGGCCTGGGCTTTGGTTTTTACTTTCATTAAAACGTGTTTATGTTTCCCTTAGCACATCTGTCCCTTAATTAACAGGTATTTTCAAAGAAGGGATGATGCTGAGAAAATGTGGGAGGCGGGGTGCTTAAGATGACAGAGGTCCCTAGGCCTCTCTTATTTAAAAGACGTGTTTCGTTGCTTTGCT
This sequence comes from Nyctereutes procyonoides, assembly GCF_905146905.1. Classification (NCBI taxonomy): domain Eukaryota; kingdom Metazoa; phylum Chordata; class Mammalia; order Carnivora; family Canidae; genus Nyctereutes; species Nyctereutes procyonoides. Next base: position 1,842,331 of record NW_026575035.1, on the reverse strand, counting down.
TTTATACATTTTTGTCCCCGAGGATTATGTTTAGCTTATGGGGGGGGGGGCGGGAAATGATAAAGAATTACTGCAAAGCACTGAAAAATACTATACACATTTATGGCTGCCTGAAGCTGGAGATGCCAGGTAAGTGAGGAAGCTAATGACAGCCACAGTTGCTTCCTAAAAAGCGCCCCCCCCAAGGGGCGGGGGGGGGGGAGCTGCCCACTGGCTTGGCTGGAATAAGCAGAGGTGTATTCAGCAGGAAAAACTAATTCCTCTAAAGGTGCTGAAGTTCCCTCAAGTGAGTCCTACAGGGGGTGAGGGGAATGCTGCTTTTCCAGCACTTCCACTCCCACCTCAGCAAGGCCTTCTCCCCAAAACAGCAATCGCAAGACCTAAACTGCGGACCCAAGGACTCTGGCTCTACTGGCATCCAAACGTGACTCATCTCCAGTTAACACAAGGATTCACAAGCACAATCCCGTACGCTGGAGACTTGGTTTTATTAAATAAATCTGCTCCATTTTAGCAAATGTATGTCTGTAACAAATCCATTTAAAATAAGGACTCTTGGGGTACCTGGGCGGCTCAATCAGTTAGGCATCCATCTCTTGGTTTCAGCTCAGGGGCATGATCCTGGGGTCCAGGGATTGCATCCCACATCGGGCTCCCCACGGGGAGCCTGCTTCTCCCTCTGCCAATGTCTCTGCCTCTCTCTCTGTGTCTCTCATGAATAAATAAAATCTCTAAAAAAAAATGTTTAATTTAAAAAATAAAAATAAAATCACATCTCTCTACATGACTGACAGGTGGCAAAATATTGTAAAAACTGTATGATACTGGGTAGTTCTTTAAGTCCCCCACACTTCACGCCCCCTTATCAGTAAGATGGAAAAGGAAGAGTCCATCTGAGCGGAGATGCAGAGAAGCTCAAAGAAGGCATCTGCTGCCCTGAACTGCTTGGCTGGAGCCAGGACCAGGCATATACTGAATACATCGTGAGCATCCCTGCCAAATAAAATTCCTCCTTCCCACATGGTACTGGTTGAAAAGAAGTAAGAATTTCGCATTCTTCCAAAGCTGAAAGGCCCAAACCATCCCCATCTCACCTTCTGCATCCTTCCAGTCGCCTTTGCAACCTCTAGAGAAAAGACCAGAACTGCCACACTCTGTGGCAGGGCACCTCGTGAAGGGCCCACTAACTTTCTTCTTTTGTTCAGCACGGAAAATACAGATGTGAGGTAGTGGTATTAATGGCACAATGGACACACGTTAAAAATTCCCCAGTGGGTCTCCTGGGGGACTCCATGGGCTGTGGTCCTGACTCCTGATCCTAGCTCAGGTCTTTATCTCAGGGTTGTGAGTTCAAGTCTCACACTGGGCTCCATGCTGGGCGTGGAACCTACTTAAAAACAAATTCCCCAAAACTGCATTTTATTGTCAAAAGCAAAAGGGTGACTGGGGGTGAACAAGCCCCCGGGTCAGGAGAAGCAGGACAGTCTGAGTGCCGGGGGCTCGTGGTACAGTGCTCTGTGTGCAAATGTGGGTGAAAGCCCCAGGAGCCCAGCCCGTAGGGGCTGCCCACCGCACAGCCTCCTCCTCCACTCAGGGAGCTGGAACACTTGCTAGTGGCCAACGTGTCCAGAATCTAAGGTGGAAGTGACAATATGACAAGTGTCCATACTCTGGGATGACACGGGATTAGAAATGCAATTGACTACTTCCCTCAATTCCTTCAATTGATAAAGAAAAATCAAAAGTTCCTCTTCATTTTCCAGTAAATTTTAAAAACTATGCAGCCTCTTAGTGTTTCCACTTTGCCCAGAATGCATACAGAGACCCAAAGAGTTAAATAAAGTATGAGTTCTGAAGATTCCCAACGACTAATTTGAAATATTTTTTCTAAGCTTTGAATCATTACATTCCGAGAGCCAGTTATTCTCCCCCTGCTTCTGGCTTCTCTCTTTTTACAAATGCACACAGAGGTCAAACTACCACCCTCTTTGCGTTCAAAAACAAAACCTGACACTGGAGAGGGAGAGAGAGAGCCCTAAATTAATGTCACAATAGCAGTGAAATTAATTAATAATAAATGAACAAACTAGGAAATCTGTTACTCGGGGGTTTTTTTTATTCCCACAGAAAAAAAACGTTAATACTAATAAGAAACATAAAATATCTTGAATAAATCCATGAAATAAAAGCAAAATTTAAAAAAAAGAACAACAAAATTCCTGAGTTCTGTTTTATGACCCAAAATGGGGAAAGATAGAAAGGAGCGGGAGAAAATGGAAATTCGGTGGAGATAAAAGACAGGAAAAGAGAGGAAAGCTGAAGGAAGGAGGAAGAGCAAAGTTGGATGACAGACCCACAGAAAGTGTGGTGTGCAAAAGAGAAAACTGACAGGAGCCAAAAGACAGATGTATGATTTGTAGTTTACACTTCACTCTGGATTTTGAGGAATTATCAAAGCTATCAAGTGCACTTGGGTGTTTCAGCAGAGTTCACTCCTCTTCAAATTTAACAGCTACGGTTGCTATTATAAATAGAATAATCAGACTAGGAAACATCATCAGACCAGCTGCAGTGACCACAGTCCCAGCCAGAGGCAAACCAGCAAAACAGCCACCCCCCTCCCAGGACTGGAGTCCCTTCTGGAGATTAAAAAGAGGAAGTCCGCGGGATCCCTGGGTGGCTCATCGGTTTGGCGCCTGCCTTTGGCCCAGGGCGTGATCCTGGAGTCCCGGGATTGAATCCCATCCCGCGAATCCCCCTGCATGGAGCCTGCTTCTCCCTCTGCCTGTGTCTCTGCCTCTCTCTGTGTCTCTCATGAATAACTACATAAAAGTATTTTTTTTTTTTAAAAAAAAAGAGGAAGTCTGAAATTGGATTATAATTCTGGGAAAAAATAAAAGCCCCTAAACCAAGAGCAATCTGTCATATTATCTTTACTGTTAGTCAAAATTTTTATCTAATCCCTGAAGCAATGGGCAATCCATTTTAAACATCATCAGAAGAATAGATTTGAAAGGTATGTTTCCCTTGCAACAGTGACCCGAGAGAAATAGCTGGTGGACTCCTATTTGGGACCTGCCACTCTGGACTGCAAATCATTTTTCAAGAGAGCCTTCGAGAGAATATTTGACAAACCCAGGCACGCTGCACAAATGAATCCCATAGCCAAGACACTCCATGATGGAAGTGAGCACTCACAACTTCAGATTCGCCCTGAGAAATCACCAGTTAAAAAAAAAAAAGTTACAGCTTCACTAGGATTTGGCTCAAATGTCACCTCCAGGCGAAATTGCTTCTCTGGCTCTCATACCACCCAGAGAATGTGTAATACTGCACTTTCATTTTGCAAGTATTTAATAAGTACTTACTCTCTGCAAAGCTGTTACCATTAAAGTGAATTATTGCTCATAGACTTGAGCTCCTTGAAGGTCAAACTCCAGGGTATGACTATTATAATACCTTTTGCATTAAAAGCATCTTAACTAAAACCAGTGACATATACAGTAATAGCAAAGCCAGTTATTCTCCCCCTGCTTCTGGCTTCTCTCTTTTTACAAATGCGCACAGAGGTCAAACTACCACCCTCTTTGCGTTCAAAAACAAAACCTGACACTGGATACTGGTGAGCAGTCCCACCCCACCCCAACCCACGGAGTCTGAACCCCTCAGCATTACCTACTATGGGTCCTCAGCACCAGCCAATACCCAATACTCTTTCTGGCCCATCCACTTGGCTCTCTCCACTTGCCTCTCCACCGCCCTTGAAAGTTGAACTCCCTCTGTCTTAACTTGCACCTTCCTCTCTCTGCCCTGAAATGTTCACATCCAAGTTCTGCTCTCCTTTCACTCCACTTTCCTCCCCCTCCCCTGCTCTCCCCCCTCCACTGGGCCATCTCAGCAACTTAATAGTGTTTTTTTTTTTAATATTTATTTATTTACTTATGATAGACATAGAGAGAGAGAGGCAGAGACACAGGAGGAGGGAGAAGCAGGCTCCATGCACCGGGAGCCCGACGTGGGACTCGATCCCGGGACTCCAGGATCGCGCCCTGGGTCAAAGGCAGGCGCCAAACCGCTGAGCCACCCAGGGATCCCCTCAGCAACTTAATAGCTTCCAAGATCACATGTCTCCCAAACCTTGACATCCTGCCCAGCTCCTTCTCTTAGAGATCCGTATTTCACCCCTGAACCTACCCACATAAACATCCCATGAGACCTGGGTAGTGGTTTTAAAACGTGCCCAGAGCCACTGATGTTCTTCCCTCCCAAAGTGGAGTCAAGTCTCACCTCCTTCTCCTTGAGTATGGGCTGGCCTCTGCTGGCACATTTCTAATAGAATGAGGACCAAGTGATGCCCGAGACGAAGTCATAAAAGTCACACAGCTTCTGTCCACCTCTCTCTTAAGAGTCACACCTTGGGAGCCCTTAGGGAACACACAAGAAGGGTGGGCATCCCGGGGCTGCCCACTGTCAGGTCTACAGCACAGTCTCCAGCATAAACTACTACTCAACACAGGCAACCAAATAACCACCATCGAACAGGCCCGTGCTGGGGGGTTTTTCTGGAGGCCACGCAGACAGAGACGGGTGCCGAGGAGCCCCAGCTGGTTGAGTCTTCTCAGTACCACCACCCCTCACGGGAGTGAGTAAGCCTTCAGATGATCTCCACCTCACACTTTACATCGCCCCAGCTGAGGCTGAGCAGAGACAAGCTGTCCCCACCAAGCGCTGCCCAAGTGACAGATCTGTGACCATAACAAATGCTGTTGTTATAAACCACTGGGTTTTACCATGGTGTGTTATGCAGCTTCGGACAACTGGGAAGGCCTCAAGTGTGCCATACTCCACAAACATAATTATCTCCTTCGCAGCATCTGCTCTTCTTTCTAGATTTTCCATCCCAATCCCTTTTCCATGCAACCTGAAAGCCCTTCTCTCTACTTTTCTCTAACCCTCAGATCCCCTCCACCCCTGACATGACACACGGTAGCCCAGCGATCTCTCAGGAACCCAGCACCCCCACCTCTGGTGTGGAAAACTAATAAAAAGGAAACCTCACTAAAATGGAGTTGGGAGGGTGGGGAGGGGGAACTCTCTTGCTCCACCACTCGAAGTGGATTGCAGACCCAACAGGAAGAGAGACAGGACCTTGCACACAGATACTACTTTACAATTCTAGCAGGAAGAAAGGGGACTTCCTCCTGCCTCAGCAGCCCAGCCAATGAGAGAGAGTCCCAGCTCGGCTAATGAAAAGCCACTAGGCTTAGAACCCCCAGTTTAGGGCCCCTGGGTGGCTCAGTCTGTTGAGCGCGGGACTCTTGGCTTTGGCTCAGGCATGATTTCAAGGTTGTGGGATCGGGCCTGGCTAGGGCTCCACGCTCAGGGCAGAGTCTGTTTGAGATCCCCTTCTTCCCTCTCCTTCCTGTTCTGCTTGTCCTGCTGCTTCTTTCTCTCTCAATTAAATCAATAAAATCATTAAAAAATAAAATAAAAACCCTCCCAGTTGACTCCAATGAGGTCTTTGTTTATGACAGTCTTCCCAACTTCCCACTTTCTTCTACAAAAGAAGATTCCTCTCTTGTGCTTGGTGGATTTTGCCATAGTTTTCTTGTCCTGGATTGCAATTCTCCATTATTCTCAAAGAAACCCATCTGTTGCTGGTAAAATAACTGGCAGTTTTGCTTCTTAGGGTTAACACTGGCTAGGAATACAGAGACACGCTTTACCTGGTTTGCTAGTACCTTCTATTCAATTGCCAAAATAATATCCTAAAACTGAACTCCCCCACACCTGCCACCTACTAACCACCTACAGAATACAGTCTGGATTCCTGATCCTAGCACACAAGACTGCTCACACCACCACCCCCCTCCCCACACCCAGATGACTACCTGAGGTTGCGGATCCAGGGAAATTCTGAGGATTCACAAACACCCTTTTGCCCATCCGTGCCACTGCTTCATTGTACATGTTGACTTGCCTCCATAAACTCCTTTCCTCGTCTGTCTTTCTCTCACCCCTCACAAAGATTCCTACTTAGCCATCCAGTCCAAGGTCAAAGGTCATGTACTGTAAGAATCTTTTCTGATGACCCAGCCAGAGTTGCTCACTTCCTCCTCCATCACTTATGCAAGCAAGCTCTTACAACACCCATTTCAAGACAATGAGCAAGCTCTATGTCTCTTTCTCCAGACTGGCCTTGAGCCTGAGGGCAGGCATCATATCATGTTTGCTCTCAAATACATTAAATGTTTAATTTGAACGGGAAACCACCAAAGTAGCCTTTTACAGAAATGTCTAATATTCAGTTTCAGAATCAATACTATTCAGCACCAAAACTAGTCATCCCTTTACACCTTGTTTCTTCATTTGTAAAGCAGGGATATTAAAGCACTGTTCATGGGTTTCTTAGGAAGATATTTAAAAATGGGGCAGCCCAGGTAGCTCAGCGGTTTAGCACCACCTTCAGCCCAGGGCATGATCCTGGGGATACGGAATCAAGTCCTACATCGGCTCCCTGTATGGAGCCTGTTTCTCCCTCTGCCTGTGTCTCTGTGTCTCTGTCTGTCTCTGTGTGTGTGTGTGTGTGTGTGTGTGTGTCTCATGAATAAATAAAATCTTTAAAAATAATAAATAAAATCTTTTTTAAAAAGATATTAAAAAATGAAACATGAAAAGCACTTAGAATATAACCTAACATATAAAACACACTCAGCAAATGCTGTTGCTGGTATTAGGAGTCGGAGGAGTATTTCTATAAGTGATCCAGTAAAAACCCCAGCTGGAAGACTTAGGTAATTATAATGCAAGGCTGACGCTATGTCCCTTCAGGTTCCAATTTTATTTTAATTAGTTGAGGGAAAAAAAACATCTCTAAGAAGTATGAAGTATCCCCAGGGCTTTAAAACCAGTTAACAAATGTAGCTTAAATTTTTCTTGGGGTCCTGATGATTCTCTTAGAGATAAGAGGTGTGGGACAAAGTTTTTGTAGCACTCACCACATCTAGCACAGTGTATGTAGGGAAGTCGTGATCAATCAGCTTCTGTTTCCTCGTATATAAAGGGAAAATAGGGGATCCCTGGGTGGCGCAGCGGTTTGGCGCCTGCCTTTGGCCCAGGGCGCGATCCTGGAGACCCGGGATCGAATCCCACGTCAGGCTCCCGGTGCATGGAGCCTGCTTCTCCCTCTGCCTGTGTCTCTGCCTCTCTCTCTCTGTGTGTGTGTGTGACTATCATAAATAAAAAAAAAAAAAAAAGGGAAAATAATACCAGTCCTATCACCCACCAGCACTAAGATTCAAGTGAAATAATACGTCAAAAAATTAATAAGAGTTTTGCAAAAGCCAGGTCACCATCATCACCAATATCATTCTGAGTTCTAATAAAGTGATATACCAAAAGGGATATTCTCACATGACACCAAAACAATAGGTTGGTCATCCTTTTGCTAACTGCCCCCAAGGCCAAAAATGTTTGCATTTTTCTCTCTCTGCAGAATTCTCATTCTGGTTAACTAGTGGTCAGTACTTGAGACCACTGTCAACATACCCCTTGCCCTTCTCAACTGCAGTCAAAGAAAACTTCTAAAATGCGCGGAGACCACCCTTGCCTCCTAAGCCCAGGACACATTTGAAGCAAATAACTAACTTTGGTAGAACAACATAGGAAACGCATCCGTGAAAATATTTATTGAGCACTACATCCAACATGCTTTAGAGAACAGAAATGTAACCTCACTGTCTTTCTCTATCTACATACATATATACACACAGTTAACATAATACCTCAGAAGTAAAGTACTAATTTGGCTTCTTCTATTTACAGATTTTCAGTGATTATATATAAAACTAAAAAATATTTGGAACCTATCGTCTTGCCTCTCTGCCAAACCATTATCCTTTCCTAATTCTTAGTCACTATCTAACCCAATCTGACTCTATGCTAGGAATCTTTCCAATTAATTATGTGCAACAGGACAAAGATTTATGGAGTACCTACTACATACACACCTGACTGAGTGCTAGGAATACAAATGTAAGAACCTTTTTCTGTTCTAGTGACTCTATTTCTAGCCAACTACAGACACTAATGAGTTAGATTAACTACTATCTTCATTCCTATAGCCCTATTGATTGCACCAGATGTTCCTTTTCACACCACAATGCCTCCAACAAAGCCCAGAACACAATGGCTGATCCTAACAGTAAACTCCCAATCCTAAACTTTATCAAGGTTATGCTTATATAAATTTTTAAACTGACATTATTTGCCTATCTGTAACATGAAACACACCATGCCTATAAGCCGAGGCATGTAAATTAACAGTAATACCTAAACCCACTATTTTTAGTACTGACTGATTACAAAAGTGTGGTAAGAGAGAAGACTTAAAGACCCAGGGAAGGAAGAACTGAAAGCTGCCCAGAGCCATGCAAATTACTCCCCAAAATGTCACCTACAAAGTATTTGCTCTTAATACTGTATTTTGTTAGTAAAAACAACATCTTAAAGGTCTGACATAACCAAAATAAAAATAAAAACAGGAAAAATATGTGCCACAAAACACAAAGGTTTAATAGGACCATGGAGGGGATGATGAGAAGGCGGCCAAGACACACCAAGATCCAAGTATAAAAAGTGAGTAACAACCTCAAGAGGAGAAGAAAAATGGCTAATAACATATATAGCTTCTCAGTAAATAGAGGAATTTTAAATAAAAAGAGATGGCATTTTTCTTCTATAGAGTTCCTAACTCTTTTTTCTTTTCTTCTTCTTCTTTTTTTTTTTAATGGAATGACATTTGTGCAGCAAAGAAACAACCAAGAGCAAAAAGACAACCTACTGAATGGGAGAAAATACATGGAAACCATTGATCTCATAAGGGCTTAGTATCCATAATATATAAAGAACTTTTACAACTTGGCAACAGTAACAAAAACAAATAATCCAAACAAAAATGGGCACCGGACTTCAACCGACATTTCTCTAGAGAAGACATACTGACGGCCCACAAGCATATAAAAAGATGTTCCACATCACTCATCATCATGAAAGTGCAAATCAAAACTACAATGAGCTATCACCTCACACCCACTGAGATAGCCTCTATCAATCAATCAACAAACAAGTGTTGTTGAGGATGCAAAAAAACAAACCCTTTCAACCTCCCCTGTCCATTTTTTTGCTCCCCACTCACACCTCCCCTCCTCCCTTTAAAATAACTGTTGGTGGGTGACACCTGGCTCAGTCAGCTGAGCGACCAAATCTTGGTTTCAGCTCAGGTCACAATCTCAGGGTTATGAGATCAAGCCCCACATGAGCTCCACACAGGGTATGGAGCCTGCTTAAGATTCTCTTTCTCTACCCCTCTGCTCCTCCCATGCCTCCCTCCATGAAAGAAAGCAAGGAATGAAAGAAAGAAAGAGAGAGAGAGAGAGAGAGAAATGGGGGGACAGGGAGGTAGAGAAGGAGAGGGAGAAAAGCTATACCAACAGGATTTCTGTTGTATTTTCATCTAGACAAATTGATTCTAATGTTCATTTGGAAATGGAATCTGGCAAGAATAGCTAGGAAAAAATTCTAACAATAAAAATAGAGGGGCTCTTGGCTGGCTCAGTTGGTAGAGCATGTGACTCTTGATCTCAGGGTCAGGAGTTTGAGCTCCATGATGGGCATGGGGAAAGAGGAGGAAAGAAAAGAAAAAAGAGAAGAGAAGAGAAGAAGAAAGAGAGAGGGAAGAAAGAAAGAAAGAAAGAAATAAAGAAGAGAAAGAAAGAAAGAAAAGGGAAGGAGGGAGGGAGGGAAAAGGATGGAAAGAAAGAAAAGAAAAGAGAAAAAAGATAAGAAAAGAAAGAGAGGAAGGAAGGAAGGAAAGAAAGAAAAGAAAAGGAAAGAAATAGTAATCAGGGATGATCAGTCTTTCCAGGTATTTTTACATATTATGAAGCTATGATAACTTAGTCTGGTTGCTGGGAACGCACAGATAGATCAAAGGAAAAGAACAGAACACAGAAATTTAGTATATGACAACAGTAGTATTTCAAATCAGTAGAAAATCCAATATTCAGTGACTGGTATTGGGCAACTGAGTGGCCAATTGGGAGCGGTGGTTAAGATTCATACCTCACACTTTCTATCAAAATAAAGTCCAGATGGATGAAAGACTTAAATGTAAAAAATAAAATCAATAAAAAACAGAAACTCAAAGTGGGGATGGTATTTCCAGGAATGATTCAAAAGCTAGAAGCTAAAAATGAAAACAGCCATCAATTAGTGTTTCTACTTGGGAAAAGATCACTATCAAGTCAAAGGAGTAAAGACAAACCAGGAAAAAATACATTAGCAATTCATATCATGGATGGAGGGCTACATTCTGCAAATCAAGGGAAAAAAGAACACAACAGAAAATTGGGCAAAGTATATAATGTGACATTTCACAGAAAATGAAATATAGATTTAAATTTACCAAACCACTTTCATATTAAAAATATATATATAATAAACCATATGCTAAGAAACCCCTCTTGCCGTATAGGATAAGCAAAGATGAAAAAGTGTGACAACACCCAGGCCGAATGATGGAGGGAAGCAGATGCCCACACAATGCTAGTAGAGTGTAACTGGCACTTCTACTGAGCAGGATTTCGCACTATCCAAACTGAACAGTCACATCCTTCTAACAATTCTTCCTACAGACATACTGGCACATTTATCAAATGACTTGCATACAAATTTATTTGCTGCAGATTTGTTTTAAAAGCAACATACCAGGGGAAACTGAAATGGCCATCAATAGGGAACAAGTATCACCTATTAGGATACATAACATGGTACATCCACAAATAGCCATTAAAATGAAGCAGCTCTATATAACTATTGAATAATCTCTAAAACATATATTGTATTTAAGTGGAGGGAGTCAGGTGGTAAACAATCTGCATGTTACAATTTATATAATATATCCACATACATATATATTCATATATAAGTGTATAGATACCTACCTGCATAGACTCTGGATGGAAAGAGAAGAAACTGGTACAATGCTGGCACTGCTATGTGAGGGAAACAGCCCAGGAGACAGAAATGGGAGGAAGATTTATGTTTTGCAAACTTTGAGTCAGTTAGAATTTTGATCACACGCATTAATTACCTGGTCACAGTAGTCAAAATGATGTTGGAGAAGCATATTTTTTAAATATATTGAGGTTTTGTTTTTTGTTTTTGTTTTTTGTTTTTTTTTAATTTTTTTTTTTTTTTTAATTTACGATAGTCATACAGAGAGAGAGAGAGAGGCAGAGACACAGGCAGAGGGAGAAGCAGGCTCCATGCACCGGGAGCCCGACGTGGGATTCTCGCGCCCTGGGCCAAAGGCAGGCGCCAAACCGCTGCGCCACCCAGGGATCCCTTTTTTTGTTTTTTTTAAAGGAGTTATAAAGGGAGACTGGCTGGCTCAGTCAGAAGAGCATGTGACTCTTGATCTCAGAGTCATGAGTTTGAGCCCCATGTAGGGTGCAGAGATCATGCAAATAAATTTTAAAAACTTAAATCAATTTATAGGGATGCCTGGGTGGCTCAGTGGTTGAGCATCTGTCTTCGGCTCAGGTCCTGATCCCAGGATCTGGGATCGAGTCCTGCATCAGGCTCCTTGCGGGGAGCCTGCTTCTCCCTCTGCCTATGTCTCTGCCTCTCTCTGTATCTCTCAGGAATAAATTTTAAAATCTTTTTTAAAAAATTAAAAACGAGTTATAAAATGAAATATTCAATAAGAGATCATTTTATGACTTGTTTAAAATGATACATATTGATTTATACCCATAAATCAATAAGCTAATAATGAGTTTTCAGAATAGAATTATGGATGATTTTTTTTCTTTTTCATTGTATTTTCTGATTATTCTAAAATGAACAACTATTCACAGCTACCAAAAAGTATTTTTAATGTAAACATGTTTTTAACTTCAACTAGACATTAAATCATTTGATCCCCCCCCCGATATTTTTCCAATAAAAATACATCGCTAAGATGATGGTTTCTGTACTACATGCAAATAAAATTTGGGAGAGTCTCTGAAGATTACAGCAATCAACAATTAAAACAGAAATAATGAACCCCAAAGGAAAATATAATAATCTTAACCTACAACAAAAGGATTAGAAGCAAATAAATTCAGGGGATCTTGCTGTTCTTTGTGGTCCTGAACTGAGAGTATGTTTGTTTTTATCGTGCGCATAGATTATGCTGTTTTGAGATCTTGCTAAAAGATCACAACCCCTCCTACCACTCAGCTTTTGCCCTAGAGACCAGGAAGGCTGCCGCATAAAAATAAATGCAGGAAGTGAATTTGAACTAACAAAGACATTAGTACCATATGGAAAGCGAGACTTGACCAAAGACACCCAGGAGTGGGGTGGGTCAAACCCTGAGATCTGTGAGCCGACCCTCTGTACTATTATCCATTCATCTCTACATTTGTTTTATTTTTAAATAAGTGACATCTCACGGTTCTACTATTTTGAAGGTACAATTCAATGCCAAAATTACAGTGGCATATCACTGTGTTACTTTTCTTGCAGCCTTCTCCTCTCCCAGGTTTTTGGCTCCAGCAGCCCTCCCTCTCTCCCTGAAAAAAAAGTTTTAGGGTGAGTGTGTGTGTCTGTGTATGTGTGTGTGTGTCTGTGTGTGAATTCAAACACAGATAAAATGCACTAATGGCTAGATGACTGCCGAAGTACAGGTTATTGCTAACATAAGAGAGTACTCAAGTATAAATATTTATTCGACACCATAAAAGGCAGCCAGGAGGTTTTTTTACACAATGTATGCTCTAGTTAGCATGGCACACTACACTTTCAAAGTGGTGAAAGCAGCACACACATTCAATGTGCTGGCTTCTGGGGGGGAAAGTCTTGAGAGGCACTACGCAGTCTAAGGTAGGTTTTATTTTGGGGGGGGGTAATGGTATGTATGCAAGTATGTATGTATGAATTTGACAGAGTGTGAGCACAAGCAGGGGGAGCAAGAGAAGGAGAAGCAGGCTCCTTGCCCAGCAGGAAGCCCAGCAGGGTCTGATCCCAAGACCCCAGGATCATGACCTGGGCCAAAGGCAGACACTTAAGCAACTGAGCCACCCAAGCATCCCTTGGGGTATGTTTTAAATCAATTACTGTGGACTAAGTTCTCAATATAAGCAGAATATTATGTACAAGGTCTGGGTACAGGGGAAGGTGGGGAAAACAGCAGACTCTGGGCCAAACACTTTATAGTATTAGAATATATTATATAAAACACAAGGAAAACTGTTCTAAGACTTTATAGCTCTGTTAAATTAAAAAAAAATAGCAAGGGATAAATTTTGACAACTTTAAGGAAGGTATAAGGAAACATTTACATTAAAGAAATGCAGTTAAGACAAGAGGTAGGGCATTTATTTTAATATTTTTTTTCTTATTTATTTATGATAGTCACACAGAGAGAGAGAGAGAGAGAGAGAGAGAGGCAGAGACACAGGCAGAGGGAGAAGCAGGCTCCACGCACCGGGAGCCCGACGTGGGACTCGATCCCGGGTCTCCAGGATCGCGCCCTGGGCCAAAGGCAGGCGCCAAACCACTGCGCCACCCAGGGATCCCCGAGGTAGGGCATTTAATTTTGCATCTAGAGTCGTTTTTTTTTGTTTTGTTTTGTTTTGTTTTGTTTTGTTTTGTTTTGTTTTGTTTTAGGGAACAAATGCAACTCCGTGTACACTAAAAAGTTAAACAAATCCCAAAATGTTCTTATGCGGCTTTCAGTACTTGGAAAAAAAAACACAATTCAAGAGAAAATCAGAGTTTCATACACTTTCTTTCAGCCAACACTGTTTGGGAGGGAACATGCAGGTTTACGATCCCAATTTCCTCCTCTTTTTTCAAGCAAGTCTCACCACGGATTCAACAAAGACTGAGCCATCCACTCCGCTAGTTCCAAGACCTTACAAGTAAACTTACCCTCTAAGTCCAAAACAGCCTTGATCGACAACTTTCTCTGCCTAACCACAGAGTTCTGCTCCTTTAAAATACAGAGGGGAAAAAAGAACAGTAGTAAGTGGGAACCAAGGGCGGACATCAGAGGTTCCAACAGCCAGAACATACTCTTGGTCACTTTTCCTTTTCATCTTTGGCAGTCAACAAGCATTTCGGAGCACCTACTTTGTGCCATGGGAACATAAAGATGGAAACACAAAAGAGGGGAACGTGTTCCTCCCTCTGCCTGTATCTCCATTTCTGTGTCTCTCCTGAATAAATAAAATCTTAAAAAAAAAGAAGAAGAAGAAGAAGAAGAAGAAGAAGAAGAAGAAGAAGAAGAAGAAGAAGAAGAAAGAAAGAAAGAAAGAAAGAAAGAAAGAAAGAAAGAAAGAAAGAAAGAAAAGAAAATGCAAAAGAGATAGGCAGATGGAACCAGAAGCCTAAGGAGAGGCCACGTGGCTGCAACACAGCAAAGCTGAGTGAGCCACCTGACCTTCCCAAAGCAGGTGACTCATGTTTCATTCTGAGCTGAGCTTAGACTCCCCACTTCAGGAGGATGGATTTCCCTTGCCCTCGAGGAATAATAATTAAAAACAAGAACTAACATGACTAACCAAAGAAAACATCGGAAAGTTAGAAACGGAGAGACTGCCCTCATAGGCCAAAGAACTCATAAAATATCTCACACACATGAAAAACTAGTCCTACAAAAACCACACAAGGTGCAATCAGCACGGAGGTACTAATGACTGTGATTCTCACCAAACTAGAAAACAAAATCTAGTAACATCAGTCACACCATTCACCTGGTCACACACAGCTATTTCATCTAGTTTGACAAGTACCAAACAGAGCTACTCTAAAAACAGCATCATGATAAATATGACAATGTAAGGCATATGCAAATACGCACGTTCACATGTTTGACATCACAGACACCCTCATGAAAAAGACAGAACAATGCTGGCTTACGTGGTGGCTCCTAGGCCTTCTCCTAACAACACACAGAAGACGGGAGGTGAGCTTTCTGATTCAAACATTTAAGGATCTACCATGTGCAAATCACTATGTCACCCAACCCTGGACAAAGATGCAGTATATGCTTCTAACATCAACAAGCTTCCAATCTAAACAACAGGTGTTCAGATATATGTTACCTGTTATACATACACACACACACACACACACATCAATTACATATTGTATACACAATAGTATATATGGAATATGCTTTTATTTACATAAAAAGCCTGCCTAAAGGTAAATATAAAGTGATAAGCAAAAATGAAAACTGTCGTGCTTGAACTCAAAATAGGAGTCGTTCCTCTCCCCACTTCCTAAAACGTACCTTAATATTGTTACTTTTTTTTCCCCCTTGCCATTTACGTATCTTTTAAAAAGCGTGCCGCCGGCTGTATTATTACCGGGTTAGCGTCACAAAGATGAAGCGACCTTTAAATACTTAATATTCAGATCTTAAAACCATGCCCTCCTGTTTGCATCCCCCTTAAACCAGCCTTCTGGCGGAGACCGTTTCACTTGAGATACTACTGTTTGCAGAAACAAGTCCATCCAGAGCAGCAGCGGTGGGACCGTGGGCTGTCACCTTGACGAGGCAAAGAGGACCCTTCCTCGGAAAAGCTCCATCCCCCGCACCCCCCATAAGCCCCTGGACACCACGGCAGAATTTAGGGGCACCTCTTACACAGAGACGTCCAAAACCATTGCTCCGGGGCTCAAACGCCCCCAGAACCCTAAGCACGCTAACTGGGCGAGGGCAGAGAGTCTCGCTCCTGGGGACGCGGGGGCGGGGGGAGGCCCGGTCCCATCCTGAGCGGCGCGAGGACCCGCGGTCGGCAGTTCCTCAGTCTGCACCGGCGACAGGAGCGCGCGCGGCCCCCTCGCCGCCGCCCAGAGCCTCCGGCCTCCCCACCCCCTGCTGGTCTCTCCCGCAGTGCCCGGGGCTCCGTCCGCCGCGCACACACGCGCGCACACACGCGCACACACACACATGCACACGCGCTCGCGCGCACACACACATGCACACACGCTCGCGCGCACACACACATGCACACACGCTCGCGCGCACACACACATGCACACGCGCTCGCGCGCACACACATGCACACGCGCGCGCACACACATGCACACACGCTCGCGCGCACACACACATGCACACGCGCGCGCACACACATGCACACACGCTCGCGCGCACACACACATGCACACACGCTCGCGCGCACACACACATGCACACGCGCGCACACACACATGCACACGCGCTCGCGCGCACACACATGCACACGCGCGCGCACACACATGCACACACGCTCGCGCGCACACACACATGCACACACGCGCATGCACACACGCGGACACACACGCGCGCGCGCGCCCGCGGCCCCAGCCGTCCGCTCCCCTCTCCCCGCGGCTCGGCCCCGCCGCGACGCCAGAACCGGGTCGGGAAGATGCAAGTCGGGGAGGCTCCGCTCCCGCCGGGCCGCCGCGCACCTGCTGCGGGCGCCCCTCCCGGAGGCGCCGCGCCCTCACCTTGCTCGCCGCGGTCCATGGCTCCGTCCCGCCCGCCGCCTCGCGTCCTCTGCGCCTCCGCCCGGCGCGCCGCTCCTCGCCTCCGCCCGCGACTCCCGCCGAGTCCCCTCCCCCGGCGGCGTGGGGCGCGGCGGCGGCGCCCGCCCTGGGCGGGGAGCGCTTTCCCGGGGCGGCACCCAACCACCTGACCCGGCCGACCTGAGCGCCCCGCCACGTCGGCGGGGGGGGCGGGGCTCCGCGGCGGCCCGGGGGGGGGGGAGGAGCAGCGGCGCGCCGCGGGGAGGCCCCTCGAGGTGTTTGTGACCCCAAAGTTTCCGCGGCGGCCGCCGGGGGCCCTCCCTCTGCTCGGCGGGCACCTGCCCCGCGGCGGCGGCGGCGGCGGCGGAGGGGCGCGCTCGGGAAGGCCGCGTCCGCCGCGGACCCCGGAGAGCACAGGGCAAATGGCCCAGACTCGCTTTTCACAGACGCTGCGGGTTCTCCAAATTGGGAATGTGTTTGGGGGCTTCGGATTCACTGGTCACCGAAGTTCCTGCAATAACACTTTGAATTATTATCATCGGTACTCTATTTTGTTTTTTTTTTTTTAAGATTTTTATTTATTCATGAGAGAGAGACAGAGGCAGAGACACAGGCAAAGGGAGACGCAGGCTCCATCCAGGGAGCCCGATGCGGGGCTCCATCCCGGGTCTCCAGGATCAGGCCCCGGGCTGCAGGCGTTGCTAAGCCGCTGCGCCACCCAGGGATCCCCCCAATACTCCATTTTCAAAGTGGTTTTGCAGTTAACTCATTTGCCATGAAGCCACTTTGAATAATGTTGGTCTAAAGTGGTGCCTCGATTGCATAAGCCACCTAGGCCTGCGAGGGAGGCGACTTTGCATCTGTGCTGTCCTGGAGACTCTGGCTTGACCTCCACCTCAGCAGTGTATAGTACTCCGCATGCACCAGGCTTTTGTTAATGTGCTTCCAAAATCAGCCGTAGTCACCTGGAAGGACTCCAGGTTTTCTGTCTCGGTGACATCGCACCGTAAGTGAAGTGTGGCTCCTTCCGGCCTATATGTGCAGCGTCTCCTCCCTGAAGCGTATTCCGGGTACCCCAACCAGGGGAGGGCTCTCCTGTTTGATTTCTCCAGCTCCTAGGGCGCTGGGCCTTCCCTCCGGTGCACTCTCCTGGCAGCCTGCTGCAGCCATAGCTCCAGGTGTTTCACAGTCCTACCGAGTTAGAACCTAGTAGTTCGTAGGCTAGACAGTCAAGGACCATTTTGGTCACCTCCTCATCCCTTTAATTATACCATGCATTTAGTAAACATTTTAAGTATAGTTTTCAGGTTTAAATTTTAAAACAAGCTATATTGTATCTACCAACAACCTAGTGTTTGTAACAGATGTACAACGATAGGCTTTTTATTTTATTTTATTTTTTTAGCTTTTATTTATTTATTCATGAGAGACAGAGAGAGAGAGAGACAGGCAGAGGGAGAAGCAGGCTCCATGCAGGGAGCCCCACATGGGACTGGATCCTGGGTCCCCAGGATCACACCCTGGGCTGAAGGCCGCGCTAAACCACTGGGCCACTGGGGCTGCCCACGATAGGCTTTTTAAAAATGAGTTTTAGAAGGTAACAGTGAAGTCAATTTTGGGATTGGCAGAAAATTCTGTAATGTAGTAAAGAATTTTTGACTAACTGCTGTTTAGGTCTTTTGTACAGAGATAAAAATCTGGAGAGAGAATCTCTCAACCTATAGACTAACTTGTGGACACATAAATAGCACTTGAAATTTGTGCTGGCTATTTAATTTGCTAGATCACTGTAATTCTATGTTAAGGGGAAAAAAATCCCTAGGTTTTTTTTTTTTTTTTTGAAGAATTTATAAGCACATTCATATCTATGGCAGGGATGGCTAATAGCCTACCCAGTATCCAGTTTTCCCATTTTCCTTCCTACAAGAACCCAAATAGTGTTTGGGATAACAGTGTGTCCAGCTGAAACACTGGTCACTTCAGGCTCCCTTGCGGCTGGGCATGGCTCTCTGACACATAAATGACCAAGGAGATAGGAGCAAAGTTCACCTTCGAGAAATCATTCTAAAAGAAAACAGACTTGGCAATTTTATTTTGCTCTCACCCTCCCCCTTCCTGCCTAGAAGGGCAGCAGCCATCTTGCAGGCATGAGGAAGAGAACCACTGGCAAGGATGGCAGAGTAGAAAGGCAGAGAGAACCTGGGTCTGCAGTGGCATTCCTGCTTCTTGCAGGAATAAAACAGATGCCTGACTTTTTTGTAAGCCATTATAGCTGGGTTCTTGTTATATGGAGCCAAAAGCAATCCTAGCTGATTCAATGTGCCATTTAAAAATCCCTATCTGGCCTGGTAGGGTCATGCAATCCTAAACCTTAGGCAAATATTAACTTAATTTTCTGTATGAGGTTAAATAAGCATTGTTCACACCATAAACAACCTAGTACACGATATTTCCACAGAAGCCTGTTTCTCTCTTGTGTCTTCGTTCTACCTAATTTTTTCCCTGACAAACAGAATCTGCACTTGCAACTCACACTGTGTTACCTCCGATATAAACAGAGCTTATGTTTTAGCACTCTGAGGAATCTCTGGAGAGTAGCTAGCACTTAAACAGAGCACCTGGGTGCATTTAGCTGAATCATCCCTTAAAAGGCTCACTCAGTACAGGAGAAAGACACTAGATTTACTTTGTAGTGTTGTTGTTGTTAATGGTGACATGGATTTTTTTTTTCAAGTTTTTTTCAAATACCCATTCATTGGTGGAATTTATACAAGGAAACAGCAGATGAATTGAAGCAAATGAAAGTACTGGAAAGGATAGAAATAGTAGCTCTACGTTATAACTAGAAAGCTCTATACTCTGCCCTCGTTGTACCCATTACCCATCAGATAGCCAGCAGAAAGCACACAAAATGTATGCATGGTCAGATGCTATCTGCAGACCCACTCTTCACATTTGTGGGGCCTAGAGCAAGGGTATAAACGGAGGCCCTGGCTTTCTCTTCTGGGTCTCTTCACCTAGGGCTCTGTCCTATGTCCATGTAGACCTGGCATGCTTCTCTGTATGAGCAGCTTAGCTACATATCTCTTCCCTATCCACACTTTCCTGTCAGCCACCCCAGGTCACCCCTCTGGACTAGGGTTGTACTTAAAAGGACTCTCTTGGGGAAAAGGCCAAAGGCCCTGGTGGGAGATTTTGGAGCTGCAGGTAAGTATGTCTACTTGACACCAAGGACTCCTCACCCTGAGGTGAGGCACTGGTGGGGAGTTTCTAAAGCCCAGGGCCCAGTGAAGGAGTCCCCAGTAGCTTGGGTCTAGAGTTGCAAGGTAAGATGGGACACTCAGTTCAATTTGAATTTCAGATAAGCAACAAATAATTTTTAGTATATCCCCTGCAATACTAGCAACATGTTATACTAAAAGAAATTATTCATTATTTATCTGAAATTCTTAATGGGGGCCTGTTTTATTGGCCAACTCTCTCAACCCAAAGCGTTCCTAAGGGCAGTTCTCGCTCCCTGATTAGTCAAATAACTGAAGGCGTATGACGCCACAACTTTGAAAAAGTGGTCATATTCCAGCAGAAAGACAGAAATGCTTGAACTGTGCTAGTAAACTAGATACATATACTGGGGGAGGGTCAGGAAACCGAGGAAATCAAAAACAAGTCTTGGAGAAATGTTGATTTAAAATGCGGTAATTAGTACTTAATTGCCTAAGAAAATATTATTCTTAGCTATGTAAGACCATGTTATATTCTTAGCTATGTAAAAGACTGACTGTGAATATGAAATAAACATCTTTTAAAATGTGCAAAAATGGATATTGGCAGGAAAGAGTACTTCATGCTAATGGAAGGTAGACATGTAAATCCCCGAATGTTAACAGAAAGTCATCTCACTTTATTGATTTTGGCTATTTAAGAAAAGCCATAGACCACTTAATCTTCCTTTTATTTTTTTTTAAGCCATATTGAATTCTGTGTGTTTATCCAATTACATCATGGGAGCTGGGTGGGGAGGGAAACACAGGGAGAGCCACAGTCCTCGAGAGAGTTTAAGTAAAAAAGGTAATTACAGGTTCACATAACTGGAAATAATAGGAGTGAAGCAGAATTTGGGGATAATTGAGTCCTGATTAAGCTAATGAGCTCTTGGCATGGCTCAAGGTAGGGAAAAGAAGCTAAAGTGATCTTCTGGGTAGCACCCTTTGGGCTACTCAATGTACTGTTGTGTTTTCCAGTGATGCTATATAATTGGTATGGATATTCCTCATGCTTATAATACAAATGATCATAAAGTTCAGAGGGGATTATCTTGGTAGAGAAAAGCCAGACATACTAGTTCCCTTGGAACCCCACAACTTTAATAACAACTTTCTGCCATAAGTTTCTTTGAAGATTTCACCCATGGGAGCCTTTGACAAAGGGAGGCAGCCTCTTTGTAGAGGTACCACTTTGGTTATGGAGTTGTTGCCCCTCTGACTAGAAGCAACTGGAAGCAATTATTTGGCTCCTATAGAAACTGAATGCCTGATCTATCAAGGCCTTGGGACTCTTCCCATGGTATCTTCTCATTCTGAGGAGGATCAACATGGACTCAATGACTAACAGTGTAGGAAGGACAAGCCTCACTGATGACATGCAAAACGTGTATTCAGAATGCAGCCAGACTGGCCTTAGTAGTGTCTTAACTTTACACACAAAAAAGTGGCAGCTATCTCTTTGGATTGGCACGGCTTAGACCATAAGGCTAATGACCACTTGTCTGAGTACACTGCTCGTCATGTCCCCCTACATTAGATATGTGGGGCAGGGTAGGGACATAGTGTGTCTGTACATTTTGAAAAATTTACTTGTTGGGCACCTGGGTGGCTCAGTGGTTGAGCATCTGCCTTTGGCTCAGGGCGTGATCCTGAGGTCCTGGGATCGAGTCCCTCATCTGGCTCCCCATAGGGAGCCTGCTTCTCCCTCTGTCTATATATCTCTCTCTTTCTGTGTGTCTCTCATGAGTAAGTAAATAAAATCTTTTTATTTTTTTTTAAGATTTATGTATTTATTTATTTATGAGAGGGAGGCAGAGACACAGGAGGAGGGAGAAGCAGGCTCCATCCAGGGAGCCTGACGCGGCACTTGATCGCAGGACTCCAGGATCGCGCCCTTGGCCAAAGACAGGTGCTAAACCGCTGAGCCACCCAGGGATCCCATAAAATCTTTTAAAAAAATTTACTTGTAAAAAAAAAAAATTTACTTGTAATGAGGAAGGCTATGGTTATGTGGGAGTAAAAGATATATGAGAAATCTCTGTACCTTCTTCTCAATTTTGCTATAAACCTAAAATTGCTCCAAAAACAAAATACTCTTGTCCTTGCATCTGCCCCTTCTAGATGAGAGGTCTAAATACAACTAGAGGATGATCTAATAAAGGCAAATTTGTAGCTACTAGAATGGAGTACACTGATTTTTGGAGTGGGGGGAACATTGTAAGATCCAAGGGGCTCAGAAGAGGAAGGATGTTAATGATCTTTATATTTGAGAACTGCACCTGGAGCCTTCTTCACAAAACCTCTTCCAAATTTTTGCAAGTGTCTTAAATTTAACTGATGAGCTCTAACCACTATTTAGGCACCACTCCCGTTAATCCTGCCAAGAAGTCTGTTGAAAATAGCAGGAGATGGCTTGTCTCTATACCTCCTAGGGAAAAATAAAAATAAAAAAGCCCTGTCAACATCTCTGGATGTCTTCTCCACTTCTATGGTCATCACTCTGTCATTCAGTGGGGCAGAAGAATGCCACTCGACTGGTTATATGAACAAACTGAACAGGCCGGACAGACTGTTCTTAGGCAGACCCTCCAAAAATGCCTACCCTCAATTACTCAGACTGAACTGGGAACCCTGAAACCCACCAGACAGTTGGGAGGCCACACTGGCTGCCCTATCAACCTGTGCTCCCTGACTGCTGGTGGTCCCATTTAGGGATCTTAACAGTTATACACAACACCTGCTTTCCGGGGGCACCATGTTTACTCCTGGAACTATGCTTCCTGTATGGAAACTAGGGGTTCACTTGCCTCTCTTTAAAAAAATTGTTGACTTGCACATTAGGGTTAACCATAAGAGACCTTTAAGTATCTAAGGAAACACCATAAGTAGATCGTGTAGCCCTCAGACAACAGCAGAGTTCTCTCCAAAATGAGGCTTGGTTACTTCTGGAAAATTCCAGAGGATCAACTGACTTATTATGGATGTGGTCCCTATGATGCAGGTCCTCCAGTTAGAAAAGGTGACTCAAAATTTGTCCTTGACTCTAGCTGAAGTGATCACTGACATTACCTTGACCCTGGAAGGCATTCAGATTGTCTTCAGTTGTCTGGCCAGGGTTGTCATAGATGAATCGCCCTAGATGTCTTCTTTGCAGATCAAGGCAGAGTCTGTGTAGTGTCTAATACTGTACCTTAGGACTCCTCGGTGGCTCAGCAGTTGAGCATCTGCCTTCGGCTCAGGGCGTGATCCAAGGATCCAGGATCAAATCCCACATTGGGCTCCTTGCAGGGAGCCTGCTTCTCCCTCTGCCTGTGTCTCTGCCCCTCTCTCTGTGTGCGTCTCTCATGAATAAATAAATAAAATGTTTAAAAAAAAAACCAAAAACCCTTTAATACTACCTGTATTAATACCTCAGGCCAAGTGGAAAAGTCAATATAGAAACTAAAGGAGAAAGCCAGAAAGCTATGTAAGACTCTGATGGCTTTTGGAATTTGTTCAGCTAGTTGTATCCAGGATCCTAGGGGTATGATTGTGGTCGCTACTGCAGTCTGGCCCTACTCTGCTACAACTGGAATGCTGTGGACAGTAGCCTTAATTAAATGCTGTGCGAGATAGATTAAATAGGTTCAGGGGGTGACTGGCTGGCTCAGTCAGTAGAGCGTGCCACTCTTGATCTCAGGGTTACAAGTTCGAGCCCCATGTTGGGTGTAGAGGTTACTTAAAATAAAATCTTCATTGGGGCACCTGGAGTGGCTCCATTGGTTAAGCGTCCAACTCTTAATTTTGGCTTAGGTCATGATCTCAAGGTTGTGAGTTCAAGCCCTGTATCAAGCTCCGTGTCAGGCTCCCTGTGAGGCTCCAAGATCAACAGGAACTCTATTTCTCTCCTTTTCCCTCTCCCTCTGCCCCTTCCCCTGTTCTCTCTCTCTCTCTCTAAAATAAATAAATAATAAAGAAATAAATAATAAAAAAATAAAATCTTCAAAAAATAAATAATTAAATGGATTCAGCCCTTACCTCTGTAAGTCAGATTAATTAGAGTGGCTGACAGAGTGGCATACTCATCGGAAACTTCTCCATGAGTCTCTCATGTTTCTGCACATCTTGTTCCAGACTGTCCTGTCAAAGATAATTGTATTGTGAGCACTCTTGGAAGACAGAGAGAGTTTCCTCTCAAGCAAAGGGCAGGTTTGTTTACAGCCTTGTAAGATAGATAGTGTTTCCTTGAAGGCAAAAGTCAGGTAAGGTTACTGCCCTATAAGATTTGAACTCAGGGCCACCAACTCAGGTTCCTTCTCCTGTAATGGTACCCACTGTCCTTTCAGGCCTCTACATCATGTGGTGGAAATCTGGACTCAGACTGCTGCCACTGCTGAAGAAGAAATGTCAGTGCCATGGCTACTCTTTCTCTGTGAATAATATAAAGCCTTTGGTCTCTGATCCAGGAATACTGTTAACAACATCCACAAACCTGTGGCAGGCTAATTTGCTAGCTTGTAAGCAGGATAAAGTCTGGTGCCTTTCACAGTTCTTACTACCATGCTATCAAAATTCTAGATTTCCTTCTCCTGTATCCAATAATGATTCTCAAGGAGATTGTCAGTAATAAGAAAGGTACAATTTATCTACCGGACTAGAGGAGCCAGCAGGGCATCAATGGAGACGACAAATGAAGAGTTGGATATTGTGGTATTTGGTGTATGAGTGTTATTAAAGACATGGATTTGGTTAAGGTTACCCAGGAAGAACACATAATATAAGTGGTACACCTGAGCCCGCTCACATCTCATAAAGCCAATTTTGTCCAGATCTTCCTAATTCTATGTTCATCTTGGTAGCTTGAAGTTGACCATATGAGAGTTTTAATGCTATGGAAATTAGTAAATGCTACAAATCAAAGCTCCCTGCCCCCAATCCTATGAGAGCTAATTACCAGCATGCCACAGACTATGGTATAGCTGATAAACAATGGGGAGCAGGTTCCTTAATCTATTTCTTCTTCTGTGAAATGTGGAGAATAATTTGCCTATATTGTGGGATTGCTTAGAGGAATGGACAAGGGAATCTGCAAGCATGTAGAATAATGTTGGTATATATTGTATTTAATTGAATTTAAGATGCTACCAAATTAAAGATTTAGCCTTAATTATGTCATTCAGCCCAGAGAGAAAAAACACTGCTAACTCACTATGCTTTCTTACCACAAGATTGTAAGACATGTCGAAACTTCAATAATGGTAAAACTGAAAAAATATCTTAGAATGAATGAAATACAGTGGCTTGTTTATAAAATGCTTCACTAATAGCATATTATGACTATGACCAGCTACAATGTGTATGTAGGGCCAGTTAGTTGAGCCTCCAACTCTTGGTTTCACCTCAGCTCGAGATCTCAGGGTCATGGAACCGAGCCCCACATCGGACTCTGCACTCAGAGTGGAGTCTACATGGGATTTCTCTCCCCTCTTCTTTTTGCCCCTCAAATAAATGAATCTTTAACATAATAAATGAAATGTGTGTATATATGTAGTAAACAGTCATGTCTTATTCTACTATTTTAATCATTAATTTATCCAAAACTTCTAAAAAGAAAATTGTTGAGAAGTTAGTTTTAATGAATGCACAACATATAAGTAGGAGGGGAGGAGGAGACTGGAAACGTGTCTGTTTTTCAAAATAAACCCAAACACACAATGAAATGAATTTTGAATTTCAAAATAGTTTTTTTTTAAGATTTTATTTATTTGAAAGAGAGAAAGAGAGAGAGAATGAGTGGGGGGGGGCGGGCAGAGGAATCTCAAGCAGACTCTGTACTGAGCACAGAGTCATGGAGGACTCAATTTCAGGACCCTGAGATCATGACCTGATCCCAAAATCCCGAGTCGGCTGCTTAATCAACTGGACCACACAGGTGCTCCTCAAAATAGTTTCTTTTAAATGAAGATTTAAACATACAAGAAACATCAATGGGACCATACAATAATACTTACAATCATAAATAAGTGAATGCACAGTTAGGAGTCCCCTGAACAATTTTTCTGTATTTTAGAACAGCCTGTAAACTTCTGTGAAAATGACGGGAGTATTAAATGTATTTATTTGACTCATTATGTTCATCTTGCGAAAAGGAAAGGGAACTGTAAATAATTACAAAGGAAGGGAATTGTCTAAAGTGTAATTATCTCAAGTCCATGGGAATGAATTTATATTGTATAAAGAAAAACTCCTGGAAACAAATGAATCAGGTTGCCAAACTTGGAGAGAGAAGAGAGACTACTATATTCGCACAGGAGAACTTCAAAGAGAAATATTCATTGTTTTCTTTTTACATCGTTGGAACTAAAAATAAACCAGAAGAGCCTGCCATGATTATGTGAAAAATTTACAGCTATTACACAGAATACAGAGTTTCAAGCAGGTTATAAAATACAATGACCTCCAGTAAAACTTTACTCGAAACTTCACAGAAGTAATCTCCAATTCCCTCTGTGGAAGCTTAATGTGCAGCATAGAAAGATCTGGCTTTTGACCTCAAAATAACTCCAGAGCTCAGCACACAGTTTCCGGACTCATTGCCTAAATGCATGCTTGCCAGCTGACCACAGCTGAGGCGGTCTGATGGAAGTAGTGTGCAAATCATTTTTCAGACCGTGATGGGAAGGACACTCCCAAAAACCAGTGTAATGGACGTGGCATGAAATTTTCAATCAGGAGACAGATTTCTATGACATGTAGACATGTGCCTTGGGCAAAGCAGCTTGTCATGCTCAGAGTTCTTATCAAAAGGAAATAATAAAACTTGCCTTTTGGAATCATGAGACTCCTGAAAGGATCTACACATATTTTTTTTACACATATCTTTTAAAGTGCTTTTTAAGTTGTAAAAGTCTTTTACACATATAGTAAGTGAATTATTATTACTACAACCCCGCAGGGACCGCAAAGCAGCAATCACCATACTGTTGTATCATGAACTTGGGATACGATTCCACACAAATGAGTAGTAAATAATTATTCGAAAATGAAGGCATATTAAGATGTCTTCTTAACCCAAACAAGTGTTTCAAGGTAGAAATGCCACTTTTTTTTTTTCTATTATAAAGTCTAAAAGAATGTGAAAAATTTCAGGGCTTTTAATTCAGACAGACTGGGATTTGAATCTGGATTCAACATCTTACTAGCTGTGTGACAGTGGGCAGTTGACTCAACCTCTCTGAGTTTAGGGAGGCCCTACCTCCCAGGCTTGTGGGTTTTCCATTGTGTAAAATGCCAACTTAGATCAATAAATTCTAGCTTCTTCTCTCTGCTTTTAGATACTTTGTCTGTTTTCCTTACATTTTGCAGGGAGCTCTGGAAAAATCCAACATGGTTTCGGGTGATGCTTTATAGACTGGTAATGGCATTTTTTTCCACCCTTCCTATATACTAGGCACTGTGTTGAGTCTTCACGTTTAATCTTGTCTTTTCATTTAATCCTTGCACAAGGATTAAGGAAGGTATTAATGTACCTTATTAGTTTACTGTTATTATGGTAACAACCAGCATTTCAGTGGCTTAAAGCAACACAAATGTATTCTCTCATGGTTCTGAAGATCGGAAGTTCAAACGGGTCTGCAGGGGCTGTGTCCCTCCAGGAGACTAGTGGACGATCCATGCCATACCTTTTCCAGCTTCTAGAGAATACTCACTCTCCTTGGCTCAAGGCCCCTGCATCAACCGGACCTCTGCTTCTGCTGCCACTTCTCTCACTTTCCTGCCTCTCTCTTTCCTGTGTAAGGACCCTGGTGATTACATCACACCCACCTGAATAATCTCCCCCTCTTAAGATCCTTAGTCACAACCACAAAGCCCTGTTTGCTGTGTAGGGTAACATACAGGATTTTGGGATTAGGAAACTTCTCTTGGAGAAGTCATCGTTCTGTCTACCATACATGCCTGTGGAACAAACGAGGGAAGGGGGACTTCATAACCAGAACCCAGGTTCTGAGTCTTGACAGCAATCTCCCCCCTTACTGTCTACCCAGAAGCAATGAGGCCATTTGGTTTGTGTGAGTGTGTTTCGTTTTGGGCGTGGTTGCGACATTTGCTAAATAAGGATCAGATGTGAGTTGATTTTGTGCATTGTCTTGAGCCCAGGAGCCATATTTATTGTCTACCACCCTACTGATCACCTTCAAGAAAAATTTAGGACCTAGCTGGAAATGTACCAGTTGTTACAGAGAATTAAACAAAGACCCAGAGCATGTTGTCCTCGAGGGCATTTCCAAGACCAACAGTAAAAAAGTACAAAAATATACGTGTCAGACTGAAGCCCAGGTGGGCCTTGCTGCCCACACTGGGAAGGATAATTAGCATATTCTGTAACACGGAATTCTTTTGTGAGTCTTTTGCAATGGAGTTGTTGACTTGCTCCACTTACTCTATCTTGATTACCATTTGCTCATGAAAATACTGATTGAGGTTGAAACTTTGCTTGCCTTTTTTTTTTTTTTTTTTAAGATTTTATTCCTGAGAGACACAGAGAGAGGCCGAGACACAGGCAGAGGAGAAGCAGGCTCCCTGCAGGAGCCTGATGAGGCACTCATCCCAGGACCCCAGGATCACAACCTGAGTCAGAGGCAGACACTCAACCGCTGAGCTACCCAGGGGTCCCAAAACTTTGTTTTACATTTTTAAAGTTTGGAGTTTCTGCCTACTTACAGGAATTCAAGCAATAATCCCTACTGGGAATAGGAGTTCTGCTCAAACCAAGTTTTCCTCACTAAAGATTGATGAGAACCATTTCACTAAGATGGGAATTTAGAGGGACATATAAGCAAGTCCCCCAATAATGAGTATGCTAGTTCCTTTAAACATTACCTCTTTTCATTGCCTGCTTTTGCCAGATTTGAAAGCAGCTTGCTTTCTGAGGAAAATGCTGATGCTATTTATATCTTGTGTGGAGGAAACCTGGAAAGGAAGAGACACGGGCATTTGAGATTTCAGCAATTGCAGGGCCTCAGGAAAAGGAAAGAAGCAGAGAAGAGAAAGGGAAAGGGGAGAGGAAAGGAAGAAGGACATAGTAGGGGTGGGGTGAGGGGTGGAGAAGGAGCAGAAGGAAATCCCACAGCACAGCAGTAACTGCCCATTTCCATGGGTGTGAAGGATGGGATCACAATTCCAATCCTCTGTTGAATATTTTGTGTTTGTTTGTTTTAATTTAGAAGGAGCCAAAATGAGACATTTGTAGGTGACCGGGTCCTAGGGCAGTTTGTCACTGCTAACACCAGCTAACTGTCTCTCTCAGGCTGCTCCCCGCAGCTCGAGTTAGGATGAGAATATTCTTGGAAGCAGAGGCTGAAAGGAGGGTTGGGAGGAAGCGAGAGGAGGAGGAAGAGAGGCAAGAAAGGCCTCTGCCTTGCTGGGGCCGCCGGTCAGGTGCTGAGCTGGCTGAGTGGCCTCTGACCTCTGAGAACAACTGGAATCTCGGCTCCCTCAGCAGTTTCAGGAATGTTCAGATTGCACATGTGATACTCCAAAGTGCACGAAGTACATGCAAGATGTGGATGAAAACATGTCTCTAGGACCTGGGGCTCTGAGACCTTGTGTCATTCAGGGATCAGGAAAGTGAACCCTATGCCCAGGAGAGGAGCTGACCCTCCGGAAGCGCCATGAGTTCCTGTCAATGTCGGTGGCTGGTGGCTTCCGGGGGGTTGGTGGTGGGGATTTGGGAAAACACCGCATGTCAGGGGGTGGACGGGGTCAGGAGAGCCATGTGTGAAAAGGAGAAAGTACTCTATCCTGGGCAGTACCTACAATGAGGCCACTATTTGTTTATCTGGTTGACTCTGAAGCTTCTCTCTCTCTCTCTCTCTCCCTCTCTCTCTCTGCTGCTTTTCTTCCCCAGTTTGTCCATGTTCATGGCTTTGTACACAATCAGTGCCCTGACTCCAATGCCAACATGAAGCTTCTTCTATATGTACCTCTTGCACCACAATTCTATATTCATAATTCTGTTAAGGTGTTTGTATCTGGTAAAAAAATTTTTGCTTTGCTCTTCATGTAATCCAATAGTAATATATTATCTACTGAAAAAACAGAGGAGTGACATAGCAAACAGCTTTCCTTTGGATAATTACCTCTTGCCTGTTGCCAGATCTTAAGGGTCCATCTTCCAGTCCTTTCTCTATAGGACCACAATAAAGTGTTCCAGAAGGATTAGCTAATGGCCTGCTGGCTTCACTTAATTTCCTTTGTGAAGATTTATCTTTATTTGTGTCTATACTAGCGACTGGATAGCAGCACTTACAGGTTTGTGAAGCACTCTTCTCTTATGTACCATTAACGCAATGAGTAAAGATCAAAATGTTATCATTTTTCTCATGTGTCACTGCAGAAATGAAACATGTGGTAGCTATTTCACGAAGAGATTTTTTTTTACTAACAAAACTCATAAACTGTGGAAATCTAATAATCAAGACACCTCATAAAATAAATTTTCTTTAAAAACATTTTTGTTATTCCTGTCTGTTGAGATTTGGCCAAGAATGGATCTTTTATTTATTTATGTTTTAAGATTTTATTTTTAAAGTAATCTCTACACCCAACATGGGGCTTGAACTCATAACCCCAAGACCAAGAGTCACACGCTCCACTGACTAAGCCAGCCAGGTGCCCCTGGAATGGATCTTTTAAATTAAGTTGTTTTTTTTTTTTAAAGAGAGGGATCAGTGATCTCTCTTTTTTTTTTTTAAGACTTTTATTTATTTATTCATAGAGACAAAGAGAGAGAAAGGCAGAGACACAGGCAGAGGGAGAAGCAGGCATCATACAGAGAGCCTGACGTGGGACTGGATCCAGGGTCTCCAGGATCACGCCCTGGGCTGCAGGCGGCGCTGCCCTAAATTTAAGTATTAACCTAATCCTCTGAGCTAATTAAATAAGGTGTTGGCCACTCAGGAAGAAGCCTCCATGGGCTGATGTGAGGCAGTGAAGATTTGCCTCTGGTGTGACTTTTCTCCATTCACTGTGCCTTCTCAGGAGTTTTTCCAGGAGAAGTAAATTTGTAAGTTAACCACCATTTTGAGGCTTGCAGTGAATCAGGCCAAACTGTGCTGCACCTTATACTTGAATTCTCATAGCAATTCTCTGAGGTGAATAGTACTCCTATTTTACTTTTATTTTTACTTAATTTTTTAAAGATTTTATTCATTGATTTGAGAGAGAGAGCACAGCAGAGAGAGAGAGAGAGAGAGAGAG
The DNA here is from genome assembly GCF_905146905.1 of Nyctereutes procyonoides. Lineage (NCBI taxonomy): Eukaryota > Metazoa > Chordata > Mammalia > Carnivora > Canidae > Nyctereutes > Nyctereutes procyonoides. The sequence continues at coordinate 1,811,261 of NW_026575035.1, read as the reverse complement.
AGAGAGAGAGAACAGGGGGAGGGAGCAGAGGGAGAGGGAGCCGCAGTGGGGCTGGATTCCAGGACCCTGGGATCTTGACCCCTGCCAAAGGCAGACACTCAACTGACTGAGTCACCCAGGTGCCCCAGCCTTATTTACTTTTGATACATTCAGATCTCACCAGTCTTTGATTGCAAATAAGGTTGCAATTTTTTTTTAATGCTCAAGTTATGACACTTTGAACATCCTCTGACTAGGGACAATAAATGACCTGTCATCGCACTGTCCTTGGTACATGGTGAGTGTCTCCGCTGAATGTCTTGGCCATGGAGCAGCCTTGGCTCTTTCGCTCCAGCTTCCCTGTAAAGTCACCAACACAGGCGTGTGTACGGTGCCAGTCCCTGCGCTGTGGAAGAGCTTCAACAGGACAAGGAGATGAAAGCAGACAAAGATACTCATCATTGAATCTTCACAATGTGTTTTACCCACATTACCCATTCGTCCACATGAACACCCTGTGAAATATGTTCTATTATTATCTCCATTTTATGGGGTGAAGGAAGAAAAGGGGCCTCTGAGAGGCTGAGGAATGTGTTCAGCTAGCAGTCGGCAGGCATCAGCCACACATTTAGGTTTTTCTCCTCCCAAGCACTTTAACTGCTGTGCCAGTTAGTATTACTCCATTGCTGCTAGATTATAGTAATAGATTTATTGCCAGATACATGCTCTTAAAATACATGTTTGATTTAATTCTGCCTCAGAGTAGTAAAAGCCCATACAAATTCTATTCAACATGATTGTCTTCGTCTGCTCAGGCTGCCATAACAAAACATCATAGACTAAGTGGCTTAAACAACAGACATTTAATTCTCACAGTTCTAGGGCTGGAAACTCATAAGATGAAGGTGCCAGAGCATTCGGTTCCTTGTTGAGGGCCTACTTCCTGGTTCATAAAAGGCCATCTTCCCACTGATCCTCATATGGCATGGAGAGAGAGAGAAAAGAGAGAGAGAGAGAGAGAGAGAGAGAGAGAGAGAGAGAGAGAGAGAGAGATCTGTATCTCTTCTTATAAGACACAAATCCCATTGTGAGGCTTCACCCACATGACCTAATTACCTCCCCAAGGCCCTACTTCTAAATATCATCACATTGAGAGTTAGGGCTTCAACACAGGAATTTTAAGGTGATACAAAGAGTCCAGAACAAAGATAAGTAAAGAAAACTATTTAACAGGAGATGTGTGTCTCCTTTCATGTCAGAACTGTCTTCTATTTTCTTACATCCGGGTATATTTTTAAATACCTTAAATATTACAAAAGTGAATTTGTTCTAGGGTAGTTAATTACATGCCCTGGTTTCCCCAGTACAGATTTGGTTTATGCCTGTTGTCCTGGAATTATTAATAACACCCCTTCTCAGTCTCTCAAAAGTATCCTGGTTTGAATAATAAATTATATGGGCATCCTTTTACTACTAATACTTCAAAATATTTGCAGATTAGAAAATGTTGATTAGAAAATGTTCTGAAGCTGGGTGATAGGTATAAGAGAATTTATTTAATTTCCATACTAAAAAACCTTACATTTATAGTTAAATTTTTATAGTTATGGTTTAAACAAATACAGAATTTTTTTTTAAGATTTTATTTATTTATTCATGAGAAACACACAGAGAGAGAGAGAGAAGCAGAGACACAGGCAGAGGGAGAAGCAGGATCCCTGCAGGGAGCCGGACATGGGACTTGATCCCGGGTCTCCAGGATCACGCTCTGGGCTGAAGGCGGTGCTAAACCGCTGAGCCACCCAGGTTGCCCTGGAATATTTATTTTTAAGTTCAAGTAATTATATCTCTCTTTCAAATATAAACATATCATTAATAAAGCAATAACTTACAGTTCTTTTCTCACGTACAAAAAAAAAATGTGTTCCTGAAAAGTTGTTATAACTGAAAAGCACACAAATTGAACTATTATAATTGAAATGTTTTTGAACGAACTCCAAATATTTGTTATAGTAAAAGACTAGAAGGAATACTGTCACTTGATAAATAATCTCTTTGTAAAAGGATTATGTTTTTAAGAGGGTAGAGGGAAGGGGTGCTTGGGTGGCTCAGTCAGTTAAGTGTCTGCCTTCAGCTCAGGTCATGATCCCAGGAATTGAGCCCCTTATCAGGCTCCCTGCTCAGTGGAGAGCCTGCTGCTCCCTCTGCTTGTGCTCTCTCTCTTTCTGTGTCAAACAAATAAATAAAATGTTTTTAAAAAATTTAAGGGGAGCCTGATGTGGGACTTGATCCCAGGACCCCGGGATCATGACTTGAGCCAGAGGCAGACTCTCAATCACGGAGCCACCTAGGTGCCAAAATTTTTAATTAAAAAAAGAAAAGAAAAGAAAGAAGGTAGGGGAGGATAATACACAAAAACTTCCTGAAGATGACACTTGAACCAAAGATTATAGGATGAATAAGAAATAGTGATATAGAGGGAAATACCAGGAAACCAAGTACATTAGAGACTTCTAATAATTTAATGATGTAAAAATGGACATTGAAAGATTGTTCAGTTTAGGAGAGCTGAGTCCAGATCATGAAGGGGAAATAGAAATAGGACTTTGAGAATTGAATTGGAAGCAAGTTAAATGGAGACAACTAGGGGAAACTATCTAAAAGCTAGCTCTTTTTATTTTTACTTTATTTTTCTCTTTTTCTTAAAGATTTTATTTATTTATTCATGATAGACATAGAAAGGGCGGGGGCAGAGACACAGGTGGAGGGAGAAGCAGGCCGCATGCCGGGAGCCTGATGTGGGATTCCATCCTGGGACTCCAGGATCACACCCTGGGCCAAAGGAGGTGCTAAACCACTGAGCCACCCAGGGGATCCCCTCATTTTTATTTTTAATATGATTTTCAGAGTACTAAACATGGCCTCTGTTTTCTTTCTTTCTTTTTTTAAAATTCCAGTGTAGTTAACACACCGTGTTACATTAGTTTCAGGTGTAAAATATAGTGACTCAGCAATTATACACATTACTCAGTGCTCATCACGAGAAGTTAACTCTTAATCCTCTTCACCTATGTCATCCATCCCCCCACACCTCCCCTCTAGTAACCATCTGTTCTCTACAGTTAAGAGTCCGTTTTTGGTTTGTCTTTTTTTTTTCTTTGTTCATTTGTTTTGTTTCTTAAATTCTACATATGTGTGAGATTATATGGTATTTATCTTTCTCTGATCTATTTCACTCAGCAGTATAGCCTCTAGGTTCATCTGTGTTGTTGCAAATGGCAAGATCTCATTCTTTTTTACGGCCAAGTAATATTTCTCTACATATAGGTATGTGCATATATATACACACACCCCACATCTTCTTTATCCGTTTCTTAGTCGATGGACACTTGGGCTGCTTTCAGATAAAGAATATAGCTCATTGCCAGGCATGCAATAAGAACTCAACAAATGTTAAAATTTTTCTTGATGGTAAGGTGATAAATTATTTCCAGTAGAATGTTAAATGACAGCAACAAGCACTCTTGGAATTTATTACTTTTTACTACCCTACTCTTTTGTAATTGAAAACATAGACTCAAAATATTTAACATGTCTAATTTGGTAGCATGGAAGTAATAATTTTATCAAAAGGATGCTTAAGTTAGAGTAAGCACTCTCTCATTAATTAAGCCAGCCAGTCAGTCATGAACTATTTACTGAATGCCCAGTATGCACAAGCTAGGACCTGTGCAATTTGAGCCAGAAAAGTGTGCAATCTGAAGTCAGGACACAATGAAAAACAGATATGGTCACAATATTAGAGTCTAGGTTTACTTGGTGGAATTAAGAAATCCTAGTTATGAGTTGCCAGGCTGGTTCAGTTGGTGCAGCCTGAAACTCTTGATCTTAGAGTTGGTAGTTTGAGCCCCACATTGGGTGTAGAGACTACTTAAAAATAAAATCTTAAAAAAAATAAGAAATCCTGGATAAATTATAAATCTTGTCATTAATCAGTAGTATACCTTTCCACCCTGGCCATAGAGTTATTCCTATGTTTTAACAAGGAACAAAGATGTCTCTGATGTGCTTTTCACTTGTACATTTTCTACGCCTGGAGGCTTAATACAGTCTATGAAAAATCTTTCTTTCATTCTTTTCATTGTCCCTCAAAGCCTCAAACCCTAGGGCCTTTGAAATAAATCAATACTGAATTCATTGACTTAGGCATTCCAACAGAACAAAGAGAACTTCAGAGACTAGACAAAGTATGAAAAATATTTGGAATATTTTCTTCCTGAAGTGCCCACATTTTTCTTATTGGAAAGCAACAGTTAACAGTATTCTTGCCGCAGAATTGTCATGCTTTGCTTGCAAACTAAAAACCTTGTCAACTGTCCCCTGCCCAAGTTAATTTTGTAAATAACAGAGTTAGCATTTCACCATTGAAACAATAGCCATTAGTTAAAAAAAAAAAAAGTGATGATAAAATGCCCAATTTTATATAACCTCCTTTGACTCTGTGTTTTGAACAGTTTTCAGACAACCTATGTTGTCTATGACAAGCTAAAAAATATTTGGGTAATTAAAAATATTTAACAAATTTTTCTGACTATGCAAAAACACATTGACCTATTCCTGAAAAGCTCACAACATCGCAGAAAGCAAAATTGGGAGAAAATAAGCATACATCTGTGGTATTATGCATTCAATAGCTTTGGGGTTGCTAAAATTCTCTCTTGGCTTCTCAATCAATAAACAGCAGGCAACCTTGGCTATTTATTAGGGTATTTTCAGTTGCAAGACAGAAAGCCCAACTCAAACTGGTTAACAATAACTAGAACCGTTTAACAATTAACTAGTTTAAAGGTGATACAGCTTTCAAAATGGATTGATTTAGGGGATCCCTGGATGGCTCAGTGGTTTAGTGCCTGCCTTCAGCCTGGGGTGTGATCCTGGAGGCCTGGGATCGAGTCCCACATCAGGTTTCCTGCATGGAGCCTGCTTCTCTCTCTGCCTATGTCTGTGCCTCTCCTGAATAAATAAATAAAATCTTCAAAATGGGTTGATTTAGCAGTTCCGTGGTATCAGAAGAACCCCATTAGGGGAGAACTCAAATGTCATTCTTTTTTCCTTTTTCTTGTCTTTCCTAGAGTCTTACTGTCATAAAATATGCAATCTCATAGCAAGAAAGCCTGTCTAGAATCAGGCCTACAAATACATGATATGATCTCCAGTAAACCTTCAAATCTTGTTAGCCTTAAAAATCTCACTCACTGGGGGATCCCTGGGTAGCTCAGCGGTTTAGTGCCTGCCTTCAGCCCAGGACATGATCCTGGAGTCCCGGGATCGAGTCCCACGTTGGGCTCCCTGCATGGAGCCTGCTTCTCCCTCTGCCTGTGTCTCTGCCTCTCTCTCCCTCTCTCTGTGTATCTCATGAATAAATAAATAAAATCTTAAGAAAAAAAAATCTCACTAACCTATTATCCCCTAAAATAATATTGCCTCTACAATACCTTGCTCAAAGAAACTTTGCATGATAAGGGGAACAAAGAGTTTGGTACCGGAGGATTACTGCTACTACCCCACTGCATAATTATGAGATTTATGGCAAGCTATAATCTCAATGTTTTTCAGTTTCCAAATCTGTAAAATGGAGTTTACTAATAGTGTGTTTGCAGACTTTGTGAAGACTATCTGACGAACTCCTACAGCAACCACGTTACTGAATGATAACCCAGTAGGAGCATTATTTGAATGTCTGGAGTTGAATATCCAGTTCCTTGTTTACCTGTTGTGTGTGGCTGCTTTCGTGATATTATGGCAGAATGGAGTGGCTGGAAAAGAAACTCAGTGCTTAAAGTATTTACTCTCTGGCCCTATGGGAAAAGTTTGCCAACCACTGCCCGGTAAAAGGAAGGCTTTAGTACCAGAGTTGCAGCTTTACGAGTCTTGTTTTTCTGGATCACTGGAAAAGAGGGAGAGCAATTTAGGAACATCCATATTTTTACCCAAAAGATATGAGTCAGAACCCCAACAAGAAACAGATGGCCATTTGAACACAGACTTATTTAAAAAGGTATGAATTTAGGAGCTGGGGTTCACCACCTGAAGGGGTAAGGGAACAATTGCCAGAAACACTTAGGAGATGACTGTGTAGAGTTAGTATCCCAGAGAAAAATGAGGACTTTTTGTGGAGGGACAGAGCCAACTCCAGGAGATCTTGCAGTGAGGAAGGCAAGGGAATAAATACCCTGCCTTTCATTTCCTCTTCTCTTTTCTTACTGGGACTCCTCATTGGCTAAACCCAACCACAGCGACGGAAGACCCAAGAATGCATCATTATAGTCCATACCATTCAGCCTCCTGGGCAGAGGGCAGGGCAGAGGTAAACTATGGTGGGGCAAATAGAAAATATGTGATACAGAGAGCTATCTTGGGGGTGTCCATGAGCAAAATGAAGAAATATAGCAGTAAAACAGATTGCTACTCAAGCTCCTCTTAGAGGGTCTCTCGGTAGAATGACATCCTGGTAGCAACGAGCATACTTAGTATCCAGATCCTGGTTTCTAAATATCCTCCTCCAATAAAAGGAACTAGTGCTCCTTGGGGAGATGTCTTGCTGGGACATGTAAATCTGGGACAAAGTAAATATAAGTTGAGCGTGGAGTGATCTCGTTTTGCCAAAGTAAGGAAGAGCTAACGAAGGAAACAGGAGTCAGCTGAAAGGGGCTCCCACTGGCAAACTCTGAAACAATTTGAACATCAAATAAAAATAGTTCAGATTGAATTTCAGACTAAATAGGGGTACATGAAAACATCACAATATAAATAAATGGGGAGATGGGCAACTGGGTGGCTCAGATGGTAAAGCGTGTGCCTTCGGCTCAGGTCATGATCTCCCAGTCCTGTGATCAAGCCCAGCATCAGGCTCCCTGAACAGTGGGGAGTCTGCTTCTCCCTCTCCCTCTGCCTCTCGCCTCCACTTTTGCTCTCTCTCTCTCTCTTAAATGAATAAATAGAACCTTAATAAATGAATAAGGAGAAAGGAAAGTTCTACCTTATAGTAAAAGTTTTAAAATATATCCCTACAAAGTATCTATTAAGTACTTACTAATCAGTGAACACAAAGTATTCATTAGTTAACTTTATAGTGGAGAAACTTGGCAAACACCACACTGACAAATGTGGTGACAAATGTCACCAAGTGACAAATGTCATTATCAATAATGAGACAAATCAGGGTGCCTAGTGGCTCAGTCAGTTGAGGATCCAACTCTTAATCTGGGGTTGTGAGTTCAAGTTCCGTGTTGGGCTCCACATTGGGCACAGAGCCTACTTAAAAAAAAAAAAAGTTGCCTTCAGCTGAGCACCCAACTCTTGGTTTCAGCTCAGGTCATGATCTTTGGGTCATGGGATCAAGCCCCACATACAGCTCCATGCTCAGTTTGAGAATCTCTCTCTCCTCCTCCTGTTCCCCTGAGGCAAACCATGTGCCCCCCATATAATGCAATGAGGAAAACATAGTATCAATTCTATGTGGTTTTTTTTTTTTTAAGATTTTGTTTATTTACTCATGAGAGACACAGAGAGAAAGGCAGAGACACAGGCAGAGGGAGAAGCAGGCTTCTTGCAAGGAGCCGATGCAGGACTCGATACCCAACCACGGCATCACACCCTGAGATACTCAACGGCTGAGCCACCCAGGCATCCCACTTCTATGGTATGCTTAAAGATGTGTGTAAATCATGAAGATATATTAGACTCACCCAAACCAGTGGATAATTAAATGATTACTAACCTGCATTCTTTAAAAAAATGATGGATTTTAGATTTATTTATTTATAAGTAACCTCTGTTGTCAACATAAGGCCCAAACTCACAACCTTGAGATCAAGAGTCACATGCTTTACCAACTGAGCCACCCAGGCACCCCAAAAAACAACAGGTTAACTAAAGACAAAGAAGGTCTGCAAAGTAATTGCTTACTGAAGGAAGCGGAAAAGATGTCGTAACTAAACCCAACACGTGACCTGTGGCCGGATCCTGGACCTATAATGAAAATTACGGGGACAATATTCAGAATTTGAATGAGGGTCTGAGGATCAGGAGGCACTTTGAATCATTAATTTTCTTTTTTTTTTAAGATTTTATTTATTTATCCATGAGAGATACACAGAAAGAGGCAGAGACACAGGCAGAGGGAGAAGCACACTCCCTGTGAGGATCCCCATATGGGCTCGATCCCAGAACCCTGGGATCAGGACCTGACCCAAAGGCAGACGCTCAACCTCTGAGCCACCCAAGTGTCCTCACAATGGGCAAATCCTGGAGAAGGGTATATAGTGCTTTTTATACAATTTTTCTAGCTTCTCTGTACATTTAAAATGATGTCAAATAAAGAGCTAAAACATACTCAGAAATGCTGATACCTCAATACTACCCAAGATCAGTTTAGCCAGGATTTCTGGGGGTAGGGCTTTCAAGGCTCCCCAGGTGAGTCACATGGACTCCCAGGCTGGGCTCTGTGTGGCTGGTACATCTTGCTCAGCAGTTATCTTGGCTTCACAGCTTCCAATAGCAGCAGCCAGCACTTCCCAGTGGCATATCACGTGCCAGCCCCTGAGTTAGGGACCTTGGGCACAGGAAGGAATGAGACCAACGTGGGCCTTGGCATCCAGTAGCAGCACAAGGGTACTGGAAACAGGCTAATGTTAGGCCCTCTGCCTGCCCAAATATGCATGAAGTTGGAGCTGTGGAACCTTTTTCTCACCCTCAGAGTCAAGAGGGGCATATGCTTCTGATGCAGGTTATGTTAGAGAAGCACTAGGCTCTGGGTTTTGTGCTTCCTTTACACAGGGCTTGGGCAAGCCTAGCTGTGCTCAGAGGCTCCCCCTCTACCCCAGGAGAGCCATTACCTGGCCTAGTCCTCCTCTTTTTCATTCCTTTTGTCTCCACCCATGAGTCTGACATTTTACCCATGCATTTTAATTTCAACATAAGTTTATATCACTTAACTTCTATGTTTTAATCTTTTCCCTAATTGACTTTCAGCATCTTTATCATTCTAAATATTTCTACTTTATATGACTTTATTTTTAATATATCTTTTTTTTCAGATTCAAGTTCGTGGTTAGTGTAAAACTGTGCTTAGATACGTAATGTAGAAAGCAAACTTCCCCAAATCCCATCAGCAGGGTTAATCATTGTTGTTTTTTTTTTTGGGGGGGGGGGGTAACCATTGTTAATAATTGATGTATATTTCTCTAGATCTGGGTATATGTATAGATATATATGTAAAGATATTTTATTGACATTAATAGTAAGAGACATGGACTTTACACACTATTTTAAAACTTTCCCTTTTTTTCATTTAAGAATATGTCATGGGAGGGGCGTCCGGGTAGCTCAGCTGGTTAAGCCACTGCCTTCGGCTCAGGTCATGATTCCAGAGTCCCTAGAGCAAGCCCAGCATCAGGCTCCCTGCTCAGTGGGGAGTCTGCTTCTCCCTCTCCCTCTGCTCCCCTCCCCCTGCTCATGTTCTCTCTCTTGCTCATTCTTGCCAAGATATGAAAACAACCTAAATGTCCATCAATGGATGAACTGTCAATCAATGGAGATATATATATATCACACATTGTATTTTATATATACACCACATACCGGATTTTATATATAGATATATTTATATATATAATGTATATAATTATATATATATAATTATATACATTATATTAGGCAACCATGAGAAACAAAGAAATCCTGCCATCTGTGACAACATGACCTTGAGGGCATTATGTTAAGTGATGCCACTGAAGAACCTAAGAATCATGTTGAAGCTAAACTCGTATGCAAAGACCATGCGCTGGAACACCATTCTTCACCAGGCCAAGAATCACAAACTCTGGATGGATAAGGTGGCGGCAGACTTCGAAGCCAAATCAGATGAGAAGGGGGTTCCAGGCAAGAAGCCTGTGGTAGGGAAGAAAGGAAAGAAGGCTGTTGATGTGAAAAAGCAGAAGAAACCTTTGGTAGGAAAAAAGGCTGCAGCTACCAAGAAACCAGCAGCTGACAAGAAACCTGCAGAAAAGAAACACCACGGAAGAGAAGAAGCCTGCTGCCTAAAAACTTAGATTTGTTTATTCCATAAAAGTCAAATCATTTTGGATAGCTAATTTTGAATAAAGACCTGATCAAAGACTGTGAGAAAAAAAATGTCAACCAGAGAAAGGCAACTATCCTATGATATTACTTATATGTGGAATCTTAAAAAGTTGAACTTGTAGAGTAAATGGTGGTTGCCAGGCACATGGGGGGTGGGTAGAAGAATTGGGAAGATCTTGGTTGAAGGCTACAAACTTGCAATTAGAAGATGAGTAAGTTCTCCAAACTTAATGCACAACATAGAGATTACAATCAATAATGCTGTGTTATATACTTCCAAGTTGCTAAGAGACTCAGCCTTAAATGTTCTCTTCACAAAAAAGAAATGATAATTCTGTGATGTGACAAAGGTGTTAGCTAACATGACAGCGGTATTGGTCATTCTGCAATATATAAATGTATCAGATCAACAGATTATATACCTTAAACTTACACAATGTTATATATCAGTTATATCTAAATAAAAAGACACATCTTTGTTTAAAATTTTATTTTTTAAGTAATCTCTATATCCAACTTGCAACCCTGAAATCAAGAACCACATGCTCTACTGACTGAGCCGCCAGGCACCCCAATAAAAGTAAACATCTTGAAATTTTTCCAAAGGATTCCTTCAAATCTTATGTATCATACAAATATAAACATATACTAAGATATTTACTAGTTTTAATATTATTGGAACTTGACTGTACATATTATTTTGAAGCTTGCTATTTCCTTCATTCAGTTAAATATAAAATGTGAAAAAATTTCCAGCATTTATTCAAAAAATACTAACACCTATTGGGTGGCCTGGATGATCCAGTTGGTTAAGCATCTGCCCTCAGCTCAGGTCACAATCCTGGGGTCCTGGTATCAAGCACCGTACTGGGCTCCCTTGCTCAGCAAGGAGTCTGCTTCTCCCTCTCCCTTTGCCTCTCCCCCATGCTTATGCTCTCTCACACTGTCTCAAATAAATAAAATTTTAAAAGATAAAAAGCAAAAAATACTAACACCTACTATGTAGCAGGCTTTGTTCTATGCTCTAGAGAGGCCTCATTGAAAAAGATGATGTTCCAACCTTAACATACACGAGTAAAAGAGGGATTAAGAAAGCAAACAAGTGCGCAACTGGGTGGCTCAGTGGTTGAGCATCTGCCTTCAGCTCAGGTCCTGATCCTGGGATCCTGCTTCTCCCTCTTCCTCTCTCTGTATGCCTATCATGAATAAATACATAAAATCTTTTTTTAAAAAAAGCAAACAAGTGAATAAATAAGTAGTAAGTGCCACGAGAAGATAAAATCCAGTAAGAGGGTATAGATAACGGGAGAAGTTTTGTTTTCATTGGTCACAAAGGAATCTCCTCAAGAATTTGAACTGGAGCAGATAACTAAATAATAGGAAAGTCAGACTGCATGATGATCTGGGGAAGAACGTTCCAGTTAAAGGGTAGAGCTGGTGCTAAGTATCAGGGATGGGAGCAAACTTGGCTTGTTCAAGGAGCCCAGAGAAGCCCAGTGGGGTTTGGAAAGGAGCTAGCAGGAAGGAGGAACAGTGGCTGGTATGAGAGATCACTAGGTAAGAGGTTTATAATTTATTCTAGGAACAACAGAAAGCCCTACAAAGTTTTAAGCAGGGATGTGATATGAACATATCTAGGATGTTACAAAATCACTGTGACTGCTAAGTAGCTAATGGATTACAGGGGAATAAGAACAAAAGCAGGGTGCCCAGAGAGCAATCTATTCCTGAGAGAAGCTATAACTCACTGAAGTTCTGGGAATATAGTAAGGTTTTGTAGTAAGTGTTGAACTCATGGGATTTGATGATGGCTTGAATGGGAGGAAGGGTGACGGTAAGGGAGAAAGAAATGAGCGACTCTGGCCTTTTGCCAGGTATCATCTTTAACATTTGGATGACTGGGGATAACACTGATGAGTTTTGAGAAAGAAGTGGGAAAAATGGAGAACTCTGATTTGGATATGCTGAGACAAAATGTGACCTATCAGACATCCAAGTAGAGATGTTGCATAGGTGATTGAGTTCTCCCAGGGGAGATGAGAGGATTATTGGATTTGGAGATACAGATGTAGAAGTCATCAACATATGGATATTATTTAAAGCCATAGGACTGAGTGAGGTCATTTTGGAAGAGCATACAAATACAGAAGAGGAGAGGGCCTTGATGAGAGCCCTTGCTTACAGACTTCTAACATTTAGGAGAGAAAAAGAGCAGGAAAGTGGCGAAGAAGGAGTAGTCATTAGAAATAACAGGACTGTGTCTCATGAAGGTCTACTCTGTCAAACTCTTATGATAGGAGAGGACTAAGATGAGAACTAAGAATTGTTATAGGATTTGCAAAGATGGAGGCCAATGGAGACCTTGACCTACAGAGAGTGATGGAGATAGAAACTTGAATGAAATCCCACTGAGGGCAGCCCAGGTGGCTCAGAGGTTTAGTGCCACCTTCAGCCCAGGGCCTGATCTTGGAGACCTGGGATTGAGTCCCACGTTGGGCTCCCTGCTTCTCTCTCTTTCTGTGTCTCTGCCTCTCTCTCTCTCTCTCTCTGTCTCTCATGAATAAATAAAATCTTAAAAAATAAAAAAGAAAGAAAGAAATTTGAGTGTTAAAGAGAAAAGGAAAGGTGGGGAAATAGAAATATCTGGGAGAGAAAACACTTTCAAGCTAAGCAGAGAGATGGAGCAATTGGAAAGCAATTAAGTAGAGGAAGAGTTTGGGTTCTCTGTTTTTTAAATGGTGACGACGACATCATGTTTTATAAGAATGGGATTGGTCCAACTGAGAGGAAAATATTGGTGACTTTGCAGGAGCAAAGTCCTTGAAATGTAAGAAGGGGTGGGATATTAGGCATGGATAAAGATGTGAGCATTAGCAAGGAACTTAATTGGTGCTCAATAAATCTTATAGGAATTAGGTGTATCTAATTTTTCTTTTATTTATTTATTTTTAAGATTTTATTTATTTATCTGACACACAGAAAGAGAGAGAGAGGAAGAGAGAGACAGAGCTCAAGCACAAGCAGGGGAAGCTGCAGGCAGAGGCAGAGGGAGAAGCAGGGAGCTCAGTGTGGGGGTTGATTCCAGGACCCCAGGATCATGACCTGAGCCTAAGGCAGACCTTAACCAACTGAGCCACTCAGCTACTCCTTATTTTTTTTTATTTTTATTTTTATTTTATTTTATTTTTTTTAAGATTTTATTTATTTGTTAGAGAGAGAGAGAAAAACAGAGAGAGGAAAAGCAGAGACACAGGCAGAGGGAGAAGCAGGCTCCATGCAGGGAGCCTGATGTGGAACTCCAGGATCAGGCCCCGGGCTGAAGGGGGCGCTCAACCACTGAGCCACCCAGGCTGCTCCTATTTTTTATTTTTTAAATATAATACTTTCAGGATGCCTGGCTGGCTCAGTCGGTGGAACTTGCAACTTGATCTCAGAGTTCGAGTCCCATGTTGGGTGTAGAGATTACTCAAAAATAACATCTTTTTAAAAATTGTAATACTTTGGATATCCTTGTTTATTTATCTTTATACACTTATGGGACTTAATGGAGGATAAATTCTAATAAGTATTTTTCTTGGTCAAAAGATATGAGGAGCTTAATTTTATAAGATATTAGAAAATTTTCTGCCAAAATATTTCATGTTTTAATTCTTAAAACTGAATTTGGAAATATTAGCTCTAACCATATGATCTATGGTCTTTTTAGTCTCTTAGAGGTCCCATTTTAGATATTATTGGTTTTATCTATTTAATTTCTGTCCCCTTCTTTATATTGCTCCATTTTCCTCTTTATTTTTCCTATATTCCTTTTTGATGATTCATCTTTGAACTATTTGGCCAGAACCAGGGCCTGAGGGCGTGTGAACCATGGAGGGTTCACAATGTAAACAAGAAACCTCTTTCTCCCAGCTGCTCAGCCACCTGCTCCCTTGGCCTCCCATGAAAACAAGTCCCCTGGTGCAGTTAATAAGATTCTCTCAAAAGAATTTCCTCTGAAGAGACAATAAACTCAAGGGTTAAGTCTCTCCAGAACCATAAATTCCATTGTGAAGATAACATATTGGATTTCCTTAAAAAGTGTTAACATACTATACCATCTAGTATTTATATTAAAAAATTGTTTGCCACAAAACCCATGGACTCCAGTTGAATTTGAGGCAAATTGTCAATGCTAAGCCACAAGACAGAAGGTGGTGATGGCATGTTGGGGGACTGCTCAGTTCATGATGTGCGTTTTGACCCTGCTCAGGAAGCACTTGCTCAGGAAGCAAATGGTGGTGAACTTTTTGGAGATTCTGAAATGAAGTGGCACAAAGGATGGAAGTAGAGAAGTATGCAGCCAAATTATTGGCACCACTTCTAAACCAACTGCTTTTACCCTTTTATTACCACAATGAATCCCCTCCCTTCCCTACAAAATCATAGGAAGATTCTTTTAAATGATAGGTGTTTCCAGCTCTCTTTTCTTATTCTAGGGGCCAAGGAGAAGCTGGTAAAAGTGAAGGTTATTGTTCAAAGATACTTAATGAGCTCATGGTTCTTCTGGCGATGGTTCTTTTTATCTGGTCGATTCTGTATCTGGCTGTTTAGAATGGTCTAGAGGGCAACTTTTAAGAAGAGACTCCTTCTCACTTTCTAATCATTAGCCATGGTTCCACTAGATCTAGAAAACTCTTGAGATATGGGGACATAGCTGATGCTGCACTGTTAAAATTTTTTGCCCATTATTTAAGAAAATAGGATGATTTCCAGGGTAAGTTGAGTTTCAGAAGACAGGTCTAAACAAATTTTTGGATCTAGGCCGCACTCAATGTTTCTAATGTTTTATAATTGTCTCCCCACAGATAATTTACTGGGTGCATTTAAGCAAGAATTACGCTAGTGTACCCCAAATGGGTTAACCTCAATATGGAGTTCCTCTGCCCTCAGGGTCATTGAGCGGGATCTGAATCAGCCTGAGCTCCCAAGATGGCCGTCTCTGGCATTGAGTAGCATCTTAAGTTTATCTAAATGTGTTACTTAATGTGTGCCAAGATGTGAAAAAGTTTAGGAAGTTCTGCGTTTAAGAGTTCAGCCTGGGGGATCCCTCGGTGGTGCAGCGGTTTGGCGCCTGCCTTTGGCCCAGGGCGCGATCCTGGAGACCCGGGATCGAGTCCCACGTCGGGCTCCCGGAGCATGGAGCCTGCTTCTCCCTCTGCCTGTGTCTCTGCCTCTCTCTCTCTCTCTCTCTCTCTCTCTCTGTGTGACTATCATAAATAAATAAAAAAAGAAAAAAGAAAAGTTTTAAGAGTTCAGCCTTTCACCAGATTGTCTCGGCATATATGGAAATACCCAGCAAATTCACTGAAACTCAGGCAAGTACTCTTGATCCAGGCCACATCACAATGGCTGCCCCCAAAAGCTCATTGTCCTTCAACCCATGTGCCTTTGTTGCTACTGTTCAAGCTTGAGTTGTATAGCTGCTCACTATAACACAGACAGCCTCAAGGATGTGGCTCAGACTCTTGTCCAGCACTGGTTGCTGATGATGTTATTTCTGCTAATTCTTTTTCACCCAACACGACAGTCCCTTCTTTCCATTGCAACCTCTGTTAAAGATTATCCACCCTGAGGGGCCCGGGCGGCTCAGTTGGTTGAGCGTCTGACTCTTGGTTTCGGTTCAGGTCATCATTTCAGGATGGTGAGATGGAGCCCTGCATTGGAGTCTCGCTCAGTACAGAGTTTGCTTGGGTTTCCCTCTCTTTCTCTGCCCTTGCCCCCTGCTCTCTTTCTCTCTCAAATAGATAAATCTTTTAAAAAACAAAAACCAAACAAACAAAAAAGATTCTCCACGCTGAAATCACCTTTTAGATGCACTTGAATAATCTATTCCTTAAGGCTCAAGATTGCTACCAGTTTGTTGCAAACCCAGACCGATAATAGTCCCCTTTCCCCTCCAGACCATAGCACAGAAGCCAGCCCATTAATCCTTTTTCCTCCTATCCTAATGATGAGTTATCCCTGTAGGATCTGTTCATCCTTTCTAGCTCTCTGCCTAGCCCAGTCCAGAGTTTGACTCTCAAAGAGAAATTGTGTGTGTGTGTGTGTGTGTGTGTGCAGCCTTACAAGGGAGCAATGAGATCTTGTTAAGTATGGATGTTCTATCATAAATATTGCTATACCATTCATCATCACCTGGGAAACAAATATTATTGGATAATTTAAGGTTTGCATTTTTTTGGTCTCTGCTTTTGGGTTTGAGGAAACAGCATGCACTCCAGTTAGAACACTGTTAGTTGATGATTATATGGAACTAGAGTTGCACAAGTACCATGAGTTTTGGGATCAAAGAAGAGAGCTTCTTGAGGAGGTCCTGACTTTCGGTGAGTTATGTGTTTTCCCTCTCCTTCCCTTTCTCCCACTTCCTTATTTTTTAAACCAGTTGTATACCGATTGATAATGAGTTTTGGAGAAGCTGGATACATGTCATCTTCTAAAGAAACCAGAAATACAGGTGTTCTTCCATTACAAATACTATCTTGAAGACCAAGTAACCCAAAAAGATAACTGGCTTGCTGGGTAATTATTACCAGAAAGGAACATTAGAGCTCAGTTGTTCTTGCTATCAGCTTTCTCAACTTTTATTGCTTGCCATAACTGGTTGTTTCACCTTTAACTGGCTTATAAGTAATGATTTCACGTTAACAGGTCTCTTCATTAATCTATCTTGGAGTCATTTTTCAGGGATTTTATGGTGAAAGAAATGCCAGGAAGCAGCAGTACTTAGTGCAGGGTGTTGTATGAGTGGTTTAGTAAAAACAATTCCTTGTTATTGACAAGGAGGTTTGGATACAGTTGCTTTAAAAATTGCCCAGGCTATAAATACGAATTAGAGCTCTAGAGATTGTCTGCCCATTCTTCTGTCCAGTGGATATGAGTTGGCATTCTGGTAAGACCTAACACCCTATTCATCTCCTCAACCTTCACAAAATCCTCTTCAGGTTCATTGTCTCTTGGCAAAATCAAGTCACTGGAGAGCAGATACTTACTAGTACATAGCTATACAGCAGGTACCAGCTGATTATCACTCAACAGTTGAGAAAACCAATATACTTGTAGAGTACTTGAAGAAAACTCAGTCCATTCATGTTTAATGATAGTCTACAATTTATTCATGGACCAAGCCAGGCCAAAAGAGAGCTGGGTCCCATCAGGTAATTAACATGAGACATTAAAGACCTCTGAACAAGGGAAGATCCCTAACCCAGATTCAAAATGGAAGAGGAGAAGGTTTTCCCAAGGAAGTGACGTCTAAGGCAAGACCTGAAAGATAAGTAGGCATAGTAGCAAGGCAAAGAAAGAAGATGTGAAAGAAAGCCAAGAGGTGAGAAAGAGAGCACAGAACATTGAAGGAACGGAGGACAATTCAGTGAGGCTAGAGCTTAGAGTGTAAAGGAGGAAATGGCAAGAGGGCAATTAGGCAGGAGCCAGATTGTACAGAGACATAAAACTATGTCAAAGATCTGAACTTTGTCCTAACGGCAATGGGAGCCACTGAAAAGTCTTATGCAAAGGAGGTGACAAGCTGAGATGTACCTGTTTGAAAAATCATTCTAAAAAAAAATAAAAATAATTTTAAAAAAAGAAAGAAAAATCATTCTAGTTTCACTGCAGTGATAGAGGAGACCGTTGGGAAAGACAAGGCTGGAAGCTAGAAGACCACTTGGTAATGTCCTGGTAATCCAGGAAGGAGGCAAGAGTAGTTGGAGAGAAGTTGTTTTATCTGTTGTGGGGTACACTATCTAGGGACCCAGGAGCTCCTACAGTCACAACCTCTCACTTGGCTGCACCTGCTTTTTTTTTGAAAAATAAGAATCACTCAGAGTGGTCTTTTTATTATTTTTAAGATTTTATTGATTTATTTATATAAGAGAGAGCATGCAAGAGTGGGCATATACATACCCAAGCAAGGGGAGGCATAGAGGGGGAGGGAGAGGGAGAGAAAGAATCTTAAGCAGACTTTTGACCCATGAGATCATGACCTGAGTTGAAATGAAGAGTCAGACGCTAAAGTGCTCAACTGATTGAACCACCTAAGTGCTCCCAGAGTGGTCTTTAAAAAAAACAAAACAAAACCCCAATACTTAGAAACCACACAAATTACAGGCAACTTAACTTTGTTAGGGATTTCTATTCTCAAGGAAACATTCCACTTTCCCATATTATTTTTTTAATTGGAGTTAACTTTTACGTAGTATTTACAGGATACTCAGGGTATACATAAGTTCCATAATTTGACAATTTAGGAGCCACTTTTGATTCCTGTCTCTCCATTATTCCTTTATCTGTCACATATGAGCAATCACTGAGTCCTGTAGACTCTGTGTCACACTTTCTACTTTCTTTTCCACCTCCCAATCCCCCACCCCCACACCCTGCACCATTGTAGTCTGGATCATATCATCTTTCACTTCCAAAGCCCCCTAACTGATTTTCCTTTCTTTATGTTGCCCCTTCTACCTACCGCCAGCCAGTGGTCCTTTCACATTTAAACCAATCCCCTCCCAACATTCTTTCAAAGCCCACAAAGACTCCTCCTGTCCTTGAGATAAAAGTAGGTCTTACTTTGCCTCCTGCTCTAGACTCATTTTATACTGCTCTACTCTTGCGCTCTCCTAAAGGTTTCCTGAACTTTGTTCTCCTCTTACAGCTATACCCTGGTCCCAGGATTCACAAAAGCCATTCCTTGAAATGACTTGACATGCAGCATATTGTCTCTTTTTTCTGGCTATCTCCTCCTCCTGCCCAGCTCTCAGTCTGAACCTCTGCTCTTCAGTCCATCTTTCATAATTCCAAGATTTGGCTAAGTTTCTCTGTTATGTTTTTATTAGCATCTTTAATTGTCCTATCACAATCTTCAGTATACATTGTTAATTCTTCTCTAAGTGTATCTTTCTCCTGGCTGACCAGTCCTGACTTATTCCCTTCACATATTTCCTGGTATATAGAACAGAATAGCATGTTTCAAACATAAAAAAGAATTATAAAGCAATCTTGAAAAGGAACAAAGTTAGAGGACCCCTATACTTCCCAATTTCAAAACTAAAAGTAATGGTAATCAAGACAGTGTGATAATGGCATAGGGATAGATATATAGCTTAACGGGATATAATTGAGAGTCCAGAAATAAGCCCCTGTATCTATATTTAATTGATTTTTTTATCAAGTGTGCTAAGCCTACTCAATGGGCAAAAGATAGTCTTTTCAACAAGTGAGGTTAAGACAAGAAGATATCCACATGCAAAAGAATGAAGTTAAATATCTACCTCATACCATATACAAAATTTCACTAAAAATGGATCAAAGATCTAAACATACAAGCTGAAACTACAACATTCTTAGAAGGAAACATAAGAGTAAATCTTCATGACCTTGGATTTGGCAATGGTTTCTTTTTATTTTTTTTTATAAATTTATTTTTTATTGGTGTTCAATTTGCCAACATATAGAATAACACCCAGTGTTCATCCCGTCAAGTGCCCACCTCAAGTGCCCATCACCCAGTCACCCCCACCTCCCTTAGTTCGTTTCCCAGAGTTAGGAGTCTTTCATGTTCTGTCTCCCTTTCTGATATTTCCCACTTATTGGCAATGGTTTCTTAGATGTGACACTAAAAGCATAAAATAAAAACATAAGAAATATTTAAAAAGCATAAAATAAAAATATAAAAAAGCATAAAATAAAAATAAATAAAAAATAAAAATAAAAAAGCATAAAATAAAAATATAAAAAAGAAAAAGAAAAGAAAAGATAAACAGGACTTCTTTAAAATTAAAAACTTTTGTGCTTCAAAGGACAAATGAAGAAAGTGAAAAGACAATACACAAAATGGGAGAAGATTTCTGCAAATTACATATCAGATAAGGAAATTGTATCTAGAATATACATATTTTTAAAACTTCTTATAACTCAATAATAAAAAAACAACCCAATTTTTAAAATGGGCAAAATATCTGAATAGACAGTTCTCCAAAGATGATATAAAGATGGCCAATAAGGACCTGAAAAGGTGCTTGATGTCATTAGTCATCAGGAAAATACAAATCAAACCCATGAAAAATTGCCATTTAATACCCACTAGGATGTCTGTAATCAAAAAGACAGATAGGGGGCATCTGGATGGCTCAGTTGGTTGAGTGTCCAATTCTTAGTTTGGCTCAGGTCAAGATCCTGGGGTTGTGAGACTGAACCCTGCATTGGACTGCACTCAGCCCTGAGTGTGCTTGAGATTCTCCTTCTCTCCCTCCCTCTCTGCCCCTTCCCCACTTGCATGCATGTGCACGTTTCTCTCTCTCAAATAAATAAATAAAATCCTTTTAAAAAGACAGATAATAACAAGTGTGGGTGAGGATATGGAGAAATCAAACCCGTCATACACAGCTGGCGGGAATATAAAGTATCTTTACCAAGATACTTTAGAAAACAGTTTGGCAATTCCTCAAGAAGTTTAACATAGAGTTATTGTATGATCCAGCAATTCCACTCCTAGAGAAATGAAAATACACATCCACACAAAAACTTGTATACAAATATTCATAGCAGCATTATTCATAACAGCAAAACAGTGAAACAATCCCAATACCCATTAACTGATAAATGGATACACAAAATGTGGTATATCCAAATAATGGAGTATCACTTGGCCATAAAAAGAAAGGAAGGCCTGATACATACTATAGTTTGAATGAACCCTGAGAACATTATGCCAAGCGCTAATAAGAAAAAGAAGCCAGTCACAAAAGACCATATATTATATGATTCCATTTATATGAAATGTCTGTAATAAGCAAATTTGTAGAAATAAGGAATAGATTAGTATTTGCCTAGGGCTTGGAGAAATGGGAAGATTGGCTAATGATAGAACTAAAGGGCAAAGGGTTTGTTTGGGGGATGATGGAAATATTCTAAAATTGGCTGCAGCATTTTTTGTCCAACTTTATGAATATAATTTTTTAAAACGTTAAATTGTTCATGTTAAATGGGTGGGCAAATTGTATGGTGTGTAAATTATATCTCGATGAAGCTGGTACAAAAAAATGAATTATAAGTGGAGAAATGAAAATAACATATGGAAAGGAGGTGGAAAGGGGCCAGAGGTTAAGGGGGAAAAAGACAGAGGGGAAAAAAAAGGGAAAACACTTTTTTCTAGGCTTCAGTTTCTATAGCCAGAGCGATAGCTCTTCATAGGGTTTTCACACAGTGTTGGCGAGGCTTCCCCTGGCTGTGTTCAGACACTTCTCCAAGATTTGCTTACCTAAGAAATACTCATTTTGTTGGCAGCACTTCAGTTAGGCTCTTGGCCTCTTCTCTCCCTACATAAGACATCACCAAGAACAGATTTTTCCTCCAAGCAGAAAGATTTAAGAGAAGAGAGCTCTGCCCTGACAAGACTCTTGGTGGGGAACCATTCTGCCCTCCCCCACCCCCAGTAATCTAACTTAGCCCATGTAATGGATGTTGCCATATACATAGAGATATTCCTCCTAGATAAAAGGACTCTCAATTGTTGAAAGGTATAGTGACCCAGAGTTTTCAGCAGTCAACTCTGTCTAGGAATTGTCCTTGATAAAGAGCGCCTCCTTACCCATGGTTACACCATTTTCCAGTGGCAGTCGTCAACCAATGACTGGTCAATACAGGTCCATAAAGGCCTGACCCCCTCTGCCCAACTCCAGACAATTAAAAAAGCTGGCCCAATGATGTCGTTCAACAGATGAATGGATAAAGAAGATGTGGTATAGAATGTGACTCAGCCATCCGAAAGGATGACTACATATCATTAACACACACATGGATGGAACTGGAGGGTACTATGCTTAGTGAAATAAAGCCAATAGAAGAAAAACAATTATCATTTGGTTTCACTCATGTGGAATTTAAGAAACAGTGCAGAGGATCATAGGGGAAGGGAGGGAAAACTGGGAAGAAATCAGAGAGGGAGACAAACCATGAGAGGCACTTAACTCTGGAAAACAAAGTGTTGCAGAAGGGGAGGTTGGTTGGGGGGATGGGTGACGGGCATTAAGGAGGAACATGATGAGATGAGCACTGGGTGTTATACTATAGTTGGCAAATTGAATTTAAATAATTTTTTTTTTTTTAAAGTTGGCCCGGCTTCAGAGCTCCCTCTGCTGTTGACTGAAGCCTCTGGGGTGAGTGCATCCCAGCCTAGCTCCCCCTTGGCCCAAGTCGGTTTCCTTCACTGCCCTCCTCCGTGTGGATCCCAAGTCCACTCTATTAAACATCCGCATGCTGATTTCCATCTCAGTGTCTGCTTGTCTGTCATTTCTGGATCTCTTTCCCTTGATTCATCTACTGGTCATGGATCATATTTCCTGCTTCTTTTTATGAATGATAATTTTTGATTGGCTCCTAGTCGTTGAATTTTTGTAGTTGGTATGATGGATTTTGTTGTAGTCCCTTAAGGAGTTTTGAACTTTGTTTTATCATGCAATTAAGTTGCCTGTGGATCAGTAGGCATACGAAGGACTTCTGGAATAATGGATATTGTTCTTCTCTTTTTAAGCTCTGGGTGCTGGTCACATGGGTGTGTTTATTTTGTTAAGACTTATTGAACTTATTTGTGTATTTTTCTGCATATAGGGTACACTGACATATATCCCACTTTAATAAATTTACGTAAAAAAATATAATGAGAAGAGAACATCTGCCTGCCTCCTTGTCCTTTACTTGATCCTCCCCAGATGATGAAGAGGGGCTTCTGTGTTTGTGACTGTGAAGATCTGACTTAGCATGGCTCCATTTTTAATTCTTCCAGGTGGCTGTAAAATGGTTGTATTTTGGTTCATTTTTCCACTTCTATCTTATGGTAAATATAGTGACTTCAGGTATAGCTGCTTTTTAAAAGGCCCATTCCTCCCTCCCTGCTATTAGAGCTCAAGGCACATGCACTCAAAGGGGGGGTGATTCTGAGTGAGTTTTCAGAATCTCTCCCAGGTTAAGTCATCCCATGATCTTGGCTTGTAATGGACTGGATTGTGACCAAAAACTCAAGCTATTGTCCTTGATTCAGTTTTGCCAATCACAGGATGGATAATTTTATCTCTATCTGCCAGACTTCGATATCTCTTTCTTTATTGGTTTGAAATTCATAAGGTAAAGAGAAAAGTATTTTTTAGAGTGCCCGAGAAACCCCAATAAGACCTAAAATGCAAATCAGATATCGTATTAAGAAATGAGATTTGACATATTTGACCCTTCCATGTGACTAAAATTTGAATTTCATTTTAAAACATGAAAATAATGATGTGTCTTTTTCTGAACCACTGGAGTTGAAATGTTACACATGGATAAGTTCCACTGATTTCACATGATTAATTGCTCATTAAGATGGTTACCGTAGCAACTACTACATCAAATAACAGTTTTATAACTTTGACACACAGAGAAACTTCTTAAAGTACTCAATAGCATTAAGTAAAAAATGCTACCTTGGGGTGCCTGGGTGCCTCAGTTGGTTGAGTGTCCAACTCTTGGTTTCAGCTCAGGTCATGATCTCAGGGTTGTGGGATCAAGCCCCATGTGAGGCTCTGTGCTCAGTGTGGAGTCTGCTTGAGATCCTCTCCCTCTGTTTCTTCCCCCCTGTATGTTCTTGCTCTCTCTCTTTCAAATAAATAAATAAAATAGGGACACCTGGGTGGCTCAGCGGTTGAGCGTCTGCCTTTGGCTCAGAGTATGAGGAGTCCCATATTGGGCTCCTGCATGGAGCCTGCTTCTCCCTCTGCCTGTGTCTCTGCCTCTCTCATAAATAAATAAACAAAATATTTTAAAAAGTTAAAATTAAAAAAATAAAATCAATCTTAAAAAGAGTAAAAAGTAATACCTTTACTAGCTTATTAAAATTTTTACATATCAAATAAAAATTGCCTATCGAGTATGAAATTCTCAAAACTATAGATGTGACATACACAATATATAATTATCCTCTTATAGCTGAGCGGGCTGCTCTTATGACTTGTGGTGTAATATCCACAAATTTTTTTTATTTGATCTTTTCCAAGCAACAGAAAAAAGGATGCTGTTGACCTAAACATGCAGTATAAACTTCTATAAATATGCTGTCAATACAATAATTCCATTTCTATAAATATTTATTTTGCCAATCATGCTACTAGAATTTTGAGATAAATCTGTAAAGTAAAACATGGCCCAACATCTTAAGAAATTTGGAACAGCAGTCAGGTTGGAACCATGCACTTATTCATTCATTCAATAAATATAAAGCACTTACATTGTTCCAGGTAATTTTCTAAGAGAGGGAGTAGGGAGGGGGTACACAGTGAGCAAAACGAGCAAAAAACTCTGTACTTATGGGAATTTATATTCTAATGGGAAAAAAGAAATAAGAAGCACATAAAAATAATATTTATTAAGCTATAAAAAGTGCTACCAAGAAGAACAAAGCAGAGAAGAGGAATAAGGTGTGTGTGTGTGTGTGTGTGTGTGTGTGTGTGTGTGTGTGTGTGTGTTGTGGGGGGCACGGTTGTAATTTTTTCTTCGGTCACAGAAAATGGAAATATATTTAAAACCATGGGCAGCCCAGGTGGCTCAGGGGTTTAGCACCGCCTTCAGCCCAGGGCTGATCCTGGGGACCTGGGATCGAGTCCCACGTCGGGCTTCCTGCATGGGGCCTGCTTCTCCCTCTGCCTGTGTCTCTGCCTCTCTCTTTCTCTGTGTCTCTCATGAATAAATAAATAAAGTCTTTAAAAAATAAAAATAAAAAAAAATAAAACCAATGAGCTGGGCTCCATTCAAATGATCTCAGTTTCGCTGGCAGCATTGAAAGCATCATGGTAGGTCTAGTATAGGGTTTGCCTTCTTGCCTCGTCGGGGTGTCGACTTTGGGCACATCAAGGTAGGAGAGTCTCTTCACAGCTGTCTGGATGTGCCCTTGACGACCACAGTGAGCACTGTGTGTTGTCGCTCTCCATTTCTTCATGACCTACTCAGAAGTGAAGGGCCGCCGATGGGGGCGTGGTGGTTGGGCTTACTCTTCCCAGAGCACTCTTCTGAAGGTACATGACTTGCCTTCAGAGTTGCAGTGTTCTGGGCCACTAGAAGGTGGAAGATGTCTAGATCTTTCTCTTCTTTTGGCTGTTGACTTCTTTCTGCGTAGCTTTCTTGGCTTTAAAAGCCTTCTCTTTTGCTTCAGTTTTAGGAAAACTTTCCTTTCGGAATCATTTTTTACAAGACTCAGTTATAACTTCAGGTAGTCAAGAAAGGCTTCTAGAGAATATAGTACTTATTTATTATTTTTAAAGATTTTATTTATTTATTCATGAGAGACAGAGAGAGAGAGAGGAGAGAGAGAGAGAGGTGGAGACACAGGCAGAGGGAGAAGCAGGACCCATGCAGGGAGCCCGACGTGGGACTCGATTCTGGGACTCCAGGATCACACCCTGGGCCAAAGGCAGGCGCAATAAACTGCTGAGCCACCCAGGGATCCCCCGAGAATACAGCATTTAGAGAATATAGTATTTAGAATATAGTATTTAGACAAAGACTTGAAGGTGGTGAGAGAGGTGGCGTGCAGATACGTGGAGCATGTGCAAAGGCCCCGGGGGTGGAAGTGTGCCTGGTGTGTTACAGGTATGTGAGGTAGACCTAAAACACAGACTTAGGATATAAAGTACTTGTGGTTAAAAAGCACTCCCAAGAAAAGAATGCTTATACTTCACTTTGTATAACTAACCCATAAAAAGTTCTTTTAACTAAAGTGTCTCAATTGTATTTATAAAGTATCTATTTAATCAAGATGACCATAAGGTAGAAAAGTTATTATGTCCATTTTATGCATTTCAGGGGAGACGATAAAGAAGAAAAAAAAAAGTTAAGCAATATGATTCAGAGCATGAGCATGGAAATTACTTTGCCTGAGTTAAAAATCCCAACCTTGGGGGCACCTGGGTGGCTCAGTCGATTAAGCGATTAACCGGCTGCCTTCAGCTCAGGTCACGACCCCAGGGTCCTGGGATTGGGTGCCACTTTGGGCTCTCAACTAGAAGCCTGCTTCTCCCTCTGCCTTGTGTGCTCTCTCTCTGTCGAATAAATAAATACAATCTTTTTAAAAAATCTCTTTAAAATGTGGATTCTGGGGTGCCCGTTGATTCTGCACCTATAACAATCTGAGGCTGGCCCACAGACCACACTGTCCAATCGTGGTTCTAAAGCTTTTAGAACAATGCCTGTCACACGGTGGGCACTAAATAAATTTGGCTATTATGCTTGCATGCCCTTTAGCTGGCAGGGAAGTGAGATGAAAAAGACAACAATTTCCCCCCTTCCCTTTTCTTTTCTTTCTTGTTTAAAAATTAATTAATTAATTAATTTATTTATTTATTATCTATCATCTATCTAAGAGACAGAGACAGAGGAGGGACAGAGAGCATGAAGGGGAGGAGCAGCAGAAGCAGGCTCTCCAGCAGAGGGAGGCCTTAGTGGGGCTCGATCCCAGGACCCTGGGGTCATGACCTGAGCCAACTGCAGGCACTGAAGGCCTGAAGCACCCAGGCTCCCCTCCCTCCTTTTCTATCAGGTGTTTCCTGACGACACCGCCTCCTTGAGCGGAATTCTCCTGGATTCTGAGTCCCAGCGAGGAGTGCGGATGTGGAGAATACGGTTCTCAGGTTTTTAAACCTGCGAGCGCAGCGCTCAGGTCTCCCCGGTGTGTTGTAAGCGGATCCAAAGCCCTCGGCGCGGTGGGAGCCCAATAAATAGCGGGTGAAAGCAATGTCCAGACCGGCTCAATGAATCATCCCTCTGGGGACGGACGCTGCTGCAGGAGTTTGCTTGCCTTTTGCTGCAGTGGCCCGTGCTCAGGTTATCATCCAAGAACCGGCAATTGTGCTCCAAAACCCGGGGTCGGCGGCGCCCTGCGGACCGCCGCCACCCTCCCTCGGCCCGCGCCCGCGGCCCGGCTTCACGTGCCCACGGCGCCCTCTACTGCTCGAGGGCGCAACCCTGCGCCCAAACCCCGTCCCCACACCTGCAAATCCCAATTCAGAAAACCCGATCCTCAGGCGAGGGCTTTGCACCTGCCTTTCAAGGAGAGAGGGCGGCGGTGTAGCAGGTGTCCACGCCAGGAGGAGCTCTGGGCTGCTAGGCAGCCCACCAAGACCCCGAGAGGGGAGGGGAGGGGAGGGGATGTGGGGAAGAGAGGGGAGGGGAGGAGAGCTGGTTGCAGTCAGTTGCCAGAGAAAGGCAGGGGAGGGGAGGGGAGAGGGGAGGGGAGGGCAGGGGAGGGAGGGGAGGAGAGCTGGTTGCAGTGTGTTGCCAGAGGAAGGGAGGGGAGGGGAGAGGAGAGGAAAGGAGGGGAAGGGAGGGGAGGAGAGCTGGTTGCAGTGTATATAGCCAGAGGGGAGGAGAGGTGGGGAGGGGAGGAAAGGAGGGGGGAGGCGGTTGCAGTGTGTTGCCAGACCCCTGTCCTTCCCTGGCAAGCACTCATTTACTCTATTCACCCCCCTTTTCCCCCCACTAACTAGCCTAGTGTTCATTGTCCTCCTCCTTAAGGTTAGTGTCAGCCCTTTCCGCCTGCGCCCTCCTTCACCTGCCCTACCAGGATTCTCCTTGGGAGAAATACAGGGAGCCCCCCTGCCTGCTGAGCAGGAGCAGCTCTTCCTTCCCGGTGGTCGGATCCTTTCATTTGTGGCACCATCTTAACTTGTTTTCCATGCCTTTGATATAGTCACAGAGCTGTGCAACTGTCCTGTAATCTGATCTTCCTTTTTTTTTTTTTTTTAAGATTTTATTTATTTGAGAAAGAGAGCACACCAGTGGAGGGGAGGGGCAGAGGGGGAGGGAGAAGCAGACTCCGTGCTGAGCAGGGAGCCTGACGTGGGGGGCTCCATCCCAGGACCTCAGGATCATGAGCTGAGCCAAAGATAGATGCTTAACCGACGGAGCCACCCAGGCGCCCCTCCATAATCTGATTTCTAGAACACTTTCATCATCTCAAAGGAAATTCCTCGCGCATTACCATTTGCCTGCCCCATTTCCCCCACACCCCTCAGCCCTAGGCAACCATCAATCTACTTCCCGTCCATAAATCTGACTGCTCTACACATTTCATAGAAATGGAGTCATACGAGATATGGTCTCTTCTGAATGACTTGGTTCACCAACACGGTTTCAAGCTGTAGCTGGAAGTCCTCTCTACTGCTGAATCATGTCCCACTGTCTGGATGTACGGTATCTTATCCATGTGCCAGTTTATGGACATTTGGGTTGTTTCCACTTTTTAGCTATATTATACATCATGCTGCTATGAATATTCACATATTTTTTTATCTGGTTGTATGGTTCAATTCTGCTTGGGTAGACACCTAGCAATGGAATTACTGGGCCAGACGGTAACTTCATGTTTAACATTTAGAAGGAATGTGTGTGTGTGGGGGTCCTATTCCTTCACCTGCAAGTGGAACTTCATAATCCGCCCCCACCTAAGAATAAAGAAATATTAAGGGGGAAGTTTTTGTTCCCCTGACACTATGTATTAGAATTATGGTCAGGAGGTTTCTAACAGGCAAAGTAATCAGGCTTGATTCTTGAAGAACAAAAGCCCAAGTCTTAACCCAGAGAAGTGTTCTTCTATATTACTCACCTCTTGAGACCATCTGATCTTTTCTTTCTTGGCCGTTCTGAACATGACCACCAGCATGCTTTCACACTCCCTGGAAGCATTTTTTTCTGACCCACCACTTTGAGTTAGTCCTACTTGGAGTTGTATGATTTCTAGGCTGTATGATTTCTAGGCCTTCCCGGAAGTAAGCAGAGTAGTCATGTTTGGTTTATTTACTTACTATTTTCAACATAGGAATTGAACTTGGGGCACCTGGGTGGCTCAGTGGTTGAGCATCTGCCTTTGGCTCAGGTCGTGATCCCGAGGTTGTGGGATCAAGTCCCACATCGGGCTCCCAGCAGGGAGCCTGCTTCTCCCTCTGCCTGTGTCTCTGCCTCTCTCTGTGTCTCTCATGAGTAAATAAATAAAATCTTAAAAAAAAAGGAGTTGAACTCATAACTCTGAGATCAAGACCTGAGTTGGACACTTGGGACACCTGGGTGGCTCGGTCGTTAAGCATCTGCCTTCGGCTCAGCTCATGATCCCAGGGTCCTGGGATCGAGCCCCACGTTGGGCTCCCTGCTCAGTGGGGAGTCTGCTTCTCCCTCTCCCTCTACTGTCCACCCCACCCCACCCTGCTTGTGTTCTCTCTCTTTCTGTCAAATAAATGTTTAAAAAGGAGTTGGACACTTAAGCAATTGAGCCACCCAGGCGCCCCTAGCGATGTCTGGTATCTCAAAGCCATAATATTCATGTAACCAAATAACCAAGAATTTCTCCCCATGCAGCAGAGTGGAGACAACAGTAGAAAGACGACAGAGTTCCTGTTTTGGAGAAGTTTATAGTTCTGTTGGGGAGAAAAATAAGATCATAACTCAAAATATCACACGAGTGCCCAAATATCTTCAGCGTTGCATTGTCTTAGGGCCATGACAGCCAAACATTTCCAAGCCATGGCAAACGTAGACTATGATATCTGTATAGGGACAGGAATAAGTGTATTGGGACTCTGGGATGTCCAGGCACCCCAACCTCCCTGAAGTGGGTCACTACCTCCACTCACTTATAACCCACTGTGGGGCATACTGGTGTGACCACATACTCATGGTAAACTTTGGCCCTTTGGATAAATTCCACACTTTTTTGCTTGGCATTCAAGGCCCTCAGCACCCTGGCCTTCATCTACCTTCCTTTTACACAGAGAGGAGAGAGAGAGAGAGGTAGAGGGAGAAGCAGGCTCCATGCAGGGAGCCTGACATGGGACTCGATCCCGGGTCTCCAGGATCAGGACCTGAGCCGAAGATAGATGCTCAACCTCTGAGCCACCCAGGCATCCCGGTTTCTCAGAATCTTTAAGCAAAAGCAAAAACATGACCTTGAAAGAACAGTATAAATTGACACACCCTGGTCTGCATCAGGATGCAAGGCAACAGTATTAACCCACCTGAGACAGAGTGCGAATTAACAGGCTCCCGATTGCTCTGTAGTAGCTGAACAAGGGGGGTGGGGAGCAACCAGAGGAGGAGCTGCTGGAGGACTCAGGATTTAAAAGGAATCATCCAGCAACTGAAATAAGTGCTCTCCCTACATTTTGTCACACATACTATTACAAATCACACCCCTGGGGATCCCTGGGTGGCGCAGCGGTTTGGCGCCTGCCTTTGGCCCAGGGCGCGATCCTGGAGACCCGGGATTGAATCCCACGTCGGGCTCCCTGTGCATGGAGCCTGCTTCTCCCTCTGCCTATGTCTCTGCCTCTCTCTCTCTCTCTCTCTCTCTCTCTCACAAATAAATAAAAAATTAAAAAAAAATCACACCCCTCTGTTCCTGGCAGATTAATATCCTCATACGTGTCTGCATTTTCATGTCATTTTAGGCCATTTCAGGAACATAGAATATTCCACGTAATTTCAGCTTTACTTCAAATTTTTTTTAAGATTTTATTTATTTATTCATGAGAGACACAGAGAGAGGCAGAGACAATAGGCAGAGGGAGAAGCAAGCTCCATGCAGGGAGCCTGATGTGGGACTCAATCCTAGGACTCCAGGATCATGCTCTGGGCCAAAGGCAGGCACCAAACTGCTGAGCCATCCAGGCACCCCTTTACTACAATTTTTAAACAGCAGTTTGTTTTCTATCACTTATTCTAAAGCCTGCCCAGACCGCTCTCGAGATCCCAGGCGCCCCCAGGACCGCAGGCTGGCCACCTCAATCCCAGCATCTTCAGTGACCTGAAGCCTCATACTATAGTTTCTCGTTTTTCCCCCAACATGACCAAAAGATGTTGACTCAAAAAGGAAATTATAGACTTTAAACAGTATATTACAGAAATGTAGAGAAACCAGGAGGGAAATGATGCTGATATGGTAAATGCTCCTGAATTTCCTCTGGGTCATCTGTGCACTGAGGCCAGTGTGAAGAGGAGGGATGACATTTTAGCTGGGGAAGAATGGGACCAAGAGCTTGACCCCTTTCCTTTTTACTTCAGATTCCTTAAACTTTGTTTGATGGAGAAAACGGGCCTGGTAGGACGCCCCTGGGTGGGGTGACAGGGATAGGTAGTATGGTGGGCTCTGCACCCAGGAGTTGGGATCAGAAAAGGATTGGGGGGGGGTTGGATCTGCAGCTGTCCATGGGACCTACATCCCCTTCCCCATGTACCTCCTGAGAGCTGCGTTGAAAATGCTGTAATGCCAGGATCGCTAGCCAACTTGGCTGGGTGAGACACTGAGGGAAGTAGCGTGCCACCTGCCCACGTCAAGAAAATACTGCTTTGCTTTGTGTGAGTGGTGGCTATTGCCACTGGGCAGGAAGCTCCGCCCCAGCAGCCTCTCCCCACACTTGTCAGACTTCATCAGCCACATCAGGCCTCTGGCTTCAGTAGTGATGGTGGCGGCGGCAGTACCTTGAGGGCTCCATCCTCTGGAGCCCTCAGCATCAGTGTAAGGGGCCATCCAGTCTCAGTTCTGGCCTCAGCAGTAAGGTGAGAGTAGCCAGGGCTACCCCTCTCTACACACATGTGCACCCAAGGCACTCAGGGTCATAGCCCACAAGGGCCTCTGACAAGGCTGAGGAAGCCTGGAGTTCCTAGTAATCAGGGAGGATGGGACACTGGGTGGAATGACATCATTTCTGCCCCAAGTAGGGGAAGCAGGACATACAGATGACACATACACATCAAATACAATACATTACACTCGTTAATATCCTACAGCATAATGCAGTCAGTGCCATGACTGTGTACAGGACCCCACGGGGGGCTCAAAGGAGGGGGCCTAATCCAGGCCACTATGCATGACCAAGTGAGTTGACACTGCACAGCTTGGGCAAGGGGAGACATTCTGAAAAACTATGCTGTGATTGGAGCCTGGATTGTGCGGTATACAAGGTGGACCTGCACCCAACCAGGTATTTGTACCTTGAGAGGAGCCCCATGTTGAGGGGTGGTGGCAAAAAGTGCAGGTGTGATGCATATACTGAAATTAAAAAAAAAAAAAAAGAAGCAACAAGTTTTGGGATCGAAAACTGACTCTGACGTGTATTAACTGTGTGATCTCCCCCAGATTATAATTTATGTTCTGTAAAATGAGTGGGTGAGAGGGGGAGGAAAGCAAAATGCTGGAGAAGAGAGTGAGAGAAAGAACCGACCTGGCATTAAAAACCAGCGTTACACAGCATCTGATCACAGGATTACACTTGGATACCCTCCAAGGATCGTGCCTGTTATAAGCAGGGGTAAAAGACGTTGTGGGAGGGACGCCTGGGTGGCTCAGCAGTTAGGTGCATCTGCCTTCTGCTCAGGGGGTGACCCTGGGGTCCCGGGATCGGGTCCCACATCAGGCTCCCTGTATGGAGCCTGCTTCTCTCTCTGCCTGTGTCTCTGCCTCTCTGTGTATCTCTCATGAATAAATAAATAAGATCTTAAAAAAAAGAAAAAGACTGTGGGAGTCAGATGAAGGGAATGAAATAGGGCGATTGCGTATCCATTAAACACCAATTCTTTGTATATATGCATGTACATCCTGTCTAATAAACCCTAAAAGACTGGACTGAGATTTGATTTCTGAAATGTGTACTTTATTATTATTATTATTATTATTATTATTATTATTATTATTATTATTTTAGAGAGAGAGCCTGCATGGGCAGTGGGGGGGGGTGCAGAGGGAGAAGGAGAGAGAATCTTAAGCAAGCTCCATGCCCAGCAGGGACCCCCACATGAGACTCAATCTCACAACCCTGAGATCATGAGCTAAGCTGAAATCAAGAGTTGGACTCTTAACCGACTGAGCCATCCAGGTACCTGTAAAAAGTGTACTTTAAATTTAAATATGGGTATATAAAAATTTCTATTCTTATTTTTATGATTATCTTTTCCCCTGCCCATGTCAAGAAACTATTGCTTTGCTTTATGTGAGTGGTGGTTATTTCAATTATAGATTTTCCATTTTCAATTTTCCTACACCTGCCACGATTTTTTTCTTTCTTTCTTTCTTTCTTTCTTTCTTTCTTTCTTTCTTTCTTTCTTTCTTCCTTCCTTCCTTCCTTCCTTCCTTCCTTCCTTCTTTCTTTCTTTCTTCCTTCCTTCCTTCCTTCCTTCCTTCCTTCCTTCCTTCCTTCCTTCCTTCTTCTTTCTTTCTTTCTTTCTTTCTTTCTTTCTTTCTTTCTTTCTTTCTTTCTTTCTTTCTTTTCTTCTTTCTTTTTTAAGATTTTATTTATTTATTCATGAAAGACACAGAGAGAAGGCAGAGGGAGAAGCAGGCTCCCTCCAGGGAGCCCCATACGGGATTCCATCCTGGAACTCTGGGATCAGGCTCTGAGCTGAAGGCAGATACTCACAGCTTAGCCACCCAGGCGCCCCCTGCCACAATTTTCTATCCTTGTTAAAAATATTCTTTTCTCTTGGAAGCTAGAATCCTTCAGATTATAGTTCGATTTCTTTCAGCTCTTCCTTTGCTTACTTGTGCTATAAGCATTTGGATTTGGTACCTCTTGTCTTTATTTGCTTATCAGTAACCCAAACTCCATGTCGGCTTTGCTTATCTCCGAACTTTCACCAAAATGTTGGTCATTGGGCAGCCCCAGTGGCTTAGTGGTTTAGCGCCTGCCTTTGGCCCAGGGTGTGATCCTGGAGACCCAGGATCAAGTCCCACGTCAGGCTCCCTGCATGGAGCCTGCTTCTCCCTCTGCCTGTGTCTCTGCCTCTCTCTCTCTCTGTCTCTAATAAATAAATAAAATCTTTAAAAAAAAAAATGTTGGTCATTGTGAGATACTCTCATTGATGAGAAAGTAATGTGATCTGTATTATTTTCACTGATTTTTTTTTCTTTTTGGTGGATTCCTTATGCAGTCTGGAAATTAAGATGCCTAGCTTATCCTTTATTCCATTAAAAAAAAAAAAAAACATTTGAAGGGCACCTGGGTGGCTCCGTCAGGTAAGCATCTGCCTTCAGCTCAGGTCATGATCCAAGTTCCTAGGATCAAGCCCTGCATTGGGCTTCCTGTTCAGGGGGAGCTTGCTTCTCTCTCTTCCCTCTGCCTGCTGCTTCACCTACTTGCATGCTCTCTCTCTCTCTGTCAAATAAATAAATAAAATTTAAAACATAAAAACCAAAAAATCCCCATTTTGTTCCCTCCCTAGCTGTCTTGGTCATACTGATCTGACTAGACCTTGTCCATATCACCTCATAATTTATGATAATCAGAAAAAGGACCTGCAGAAGTGCCCCCCCATTCCTAACAGGCTGGGGGCAACAGTTTGCTGGGCTGAAATTAACATCACTTCAGTAGAAAATCACAGTGAAATGCAAAAGGGAAGAAAGGATTTTAAAAATATGCCTTCCCTATAGAAATTCAGACAGTAATGTATCGACAGATGGAGAGCCACGGGCACCAGTTAGAGGGAGATTACTCAGAACCACTGCTGTGCAAGGGGCTGGCATGTAAACCGCAGCTTCGCACATTGGGGATTTGAACAATGAACAATTTTTACAGGCTATTGTCCGTTGGTTTCTCTAATTAGAAGCTAATTAAATGTCTATTTTATTGCACATCTAGTTTTTCAAATTTCTCAAAATTCCCCGAAATCCACATAGCTACTTATACCGAATAATCTAAGCATCAACTCAGATGTATACATATATATTTTTATGCTTTATATATTCCACTA
Source organism: Nyctereutes procyonoides (assembly GCF_905146905.1). Lineage (NCBI taxonomy): Eukaryota > Metazoa > Chordata > Mammalia > Carnivora > Canidae > Nyctereutes > Nyctereutes procyonoides. The sequence goes on along the minus strand of NW_026575035.1, from coordinate 1,776,353 downwards.
TTTAGGATGGAAAGATAATTTTGAAAGAGAGCCTATAAGCCAAAGTGTAGAACCGAAAATGTACAGAGTTTATGAATATATGAATATATCAAGTGGTTCCAAGTATAATATCAGTCTTTCCACGTGCCATAATCACATTCCTAGTGATGAGAAGGCATGTTATTTTTTGATCAGAAATAAGGAGTATAAAATACAACCAATAATAATAAATAAGAGGGCAGAAGGAAATTTTTGGGTGAAAGCAAGGTTAATGGCAGAGAGTGTGGTGATGATTTCACGAGTATACACTTGTGTCCAACCTCATCGAGTTATATACATTCATTCTGTACACTTTTTGTATGTCAAAAAACTAAAAATAAAAGTAAAATTTTTAAAGATTAAACTTTTAACTCACCTCCCAAATGTAAAGAGATGTAGGGAAACGTAGGTGTGTGTGTGTGTGTGTGTGTGTGTGTGTGTGTGTGTGAATATGTGTGTGTGTGTGCAAGCATGCACGTGTCTAAAACGCCAAGGTAGGGGCACCTGGGTGGCTCAGCGGTTTACCACCACCTTCAGCCCAGGGTGTGATCCTGGAGACCCGGGATCGAGTCCCACGTGGGGCTCCCTGCATGGAGCCTGCTTCTCCCTCTGCCTGTGTCTCTGCTTCTCTCTCTCTGTCTCTCTGTGTTTCTCATGAATAAATAAATAAAATCTTTTAAATAAATAAATAAATAAATAAATAAATAAATAAATAAATAAATCTCCAAGGTAAATGAATCAGTCCAACAGGACTTCTGATTAGTAATCAAAGGCAACAGATCTTCTGTTGTCCTACTGCTGTACGAGAGGGAATTAACCTCCGTCCCAGGTCCCCTCACCTCACTTCTTACCGTTCCTCAGGTGTACCTTCCATCCATGCCTCACTGAATTACAGGGCTTGCATTTCTCCAACTTGACATGCCTCCAAGACCTTCCTCAAATCGCTCCCTCTGTTCAAAATGCAAAAGAGTGCTTGCATTACTCTGAATTTGGCATGCCTCCAAGCCTTCCTCAGACTGTCCTTTTCCCAGTCTTGTTCACCTGGCCTATTTACCACAGATTTTTGAACCACTCCTGGCCAAGTACTGCCAGTTCTCCACGAAATGCTGGCTGCATAAATGAAATGTCTCAGGGGAAACATATCTTCATCGTCATCATCAATACATTTCTATAGATCAAGACATTGAGATAACAAGGTGCCACGTTACCACGAGATCTACATTAAAAGACCCAGGATAGGGATCCCTGGGTGGCGCAGCGGTTTGGCGCCTGCCTTTGGCCCAGGGCGCGATCCTGGAGACCCTGGATCGAATCCCACATCGGGCTCCCGGTGCATGGAGCCTGCTTCTCCCTCTGCCTGTGTCTCTGCCTCTCTCTCTCTCTGTGACTATCATAAATAAATAAAAAAATTTTAAAAAAAAGTTTAAAAAAAAAAGACCCAGGATAACAGAATGACAGGAAAAAATAAAAGCTACGGTCACTTGGAAACATTCTCAGTGTCAGGGCAGTTAGAGGACCATACGAGAGAGAAATAAAGTGCCCTTTCTTAGGGGTTACATTTGGGGGCATTCTAGACTGCTTACTGCATCCGATGCAAAACCCAGTGATAAAAAGATTGTTTAAGAACAGGAGGCAACTCTGGGTCCCGGGGTCGAGGATTCATAGGGCCAGAGAGAGGGAAAATTGTGCAAAAGCACAATCTACCCAGCTTTGCACAGCGCAGATCTTATCAGGGGAGCCCAGTGTTCTTTCAGGCTTTAACTCGGTTTTGCCTTGATATTGTTTATGGATCTATTTCCTCAAGGATGACAGCAGGACACAAACGGATAAACCCGAATGATCCAGAGAAGGCTGAGGCTGACAGAGTGAAGCGTTGGCACCATCAGCCCATGTCATAATTTTTAAAAAGCACTTTAGAGGTCTGCTCTGGTTATTTTACATTTTCTAATGAGTTAGTTCTCCAAAATGCTTGTAGCCATTTTCAGATTCAATAAAAATACATTAAATCACATCTCAGTTTGTGGAAGGAAAGCAGCCCGCAGGGTAACAAACGGGAGGCGGGGCAGACGGAGGCAGCGGTCGGCCGGGGCTGTACGGGTCACCCTGTTGTGCACAAGGACAGCCGTGCGCCCAGGGCCTGTCTATCAACCGTGCATTTCCTACTTGTTATCTGTGAGCCCGAGAGAGTCAGCTTTTTAAGTCACTGGCAGCTGGGCCTGTCAAGCCAAACACTTCTCTCCTGACCCAGCCCAACTGTAGGGTGCGGAGTCCTCTCTGGGTCAGAAACCACCATATACATTTGTGAAGGCTTAATGTGAATTGAAGGGGTTTCAGGCGCTCTGTCCCCAGCAGCCTGCAAGGCCACCCGCCCTCAGAGGACAGGAGCCGCAGGAGGTGAGGAAACACATGTCCCTTCCGGCTTCCGAGGGCTGACAGGGGCCCTGACAATGTGAAGACCCTGCCTCGGCCATTCAGAGGAGATGGCTACATCCTTCCGACCCCACACACACAGGGCCGCTTCTTGCTCCGGGGAGGGAACCCAAGATTCTCCGTCCTCCAGACGCCTTGGCAGCAACCATACTGTGGAACGCGCTCCAGGGCTCCTCTTCCCAGCTTCTTGGAAATGACACTTGACCGTGCAAGCACAAGGAAGCCCACATATCCTCTTCCATGATGAGGTTTGTGTCAGAGGAAAGTTATACACACTTCTTGGGGGTGTACGAGGTCAGTCCAAGCCTCCCTGGCTGACCGACTGTGGCGGAGGGTAAGGCCAATGAAGGCCCTTTGATGTCTTCTCCCCTCTGAAGGGTGCTCTGGATGAGCAAGGGCTGTCAGCTGCTGGGCATCCGTGTAAACACCCACATGTGTGTGTACCTGTGCGCCCTGCTAGAGACGCTTCGGTATTGCAAACAACTCTTAGGACAAACCAGAGGTGATCACTGATACAACACGCCAACGTTGACGTTGTATCTTGCCGGTCCATCTTGACTCTTCCCGCACAGCCTTGGGTGGTGGTGAGAGGCAGTTTTCTTTTCATTTTTTTTCCCAAAGATTGTATTTATTTGACAGAGGGAGAGGGAGAAGGAGGCTCCCCACTGAGCAGAGAGCCAGATGCAGGGCTCCATCCCAGGTCCCCGAGATCATGACGCCTAACCGACTGAGCCACCGGGGTACCCTCCCTCCCCCAGACAGTTTTAGATTCAGAAAGGCAGAGAATGAAATTGTTGCCAGCTCCGTGGCTCCCTCGTGTGTTCACACCTGAGTTGAGCTGAACTTGAACTAAAACTTTGCCTCTAGGAGCCTGTGGAACGGGAATAGTTATATTATCCTACAAGATCATTGGGAGTTTAAAGTGATGTGACCACTCTTACCCCATTTGCTGGTTTTATTTTGTTGACAACATTTATTACTGCCTGAAAGACAATAGCCCTTGTTTATATTCTGTCCATTGCTCCTCCTGCCCTGGTGTAAGTTCAGTGCTATTTTCCCTATGTCTAGGGACAGTGCTCGGCACCTAGTAACTGCTTAGTAAATATTTACCGTATGAACAAAGGTGAAATTCACGCTTTTGTAAAGCACATCGTAGAGACTCAATCATTGGTATTTTTCCTTCTCAAGAGTTTAGGTTTACCTCTATGCTCACTGTAGCAGCCTGTGGCTCAGAAATGGCCTGGACTCAACACTGTACGACTCAAGCCATGGAATTCAGCAGAATCCTCATCGTTTGGGCCAAACAGGTCTGTCCCAGATTCTTTAACCTCTTACAAAGAAGGCTTTCCAGCGTATTACCATCTGCATGGGCTGGAAGAGACCTTAGCTTTAGGTTCAAGGTCGTTTGTTGGGAGATTGGCTTTCTTGACTTAGGTCCATTTCTGCAGCTGTTTTGTCTTCTCTCCCAATGTCTGGGGTGGCCTGGATGAAATTCTCCAGCTGTGGTGATGGTCATTCAATAGGTGGCACTCTCTCCCAGAATACCATCCTTCGTCACAGCCCAGATGATCTTACTGATAAATCATTAGGCTCCGGTTAGGGGGATGGCACAGTTACAAGTACAAAATAGTCAGCATGACTATTTTGCAACTTTTCTTTCCCTCCCGTACACCATATCCCACTCCCTCCTCTTGTTTTCTCACCTCCTTTAGAACTTAATCCATGTGCTAAGACCTTGAACTTAAGGAAGATCGGTTGACCCTTTTCCTAGGAGGAGGAGGGGACAGAGGGAGACATTCATGCTAAGTCTTGGGCTTGAAATCCAGTGTTGATTCTTTTTGTCATTCATTCACTGACTCACTCGTTCATTTATTCACCCAACATTTACTGTAGGTCAACACATACTTTAGTGGTGAGAAGAGACAGACCCCAAGGGCAATGACCGGAGTTTGAAGTTTAGATCTGCTACTTATGGACTTTGAGAAAATTTCTTAAGCTCTCAATGCCTCAGTCTCCTGATTTGTTAAGTGGGCGTGATAACAGTACTTATCTCACAGGTTTCTTTCAAGGATTTCAATAATTAACTTTAATTATTATTTATAAGATACTAAGAACAGTGCCTGGTACACAGTAACATTAAATCAGGGTTTGTTAAATGAATACTAGCTAATACGTTGTTAATGACGACGTGCTTGACTTTCAGAGAGACATAGTAGTGCTTTTAAAGCATTGAATATATTGCACATATTCCCCACTTTAACATCTCTGAAATCAGGACGGGATGTCGTAATGTGGCAACATCTTTTCCTTCTTAGTGATATATAAAATATTCTTTTTCAAATTGATAGCATATTGGGTTTGATGAAATATGACAAGTATAAATAGCATCTGTCCCTTTTTGCTAGTCCCTCTCAGTTTACCACATGTGCTCATATTTTCCCAATTAAGAAAGAAAGAGGGAGGGAGGGAGGGAAGGAAAGAGGGAGAGGGAGAGAGAGAGAGAAAGAGGGAGGGAGAGAGAGAAAGAGAAGAGTGGGAGGGAGGGAGGAGGGGAAGGGAGGGGAACCTAGGGAGGGAGGGGAGGGAGGGGAAGAGAGGGAGGGTGAATGGGTCCTGGTATACCCCAACCATAGCAGCCTTCATCAGACTCCAAAATCCCCACTTGCAGATATTGGAGAAGAGTCTAGTCTTCCTTGCTTCACCTCCCTGAACTTCTTTTCAGCCTTAGTGTGTGTGGTTGGGGATGGGGAGGGTCCCTTGGTCAATAAAAACTTTCTGAGCAACAAGCAACACATTAGGCTCTGAGACTTCACCTTGAATTTACCTTGTAGTACAATTGGGAGGGTGTAAACTCCAAAAATTCTTTGAGAAAGAGGCTATAATAGAGACTCTATATAATAGACTCGTGTTTCTTAGAGAAAGAGAGAAAGTTTATATTTATTTTTCTATTTTTAAATTGTTATATTTTTATAGTTAGGATCCTGTCCAAGCCTGAGGTCTGGGTGGAAGCCCCTTTGGGGCCACGAAAGGGCACAAGGCCACAGATGAAGCCTCAGTTCACTACTCCTGGGTGGAAGGGCCTTGGGACCTGAGACAAACCCTGAACCACACTGTGGTGCCCTCCTCACCCCATGCTCCACCTGGGGTGTCTGCTGAGTCACACCCCTCCCTGCAGGGAGCTAGGTGGGGGAGACTGCTCTTTAAAATAACTGTTACAGGGGTGCCTGGGTGACTCAGCAGTTGAGTGTCTGCCTTTGGCTCAGGGCGTGATCCTAGGGTCCTGGGATCAAGTCCCAGATTGGGCTCCCCACAAGGAGCCTGCATCTCCCTCTGCCTGGGTCTCTGCCTTTCTCTCTGTGTCTCTCATGAATAAATAAATAAAATCTTAATAAATAAATAAATAAATAAATAAATAAATAAATAAATAAATAAATAAAAATAACTGTTATGCTGGCAAAGCCTGCCAGTTCCAACTGCCGCAGAGGGGGTTTGTGTCTTGCAGAGCTGGCTCTAAGCAGAATTAAAGGGAACAGTCATGGCCAGAAAATCTATTCTCCTCATAGTCTTCAGATCTTGAGAAGAGGGTAGCCGCAGAGCAGGGAACGATATGTACTCACTGCACCAGACATTTGGGGTGACCCTCTCATTTTGCAGGTTGGGGTAAGTGGGTACCATGGGCCTTGCTGGCCCACCTGCACCAAAAGGAGTGGATTCTTCACTCTCCCTTCATTTTCTTCCTTGATATTTGCGTCCCGCTGTTTATGTCTGGCAGCAACCAGGCAGAGAACCGGGGATAATTGTTCTAACTCCATGTGGGTCTCACTCTCCTCTCCAAGAAGATGTAGGGAGTGGCACTGCCCAGCTCAGAAGGCCATGCCCAGGGTGGGATGAGCTAATGAACTGCTTTATAAGTCGCAGGACTCTAAACAAAGGTTAATTGTTTTTACTCTACTTATCTATACTTTCAGGGTACAGTGTGAAGGCATCTGCTTCAAAACTCAGTGCAGGCATTATGTGAAAGCACACACGGGCTGGCCCACACTCAAGGTTGATACATGAAGCCTGGGACTCCTCGTGGGGCCACAGCGTTACACGAATAGCTTGGGGATGCTGGTTATCCGTCATCATCTCCAGGGATGAAACGCTGGTCACCAGTGGGGAGGAGCCCCCCTTTCAAATGTTTTTCCTTTCTCACCCCACCTCACCCCACAGTGCTCCCTCATCATCAGCCTCCCTGACTCACCCCCACCCTACCTTTACTGACTCCCTGCTCTCTGATCCCAAACCCTCAACTTTCAAGATAACATACCATAAAAGCACGTAGAGATGAAAATGGGTGATAGGGCTGAGTTGCAAAATGAGAGCACTCAGATTTAACCTCGGAGAGAATATCTAACGCGACACTTCTGCTTTACAGGGAGGCACCCTCTACTGGGGTGGGGGTGGGGGTGCGGGGTGGGGTGTCCCCACTTCTCCCCACTCCTCATGGACCTGAAATTTTATCCACCCCAGAAGGGGGGTGCCAGGCCTCTGTGGAAATGAGCCCTTCAGGGCTCTTGCCTCAGCCCTTCCATCCCCCTTAAAGACATCATGAATTGCTTTCAAGTTTAAACAATAAAATAATGCCGTTTAAAACAGGCCAGGATTCTTCTCCCACCCAATGCCCCCAGCAAAGAAAAATGGCTCAAATGGTTCCAAGTCTTTGCTCGCCCACAACTCATCTTTGGAGCCTGTCTCCCCTGTTTCGGGTGCTGTGAGGCCTGACAGACAACTATCATGGCACCCAAGCCTGCTTCCACGCTCACCGACCATCTCCCAGTCTGGGCTGGAGCCTCTCTGAAGACTGGCCATGGTTTCTCGACGTCTGAGGCATACACACATACTTATGCTCAATACTGTTGAATGAGTGAATGAGGGGGGTAGAGCAGTGACAATAAGCAACCTAGAGTTTAACGTTGAGATGTTGACTATGGAGAGCCCCTTAGAAGCGAAAATATCTGACAGAAATATTTCCTTACCCTGATTTGGAAGAAAAAAATCTCCAATTTCCAGAAGCAAAAGCATCTTCCTCCCCTAGACCCAGGGGACTGAGTCACTAGACATCTCAGAGTCGCCCACCAGGAACCGGGACGAATCCTCCATGAGCAAGTCGCCTTCATCAAGAACACCTAGTCGCTTGCTCTTGGTCACCCTTAGACCTTCTTCCTTTCCTTTTCTCCCCTGTTGGAGTATGGACATAGCATCTCTTTTATTTTCTTAGGGACCAGCCAACAGAAAACCATACTTTCCACCTTTCCAGAAAGATTGGGAGAAACCATCTTTTCCTCACGTCCTGCCTAGAGACCTGGGGTCCCAAGATTGCCTATGTGTTTGGGACAGAAACCCAGGGACAATCAGGAAGCAGAGGAGAGAGTGGCTGAGTACCTGGGTCTGGGGTGCTCAGGGGCCTTTGGGCCCAAGGGTTGTGCTGCCACCCACACACCCTGCTGCTCCATCACCGACCTATGCTCCCCGAGCTTTGCAAACCACTTTACCTCGGAGAGCCCAAAGGACCCCGTAAAGGAGGCTATAGCCAAACACCCAAGGAATCCCAGCCCCAGCACAGCTTGGTTCTGGTGGGGTCAGGCCGAGCACGCAGTCACCTCTAGGGTAGCATTAGGTGGCACAGGAAGGCCCCAGCTCCAAAATACATTCCACACGAATGCCTGAACTGTTGGTGACTGATTCACCCCTCTATTCACTGAACAAAGATTTACCTAATGCTCCCCAGACTAAGCCCTCCCCCGTTCAAACAGCAATGGTGTCTGTCCTCAAGTGAATCGAGGAAGAGCAGCGAATTCTGACACGAATGCAGGGCGAGGCTCCCGGCACTGCGGGGAGGGCCTCGCTTTGGAGCGCGGGTTGGCGGGTTGTTGACTTTCACGTCCTGCCGTCCAAGCCGGCTGGTGACCGGGGCCAAGCTACTCAACCTGTTAGAACCTGTTTCCTTATACGTCTCCCGGCGATGATGATAGTAACCGCTTAGCCCTGGTGGCCAGGGCTCTGCGACACACGTGTGCAGCCCCAGGACAAGTACTGAGAGCTTCTAGTAGGACGTGAGCATGGGAGTGCAAAGGAAGTGGCAACGACAAGCGCCTGGAGGCTCTGAGGAAGGTTTCGGAGGGGACGTGGCATCTGATATGGGTCTTGGAGGACGGGCAGGAATTGGCCAGGCAGAAGGCAGGCGGGTGGGTGGCAGGGAGAGGGAACAGTGTATGCAAACTACTGAAGCAGGACACAGCAGAGTGTCTCCTCAGAACCTGAGAGGTTCCGGCCTTCAAAGACCGGGAACGTCGGAGGGCTGAGGGGATGCACCCACTCGCTGTTCTGTTTTCTCTACAAAGCCTCACGTCCACCTTCTTTGCTCTGATGACGCGGTGACCTTCCTACGTCAAAGTACAACAGCCCCTCCCCGCCGCCCTGCTGGGCCCCTTTCCTGCTCTGTTTATCTCCAAGGTATTTATTGTCACAGATGATATCCGTTTGCTTATTTTATTTATGCACCTTCTCAAGGCGCTCATCCCCCTTCCCTCATCAACACGGACGTAGAATGGAAGCTCCCTGAGGAGAAGGGTCCCCGTGTTCTCCTCATGGCCGCATCCCACATGCTTGCCTGGGTGCCTGGCACAGAACTAAACTGACAGGAAGTCGCTGGCTTCATTCGACCTCTCTTTGTTTGCTTCCCTCAGGGGGGCCAGCTTGCCGTTGGGCTCCCATGTTGAACAAGACAGGGTCTCTCCACTCCTGGAGCCCAGTTGGCCCTTCTGGAGAGGTCTCCCGAGGCCTCCTGTGATGGCTGTTGAGAGACCCACTGAGGAATCTTGGCTGTTCCCTTTGACTTTTCCTGCCCACTCTCTAAAGGGTTTCAAAATGTAAACACTTCTGGGGCTGAGTCCACTTTTAAGCAAATCTTCCTTTTGTGCGACTAAGAATGTGTGTCTCGTGCAGGTAGAGGTGACTTTGGGAATCCAAGGAGGCTGCCAGGTGCCTGGGGGGAGGAGATGTTGAAAGGACAGGGTGGGGGTTCAGGAATGGAGGCGCCCAGAGACACATAGCTTCTTTCACAACTTGGCCTGGGGCGGTTCCTGTGATTGGGTGTCTCCACCAAGAATGTCCCCAGAATTCCAAAGTCGTTTTTAGATGTTTTCTTATCCTGTGTTCGATAGCCTTCAATAAAGTAAGTTTAAGATTGGGAAAACAAAAGGGGTTTGTGTAGCTAGCTTTTTTAGGCCTGGTGCTGAGGGGAACGAGGGCCAAAGGGTTTTTTTTTTTTTTTAAATTTTTTTGTTTGTGAAATATCACAAAACATAAAAAAGAATAGCTACAAAGGAATAGCCTACTAGACACTCATTTACCAGTTAAAAGCCCACTTACCCAGGTTTTTTTCTTAAGCTAACGCTGGACTTTACTTGCCTTTTCTTAACTTGGAAAACAATAAGTAATTACACAACTAAACAACAAATAATGCCAAGAAAAAAATGAAAAGATTTAATGGCAGGTATTTACATGCTTATAACAGATAAAAGAATAACTATTCCAGAATATATAAATAGCTCTATGAATCAATAAGAAAAAGAGAACCCCCTTCTGGTTGTTTTGTGGCAACTCCCAATCTGGGTGAGTCTCCCCAAGTTTTCCTTCCCTCTTCTCCCCTCACTACTGTCTGCACCACTCACACCGGAAGTTCACACCTCAGGGCAGAAGGAGCTTGAAGAGAGAAGACTCCAATTCCTTTCTCCTCATCCTGAGTCCCATCCCCCACAAAGCAGGGCCCAAACAAGATGAGGCAAATTGCTGTGGAAATCTTAAGTGCCATTTCTTTATACTTCCACCTCCTGACAGGGAAAAAGAATGCTGGCTTGTCCCTTGCGTCTCCTTGTGAAAGAGAAGGGGCATGGTTAGCGTAAGAATCGTTTTTAACTTCTCAAGGCATCAGTATTTCCGTTTAACCAGTGGAAAAAACCAAGCCCAGAAGGATCAAATAGCATTTAAATGTCCCACAGGTAACAAATACACAAATAGCATTTGAATCCAGGACCATGTGATTCCAAAGCTCGAGCTTTCCCCCCTAAACCATGCTTCTAAGAAGGCCATGATTTCATCTGGACTTCAAGAAGGGAGTGTGTCTGACAAATCAACACCATGTGAACCAGCAGGACGCTGTGACAAGGCCCGTGCCAGGCGGTGGAAGTGGGGACACGGGTGGACCTAGGAGGGGAGCCCCATTTTTCTTCCTGTGAGCATGCCATGTGCAACGAAGGAAGGAGAGCTGGTAAAGGTCAATGGGATGACTGGACACCGGGAGGTTACTAGCCCTGACTTGGAGTGCAGGAAAATCTGTTCTTGCCTGGTGTTGTCCACAGAGCCCTCCTACATAGTGGGCATGCAAGCTGGTGTTTGAGAGCCAGCTTGGCAGTTCTGCAGACTAGAATTCATCCTTGCTCTGCATCTTGGCAGTTGTGTGAGTTTAGGCAGTTCACTTAGCCCAAGTCTCGGTTTCCTCTGATTTGCAAAGTAGGACAAAAACATTGTCCACAGGAGGCCATTGAGACATTAAAAGAGGTATAAAGTGCCCAGGGCAGGGCGTGGCATGTAGTAAGCTTTCAATAAAGAGAGGTTATATTCATTTTATCAATTAAGACCATAATTTGGCAGAGAGGGATTATGAGATGCAGAAATTCATTCATTTATTCAGCAGCTAGTCGTTGAACACCAGCTGTGCCATAGACACCCGGGTTGGATCTTTGCTGTGTACATCAGTGAATGGTGCAGACTGAGATCCTTGCTCTCTTGGAGATGTATTCTGGAACAGAGAGGCAGACAAGCAAAATCATAAGTAAATGATAAGTTTATTTTAGTAATAAACTGAAACGTGATATGTGTCCGGAAAAAATATATAAATAGAGGCTCAGGTGGCTATGCAAGTCACATATTTAATGTGGACACTCGTATCAGCTGAACCATCACCAATGAATGCTAACACTGGTAGTGGATTTGGTTGGAAGCTAATATCCATCTTGGAACCTGACCTCTTCTTTGGTAATAGCACATTGTGCTTTCTCTAATCATCCCAGTGTCCTGGATAAAGCCATCTCCTCACTCACTGATAATTAAGGGAGACCTTGAAAATTCTAGATGCTGCTTCCAGATAAATGGGTTTTTAAAAATATTTATTTATTTATTTGTTTGTTTGTTTGACAAAGAGAAAGAGAGCATGAGCAGTGGCAGAGGGAGAGGGAGAAGCAAGCTCCCCACTGAACAGGGAGCCCCGATGCGGGACTCAATCCCAGGACCCCGGGACTGTGACCGGAGTCAAAGGCAGATGCTTAAACGACTGAGCCACCAGCACCCCTAAATGGTTTATTTTTTTTTTAAGATTTTATTTATTTATTCATGACAGACACAGACAGAGAGAGGCAGAGACACAGGCAGAGGGAGAAGCAGGCTCCATGCAGGGAGCCCGATGTGGGACACGATCCTAGGCCTCCAGGATCACGCTCTGAGCCAAAGGCAGATGCTCATCCGCTGAGCCACCCAGGCGTCCCTAAATGGTTTATTTTTTATCGTCGTTTTGTTTGCAACAAGAGTAGCATCCAACGGTTATGTTGCTGACTGCATTATTAAAAACTAAAAACAAAATCCAAAGCTAAAGGTGTCAGCGATGGCATTGTTGTATTGGTGGTTGAGGAGAAAAGCATCTCATAAGTTGAAAGATCTTCTGAAAAAAAGAATCAATCTTAGAAACTCCAGGTTGGAAGGGACCTATAAGGCTCTGCTCAAGTTCCAAAGAATGAAGTGATTCAGACATGACCAGTTTGAATTGAACTGTACCGGGCTAGAGCTCCATCTCCTAGGAATTATATAGGTTGATAGAAGTTGATATTCAGAAAAAAAGGAAGACATGTTTATCAATAGATTTTCTTGTGAACACTTGCTAGGGGAGAAAGGAGACTTGCCTTCACAAAGATGCTACTAAGAAGGCTCGTGGTGGGACATTGTTTTCTTTTTTTCTGTTAAATACCTCAAGGCATGAAGAGCTGGGAGAGATGCTACCAGAAGCAGAGCAGGGAGGCCAGGCCCACAAGACTGGCGTCTGTCTCACTCTTCCTATTGGGGTTGACTATGAAAACTTTCAAACACATGGAGGAGTCGAGAGAGTACTGTTAGGGAATATCCCCTCCAACCCAAACTTAACATATTTCAATGACATTCCTTATTTGTTTCAGATATCTAATATGGATAGGTGGTAAGTAGACTTAGATGTAACTAATATCCCCTTCGTACTATTCTCTAGGCTTCTTCTCTCTTCCCAGAAGTAGCCATCGTACTGAAGTTAGTACATACACTTCCTGTCTGTAGGTTTATACTTTTGCTAGTATACATGCCTACAATCGAAATGCAGCGTTGTCTGTATGCTTTTAAAATTTGCATAAATGGTATCATACGTGGGACCCCTGGGTGGACTCAGTGGTTGAGCGTCTGTCTTTGGCTCAGGTCATGACCCAGGGTCCTGGGATCAAGTCCCACATCAAGGCTCCCCATGGGGAGCCTGCTTCACCCTCTGCCTGGGTCTCTGCTTCTCTATGTCATTTATGCATAAATAAAATCTTTTAAAAAATGGTATTATATGTCATATATTTTATCCTAGCTTTCAGGATCTCTTTGAGGTCTGCTGATGTTATTATAGTACTAGTTTATTAGTACTTTTTCTAAAACAGTGACCAGTTGGATTTCTGACCCCTGGGACACATTTGGAAGGTTAGCGAGACATATTATTCCAGATTGTGTCTCTCTAATGAATTCTTTACCTTCCTTATTCATCAAACTGTCAACTCCCTAAGATCAAAATGCCAGTGTAGGAGGTGAAATCTGCTGAGACAAGGACAAGAGATACTTGAAGAAACTACCTGAATGGCAACTAAGCCATTAAAATGTAAGGTAAAGGAAGAAGGGAACAGTGAGCTTCTTTAGACACTTTTTGACCTCTGTCTCTTGGGATTTTTTTTTCTCCTAACCATCCCTGCAGAAGCAACTGATATTTCAAATATTTCTACCATAGGTTAAATTCACCTGTTTTAGACTTTGTGCAAGTAAAATCCTACAGTATGTGCCCTTTTGTGTTATGCTTTTTTCATTCAGCATTTTTCAGATGCATCCAAGGTGTTCACAGGGTCATGGTTCATTCCTTTTTTATTGCTGCATAATGTTTTACTTTATGGAGATTCCAGTTTGTTTCTCCATTGTCCCATTTCTGGACACATGGGTTGTTCCTAATTTTTGGCTATTAGGAATAATGCTGTATGAACAGTCATGTATATGGTTTTTTGGTGGACATATGTTTTCATTTCTTTTCAGTAGTTACCTAGGAGTAGGATTGCTGGCTCATATGCATGTATTTAACTTTATAAAGCACTGCTGTAATATTTTCCACAGTGACTGTATCCTTTTACATTCTACGAGCAATGTTTGAGTTCCAGTAGCTGCACATTCTTGCCAACATTAGCTATTGCCAATCTTTAAATTTTAGCTGTTCCTGTGGGTTTGTATTTCATTGATTTTTTTTCCCACTAAAAACTTAGGAGTGAAAACTAATTTTAAAAATAGCAGGGTGGGGCACCTGGGTGGCTCAGTGGTTGAGCGTCTGCCTTTGGCTCAGGTCATGATCCTGGGGTCCTGGGATCGAGTCCTGCATTGGGTTCCCCACAGGGAACCTGCTTCTCCCTCTGCCTATGTCTCTGCCTCTCTCTGTGTCTCTCATGAATAAATGAATAGAATCTTTTTTTAAAAAAAAGAAAAAATACTGGTGAAATTTATTGTATGTGAATTATACCTCAGCAAACCTATTAAAGAAAAACTTCAGATGAAAAAAAAAAGAAAAAAAGAAAAGCAGGTTTATAAATGACATATATATTTGAAATATATTTATATATATTTTGAGGAAAGGTATTCAAGAAAATCTAATGAATATCATTCGAATAATATATTTACCTCATTGTATGCAAAGACCCAAATTTAAAGAATGATGCCACTGTATAGCTTTATAGCAGTTCTAAAGTTTTATGTTTCTAATAACATCCCTTCAAAATATCTCCTCATGATTTTACTTTGCTTTTCTCTGCTGACGAGATGTTGAACATCTTTTCATGTTTGTATTCATGTAACTTCTGTGAAGTTATTGTTCAAATCTTTGACCAATTTTAAAAAATTACGTTCTTTGTCTTATTGAGTTGTGTCTTTCATAAATTGGGTCAGATATATGTTTTGCAAAAATATATCCAGTCTTGTGGCTTTTCCTTAAAAGCAATAATTTTTAGGCTTGATGAAGTTCATTTATCATTTTTTTCTTTTAGAATTGGTGCTTTTGTATCCTGTTTAAGTAGTCTTTGCCTAATCTAATGTCACAACCATTTTCTTCTAAAAGTAGAATTAGTTTTAGCTTTTACATTAAGGCCTATGATCCATTTTGAGTTAATATTTGTAAGGTATAAAGTGAGGGTCAAGGTTAATTTTTTTCCATACAGAATATCGAGTAGTTCCAGTACTTATTATTGAAAAGACTCTTTTCTCTATTGAATTATCTAACTTGGCACCTTTGTTGAAAATTAATTGACCATATAAGTGAGGGTCTATTTTTGGAGAGTGTATTCTGTTCCAAATAAAAGTCATTTTCTTTTTCCTATCCTTGCCAGTATTTTGAAATTACACTATTTAAAGAGCTACTTGTTCATATTTATTCTTGCGTTTCTGATAAATATTTCCTGACTCTGGTTACTGTCTGTAGCAATGGTCAGGCATTTGGTCTTTTCTCCTATCACTTCCCATCTTTCCCGTGCCCTCGATCAACACTTCAGACATGTCCATTAGCTTCTGTGGCTTCAAACTAATTAAAAAGTTGACTTACCGCAGGTTCTTACTCTTGTATTTTTCTAATCCTTAATAG
This sequence comes from Nyctereutes procyonoides, assembly GCF_905146905.1. Lineage (NCBI taxonomy): Eukaryota > Metazoa > Chordata > Mammalia > Carnivora > Canidae > Nyctereutes > Nyctereutes procyonoides. The sequence continues at coordinate 1,760,926 of NW_026575035.1, read as the reverse complement.
ATAATGAAACTACAACAGGTCTGATGCCAGCGACAATAGCTAACAGTCTATCATATATGTCATCACTGGTCTAAGCACATTGAAAGTTGTTTAATTGTTCTAATAACCTTATGAAGTAGGAATTATTATCCTTTACAGAAGAGGAATCTGAAGCCCCGAGGGGCTATGTAATTTGTCTAACATCATACACACAGTAAGTAGCTGAGCTGGGATCCACACCCTGTCTGTCTCTAGAGCCTGTAAACTGTACCAAAATGCTAACTTACAAAATCACCTGTCAAATGACTTTAGCTGTAGATTGCATGCCATCTGTACTATTTTTAGTTAATATTTTTCTATTAAGTGGAGCTGTAAGGGATCTTAACATTTTTCAGATGAGGAAACTAAAATCCAAAGAAATCAGCTGGAAGGAGAGCCAGGCCCTAGCCTGAGAGGCCGGAGGGCTTTTTCTTTGCCCATGCTGCCTTCCTGGACTTGGGGACCACCTCGGTTTGGATTCCACTGCCCCGGGGTATCTCCCAGGGATGAGGTCTCCAGGATGTGTCACTCTGTGCTTCAGAGAACTGCATCCCACCCTTTAGCCTCCCTGCACCACTCACCAGATCATACAGACCTCTCCTAACAAGGCCTACTCTCAACTACCTGCCATGGCGGGAAAGAGTTACCCAATAAACTCATCCAGTGTTCTCCAGGCATATTCAAACAGACTTTTTCTGAGCTCTACTATGGAGAGCATTGTGTTAAACTCTGAGACTATAAGATATAATTGCATGCCCTCCAAAGGCTTATAAATACCATCAGCAAATAATATTCATTAAGTCTCTAAAGTGTTTCCATACAGAATGATTTTTATACACATAACTGATCCCAGTGCCTCCTTTGCCCCATCCTTCCACTAACTTTTGTTGTTTCTTCATATAGTTAAAAAATGTATTGGTGGTTTCTTGGTCCAACATTATTAAATTATGGTACAGAGAAATGAACATTTATTTGGAGGCAATGAACTTGATTTCTAGGGTCCTCTCTGTCACTTATTAGCCTGGTGACCTTCAGCAAATTATAGCCTCTTTCCTTATTGGTAGAGGGGATGATAATAGTACCCACTTTCACTGGCTTGTGGCAGTCAAATGAAATAACAAAATGCTTTGAAAATACTGATCCTTTTGAGAGCTATAAGAAGAAAGAACTTGGACTTAGGAGTCAGAAGAGGTAGATTCTGAGCTTCCCTGAACACATCAGAGGCAGAATCTGTGAAAACAAAGTCATGCTGAGGAGGTGAGGGGTTGGGCTGGCTAGCCCAGGAGGTAAGGGCCTGACCCCGGCCCAGTCCTGCACCTCATTTTCATTCTTTCTTCAGCAAATCACAAGTTATTGCAAGTCATGGCCCTTCCTGAACAATCAAACCAAAACTGTCCGTGATCAGATTTCAAAGATTTAAATAGAAAGAGGACTAGATTGACAGGAAGAGAGCATTCTTAAAGACTGATCCAATAAGTGAGGTCTCTTTCATTCATCCCTTAACCAACTTTCACTGTCTACAGTGTTCGCTGCTAGGCATTATTTTAGATGCTGGAAATATAAAAACCAAGAGGGTTAATGGTGCTCCTAAAACTTCTTGAGGGGGTGAAGTATAGGTGTGGGAAGGGCTCAAGGGAGGTAATCTGGTTAGCAAAGTCTGAGTGAAGGAGTGGAGGAAAATGGTCTCAGGGAGGGCTGATGGAGATGGGGAGCTGGGCACCCAAACCTCCTCATCATTCTAGAGTTTACTATCTAGTGGGAAAAACAGAAATAGAAGCCAAGAATGACAATGCAATGTGATAACTATGTGAAGGAAATATGAATATAGTGACATAAAATCTCCCTCCCCCCCAATCTCTCTCTCTCTCTCTCTCTCTCTCTCTCACACACACACACACACACACACACACACACACACACACACACAGCATCAATTCAAATTGAGAGGGATACCAGGGAAGAGCTTTGTAGCCTCTGGGAAGACAGATTTATGATTTGTTAGACCACGAGTCTATGCATTTAGTGCTCCTCTGCTCCCTTTCAACAACACCTTACTTTGCATGACACTTTACATTTAAAAATACTTTCACATTCTGTGTTTCATTTGGTTTATAGAAAATAGGAATGGAAAATGGGATACTTCCCATTTTACAGATGAGGAAATAGGCACAGAGAGATTACCAAAGTCACAAGTCTTGTCACTAATAGGGTGGGCATTGCAATGTAGTTTTCTGATTCTTGGTTGAAAGCACTTTTCTAGTACAAGTAAGTGACTTCATTATCAATCTGATAAGGGCATCTGACTGTCATGAACCTTCATTGATCTAATTTCCTCCTTTCTGTCCTGTTGTATATTTTTTTGTTGTTGTTCCAGAACATAGTAAGTGTCTGTGGAGTCCTGTGCCACTGTGATTTAAACAAGCAAAAACATGAATTATATTCTGGGACTCAAAGGCCTCATATTTTCAAAGCTGCTATAATTATAGTCCAGCCATGTTATACCCTCAGGAAAGAATCTTGCAGTTTCTGCAACTGTCAAATGAAGGGCTTAGGCTACAGTCGCTCATTGCTAACATTCTCTGATTCATTTTTATAACCATCAATGTAATTTTAAAGTATTCATTAAGAGAGAACACACACACACACACAGACTTTTTTAAAGTATGGATAATTACAAACCAAAATATTAATAACCTTTATCTTTGGGTAATTGAATCTTATTTGATTTTTTCTTCTTTTTGTGTAAGTCTGTACCTTTATTTTTTTTTTACAGTAAGCATGGATAGCTTATGTAATTTAGGTAATAAATATATAATTCCACTAAGAACTGAAACTATGCCAAAAATGTTATCAGCACTTGGCAAAATATAGCATACTTACAGCACAATGGAGTCTTTACAAGTCCGTGTTTGAAATTTCAAATTCATTGATGAGACTAAATAGTACCAATTTTTGACAAATGTATATTAATTCAGTATGCTTTGATACATAGCCAAAGAGCATTCTCTACAAGAGAGTGTTGGCTGATTATCACAGAAGATACATTGATTTCTAAATTGTTCCATCTTTATGACTTATGACCATACCAAGATTTAAAAGACCCTGATTTTGCCTCCAAGTGCTTATAATTTAGTGGAATTTAATTTTATGGGGTTGGTAGTAGTTAGGTTTTGAAGAAAGTATGCCAAGTCACAATGACCCCTGAAAATACTTAAATCAGTGTCTAAAAATAGTCTGTGGTTGCATTTATGATCAACTAACTCAGCATTGGCTTTTGGGAGGGGGCAGTTAATTCTGTAATTTCTTGGAGATAAAACGCCTCCTCACCTTCCTGGCTCTGGGATCCTTAAAGTTACTCATTATCACTCCAATCAGCCGGGGGGGGGGGGGGGGGGGGGGGTGATTTGCTTGCTTCATTGCCTAAGAACATTATCTTGTTATTTTCCTTTCATTCTTTCTCTTCTTCTTGGATCCTTATAAGCCACAGAGGTTCACACTGAAAACATGTGATGCCACTGTAGGAGGGTAGTAATATTTCATAAGTAACTGTTGAATGAGACCCTGTGAGTTGTGTTAAAACAGACCAGCAGCTGAGTTGGGTGGGGGGAAAATGGAAAACATTAGGAAGTAATGATATGTCAGACTGGGCTTGTAGCCTCCGAAATGTACTGTGTGCATCAGGCCGTGCACCAGTGAGGTGACACGGTCCACAAGGACAACTGTGCCCACTGCCCTTTACAGAATTTTCAGTGTAACGGAGGAGATGGACATTGATGGGACAATCACACAAATAAAGGGAAGGTGGCAAGCAAAGAAAGGACGCCCATACAGTGTGGGGATGGAAGGCTGAGCACCACTGCAGACCCCAGCAAGTGGGCAAAGTCAGGAAAGTGCTCAGTCGATTTAGGAATAATCTAATGGGTGGCTGGCCGGGGTGGGGGTGGTGGGGAGCGGAGTGTCTGTTCAAGAGGTGGAAAGAGAAACTGCATTTTATTGCATTTTCTGAGAACTCACCATGTGCCCGACTGCCTGTGGGGTGGTCTTTCCTTAGGTCCCCTGCAATCCTTAAAACACACATTTGACAGGTTGGCATCAGGAGCCACAGTTTTTAAGTGAATAACGCAGGCTCAGAGAGGTTAAGTCACCCAGCACAGGAGAAAAGGCCAGGAAAGGGATCCTCAGCCGCAGGCTTCAGAGTTTGGGGCTTATTTGGTTGGCATCGAAGGAGGTGCTGGAGGCTTCTGGGCGGGCACAGGGCTGGAAGGAAGGTATACTGAGGAGGGTTTGTCTCCAGTGGGGACAGAAAGACTGGGGTCAGGGAGCCAGCTGCCGGCTGCTTGGACACTGGTGAGAGGGACTCTCCCGGGAGGCCCTCTGCGGAGGCTGCTCACAAGCTACTGGGTTTGGGGGGGTTGGCGGGGGAGGGAAGGAGAGGAAGATAAAATCATTTAATTTCCAAAAACTTCCAATGCGCAGCACAGCATAACAGAGGAACATGCCTCTGCCGTGACGGTTGATTTATGCTGCTTAAATTTTGTAGCCTATAAAATAAAAACGTTTACTGTGCCACCAGTGGAACCCGGGACTCGAGTCAAATACGGGTAAGAGCATAGACCAGCTCACGCGGGAGACTGGCGACAGTCATTTCTTGCTTTAAGGCCTGATTGTCCCAATTGATCATTTAAGGAATGAGTAGCCCCTGCAGCTTATACAAAGGGCAGCCTTTCTTTTCAAGTCGAGTCTGTATTTCATTTGGGGCTTTGGGCGGGCTCCCTTGGCGACGCCCCTGGGGAGCGGAGGTGCCCTGAGATCTGGAGGGGTTGCAGGCCGGCATCCCCGGGGCAGGAGCTAGGCCTGGGGGCGGGGGGGGGGGCGCCCCGGCTGGGTGAGCGGCCTCTGCACCCACAAGGGGGCCCTCGGAGCCCCGCAGCCGCGGAGCTTGCGGCCAGCCCCAGGTCCCGCTGCGGGGAAGGCGCTGCAGAGCCGCCAGCCCAGCCGCGCGGAATGCGGGGGCTCCCCCGGCCGCGTGGACGCGGGCCGGCCGCAAAGCCCCGCAGCGAGTCTCCCTGAACCCGCGCGGATCTTCCCCTGCGCCTCGCCCCGCCGCGCCCAGGTCGGAGGGCCCGGGCCGGGCGTCCCCCACCCGCTGCCCCCAAACCCATCCCATGGGGAGGGCGGACCTTCTGGGTCAGGACCTGCCTGCATTTGATGTATTTTACTTTTTAAAAGATGGTATCCGTGGGAGACACACAGAGGGAGGCAGAGACATAGGTGGAGGGAGAAGCAGGCCCCGCGCAAGGAGCCAGGTGCGGGACTCGAACCCAGGTTCCAGGATCACATCCTGAGCAGAAGGCAGACGCTCAGCCCCTGAGCCACCCAGGTGCACCCCCCTACCCCTGCCTGCATTTTTTAAAAAAAGATTTTATTTATTCATGAGACACACAGAGACAGAGAGAGAGGCAGAGACACAGGCAGAGGGAGAAGCAGGCTCCATGCAGGGAGCCCGACTCGGGACTCGATCCCCGGTCTCCAGGGTCACGCCCTGGGCTGAAGGCGGCGCTCAACGGCTGAGCCACCGGGGCTGACCCTCCTGGCCCCCCGCCCCCCCGCCTCTCCCCCCGCCCCCCTCGCCGCCAGCGTTTCAAACCCGCCGCCCGGGGAGCAGCACCGAGGCCCCAGGCCCGGGGGCTAAGCGCTCCGCAGATCTGTTCGGCGGATCAGCTCCGACGGGGACAAGTGCATTTCTTCAGGAGAACCATGAATACTGATGAGGCGCTGTGAGGGTGAATCAGAATTTCAAAGGACACAGATACTAGGCCAAAAGTTACATTTCTAAAAAAGTCCCCAAGTAGGACAAAGAAAGGCTTCTAGTCTTCGGAGCATTTGACTGACCGGCATTTAAAACAAAACCAAACACTAGCGGGGAGCACGTGCCCAGGCCTCGGGCAAGGCGGCCTCAACCCTTGTTTGCCTCTCGGGATAAACCTATTGAAAGAATGTGTGAATGATTTTAAGAGTCTCCCTGACTCTTGGACAAAGGAGTGCTTTCTGAGAATTTGAAAAACTTTTGTTGTAGGCAAAAGGGGGCAGGGATTTTTTTTCCCCTTCTGTTTTTAGAGAGACCCCATTTAATAATGGATCTTCAGGCCACTGTGAAGCCTGGGACACTAGTCCAGTGTGACGACCCCCCGAGGCCCATTGCTGCCCATTTCAAGTCCCGAGGCTTGACTGTCAGCCGAGTCACCTTGGACAAGCTACTTCAGCAGCTGAGGCCTCAGTTTCTCCTGCCCAAAATGGATCGGATTACCCACCTCCCAGGGTGGTGGTCAGGCTTTATCGGGTGGACATGTTACAAAGTAGTTAGGAGCCTCGTACAGAGTAAGCTTGATAATCTGTTTACCAAAAAATGAACCGAAAATGTCCAGCTTTGCACACACACCCCCAAAGTTGTCACCATTAGTATTAACTTGTCCCTATCAGGCCCCTGCGACCTGACCCATCCCATCTGGGGCCTCACCCCTCCCATGCCTGTCCCCCCTGGGCCCCAGAGCCCTGGTCTTCCTTCTCCATTGTGCGGGGTTCATTGCCATCTTCAGGCTTCTGCTCAGCCTCGCTTTTCAGCCTGCTTCTGTACAGGGGACTTGTGTGTCCTTTGGTCTCAGACCCATATCCTGTCCCTACTTTCTGAAGAAAGATTCCCCCATTACTTCCAGGTGCTCTCCAGCTACTGCCCTCTTACATCTTCTTAGCACTTAGCACTATCTGAGCTCATTTTGTCCTCGCTTGTTTCCATTTCCACCTCCTGACTCCTGCGCCATGAGAATGTCAGCCCCATCCTGTTACCACCATTTCCCCGGCTCCTAGAACAGGGCCTGCGCACAGGCGGGGCTCCAAGAACATCTGCTGAAGGGGAGACTTGAGGGAGTGAGTGATGAGTGAGCAAGCGAGCAAGTGAATCCATGGAATAAGAAATGTCCCAGGAAGAAACACTGGAAGCTGAAGCCCCAGTGCAATTCAGCGTTTTCCGGGAGAGTGCACCTCGGAAGCCCTTCCTAGGCTGCCTTCACCCTTATGCCAACCCACCCCAAATCTCACACTGGGGACTTTCGTGTTGGCACTCGTCTGTCTCCCTGGGGAGCCTCCCACTCCTTGAAACAAAAAGCCTGTTATAGTGCGTAACACCATACCAGACAGACATATAATAGATGCTCAATAAAAATATGAGGTGAGTGAACAAATTTAAACAAAACATATATATGCTATGACATTTCAAGTTAAAACTAACAAAGTTACTGGTGCTTGTCTTTGGAAAATATTAGGTTTGGGGATGCCCGGGGGCTCAGCAGTTGAGCGCCTGCCTTCAACCCAGGGCATGATCCTGGAGTCCCCAGGATCAAGTCCCGGGATTGAGTCCTGCGTTGGGCTCCCTGCATGGATCCTGCTCTCTCTGCCTGTATCTCTGCCTCTCTCTGTGTGTGTCTCTCTCATGAATAAATAAATAAAAATCTTTTTTTAAAGAAAGGAAAATATTGGGTTTTTAGTAAATGAAAAGTTTGTTGCAACTTTATGTTTTAGAGTATCTTTAAAGTAGGGTATGGAAATGGAATGTAAGGTATGCTTTGGTACTCGCAGGCCCAGAAGGAAAGCATTTAAAGGGGCAGAGAGGAACTGGGGGCGGGACACCTGGGAGCAAAGTCCAAGGCTGGAGAAAGTTGGCTTGCTTTGCTGCTTATTGCTGGAGGACTGGGTAGAGGGAGGCCGGTGAGGACACCTGGGATTTCCCAGAAAAAGGCAGCAGAGTTGCCCGTCAGGCCCTGCCCCACCTGGGTCTTCAGTTTCTGGCCCAGTGACAGGCCCAATGGGCACACATCCTGGGTGCTGAGGGGGAGGCTGGGAGGGGTGGGCCCTGCGGGCTGGATATCTGTGGGGGGGAGTCAGCAAGTAGTCTCTGAAGTAACTTTACATAGATAAATGAGGGTGGGGGAGAGAGAGGAGAGGGAGAGAGAGAGAGCAAGAGAAACAACCCCCCCCCCCCAGGGAGAACAGAGGGAGGTGCTGCAAAAGACACTCAGGTGACCCCTAAGAATTCAAGTCTTTCATTAGGCCCCACCTGAAGGCCAATTGTTCTGCAATCTACTGAGTGGTTTTGGCTCTAGGCTTATCTAAATCCAGTTGGGGTGTGGGGGGTGGTGTGGGGAAGAGTTTCTTCCTTTAACGAGGAAGAACAAAATAGCTCAAGAAACAAAAGCTTTTTTTTTTTTTTTTTGTGACCGGAATTTAAATGCTTCCAAAATGAACTGGCTACATGAGAGAAATTTGATTTTGCTTGAAAAATATGTCTTTTCCTGACCCCTCCCCACACATGTCCATAGTATGTACACAGACAGGTCTCCTTTTAAACCTGGTTGTATGAGCATAAAATAGAAATTTACTCTCCTGTTCTGACTTCTGCTGGGAGTAGAAGATTCTAATGACAACATGCTTGGAAACATTTCTCCAAACAAGCACAAGACGTGCCAGAGGGTTACATTTGGAGAGTTTGGTAGGATTAGAGAGGGGCAGGTTAAGGCTAAATGAAGGCGAAAATGAGGCCAACAGCGGAACCTGAGGAAGACACGGTGTTCCGCATGGAAGACTGTCTTAGGCCAAGTCACTTACCTCTCATCTCCTTGTTCCTCCTTTGGGAAGTGGAACTAGAACTGGTTCCTGCCTTATCCGCTCGTGACGATTACATGAGCTCATGTGAGGAAAGCATGAGGGCGGGAGTCCTGGGCCCACAGTTAGCTCACGGGAGCACTTGTGCATCTAATAGCACTTGAGTGCCCTATTGCTGGAAAGTCCTCCAATTCATTTCCATCCTACAGGTAATCACTTTAGGCTTTGGGATATAAGGAGAAAAGAGCACGTCCCAGCTTTCAGGAGATCTGGTCTAGAGTGAGGACAGACAGGTAGACAGATAATTATAATCTTGTGTGTTGTGTAGTGAACCAAGTGTGCCCTGCGTGCTGTGGAAATGGCTGGGCAGCACCAGTGTTTCCCTGGGGTCCCGTGTTAGCGTGGCCATGAAAGGGAGCCAACTTTTATGTCTATGGTCTACCAGTCTATGGCATTTATTTGTTCCAGCACCTAGCAGAGTACCTACCATATAGAAGGACTTGAAAAAAGCCTTGCTGGGGGCATCTGGGCGGCTCAGTGGTTGAGCGACTGCCTTTGGCTCAGGTCATGATCTCAGGGCCCTGGGATCGAGTCCTGCATCAGGCTCCCTGCTCAGCAGAGAGCCTGCGTCTCCCTCTGCCTATGTCTCTGCCTATTTCTGTATCTCTCATGAATAAGTAAATATTTTTTTAAAAAAGATAGAAAATAGACTTGCTAAATGAATACAACTCGTTTAGACCTTGTCTCTGTCAATTTCAATGAAAAAAAAAAAAACCCTCAAAAAACCTGAGTGTTGATATTGGTATAAGATTGTAAAACTGAATAGAGGGGGAAAATATCGAAGGTGGGTTGTATGAGGAGGCCAAGTCCGTGGTCTATCTGCCACGTGATTTTGGTGGTACGATCTTGATCTGGCCACTGGGCTAGGCAGTGGGCTGCCAGCCTGGAGGAGAAGTAGAGGAAGGCAGGAAGGGGGAGCCACCCCACCGAGTGCACTCAGGCCGACGGCTGGGTGCTAGACACAGGCCGTGGAACTGGAAGGCCGCAGAGCCAGCTGAGGACAGAGAGGACTCAGAGGGCTCCTCGAGGGCCACGTGGAGGAGCCAGACTTTGAACACGTGTCCTTCAGGTGGGGGAGGAAGATGCAGCAGCTGTCAGAGCAGAATCAGCTCAAAGTTTTATTAGGCTTTATTTAATTTTTTCTCCTCCCACAACTCATTAGGCCTGCTTTTCTCTCTTCTCCCCACATTAAGGTGGAGGTTCAGGGCATACACCCTGGAGTCAGGGGCCTATCCCAGTTCCTATTGACTCTGTGTCCTTGGACAAGTTCTTTAATTTTCCCTTGACTCCGTTTCCCCAGCTTTGACATGGACAATTATTGTGAGGATTGAGTTAACTTGGGGAAAGGGCTGAGAGCAGAGCCTGGTAGGTGGTGAGTGCTGGTTACACTTCAGGTGTCAACATGTCACCTGCATGGTGTGTCATTGTCTTGGAAGTGAGCCACTCTAACAATGGGAGTGTCCTGACTGCGCTGCACTCCTGGGCCAGGGAAGGCGTGGTATGTTTAAAGTAGGGGCCTTGTGTGGTCACGTTTGCATTTTAGAGAGAGCAGATTTAAAGAAAGGGAATAGACCTTGAGGAGGCCAGGAGCCAGTGAGGACGTTGTAGCAGAGTCTACGTGAGAGACAGGAGGCTCTGAATCCAGGAGGTGAAAATGAGCAGAAAGAACTGGGGGCAAAATTGGCAAGGCTTAGTAAGTGTTTAGAAGTGGGTAGTGCAGGTGGGTTCCCCAGTTTCTAGCCTATTGACTGGGGGGACAGTGGTACCAGAGCTGAGGTAAAGAAGGTCAAGGGAGAGGCTGGCTGGGGAGAGCAATGATGAGGACTTCCATATTTCCTGGAGGGACACCCTGCTCTCACCGATTCCTTGCTCAAAACCTGTCAATGAACCACCATGGCCATTAGATAAATGTCAATTCTAGTAGTACTTACATCCCAGGATTATTGTAAAGATTCGCTAATGCAACTCAAATTCTCAAAATATATTAAGTGCACATGGCATTGTGTGTTTGCTATTTATGAGTCTATAACTATTATGAGTCAGATCCCTGTGTTGTCTGTCCTCTGTTCACATCCCAGACTCACCCTATTCCCATTCCTCTGGCTGCATTACAGTTCCCCAGTTCACAGAAAACACTGGCCTTCTCTCATCTCCAGAGTTGAGAACTCTCCACCTTCCCTTTTTTCTATTTAACTTGTTCTCCTCCATGTTCAGCTAAGATGTTGCTCCCTCTAGGATGCCCTGGCTGGGTGAGGGACCCCTCTTCTATATTCTCATAGGCTTTTTTTTTTAAAGATTATTTATTTATTTATTTATTTATTTATTTATTTATTTATTTATTTGAGAGAAGCAGAGAAGCAGGCACCCTGTGGGGAGCCCCATGTGGAACTCCATCTGGGAACTCCAGGATCATGCTCTGGGGCGAAGGCAAGCGCTAAACTGCTGAGCTACCCACAGACCCCCTCTCTGCTCTCTCTCATTGTTTTATTTTTTTTTAAGATTATATTTATTCGAGATAGAGAGAGTAAGAGATGGAGAGAGCACAAGCGGAGGAGGGGCAGAGGCAGAGGGAGAAGCAGGGCTCCCCACCAGGCGAGGGAGCCCAACGTGGGGCTCCATCCCAGGACCCTGGCATCATGCCTGGAGCTGAAGGCAGATGCTTAACTGACTGAGCTATCCAGGAGCCCCTCATTGGTTTTTTTTTTAACTTAGCCCTTGGATATCTATTTTCTTCCCATAATCTCACCTATCTCTTGCTATCTCCATGTCCAGCTTCAACTTTGCTCCTGAACTCCTGACCTGTATTTTCAACTGCTCATAAATCCTCCAACTAGACCTTTCACAGCTAGCCAACTGGAACAGGTCATTATTTCAACCCTCATTCCCATGCCTCAAACTGAACTCTCCTCCCCTATTTTCTAGCTTGTTTAATAGGCTCCCCATGTACACAATCACTCAAGCTAGGTCTTATGAGTTTCAATTCCTCCTCCCTCTCCCCCCTACATCCTTCCTCTTATGTATCTTGCCATTTCTGATTCTGGAAGGCTTGAATTTGACTTCTCATTTCATCTTCACTGTCACAATCCTAGCTTTGGCTTTCATTATCAGTTGCCTAGACTATTATAATAGCTTCTTAACTGGCCTGTCTCCAGCTAACTTCCAGAGCACAAGTCTGATCATGCCACTTTTTTACTCCAAGACCTTCTAAGGCTGCACAACCAATAAAGTGAAGTCTGAGCCCCCGGCCATGGCATTCAATGTCTTCACAGTTTGGTCCCAGTGTATTTTTCCAGCTTCATCTCTCACCAGCCCATGCTCCCTCAATGTATATCTCCACATTAGAATTAGTTGTTTATCCAATTCCAGGGTGTCAGGACAAGCTCATGTTAATCCCCGTACCTGAAAACCCTAGCAGAGTGCCTAATACATGAGTTTCTTCCGAGTACTTGGCTGTCATCACTTCCAAATGGAGCATCTCACCTAATCCTTCTAATCCAATGTCTGGCTCCGTGTCCTAAACACTAAATGCATTCAATAAGAATTTGTAGGAAGTGCTGACTTATTTGGAGTGCAAACCCCCTGAGAGCAGGAACTTTACTCACTTATTTTTAAAATTGAAATGTATTTGACATATAACATTGGATAAACTTATCTGACACATTTATATATTGTTATGTGATTGCCATTGTAGTGCTATTATACCAGCAGGAACTTTATTTTATTCATACTCAAATCTCCTAACAGTACCTGACATATAATAGGTACTGAATAAATATTTGTTGAATAGAGGTAAGAATGAATGAATAAATGAATGAAACTATGTTCCTGATCACCCTTTTGCTATGGTATTTACCATCTCAGACATTTAAAAACAAAAAGACTTGTTTATTTGAGGGGCAGTCTGCAGGCATACGCACAGTGTTGAGGGGCAGCGGGAGAGAATCTCCAGAAGATTCCCCCATGAGCCCAAGGTGGGGCTTGATCCCATGACCTGAGCCAAAATCGAGAGTCAGATGTTTAACTGACTGAGCCACCCAGGTACGCCCTAGACTTTATTCATAATAGTGCAAAGGAAGTCAGTCAGTACTACAACATGTGTCACATCTGTGCTTTGTTTACTATACTTCTAAATCCTGTATACCATCAAAGAAAATTACCTTTTCCCATCCCTACTGGAATAGACTCCTTTTGGGCTGATGGAGCAGTTCTGGATTTTGTAGGTGTAATGAGAGGAAGGGAAGTTCAAGTTATCCTGATGTTAATTTGAATTAATTTGGTTAATGTTTCTTCTAATGTGAGCCATGTTTTGGGGCAATGAAAGATAATTTGTCGTCTCCCACATGCTAAAGTCAATATTAGGGATGCCTGAGTGGCTCAGTGGTTTAGTGTCTGCCTTTGGCTCAGGTCGTGATCCTGGGGTCCTGGGATCGAGTTCCGCATTGGGCTCCCCACAGGGAGCCTGCTTCTCCCTCTGCCTGTGTCTCTGCCTCTTTCTCTGTGTCTCTCATGAATACTTAAAATCTTTTTTTAAAAAAGTCAATATTAGAAATATATAAGAGAAATTGGATATCAAATGAACTTACGTTAAGCATTTTGTTTTGGGGGAGGTTTCACTTATTTACAAAACAAGGCATACCAGTGCTGCTCAAAATGGATCTACATCAAATTCACGTACATTGTGGGAAGTGTAAATTTCAGGGCTCTGCCTCAAATTGACTGAATCTGAATCTCTGGGAGTGGGACCCAGGAATCTACATTTTCAGCACCACTGACCACTTATCTGGGAATTCCTTTCCATGGCTTCAAGGACACAACTCTTTTTTTTTCTTCTTCTTCTAGTACTTTGTTTATAGAACCTTTCTATTCTCTATCTTCTATCAGCCGCTTTTTCGTTAATCTCTTGGAGATCCACACCTACCCCATAATTTCAACTATCACTTTGACTCTTGGTCTAACTACTCTCCTGAACTCAGATATTTCCAGTGTTCACTACTAGGTCCTCGGCAAAGGCTCTAGGTGATTCTCCTGTACTCTGAGGTTCAAAAGTAGCTTGATACATTTTTTTGTCCCTCTTCTCCCCTTCTTTCCATCCAAATCCTGACCAATACAACAGGAAAACTGAGGGAGCCCTGGTAGCTTGGTGGTTTAGCACCTGCCTTCGGCCCGGGGGTGATCCTGGAGACCCGGGATTGAGTCCCACGTCGGGCTCCCTGCATGGAGCCTGCTTCTCCCTCTGCCTGTGTCTCTGCCTCTCTCTCCTTCTGTGTCTCTCATGAATAAATAAATAAAATCTTAAAAAAAAAAAAAACAAAACAAAACAGGAAAACTGAGTGAGTATAGAGAAAGGGACACACAGATCAATATATATCATCCATCGCAGTCAACTTAGTGGCAGGTATTACTTCAGTGGCTGCAAGATAATAGCTGTGAGGTCTGTATTAAAATACATTAACAGGGGTGCCTGGGTGGCACAGTTGGTTAAACAACCAACTCTTGATTTCGGCTCAGGTCGTGATCTCAGGATTGTGAACGGAGCCCCACTTCTGGCTCCACGCTCAGCAAGGAGTCTGCTTGTCCCTCTCTCTCCCCCTCTGCCCCTCCTCCTGCATTCTGTCTCCAAAAATAAATCTTAAAAAATACATTGATAGGGATCCCTGGGTGGCGCAACAGTTTGGCGCCTGCCTTTGGCCCAGGGCGCGATCCTGGAGACCCCGGATTGAATCCCACGTCGGGCTCCCGGTGCATGGAGCCTGCTTCTCCCTCTGCCTGTGTCTCTGCCCCTCTCTCTCTCTCTCTCTCTCTCTCTCTCTCTCTCTCACTGTGTGCCTATCATAAATAAATAAAAAAAAAATTAAAAAAATACATTGATAAATATGAACACATTGCTTCTTCATTGATAGCCTCTGTGTTTTTTTTTAAATATATTTTTTTAAATTTTTTATTTATTTATGATAGTCACACACAGAGAGAGAGAGAGGCAGAGACATAGGCAAAGGGAGAAGCAGGCTCCATGCACTGGGAGCCCGACGTGGGATTTGATCCCGGGTCTCCAGGATCACGCCCTGGGCCAAAGGCAGGCACCAAACCGCTGCGCCACCCAGGGATCCCTGTGTTTTTGATATATGTTTCTCATTATCTTATTTCCCAGAGCATAGTTCCCAGCCTAGGCTCAGGTGGGGCCTGGGAAGTACCTTAAGGAGTGTCTCTTTCTCTTTTCTTTTCTTTTCTTTTCTTTTCTTTTCTTTTCTTTTCTTTTCTTTTCTCTTTTCTTTTCTTTCCTTCCTTCTTTCCTTCCTTCCTTCCTTCCTTCCTTCCTTCCTTCCTTCCTTCCTTCCTTCCTTCCTTCTTTTCTCTTTCTTTCTTTCTTTCTTTCTTTCTTTCTTTCTTTCTTTCTTTCTTTCTTTCCTTTCTTTTTTTCTTTCTTTTTTCTTTCTTTCCTTCCTTCCTTCCTTCCTTCCTTCCTTCCTTCCTTCCTTCCTTCCTTTCTTTTAAAATTTTACTTATTCAAGAGAGAGTGAGCACAGAGGAAGAGTGAGAGAGAGAAGCAGACTCACTGCTGGGCTGGGGGCCTGATGTGGGACTTGATCCCAGGACCCCAAGATCCTGACCTGAGCCAAAGGCAGACACTTATCCAACCATGCCACCCAGGCACCCCGAGGAGGGTTTCATTATAGTGAGGCCAATGGATAAAAAGGAACTAAAATGAAACTGAAACCAAAATCAGGCAGATTTTTTTTCCCCCTCAAATCATCAAGTTGAGGGATTGCCAGTCATGCTCCACTCTAGTTACATAGTAAAATTACTTAGGGAGCTTTCTTTTTTTCTTTTTCTTTTTTTTTTTTTTTTTTACTTAGGGAGCTTTTAATCGGCCTCACCCTAGACTACATAAATGAGAAACTCTGGGGGACTTTGAAAACCACTAGGGCAGACCTACAGGAATACAAGTTTGGCCGTTCAGATGGTGCGCCAAGAGCCGCATTTGCGGGGAGAGTGGAGCTGTTAAGGCTACGAACCCAAGTCAGACACATATCAAAATCCTTTTGTGTTTATTATACCTGAGCACTTACTATGTATAAAGCATAATGTAGACACTGACATACAAAGGGAAGTGGTAAAGCAAACGCTTTTTGAAGGATGTATCTTGAATGTAGATGGTACCCATTTATTCTCACTTAAGGCTAATACTAGTATTACTTAGCATCCCCATTTTACAGATGAGAAAACAAGCTCAGAGTAGGTAAATAAATTCCTCAAGAAAATTCAACTAGTAAGTAGTGGAATTAAGATTCAAACTCATACTCCACTGGCTCTAAACCCATATTCTTTCCACTGTATTTTGTCATCTATTATGTCAAAAGAGGAAGAAAACATTTTGCTTGCCCTTGTGGGATTCTCAGTCTGTTCAGGGGGGAAAGGTATGGCTCTAAAAATAAAAGGCCATGCTAAGAGAAGTTTAAGCTCATTGCTAAAAGAATGAAGGCGAGGCTGGAAATCATTCCCTGCCGAAGGCAAACTCTTCTGGAATGCTTCCTGGGGAGGGGTGTTCAAAGCAGGTCAAAGCCAGCAGATAGAGATGCTTGACAAAGGCCTATGCCCAGTAGGGAAGGCAAAAACAAGGTGTGGGTATACACAGACTTTTTCGGGACATGGTGTGTGGTCCACTCTGACAGAAGTAGAACATGCTGTAGTAGATCCATGAGAGTGAACCCTGGAACAGCGATGTATCTGGAGCCCAGAACTTCTTGGATGCCAGGCACAGGAGGTTAACTTGTCCACCAGGCAAAAGAGCCTCATGGGCTATTTGAAGGCCAAGAGTGAGATGGTGTGTGAGCTTGTGAGAGAGTGTTCTGGTCTCAGAGTGCCTGGTAGACTGAGGTGAAGGGAGCCTGGAGGTCAGATAACCAGTGGGAATCCTCGGTGGGAAGCCACCGGGGGGACACATATCAGGTAGTGCAGAGATGAAATGCAAAGGAAGGATGGGCAGGGGGGGAAGGATGTGAGCCATTTCAGAAGGGAGGCACACAGGACTTGAGTTGATATTGTTGGTGGCCTGGAGAACAGGAAGGGTGGGATCACGTAGATTGTTTCAGATTTGGAAAGGACCCCAAATCGGGGGATGGGTGTGTTTACCTAGGGCAGGAAGAACTGAGAATCTGGGTTGTGGGTGTGTGCAGCTCAAGGTGACGGAAGGCAGGTGATGACTCAGAAGTTGCTGAGAAAGGATCCAAGGCCTTGGCCTTTGGGTGGATTTAGCAGCCATTTGCCTGGACATGATGGTCAGAGCAGCTGGCTCCTGTGGAAGTGTTCTACTTGAGTGGATTCCTATCAAATGTTAACTGCATGAACACCATGGATTTAAAAAAAAAATGGTATCAGAAAACATGGGGTAAAAGTTTTGGAGTCATATCCAGCTATATAAAGAACAAAGATTACTAGCTGGTTAAATAACTAAAAAGCTATTTAAACATTACTAAAAAGTTACTTAAAAGTTAATTAAATCAATTTTGAAACACTGACTTTGAGATTTTTTTTTCCCTATAGACTTGAGGGATCATAATTAAACTTAATTGTAGTCATGCTAGATTTCCTCCCGATGTTTATTTTTCTTCTAGTTATATTTCAGACAATTAATAGAGTCTAATGACTCAGAGTTTTGTGTAATTATCACCAAATGATTATAATCTCTCTCTTATGGAATGTTCTTTTCACACAGCACACTGGAAGTGAAGGAAATTTATGATTATTCATGAAAGTTCCTCTATAGGCTGCAAAAAAATGATCAGATGTTAGAATAAATTTATTATTCATTTATATATTTATAGCTAGAAAAAAGGATACAAAGTTACAGTACACTTTGAAAAGTTTTAATAGTTCTCTCTCACACACAGCTTGTCTTTCAATTTTAGAGTGTTTGAGAAAAATTAAAAAGGGAGATACTTTTTTTTTTAATTCCTCGAAATGCTTGGTTTCTGGGTCTCCTTTTCCCCCTAAGTGTGAAGTATTTTAGTGAAAGTTTCATCTCAACTTTGTCAATAATTAATCCTCTGTTTCTTTGAAAAGTCTGACAATGTAAGAGTAACAATAACAGGCCATAAAACACTCTCCCTAATTGTGCAAGGCCTCATTCTTCCCTAACTGGGTTCAGGTTGACTGGAATGTGCTGGTCACATTCCAGCACCTTCCACCGGCCAGAAGAACTACACAGGACTCCAAGGAATGGACTAGGATATTTATCTCTATTTCTTCACTTTGCAAGGAGGACTAGAAAGAAGGACTAGAAGAGGCAAGGAGGCACAGAAAAAAGGAACCAGAGAACAAAGGCAAATTAACCGGGGAGGAGCAAGCTGGTCTATGTGTAGAAAGATGGGGGACACAGGACAGAGAAAATCCAACCAAGGGTGAGACCCGTTGAACTAAGTTAGGGAGAGGGATAGAAGAGCAGATCAGAGGTCTGTCAAAAGGGCAAAGGCGTCCCATGCAGAGAGAAGGAACACAT
Organism: Nyctereutes procyonoides; assembly: GCF_905146905.1. Lineage (NCBI taxonomy): Eukaryota > Metazoa > Chordata > Mammalia > Carnivora > Canidae > Nyctereutes > Nyctereutes procyonoides. The sequence goes on along the minus strand of NW_026575035.1, from coordinate 1,742,697 downwards.
TTCAGAAGGTAAACACTGTTCCTTCACTGGGATCCCATCCCTCCCTTCCTCTCTATCAAGAAAATATAGTTGGAAATTCGACTGGAAATTTTCTTCATTTATCTGGCTCATGATGACTGAATGGAAACTTAAAAACCAAATCTCGAAATTCTTACAGAGATCTACTTAGTAAATCTTTAAAAAATTATTATAGGATTCTATAAGGAGTTTAAAAAGTTTTTTTCTAGTAACTTTTTGCTTTGAACTTTTTGTCTTAATTTGCTCTTATATGGTGGAGTTGGTTTCTATAGAGGGAACTCACCATGATATATTGACCAAAAGTCTCCAAATCTTTTTTTCTTAATAATTTTATTGAAGCAGGGGTGGGGGTGGGGGTGGGGCGGTGCCTGGGCAACTCAGTGGGTTAAGTGCCTGCCTTCGGCTCAGGTCATGATCCCAAGGTCCTGGAATCGAGCCCGCATCAGGCTTCCTACTCAGCGGAGAGCCTGCTTCTCCCTCTCCCTCTCCCTCTGCTCCTCTCCCTGCTCACACTCCCTCACCCCCTCTCTCCTACTCTCACAAATAAAATATTTTAAAAATAATTTTATTGAGTTACATAACATACCATAATACTCACCAGTTTTAAATACACAATTAACTTTTATTAAAAAATTATCTTTTATTATTAACATACCTGGTGGTACAACTATCACCATGATCTGATTTTAGAACTTGGCCATCACCCTGGTAAGATCTCATTTTCCATTTCTACCGCAAGCCCCGGGCAACCACTGATCTACTTTCTATAGATTTGGCCATTCTGGACATTTCATCTAAGTGGGATTCCATAATATATGATCTTTTGTAACTGATTTCTCTCACTTTGCAGTGTTTTTGAAGTTCATCTATGTTGCAGCAAGTACAGGTCTTGCATTTTTGCACTGCTGAACAGTATTTCATTGTGTGACCATACCATATTTTGCTCACCTCTTCACAGGCTGATTAGACATTTGGATTGTTTCCACTTTTTGGTTATGATGAATAATGCTGCTGAGAACATTCCTGTGTGAGTCTTTGTGTGATCAGTGCTTTCATTTCTCTTGGTTGGATGCCTAGGGATAGAAATGCTGGGTCATATGGTAAAATACTGTGCGCCATTTTAAGAAACTGCCATGATTTTTCAAAGTGGATGCACCATTTTACATTCTCACCGACAAGAAGGCAGAACAATATAGCTCCTCATCTTCATATTCTTGTCAACTTATGTTATTGTCTCTTTTATTTTGATACTTTATTTATAAATTTTCAACTTTATTGAGACGTAATTGACATAAAATTGTAAGATATTTAAAGTGTACATTATGGTGATTTGATACATATGTATACGTTTTGAAAGGATTCTTTCATCTACTTAACTAACACATCTATCATCTCACTTTTTTTCTAAGTTTTTATTTATTTATCTTCACACTCAACATGGGGCTCAAACTCACAACCCGGAGATCAGGAGTCACATGTTATTTTGACTAACCCAGCCAGGCACCCACCTCACTTTTTTTCTTTTATGAGAATATTTAAGTTCTATTTTATTAGCAAATTTCGATTACACAATACAATGATATCAACTACAGAGTCTCAGATCTTATTCATCTTATAGCTGAAAATTTGTATCTTTTTACCGATTCCATCCTATTTCCACCACCCTTCAGATGCTGGCAATTACTTTTCTACTTTGGTTCTATGAGTTTGACTTTTTTTATTTTTTATTTTTATTTTTATTTTTTTAAATTTTTTATTTATTTATTTATGATAGTCAGAGAGAGAGAGAGAGAGAGAGAGAGAGAGAGAGAGGCGCAGAGACACAGGCAGAGGGAGAAGCAGACTCCATGCACAGGGAGCCCGATGTGGGATTCGATCCCGGGTCTCCAGGATCGCGCCCTGGGCCAAAGGCAGGCGCCAAACCGCTGCGCCACCCAGGGATCCCGAGTTTGACTTTTTTTAAAAAAATATTATACATGTAAGGGATGAGATGTACTATTTGTCCTCTGATTTATGTCACTTAGCATAATGCTCTTAAGAACCATCCATTTGTTGCAAATGGCAGGATTTCCTTCTTTCTCATGGCTGAAAAATAATCCTCTGTGTGTGTGTGTGATTTTATTTATCCAGCCACCTTCTGACAGATACTTAGGTCATTTCTATATCTTGGCTACTGTAAATATTGCAATGAACATGGGAGTACAGAGGTCTCTTCCAATCCATGAGCATGGAATATCTCCATTTATTTGTATCTTTTTCAATTCCTTTCATCAATGTCTTATGGCTTTCACTGTACAGGTCATTCACTTCCTTGGTTAAATTTTATTCCTTTTGATGCTGTTGTAAATGGGATTATTATCTTAATTTCTTCTTCCAATAGTTCATACCTAGTGTATAGAAATATAACTGATTTTTATGTCTTGATTTTGTATTCTATACCTGAATTAGTTGATTAGATCCCTAACAGAGCTTTGGTGGAGTTTTTAGAGTTTTCTCTATATAATATAGCGCAAATAGTTTACTTCTTCCTTTCAAATTTGAGTATGTTATATTTTTCTTGCCTAATTGCTGTGCTAGAATTTCCAGCATCATGCTGAATATAAGTGGCAAGAATGGGCATTCTCATCTTGTTACTGATTTTAGAGGAAAGGCTTTTAGCTTTTCACCATTGAGTCTGAGTTTCCCTGTGGGCTTGTCATACATGGCCTTTATTATGTTAAGGTATTTTCCCTCTTACCCAGTTGAAGGGTTGTGGGCTTTTGTTTTTTTTTAATCATTAATGGATATTGAATTTCATCACATGCTTTTTCTGCATCTATTGAGATGATTAGAGATTTTTAACCTTCATTTTGTTAATGTGATGTATCACATTGATTGTGGATATTGAACCATTCTTGCATGCCTGGAATAAATCCCATTTGATTATGGTATATGATTCTTTTAATGTATTGTTGAATTCAGTGTGCTAATATTTTGTTGAAGATTTTTGCATCCATATTCATCAGGGATATTGGCCCACAATTTACTTTTCTTGGAACGTTCTTTTCTGGTTTTCATATTTAGGGTAATGCTGGCCTCTTAAGGTGAATTAGGAAGTGTTCCTACCTCTGTAAATGTTTTTGTAAATATTTTATTTTTTAAAGTAATCTCTAATACCCAATATGTGCCTCAAACTCACAACCCCAAGATTAAGGGTCCTATGTTCCACTTAACTGAGCCAGCCACATGCCTCTCCTCTTTAATTTTTTGTTGAGAAGAATTGGTATTAATTTTTCTGTGTTTAGAGGAGTTTACCATTGAAGTCGTCTGTTTGGACTTTTGTTTATTGGGAGATTTTTGATTACCGACTCAATGTCCTTACTAGTAATTGGTCCGTTCATATTTTCTATTTCTTCCTGACTGCCTTGGTAGGCTATGTGTTTCTAGAAATGTATCCATTTTTTCCAGGTTGTCTAATTTGTTGGTGTCAGTTGTTCATAGTAGTCTCTTATGATGCATTGCATTTGTGTGCTATCAGTTGTAATGTCTTTTTCATTTCTGATTTTGAGTCCTCTTTTTTTCTTAGTAAATCTGGACAAAGTTTGTCTTTTCAAACAAACCCACAGTTCTTAGTTTTATTGAACTTTTCTATTGTCTTTTTAACTTTCATTTACTTCCTTTTTTTTTTGTTAGTAAAAGATAAAAGATTTATATGATCCAAAGAGAAATGAAAGTATTTTCATTTCCTTCTTTCTACTAACTTTGCGCTTAGTTTATTCTTTTTCTAGTTCCTTAAAGTATAAGGTTAGGTTGCTGATTTGAGATCTTTTATTACTATTATTTTTGTTTTTTAGAGGAATCTCTATACCAAATGTGGGGCTTGAAATTATAACCCTAAGATCAAGAGTCACATGCTCTATGGAGCCAGCCAGGTGCCCTGAGACTTTTTTTTTTTTTTTTTTTTAATAATCTAGGCATTTGCTGCTATGAATATCCCTCTTTTAGGGGTCTGTTTTATTAGGTAAGTTTTGTATATTTACATTTTATTTTATCTCAAGTTATTTTAAAAATTTTTTTTTAAGATTTTATTTATTTATTCATGAGAGACACAGAGAGGCAGAAATAAGCAGAGGAAGAAGCAGGCTCCTTGCAAGGAGCCTGATGTGGAACTCCATCCCAGGACCCCGGGATCACAACCTGAGCCAAAGGCAGACACTCAACCACTGAACCACCAAGGGGGCCCTTTTTAAATTTCTTTTTAAAAACTTTCTTGTTTATTTAAGTAATCTCTACCCCCAGCATGGGGTTCAAACTCATGACCCTGAGATCAAGAGTCACATACTTTTCCGACTGAGTCAGTCAGGTGCCCCTTGTTTTCTCTTTTGATTTCTTTGTTGACCCATTGGCTGTTCAGTAGTATGCTGTTTAATTTCCACATATTTGTAAATTTCCCAGTTTTCTTCTTATAATTGTGTTTCTAGTTTCATACCATTGTGGTCAGAAAAGATGCTTGATCTGATCTCGGTCTTTGTAAATGTATTAAGACTTGTATTTTTGCCTAACATTTGATCTATCATGGAGAATGTTCCATGTATGCTTTAGAAGAATATATATTCTGCTGCTATTGGATAGAATGTTCTGTAAATGTCCGTTAAATTCAAATAGTCTACATGTAGTATAAGTCCATTTTTTTCTTGTTAATTTTCTGTGTGGATGATATATCCTTCGTTCAAATGGAGTAGTAAAGTTCCCCACGATTATATTGCTATTTCTCCCTTTGAGTCTGTTCCTCTTGCCAGATTAATCCCTTTATTGTTATATAATGATCTTTTTTGTCTCTTATTACAGTTTCTGGCTTAAAATCTATTTTGTCTGATATAAGTCAGTCACTTCTGCTTTCTTTTGGCTTCCATTTGCATGGAATATCTTTTTCCAACCCTTTATTTTCAGTCTATATGTGTCCTTAAAGCTGGTGAGTCTTTTATAGGCAGCATATAGTTGGATCTTGTTTTTTGTTTTTGTTTTTAACCCATTGAGCCTTTCTATGTCTTTTGATTGGAGAATTTAGCCCATTTACGCTTAAAATTATAATTGGTAGTTATGGACTTATTACCATGTTTTCATTGTTTTTGACTGTTTTATAATTCCTTTGTTTCTGTCTTCCTCTCATTGCAAATTCATAACTTTCTATAGTGGCATGCTTAGATTCCATTCTCTTTATCTTTTATGTATCTACTATACATTTTTGCTTTGTGGATACCAGGAGGCTTACATAAAACATCTTAAAATAGTCTGTTTTAAGCTGATAACAACTTAACTTAGAACACATACTAAAGCATTACATTTCTACTCTCCCCTTTATGTTTTTGATGTCACAATCTCTTTTTATCTTTTGTATCTGTTAACAAATTATTATAGCTATATAATTATAGTTATTTTTAATGCTTTGCTATTTTCATACTAAATTTATAAGTTATTTGTCCACCATCACTACAACATTAGAGCATTCTGAATTTAACTATATATTGACCTTTACAGGGAGATTTTTTTTTTAAGATTTTATTTATTTATTCATGAGAGACACAGAGAGAGAGGCAGAGACACAGGCAGAGAAGAAGCAGGCTCCACGCAGGAAGCCTGATGTGGGACTCAATCCCAGGACTCCAGGATCACACTCTGGGCCGAAGGCAGGTGCTAAACCACTGAGCCACCCAGGGATCTCCTACAGTGAGATTAATATTTTCATATGTTTTCCTTTTACTAAATAGTATCCTTTCATCTTAGCTTAGAGAAGTCCCTTTAACATTTCTTGTGGGACCAGCAGTTAAGCGTCTGCCTTTGGCTCAGGTGATCCTGGAGTTCTAGCATCGAGTTCCACATAGGGCTCTCTGTGAGGAGCCTGCTTCTCTCTCTGCCTCTGTCTCTGCCTCTCTCTCTTTCTCTGTATCTCTCATAAATAAATAATAAAATGTTAAACAAATGTTTCTTGTAAAGTCAATCTAGTGGTGCTGAAACTCCTTCAGCTCCTTAAATGTGTTTTTCACTGCTCTATCTACAATTCCCTGCAGGTGGTAGGTACTCAATAAATATTTCATGAGGGAATGAATGAAAGAAATACCAGGGTAGTAAATAGGAAAAACAAAAATGTCTTTTATTGCTTGAGTAGGTGGGGAGTATAGAGCAAAAGTTTTAGAGAACAAACCTGAGTACAGTGCTAGGAGGTAAGGGCTATCTTAAATTTTGGGTCTTTTTTTATACAATTCTGATTCAGAACCTGCGCCTGAAGCTGTGACTATGCTGATAAAGTGCCTTTTGCCTACATGAGTATAACTTTGGAGGGGAATTTGATGTATTAGCTAATGGCATAAACTTTGTATTAGACATTAATTTATTCAATAAACATATTTATGCCGCTTGCATGTACCAGGCACTTTGCTAGGATATGGGGATTCTGTTGGCAGACAAGACATATGTTTATTTAGCTTGCCCTTCTGAAATGGTCAGTTCCCAAGAGTGACCTTGTGAATATTATATAACCTCTCTGAGCCTATTTTCCTCATTCATAAACTGAGGATTGTAAAGTACTACCTTATTTGATCTTGATTAAGTATTAATTACCTAAAGCAATGATAACAGCAATGCAAAGTGTTCAAAGTGGCATCAGGGGTGCCTGGGTGGTACAGTTGGTTAAGCACCCAATTCTTAGTTCAGCTCAGGTCATGATCTTGGGGGTTGTAGTACTGAGCTCCCCAACAGGCTATGTGCTCAGTGTGGAGTCTGCTTGAGACTCCTTCTCTCTTTCTGCCCCTTCCCCCTTAAAATAAATAAATCTTTTTTTTAAAAAAAGATTTTTAGAATTTATTTGACAGAAAGAAAGAGAGCACAAGCAGAAGGAGCAGCAGGCAGTGGGAGAGGGAAGCAGGCTCTCCGCTGAGCAGGGAGACAGATGCAGGGCTCCATCCCAGGATCATGACCTGAGCTGAAGGCAGGCACTTAACCAGCTGAGCCACCCAGGTACCCCAAATAAATAAATCCTTAAAGACATTTTTTAAAATGGTATTATATTTCAGCCTCAACTTCCACTTAGTATCTTATTAATGGTTTTCAGCAAATCACTAAGGGACAGAAAATGAACATTTCTTTTATTTTATTTTATTTTTTTATTTATTTATGATAGTCACAGAGAGAGAGAGAGGCAGAGACACAGGCAGAGGGAGAAGCAGGCTCCATGCACCGGAAGCCTGACGTGGGATTCGATCCCAGGTCTCCAGGATCACACCCTGGGCCAAAGGCAGGCGCCAAACCGCTGCGCCACCCAGGGATCCCTGAACATTTCTTTTAAAAAATATTTAAACTTGCTTATTATAGTGACAATACATGCGTTAGAGTAAAAAAAAAAAAAAAAAACAGAGTACAAAAGCATGTAAAATAAAAAGGTGCCCTCCTGATCCTTTCTTCAGAAGTAATCACTGTAAACAATTGTTTGCCCTTCCCGCCAAAATCTTGTGCTTATAAAGTATATATATGCATATCCTTTGGAAACAAACAGCAAATGAAATTAGATACTATTAATTGGTTATTAGCATTAGTTTTCCAAGAGCAACCTATATTGTTCTTATTCAGAATGAGTACTTCATATTATTCTTGACACAATTAAAAACAAAAAACAAAAAACAAAAAACCTCCCTTCAGCTTTTTGAGAAAGTTTGTGGGCTGCACCGTCCTTGGCTCTCCACCCCTGGAACTCCCCCATCTTATCCTCAGCAGCTTCTAGCAGCCAGAGACTGGCACCCGCCCACCCATGTTTTCTTGGCCTGTGGCCGGCTGTGGTCAAACCAGCCCCAGAGAGCAGGGGTGTGGCTGAGGGTAGCAAAGAAGGAAGAGAAAACAAATTTCCCATGAGTAGTTGGGAAAGAGTGACAAGAGTCAAATCAAATTGACATAAGAGGCTAGCACCCAAAAGTGTTTTATTACATGTGTTTAAATAAAAGGTATCGGGAAGAATGTTCTATAAGGGTTCAAAAGGCAGTGGGTTCAGGAACACCAGGCTCCTTAAAGTGGTAACCGCAGCTGCATATGAAAGCTCAGTCTGTGGGTATGAGGAGTAAGAAGGGACTTGGGGTCCCTGTGGACAAACCTGCTCCCCAGAAGTCAGGGGAAAGTGGGGGGGTGGTGGTGTTGGAGAGAGATCCCCTCAGAGAAGGGGAACAGCAGGACATCAAGGTTGGGCCTGGTGCCAGATGAAGGAGAGGAGGGAATGCTCTGGACTTCCTCACTGAAAATTAGACTTCACTTCCTCCATTTTCTACCTGCTTGTGTCTTTTCCCACCTCACTGTTCTTAACCCAATTGCTTTATTTGACTTCTGTGACAGGCTTCGCTTGAGCTCAGCCCCCAGCCATGACTCTAAGATGACTGATGTCTCCTTCTGATTGTGAACCCTTCTCAGGGGTTGAATGCTAAGGCAAAAGTAAAATCTAAAACGGAGATTCTGATAACCTTGGGGGATGGAGAAATAGATCTTTGCCTCTTTCTTTTGGCTTATTCACTTAATCTTTGTTCTCTGGATTGTTTCTACCTCCACCTGGGCCAGAAAATAAGATTACAGAATGGTTTAGTTTCTAAATTAGTCTGTTACAGAAACCAGCACCTCAGCCTACAGGCCTGGCTCAGAGCCCACACTCAAGAAAGCAAAATCTCCTCTTGGGTGGGGCTTTCCTAGACATAAAGGTTTTACCATGCCTCTAAGCAGGGAAAGCTTGGGCCAAGATTATATTGGGCAGGTAATAAAATTAAGGACAATAAAACCAGATAAACCACCTCATTAGCCGCAGTTTACTGGTATAAGCTATTTCAACAAAGAGAGGTAAGATGGAGGACTCGAAATGCCTGCTGTTAAGTTCTTTTATGAAACAGTCTCCTCTGCAAAGGGAATGATCTCTTCGTGGCTTGGTTGAGAGGGCACATGTGCATTTATCCAACACTGGGTGAGAATAAGTAGGAGCTCAAAGGGGAGTCTCTGGGATTTGGTCTCTTCACTCTTACTATAAAAGATCATCACTGAGCTGCTAAATCTCTTAGAACCTTTTTTTTTCAGCCATGGAATCAAGAGAAGAGAGGCCAGTACCAATCTGTCTAGACTCAACTAATTGTTGACTATTGATTTGCACCTTAAAAATCAAACTTACTCTATCAAGACAGAATTATTTTCTTAACTGTACACATCATGGTGATATTATGTTGCTTCTCAGGGATTAATGAAGAAAAAAATATGAAAGATCAACCATATTTTAAAAACTGTCTGACACACATACCTACACACACCTAAAGGTAAAACAACTGAATTAAGATAGAATTCTGAATAGCTTTTATTTTTTTAACCATTTGAAAAAAATTTCTAGAAATTTTGTACTTTCAATTTTATTTCTATGTAGTACAAACTTCCCCAAATATCACTTGGTGATTGAGTCTCTAAATATTAAATGTCTTTCTAACACTTGTAAACTGCATTCTCTAGCTTAAAAAAGGCACAAAAGATTCGGTGACTGTATTATTCTTTGGAGCCAGGGTTGTGGTTATGTGGGCACTCAGCCCTTGAGGACACAACAGGTTGGTGAACCATTGATTCATGAAACACTGCCAGGAGTGGCCTTCAGCCAGGCCCCCGGGCAAGTTCAGCCAGCACCAGTGCACGGCCAGGCCAGGAAGGACTAGTCAGACATAGAACTTCCTGTCTTTGTCAGAATCCTAGGAATCTGAGAACTATTCTCAATTCCTCCCTTTTTCCTCCTTCTTATATTCAATCACCACTGTCTCTGAACTGGTTCTACCTTCTAGATACCTCTCCAACTATCTGCTCCTCTTTAACTCTATTGCTTCTTTCCTAGGCCACGTTGGTTGGATTTTTTAAAGGTTTTATTTTCATTTCAGTTAGTTAACATACAGTGTTATATTAGTTTCAGGTGTACAATATAGTGATTCATCATCATCATATATATTTTCATACATCACCTGGTGCTCATCCTGACAAGTGCATTCCTTAATCCCCATCACCTATTTAACCCATCCTCCCATACCCCTCCTTTTGTAGTCATCAAAATAGTATGGTACTGTCACAAAAACAGACACATAGATCAATGCAACAGAATAGAAAACCCAGAATAAACCCACCACTATATGGTCAATTAATCTTCAACAAAGCAGGAAAGAATATCCAATGGGAAAAAAACAATGTCTTCAACAAATGGTGTTGGGAAAACTGGACAGCCACATGCAAAAGAATGAAACTGGACCAGTTTCTTACACCACATGCAAAAACAAATTCAAAATGAATTAAAGACCTAAATGTTATGACCTGAAACCATAAAAATCCTAGAAGAGCACACAGGCAGTAATTTCTCAGACATTGGCTATAGCAACTCTTTTCTGGACACATCTCCTGAGGCAAGGGAAACAAAAGTAAAAATAAACTATTGGGACTTCATCAAAATAAAAAGCTTCTGCACAGTGAAGGAAACCATCAACAGAACTTAAAAGCAACCATGAATGAGAGAAGTTACTTGCAAATGACATATCCAATAAAGGGCTAGTATCCAAAATCTGTAAAGAACTTATAAAATCCAACACCCCCAAAACAAATAATCCAATTAAAAAAAGGGCAGAAGATGTAAACAGACATTTCTCCAAAGGAGTCAATCAGATAGCCAATAGACACACGAAAGGATGTCCATCATCCCCACTTACCATCAAGGAAATACAAATCAAAGCTACAATGAGATATTGCCTCACACCAGTCAGAATGGCTAAAATCAACAACACAAGAAACAACAGGTGTTAGTGAGGATGTGGTGTAAAAGGAACACTCATGCACTATTGGGAATGCCTGGATTTTCCAAATGGGCTACATCCATCTACTTAGTCCCCTCTACCAAGTCCCTGTACTATGGCCAGGTGGATTAAAACAAGCAAGCATAAATCTGAGCAATCCTTCTCCTTAAGACTCCAATGGTTTCCCTTCTGCTCTTAGACTAAAGATCAAAATCCACACGATGGCCTGGAGGCCATAAAAGAGCAGGTCCCTGCTCCACTCTTCAGTATGCTCTTATACCCCACAACACTATTCCCCCATCCTCTCCACTGCCCTACTCTCCTTGGGGTTCCTCACAGCTCAGGAGATTAGAGACAGGGAAGACCCAGGTACCCACTTTTCCCTAAAATTCCTTAGGTCGTTCTGAAACCACCACCGTGTTTGAAAGCAACTGGAGTCAAGGTAGAGCCAATCTGAAACTTGTTCCTTATGATCAGTTTGAACCTGTAAGCATCAGGATCTGACTCTGGTTTACAAAGCATCCCAGGAAAATTTCCCAAATGGCAAGTCACTGGGCAGAATTTCTAGAGGAGCAGGTCACTGCTGCTACCTCTGCTAAATCCACTGGGTAAATAAATAAATAAATAAATAAATAAATAAATATTAAAAAAAAATAAATCCACTGGGTAGGTGCTTTTTTACTTTCTAGAAAATCTAAAGCTAGCCAAAATATGCAATTATGAGGCTGAGGATGCATTCACAAAAGCCCTGAAACCATTATCTCAGAGGGAGCAGATGCTCCTCCATAACCAAAACAGCTGGGAAGGTCTTTCTCTGGAGGAACAGAACCACAGGTTTGTAGACTCTGTCTAAGCCTGCTAAAACTGGGCTTGCGAAGTAGATTTGGATGAGCTCTGGGTTCAACTGTGTTCTTAAAACTAGACAACTAGTTCAATTCCATTACGAAAGATTCCAATATGTTATCAAGTTCACTTTTCTACAAATATCTCATGAACTGCATTTTGAAAGCAGGATTGATTGTACTTGTCCTTGCTATTTATAGCACACACTAAGTCCTCAGCCAGCTGTGGGAGGATATGGCTACGTTTAGATTCCCATCTGAGTTGTGTGTGACAGTATCTGGCACCCTTTCAACAACTGTAGTCATTGCTTGGAGAGTGAGCACAGGGGAAAAGAAGTGAACTTTTAATGTCAGCATATCACACCCTTTCTAACATTTTTGAATATGAATGAGGCAGTAACAGTACAATTAACCTTGATCTTAACGCTCTGTAGTCAGACAACTACTTTACCAAAAGGTAATATCTATCGCAAAAAAAAAAAAGAAAATTATCTAATTAAAAAAAAAAGAGCTTTTCAGACCAGACAAAAATACCTTCTTAAAAAGTGATAATTTTATGTAATATAGGGAAAAGATCCCAAAATAAAAATGTTCAAAAGAACATACAATGAAAACTATATCCAACTCCTACACCTGTACTTCAGACGTCCAATTTCCTTCCCTGCAAACACAATAAGCATGTTTTTACTTATCTGTCCAGAGAGTTTTTATGCATTTACACACACGTGTGCACACACACACACACACTGTTATACACCTTGCTTTTTTTAAAAAAAACAGTGCATGCTGATTGCTCCACATCAGCTCACAGAGACGTGCTTAATGTAATTGTTAATGGCTCTTTTCCAATGCAATAATGTCTACACTGTTCAGTGAACCCTTCTCCACCACGAAGACCTTTTTGGGTCTTCTCAGTGTGCAGGTATGATACAGTAAGGCCTCCATAACACAACCCAATCGGCAACCATTCTTTGGCCTGAGTTCTCCACTCCAATTAAACTGACCTACTGTGGCTCTTGAATGGCTAATCCCTGCTCTTTCATTAACTCACTGCTTGGCTGTGGACAGGTGATCTTACCCTTCTGCCCCTGGTCTTCTCAGCCACAAATGAGGGGTGGTACAGGAAGGGGAAGAGGTGGGCTCATCGGAAGATGAAAGATCCTTTCCAGCTCTCCCATTCTGTGAATCTGTGACTAGATGAGGTGAAAGGGCCTTTCCAACTCTATACTTCGATCAGCAATTTATTTTCATGGGTTTGATCTTGTTCCCTCAATTGTCCATGAGTTTATTATTAAGGACAAGACTATCTCTTTGGGTCCCCCAGAATGTCCTGCTAGAATGCTTGCTCCAGAAATGTTTGTTTGTTTTCTGGGTTATCACTTCAAGTGCTACGTATTAATAATTGCTCCAATCCTATTACTTGAAATAGGTCAGTTAACCCAGTTTCTTTCTTTTAGGACAAGTGATAGGAATTATAAGGCTGGTGCTCTATCAGAACAATTGGAAACAATTTTTGATTTTAGCTTTAGGTCCTCAGCAATACATCCAATTTATGTAATTGATGTATTCCTGACATGACACATAGAAATATTATTAATAACTTGAAGGGTAAAAGTTTAGAAATAAAGAGGACATTAAGAATGGCAAAATTCTACTTTTTTTTTAATAGATGTGGAAAAACAAGGCCTAGAATTTAAGTGATTTGTCTAAGGATTGTGACTCAGCTAGTGATAGATAGAAGTAGGCTTAGAATCTGGGTCTCCTGGGGCACCTGGGTGGCTCAGTTGGTTAAAGTGCCTGCCTTTGGCTCATGTCATGATCCCAAATTCCTGGAATCAAGCCTTATATAAGGCTTTCTGCTCAGTGGGGAGTCTGCTTCTCCCTTTCCCTCTGCTGCTCCCCCTGATTGTATGCACACTCTGTCAAATAAATAATAAATAAAAATAATTTTTTAAAAATAGCTTAATAAATGTAATTATCTCACAAGATGGTAGAATGGTCACATGAGCTAATGCCTATGAGAATTGAGAGTAAAGTACCAGGCACATAAATGTCATCTATAATTTTTTTTTTTTTAGGTGTATAAATGATTTATTAACAGACAAGGCCTATAGCCTTATTTCTTCTTGGATACACCCATGGTGCAAACACAGCACTCTGTGGTCTTGGTGTGCTGGCCTTGGACATGAAGTCCCCAGAAGTGGTGCAGCCCCCTGTGGGCTCGAATCTTCTTCAGTCTCTCCAGGTTTTCACGAAGTTTGTTGTCCAGACCATTGGCCAGGACCTAGCTGTACTTTCCATCCTTCACATCCTTTTGTCTGTTCAAAAACCAGCCTGGGATCTTATACTGGCATGGACTCTGCATAATGGTGATCACACGTTCCACTTCATCCTCAGTGAGCTCTCCGGCTCTCTTGGTGAGCTAGATGTCTGCTTTTCTCAACACCACATGAGCATATCTTCGCCCCACGCCCTTAATTTTTGTGATGGCAAAGCCCATTTTCTGCCGCCCATCCATATTGGTGTTGATTACTCACAAAATGTGCTAGAACTTCTCAGGGATCACTAGAGACATGGCGGTGGCCCCAGTGGTGGCATGCAGGCCTCCTGTGGAAGAGCTGTTATCAATAATTATTAAAGATCTTCATAATGAAAGTTTATTTTGGGTTTAAAAAAATTTTTTAAGACTTTATTTATTTGACAGAGAGAGAGAGAGAGAGAGAGAGAGAGAACGAGCAGAAAGAGACAGAGCAGAAAGCAGAGGGAAAGGGAGAAGCAGACTCCCTGCTGACTAGGGAGCCTGATGCGGGGCTCAATTCCAAGGCTCTGGGATCATGACTGGAGCCAGAAGCAAACGTTCAACTGACTGAGCCACCCTGGCACTCCGAAAAGGTCATTTTGTAATATAATTTCCCCTTCAGTTGATTTTTTTTTTTTTAGAGGAGAGGCAATTGGGTTTAAGTATCAGGTTCTGTTAAAGCCAGACACACCTCTGTTACCCTAGCTGAGGTCACATCCCCTCACTGGGAGAGTAGCCCATTTTTTTGCTCATCTTTCAGTGATTATGAAAGTCATGAAAAATGCATTTATGTCACCCAATATATACTAGTTATTGCTGTTAAATAAAAGGGAAATTAGTGAGTTAAGAGAAGAAAGTGGTATTAGTGTGGGCAGTTTATTCAGAAGGGTAGGAGAGTAGAAACCACTTAAGGATTGGATATACAACAATGTACTATGACACGGGTTAGAAAATGGCAGAAAACTAATAAAATACTGCAAAAGGACAGGGGCAAAATCCACTTAAATTCACTTTGATGAAAAGAACGTTCTTACATAGGCCCAACATACAACTGTGGCAAGCCAATGTGAAGTTTTAAAAATATAACTTCAAGTGTCAAAATGTAATCATATATATATAACGAATCAAAAGATATGTTAACGGTAATTAATGTTTTGTATATTCCACTGCAATCATGCATTTTCTGAGACTAGTATCATTTTCTTAATTGATCTCTAGAGTATAATGTAAACCATGTCAAAGCTCCTGAGTAGGTACTTAATCGCTAAGTGTAGGAACAGACAAGACTACAAGCTCCTAAGACCCAAACCATGCTTACTTTAATAAAAAGCTCTTTGAAACATATTCCAGCCCTTGTCTACTCTCTTCACCTCCTTTAACCACCTGCTGTCCCCTCTTATTCTCACTGTCAGCCTCCCAGGGAAACTAGGGTGGTTTGACTAGATCACTATCAACTTCCTGTCGCCAAACTACCATGACAACAGCCTTCCTCTTCTCCCTGGCCCTCCTGTCTGTTTTGAAGCATCCTACTCTTTATTGGAACTTTGCACTCTCCAGGTCTTCTCTTCTCCCTGGGACTCTACTCTTGCCCTCTGCAGCTTCTTCACATCAATATTAAACACTTTCACGCCTTCCCCAACTGCAGGTTCCCATGTAGCACTGCTCTGATGCTCTATCCCTTATATCAGACATGGCCAAAGAGCTCTATTTCTAATGACCTATTTCGTCCTCTGCATTCCTCACCTCCCAAATGTCCACATTCTCTTTTTCTCCAGGAATACTATTTTCCCCCAAGGTATATCCACAGAAATTTTTATAAAGTATTACACAAATAGTACAATAAAAGAAATACATAGGGCACCTGGGTGGCTTAGGCAGTTAAATGTCTGCCTTCAGCTCAGGTCATGATCTCAGGGTCCTGGAATCAAGCCCCACATTGGGCTCTCTGGGAGTCTGCTCCTCCCTCTGCCCCTCCTCCTGCTCATGTGCATGCTCTCTCTCAAATATGTAAAATTAAGGGATCCCTGGGTGGCTCAGTGGTTTGGCGCCTGCCTTTGGCCCAGGGTGCGATCCTGGAGCCCCGGGATCGAGTCCCAAGTCGGGTTCTCGGCTTGGAGCCTGCTTCTCTCTCCCTCTGCCTCTCTCTCTCTCTCTCTCTCTCTCTCTGTCTATCATAAATAAATAAATCTTTAAAAAATCTTTTAAAAATATGTAAAATTAAAAAAAAAGAAATATATAAAATTTGCCTGCAGTACCACTACATAAATTGTCCACATGCTTCCATTTCCCGTCAGTAGGTTTCTTGTAGTCACAGCTCCCACAGTGACGTTTTGGTTCACTCTAGAGATAAATCATAGCCTGCTACAAAAACAACTACTCTGGCTTCAAGAGGTCTTTCACCTTCTCCCTAAGAGATTATTGCCTCTGCTTGTCTGAGTATATTCTTATTAAGGTTGATAAAGAGTTCCATGTTGCTAAATCTAACATGTTCTTAAATCTAGACTTAATTCTCAACTCCTTAGTATGTTTGAGGCAACTGATCACCCCTTTGTGACACCTTCTCTTCTGCTGGTTTTGTGACGTTACAGTCTCCTGGTGCCCACCTACTTTGGTTGCCCTTTCTCGGTTTCCTCTGATGGCTCTTTCTCCACTGTTCTTCATGTAATTTGGGAGTTCCTAAGGACTCTATCCTGAGTTCCTTTGCTTTAAAAACTTTAAAAACTCTCCTTAGGGGATCTCATAAGATGCTGGGGTTCCCATTTCCATCTTCATGCTGGTGATTCTCAAATCCATTTTTCTGGCAAAGGCTTTTCCCAGAACTTCCTATCTATCTAGTGGTCAAATGAATACGTCTATAGGCTTTTTCATAATAGGCATGCAGAGCTCAATGTTTTCTAAAACGGAACTCATTGTCTTCCTACTTCCAAATATTTACTTTCTCAAGTGTTCTCTGTTTTAGTAAAGGCCACCACCATCCACTCAGTTGGTTAAGTCATTGATTTATCCTTTACCTACCTCTTCCTTACCATGCTCCCTCTTCCAATTTATTAACCATCAGGACTTTCCCAGTCTATCTCCTACACACTTCTTCAATCCATTTACTTACCTAAGTTGTCACTGTCACCACCACAGAATGCTGCTAAGTCCAAGGTATCATCATCTTTCATTTGTATTCTGTGACAATCTTTTACCCTGCCACTAAAGCACATGTGATTATGTCTCTTCTCCCCTTACACTCTTCAGTGAATTCCCATTGGTCTTAGGATAAAAGCTTGAGTCCTTAAGAGCCACAAGGTTGTGTGTGATCTTCCTTCTGCTGTGTTGTAAAGGTTCATTGCATGTCATTCTGTCCCTCAGGCTTTCTATTCCAGAAATGGAAATGTCCCACTCCTTCTTACCTTGGGACTTTGCCTGGAATATCTTAGCTTAATGTTCAGGCCCCTACTGCTCTGTTCTTTCTCTGTCATCTCTCACAATTCTCCAGACCTTCCCAACCCAACGCTCAACACAGTTACCCTATTCTTTAGCTTTCAGTGTAAATAACCCATTCTCAAAAAAGGCTTTGTGAACCAACCCTCTGGACCCTTAGGAGACAGTTTGTGCTCCCTCTCAGTATTACCATTATATCTGCAGAAATTTTCAGTGCCTTTCCAGCTGCTCATCTGTGTGCTGCACGAGGGCAATAAATTTGCCTGACACAGGTATAGAATAAAAATTTTTTGGAGAAACTTATTTTTCAGGGATCCTTTACTTCTGGCTATTAACATAAGATTTATTTACAGTAAGACATTTGAAAAATGCCTTTCACTCATTAGACTATAATAATTGAAAGTATGAGGATTTTATAAAATGCTTTTGAAAAATAAAGTGTAAATTAATTGAAGATTTAGGAGAAAAAAAATCATTTCCCTCCCAAGACTTTCTGTGGAGAGACTTTCACCTGTGAAAAAGAAAAAATATTTCCTTTCTTTTGTTTAAGATTTTATTTATTTCTTCATGAGAGACACACACACACAGAGAAGCAGGCTCCCTGCAGGGAGTCCGATGTGGAACTTATACCAACACCCCAGAATCATGCCCTGAGCCAAAGGCAGACAACTCAACCACTGAGCCAACCAGGCGTCCCAAGAAAAAAGATTTCCAAAATGAGAAAACCTACTTTGGGAATCAAAATCCAATCAATAATACCAATAGCGGCCACTTATTTGGTGCATGCTACTTTCCAGGGAGAGTCCTCAGTGAGAGTGCATCAATTAATTTGAAATAATTTTAAAAGGTGGTTACTATTTTTACCCTTACATTAGAATGTAGTTGTTATTTCTGTTTATTGCTCTAAAAGAAGTATGAGGGAACACTCTCAATCTGTTGCTGACACACCTCTTAATTAGGTCATATTTTACAGTTACATTAGATTCTGATAATGACTGGGATTCCTTCCTGGCTGGCTCAGACAGATCTCAGGCCATACTGCCAGAGGATTGTCTCTTGTCATGTGCTGCCTCTTGCATCACAGATTCTTCTCTGGTGGATTTGGCTCCATCTTATTTCCTTACTGCCAGAGGAATTCATCTAGTCATGCATTGCCCTTGAGGCCATGGTAACTAGTCCTTGTGATTTTTTGAACACTGTGGTTCCTGAACAGTGTTCAGAAAAAAAGAAGAAGTATGCAAGGGGCCCATGCTTAGCTCCTCTGGAGGTATAAAGGATGGGAAGCAGTGAAGTAAGAGAGACCGGAGAATAACATAACATATCCTGCTTCATTCGTTCATTCACCCATTTATTTATTAATTAAATTTATTCCACAAATATTTATTGCTTATCTACCATGTGCCAAGTTGCCTATTGGGTGCTGGGACTTAACAGTGAATGAGAAATTCATGTCCCCAAGGAGATTATAGTCTAGTCATAGAAACAGGTAAGTAAATATAGTGCACACTGTTGAGGGAGCACAAAAGAGGAGTATTATAATCCTATGGTTATAAGGGTTATGAACCCAATTCAAAAATTGATTAGACAAAAGTATTAATATTTACTGGCTTAGGGAAAGAAGGTTGGAATAACGATGCTCTGAGGACAGAGCTATAGCAAGAACTCGGTACCAACTGGAATCAAGCACTAGAATATCCCCAGGAGTCTTGTATATTTTTTCCACATATAGGCTTTATTATCCCTACCACAAACCAGATCTCTCCACATTCACATTCAGGTGAGAGGTCAAGAAGCAAGGCCTCCATCAACTCGAAGCCTCACATCAACCTAGGACCTGACTCAGAGAGGACTGGATCCTCTTTTTCAATTACAATCTAAAAATCCTCAGGGAAGAACTCAAATCAACCCACTTTGGGTCACATGCCCATCTTAGACTGGTGATTCTCAACTGTAGGCAGTTTTGCCCCTCAAGGGATATTTGGCAATGTCTGGAGATATTTTCTATTGTTATGACTGGTGGGGGTGGAGAGAGTGCTATTGGTATCTAGTGGCTGGACACAAGGAATGCTGCTAAACATCCTACAACATATAGGACAGCCCCTCCTCCCACAACAAAGAACTATCCAGTACAAAATGTAAATAGTGCTGAGATTGAGAAACTCTCTTCTAGATCAATCAGTTGTGATGTGGGGGAGGGTCAAGAGGGACATAAAAGGCTTTCTTTAAAAGTGAAGTATTGGCTGCTACTTAAGGAGGAGTAGGAATTAGCTAGGCAAAGAGGAACCAGCGAAGGCTGATCCATGGAGGGAAGTACATGAGCAAAGAATGAGGACTGTCCAGAACAGGCTTCCATAAATATCACTAGTAACTCCACCTCTCAATGGTGGTATCATTCAATGGTATCATCATCTTGCAAAAACAATTAAAATAATACCAAGAGCAAATAATACATCATATGCATTTCCTCTACTATATTAAATTTTTAGTGAAGGGCTAGTGTTTTATCTGAAATTTATTTCTATTTATTAGGAGATTGTTTCAGTCAGCTATTAAAACACATCAGTGGACAAGACCTAGTAGTTAGGAGCACTGACCCTAGAATCAGACAGACCTGGCTTTGAATTCAGGCCTATCACTTCCTAGGGGTGTCCATGGCCACCACAAGTGGAACTGGCCATTGCTAGGGAAATGCGGAAAGGAGGACATTGATGTGGACGAGTAGTCATGGCCAGCCACTTGAGACAAGTAGGTGGAACCTAAACCTTTTAGGATGAATAAAATTTGGCAAATAGAAGGGAGTAAAGTATTCTAGGTAGAGAAAGCAGCAAGCTCCAAGGTCTGGAGTTAGGAATGAGTATAAATGTAGGTAAAATAAGTCCAAAGTAATTTTAAGATACAATCTTCTTGGTGTTTGTGTGGGAAATGGGAAACTAGAAGATGGAGTGGACTTGAGGAACAATCAGAAGTTTAATTTTGGACACAAATCAGCATATCCTGCAGAATCTCTTAGTAGAGGCATTCAGACAATAGTCAGTTATGGGCAGGCAGGATTCACATTCAGGTGAGAGGTCAAGAGCTGGAGCTGTCGGTGCATGAGAAAGAACTGTTCCCTAAGGTAAAGAGGTTAGAGAGGAGGAGAAAGAAGAAAACAAATGCTGTTGCAGGAGAAAGACAGAAGGAAGAGAAGAAAAAAGAAAAAAAGAAGGAAAAAAGAAGGAAGAGAAGAAGGGGAAAGAACAGATGAGTATGTGAAAAAAGAGAGAAAAGAATAAAACCAAGATGATGTGGTGTCATGGAAACCCAGGAAGGAGAGAATTTGAAGAAAGAGTCCTCAATCATCAAATACTGCAAAGAGGTGAAAGGTGATCAGAACTGCTGACGAAGTGGCTGGACAGTGCAACTTAAGTTTTGTATTTCTGGTTAGAGGGTGGAGGGAGGCATGTCTTTGAAGGAAGCCTGGTGGTAGAAGCGGGGTGAGAACCTGGAGGCTGCTACTATACAGTAGCCTTTAAAATTTTTGGATGCAAGACCATGATGCCCACTATCATTGCTATTTTTCACGTTAATTTGAAATTCCTAATGCAATGCACAAGTGCAAGAGAAAGAGGTATAAAAATTGAAAATAAGTTAGCAAAACACACACACTGTTTATAAATTATATTACCTTCTACCTGTGGTGCCTCAAAGATTTAAATAAAAAAAACTATTAAAACTAAAAATAAAACAAAACTATTAAGGCTAATACAATACCTGATAAAGTGATTAATTAAAGTACATACACATGGCCATCAGTTAATTAAAAAAAAAATCCAGTTTACAACTGAAACAGAGGGACTAAAAAGGGCTAAGTAGAAGGATATAAGATGTCCACTACTTTAAATGTATCAATCATCCATAAATTAATATACAACTCCAATCAACTCCAATCAAAATCCCAATGCACTCTTGGTATCATTTGACAAAACAATTTTAAATAACATTGAAGATAGAGGCTGGATCCTACAGAGAGGTGGTAAAAAATACTCCTTGGTGAATTAGAATTAAAAGATTTTAGGAAAGGGATATTAATATTCAACTGTAAGTCTCATATATTCAATATAAACTTTTTCCATTTTCTCATTTGGTAAAATCTGCTAAATATAGGAATGTCTTGTGTGACAGTTTCAAGAAAAATCGAACTATAGGGGTAGAGTTCCACCTTTAGACTGGGGAATAAAGAAAAAAAGAACAGCTTGAGAAGGTGGATTTAAGATTAAATTCGGTAGAATCAGAACTGGGAGCCAGTTTAAGAGACTGTAACCCCCGGGGGGAACTTGAAGCAATCTTAGAGCATGAACTGCAACTCCAGGGAGATGAGGGAGGCGCCTTGAGCCAACCTACTCTATAAGCTCAGAGTGAAGGGTAACTTTGGCAGACATCTCAGGTTCATAGGTAAAAGTTTAACTTTTCTAGAAATTCCCTGAAAAAATTACAAATTATTCCTAGTGCTTATTTCTGTAGTATTGAATTATATATGATTTTTATTTTGTTTTTATGTTTTTGAGTTTTCTACAATGAGCACAAGTTATTTTTTATAAGAAAAGTCTGGGGCCATCTGGCTGGCTCAATGGGTAGAGCATGGGACTCTTGACCTTGGGGTTATAAATTTGAGCCCTACACTGGGTGTAGAGATTACTTCAAAATAAAATCTTAAAAAAAAATAAAAGAAGAAGAAGCTTGTCAGTGAAAAATAGAATTTGGAAGAATGGGCACAAAGCAGGGTTAAGTAAGCTTTTGAAGTTCACTTGCTTGGTGCTTTCTAGAAGGGTAGAATCATAGCAAATGATTCTCTCAGTGTCTCATCTTCAGCCATAAATATTGATCATCACACTCTATCTCTTGCCATCACCAAGGGTGAACAACACATCTTTACCCATTGATCCCTCCCTCGGCTGACTTTCCACACAGATGATGCCAATTATACACATTGAGTTGGCTAGCTGTTTCATGTGCTTAACTATTGTTAACTAGGTTGTTGACTTGTCTATAAACTTGTCTTCTATTTCTGTTGATTTTCCTATGGTACCTAATAGGTATCAAATTGTGCCTTTTCTGTGCAAGTTCCTTGAAGGCACTCACATCTGTGTTCTGCATCTATTGTAATACTTGGCACATAGCAAAAACTCAATAAATGTTTGGAAGAAGTGACCTCATTTGGCTTCCAAACAGCTCAGTAAGAGAGAGGAAAAAAAGATAATAGTGATAAAAATAAAATATCAAGAATTACTAATATTTATTGAGTACATCCCATGTACTAGGCATTATGCTAGACATTTCACATAGTGTATTTCATTTACTCCTCAGAACAACCCCAAGAGATAGACACTATGATTATTTTAGTTTATGAATAGGGACAGAGCCTCAGAGAGGTTAAATGGTTTGGCCGGTGTCTAAGAAGCTGCAGAGCAAAGAGAATTGAGGTCTCCTGATGATAAAATCAGGGCTCTTTCTATTATCTTCTTCTGTCTTTCATGAAACCAAGTTTTGTCTCAATATATGGAATCCTCTCCTTGTCCAATTGAAAAAAAAAATCTGAGCCCTTAAAAATGCAATTTAAAGAGTCTAAAATAGGTAATAAAACCACTTTGCATAGTTTAAAGGGTTAATTCATTAGTACTAAAGTCAGCAGCCCATTAACACAAAGATTTCAGGCCAATAGAATAAGTTTGATTGTGAGACTAACTTACTAGATCATTAAATTTAGGAGGGGAAAAGGATTTGATTCCAGTTTGAATGTGACCTATCTACACTAATGCCCCATCTTTATAAAATATTATTATTATTAAATATTTTTTATTTATTCATGAGAGATACACAGAGAGAGGCAGAGACATAGGCAGAGCTGGAGAAGTAGGCTCCTCTCAGAGAGCCTGATGCGGGACTCAATCCCTGAACCCCAGGATCATGCCCTGAGCCAAAAGCACAGCTCAACCACTGAGCCACCCAGGCATCCTGATCTTTACAAAATACTATAAAATTTAATCTCTATATTTAAAGTGACAAGGGCCATATTTGCGATTAAGTTTCAGCTATGAGGCAGACCGGAGTGTCTCCAAACCACATCAAATGAATTATGCCTTTATTCCTTAGACTTTCCGAATTGGTTCTTTTGGATCACTTTCTATTACTCCTTGAGCAGAAATTTGGGGTGAATGTGGAAACAAGTATGCATCTTTGTTTATTTATTTATTTTTTTTTTAAAGAGAAACCATTTATTTTATTTTTTTTTTTAATTTTTATTTATTTATGATAGTCACACAGAATGAGAGAGAGAGAGAGGCAGAGACATAGGCAGAGGGAGAAGCAGGCTCCATGCACCGGGAGCCCGACGTGGGATTCGATCCTGGGTCTTCAGGATCGCGCCCTGGGCCAAAGGCAGGCGCCAAACCGCTGCGCCACCCAGGGATCCCTGCATCTTTGTTTAAAACCTTTGACAGGTCCCGCCTGTGCCCCCAACCTGCGCTACATTCTGCTTGCCAAGCCTCTAAAGCAGGCCGAGGGCCCTCAAGCTTGCTGGCTTACACAAGGAAAACGTCCAGGGTAGTAGGTATCATCCCCTTGTCCTACCTTACCCTCCCTCCTTATTCTCAAGGTTAGGCATGGAGCAAAGGCAGGTTTGCTTGAAAATCCGCCAGGGGTAGCTCAGCTGGTAGTTGTATGCATTGTATGCATTCTCTGGTAGACCAGAGCACCACTTGGCTGGGTGTCAGAGGAAGAGGGACTCCTTTCATGCCCATATCCCCGGCCATCAGTATGAGGCTGGTTAGTGATCACAACTGTTTGTGATCTAAATGTGGCAGAGTGAGAGGCAGTGGGCACGAGTGGGCACAAGTGGGCAGAGAGGAGAGAGAACTGGAGGCAGATTTGGCAATACCTAGCTTAACTTCCTAAAGCCCTGGGATGACAGGAGACAGCCTGACTGGTTTCTTTTACCCTGCCATCTCCCATCCTGGGACCTGGGAAGAGTCTAACCTGTTCAGAATCTTTCAGTACTTGAAAGCAGCAGCAACAATGGGAACTCTAAGAGATTTTATAATGTATTTTATTCCTCTGGGATCCCAAATCCTCATATAGCATATATATTAATTTTCTATTGCTACCATAACATATTACCACATATGTAATGGTTGAAATATGACAAATAGATTAGCTTACACTTCTGCAGGTCAGAAGCCCAAAAGGAGTCTGCTGGACTGCATTTCTTCTAGAGGCTCTGGGGGAGAGCCTTGCTTTTCCCAGCATCTAGGGGCCCCTCGCTCCATTTTGAAAGTCAGCAGCAATATAGCATCTCCTCTCCTCTCTGATATCCTGCCTCCTTCTCATAAGGACCTTTGTTACATTGGGCCCACCTGAATGATCCAGTATAATCTCTGTAGCTCAAATGCCTTAATTTAATCATATGTAATTTTAAGCTGCAAAATACTTGATGTCATGTAAAGTAACACATTTGTAGGTCCTGGGGATTAGGATGTGGGTGTCTTTGGGGGCCACCAGTCAGCCTATTACAACACGTAAATCTGATTTTTCATATTCACATATCTAATCTTCAAACACATTTACAGAAATGTATATAAAAGTAGAGGGCTGCCTGCAGTGAGGCAGAAAGAGGTTTCATTAGAAAATAAAATAAGACCCGCTCCCATCATATTAAGAAACACTATTTAGTTGGTTGGTTTGTTTTTGTTTTTAAAAAATCTCTCATCTTTTTAAATAGAATGAGGAATCAGAAAACTGTAAGAGCAGGGGAGACACTGGGAAAAACAAAACTGCTACCCCATATTCTAAAACAGAGAGTGCATTATTAAGGTTACTTCTTGTCTTTTAGGTGTGAACAGAAAAAACAAAAACAAAAAAAACCAAAACCTAATTGAATAAAATCAAGGGATTTTTAACTAAATTTCCTCTGACATTTATGTATTTTTTTTGGAAGGCTTTTTGTTTCTTTGTGAAATTGAAAAGGCTTGTACTGAGGATAAAATTTGAATCTTGGACCCTAAAATATCTGATTATCAAATGTTTCCTTTCCTTCACTTAAGGAAGCTGCTGTGAGGACTATTTTCTGGGCTATGTGGTATTACTGGGTATTTATCAGAATAAAATTGCTGACCCTTTAATATCCAGAGGTGAAGATTTATGGTGAGCAAAAAGAAGTGTTCTCTTTAAGCATGGAGATGAAACCAAAGTTAAATTTTATTGCATTTAAGAAATTGTGAATGGGGTTCTTTAATATTTATTTAAATTTACAAGTATTACTTATATTTATATCTGGCTGCTTTACTAGATAGCTATGTCACCTCTTAAAAATAAGAAGAAAAAAAATGAGGAAGAGAAATAACTCCTTTGTCACTCACCCCTGTCACGATATTACTTCTGGGAGGCCGTCCTAAGGCATTAGCTGGAGACAGTGGAGCCTGCTTCTAGGCAAAATTCATTGGAATAGATAAAAGTCTCTGCAAACTTGAATCGATAAAGTGGCAGTAAATGTCAGATTGCATCCCACAGATAGGAATGCAAAGGAATTCTAAGTCCCCTTTTGGGATAGATAGAATTTACTGAATCTTCAAGATAATGTAATTACTTTAGGGAAAAATCTTTATAGGTAACCATGGTCATATATAAATCATACTTAAAAGAATAGATTTTATTTATTTGTTTGAGAGAGAGTGCACACACACGAGTGAGCAAGAATGAGTGAGCAGGGGGAGGGAGAGAGAGAGGGAAAGAATCCTAAGCAGCCTCTGAGCAAAGTGGTCCGAGGGACACAGGGCTGATCTCCATTACCTGAGACCATGACTGGAGCTGAACCCAAGAGTCCACGATGCCCACCAACCGACTGAGCCACTTAGGTGCCTCTATAAACCATACTTTTTTTTTTTTTTATAAATCATACTTTTTCCTGCCTTCACCATTTCTTCCCCTTTCCCTGCTTTATTAATCTAAACGATAATTATATGTTGGTTTGTGCAGCATTTCTTCTGTGTCAGACACAGAGCATTTCATATACAACATTTCATTTAATTCTTACAATGCCCCTGTAAAATGGGATTCTGTTATCCTCAGTTTATAGATGAGGAAACCAAATTTAAGTAATTTTTCCAAGGTCATACAGCAAGCAACTGTCAGAGCCAGCTGGAGCATGAATGTTTGACTCCAAATTCCACACCATTAACTACTGTACTTAATTTTGCATCTTTTATCAGGACACGATTTCTGAATTCCAGGTGGAACTTTTGCATTTTAGATATAAGTAAGGAATCTTAATGTCGTGGAATTACTGGCTAAACTGCCTTTGCTTCCCACTACCTAGATGCGAGACAAGAGGCCACCCCTTCTGGATCTGGAACAGGCTTCTTCCTCTCCATTATCTGTGAATAGGGCCTTCGAGGCAATAAATCACTCTGTGGTTTTTCTTCTCCCCTTCGGACCCACAGAGGCCCGCTTCACACTCTGTGAATTCCGTAGACATCAGCCAGCTTGTAGGCAGTGTAGCTGTCACTAAAGAAACGAAGTCATGTTACACTCTCTTTCAAAAGCAAACAAACCTGTGCAGCCCCATGAAGCACGGCAGTCAGATGGGGAGTGAGGGCAGCCCCCACGCCGTGAAAGTAGAGTCTGTACCAAGGAGAGGCAAGGCTGCTTTGGGGAGTTCACGGGGACATTCTAGGCTAACTTTGATTCCTTTTTCTGGGACCCTGTTTCCCCAAACCACCCTCTGCTACCCAATCAGATGAAGAGACTCTGGTGATTTGATATGCTTGGTTTGAGGTGCCAGGGATGCCTAGATGGCATGTATGACGCAGGACCACCACATGAGGTTGGGCTGTGGGGGTACACACAGGAGATCTCAGTCAGTGTACTGCCTGGTGTTCTTGTATAGAAATAAAACCAGGTTGGGATGCCTGGGTGGCTCAGTCGTTGAGCATCTGCCTTTGGCTCAGATCATGATCCCTAGGTCCTGGGATCGAGTCCTGCATTAGGCTTCCCATGAGGAGCCTGCTTCTCCCTCCGTCTATGTCTCTGCTTCTCTCTCTTAGTCTCTCATGAATAAATGAATAAAATCTTGGGAAAAAAAGAGAAATAAAACCAGGTTAAAACAAATCTGCAGGTCCTTCAGTGGCAGCACATAGATGGAACCAGGGGACCAACCATAGCCCCTGTGCTGAGAGGATGAATGACTCTAAAGATTGATTGTGCTGATGGGAGCTTCAGGTCCTAATGGGCACTGGCTACACCAACCCTTATCCCCTGGCTCTGCCTCCTTAACGTGCTGTCTAGGTACCTGGTTTCAAAGTTTGGCGCCTAGGAAAATGTACAAAATTCAGTACACACAAAATTGGTGTGCAGACCAAGATCTGAAAGCATGAGAAAAGAAGAGGAAAACCCTAGTCTTAAAGGCTCTCACATTCTCCCTGAGAACTATCAATTAATCCTTTTCCTCTTTATTTGTATTTTTATTTTTTTAGGCAGAGGGAGAAGCAGGCTCCCCATGGAGACCCCAATACAGTACTCCATCCCAGGACCTAGGGATCATGATCTGAGCCAAAGGCAGATGCTTAACCACTGAGCCACCCAGGGGTCCCTTTTCTCTCTTTTTTAAAAATGAAAAATTTTATTCTCTGTTCAGGAGCAAAGAATGTCACTTAATGGGTGACATTGAAAAAGAACAGCATTAGACACCAACAGTTCTTGGTGCTATGATTAGTAGTTGCTGCTGCTTGTCATAATACATCAGAAAAACAGCAACCCATCTGTTCCAAATTGATACAGCAAAGGCGCAGTAAGAAGTGTTTATCCAGATTCTGTGGGGAAGTGTCTGCATTTTATGGCATATTGACGTGTGTGCCCGCACAGCTAAAAGATGTCAGATGCCAGCTTTCTACCTAGTTGTGTATCATGTAACATCTGTCACCCTGATAGCTAAGAGTTTTGACAAGTGGGCTGTTTTAGCATGAAAATGTCCAAGAGGGAAGGATGTCTTCTGCTGAAACTTTAATGCCACTTCCAATCTACAACGCCACTTAAGATACACTGTACTGAGGATATAATAGGAAATGGAATCAAACCACCACTCCAATCCACAAAACAAATTGCTATTAACACCCTGTGTTGGCGTCTCCCAGGCACTTCGCACTAGCGGTAATTAGCAGCACATAATTGCTAATGACTAATTACCTTGGCCTGTGTAGACAACAGGAGAATCAAAGTAAACTATTGTCCAAAAAAGCCTGACTTAACAGATACATAGACAGTAAAACTCCAAGTTTTAATAGCTTTCATTAACTCCTGAGTTGGGGGGGGGGGAGTATTCGGGGAGTGGATGCAGGGAGGATGGGGAGGTGTGGGCAGGGAAGAGAAGGTATGTGAATCAATTATTATTTACACGTGAGGAGTTAGAAATGGGCAATTCTCAGCCTCCGTATGCTAATGTCTCAGCAAATACATTTTCCATTCTTAGAGGCTTACGAAGTTTCTGTATACATTCACTTGAAGGTCTGGTTCTCCTTTAGACTCTGTTTGTCAGGGGTGTGATACCTAAAACTTACTGCAGGAACATCTGGTATCCTTAATAAAACATGTCAGATAAATGGGTGACTTCTGGGCAGCATATGTGGCTATAAGAAGATATAAATAATTCACTTTTCTGGAAAAAAAAATCTATCAAGGTCAGAGAGATGACTCTTTATTACAAGGTGTAAATGAGGTGTCACAAGAACACGGGGCCATGCCTACCAAATTGCCCCTCACTGTGTCCTTGAGTGAGAAGCAGTCAGGACTCCAAGTATACAGGAGGGCTGAGGGACGCCGGTGGAGCTAGCAAAGCGGACTGGACGGCTCGTTCGGAAGTTGCATTGATGGGACAGAGTTTGGGCTTGCAGGTTTGTTTTGTTTTGGAAGATGACTTTGGGGAAAGGGAGGTTGTAGGGAACTAGAGTCCATCTCCCTTCTCTCCCTGCCCCCAGCCACCCCCCGGAACTGCCACGGAGGTGGGGGCGGGGGAGGAAAAGGGTTCTTTGAACATCTGTATTCCTGCTGGTTTCCCTCACTTCCCTGATGTAGCTGACTTTTCTTAGAGAAGCAGGAGGAGGGCTTGAACCTCTGTCAGTTATTCTCACCTACAGTTAAATGCCTATATTCAAACCCTGTTGATTGTTTTTATAGAACTGAGATGTATACCTTTCTGTTGAAAACTTAAAAGTTTAGCTTCACTTTTTTATACTATTTTCAATCCTTTAAAAGGAATAGAACCACCAGTGGTTCTATTGGGTTCTTTTTGGTTCTTCTTTGAAAACTCCTATATAATACCTTTCTCAATTCTATTCAAGCACCAGAAAAACTGAACAGCACACTTTTTACTAACTTAGAGTCTTCTCATTTAATTTTGACTACATGGTAAGAAGGGGAACTAAGATCTTAGACCTAAAATACTGCATTCTAATTCTAACTTCTCCACTCCAGACTCATCATAAAATATACACGTTTTATAACAGAGCACTACCAGAATTAGTGTGGGGTATCTCTTTTTTGAAAGCTAGTCTGTTTATATTTTCCATATACTATAACATGTCAACACTGTAATACTAAGTGATTCAGAATCATTTAAAAGTTCTGGCTATTTAAAATGCAACTCGATTCTGGCATGGCAACCAAACAGCTCTTCACTTCTAAGACTGTGGTTACAATAAAAGTAAGGAGATAAGTTAATATTCTTAGGCTCCTAAAAGTCAGAGATTACTCCAAAACCCTAATAGTTTAGGGATAAATGATCTTAAATATCCCTGTAGATGAATCTTTTTTTTAATCTTTTTTTAAAGATTTTATTTATTTATTCACGAAAGACACACACACACACACACACACACACACACACACAGAGAGAGAGAGAGAGAGAGAGAGGCAGAAAGAGCAGCAGGCTCCATGCAGGGAGCCCGATGTGGGACTCGATCCTAGGTCTCCAGGATCACGCCCTGGACCGAAAGTGGTGCTAAATCACTGAGCCATCCGGGCTGCCCCTTGTAGATGAATCTTATCACACACACATCACAAACACCAGTACCAAACAGAGATAGGATACTCTTTAAACATCTATTCACTGTTTATTTTTTTAAGTTTTTAAAAAAGTTTTATTTATTTATCTGACAGTATGAGTGCGCACAAGTAGGGGGAGCAGCAAACATGAGGAAGAAGCAGGCTCCCCATTGAGCAGGGAGCCCGACAAGGGGCTCAAGATGAGGATCATGACCCAAGCCAAAGGCAGATGCTCAACCACTGAACCACCCAGGTACTCCGGAAGCACAGTATTTTAAAGTTGGTTTTTCTTTTTTAGCTCTCGATCTTTTTTATTCCTACTCTTTTTCTGAATGTGAGGTATCTGGAAGTCTCAAGAAACAAAGCCTGGAAAATGAGGCCATCTTGCCAGCATGTTTCTTCAGTCATTAAAGTCTTGACAAGATTCAGGCTTGTCTTTAATTGTGTCAGTTTAAATTTTTCTAATTTTCTTCCCCTCTTGTGTCAGGAACATTTTGTGATTGGGAAGAAACTTTAGAAAATTATATGGTAAGATGCAATTTTTTTTAATTTTTTTTTTTTTTACATTTATTTATGATAGTCACACAGAGAGAGAGAGAGAGGCAGAGACACAGGCAGAGGGAGAAGCAGGCTCCATGCACCGGGAACCTGACGTGGGATTCGATCCAGGGTCTCCTGGATCGCACCCTGGGCCAAAGGCAGGCGCCAAACCGCTGCGCCACCCAGGGATCCCAAGATGCAATTTTTTAAAAAATAAATTGCTGTAAAATTGTCACTCAATTTGTATAGACAACAATCTTAAGTGTCCAGCTGTATTAGTCTCCTATTGCTGCTGTAACAAATTACCATACATTGGGTGGCCTAAAACAACATGTTATTATCTTATGGTTTTGGAGGTCAGAATTCTGAAATGGGTGTCAATGGGCCAAAGTAAAAAAATTGGCAGGAATGGATTTCATTTGGATGCTCTAGGGAGGTACAGATTTCCTTTTGCAGCTTTTAGTGGCTTACTCTCTTTGCTTTTTTTTTTTTTTTTTAAGATTTTATATTTCTTTATTCATGAGAGACACAGAAAGAGAGGCAGAGACACAGGTAGAGGGAGTAGAAGAAGGCTCCATGCAAGGGGCCTGATGTGGGACCCGATCCTGGGAATCCAGGATCATGCCCCGAGCCAGAGGCAGATGCTCAACTGCTGAGCCACCCAGGTGTCCCCTCTCTTTGCTTTTGATGCATGGTCCCTTCTTCCATCTTCAAAGTTAGCAATGGTGGGTCTCACATCAGATACTGACTCTTCTGTTTCCCCCTTTCACATTTAAGGGCCCCTGTGATTATACTACTCCCCACCCCCCCATAATCCAAGCTCATCAACCACTGCAAAGTCAGCAGATTAGCAATCTTAAATCCATGTGCTACTTCACTCCTCTTTGCCATGTAATGTAACATATTTACATGTTCCAGGAATTAGACACAGACATCATTAGAAGGCCATAATTCTGCCTACCACACCATCTTAAAACATCCATCTAAATATTATAAGGCTTGGAGTATTCTCTCTTTCAGTATTTATGCCTAACTGACCATTTACTCACTAAAGTTCTGGACTTGTTTTCCAAAGAATTTCACAGTCGGGGCCACTTCTTATTAGGGAACTGGCGGTAGAACTAAAGGGAAATGGATAAGGATCATCTAATTCCCCTGAGTTCACTGAAACACTCCAGGGAGAAGACTGAAAACGACAGACCAGAAGACTAAGAGTAAACATCATTGTCTACTCTGACTCATCCCATTGCTAGATATAAACTGAGCAAGTCATTAAATTTAATCCATTTTGACTTGATTCAAACAAGCAACAACAACAAAAACAACAAAAAAGGAGGGAATATTGGGGATGTCAAACTTGGAGACCCTGTGTGACTTCCTATCATGGAGAGGGAAATGAGACAAGTTTCAAAGGAGAAACTAACATAAGGCAAAGTAAGGTGATGTCCTAACAGATACACCACAGAGCAAAAGGGATACAAAGGAGGGAAGGGATATGTTTGAGGAGATGGGCTTCTGAGATGACTCTGATGGACGAACGGCCCAGGTTACACAGGATGAGGTGCCAAGCAGAGAGGTTAGAGGAGCAAAGATACCATTACTTGACTCCAAGTTTGACATTCTCCAATATTCTCTCCTTCTTTGGTTTTTATTCTTGTTGCATTGTTTCCCAACTGCAACAAACCTATCTAAATCAGGGTTTTATAACCTTGTTATGTTTTACGTTTGAGGCCGGATAATTATTTGTTGAGGGAGACTGTCATGTGCATTGTGCAATGCTTACCAGCATCTCTTGCCTCTACCCACTAGATACTTAACAGCACTCTCTGAACAGTCCCCTGCTGGGCACAACCCAAATATTGGGGATCTCCAAATATTTCCAAATGCTCCCTGAGGGGCAAAATTGTACTCCCTCACCCCTTTTGAGAGCCAGTGATCTAGATTTGCTCTTAATATTTATCTCAGATTATGATTTGGGACCAATGTAAGGCTAAATGCTAAATGAATCACAGCTAAATCAACATAGTTGACAGTGTTTAAAGGGCCTTGTTTCTTTAGATAGTGACTAGACGATTCAAGATTTAATGAGCAGAAGCTCTAACAATATGTAATTATTAACTGTGGGAAGTCAGCCAGTCCCAAGCACCCCTAATCTGGAGACACAGCCATTATGTGTAAAATAAAAGGCATAATGTTCCAAGGGGAGAGCCCACCTGGCTGCC
Organism: Nyctereutes procyonoides; assembly: GCF_905146905.1. Taxonomy (NCBI): domain Eukaryota; kingdom Metazoa; phylum Chordata; class Mammalia; order Carnivora; family Canidae; genus Nyctereutes; species Nyctereutes procyonoides. The sequence continues at coordinate 1,709,477 of NW_026575035.1, read as the reverse complement.
CTTCCCAAGGGATGGGTCTGATGAGCCCAAGAGGAGTTCTTGCCCCTTTTCATTCCTCACCCTCATATGGCAGCACCTTCTTAATTAGTGTCCCATCTCAAGCCACATAAATGTCATTTTTCTATATATTCTTTTACTTGGAAAAGCAAGTTGGAGATGTTTTAAAAGAATCATTGTTTTTCAGGGCATCTGAGTGGCTCAGTTGGTTAAGCATCTGCCTTCAGCTCAGGTCAGGATTTCAGGGTTCTGCTGCTCTCTCTTGCTCTCTCTCTCTCTCTCTCAAATAAATAAACAAAATCTTAAAAAAAAGAATAATTGTTTTTCATTACCAGTTGTTAATGTGTGCTCTCATTACCCTTACTTCATCCCCATTTATCACTTTGTCCTTTATCCCTTCAGTTAGTCCAAGGATGCTGATGATACCATCACTCATTTAGAAGTGAAATGACAGTCGGAGATGGGGTAAGATTAAGGAATGGGGTAGGAGCTGTAGCTACCTATTGAACAAATTACTTATTTGTTAAAAAAAATTATTTCTAAAACAAACAAATTATTCCAATTTAGTTCCCCTGTGGATACTCTGGGTGCTTCGTTCAAATTGCTTCCATCTCTTTCAGCAGCTCAAGTTTTTTACATCCCCCAGCTTTTGCATGCTTTGCCAGTACTGTAAGTGAAAGAGGACTGTCCTTTGGCAATGAAACTGCTAGCTGATAGGGAAAACAGGAACTACCCAAGAATCTTCATTTCCCCCAGGGTGGACAGTAGAGGACAACTGACTGGCGTGGGTGCACAAAAACCAGCTCATTGCCTTAAGGTGGGGCAAACTGTAGTGTAATTTATATTCCAGAGCTCCTCACAGGATCAGGCTGTCTGAGACTTAACTTGAAACGGCTCTTCTGCTTGGCTTCTTGCCTCTCCTTATCCTGTTTCTTCTATTTCCTTACTAGTTTCTTGTGGGATCATTTCCTTAAAAAAAAATTATTTGAACTCAAGTCCTTGGTTCAGGTCTGCCTCTTGGACAATCCAACTTACACTTTCTCCTAAAATTCCTTCACCAGAAATTTAAGATAAAGATTTGAGGGGCACCTGGCTAGCCCCATGTTGGGTGTAGAGCCTACTTAATTAATTAAGAAAGATTTGATCATGCCACTCTCCTGCTAAAGCTTCCGTAGATGTTCACCACCTACTTGATGCCTTCATGTGGCATTCAAGGCTGGCCCCTATTTACCTTTGCCTACCTCTCCAGCTGTAAGTCTCAACTCATTCCAATTTCCTACTCTATGGTTCAGAAATGTTGAACATCTTTGGTTTCCCATTCATCTCCTTGTCATCTCTTTGGTTTCTGGTGTTTCCATCATCTATGAAACTTCTAGCAGCCTCTCAGCCTGCACAGACCCTCCATGTGGGCTATGGATAGGTCTACTACCCTACTGATCACTTTCATTGCATTTACCACATACTTACTTCTCATTTGTCTACCCAACTAGACAGTGAGATCCCTAGAAGCAGAAAGCACGCCTTCATCATTTTAAAATCCCTACTGGCCAGCGCAATGCCTAACACATAGAAGGCTGTTGTTAAAGTTTCTGAATGAATTCACATAACCATATTTTTCCCTGCAGAGTAACCAGAGATATGAAGGTAATTATAGCAGCATGTACTTCAATTCTATCACATGGAAACTAGAAACCCACTCTTAAAATAATAAAAATGGCAAAGACTTTCAAAATATTTATGCTCCTGGCAGTCAAGGCATAACTACTACAGTGGTTGAACTGATTAGGCAAGGGTATTAAGGCTGCATCCTACAACATATACCTTGGGCTTTTTTGCTAAAAATTCTTGTACTCCATCTCAGATGATATAACTGGCTGGTCAGAGCCTTTATGTAACCCTTGTTTTTTTAGTGGCTTTGTTTACAAAGTATTTTTTTTTAACTTTGTGGTTCTTGTGGACTCCACAGGACTGCTCCCTGACCTACCTCCTGGATTAGGAACACAGTCTGCTAGCTCCACAGCAGCCACTCACCACCATGCCTCATTCCTTAGCTGGGTTGGCATAAGAGAAAATGCCACAGGAAAAACAACGGAGAGCTAAAATAAGCTCACTTGGTTTTATCCTGCCAGAAACTATTTGGGAGAATAATTCAACATCCATCAAATATGAAAATGTCAGAATTAGGAGAAAAAGAAGTGTATTTGTGACTTTTAAGGAAAAGTCACATCCCATAAATTGGAGAAGGGTGTTTGCAACATTCAGAAACTTGGCAATAGGATTTGTGGCATGGAGATCCAGGGTCATAGTGGGGTGAGAGGCCAGACATTCAGTTGAACAAGGGGAGGTTTCTCCTTTATGGTCCACATCTGGAAGATATCGAGCCAGAGCTGCACTGGGAGCACCCAGAGAATCACAACGAATGTGTCATTGGAAGTCTGATTGAGGGTCCTTTCCTGTTTTATGTTTCTCAAATTATGGCCTGTCTGCTACACTCCCATCGCCTCTTGCCAACTCAAAGACATTGTACTGGTAGTTACCCCTCCCCTTTCCCGCATCACTAATTCTCCCTCTCTCTTGGGTCATGCTCATCAGCATCAATCCTGTTATTTCTTTTTTGTCTCCCAAATCCTCTCTTATCCCTCCTTTTCCCTTTGGTTCCTGGGCCATTTCACTGCCCTCATTATAACAAGAGTCTTTTAAAAATGTTTTCTACACTGCTGTCTCCAATTACTTCCCTCACACACTTGGTTTAATTCTCTCCAATGAGGCTTTCCCCTCCCTTACTCCACCAAACTTGTTAAAGTTACTGTTGACCACCACATTGCCAAATCCAATGGTGAGCTCAGTCCTCAATTTACTTGATCTGTCAGCAGGATTTAGCACAGGTATTCACTCCCTTTTTTTAAAAACACTTTTCCCAGGGGTGCCTGGTGGCTCAGACAGTTAAGTATCTGCCTTTGGTTCAGGTCATGATCCCCGGGTCCTGGGATTGAGCCCCAAGGTGGGCATCCCGCTCAGTAGAGAGTCTGCTTTTCCCTTTTCAAACTCTAACCCTCTCCCTCCCCCTGCTCGTGTTCTCTCAAATGAATAAATAAAAAACTTAAAAAAAAATAAAAACACCTCCTCCCCAACAGTCTTCTAAGGAAAAAAAACGCACACTCTGGTTTTCCTCCTTGCTCATTGTCCTTCTCTCTCTATGCTGATTTCTCTTCCTCTCCTTGGCTTCTGGACATTGAAGTGCTACACGCTCAGTCCTTGGAACTCTTTTCTTTTCTCTCTCTACTCTCTTGGTGAATTCATCCAGTCTGGTGTTGTAAAAACCATAGGTATGGCAATGACTTCTAAACTTGTACGTTCAGTCTAGAATTTTCCTCTGAACTCTAGATTCATATCTGCCTACTCAATATCTCTACTTGGATGTCTAACATATATCTCAAATTTAACATGTCCTAATTGAATTCCTGGTCTTTCCCTAAAAACTCCCCCATAAGGTTTGCCCCATCTCAATGTTATCCTCACAGTTGCTCAGGCTTAATAACTTGGACTAGTGCCTGACTCCTCTCTTTTACTCACACCCCAAATACAATTCATGAGTGACTCCTATGTCTCTGTCTTCAACATCTACCCAAATTTGGTCACTTTTCACTATCTCTACTGCTGCCATTATGGTCTAACTACATCATCATCTCTCTCCTAGATTATTGCAATAACCTCCTAATTGGACTTCCTGCTTCTACCTACTTAAAAATGACATCAAACCACATTCCCATGCATTCCTTATCCTTCTTCCTTACTTTGTTTCTACCATTTGCTAACATTTAACTTAATAAGCGCGCACACACATACAGACCTATAGTTTACATACAATTCAAAACACTCATTTTAAGTGTGCCTTTTGATGGGTTTGACAAACTTATATACATGTAACTACTACCACAATGAAGATATAGAACATTTCTATCAGGTCAAAAGTTTCCTTTTGCCCCTTTCTTTGCAGTAAATTTATCTCCCCAACCCTGGCTCCAGGCAACAGCTGATGTGCTCTTTAATGCTGGGTTGGGTGTGGGAGAAAGAACAACATGTTTTATTCTAATGGGAAAGATCCAGTAGAGAAGAAAGATAGATCATGCAGATCACTGTAGATTATATTTGCCTTTCCTAGAATTTCATATAGATGGAATTGTTATAGTATATACTCTTTGTGTCTGGTATCTCTCATTCAGCATATTTTTTTGAGATTTATCCATATTATTGCATGTATCAGTGGTTCATTTTTATTTCTTGGTATATTCTATTTTAAGGATGTACCACAACTTATTTATTAATTCATCAGTTTATGGCCATTTGATTTGTTTCCAAGTCGAGACTCTTATAAGCTGAATAAACATTCTAGAATGTTTCTGTATAAAACTTTGCATGGTGGGCAGCCCTGGTGGCACAGTGGTTCAGCGCCGCCTTCAGCCCGGGGTATGATCCTGGAGACTTGGGATCGAGTCCCACGTCAGGCTCCCTGCATGGAGCCTGCTTCTCCCTCTGCCTGTGTCTCTGCCTCTCTCTTTCTCTGTGTCTGCCATGAATAAATAAATAAAAAATCTTTAAAATAAAATAAAATCTATAAAACTTTGCATGGGTATGTTCACATTTCTCTTGGGTAAAACCCTACAATTGCTGGGTCATATGGTAAGTATATACTTAACTTTGTAAGAAACTGCCAAACCATTTTCCAAAGTTATTGTACCATTTTACATTCTCACCAGTAACGTATGAGCATTCTAGTTGCTCTTACATCCTTGGTAACACTTGATATTTTCAGCCTTTTTAATTTTAGCTATAGTAGTAGGTGGGTAGTGGTATCTCCTTGTGGTTTAAATTTGCATTTCTCTATGACTAATAGTGTTAAGTGTCTCTTCATTTGCTTATCAGCCATCCATATATCTTCTTTGGTAAAGTATCAGTTCAAATCATTTGCCCATGATTTTAATTGGGTTATTGTTTCTTATTGAGTTGTAAGAATTCTCTATATATTCTGGACACATGTCCTTTGTCAGGTATTTGCACTATATACATTTTCTCCCAGTGCACAGATTGCTTTCATTTTCATGCTGGTGTCTCCTGAAGAAAAAACATTTAAAATTCTTTGGTGCAGTTCAACTATCAACTTTTTTTCTTTATTATTTGAGCTTTCTGTATCTCAAGAAATCCTTGCTTGCCTCAAAGTTGCAAAGATTTTCTCCCATAACATACTGTATATTTTCTTGTTTTATTCTGTCTCCCACAAAATTAAAAAAAAAATGCTACCAAGTGGTCTAAACTGCTAGAGAAATATTTCAGTCATACCCAACTGGATATGTCTATATTTTCCAAGATATAGCTTAGTTAGACCCTATTTTCTTAGTTTGCTGATGAATTTCTATGAGGAAACAATCTAGTGTAGTGGTTAAGAGCAAAGATATGCAAAATAGACAAAGCTGGAACTGAAATATGCAGCCTATGCATAGTGGCCATGATTGGGTAAGTCACTTCTCAGAGTCTCTTTCCTCATAGGCAAAATGGAAACAATGACAATTTTATGACATAATATACACAAAGCCCCTGACCCAATTCTGGGCACATGGACAGCATTCAATGAATGTTAGATGTCATTATTATTATTATTATTATTATTATTATTATTATTATAAATTTGAAACCTCTAATGTGAAGTTAGCCAACAGGATATGGTAAATAGTATTAATAAAACAGTCAGAAGTTAAAAGTATTGCTATTATTATTATAAAATTATTACAGAAGCATTTCCCAAATAGTAATGAGCCACACGTTTCACAGTTGGCAGTATGTTTTCCTAACAAAAATTTGGGGGTGTTTGTAATTTGTTAGAGCCATATGTCAACAGATTCCTTCCAAACTTCTAAGAATAGAATAACCTCAAATTATTTTTACCACAAAAGGGCCATCTAAAAATGTCTTGGCTGGTGCTGCTTCTGTTTCATAGTCAGGTCCTGAAGAGTTTCTGTGAATTTAATGTATTTGTATCAATTGTTTGTTCTCTTCTCATCCTTGACCATGCAGCCATTCATCAGTCACACACAAGGTTTTAGGACAGAATATAGATTTCTCTGCTGTATCTCTTTTCCCCTCACTTTCTCTGACAACACATTACTAACAGAAATTTGGTTCAGAACATTTGGGCGAGTCAGCAACATAGCTAAGTCTCCCACGTTACTCGTATATCATTTATAACTAATTTAGCTTGTCACATTTCAAATCCTGGAGTTGATATTTAATAAGCAATCTGGGCTCAAACAGCTTCATTTAATAAATAAATATTTGAAGCCAGCTACTCTGAAAGGACAGACTTTTTGGTTTCTTCTGATAAGTGCTATGCTGTATGCGTGAAAGTCTCTATTTGTTCTGTGGTGACTTTCCCAGAGGATGTAAACACAGTACTAGTTTTGATGTAAAGAGGTTGTGATGACCAAGGGGCTTTTGCTGTTTGTTTTAAAGCTGCATCATTTGGGCAGCAGTGCCCATTCTCCAGTGAAACATCATGAAAGCATGAAATGACTCATCCTTCATACTCTCGCTGATCTATTGGCTTCAATTCAAACCACACAAGATACATACAGTTTAGTTTTGACTGTTTATCACACAGATAAGTAGGATACAGCTAAACACTTATTTGATTTCTTACATTAGAATCATATCCCATCTCCTTATGTTTGCTCAGGGCAAAAATATTCCTTTTTCAGGGAAAGGAGAGCTGGTCCTTGGCACAACAGAATTTTTCTGCTTTCTGATCACTTTTCAAGTCATATAGAATATCTCTGGAAGTCAATGCATACTTTTGTTTTTGTTTCCCCTTCTTTAATTTTTTCCCCTTCTTTAATTTTATGTACAGTTTGCTCCCAAGAGCATCCAACTAAGATACAGTTGTGTCAAATGAAGCCCTCAGAGTCCTGACCAGTAGGGCAAAGGGAGCAGGCATCTTCTGACTAAACAGATGCTACTTTTCCGAAGCATGGGTGTAGTAGAGGATGTGGTATGGGGTGCTCCACCAAAGCCCACTGTCCAACTGTCCATGGCATATTAAAGCCTTATTCCCTTAACTGTATTCTATCTATAGTATACATGAATAATGGAACAGTGCCACTGATAGAATGGTCACTTAAGGTTATCAGTTTTATATATTTTAATATAAATGGGTTCCTGATAATTTCTTGTGAGTTGATGTCTATAGGAGAGGAGATACAGGAGAGAGGCAGAAAGAAATAGAAACCTAAAAGCATTGGGTATGAGAAGAGGATGGAGAAGGGCTATTGAAGGATAGGAAAGAAAAACGAGTGCCAAACCCCAAATCTTCATATGCTCCAATTTTTCTGATCATGAGAGTGGGGGTGCAGGGGCCCTTGTGGTGACCAGGCAGACAGCCTAAAGCAGTGGTTCTCTACTTCTACTATACATGAACCTCACCTAGAAGGTTCTAAAACAACCTAAGCCTGGACCCTACCACTCATCTCCAGCCGGGTGATTTCACTGATCTGGGATGGAGTCCAGGGATATAGTTTATAAAGTCCCCCAGTGTTTCTCAAATGCAGTGTGGGTTAAGAACTCCAATGTAAAGAGAACCTCAGGAGTCCCCAGCAGTGGGGAGTTCCATTTTGGTACCTTCTCTTAAGGAGCCTGGGGAAGTCCTCAGGACTATTCAGCAATGGAAGAAATCCCCACTTGTATCTTGTGGGAAGAGGAGGAGATGGTCTGTCATCACCCCTGGAAACTCCCTGGGGCCTTATGACTCTTCCTGGTCTCTCCACATAGATACTAGCCACGGAGTGCCTTCCTAAAGGGGCATGGCCAGCTGTTCATGCCCATTTTTTCACATTCTTTCAGGACCAAATTCCTTTGGAGATATTTACAATTAGCCTTTTCTCAAGTTAGATTTCAGACAAGTTGGTATGGATGGTTATAACATGATTTTCCAGTTTGGCATGCATCGAGGCCTACTTCCCCAACAGGAAGAAAAGCCTATGGGGTTTTATGGCACGTTTCTTAAGCACAATCATAATGTAGTTTACAAAAGCCATGGGTGTGGACAAAATATGTAGTAATATAATCCACTTTAAAATCAGATGCATGATTCTGAGCTTCTAGATTAGAACTAAAAAAAAAAAAAAACACCAAAAAACAAAACAAAAAACAAACTGCATATCTCTTTTGAGATCTTAGTAATAAGCACATAAACATGGAACACTTAGAAAACTATTCTGGCATAGTGAAAAACCACACTTGGTCTCAGTTTTCACATGCAAAAAATGGGAAAATTTGTTTATGAAAATTAGATAATTTGAGTGAGCATACTTCAGACACTCTAAATTACTCCTCAGAGTGAAATACTGTTAGAATCCAGTTGAAGTGTGTTTTTTAAGAATTGATTGCATTGAAAAATTATCACTTTATTTAGCCAGCTTCCAATTTCAGAAAGACATGGAATGTGAAAGTGCCTATATTAGGTCACACATATGTAAATTAAGATGTGTTACAAAGATCTTACATTGGTAAAGATTTTAAAGTTTTTTTTAAAAAGCTTTTCAGAAGTTTTGGTCATTTTGTCTCATTTGTTCCTTACAACCACTTAATAGAAAATAAATCCCTATTTCATTCATAAGTGCGTCAATATTTACAACACTTTTTGAGGTAAATGGTAGTGGTTTTAACAAGAACAAATGTGGAAACTAAGCCACCTTGGCACCATGCCCAAAGTCACATAACTTAGTAGAACTAGGACTTGAAACAACTCTTTTGATTTTATTAGAAAGAAACAATGCTTGTTTTTACTTTATTAAAAAATACATCATATCTTATGGGTAAATATGTTTTGTTAAGAATAATACCTGGTATGTATTGTTCAGGATTGTTTCCTGTGGGTTAGAGGACAAATAAGTTGTAAAAATGGATCATAAAGTCAGAGAATTAGATGGGACTTGATTATCTTGTCCAATCCCCTCAATTTTACTTTATCTTTTTTAAGATTGATTAGTTTTAGAGAGAGAGAATTCATGAATGCATGGGGGGCCAGGGAGGGGCAGAGGAGGAGGGGCAAAGGGGGAAGAAGGGAGAGAAGAGACAGGCAAACTCTGCTGAGCACAGACCCTGACGTGGGGCTTAATCCCAGGACCCTGACATCATGCCCTGAGCCAAAATCAAGAGTTGGATGCTTGACTGACTGAGCCACCTAGGTGCCCCTAATCCCATCATTTTAAAAATGGGGAAACCGAATCCACAGAGATTGAGATTTTTTTTTAATACAGAAATTTTCTGTCTTTATTTACTGTCTGAAATTTTATAGAGAACTGTTGGCATTTTTCAGAGATAAGGCAAAAAATTTCAATGGGTAGAGTTAATTAAGAATTTGCTTTAAAGAAGTTGACAATTTAAATGAATTCTACAAAGATTTTTAAAATTTTATACTTTTCGGGATCCCTGGGTGGCGCAGCGGTTTGGTGCCTGCCTTTGGCCCAGGGCGCGATCCTGGAGACCCGGGATCGAATCCCACGTCGGGCTCCCGGTGCATGGAGCCTGCTTCTCCCTCTGCCTGTGTCTCTGCCTCTCTCTCTCTCCCTCTGTGACTATCATAAATAAATAAAAAAATTTAAAAAAATTTATACTTTTCTAATATTGTGTCATAGTGACACTAGTATTGGTGATTTTAAAGGTGAGCAAGTGATGATAATGGCTAACTGCCCAGATAGGTTAGATTCATTTTGGAGCCAGTAAAGTAGAACAAAGATCTCCATGGAGCAATGGTTTTAGGGTGAACAGACATGACAGGATATAATTATATACAAAACACATCAGATCCCAAAGATAAAGTTGTAGAAAGGAAGAGTCTGTATTTGGGGAAAAATCAAACACAGTAGCATTTAATGCTTTCCTGTAGAACCCAGGTGGAAGGGTGTGTCTGTGCACTTGCATCTAGCCACAGGCAGGGGCAAGTAGGTTAGCATAAATTTTAGTTGTAGAGCTATAGGCTCAAGGTCACATAGGCTAGTGTCATTCATGAATATAATAGGCAGCAAGAGTTATGGTGCCAGGGCAAGCAAGTCTGATGGCATACAAGGTGAGCTTCCAGGGAGTTGTAACTCTGCCAGGATTCTCCTGAACACTGGGGTTTTCTAGATGCAATATCAGATAAGAGTTACTGCATTGATTCTGTTTTGTTCCTTGAAAGATCTTGACTTCCTACACTGGTGATTCTCAACCATGCGGTGTTTAACAACAACAACAACAACAACAACAACAACAACAAAAACCAACCCTGATGGTTGGGCCATACTCCCAGAGATTCTGATTTAATTAAAATGGGTGGAGCTTAGATAGTGATATATTTTTACCTGCTCAGTGATTTTGAGGTATGGCTATGGTTGAGACTTGCTGGATTAAATGATGAGGAACCCTTTTTGACTGGAGCTCTTCTGGGGGAAAAGAGACTGCCTTCCTCTACCCAAGAGTTACCACATCACTGCCTAATGGTGGTACCATACTCCCTGAGAGGATGTAGGGTTCAGTTGGGATGGGGGCTAATGTGGCACCTGTATACTCTAAGTTGACTCCCCTGCGGTGGGTAGTTCAGCTGTGAAGGTTCAGCTGTGAAGACCCTGATATGTCATCAGAGTTCTCATCATTAGAGAGAAACATCCTCCAAAACCAGAAGAGAAAAGTATTTTTAGATCAGTTCTTAAAAGGAAGACTTCTCAGGTCAAATTTCTATTCTGTGTCTGGCCTAGATGTAACCATCAGGAAATAGTTGTCAGATCAGGTCAAAGAGGTTTTGTACTGCCTAAAAAGAACTGGGTATTATATGCCAGCAAGTTAATGACTGAAACCAGCCTGTCTCCTCAGGGCACACAGCCTTATCCCACGGCCCCTTGTGGCTAAGCTTATGTAGAAAACACTATTTCAATGTTAGAATGAGAACTGAGAAGGCAGATGATTTCTCTGAATTTGTAAGAATGAAGCAATTCCTCACCCTCTTCACCCATAAGCAGGAAATGAGTTTCTTTTTTTTTATTTCCTATGACAAGATGTGTTCCTTATCATGACAATACCATCAACTTTGGTATTGTAAGCAATAACTCATATTAACCAATTATTTTTCCCTTTAATACTTAAGTGTAAATGTTTTTCTTTTGTTTATCTTTGCATTAAAAATAAACCGCATGTTTCATCAAGCAAGCTTATATAATGGAGAAAAGCAAAATGAAAAGTAGGAGTAATCTTACTATTCAGATAATCACATTACTATTTTGGCTTGGGTTTTGTTTTTTTTTCCTTCAGGTTTTTTTGTTTTTGTATTTTAATTTCAAGGAAAACATATTAATTCTTGGAAGGGGAACTGACAAGAACAAGGCAAGACCCAATCCCAAAAGGGAACTAGAGTAATTAAAAGATTCTAAAAAAGGAAATTAATAAGGGATCAAGTCAAAAGCTCAATTTTTAAGAACTATAGTAATCAAACTTGGGTCCTATGAGAGACTGATCTGAACCACTGAGTGTTAGTCTAGAGGCTAAGAGATATTTAATTTCTGAGATTAGAATGGGTTCTGGAAACTGGGATCAGGAGGGAATTTATGTCTCCATCTCTGGGGTGCTACAGAGTTTGGGGAACAAGCTGGGTCAAATAAGTATTTTCTTTTGTATTACATCACGGTCATTTCTCCCTTTGAAATATCTCTTACAACTATCCTTCTCTACTTACCTTAAGCAAATGCAACCTGGTTGTCTTCTCTGAAAAATTTCCTTCCTCTGGATGACTTTACATACTTCTGTGGGGTGGGGTGGGGGTTGGGGTCTCTCTAATCTCCGTTTGACATCTTTCCCCTCCTTGGAAATAAAAACTGGCTCTAGTTGTCTAATGAGGTCAGTTCCAAACTTCTCTCCCTTGCTTCTACAGGTCTCTGTAACTTAGCATGAACCTATTTATTCAGCTTTGTTTTTTATATCATATTCTCATCCTCTCTCACTCAACAATGTACTAATTGTTCTCAAAATGCATCATTCTCATTACTGTTATCCCTGCCCTCATCTCCATATTATCATCTTGTCTGGAAGGTCCTACCTCCTTCTTCCTTCTGTCTCTTTATTGCCAATCCTTCAAGGCCTGGATCTAGTCACAGCTCCTTTCCAGTACCTCCTTCGATTATCCAAATCCACAATAATTTTATGTTTTCTTAGACCTACAACACCAATCATAATTTACCATTACTTACCTACGACCTTGTACTAGTCACCCTTTCATTTTTGTTATCTGTCCCTCATCAACTTGACTGCAAGCACATTAGAAATGAAACCTACAGCTTGATCTTTTCTCATATAGTATATAGGGCTGAATTTGTATAAATACATACATAAATCCTTAGCTTATTAGGTAGGAAATTGAGATTATATATAGAAAAATTTAATATTCAAACTCTATTACTACAAACTTTCCTAGGATTTTAAAAGAAATTATGTTTTTCTTTTTCCAGTTACTAAAATAGTTTTCTTATTTATATATCATAATACAGCAAATGCAATATAACGCATGTATATTAGACAACAAAATGCATCACTAATAAAACTTAGGAAGGACTGTGATTTACAGGTCTAATAATCAAACTTAAATATTTTACCTCTCTTTTTCATACTCATCAATGGCACTGAAACAGATTTGTTCAAAATAATCCTAGTGTAGATGTGAATTTATCATCATCATGATGACTTTATGAACTCAAGGGTAAGAAGTCATATTCTTTATATAAGATCATTTAGCTAATACTATTTTATCTATGTTTAACGTCCATAGTTATACTGGAATTTTATATTTAGAAAAAATAGAATCTTGAACAACCCATGTTTAAAGAAAATATAAAATAGTAATGATTATAAAATTAAATGAATAATGAAATCCCAAGCCCAGCCATTAGAAAATACTAGCATACATAAGAAATATCATGCAGGTACCATTTCCTTCTGGAAGACAGAAATACACAGTATTTATTATTCACTTGAATAGTGTTTTCCAAAGTTGAATATTTATGGTTGTTTACTGGTTGTAAAATTAATAAACATTTACAGGAGGAAAAATTAAGAAAATACTAAAGTATATGCTGTGGGCTGACTTGTGCTGCTACTCCTCACTCCCCAAATTCATACATTGAAGTCCTAACCTTAGTACCTCAGGTGACTGCATTTGGACATAAAGTCTTTAAAGAGATTATTAAGTTAAATAAGGCCTTTAGGAAAGGCCCTAATTCAACCTGACTGATGTCTTTATAAGAAGAGATTAGGAGATAACCCATAGACCTAGGGATTCTTGTGTGAGGACAGGGAGAAGGTGGTCACCTGCAAAGCAAGGAGAGAGGACTCAAAAGAAATCAAACTTCCTGACACCTTTGTCCTTGAACTTCTAACCTTTAGAATTGTGAGAAATCTCCATTGTTTAAGGCACCCAATCTGTGGTATTTTGTTATAGCAGTGCTAGCAAACTAACATAGTATAAAAGTAGGAAAGTTAAATTTTTCTTGTTAATTCCACCCTCAGAATAAAACAAAATACTTCTAAGAGTTTAATATGTCCTTTCAGTGCTCCCTAACATAAATGGGTTCATACTATATATAAAGTTCTGTAACATTAATTTTTTAAAAGATTTTATTTATTTATTAGAGACAGAGAGAGAGCATGAGCATGAGCATAAGCAGGGGAAATGGCAGAGGGAGAAGAAGAAGCAGTCTCCCTGCCTATTAGGAAGCCCAATGAATTGGAGCTTCATCCCAGGACCCTGAGATGATGACCTAAGTTGAAGGCAACCGCTCAACCAACTGAGCCACCCAGGCGCCCCTTATGTAACATTTATGATGGACATTTTCTCATGTAATATATGCAAATATACAACGTCCTTCTTTATAGGCTTATAGTCTTGCATTGAATTTAACCAATCCCTGGCATTAGACATTTGTTTGTTTTTTTAAAGATTTTATTTATTCATGAGAGACAGAGAGAGAGAGAGAGGCAGAGACATAAGCAGAGGGAGAAGCAGACTCCATGTAGGGGGTGCAAGGTGGGACCCAATCCTAGGACTCCAGGATCATGCCCGGAGCTGGAAGGCAGATGTTTAACCGCTGGGCCACCCAGGCATCCCTAGACATTTGTTTGATTCATAGTATTCCAAGGTCTTTAATTCTTTTTAACCATTCAGTTTTCTTGTTTTGTCTCTGCAATAGTATAAACACTGCACAAAGAATTTAATTGTTCTAATTTTTTATTATAATGCCATTTCTTAAATTTATATTTAAAGTTAAATTCAGATTTACATATAAGTTGATGTGTTGAAATTATTCATTTGAGAGCTTATTTATTCCAAATTTTAACTTAAATTCCAATTAGTTTATCATACAGTGTATATTAGTTTCAGGTGAGAATATAGTTACCCTTACGACCACATCTATATGCTCTTGACAAGAGCATCATAATTTTAAGAAATTATGAACATAATTTCATAATCATAAGAAGTATGATTTTAAAATTTTTCTCCTGGTTATTTATTCATTGAAAATAATCACAGAAATAAGCAAGATCTCAAAGAAAAGTCACCCATAAACTTAACATTCACAGATAACCACTCACAACATAAGGATCTCTACCCTTTCAAATTTTGTTTACCTATATGATTTAAAAGGATAATTTATATGTATGTATTTCTCAAGATTGAATGGTAAAATATTCCTTTGTTCCTATTGCAGCCAATGATGAGATCATGAATGATCATGGATAAAAAAAAAAAAAACAAAAACAATTTTGCTTTGGAATATATACCTGGAACTGAATGTCTTAGAAAAATGTGCAATTGGGAATGCTGCTCTTATCTGTTCCTGTAAAGCCCTTGGATTCCATCTGTTTTTCAGTAATGAAAACATCTACAATCCTGGCAGGTGAGCCACATAAGGCATTGGTAAAGACAAGGTTTGGTAGAAGAGCAGAGGCAGCCAAGAGATGCATGAGCTCATCTGCAACTATAGGAGAGAAGCTGGTTTACTGCCTTTCCACATCCTCTGAGGAGGTGGGAGCTGTGCCTTTCTTTCCCAGCAAGGAAGAAAAAGGACAATACTGTGATTTCTAGTCCTAAATCCCCTCTCTCATTCCCTTGGAAAGATGGATTGGAATGAACTCAAACTTTCATTTAAAGTACACATAGCACTTTGAAAGAGAATAAATGGTAACTTGTAATTTAAAGTAGGTGGCCTGATCCTAAAACTTACTTTCTATGTAAGTAAACTGAGGAACATGGGCCAGGTGATTTATAAAGTTATTCCTGGCTCAAGCTACAAAATTCTAAGACTGTAATCCTTACCTATTTGAACATTGCTGTCAGATCGCAAAGCAAGCCTTTGATAAACATTTGTTGAGTTAAATTAAACAGGGACAGAAAAGATTAGTCAACTAGATTAATTATTTTGTAAAAAATTAAATTGAGACTCTGTATAGATTACTGAAAAAAAGCAAATTCCACTGTGGCAGGATGTCTGGTAATTATTTTGCTTTTAATTAGTCCTAAGTTGATGATTTCCAAAAAGTTGACTGGTATTAGAATTAGAGCTGCAAATACAATCAGAATGAGGAAATAAATAGTAAGGTTTATTCTAACTAGACACTGAGTTATGGCAAATCAGGACAAAATTCACTGCATGTATTCAGGAAAGATGGAAGGGCACCCAATGGATAAAAGGGAATAGCCCTGTGTTTATAACTCATCTCACACTTGCTTATCATCAAAGCAGAACTAGTAGGAATTCTTCTCCCACACACTAACATCTTGTTCTGCATGCTGCCCTTTGATGACTTCTTGCCCTTAAGACTGTCAGTTAACCAGGCTTCCTCTCTCTAAACACATTGGAGGTAGTCCTGGGTAACCCAAACCCTGGAATTTGTTCCAGGTCACCCACACCTCAACTGAAATGAAAGAGAACTGAAGGCACTGGCACTGAATATCATGAGTGAACTCACTGGAGGCTTTAGCCACATGAACACTCAGACTGATTGAAATTTGAATATCCTCAATGATATATTCAAATACTCTTATATTGTGTCTTTAAAGAGTGTGCCAAAAGGAAGACTTAAGTAGTTACAGAATCTAAAAAACTGATGTCTCCAAACATTTAACTCAATCATCTGAAGTTAATTTCTTTTTTAAGTTTAAAAGAAACTGGAGGGTTGTCTCAATGCTTTATTTTCTTTATTTTTTTAAATTGGAGTTCAATTTACCCAACATATAGCATAGTACCCAGTGCTCATCCCGTCAAGTGCCCCCTTCAGTGCCCGTCACCCCATCACCCGAACCACTCACCCACCTCTCCTTCCACCAACCCTAGTTCGTTTCCCAGAGTTAGGAGTCTCTCATGTTTTGTCTCCCTCACTGATATTTTACACTCCTTTTCTCTCCTTTCTCTTTTATTCCCTTTCCCTTTTTGTATTCCCCAAATGAATGAGACCATATAATGTTTGTGCTTCTCCGATTGACTTACTTCACTCAGCATAATACCTTCCAGTTCTACCCATGTCGAAGAAAATGGTGGGTATTCATCATTTCTAAAGGCTGAGGAATATTCCATTGTATATATAGACCACATCTTCTTTATCTACTCATCTTTCGATGGGCACCAAGGCTCCTTCCACAGTTGGGCTATTGTGGACATTGCTGCTATAAACACTGGGGTGCAGGTGTCCTGCCGTTTCACTGTATCTGTATCTTTGGGGCATATCCCCAGCAGTGCAATTGCTGGGTCATAGAGCAGTTCTATTTTTAACTCTTTGAGAAACCTCCACACAGGTTTCCAGAGTGGTTGCACCAGTTCACATTCCCACCAACAGGGCAAGAGGGTTTCCCTTTCTCCACATCCTCTCCAACATTGGTTGTTTCCTGTCTTGTTAATTTTCCCCATTCTCACTTGAAGTGGTATCTCATTGTGGTTTTGATTTGTATTTTCCTGATGGCCAGTGATGCGGAGCATTTTCTCATTTGCTTTTTGGCCATGTCTATGTCTTCCTCTGTGAAATTTCCGTTCATGTCTTTTGCCCATTTCATGATTGGATTGTTTGTTTCTTGGGTGTTGAGTTTAATAAGTTCTTTATAGATCTTGAATACTAGCCCTTTATCTGATAGGTCATTTGCAAATACCTTCTCCCATTCTGTAGGTTGTCTTTTAGTTTTGTTGACTGTTTCTTTTGCTGTGCAGAAGCTTTTTATCTTGATTAGGTCCCAATAATTCATTTTTGCTTTTGTTTCCCTTGCCTTCATAGATGTATCTTGCAAGAAGTTGCTGTGGCCAAGTTTCTTTGCATGCCTGGCATCAACCTGTCTAACTTAGTATCTCAAATACTCATAGGACATAAGACCTTAAGAACATGAACACCAGCCACTGTTATCAGTTCAACTCTCAGTTTAAGATACCCTGCATCTTACCAAGCACTTACAGTTGTGAGGTAGCTCCTGGTTCTTTAATCTTTGAAAAGATTTGTGATTATTTGTAGGTGGTATATATGTGAGTAGTCACACAAATGAATATGTGAAATTTGCATCTTTAGAAAATGTGTACTTTGTTGTCAAGCATGTCATAGCAAACTAGCACAGTTATCACAAGAACGCCCATGAGATTCCTTCATAAAAACAAAACAAAACAAAACAAAATAAAAAAACAGAAAACCTATTACATTCTACCTATTACCATGGGATGTTCTGTCTGCCTGTGCCAGACTATTTGAAAAACAGGACTGAAATCACACTAAAGTAGATCTCATCTACCAATGGGACATTGCCAGTCCAATGAATACAATGTGTACCCGTGTTACGTAGTCTGACGTCAGTCACTAAGGCAATTCCTGTAAATTATATTTACATTAACTCTTAGAGAAGTCTATTAACGTGCTTCCTATTGTAACTCTGTAGGATTTCCAGACGGTGCCAAGTGGGTCATCTGAATTCACGTGCTGAGTGTACAGAGTCTTTGAGGTGCTCTCACACAGTTGACTGTCTGCCTGTGGGGAACTTTTTTAGAATGCGTACTGTTCACACTCTAGGAAGCTCTCTGCAACCAAGGTCATACTGTCTGTCTCCCCCACCAGACTGTAAGTGATATGTGTTCAGAGACTATAGCCTCAGCTTCTTGGCCTGGCACTTATATCCACTCAATGAATGTTAGTTGAATAAATAATTATATCTACAAGCAAGAATAATTAGCAAATTTGTTAATAGTTCATTTATATTTTCCTCTCAAGTTAGAATTAATATGTTCTGCTGCTAAAAAAGGCATTAGTGTTTAAGATGAAGACTATTTTTTTCCTAAAGATAAATGAATAAATAAATATCCTTCTTAGGGCTATTGTATAGTACAGTATACAACTCATCTTGGGTTCAATAAATTTTTATTGACTTAAATGGACTTAGCCACTCTATATATTATAAAGATCCATCCAGATGACAATAATTTTATTCTGTGGAGTACTCTCAAACTAAAATTATACAGGAAAATTATTTAAAGTAATATAATATCTGAAGTGCCTAGAAAAATGCTTGGCATCTATCAAGGACTCAATACATATTAATTCTTTCCCTCACACATATTTTAAAAGGATAATAAAAACTCTAACTCCAGAGCTTGGTGGAAAATATAAAATTAATTTTAATAAAAGACAAATGGCAAAAAAGAAAAGGTCATTATCATTCTTTGACCTAGCAAAGGAGTTCAACTATCTCATCAGAATTTTAAAATGTTACCCTGCCCTTCTCATATTTCTTGGCATCATAAAGAAAATACATCGAAATTGAAGTTGCCAGATAAAATACAAAACAACTAGTGAAATTTGAATTTCAGATAAACAACAAATAGTTTTTTAGCATAAGTATGTCTCATGTTCTAAATATCATAAATATTTAATATTACATAGGACATACTTATGTAAAAACTATTTGTTGTTTATCTGAAATTCAACTTTAACTGGGCACCCTTTATTTTTATTTACTAAATGTGGCAACCCTATTCTAATAGCAACGAGTGCCAACAATTTGAAAAACAGTAATATTTTGGTGAATGATTTGCAGTCAACCAATTTAAAGTTTTTAAGCTAACTTTTTCTTCATCCTAAACCTATAGTTAGCTTGCATAATGGCACTGTGATTTCACCTTCTTTAAAAAACGTTCTAGAATCAAAATGTCTATTTTGACTCTCCATGGTCACCAGAATGTGGCTTGCAAAAAGGGAACAGTTGTTAGTCCTGGCTAAAAGCCAGACATTTGGTGTAGAATTATCAGTTGCTTATTCTACTAGAAGTTTCAGTGGAAGCTTGTAAAGCAGGTTTTCCTTATTGGTTTGGATCAAGTAGCCAGGAGACCATTTACATAGCTGTTTATTTTCATTGCATAGTGAAGAGCCCAAGCATTCACACTGAAGAAGACAAGGGCAAAGCTTGATAAGCAGTGTGGCTATGGGATAATAACCAGCTTGTGACCTCCCTAGTGAGCTGTGGGTCGCAGAGCAGAGGAGCCGTGAGCCAAGTTTGGATGGAGGTCTTGGCAGGGTACCACCAACAAAGAAAGAAAAACCAGAAGTTTTACTAAATTGGTCTTTTTATGGATACTTTTTCCCTTCATTTATTCACTGCTCTCAAGCAACCATATAAATCATCTCGTGCCCGAAATCTAAAATTCCAAAGAGTTGGTAGGTGAGCAGCTGTGGGAGGCTGAGGCCTCTTGCCAACATAAAACTCTGAGGACATTCCGGGTCTTTAGCCAGCTCTCAAAAGCCCTCTTTCCTTTCTTCTCTGAGCCCTAGGGATTGGCCAGCCTGTTTCCTTTCCACTGTTACCACCTGTTATTTCCAACTGTGTTTATCTCCTCCCTTGGTACAGTGTGGGACACAAGACAGCCTCACAACTTCTGGCCTACCTTGTTCATACCAACTGCCATTTACTGACTGCTCACTGTGTATCAAGCCCTCTACTGTGCACTTTAGATCATAGTATTGTTTAACTTTCACTGCAATCTTGAGACAGGCAATGTTGTCTCCTGTCTTACAGATGAGGAAATGAAATTCTTAGAGGTCAAAATACCTACCAAAACCATGAGTAGTGAAGATGTTTTGAACACATTCAGTTATCTCAGTTCAGTTCCTGAGACAAGCAATGTCCCTGTCTAAGTGACACTGCCAGTAAGACCATAAGAAATGGGCTTTCCCTAACACCGTACTAAGTCTTCTTACAGGAAAATATAGAGACCACAGTGGTGATAAAAGTGGATCTTTGAGGCTTAATGAAACTTTCTGAGGTGAGATGAGGAGATAGATAAGAGATCTGGTGAAGAAGTGGTTTTCTAACTTTGATGTATGTAAGAATCATCCAGAGGGCTTATTAAAACACAGAAGAAAATATTTAAGTGTTAAAAAACAGAGAGAGAACCATAAAATTACTAACATAGGTGAACTTCTATTCCTATAGAGCTTTAAATTGACACAGCAATGCTATGAACATTTAAAACACTTGATGGGGAGGTAGTTATTTTATCCTGTTGAATTTTCCATCTGGAATTATACAGCAAAACACTTTGAAAATAACATAATATGTGAAAGTGCCAAGGAAAATGCCTAACATCTTGCTAAATATAACTGAAACTCTAGAGAAAATAAGAGAAAAGATGGATTATTTGATTTCATAAAATAATTTTTAAGGTCTGTATGGCATGTAAATAACACAAACAAAAAAGATAAATGATAAATTTTGGTACAAATAAATACAGTAAAAACCATATATGTTACGGTATGTCCATTCAATGGAAAAATAGGCCATTGTAAAAAAGAATGTAAAGACTCCTTTGTCCTAATATAAAAAGATTCCCAAGAAATGTCAATAAATGAAATACATAAATCTGTAGTTGTCTGTAATAGAGAAATTGGAAAACTGGGAAGGCAGGAAACAGGATTAATACAAATAATTTTTACCATATATCTTTGTACATTTTTTGAGTTTTGAATCACATGAATATACTATTTCCTCAAAAAATAAAATAATTAAGAAGCCATACAAACAGCTAAAAAAACTTACATAGTTCCCAAGGCCCTAACTTTGGAGATTCTGATTCCACAAGCATAGCTCAAAGATCTACCTTTTTTATAAGCTTCCCCTGGTGATCCTGATGTAGATGGTCCAATGAAGATCACACTTTAAGAAGCATAGGTATAAAGGCTAGATACTGACTAGGACACCAAAGCAGAATTCAGAGAGGTAGCAAAAGGGGCAAGAGGGTGTCACAAGAAGCCATTCTTCCAACTTCCCTTTTCCTTTGATACTTTGATCTTGCCATCATAGATCTGACTGTCTAGGCATTCAGGTGAGGCAAATAATTTTGACCATGTGCAGGTAGCTGCAGATAACAGGAAGGGGAGGAAGAAGAAATTCCAAGCTGATTAAGTAGGGGGAAAACAATTTCTATGGCCACCTAGCGATCCAAATACCATTTTGGGTGACTGTATCTATGGAAATTGAGGCTTACTGGAAGTTTGATGTATTTATTGTTTAAAAGTAGGCTCCATGCCCAGCGTGGGACGCAACACAGGGCTTGAACCCATAATTCTGAGATCAAGATCTGGGCTGAGATCAAGAGTTGGACATTTAACCAAATAAGCCACCCAGGTGACCTGGAGATTTGCCTTTTTTAACACAATGTTTAACAATAGTTGTAAGTGCCCTTCTTTTACTATGATTCCAGTCTATCCCTCCCTATTGTTCTTGATCTTTTTTTCCTTTGTTTATAAAATCAGTGGAGAACCTGTCATGAAAACATACACAGACACACACACAACTCCCTCTGTCTAGACTGGTGCCTTCCCTCACAATACACTTAAAAGATTTTATTTATCTGAGCGAGAGAGAAAGAGAGAGCATGAGGAGGGGTTGAGGGGCAGAGGGAGAAGCAGACTCTCTGCTGAACAGGGAGCTGAATGAGGGGATCATGACCTGAGCCAAAGGCAGACACTTAACCAACTGAGCCACCCAGGCACCTCACAATACACTTTATCTAACATGGATTGTCAGTTGTCATAACTGAACATTGAATTTTCCTTTCTCCAGTGAGAACTTGGCAATACACATTGTTTAGAACCTGGGTGTGTGTGGTGGCAGCTGCGATAGTAAGAAGTGCTGTGGAAGACACACGGTCTGCCCATCAGCATAAGAGATTCCATTTAGCTGTCTTCCCCTATTTTTTCATCTCATCCATCCAGTCCTTTATTTCTCTCTTCCACGGATATTTATTACACCTACACTAGTTGCTGGGTACACAAAGAGTTAGAAGTAAGACATGGCTCCAGTTATTAGAGAGTTAGGCGGTGAAGTTGTGATTCAAACCCAGTTGTGGCTTGCTGCAGTAATGGGAGGCAGGAATGTAAAAAAAGAAATGCAGAGGAGAGTAGTCATGTTTTGAATGTAGTCTGCCCAAGCCACGTATATGGTAATGGTGGAGGCACAGAGAGGTGGCAATGTTCTGGCAGGGAGATGGGTGAGGTGAGATCAGAGAAGGCTTTAGGAGGAAAGTGCCCCTTGACCTAATTTAATTTTATTACTCCAGCTAGAATTCAGTCTTGTTCTCTTTATGAGGATGTGAGGTGCTTTTTTTGTTGTTTTATGTTTTTGGCCAAAAAAATCCTCCTTCCTCTCATAGATACTATGAGATTGCTTTTAGTGCCCCATGGCATAATAATAATCATGGTCCTTTTAATTTCCTGGTTCTTCATCCTACAGCATGAGAGCTGTAAGATCTGTTGACAGTCCAAGAGCCAGCTTCTTACAATACAACAAAAACTTGAACAACGTTCTTTGCAAACCTCAATATTTTACAGCCTGCCATAAATCTGTGACAAAATTGGTTTATAACACAAAGAGGGTCTTAAAGGAAATGTTCCTTCTTTTCTTTCTACATGTGTTTAAAACATTCCAATAAATAATTTTGAATATTAGGGCAGCCCCGATGGCGCAGTGGTTTGGCGCTGCCTTTGGCCCGGGGTGTGATCCTGGAGACCCGGGATCGAGTCCCACATTGGGCACCCTGCATAGAGCCTGCTTCTCCCTCTGCCTGTGTCTCTGCCTCTCTTTCTCTCTCTTTCTCTCATGAATAAATAAAATCTTAAAAATTTTTTTTTTGAAAATTATACATTATTCACAGAAATAGAAGCGCAATCACAAAGAGATCTAACTAGTAGATAAAGATGATACTGGTATAAGAAAATCTATGTAGATTTCCTGCCCAGAAGCTAAATTTTATGTGTGGTAGTACACACATGCTTTTACCAGTTTGCTCTAAAAATCAAACATTTTCAGAGGAAAAAAGAGAGAAGAAACCTAGTTTTATTACCAGCCTTCTTTATGATTAGAATGTTCATTCTCTATCTTATTTAACCCTCATCACAATCTTTTGGTGTAAACTATATTTTTCTGGACTTTTCCTCTGATCCTGAAAACCTCACACACCCTCTCAGGACAATTTCTAGTTAATTACTTAAAAGCAAAACAAAACAACTGGTTGTTTGTAAGTGATTTAGGTAAGAGTGAAGTAACAGATTTTTACTCTTTTATACATTCTTTCTGGACTTAGCTCTGCAATAGCAAAATCACAAAAAGTACAGCTATCGAACAATATAAAAAAATCTAGCAGATGATAATTCACCAGTGTCTTAGAAAATGACACAAGTAAGATATAGAGATGAGGAGCATTCCAGTGGGAAAGATACAGTATGTGCAAAGGCACGGAGGTAGGGAATAATGCGGAAAAGGATAAGGAAGACTAAATGATTCAGGATTATTATAGAACAGTGGTTGGCAAAATATGACCCACAGACCAAATATACCAAATGGCCTGTGAACTAAAACTGAGTTTTACAACACTTTGAAGTGTTTCAAAGACCATTAAAAGAAGAATAGTTTGTGATACATAAGAACTATATGAGATTCAAATTTCCATATTCAAAAATAAAGTGTTTTTGGAACATAGACACATTCATTTGTTTGTATATTGTATATGGTTGCCTTTGCACCACAGCCGCAGAGCTGAGTACTTCAAACAGAGAATGTACATGGCATTCTCACTGCTTCTCACTGCTGCTTAGTGTACAGTAAATAACAAGGATGCAATTTTGACTCTGTAGCTTTTTGAGTGCCACACACATCATTATACCAAAACATTTAAGTTTATTACCAGTGCATACCTATCATGTCAAAACAAGAAATAGAAAAGTAGGTTTCAAATGTTATGTTTTAAAGCAAAGTGGAATGTGGATTATTTTGTTACTATGTGGCAAAACACTGCATCTATTATGGGACCACACAATAGTTGTGCTAAAAGAATATAATATACATTGATGTCACCAGGCTAAACCTCTCAGCATTCCAACTCATAGGAAAGTAACAGAAAAAAATTGATAATTTTAATTTAAAACAGAATATCTCATCACAGCAAAATATCTGCAAAAAATGAAAATGAGGCTGCAATCAAAATAACTTCCCAAGTGATTTGTTACTCAAGCAGAAAGCCATTTACCAATACAGGTTAATTAAATTGTGCTTGATTCCAGCATTTGAAGAAATATATACATACAAAAAAACACAAACAAACCATGTTTAAGACTATTAGCCTTTCTGTGAGAGCAGTTGCTTATGGAATTGAAGACATGGAGAGGAAGGTCAATAACCAATTTAAAGATAAGGCAAATGATTTTGAATTGTTTCCCTTGGCTTTTGATGAGTTGACAGATGTTACTCATATTCCTAATGATTGGTTATTCAAGGAGCTAGGTAAAGTTTGAAGTGACTGAAGAATTAGCCTCTATGAAAAGTATACACAGAAAAGAAGAGGCAAGATAGTAGTTGAGAAAATGCTAATTCAGTACAACCTGAAGTGGAATCTACCATGATGTGTTACAGCTGACGGTCATACAAATATGTGTGCAGCATAAAAAGGCTTAGTTGGAAAGAATGACAAAGTTTGTAAAATGGTAAGGTTGTTCATTGTATTGTTCATTGGCAGCTATTTTGAAGAAAGTTTGTGAATCTGTTGTGTGTCATTGAAACAGTAATGTCAGTAGTGAACTTCATTTGCTTTCAAGGACTTAACAGTTGTCAGTTTCATGAATTTTTGTCAGAAATAGAAGCTAAACATCCTAACTTAATTACACAACAGTTCAACATCTTAACAGTAAAGTTTTATTGTGATTTTTTTAAAGCTTAGGGACAAGACTAATTTTTTTTTCTGAATGAGAACCACCCTCAACTACTATTATTGAACACCAAGTGGCTTTGTAATAGATTTGCTTTGAATCTGATAATATTTATTAATAAATTGAACCAAAATTACTAGTTAAAACCGTTCTCTTACGTGAAACTTACACTGTGGAAGAGTTACTTTGAAGACAATGTTGCTTAAATCATGAAAAATGTCAAGTTGCTTTATATACTTCCTATGTTATAAAAAATGAAACAAGAAGGAAGATCTCCATTTCTACAGAAATTTGCATAAGGTATATCTTCCAAGTTCTAAAACCAGCAGCGTTCTTTGCATCTCAATGCAAGATCCAAAGGAAATTTCCATATTTCAAAATCAATTTAACTGTGCAATTGAGGAGCTTCTACCTAACTTTCAATTAGAAGTGATTAATTTGCAATGTAACGGCATGTCGAAAGGCAACTATTAAGAAAAGAATCTAAGAGAATTCTGTAAATGCCTTCTAAGCAATAAATATGTTCAGTTAAAATTGTATGCTAATGGATTAATAACAGTATTTGGCAGTATCTATCTCTGTAAAAAGACATTTCAAAGATAAAATCCATAAAATCTCATTACAGAGTAGCATCAACAGGTGAAAAACTGCAATCAATTTTAATTATAGAGAATGTTAATATTGAGCCCCAATCAAGCAAAATGTTATTACCCCCCAATTCCATTCTTCTCATTAGTAGACAAAATTATACTTAATTATTACTACATTTTAAATTTCATTAATAAAATTTTGTGGACATTTATGTCTCTATAAATACATACATAATATCTTCAATTTTGCCTCTTGGGTTACAGAGCCTAAAATATTTATTAGTCTGCCTTTTACAAAAAAAGAAAAAAGGTTTGCTGATCCCCACTATAGAGTAATAAGTGAATAGTAAGTTCCTCTCGTGGCAGAGTAGCTTGTATTAAACTAGCCTTCCCACAGATAACATTTATAAACTCTCCACAGAATATTAAAACCAACTATCTGAAGACTTTGGAGAGCAACGAAAAGCAGGAAGACCCTGAAAAGGATTAAACCATTCAAAGATGGGACCTCTTATGTGAGACTCAAGTTTACATGGCATTTCTATTAGGATATTTCCCAAGTCTACTTGGCTTAAGATATCAGCAGACAGAATTCCAAGGTGCTAGAGTATTTGGAAATTGTAGAGATTATCTCAAAGATGAGGAAGCTGTAGAGGAAAGAAGCCCCCACATCCATGTATAAATACCACTCAAATTCAGATTTCATTATAAGAAATGCTAGGGGAAATTCTTCAAGCTTGAATAAAATGTTATCAGGAGAAAATCTAGATCTCAGTAAAAAATTGAGAGCACTAAAAATATGAACTATGTGGGCAAATGAAAATATCATATATATTTTCTTCTCTTAATTTCCTTAAAAGACATTATTGTTTTAAAGCAGAGATTATAATGCCATTCTGTGGGATTTATAATGTATATATAGATTCAAACTAGTGCAAAGATAAATGTAAATGGTACTGTACTGTTTCAAGAAGCTTATATTTTACATGAAGTAGTACTATGTTAATTCAAAGTAGATTCTAATAAGGTAAAAATGTGTCTTGTAATCCAACAACTGAAAAAAATGCACAGATAGCTAAGCCAACAGAAAAATGAAAATGAAATATTGAAAAATGATTTGATGAACACAAAAGAAGACAGGAAAGGTGGAACAGGGATATAAAGAACAGATGGGACAGATAGAGACAAGTAGCAAAATTGAAAACCTAAACTCAACCTTATCAATAATTAAATTTTTGTAAGCAGACTAAACCTTCCAATTAACAGGAATATATTTATAGACTGGGTTAAAAAGCAAGACTCAACCATCTACTGTTCATAGAAGATACACTTTAAGTCTAAAAGCACAGACATGTTGAAAGTCAAAGGCTAGGGGAAAAAAAATTGTGAGCATAAGAATTGGTATGGTTATATTATGCCAAACAGAGTAGACCATAAGGAGTAACACTAGAAATTAGGAAGGACATTTCAAAATGATAAAAGGATCAATTTAGCAAGAAGACATAACAATCGTAAGTATGGATCAACTAATGATAAACCTTCAGTATATATAAATTAAAAGAAGAAACAAACAATGACAGTTGGAGATGTTACCACCACCCTCTTAGTAATTGATAGAATAAACAAAAATATTTGAAAGGATATGGAAAATCTTATGAACACTATCAACCACCTTAACCTGACTGACATTTATAGACCACTACCTCCAACAACCACAGAACATGTGTGTGTTCTGTATGGGGAATACACATACATGGAATATGCACCAAAACAGACCATATATTAGGCCATGAAATAAGTATCAATTTCAAAAGACTGAAATCTTACATACATTCCTCACCCCAAAGCTAGTTAGAAATCAGTAATGACAAGAAATCTAAGAGAGTTCCAAATATGTGGAAATTAAACAGCACACTTCTAAATAACACCTGGCTCAAAAAAGAAATCACAAAGAATGTTGAAAGTTATTCTAAACTAAATGATTAAAACACAAAGTAACAAAATGTGTTATATAGTTAAAACAGCGTTTAGAACAAAATTTGTAGCTTGAAATGCTTACATTAGAAGATAAAAGTTTTAGGGACGCCTGGGTGGCTCAGCAGTTGAGCATCTGCCTTTGATTCAGAGCATGATTCTGGTCCAGAGACAGAGTGCCACATCTGGTTCCCTGTGAGGAGCCTGCTTCTCCCTCTGCCTATATCTCTGCCTCTCTCTGTGTCTCTGATGAATAAATAAATAAAATTAAAAGAAAAAAAAAGAAGATAATTAAAGTTTTAAATCAGTGATCTAAGTTTCTATATTAAGAAACAAGGGAAACCAAAGGAAATTAAAGACAGAAAAAAGGAAATAATCTATTGATATTAAAGCAGAAATCTTAAAAAAGGTAACCAAAAATAGAGAATATTACCAAAGCCAAAGTTGATTCTTTGAAAAAATTAATAGGAAGTTTGACCAAGAAAAAAGAAAGAAAATACAAATTGCTAATATCAGATGTAAAAGAGGGAATATCACTGCAGTTCCAAAAAATTAACAATTTATATAAAAGGGAAAATTTATTTAAAAGCACAATTTATAAAAACTGATACAAGGAGAAATTTTATTTTTTAGTTTTTTACAAGGAGAAATTTTAAAAAGCAGTACAATTATATATCTAAGATATTCAATATATTATTAAAAACCTTCCCACATGAATTGCAATAAAATTTTTGTAAAGAAAAAAAAATGTCAAAAGAACACTCTCCCCCCAAAAGACTACTCCAGGTCCCAATGATCTCTGGTTAGTTCTTTTTCTTAAAGATGTTATTTATTTATTTGAGTGTGAGAGAGGGCACAAGCTGGAGGGTGGGGCGGGGGAGGGGGCCTGTAGAGAGGGAGAGGAAGAAGCAGATTCTTCTCTCAGCAGGGAGCCTAACATGGGGCTCAATCCCAGGACCTTGGGATCTTGAGCTGAAGGTAGATGCTTAACCGACAGAGCCACCTAGGTGCCCAATTTCTGGTTAATTTTATTAAACATTTGGTAAAAAACCCATCCCAAACCACAAACTCAACATAGAGAATTGAAGGAATGCTTTCAACTCTGTTTCTGAGGCCAGTATTCATCTATAAAGTCAAAGACTTCACAAGAAAAGAAAATGACAAGTGAATATTCCCCATGAATGCAGATGCAACTATTCTTAAGAAAAAATAAACAAATCACATCTAAAAATATCATGACCCAGTTGGGTTTGCTCCAGGAGTATGCATTTAAAAAAATCAATATAATCTACTATGTTAGCAGAATAAAGGAGAAAAACTATATGCATATCTCAATAGATGTAGAAAGTGTTTTACAAACTCTAACATTTATTCGATAAAAATTCTTAGCAAACTAATAGAAAGCAATTTCCTGAGTCTGATAAAGGGCATCTATAGCTGTTATAATTATTGAAACACTGAATTCTTTCCCGTTAAGATGGAGAACAAAGCAAAGAAGAATGTTCAATTTTACCACTTTTATTCAATATTACATAAGATATCCTAGTCAGTAAAATAATACAAGAAAAAGAAATAAAAAACATATAGATAGAAATGAAAGAAAAAAATCTGTCTTTATTCATATGTAACATAATCATGCACATAAAAAATCCTAAGGAGTTTATGAAAAGGTATTAGGATAAATAAATTTAGCAAGGTTGTACGATACGTGGTCAATAAACAAAAATCAATTTATTTCTATGTACTATGGGGACAATTGGAAATTGAAAATATTTAAAATTTTGTTTATAGTAGCATTAACTTGTATAATAGCATCAAAGTATATTAAATACTTAAGGATAAATTTAGCAACTATGGACAAGACTTATACAATGAAAACTATAAAACATTGCTGAGAGAAGTTAACTAAATACATGGAAAGATAAATATTATTGTTGAATTGAATGATTCAGTATGGTTTAAAATGTCAATTCTCCCCAAACTGATCTTTAGACTCCATGCATTCCTAGTCACAAACCCAAAAGAAAAGGCTTTATTGTAAAATTGACAGTTGTTGTTATTGTAAAATTGTTCTACAGTTTAAATGGATACGCCAAAGATCTAAAATAGCCAAAATAATCTTGAGAGCAAAGAACAATGTTGGAGGACTCACATAATTGTACTTCAATACTTAATATAAGATTACAATATATGGCAGTAATGTGGTATTGGCACAGACAAGGATAGTTTCATAGATCAGTGAAACAGAACAGAGTCCAGAAACAGACCCACACTTACATGATCAAAAGATTTTTATAAATGTACTTTTTCAATGGGAGAATAATATCTTCTCAACAAATTATGCTGGGGATAACTGAATAAATTTGTAAAAATTTATTTGTAAATTTATTTGTAAAAATAAATTTGTAAAAAATTGAAGTATGGTCCCTATGTCACACTATATACTGAAATTAATTCAAGATGAGTCTTGGACTAAAAGCTCAAACTATAGAGAGTTTCCAGAAGAAAATATAGGAAAATATTTAGCAAACTTCAGTAGGCATATTTTTAAAGAAAATTGCCAAGAAAGGACTCAACATAAAAGGAAATGGATTAACTTTATAAAAAAATTTAAAGTTTGAAATTTTGCTCATCATAAAATACCATTAGTTAATCAAACGGCAACCAACACAAGACTATCAAGAGTCTTGTATCCAGAACATATAAAGAATTATAAACCAATAATAACCAATAAAAAGACAACCCAATAAACACTCAAAACTGGAACAGGCACTTCACAGAAGATTACAAATCATCAAAAAGCAAATGAAAAGATGTTCAACATTATTAGTCATCAGAGAAAGGCAAAATAAAACCACAAACAGATTCCATTATATCCCGTAGGGTAAAATTTTAAAAACTGAAACCAAGTACTGGTGAGGATGTAGAATAACTGGAAATCTCACCCATTGTGGATGGGCATTGAAATGGTGCAAACATTTTGAAAAACTACTTGGTAATTCCTCACAAAAGAACCCTAGATATTCTACTCCTAGGTGTTTGTTTACCCAATTGGAGTAAAAACAAATGCCCACTAAAAGACTTGCATGAGAATGTCCCTAGCAGCTGTATCCATGATAGCCAAAACATGGAAACAACCAAGGCCCATCTAAAGAAGAAAGGATAAACAACTTGTGATACATTTATACAATGTGATATGTACTTCTTCCCAATTTAGAAAAATGAACAATTGATACACAGAAGAAAATGGAAGTCAGGTACAATTAAGTATACAGGGTATGACTGCACTTACAGGAAATGCAAGAAGAGGCAAAGGTAATCTATGGAGATACAAATCAGAGAATTAGAGTAGTGGGCATCAACCAGAAGGCAACACAAAGGAAACTTGTGAGGTGATGGAATGTTCTCTACCTATAAGAAATAGTGAAAGGGGTTATAGGGGAAAGGAGAGAAAATGAGTGGGAAATATCAGAGAGGGTGACACAACATGAGAGACTCCCAACTCTGGGAAATGAACAAGGGGTAGTGGAAGAGGAGGTGGGTGGAGGGACGGTGTGACTAGGTGACAGGCACTGAGGGGGGCAATTGACAGGATGAGCACTGGGTGTTATACTATATGTTGGCAAATTGAACTCCAATTAAAAAATATACAAAAAAAAAAAAAAAAAAGGAATGTTCTCTACCTTGACAGGGAGAGGTTGGTTACACAAGTATCTACATTTTTCAGAACTCTTTGTACACTTAAGTCTTATGCATTTCATTATACATAAGTATTAGCTCAATTAGATAAGTGCAAACAAGAATAGCGAAGATGAGACTGGAAAGATACTTGTACACAAAAGGACCTCGAACGCTGTGCTAAAGAGGTCAGATTTAGCTTTGTAGAGCAACAGGGAGTTATAGACAGACAACTACTGACAGGCAACAAGTAGGATAGTGCCCTAAGGACTGCATTTTAGAAAGTTTACTAAGGTGGAGAAAGAAGGTATCTTTCCTAATACCCATTTTTAATATCAATATTGTAAATGGAAATGTTTGAGTTCCTTTGTTGTTAAGCTTAGGATAATACACAAACAAGGACTTTGCTTCCCCTCCCTCCACCACTCTATTCCCAAGAGATCCCTTCTATATCTTGTTTTATAGAAAATTAAGTACAATTCTTATATCAGAAATATTTTCTTAAGTGTATTCCATAGACTGATATGGAAATCTGGGAGAGACCCAGAATTTATTTACAAAATGGAGTATAGACTCTAGACTCCAGGAGGCAAAGGCTTTGGCTTTAGAAATGTAGACTTGCAGTCCAGGAGCCTTGGAGGTGGGGGAAGAAAGAGTCAACATAAAAAATGTGAAGATTTTACATAAAAATGCTGATTGTGATCAATTCTGGCTTGGACTCTCCATTTGGAGAGTACTCTCTTCTGCCCCACTCAATCCTGGTGCTGCTCTTGGTTCTCAATGCCATAGAGGCTGTAGCTTTTAATAGATATGCTGTTGCCTGGAGCAGTCTTCACAAAGTCTCTGAGGAGTTATTTTATTTTTGTTCATGTCGTCTCTTTCATTTTTGG
The DNA here is from genome assembly GCF_905146905.1 of Nyctereutes procyonoides. Taxonomy (NCBI): domain Eukaryota; kingdom Metazoa; phylum Chordata; class Mammalia; order Carnivora; family Canidae; genus Nyctereutes; species Nyctereutes procyonoides. Next base: position 1,677,064 of record NW_026575035.1, on the reverse strand, counting down.
TTGTAGAGAATGTAAATTAGGATTAAAGACCATAGGGAGGAGGCCTTGTGCCCATATGGCCCACAGAGCATGGTCTGATTAGGTCTGCTTTGTTTTATAACTATGTAATCAAACTGGATTTCTGGTCACTGGTGTGCTTCCTCCAGTATTTTCTGGAACCACCTATTACCTTTCCATGTTCTCCTCTGATAATTTTTGCAGAAGCCAAGCCCAGCAGGCCATCAGTTCTCAATGAAGTAGCTATTTCTAAGAGGTTAAGCAAAATTGCTGGTTAAAATGAAACACTTACGTCTGCTCACTCAGCTGTATCACTTCAAAGAGAAAAACAAATAAAACCCAGCTTCCTGTCATCTCCCAGCATTAAAGGAAGACAAACTACAATTGCTTTCCATTTTGACTAGAAGCAAAACTAAAGATGAATAACACGATAGATCAAAAAGCCAAACAAACTGAAGTAACCTCTTCATCAGCAAAAGTCAACTAGTTAAAAAGAGTGAAAAACTCCCACAGTGATACCTTCTCCACCTCCCACAGAAGGTAAGAAAAAAAAAAAAAGGAAGAGAAACTCTTTTCTAAACATAACCTAAATAAAACCTTTAAATTATAACCCAATACTATACCTTAACTACTGAAATCTGCAAGTACTTTTCAACTATTTACAAATAATAAAAGAGAAAGCTAATAAGATAATAGAATTGTACTCACTAAGGAAGCTTTTCCTTTTCTAGAGATGAATTCTCCTGCCACCCGACAGAGGTTTTGACTATTAGGAAGTAAAATAGGGACTTTTCAGGTACCCTGAGACAGTCAACCCTCTACCTGAACCTTTTCCATCCTGTTTTTGGGCAGAACTCATTGGCTTACTCATTCATTTATTCACATGTACTAATTCATTCATGCAGTGTCTACCCTCTGTCCACAAATATTGTTAAAGGGCCACATAAAAGCATTATACATTATACATTTAAGATGTTGCTTTTTAATTTTTTTATTTTTTTTAAAGATTTATTTATTTATTTATGATAGAGAGAGAGAGAGAGAGAGGCAGAGACAAAGGAGGGGGGAGAAGCAGGCTCCATGCCGGGAGCCCGACGTGGGACTCGATCCTGGGACTCCAGTATTGCGCCCTGGGCCAAAGGCAGGCGCCAAACCGCTGGGCCACCCAGGGATCCCCAAGATGTTGCTTTGTTAAAAAAAATATTTTATTTATTTATTTGAGAGAGAAAGAGACAGAGAGAATGAGCTCATGCAAGAGCAGGAGGAGGGGCAAAGGGAAAGGGAGAAACAGACTCCCCACTGAGCAGGGAGCCTGATGTAGGGCTGGATCCCAGGATCCCGAGATCATGAATTGAACTGAAGGCAGATGCTTAACCAACTAACTCACTTAGGTGCCCCATATGGTTGTTGCTTTTTGATGATGCCAACATTTGATTACTTTGTAGAGCAATAGCATTTTTTCAAAATTTCCAACCCCACCCTCACCCCTTAAGGCAAGAATGGAAACTTCATAAGAAGGCAACTAAGTTCTGATTCCTGTTCTTTTAGAATATAAGTAGAGGGATGTCAAGAACAGCTGTGGAAACACTTTGATGATAAATTATATTAATCAGATCACCAAAGATCATGGGCAAGCCTTATCTTCTACCCTCAGCATCCTTACCTATAGAAGAATTAGGAGGAGAGGTGCCTGGGTGGCTCAGTTGGTTAAGTGTTTGCCTTTGGCTCAGGTCATGATCTGGGGTCCTGAGATTGAGCCCCTTGCAGGGCTCCCTGCTCAGCAGGGAGCCTGTTTCTTCCTCTCCCTCTGTCCCTCCCCTGACACTCTTGCTCATGCATGTGCCTCTCTCAAATAAATAAATAAACAAACAAATAAATAAATAAATAAATAAATAAATTTTTAAAAAGAAGAGTTTAGAACAATTAAGGTTTTTATTTATTTTATTTATTTTTTTAAATAAATTTTCATTTATTTATGATAGTCACAGAGAGAGAGAGAGAGAGAGAGAGAGAGAGAGGCAGAGACACAGGCAGAGGGAGAAGCAGGCTCCATGCACCGGGAGCCCAACGTGGGATTCGATCCCGGGTCTCCAGGATTGCGCCCTGGGCCAAAGGCAGGCACCAAACCGCTGTGCCACCCAGGGATCCCCTAATTAGGGTTTTTAAATGTGTAGTCTATGGGGTCAAAACTATTTGAGGTGCTTTTTAAAAAATATATATACATTCCTAGGCTCTACCGCTAGAGCTACTGAATCAGAATTTCTGGGACTGGAGTCTCCAAACCCACTCTTCAAACAGGCACCCTAAGGAGATTCTCATATGCTGCAAAGTTGACGACCATTGAACTAATTATCTTCAAGGTCAAAAAAAAAAAAAACTATCTCCAAGGTCACTTCCAGTTCTAAAGGTCATCACAAGGTCTGCCATGTAGCAGAGACTGCCATGAGGGTGAGATTTTTTTTTTTTTAATTGAGATGGGGGGATGCTGGGGTAGGGAGGTGATTTTAGAAAACATAACTTTAAAAATTATACACTTGTGTATATGTAGAAAGATTTTATATAAATAAGTGTGATATCTGCCCCTCAGAAGAGTAAAACAATATTATTTTGAAATGAATACTTCTACTATATTTTGTAATGGTGAAAGCTACTAAGAATAACCGTTTTAAAAATGTGTAGTTAATAAATTAAGCTATAATTAGAAAGAGAATAAGAGAATAAATTCCAGATGCCTGTATTTCATGAAGCAAGCATAATGACACTTAAGCAAGGGCTGTTCAACTTAAGTTGGAGATGACAAGTGTTTGCCACAGGAAGGAGTAAATATTTTTGGTAGAATGCCTTTAATCATCATTCTGGTGGTGGATTATACTTCATTGGTGATAGAAGGAAAACAAACTGAAGAATCTTAGCATAACTGAGGAAACATAACATTTTGATTTACAGTTAACGGTGATTGTTTGGAGACTGCCATTTATTCAGCTGTTTTGAGAGCTGCTAAAATAAAAAGCATATTTCTGGGTCAGAAAAATCACAAAAAGGAAAACATTTTAAAATCCAATAAATCCTGTCACTGAGTAAACCAACCTCTCTAGGCTGGAGTAGCCATACACATTCACCAGGATTTTCAAGTCTCTCCCAGGAATAGAATTAATTATTGAAGGAGCCTGGTTGGATGGGTTAGATGATGTCCTTAAAACAGACACAGGCAATTCCTGCCGTATTAACACTTTAGGTCACGCCCATTATCTCTTGCTCTGACCTAAAAATTAATTTTGAAAATATGTGTGCCCTTCCAAGTTACTGTGTGATGGCTCTCTGGAGGGGTCTAACCTTATTACATTTGCAAACCTGTGAGTCTTTTAGAGCTCCCAGGGCATCCTGACAATAAACATCGCAGAGTTTATATAATTATTGTCTACCTACAGCTCAGTAAGCACTGCATCCTCTGTGGTGGCACAACAGCTACTAACCTATGGGATGCGTTGCATGGTACTTCTGTAAATAATGCTATGCTTCCCAATTTGTATTGTTGTCCAGAAAAATCATGTGCAGCCCAGATTTCTAACCACTCTGTCCCACTGTCTGCTTAAGAACGTTGTCTGCTTGTACCACCATTAAAAATAACAAGAGGCCACATGGCTGGCTCAATTTGTTAAGGGTCTGCTTTCAGCTGAGAGAATGATCCTGGGGTCCTGAGATGGAGCTCCGCATTGGGCTCTGTGCTCAGTGGGGAGGCTGCTTCTCCCTCTCCCTCTCCTTCTTCCCTCTCCTTGTGCTTGCTCTCTCTCAAATCAATAAATCAATAAATCTTAAAAAAAAAAAAGAAGAATACAGATCTAATTTCAATCATTTAAAACTGACCTTTAGGCAATTTCCTCTCCATTTTCCCTTTGCATTAGTCATTCTACATTTCTGTTGCTTTCTTCAATCCATGCTCTCTTTGGATCAGATCAGCAGCTCTCCTCAACCAGTTGGAAAAAAAAGAAGGGCTACTAATTATGAACATTTTTTTTTAAAAAAGATTTTATTTGAGAGAGAGAGGGTAAAAGACAGTCACTTACTGTCACTGACACCCAAATCCACATCCAGACTTCTGAGTTCCAGACCAACATATACCTCTGACTGCAGACTGTTCACACTTGGATGTCCCATGGACACCTTAGTTCACTATCTCCTTAACTGCAAAAATCTATCTTTTCTCCAAAATCACCTTCCTTCCACAGTTATCTCTTCATTGGTGTCATGATTAAAGCCATGCCTGATCTCACCTGCTTATCATCTCTTCATACAATCAGTGATCAAGATCTGCTAACATTACATAAACAATCTGAATATTACCCCCAGCCTGCCACTTCCCCATCTTCTTATACCATCATTATATCCTGCCTGAATGATGGCACTAACCTCCCATTTGGTCTTATATCTGGTCTGGCCTACCCTGCAACTCACCCTTCTTATTACATTCCCAGGCACACAATTCTCTGCACATCTGTCTCTCTCCTTAAAATTATCCTCTGGAACCCCATCCTAGTTTATAGCATCCTGTCCAACTTCCCTAAAACAAAGTCCCTAATGATTTGACCCCTCTCTGTCTTTTCCCATCACTTTCCACACTATCCATGCTCATTTAAACAACAATTGTGAGCTACAGTTCCAGAATGTGATGGTCTCATTCTCATCTTTGGGCATTTAATACCCCTCTCTGAGACATGCCCACACCTTCCTTTGTTCTTCTGGTAAGGATGCTTCAGTTCTAATTCTCTCCCTTCTTGGCATCCTTCGCCAACATTGTGGGCATAGCTAAGTGCATCTTCTGTGCTTTCATAATACCTGTATCTAACCCTTCTTTCACATTCTCTGTCTAGTCAAATCTGACTTTTGTCAGGTCCTTAGATATGCCAAACTCCTTAATGGCCCCTGGGCCTTCCCCATGCACTATTACCTCTACCTGGAACTTTCTTTCTCCATCCCTCTTTCTTTATCTGCCTCACTGCTATCTGTCTTCCAGTTCTCAGCTTAAGCATTACTTCCTTCAGAAGGTCTGCTTGATTATACACTAGCTTAAGTTCCCTCATAGATCTCCATACTTCCACTATTAGAACCCTTTATTGCTACCACTTGAGTAATCATGTGTCTTCCCCAATAAATTATAAACTTGATGGATTTTCAAGGACTAGATCTCTCTTCTTTCCTGTTGTATCCAAGGCACTAGAAGGGTGCCCAATATTCCATAGGAACTCAACAAATGGTTCTTAAATAAGTAAATGTAATATATATATAAATATATATATATATTGCTATAATAATTGCTATAATAATTTGTCTCATATGCCTCTCTTGGTAAATACTGTTCTATTCATAGTTGCATAACTAGCCCTTAGTACAATGCCTGTACATAGTAGGCAGTTAGTAAATATAAGTTGAATGAATGAGCTGCAATCAGCAAATCAGAATAGCTGCAAATCAGAAATTATGGAGCTTATGGGCATCTTTGACTCATTCAAATTACAGTCCTCAGTTCATCTGCCTAGGAGTGTAGACCCACAGGTAATATAGATATGTTACTGTCAATATAAATATATTTCTCCTACTGGAAATATAAGCAAGAATCTAAATTGGTTCAAGTTTGATTTCCACTCTCTTATTCTGCAAACATTATGAGAGTGATATTAAATTATATGTTGGTCTCTGTCCAAAAAGGAGTGGGCAGAAAATATGCTATAAAAAGAGTATTAAAGGATAAGGAAGAAAAAGGGAACTAAGATCTATTATATAGACACCTTGGGCTAACTATACTACTAACTAAACTACAATAACTCTATGAGGCAGTAATAATCACCCTTATTTTCACAGATCAGAAAAATGATGCTCAGTTGATTGGGAAATCTGATGAAGACAGGTTGGCCACTAAATCCCATACTTTTCCAATTGTAACATACTGTGTGGGCACAAAAGATGCCTTACTTCAATATTCCCTTTTATGTTGTATTTCATCTGCTTATAATAATTTTTTAAAACAAATTAGCTAACATTATCCAGAGCCTACTATGAGCCAGGTACTAAAGCTTGGGGACACCTGGGTGGCTCAGTGGTTGGGAGCCTGCCTTCAGCTCAGGTCGCTACCCTGGGATCTGGGATCGAGTCCTGCATCAGGCTCCCTGTGAGGAGCCTGCTTCTCCCTCTGCCTATGTCTCTGCCTCTCTCTCTCAGTCTGTGTCTTCATGAATAAATAAATAAATCTTGAAAAAAAGAAAAATTGCATGAGCTTAGTATTGTCCCCATTTATAGATGTCACTACTGAGTCTCAGAGTTACCTTGAATATAGTTCATAAGCAGTAAGTAACAGAACAGGAGCTCAAACCCTGATTTGTAGGACTATAAAATCCCTGGTCTTTCCACTTTACCATTATGAGTATTGTATTTTTGTTGAGCTAAATAAGGATGAAACTTTACAAAATCACTGAAAATGTCTCTGGATCTTCCCCTTGCCTTGAAGGGAAGGAAAAGTTCTGGTAAGGGAACAACATTCCAGCCCATCATCTGGCAGCTTCGACCTCTTCAGTTTACAAACCATGTCATCCTAATAAGCCCTCAGTCTTGAGAGCATAAAAAGGATGAATGGAATGGAGACATTTTGTGTAAGCCAGTTTACACAGAATAAGTAGGAAAGTGAGTTAGGTTGCAGGTGTCAGACAAATGATGATGCAAAGTACTTAATGACAAGTAAGTATTAGTTTTGAACAATAATTAAAAAACACAATGGATGATCCTTAAAACAATATCCGCAAACAACATTACTTGCAAAGCATACCATATTGACTGTCTATGCAGAATATACTTAACAAGCTTTGAATTCTTTGGTAAGTTTAATGTAAATAAGGAAGTAGCATTTCTGTATGTTAAACCACCTCTTTTCAAAATTCACTTAAAAGCATTTTGAAATTGATACACTTTTCAAATTGTTTCATAGCTTGCATTTCTACAGAGGCTATCTGGAGGTTCACTTTTAATCCAACTCAGTTTTCAGCAATATAGGAATTTTAAATTAAAATTATCATAAAAATTGTGACCCTCTCTGGTTTAAAGGCATTTTTCCAGGGCATCTTGTGGCCATTAGAATGAAGAGTAGTCTAAATATATTTTCTGATTAGCAACTTTGTATCATGTACATTCTAGAACTTAAAATTTTCTTTCAGATTCTAAGAAACAGCAACAAGAATTGAATTAAACTAAAAGGGTACTTCTTAGATGTCCTTACAAAGTACTTCTGGAGCACCTGGGTGGCTCAGTCAGTTGGGTGTCCAACTCTTGGTTTCAGCTCAGGTCATGATCTTAGGGTTGGGATACTGAGCCTTGTGTCGGGTTCTGCACTCAGCTCAGAGTCTGCTTACGATTCTCTCTCTGCCTCTCCCCTTGATCTTTCTCTCTCTTTCTCAGATAAATAAAATCTTTAAAAAAATACTTCCATGTGCCTACATGTTGTGCTTGTGGAATTGGCATTCATAAAATCCCAGTGTATTAATACCACTGCAATAACATGAAAATTGCTAAAGTAATCAGTCTATGCCAAGAGCCAAGCTATTCAGGCTGCTTTCCCATAATTTGTAAGAATGCAATTTACTTTGCTTTATATAATTTCAAAAAATTTATGTAATATTTTAAAAACAAGTTCTTGGTCCTGGAAAAATATTAAATCTACCTAAGAACAACAGTGGACTTTTTAAAGACATATTTTCCAAACCGGAATGCACAGTCTGATAAAAAAAAGGGGGGGGGGGTAAATTAAAGGATAACAAGAGAGAATCTTTGCAATTAGGACTATTCTAAAAAATCTGAGACATGGAGTGACCATGACAATCATACAGCATTTTGCACTTTTCCTTATCCTTTAAACAAGTACTCTGCAGTTCCTAAATGTTGGTGATGCAGTGTTATGAATTTAAATTGATCACAGAAAATCATCAGGATCTGTTCTTTATGTCTGAAAAAAGAATTAAGTCATGCATAAAATGCTTTATGCTGTCATTGGAGGGCTCATGCATCAGTACACTCTATTGCCCTGAAAAACTTCTTGGAAAAGAGGCAGTGACAGATTCATATTTGCTTCTTAGGAGAGTCATAATGTGCATCCTCTACTTTCAAGTTTATTTCCGTTTGCTCGATCAATGATTCTGCTTCATTCATAAGAATCTGAGAGTTAGGAAATCAGAAGAGATGAATCTATAAGCTGTTTGCTGCCACTTACTGGATAACCACTCTTCTTGCTTAAACAAATGGAAATGATAGTTAAAAAACTATTTCCTGACAGTCATATATGTGCACCTTCAAATTTCTACCAAGTGTCAGAAAAATGTTAGGAACAAAATTGATAAGAACATTAATTTTTAAATCTGTTACTTGTCTTCTTAATCAAATACTCATTCCTTCCTGCTATGTAGTTTTTTATTTTCTTGCCCAGGAGAAGAAAAGTATGGTTTATATCTAAAACAGTATATAAAAAAAAGAAAAGAGAGGGGGAAAAAAGAGAGAGAGAGAAGGGTAGAACACCACATAGAGTGAGTAATGAACTAACAAGAACATCAGTAGTTAATTATAACTCATAGTGTTCCAATAGCGCAAAGCTACAAAATGGGAAGCTTTTCTCAGAACAGTATCATCTGTTGCCTGAATAAATGTTTGTACAGTTTATTCGCTTTGATGCAGAATATTCCAATTGTGTAGTCATGTCATCTAGTGCAGGTTATCTCCTCCATTCATGCAGTACCGCAAATCTATTAGAAAAAAGCCTTCAAACACGGTCACAAACAGATGTCTAATCTTTCTATTACTACATTTTTCATTTTGATTGTGTCTCAGTTGTGACTCAAGTTTGTATACTTAGAGCTAGGAACATCATTCAAGTATCTTCCGGTGATTTTGCCTTGTGAAGTAACTATAGCCTTTTGTGGACATCTGTGTAAATTTAGTCAGAATGTCTATAGTTCTGCTCCCAAGTTTTATCAAAAAATATTATTAAAAAAAAACAACAAAACCCAGGGATCCCTGGGTGGCACAGCGGTTTAGCGCCTGCCTTTGGCCCAGGACGCGATCCTGGAGACCTGGGATCGAATCCCACGTTGGGCTCCCGGTGCATGGAGCCTGCTTCTCCCTCTGCCTATGTCTCTGACTCTCTCTCTGTGTGACTATCATAAAAAACAAACAAAACAAAACAAAAAAAACAACCCAGAATGGAGTTAAATTAGCCCTCTATGACATCATGTTATGTATCTGAGCTGGAATCACCTTGAAAGACAATAATAACCCTTAGATAATGGAGTGGGCTAGTAATTTCTTCCTCTCCTATAAATAAAGTACAGGAAGATGTTTTTGAAGTAAAGGGTAATGGTGATATTGAGGATAATTAACATTACGCAGCACTTTGCATGTGCTAAACATCTTGCAGAGATTGTTGCATTTATTCTGCATAACACCAAGAGTAGGTCAAAGAATAGCCTTTGACAGATAAAGAAACTGATACCCCAAAAGGCAGAGCAACTTTCACAGGGTACATGGATAAGTAGTGCAGAGCTGGGACTCTTACTGACTTTGACAACAGAGCATACTTCTTAACCACTATGCTTTCTTACATCCCCAATGAACTTAGATCTAAGTATTAATACTCTTAGCATAATATTCTTTTGGCTGCCATTTGTTGACATTACAACTAATAAAAAATATTAGTTTATATATTTTAAAAGATATAAATAGAATATGTATATCTCTGAGCTGTATATTTTCGGGGGGATTCTGACTCTCAATGGGCTACCCCCTCACTTCTCTCCTCACTCTCAGTATATCCCACGAAGACTTTACTGACTACTGACTCCTAAGAGTGCTCCTCATTCTCTGTTCCCATGGCAGGAAAGGCAACATCCACTTAGTTGCCCAAACCAGAAACCTGGTATCATCTGGATTTCTTTTTTTTTTTTTTTTTTATCATCTGGATTTCTCCTTCTTCCTTTCTCTCTACATAAAATCTCTAGTCTGTTGATGCAATATGCTAACTATCTCTTAAACCCGTACCTCTTTCCACCCTAGTTCATGTTAACCATTCCCAGCTTACGCTACCCCAACAGTACCCTGATGGGGCTCCCTCCCTTGTTACCCTCCAAACTTCACTCTTCAAATTGTTCTGCTCCAGAGCCACTGCAAATATAATTTCATTCTTCTCTCTCTCTCTTGTTTAAAACTTTTCACTGATTCTGCATTTCTTTTGGGGTCAAGTCTCTTCTCAACATGACCTTCATGCAATATGAGTCCTGCTTACCTCTCTAGTTGGGGTCAGATAAAAACAACCCAACAAACAAATACAGGCATTTATAAGTTGCTCTAAATGGTGTGAAGGAGGGGCGCCTGAGTGGTTCAGTCTGTTGGACATCCAACTCTTGATTTTGGTTCAAGTCGTGACCTCAGGGTCATGGGATTGAGCCCCATGTCAGGCTCCTCACTCAACAGAGAGTCTGCTAGAGATTCCCTCTCCCTCTGCCTCTCCCCTTGAGCTCTCACTCTCTAAAATAAATAAATAAATTTATATAAAAAAATGTTGTGAAGGAAATAAACGGGTAATTGGGATAGAAGCAGTGGCTGGTGGCTTTGGCCACGGGGGTTCCTTTGAGTGAAAGGAAACTGAAAATTTAAAGGCTGTAGGGTAGGAGAGAGGAAGGCACTATCAAGGACTTGAAAAAACTGTGTGGTTGGGGCATGATGATCAAAGGAAAAGTGGCATGAGCTGAGATTCACAGCCTTAAACCTTGGGATGGAGTCTGGATTTTATCCAAAGAGAAATGACAATCCTTGGTCAATTAGGCAGATATCCCTCTCTGCTTTGTGGAGGGTGGGGTGTTGAGCACACAATAACAGAAGCCAGTGAGGAAGAGACTGCTGAGGTCTAATAAAAAGAAATGGAACCAGACTAGTTACAAACCAAATTCTCATTCTTCTCATATTTAAGTGCAAGGTTATCCTTGCTTTGAGCCTGAACTTGGAATCACAAAAAACTTTATAACAGAATTGTTCTGACTTCTAAACAAATATACATGAAAGAATATATGAAAGATTAATTTCATTATTAGTTTACATTGATAGAATAATACTACCTGGCTGCCATCAGACTTCTAGGATAAGAAAAAAAGAACCCCACCACTAGAAAAAGAATGCTTGCCAATCTTGCAATGAATAATTCTGAGTTTTAATTGCTAATTTACTTTTGTTAATTTACAATGGGCAGTAAAATGGTTAAGTGCTGTTCTTATCAATATCTATTCTTTCAAGAAAGTTTGCTGAGAAGTGGAAATACTACCGCTAATCATGAGGTTTTTGTTTGCTCTGGGATTAGTACGGCAAAGAGAGCCAAAGGCCATCTGTAGAATCTGTGTGACATTATATGTTATCCTAATATATCATTAAGTGAAGGCTCTGCTAAATTATTTTAGAAGAAGCTGGTAGAAGTCCCTTACTTAACTTTGCTTTTAAGAAACTGTTTTACAACGTCATACATTTATTATATCTTTATCAAAGCATTTTTATCAAAGCAACAAAGGAGATAGAAGATCTTCATTTTGATGCTATAAATCAGTTAACTTCCTGTTTTCTTCTGAAAAGAAATTATACTTTGCTCTCCATTTTCTCTGCCATCACTAAATTTTCCAATACTCAACTACTACTAGTATTTCCTGCTGTTTAAGACCTGACCTGGGCTTTTCTCTTCATCAGATAAAGCACCAGATTATAGAATATTGTCATGTAGACATATTTTCACTGTTTAAAAAACTGGGCTCTGTGCAAGCAGTGGGAAAAGGGCAATTTCACACCACTAGGTACTTTTGTATTGAGGGTCCAGAGGCCTCTTCCTGTTAGATGGTCATTTTCTTCCTGCTAGAGTCCCTGAAGAGGTGGGCACTCAGTTCCATTTTTAGATATCCATGGTTATTTTATACAGAAAAATTATCTTTAAGTAGACCGATTCACCTCCGTGTTCTTTTACCTAGCTGCTTCTATTTTGCCTCCTGGGGCTGTGCTGCGTGATCTCACTCCTCTTCTCTGACTCACGTGCTTCAACTATTTCTTTCTCTCTTTTTTTTGAACAATGTTTGTTCTTCCAGCAGTTTCTCATGTGCTAGATTCCCTAGATCCTCTCAACCCAGCTCCTGGTGTCCTTCAGGCCTGCTGTCTTTCAGATGACATCTGAAGCATTCAGGGTGGTATGGCCAAAGACTGGCCTGCTGTTTTCCAATAGCAAGCTTTTGGTAATCTCCCAGCTAAGAGTTAGACCTGCCCCTAGCCAGATTACATATAGGTCCAATGCCATGGAGGGATGATGCCCTTATCTACATGCGCTGGATGGGAGGGAGACAGTAACAGGACATGACCAAAGGCTTGTTGTGTGGAATTAAGAGGATCATGTGAAACATTTAGCCCATAACCTGATTGATAGCGAGCATTTACTAAATGTTCCATGTATGTAATTTAAACACAGAATCCCACTTTTATCAACATACTGTGGGAAAGAACTGCCCCCCCCCCCGAATCCTCAATACTCTGAATGTAGCTCAAATCCATGTTAACTTTTTCAGCACCCTCACTGTACACGGCTGACTCATACTGAGATTATCAAAACTCTTCAGTCTTTTTTACATGTGCTTCTACTTGACCACATCTTTCTCATCTGTACTTGCAGGGTTTTGTTTGTTTTGCTGTTGTTATTCGTGGTGTGGTTTTTAAAAATTAATCAATTCTAATGTTAAGTGTAACTGATCAACCTATGGAAATCATTTTGGATTTTGTGTATTTCCTGGCTGAATGGCACTACCGGCAAGTCCAGCTGCTGTTTGCATCCCTGTCACTGAGACTTTACAAGATACAGTGTATTCTTTGCCAAAAAGGACAGCTTTATTCCTCACAGCTCTTTGCCCTGGTGGCCTAGGAGCAGATGCAAACTCCCAGTTAGCTTCAGGTTTTCTGTGGTGGTCTAGGCTTCCATGAATCCTCTCCTGGTTCTCCTCCTTACACATACCAAATAGTAGCCCATGTGTGTTCTGTGGTGGGCCACTTTTCACATATTGTTTGCTCAGTAAAACTGTGGGTCATGTCAATGCCAATGAACTCTCATGCTCCAGGTTACAATATCAGTTACCAAGTCCTGTGCACTAGGGTTAAATTGAAATTACCCCACTTGCTCTAGGAGAATTCTACAGTTCATTTTAGTTCTGTTTCCATTGAAAAAATTAGTCCTGTATTCTGGTCTCCCTAGATCTTATGGGATTATAGTATCAGTATTTTCCAGCTTTACTGTTCTTCCATAGCCCTGAACAAAGGAAGCAAAGTGATCTGTGATGGTCATAATTTCCAACATAAGCCTACAGCAAAAGTAGCTTGGGTGTCTCAACATTTTCAATTTTCCAAGGTGAAACAATCACTTCTAAAAGTGATTTGTGTATGGTAAATTATATTTTATTATTCATTTACTTACTTAAATTTTTATTGTAAGAAGGCGCCACACCCAAAGTGGAGTTTGAACTCATGACCCTGAGATCAAGAGTCACATGCTGTACCAGCCAGGCACCACCCCCACCCCACCCCAAAAACTGTTTTTTAAATTATGTGCAATCTGAGACCCAGACTTAGACATGTACCTACTTATCAGAATTCTCCATTGGCTGCCCTGTAAGGCACCTCACACCTAACATCTTTCCACATAAAATGGCACCTCTTCCTCAATGGTCTGTTTTGGTGAGCAGTAGCACCAGAGAGTCGAGGGAGCCAAGCCAGATGTCTTTCCTGCCCTTTCCTGCACTCCGGTCTCCCTGCCCATCCTGTCCTTGTCCCTCTACACTTGGTCATTGAGTTCTATTGAAACAAGTTATCCTTTATCAGTCAAAACTACCTCCTCTTCCTCTCTCCCTTGCCATTGCCTGAGTTCATGCCTCTCCCTGTAATAGCTTCCTGGCTCACAGTCTTCCTGACTGTCCTCCTCAGTGCGACAATCAAAGTACAGATATGGTCATGAGGTTCTCCAGACCCTTCAAAGCTCCTTTAGCACTTGACACACAAAGCCCACATAATCCAGAGCCTGCAGCCTCATGTCCTGATGTTTTGTCACCTAGAAAGTACAGGTTGAATTGTAGGAAGAGAGGCTGGGACACTGCGCAGAAGCTGATGACTTCACATAAGAACTTAGAAGATGTTCAAAATCATTATCCATCAGGGAGATGTAAATTAAAACCACAAGTGGGTGTTACTACACATCTGTCACAAAGGCTAAAATAAAAAATAGTGACAACACTAAATGCTGATGAGGATATGGAGAAACTGGATCACTCATACACTGTTGAAGGGTATGTAAAATGGTATAGCCACTCTGGGAAACAGTTTGGCAGCTTCTTAAAGAATAATACTTGCAATCACAAGACAGCAATTTTAGTCTTGGGCATTTATTTTAGAGAAATGAAAACTTATGCTGACACAAAACCTATGCATGAATGTTCATAGCAGCTTCATCTCTAATAGTTCCAAACCAGAAACAGTTCCGATGTCTTTCAATGGATGGTTCGTTGGTTAAACAAACTGGGGTACATCCATCATACCATGGAATACTACTCAACAGTGAAGAAGAATAAGTGACTGACACACACAAAAACTTGGATGAATCTCCAGAGAATTATACTGTGTAAAAAAGGCCAAATGTTACATGTCATATGATTCTCCTTGAGTTAATATTCTTGAAATGAAAAAATTTTAGGAATAAAGAGTAGATTAGTGGTTGCCCAGAGTTAGGGAAGAAGGATAGAGGGAAGAAGGGAGGCGGGTGTGGTTAATAAAAGGGCAACAAGAAGGATCCGCATGATGGAACTCTTCCCTATCTTGACTGTGATGGTGGACATATGTAAGATAAAATTATATAGAATTACAGATATACACACATCACACACACAAGTGAATACAAGTAAAACTGGGGAAATCTGAATAAGGTTAGAGGATTATATCATGTCAATATCCTCGTTGTAATATTGTACTATAATTTTGCAAGATGTTACCATTGCATGAAACTGGGCAAAAGGATCTCTGTATTATTTCTTACAACTGCATGTGAGTCTACAATTATCTCAATAAAAATTTCAATTAAAAAACAAGTATCTCTGAAGAGAATGGACTGGAATTGAGGGCAGGAGCAGTTAAAGTGGATGCAGGGAGACTGGTTATGAGGTGACTGCCATGATAACTTGGGTCATTGGGTTACTGGGGGCAGTGCCAATGGACAGGAAGATAACTGGGTTTGATGTGGACTCTAGAATCTAGACTTTTGACTTTTGGAAGGATTTTCCCAGAGAGCTTCCCAAATCCCCAAATTTGTAAGAACCATTATACTATGTGTAATAATGATGTCAATCTGAATAATGCACACTTAAAAATTTATTAATATTCTTTACTTCTCTTGGCCACAATGATACAAAAACAAGAACAATGCCAAATTATGAGTGGAGCCTGGGCACTGCATTCTCCCTATCTCCTTGTGAGTGGAATCTGGTGCTAAGCCTTCATGCTAGCCTATCCTCACCACCCCAAACATCTACAAACTTGGCGCTGTGCTGGGGACTCCACCCCCTCTCCATCTTTACCTAGAATGAGAAAGGAATAAGGAAGATAGCAAGGTCAGGTTTGCTTACTATTTCCCCAGGCATCCCAGAAGTGCACCATCTCACACATGCCATATCTTTTTTCTCACTACACGTGTCTTCTTCCTACCCTGTGCCTGAGATTAAACTCCATTCCTGCAAAATTATATGCTTTCTGCACAGTCCTCTGAGGCATTTTTACAAAAAATGTTAAATTTCTGAATACCGAGGGCTTACTCCATTTCATGTGGAGGGGACAGTGTTTTTCTCTGGTGAGATAAAATGACTTTTATCCAGAAAAGTCTTCAGAGCCATGAATAATAATTTAAGATCTAAACAAGATCCTGGCCCCCAAAGATAGGAAACAATTCAAAGAAAGTGAAGTACAATTCTAAAGCAAATGTAAAAAAGTAAAAAAAGAAAAGAAAAAATGATGATAACATAAGGAAGATACAATACTTACCTACATTTATTATAGTCACAATACTAAAAATGAGGAGTACCAAGCTGTGTAGCTGGGAATTATTATAGCTTAGGACTGTTTTTACATCATTGGTTCACAGTGACTTGATTGTTAGAAAAGCATTAGACATCTGGCCCTTAGTTAACTCCAATGTGGCTTTCAAATATCAGGCCAGAAGGAAAGGAAGTGATAAAGTCCAGAATGTTTCTGGTGAAACTAAAAAGGATAGTTCAACTACTGGAGAGTCCAAGAGCCCCCTAAGTCCACTGCATTCCCAAAGGGATCAGACACAGAAGACATCAGCTGTAGGACAGCTAAGTCCCTAGGAAATCACTGAGAAAGTTTCAAAAGTGTCAAATGATCCATTTCCACAGGCTGGCAACTGAGTTACAGCTTTGGGAGATTTAAAACTAAAAAGAAACTTTAGAAATGAGTCAAGTGCCGGGAGTCTTCAGAGTGGCATTGAATATTACCTCTGAGATGGAGTGGGCAGTTACAGAGCAATCGGGAATGAGAACCCTGTGGAGAATGATTTGAGCTAAAGAAAAAAAAAAGTAAAATGAAATAAAACTAAAACACAAAGATCATAACAGGTACCTGAGAACACAAGATAAAGCTCTAAAAATATATATCTATTTGTTTCATGACAACTCACTATTTTATCTACTTCTTTACCTCTTGAAAAATGGACTTATAAATTTTATTTTATTTTAAAGAGCACCCTGCAGTGAAGAGGTCAGGGCAGAGCCCAATGCAGGGGGCTCAGTCTCATGACCCTGAGATCACATCCTGAGCTGAAACAAGAGTTGGATGTCCAACCGACTGAGCCATGTAGCTGTCCCCCCACCAAATGTAGTTTTAAAAGGATTTATTTAAAAAAAAAATAAATAAATAAAAGGATTTATTTAGTAGCATCGTGTAGTTGAAGCTATGTAGACAATATTTTCACTCTTTAGGTATTTTCCTTAAAACTGCTGTTTCTTTCCTATTCCCTTCCTTCCCCCATTTTTCCTTCTAGTTTTTTTTTTGTCCAAATACAAAAAAGTCATCTAAATATAACTGAAATTTCTAAACATTTGGTAAAATTTGAAGTAACCTTACTCCTTAACTCCAAACTCATAATACTTTCCTTTGTGAAGCCTTCCTCAGAGACCATCAGTTTCCCCCCATGTGTCCCACTCCTTCTTTAGATAGTAAATATTTGCTTCCTCATCTTACTCCCTCCTTTGTTCCCAGTGGAAACTGTTGAGGGCGTTTTTTTCACTTTTGTATTTCTAAGATTACTATAGGACCTGTAACATAGTGGGGTGGTGCACAATAAAAATATGTTGAATAAAAGCAGAATCAAACAAAAGAGGACCTGCTAGGATTGATATTAAATCATTAAAATCATTAGCTCTTCTGATCACATGATATGCAAAGTGACAAAGTTACAGAGGAAGAAGGCATCACTGGTGTCCCTCATCCTACCATCATTTGCATGCCTGCTTCTGGAAAATACTGCAGAATGGCCTTTACCTAGGGTAGCAGTGCTGAGTCTGTATGGCTGGGGCATGGTGACCTGTCAAAGATATCCATCTCATTAAGCATCTTGAGCATTTTACGCATTGTCATTAAAAAGAAAAACAAGTTCTTCTCATTGTAGCATGGCAAAAATAATCACTTTTCCCAAGGTCACTGCTCACAGCTGATAGTTCCTACTGAAATCTATTTGGGGGGGACTTGGCTGGACATGGATATTCAAAACACTAGACACACGAAAGCAAAGAAGTACATAAATATACATACAATCTCAAACTCAGAGAAAATGTATACCTTCAATATAAAAAACTATTTTTGCTTACCTGTTTGAGAGTAACTGGCTGACATTATGCTCCATTATTCTCCCACACTTTTGTGTGTATTTCCTATTAACAAAAACATTCTCCTATATATAGGAGATATAACCATTTAAATCAGGAAATTAATATTGATACTTTAATATGATTCTTAGGTTCTATTCAAGTTCCTCCAATTATCCTAGAGCATGCATTTTGTAAGAAAAAGAGGCAGTCCTAAATCCAGATATTGCAAAACAGGTAACGCCTTTAGTTATCATGTCTCCTTAGTTTTGTTCGATCAGGAACAGTTCTTGGTCTTTCCTTGACTATGTAAGTATGACACTTGCAATATTCATAGGCCATTTATTTTGCATAACGTTCTTCAGTTTGGATTTGTCTGATGCTTCGTCATGATTAGGTTCCTGTTATACATCTCAGGCAGGAATATCACAGAAGCAGTGATGCATTCTCATTTTATCCTATCCAAGTGCCATCAGATTTGTATTTGTACCACTACTGGTGACATTAACTTCAATCACTTGTTTAAGTTCCTGTCTGGTTGGGACTTCTGAGTGGCTCAGTGGCTGACGGTCTGCCTTTGGCTCAGGTCATGTTTCTGGGGTCCTGGAATCAAGTCCCACATCAGACACTCTGCAGGGAACCTGCTTCTCCCTCTACCTTTGTATCTGCCTCTCTCTCTGTGTCTCGAATGAATGAATGAATGAATGAGTGAAATCTTAAAAAAAAAAAAAGTTCCTGTCTGGCTGGCTTCTGCACTGTGAAATTACTTTTAATAAATATTTTGTGAGGAGGTTTTGAGATTATGTATCACTAATCAAACTATTAACTTATTTACTATCTTTTTATATCTGTTTGAACTCATGGTTTCCTATTTTATTGAATACATTATAGTCTGGTACTATTATTCATTTTCTTGCTGAAATTACCCCACATTTTTCCAGTAGGAGCCCCTTCAAGATGGTCTCTGTGTCCCCATCATTCTTTTTTTTTTTTTTTTTTTTTTTTTGTCCCCATCATTCTTTGAGCACTTTTTATTTCAGGTTTTAGAAGAGGTTCTGAGCTCAACTTGTAGTTTCTTTCCCTCAGTACTGAAGTCAACTAAGATCTGAATGCTAGATATTCTCAATGCCATTGGGATGCCATTTGTCCCTTTCACTGGACAAAACTAGGAATATATGTATTTGAATACCTCTCCTTTCTTTCTCTCTCATCTGTCCATTGAAAACCATGAGTTCACATCCAAATCTTCAATGCCAGCCCAACACCATTATCCTTAGTATTTTCTTACTTGATCAATCAATGTAATGTTTCCTTTGTAGCTAACACAACTACCGCCATCCATGAGAATGTCCTCTTCACCACCACCCCATACCAGACAGCTCCTTCACATGGACACACTACACATGGGCTTCACATGGACTCACCTTGCTCTGACACCCCACCTGGGCCACCATGAATCTACTCATGCACCCACACCATGCACGACCTTACTCCATCCCACCTAATAGCTTTTGGACCAAATTGAACATGGCTCAATTCCTAGTCTCTGGGTTGGGCTGTGTCTGTGATGTCCTGCTTTCTAGACATGTATCTTAATATAAACTATGGCTCCCATCATGCCCACTGCTCTAAGTTTTCCTCTTTCTGGTCCATAGACATTTAAATCTTGTTTTGGGCACTGTTATATCTGCATAGATTTCTCTTTTGTACTTTATGTAGTAATGTTGCTGTCTATTTGGAATACAGAAAACTGGACAGAATCTGGGAAGAGTTAAGAAAAGAGAATTTTGGGCAGCCCAGGGTGGCTCAGTGGTTTAGTGCCGCCTTCAGCCCAGGGCCTGATCCTAGAGACCTGGGATCGAGTCCCACGTCGGGCTCCCTCCATGGAGCCTGCTTCTCTCTCTGCCTGTGTCTCTGCCTCTCTCTCTCTCTGTGTCTCTCATGAATAAATAAAATCTTAAAAAAAAAAAAAAGAAATGAGAATTTCTGTATCTTCAAACAGGATGATAATATAGGTAGAAGGGGTCATAAAAAGTTAAAGTGCCAAAATCCTTTTAAGAAACAGTGGGAGTTTGATTCCTTTGTTGTAATTTTTATTATTAAAATGATAAAGTCTATGGGAAAGAGAGGCTGCTGCTGAGGGGCTCCCTGGGTCTGGCCCTCAGCTTTGCAGGATGGTGCACCCAGAGCAGATGGTCTCTCAGAACCCGCACTGATCCAACTCCAGTGGCTTCACTGTGATGCTGATGAAGGTAAAGCTTCAGGCCCACTTGCCTGTGCTCGTCCCTTTCAACACCCTGGAAGCAGTTTCATTATTTGACATTTTGTATTATTTTTCTCAAAGAGAGCCCCTCCTATTTCCAGAAATGTTTACAATTCTGGATCTGTCCCTCACAAATTCTGGATCTGTCCCTGCAAGGAACTTATGGTTAAATTAAGAGTGCAAATTTCCAATGAAGGAAGGAAATTTTCTAGAGAGCATTCCAGTTATCAGTGGGTAGAGGTGTTAGGAGGCTGAATAAATCTTCAGAAGGTTGCTTAGGAAGCCAAGAGAGATGAGTGGTCTCAGGAGTTAGTTTATGCAGACCATGCAAATTTCAAACCCATCCTCACCCACCTACAGAGTATGTCCATAATTCCTGTGTGGTCGGGGTGCCTGGGTGGCTCAGTGGGTTAAGCATCAGATGCTTGATTTTGGTTCAGGTTATGATCTCAGGGTGCTGAGATAGAACCCTGTATCAGGCTCCACCCCAGAAAGAACAGAACAGAACAGAAAAGAAAGGAAAGAAAAGAAAAAAAAAGAAAGATGATTCCTGTGTAGTCAGTTCAGTATCTCTTGACTAGCTTCTTCCAAAAGAATATTTGATTAATTTTGCCCCAAATCTTACTTAATGGCTTTTCCTTTCTTTAGGATTTCGTAATATCACCTCCTGCCAGTTCTCAATTAACATATTCTTTGTTAGGGTGTAGTATAATGGATTAGGTAACAGCTTTCATGACTCCTCTACCCTGCTCCCTCCTTGATAAAAATCTGACTATTCCTAATCCTTTCCACTTCATATATCATCTCCTAGGGTGGGTTAATCCTATCACCCACTCTACAGATTTGCTGTTTCCAGTTTAGTTCTCTGAAGGCCATCTTGTAGGGTCATTAAATCTTGCATTAAATCTTGAAACTCTAGGCACAATATGAAATTAAAAAATGTTAAATAACTTAAAAATTGAGGGAAATTCTTATAGAAGATAGAGATGTAAAAAGTTTCTCCCCTTATTATCTTTACTGGGGAAAGCTTCTAGAAGGCCTCAAATCTAGAAGAGGCACTTATATTATACAGACAGCAAGAGCAGAATACCCACAAATAAGCAGAAGATACATTTTGTACTTTTTTTAGGACACTCCTCAAGTGCTATGGATTAATCCCACTGCAGACAACCACTGCTTTTAGATACACAGCACAAATGCACATAGCAGTGTACATAAAGCAGTAACAGTAGATGTCCTTTCAAAGAGTTTAAATGTAACTAAAGAGTAAAACATACAGGGACATCTAGGTGGTTCAGTCAGTTAAACATCTGCCTTCAGCTCAGGTTATGATCCCAGGTTCATAAAATGGAAGTTCTGCATCAGGTTCCTTGCTCAGCAGGTAGCCTGTTTCTCCCTTTCCCTGCTGCTCCCCTGGCTTGTGCTCTCTCTCTCTCAAATAAGCAAATAAAATCTTAAAAAAAAAAAAAAAAAAGGAAAACATACAAATGATTCTAAAGTTATTTTCAAATTATCAGTAATTATAAACAATTACTGAAGATAACCCAAAGAAATGAAGCCTGAAAGAAATTAATAATAAAAACAACAGCGATGATGATGGCTGTCATTTACTGAAGTCCTACTATGAGATACCACCTATGGTGGTACTCTTAATATCTACATTTTACAGATGAATAAACTGAGGTTCAGAGAGGTCTGTCCAAGATAATTGGCTACTAAAAAGGAAAATTTTTCCTCCACATGGGCTGGGCAAGGATTGGGGGGAAAAGCAATCCAGGGGAAAGGAAGTGAACAAAGGCACTCAAGGACTATCAGGCTGATTTATTTGGAGGGCAGAACTAAAGTGTTAAGTAGGAGGTAGTAGAAGGGCAAGGGAAGGAGTCAGCTGGCAGCTGAGAGGAAGAGGGGGCTGAAAGGTTCTCGTAAATTTACCCTTTGGAGCTGATGCAAGAAGCATACACAAATCAACCAGGGGGAGCAGTTCTTTTCTCAAACAGAATTTTGCAGACCTGGAATCTAAAAACCTGGTGGGAAATGGGACAGTCTTTGCACCAGTAGTGTCATTAAAGAACAGTCGACATTGAAGAGTATTTACACATTATCTAAGAGGTGCCTAGATAAACAATAAACAAAGATATTAGCCAGAGAGTAACAGTTTGGTGTAAGTGCTATGAATGCAACAAACAGGGTGACAACAGCGTAGCTGGGGTAGGGGAACCAACTTTAGATAAGGAGATGCTGGCCAATGTACCTTTCAGCCACTCCTGTTCACACAAATAGCAAATATTAATGAATCTCAGTAACTTTTTCTGAAATACTTAAAAATAAAATACATATATACAAAATGTACTTCATGTATACACACACACACACACACATATATATTTTTAATTACACGAAACTACAAAGTTCTCTCATATTTTTACAAGAAGTGTTCCCTCTTGTAAAACTAGCTATAAGGAATGTGCCCTTGAAAAGCATCAAAAAGAATATAAACTGAATTCAAACTCTATGATTTCATAGGGAAGTTTCCAATTAGAAGGAAATATTTGGAACACATTTTGAAAGACTTAGAGAATGGTGGTGTTATAAAGGCAATGTTTTCATTTCAAAATACAAACAGAGTTTGAAAACTGCTGGTTTCACTGCAACATTTGTTAGTAAAGTCTGTGCTGTTAAAGATGATCCCAGGAGGTCTCTGAAATTCCTACTAAGTACAAGAAATGCAAGTGCCCTTGCAGCATGTAACCTAAAGGAAGTTAGTTTCCTAAAAGTGGAACACCCTCAGATGTATGTCAGATGCCCCATGTTCAGAGAGGATCACGTATGTGAAAATGACAAATGAATCAACAAGATTCACTCAGTCTGATAGTGGACACCCAGGACTCCAAGATGGTGTCATTCACATCAGTGAAGGAGAAGAAGCACATGGAGGTCAAACTAGGAGAACGGCCAACCTGGATTCTGATGTGGGATTTTACCCCAAAGGCACTGCTGGAGTGTTTCAAAGAGGTTACTACTGGTGTTACATCAAGTATGTCAATGTGAAGAAATGGGGTGTCGCTGGGACTTTTATGGTCTGGCAGCTTAAGTGCTTTTCAACTACTGTCATTGCTACAGGGAACTCAGACATGAATGGCTAGGCAAGTACCACTGAAGAGGTCCCATCGTGGAGGCAGATTCTGTACTCCTGACCATGATCTTTGCCTGGCACCCATGAATCCTTTCATATTCTATTTTAGAATTAACACTCAATCTTTCTTTCATTAAAATAATAATACTAACCTAACAATGACAACAGAAAAAAAATAATGCAGCAGAGGTGGCTATACTATGGAGCTAAAGTAGTTTAAGCTTTGGAATCTACCCCCCCCCCCAACCCGACATTTGCATGCCACCCTTCTGAGATTCTATAAGGGGCCCTAGCAATATATTTCTCAAGATCTTATGTTTTTGAAAATTTAGAGAAAAATTTCAATTTTATTTCTTAAAGAGGGGCTCTTATATTGTTTAAACTTCAGGCTCTAAACCTTGATCCTCCTGATTAAATGCCTACCTTGTACCACACACTACACTCAATGGTGGAGATACAGAGATGAACAAGGCACACTCCCTCCTGGGGAGAAGCTTGGTGTAAAACAGAAACAAGAAAAATAGTTGCAATGGGATACCTGCTTGGTTGTGAATTGTGCAATGGGAACAGAGGCCCAAGGGATGCTCTTTTGTTGTTATTATTCATTGAAAATTTAAACTTAGTGAATTTCTTTTCTTAAATGATGAGTGTCCATTACATAAGTCCAATAATAAAGAAATGTAGGAAGAAACAGTTAATAATCTCTGTAGAAATCCTTATTACCCTCAAGGCCCAATGAAATGCCACCTGTGTCACAAAGCTGTTCACTCTAGGCTATTTTAGATACTTATGACATTTTGTAGCATTTATATGACTCTCAGAGTCACACAGAAACTTGGGACAGTCAGGAGAGCTGAAAGCACCAAAGGTATTCAGGTAAGCCCTAAGGTTGATGTAAAAGAATGTACATAGAGATCAGCATGGAAAAAGAAGGGCAGGAGCATGGGCCTTGATGTTCCAAAAAAGGTATTCTAGACTTTATTCCAGGTGTGTTATCAGCAGAATATTATTATAAATAAGCACTGCTTTTAGAATGGCAGTTGTGCATGGAGCTGGGTTGATGGAGTAGAGATGGGAGGCGCTGACAGAGCAGTTAGGAATGAGATGTCCTAGAGTCTGGTCCAGGTAGCAGCAGCAGGATGAAAAGTAAGGAAAGGGGTTCATACACATGGGGGGAGAATCAGAACTTCCAAACTGACTTGGATGTGATAGTGGGAGGCATAATAAGGAGCCTCACATTACTCTGAGGTTTGGTGGAGAATCAATAGTGGTACAAATTAATAAGAGCTCAAGAGGAAGACTGTCTGGTTTTGGGAGGAAGGTGGTGAGCTTGAGCTTGGTTTCATTACTTCTAAGATACCAGCAGGTTAAAAAAGTAGAAATGTCTTTGCTACTCAAAGTAAAGTGTGGTCCATTGAGCAACAGCATCAGGACGTCCTATGAATTTATTAAATAAGCAGTGCTGCAGGCCGCAGACCTGCTGAAATTTAATCTGCATTGTAAATCTGCACCTGCAAAATCCTGGGATCTGACTTGGCTCCAAACTGCTGAGGAAATCAACCAACTTCCTCTCCTCTGGAGGTTAAAACTTCTAAAATTTAGGGCCTGTTCTCTAGATGTGGTTGGTACAAAAGAACTGCAGAAAAAAATAGATTTGTAAAGTGGTGTGGGACCCTTTAAAAACTTCTGCCTATAAAGTATACCAAAACCAAACACACACCTGTGGACCATGTGTACAGCTGTCACGGCCAGCTGACTCATCTACCCATCCGCCTGTTGCATCACACATTTTCCTCTGTATTTAAAAGCAGTGATAGTAACATCAAAGAGAAAATAACTTACAGGGTAAGTTTGAGTAAACCTGTCATATTATAAGAATTTGGGTACAAACAATAAGTGAGAATTGGAGTATAATGCTATAATTATTATTTTTTTTAATTTTTATTTATTTATGATAGTCAGAGAGAGAGAGAGAGAGAGAGAGAGAGAGAGGCAGAGACACAGGCAGAGGGAGAAGCAGGCTCCATGACCGGGACGTGGGATCCCGGGTCTCCAGGTCTCCAGGATCGCGCCCTGGGCCAAAGGCAGGCGCCAAACCGCTGCGCCACCCAGGGATCCCTAACGCTTTAATTATTTAATCAGTATCTTGCTCTCCAAAACTCCTTATAAATACTGATGTTTTGTTAATCACATATTTCATTTCCCCAAGTTCACTAAAAGACAGACACTGGTAAGAAATCACCTACCAATCTCACCAGAAAAAATAAACTATAACATTTTCTAATATCCAGTTTATACAAATGCTTAAAAAAAATCTTTTTTCTTTTCATCTTCTCTGCTAACTGGAAGAGTATTTATATAATAATGGAATACTACCCTTTAAACTTGGAACATGATCTGATGTGTCAGTTGACTGTCTTAGTAATAGGTTTTTAGGGAAAATTGACCCTAAGTAAAATCATGCGTGTAACAGCATCGTGTCACAAGTAAAGACCACATCACACAGTATGCTACTATATTACCATTAGATAGACCTAATGACTCAATTATTCTGAGCACCTATCATATGCCAGGAATTTGGTCAGACACTTTACACATATAAACCCTTTAGAGACACCTTAAAATCTCCATTGCACAGATTTCTTGGATGTTCATATTTGCCTGAAATCCTCAACAAAAGATTTCAGGGGAACAAATTAAAAGTGACCCTCATTTGTTGAATGTGCAAAGACAATATGTTTACCAACAGTGTGAATTTTATAAGAGGCTGCAAATGAAATGTCACTGTTCCATGGGCATGGACTGCTTCAATCAGTATCAGAACTATTAGGACAAACATAAGACACTGCCATCTGATATCAAATTGGCATTTAGCAATCATTTATTGGCCAAATATTGGATTTTCATATGGTTCGGCTTATACTATAACTAAGTAATTTCTTTTGGGCCAACCCGTGCTGTAAGTAGATGACAAAACAGGAAGTGAAGCACAGGGCATACATCTAAGATTGTTTTCTTTCATGCGGTTGATTTTCAAAATAGAGCCATCTCTCTAATGCTACTGCTACACAGACTCTTAGTGACAACTCTGAAACTTGACTGCCAAGAAAGAACTGAAATTTCATGATGAGGCACTGGTTAGAGTGCCCTTGTCTGATAACTGCTCCATCATCAGAGAAAAATTGACAGATAGTGTGACAGGGTAGAAAACATCCCCACAGGGGAAAAAAAAATTGTTTGTTTCTTTAGCTGACTGAAAATGTACATATTACTTTTCAGCTTGCTGATTATACCTTCTATGAATTGAAACTCCAAAAATCTAAAATGCAAAGACCTAAGGGTAAATGGTTATCTCATTGTTTAAAATCTGTTGCCAAAAGAGCTGACTTGACACAAATAAGCTAGCCATGTTTATTTTCAAGATGTCTTATTTCATGTAATCAAATACTGAATGCATGGCCAACTCATGCCTCTGACCTTAGGGCTAATGTTGTATCATGGCAAGATAATGGGATAAACAAGTTTCCCAACCGTTATAGGGAAAAAAATATATTGTTATCTGGGAGGGTTTTGTTTTTTTTTTTTACATTTAAAATGATTTTATAAAACCTTAAATGGTCAGTCAAGGGCCAGCAGACTCAGATAAAACATATTTAACTCACCAATTGCAAAATCCTCCAAGTGGATGATTTCCAAGTTGAAAAAAAAATAAAGAAAGAAAAACAGGAAATCAAAAATGGGTGACATGGGGGGAGGGGAATGGGCAAAATGGGTAAAAGGAAGTGAGATATACAGGCTTCCAGTTATGGAATGAATAGGTCACAAGGATAAAAGGTACAGAATAGGGAATATAGTCCGTAGTATTGTAATAGCATTGTATGGTGACAGATGATAGCTCTACTTGTGGTGAGCATAGAATAATACACCTGAAACTAGAGTAACACTGTGTGTCAATATAAAAAACTAAAAAAACTATACCATGGTTATATTAGTATAAGACATGAAATAGTACCAGACATAAAATAAACATTCAAAAATTTTAACAGCTATTACTATTACTACTAATATCATCATTACTATTACTTCAACTATTAGTATATGTGCAGAAATATCTTTGAAATAAAGTTCATTTTATTTTATTTTCTTATATAAGGTGTTAATCTGGTTTCAGATTTCTTTAGTCAGGTCCAGAGAGTAAAGATGCTTTTTTTTCTGCAAGAAATTATACAATTAATTATGCATGCAACACATTACCTTGTATGTTACGGTAGTCATTTTTCATAGCAGAATTTATACAAAATTAGAATCTGAAAACCTGGATTTGAGCATGGGCTCTGTCCCTAGTGCTAACCAACGAGAAGTTGCTTAAAGACCATGAGCCTTCGTTTCCTTATCCACAAAACAGTGGCAGCCTGTAGCAACAATAATAGCTAACTTTGAGAGTATGGTGCTTCTTTATTGCCAGGGACTTTTCTAAGAATTTTACATACATTAACTCAGTTACTAATACTTCATCTAACGTCTAGCATTAACTTAGTAAAAAGAGAGATTGTGCTGGTCAATCTCCATTTGCCCTCCACCACTTGCCCTGCCCTGTCAGAAAGCAGACCCCTGCAGATCAGTCACCGGGGCTCCACTGGACTCCACTGACACCAGATTTTCAGTTCAGACAGGGGGAGGCATCAGGAAGTGATCAGAGACTGGGAAGAGGGAAAGGCTGAGGTATTTCTTCTCCATTTCCTTCTTGATTTAGCAACTCTATTTTGTGTATGTTGGGGTACACAGAGGTGGGAGGGGAGGCATTCTCCAGGCCTAAATCTCCAGCCTGACAGCTTCTTTTCTATGCCTCCTCTTTTCACTGGGCTGAGTAAAGGCCATGTTCTTCTTCAGCCTCTTAGACCCCTTGGTCATGATTTTCTGCTGTTGCCAGGCTTCTGATACTCCATCCCTCTTTTGTTTCCTTAAATCCCTTCCCACATCACTGTAAGGAGTCTTTCATTAAAGTGTTTTGATTTGAACCCTGTGAGTGGAATGCTCTTTCTTGCTGGGACCCAGACTCTTAGCAGGATTTACTATTTTAGCATTTCAGGCAACTACCTATTATGTAGTATAGGAGTACCTTAAACAACATTTTGTTTTGTTTCATTTCACTTTTAATGAATTGGTGTGTTAGGAAATATACTCTTTGATTTCAATTGTTTTTAAAAAACTAAAAGTTTTGTTTCTAATTTGAACCAGCTTACTTTTTTTTTTTTTTTTTTTTTGTTAAACAAACAAATCTCTTTCATTTGGTTCAGAATTGAGGGAAAGGTTTAAGGGTATCTGGGATTTAATTTATGAAGTTCAACAAATTAGTCTGGTATATCCAGTTAGTGGTTCATACTTTGGTCTGGTTCAGGTTCAAGCATAAAACCCTGAAATACTGGAAAAGGTGAGTTGAATTAATTGGTTTCTCTGAGTTGGGGGCTAATGCACACTCTAATTATGTGAATGAATTCCTACAGTGGTCGAAACTCAAGGTCATCCTACTACTAAAACAAAGTTAGTGATTCTCACTTAAACGAATGGTTCATCAGCCATTGGATTTCCCAGTATCTATAGTCTAGCTTCCTAAACAGTATCATGACAAACTGTATATTCATGTTTTCTAAGTACTATTATGACTTTCTTCTTTTTTTCTAAAGAATTCTCTTTTCAATTAGATCAGTATTTCTCAAAATATGGGCCCCAGACCATCACCTGGAATTTGCTAGAAATGCAAACTTTTGATCCCCATCCCAGATCTACTAAATTAGAAAATGTTGGGGATGAGTCCAGCAATCTGTCTTAACAAGCCCTCCAGGTAATTCAAATGCCCAATAAAGCTTGAGAACTACTGAATTAGATCATATATTTCTTGAAGTCAAATCCAGTCTAGTATTTCTATTGGAACTGGGCTCTACCCAGGGATCATGTTGATATTATTAGTTTTGTGTGTGTGTGTGTGTGTGTGTGTGTGTGTGTGTGTGTGTGTGTGTGTGAGAGAGAGAGAGAGAGAGAGAGAGAGAAGATAATAGAGGCAACTGATGAAGTGCGCAAAGGCATAAGTGACAGACCCAGTGTTTGAATTGGGGCAATCTAACTCCAGGGCTTAGTTTACCAACCATGACACTAGAATGCCTCCCTAATGGCCACACAGAGACAAGATATGAAGCAATATGACACTCTGAGCAAAATCTGAGAAATGATATCCCTGTAAACCTTTTAACCCTCAAACATCCTTAATATGAGAATGCAATACATATTTAGAATATTATATATTTGCTTTATTATTTTTATACAATAGAAAAAGTCAAGATGGAATTTTGTTAATATATATCTAAATTTTCAAGCACAAGTCTCTGGTTATCCTGTAACTTGAACAAGGTTTTACATTTTTGCTATTGAAAGCCAGTTTCTATGCTTAATGAAACCCAGGCAGAGCTGTACACACAGAGTACAGCTACAGTCTGTGATAAAGCCATGGACACTTAGTTCTAAGCATTCCAAATGTGTTTAATTGTATCTTCTGGCTTTCGTATTTCTTTCTCTAGGACAATAGGGCTGTTTTAGTTATACATATTGTTTTTGTTTTTGTTTTATTCCCCTGGAGCCAGATCTCATAGTTTCCTGAGAAAAGCACAAAATGGACAGGGAAAGCATAGATGGGAGTAGGTGGGGTTGATTTCTAATCTAGGGATTCCCTTAGTCGGAAATGAATGATGTTTCCGACTAAGGCACATCTTCAATCTCACAATGAATAATGTATAATGGTTTAGAGAAAGATATAATAAAAGATCCCTATGTTCCAAAGCCAGTAATTTGGGAGTTATGCTAGTTCCTCCCTCTCTCGCCCCCAAATACAATCTGTCACCAAGCCCTACCGATTCTAGCTGCCAAACCATTCTCAAACCTGCCTTTTCTTTTTTAGTCTCATTACAACTGCCTCAATTCAGGACCTACACTCTTTTTGTTGCTCTCCTTCTCTCCTGCTCACCTTTGCCTTTTTGTCATGACAACTATACTTTTCTTAATGTCATGCTGTTTCCCTATTTTCAGTATCAACAAACAACCCCTCCAACCCCCTCTTGGACAAGTCATTAACAGGCATGCCTTCTACCTCTTCCCATTGCTTAAACAATATTCCAGCAATGTGCTGTGCAAACCAATCTGTTTCATAATTTCCAGGCTTTGGTTCCCAGCTATTTCCTCTACCTGGAATTCCCTTTCTCCTCCTAGGCTAAGAGAGCAGTACATTGCATTTCTTTCAAAACCTAGCTCAAGGGGAGCTTTCTTAGCCCCAAGAGCAGGGACTTCTCTTTCTCTTGCCATCACTACACCTTGTACATGGTTTCACAATTTATCACTGATCATTTTATTTTTTGTATGCCTTGTTCAGTTTGGATTTCCAGACAGTGTACAAAATGTCTAACATGAAATAGGACACATAATTTAAAGATTGATTGAATCCTTCAGTATTGTATAATAGTCTTTAGCTATGTTAAATGATATTGGGAATGCAGATAACTTGAAGATTTTTTAACTCTCATGCAATTTTTTAAAAAAAGACTTTATTTATTTGACAGAGAGACAAAGCCCAAGTAGGCAGAGTGGCAAGCAGAGGAAGAGGGAGAAGCAAGCTCCCTGATGAGCAGAGACCCTCCCCCGCAATGCAGGGTTCCATCCCAGGATCCTGGGATCATGACCTGAGCTGAAGGCAGACACTTAACTGTCTGAGCCACCCAGGCACCCCACATGCAAATGTTTTCAAAAGCCAGATGGATGCCTGGAGTTGAAACAGCTTTATTGCCTCTGTCACCTATAGCATTTGCTCATTCTTTGTCTTCAGTGATGAAGTACAAAAGATTGTTTCATTTACCACAAAAATCTTCCTATTGTTGGAGTTATAGCATAAAGTAATCATAGAGAAAAGCTAGCTGACCAACTTACTTGCCTTATTCTGCTCTGATCACGTGTTTTAGATTTTAATCCAGATACGTCTAGCTGTGTCTAAGAAATTTGACTTTGAAAATGAACGTGAATTGACTAAATTATTAGGTATAGCTATGACTCTCAATGGCCATAAAAGCTTGAGATGTAAAACAAAATGCAAATGTATTAACAATAAAAGATATAGACATGTTTAGATACCCTGCTATTCCTATGTACTCCTGCCTTAAACAGGAGGTAAAATTAGAAATCAGAGTGCCACTTGTTGAGTGTGGACTCACAGCAAAGGGAAACTGGCCAGTCTTATAAGACATTTCTTCCAGACCAAAAGAAAAAAAAAAAAGTCAGATGAAATATCCCTGACTTCACTGTAACAGAGTACAATTATTCTCCAGGACCTGGACACCCTGTGTCTGGTAGGGTAAATGACTTTTTCCTGACCAGTGTAGGAGAAACACTACCTACTGTCTGTTTGGGGAGATGGTTTGGTCTTTCCCACTGCCTAGATTCTTGCAGTCTGCTAACAATTTTGACTTGTTTTATTTTGTTTTGTTTAGACAGTGCATAGTAAACAGTGACCTCAGAACTCACCCCTCTTACTCTTGACGTTCGCTACTTGGCCTTTTGTCCTGGCCAAGTTATGATTTTCACTTCCTCTCAGTCACCTTACAGGTAGATTGAGGAGTAAGGCGAACACCCTTATTAAGACTTGGCTGGTTGCAGTTTTCTCAGGGATTCAATTACGATCTGTTTCATCTATAGAAGACAGGTTTTATCTGTCTATAAAGTATTTTTATACTTTTTGATTTTCGTTCCTAGGCAATAGCATTCTTGAAGTACCTAACGGTAGTTCCCTCGATATTGACTATACCTGACACATGATAGTCTTGACAACTACAGTCCCAAGATGACGTTTTAAAGAAGAGTCAAAATTAAACATGAAGAGCTGAATCTTTCTCATACTGACCCTTCAAAACATTTCTCTGTCTGCCTCTACTCAAAAGCAGAAGATGGGAGGTGACCTTCATAAAGTTATATTGGGTAGAATTACTCACTGCCAGAGGCTAGAAAGAGAGGCTCTCTGTTCACATCATCTCCCCCGTGGTTTTCCGTGGTCACAGAGGCTCAGAAGAGAGTGTGTGTACAGGTATTCTCTGTGTAGTTCAGGACTTGACTTCACTTTTTTTTTTTAATTCCACTCTTGGGATGCCTGACTTCTTGTCCAAGGTTGGCCACAATTATTCATGGCCTTGAGGGGCATAATTTGTGTATTATCTGCATTATGTTTCACACCTGTATAACAGAGATAAAATATACTTGGTTTTGATCTACTATATAGATATAAATCAATGCCAGCTTCTAAGAAAAAAGAAATTATTTAGTGTATTTTTTTTAAGTTTTAATCCTAGTTGCTCTATTTTGGACGCTTTTCTGAAATGTGATTCCAATTATTTATATAATACAAAAAAAAAAAGCTAAGCCTCTTTCAGTATGTGACTCACAACTCACTACCCACACACAATTTTTAAAATTATCTTTATACAATATTAGCATATTTTGGTGCTTAACTATACTATAGCTGGCCACTTAGAAATATTAAAACTTTCAGCTGTTCCTGTGAGGAGTATTTGTTTTGTGAACCCTTTTCAATAGATTCATTCACCCTCCCCCAACCTAGATTCTTGATTCTTCCTCCTCCTCATCATAAAATACTTAGAAAGATTGCTTATATATCTGTGTTAAGAACTACATAAAGAACGCTAGAGAAAATGGACCTTAAAGAAGTCTATGATTTTACAGAGTCATTAACATGTAACACATGAACAGCAAAATTGGTAGAATAAGTCACCATAAAATTAATAAATCGGATTTAGAGTGTATGTTTTAGGGATAAGTGCATGTAGGGTTCATAAAAATAAATGAGGCAGCTCATACTGACTTAACATGTGTAGAATGGGTTGCAGTATAATCCAGTGTGAAGAGACAGGCACTGGAGCCTGACAGGCCTGGGTTCACAGCCCAGCTCTACCACTGACATGCCATATGACTATAGTGATCTGACCACATCCTTTGGACTTTTGGCATTTAACTGATCTAAGCCTCCGTTTCCTCCTCTGTAAAATGGAGTTACTAATATCTTCTTGTTTGTGGATTAAATGATATAAAGCATAGAGAAGTACTGAACACTGCCTGGACATAGTGAGAGCTCAACAAATAGCTGTGTTTTAAAATACAGTGCTTTCTATCTATTCAGAGTTTTCACATAAATCCTCTTATTTGATCTGGACA
The DNA here is from genome assembly GCF_905146905.1 of Nyctereutes procyonoides. Taxonomy (NCBI): domain Eukaryota; kingdom Metazoa; phylum Chordata; class Mammalia; order Carnivora; family Canidae; genus Nyctereutes; species Nyctereutes procyonoides. The sequence goes on along the minus strand of NW_026575035.1, from coordinate 1,643,457 downwards.
TCAATTAGGTAGAGAAGATGACCAGGTATTACATACCCCATACAACTCCCTATACACACATGTCCGTCTTCCAGTTGGATAAGGAAACAGACACACAAAATGGAAATGATTTGCTTAAGCTTAGTAACAGCACCAACACAAAAACTGGTCTTTCTACTATGTCTCACCAAACAGGAGGCAAAGATGTAGGTGTCTTCAGCTCCAGACGGAGTGACACCATATATGCAATTACTGTTCTCTGTTCTCTGACCTGCCTAGGAAAACTTTATAGAAAATGTGAAAGACTTCAAGAACCATTTCAGTGGAGGGGTAAAGCTCTTAGATGAGTGAAGGATTGGTACTTAGCCCTGGTTGGGGGAAAAAGCTCAACAGGGCTATGTTCTAATGGGATGGATTATTGATATATGGCTGAGAAAAGTAGAGATATATCAATTTCTTCTGTAAACAGGGCATTAGCATTACCCACTCAAAGAACTGTAATAAAGACCAACTTGGTTAAAAATACATCAAGGAATTTGTACATGTTGCTGAGACTCTAGAAGTAAAGAAAGTAGGAAAAATTATGCAGCTCCATTCTTTTTCTCTTTAATATATGCTATCCCATATTGTGTAAAATCCTTTTACTTTACCAGAATGCCTGAATTTATGTTAGGAATTCAGTCAGGCTAATAGGCATCCATTTTTGAGGTACACATAGTTCTGAAGTTTAATTATTGACCAGTCATTTATAGATTAATATGTTGTTTAGTCAGATTGCTTTCCTAACTTTTAAATGACACTGAAGAAAAACCAGAATAATTTGGCAAGTAGAGGAGGCAGATAATTTGAGGGAAAAGAGCAATTTGAGGAGTATACAAAATAGGGTTCAACTAACTAGTAGGTGTGCAAGTAATATAAGAGCCAGGACTTTTTTAAAGATTTTATTTATTTATTCATGAGAGACAGAGAGAAAGAGGCAGAAACACAGGCAGAGGGAGAAGCAGGCTCTATGCAGGGAGTCCGACATGGTACTCGACTTGATCCCCTGTCCCCAGGATCAGGCCCTGGGCTGAAGGCGGTGCTAAACCACTGAGCCACCTGGGCTGCCCAGAGCCAGTATTTTCAGAGCAGAGTTGCCAAAATTATTATATGGCAAGGTAATTTTCCAGAGTTATGCCTATATCCAGAGAAAGCATGGGAATATTTTTATTCTTCTTAATATTCCTCTTACATAAGGAGGCCCTTATGCTTCCTGTAACCTTAACGTATGGTACCACTCACTAATATTTGACTATATAGTGATATAATGGTTAAACATATTTTTTTGGACTGGCCTGGGAGGTTATATTATTTCTATGGGAAAATTATTCCCAAGTTTTAAGTAAGCAGCCTACAAATGACATTTTGTAAACCTAAGAAGTATCTATGTTTATATTATACATTTTGATACAGCATGCTAATATCTTTAAATAAGAAGCAGGTAATTTTAACATCCTTTATTCCTTAGCTCTCTTAGAATTGAGAACGCATCTTGATTTTCTTTTTCTTTTTCTTTTAAAGATTTATTTATTTATTTATTTATTTATTTATTTATTTATTTATGAGAGAGAGAGAGAGAGAGAGAGAGAGAGAGAGAGAGGCAGAGACACAGGAGGAGGGAGAAGCAGGCTCCATGCCGGGAGCCTGATGTGGGACTCGATCCCAGGACTCCAGGAAAGCGCCCCGGGTCAAAGGCAGGCACCAAACCACTGAGCCACCCAGGGAACCCCACATCTTGATTTTCTACTGTTATTGGCCAGTTTATTTTTCTGTATTACTTTACAAATGTAATGAAACTGCAACAGAAATGGTACATTTTATATATTTTTAAAGGATAGTCCCAGTTGTTTAATTGTGCCAAACTGGCTTAGAGGGAATTATTCAAAGTAAGGAGACCATCCTTTGAAAATATCTACTTTAATGCTTCATAAAATAATAAATTCATATATTTAAAAATATATAATTCTACTGGAATCCATGCTGGTCAAATTATTATAAAGATATATGATTTATTTTTCTAAATTCCCCATTTTTCTTTATTTGCAAACCTGGGTGAAAGTCCCCAAATACATATGGCACCAAATTCAGTATAGAAATTTTCAGAGCAAATGACATTTATTTGGTATTACTCTTATCCTAGCTAACCTCCTTCATTTTTCATTGAGTTTAAATCAAGGTTACAAAATGTATGAGTTAATCTGATCCAGCTTCTAAAATATCACATTAACACTGAAGACATTTAAATACAAAGATTTAGAACAATATATCACCACTCAATATATTTCAGGCCTCTCTCTCTTCATCTAGTCTAAGTCATCATTGTCTCTTACCCGGCATTTTACAATAGCCTCTGAAATTGGTTTCTTTGCTTTCACTGTGCCATCTGCAATGAAGCCCCAACACGGCGGCCAACGTGATATTTTTAAATAAATTAGATCATGATACTTTCCAGCTTAAATTACTCTTGGTGCTGCCCATTGCACTTAAAATAAAATTCAAACTTCCTACCATAGCCTGTCAGGATCTACATGACTTAGTTTACCTTTTTTCTTGTCCTCCTTCCACTCATTTCTATATTCTAACCCCACTGGCTTCTCTGTGTTTCTCAAGAAAGTCTAGTCTGTTTCCTACCCAGGTCTTTGGCACTGGAACTTCCAGCAGGAATGTCTTGGCTCTTGGATTTCACAAATCTGGATGCTTTTCTTTCTTTAGGTCTTAGCCATTCCCTACTTGTCTCTGTAATGTTGCCCCAGACCACCCAGTTCCTCTTTAGAATATGATCCTGTCTTATTTTCCTGCTACTAGCTACAATTATTTTATTTATAGCTCTTTCCCAACTAGAGGAAAAAGAGCTTGTCTTTCCTCCTTACTAGAATTTAAGCTCTATAAGAACCGAGATCTTGCCTGGTTCTTAGACACTATCACTGAGAACTGTTCCTAGTGCATATAGTAGGTACTTAATAGTAGCTGAACTCATGGTATTTTAAACTCTTATAATCTATATTTTACAATAGAAGAAGACCTTAATACTACGAAGCACTATCATTTTGTTATGGATAATAAATTAGGGCACAGAGAGATGAATAGACATATTTGGTAAGTCATAAGTCCAGTTCTACTGATTCTGCAACTGCACATGGCCTCTCCATTATAGCTAGTCACCCTGAATTTTCCTAGTTGCCTATATTTTCAGCTAGCTTGATCATATTTCTTCTACTTCCCTTATACAATTTTTCCTAAGCTATTGTTTAGTCTGTTCATCACTGCTAACATAATTCATTTGTTTGTGAGGCTTACTAGCTTTATTATTAACTCCATGGAGTGTTTTGTGATGCTAGTTATGAGGAATATCTTATGAAAATAAACCATAATGTGAAAAAGCCACAGTCTATAGCAGTACTGCACATAGTGCGTATAACAAAGGCTCAGTTATGTTGTTGCAGGGAAGAGTCAATAATTAGTAACACATTTCTAAAGGTCTCTCTTGCATAATTTTTGTGTCCAGATGTCTATGACATTTGGGTTCTAAAATAGAGTTCCAAATACCACACATTCATGCACATTTTCCAAGAATAATTGGATGATTTTTGAATCTTTCTATTTAATAAACATCAGGACTAAAGATGGACTACTTCACAATATCAAATTTATTCATTTTAAACATCCGTTTTGATGTGGAAAGTGTTTGGAATAAACACAATTAAGAGTGCCCAATTGTAAATCTTTTGAAGTTTTTGTTCATGATATGTCTCTTCCAACTGCTAGTAGTGTAAAAATGGAAAGTAATTTACATAAAATTTTTCAATTCACATGTTCTTGGAGATTAACTATTTTTTCCCCAGTCTTATTGAGAAATAATTGATATACATAACTGCATAAATTTAAGGCATAAAGCACGATGGTTGGATTTACATACATTGTGAAATGATTACCATGATATGTTCAGATAACATCCATCTTCCATATAAATACAGTATAAAAAAAGAAAAAAGAAAACTCTTAGGTTTTATTCTTTTAACAACTTCCTTATCTATCACACAGCAGTGCTGGCTGTGGTCATCATGTTATACATCATATCCTTTGCATCTATTTATCTTATAACTGGAAGTCTGTACCTTTTGACCACCTTCCTCCAATTCCTTCTTCCTCTCCCATCCTCCTCCTCTGTAACCACAAGTCTAACCTCTTCATATGGGTTTTGTTTTTTTCTATTCTACATACAAGTGTGTATATAGTATTTGTCTTTCTGTCTTACTTCACTTAGCATAGTGCCTTCAAGGTCTATGTTGTCACAAATGGTAGGATTTTCTCTTTTTTTAATGGCTAAGTAATATTCCATTGTGTGTCCGTATATTTATCTATATAGATATATATACATACATGACAACATCTGTATCCATTCATCTATTGATAGATACTTAGACTGTTTCTATGCCTTGGCTATTATAAATAATGCTGCTACGAACATGGGGGTGCATATATCTTCCCAAGTTAGTGTTTTTACTTCCTTTGGATATATTCCCAGAGAGATTAACTATTAACAATTCCCATGAAACCCTTTGGTGGATCCCCATGGCCTAGAGTATAAAGTCCAAGCGCCCTAATAAGATACAAGCTCCCTTTCCTGCATCTGGCCCTGACTACCTCTCGAGCCTCAACAGTTTCCACTCCTCCAAAATTTATGCTCCAGGGACACTGAACTGCTTATGATGCCTGGAACACAGTGAAATACTTCTTGTTTCAATGCTTCTTGTCTTTGTGCATGCTGTGCCCTTTATTTCCACTTCTCCCAGTTTAGTTCTATGCACCCTTGAAGTTCTAGTTCATGTGCCACTTCCTGTAGGAAACTGACTCTGATGCCCTCAAGTTGGTTGAAGTAGTTCTTGAGAGCATAACTCCCTCGCTTGACTACACTGAATTATAAATAACTGTTTATGCATGTTTCCTGTTGGGCCATGGCCTACTATAGGGAACTCATTTTGGTCTCTACAGCATCTAGTAAGAGTTAAAGAAAGTTAAATTACGCTTTTACATAAGTACAGAAAAGCAAAGATTAGACCAGTGATTGTTAGGTGCAGAAAAAAAACTCAAATGATTAGAACCAACTACTTGAATTTACTGGACTTTTTGAAGAGAGAAAATTTACACTATTTATGCTTTAAAAAGTCTCAGGAAGAAAACGTTTTTACCAAGGATCTCTTTCAAATGACTGAAAGAGGGGTGCCTTGGTGGCTCAGTCGGCTGAGCGTCTTTGGCTCGGGTCATGATCCCAGGGTCCTGGGATCCAGCCCCGTGTTGGGCTCCCTGCTTGGTGGGAATTCTGCTGCTCCCTCTCCCCACCCCCTGCTTGTACTTGCTCTCTCTCTCTCTCTGTCAAGTAATTAAATAAAAGCCTTTAAAAAAAATAACTGAAAGAATGAAAAGATGGCTATGTCACAGTATAAGCAAGATTTAACACAATCTTCTAAACCTTCCACATCTATTCTAGTGGCCACAAATCCTTGGAGAACTGGTGTTCTTCAAAACTATTTTAAAATCATCTTTACTACTCTAAGTCTGAATATCTTTGTATGTATGATTCAATACTGATGCTATATGAATATTTCTTCTAAATATATGTTGAGATTAATAAAATATAAACCCATACAAAGTAAAGCCTAATTCACAGAACTAACATCATGTGTATTTTTCCAATCCAGTATTCATACATTCATTCAATAAATACATATTGAGAGCCTGGCATTGTGCCAGGCCATGTGCTAGGAATTCAATAATGAATAAGTTAGATGCAGCTCCTGTTCTCATGGTGTTTATAGTCTAGTAGGAAAGAGACAACACACAAACAAATAATAACAAATTGTATGAGCCCTGTGAAAGGAAAATCTTGGGGCTATGTTAGAGAAAAATAGGAGAGAGGAAACAGATAGTCAAAGAAGGCTTTTCTAGGAAAGTTACTTTTAGACTAATATCTAAGGTCTATAAAGCAGCCAGCCAGGAAAGAGGTAAGAGCATAGCATTCCAGACTGATCAGCATGTGCAAAAGGTCCAGCCAAGTAAGACTCTCAAGTGTTTGAGGACCTGAAATAAGTCCAGTGTGGATACAGCATACTGGGCAAGGAACGAGGTGGAACTGGAGAAACAGGCAAGACCAGATCACTCAGGATGGGACATTATGAGATTTCCTCTTAATTGCAGTAGGAAAAAAGTGGACAGGGTAGGCTACTCATGATCTAAATTACTAGATACAGTGAGTGCTAACCTATGCTGCATGTAAGTAAGCACTTGTGTTTCCCAGATACTCAAGTAATTTCTAAAATGAATTTTTTCAAAATACAGAAAGAATACTAGTATACTAAACAGTTACCTAAAATATGATCAATTATTCTAACAGCTCTAGTCAATTATGTATTGATAGTAGCTTGGACCATCACAGCACCCTTCTCAACCAGCCTTAAATAAATATCCACAGAAGAAATGAGTTACTGAAATTAGGATCCAAGGGACAAAATTTTTTCTTTTAAACTCTGGGCACACTGGTTCCAAATGACAACATTTTATCTAGTTTGTCGTTGTCTGGCCATGAGATTTTAAAAACGGTATGACCTGAGATAGAGCTCATAGAGAAGTGGATGCATTTAGCCAGGGATGGATGTTGCCATCTTCATACTTGAATTCCAGAAGATCACTATATATATTGTTTGCTCTAACTTATCCTCATTGTCTATTTCACATAGCTGAATTTTTGTGCTTCCAGGGTATTCCTCCATTTGAGGGGGAGCCTATGCTTCTATATCTTTTTGTGTTTGAAGGACAGTCTTACATTTGAAATAAGAATATAGTGATCATAAACATGTCTTAATGAATCTCTACATAGTATTTTATGCTTTTAAAGCACCTTCACCAATTTGTGAATGCATGGATCCTAAAACTGGAGGCATTTGCCCTTTACAGTACTTTGAGGAGAGATTGAGAAATCAGCTGTCAGTGACTTCCCTGGGGTCTCTGAAGCTTTGGTGATGTAAGCACTTTTCTTCATTGAGTTAAATTTAGGAGGAAAGAAAAATCTGCTGAGTTTGTGTTTTTTATGGCAATAAGCCAATTTTCCTTTCCATATGTTGTTTGCCCTAAGGCACTCATAAGGTACATGGTATTCGTTTCCACTGAAGGAGAAGCCCTAGAGCCTGGGAGAAAATGAATGAGTCAAGATGGTATGATTAGCTATTTACTGTGATCTGCAAAAAAATATAAAAATTGGGACTGAAAGCTGGGGATTAGGAATGTGCACAAAGTCAGGTTGGCATTTTTGGAAGCAAACAGATTTTCTTGATGTGTTGTGTAAAACAGGTTGCTGGAAAGTCAAGGATAGGAAAACTTGAAGTGCAGGCCCTCACAGAGATCACAGTCCAGTGGGATTTCAGACAAAGAAGCAACCCACAGTTTGAATACGAGCTCTGAGGAGAGAAGTAGAGATTATTGTGATGGTAGTGCATAAGAAGGACTAGGGGCCTACAGGGAGGTAGGCTTTCTGGGAGCCTTTTCTAAAATGAGATGTAAGTAATGAAGATGGAATTTCAGGCACAGGAGTGGGATGGGGGGCTAGAATGGGGAGTATGGAGGAGGAAATGTTTAAGCAAAATATTGTTAAATGGGAGGTGCATTCCAGGAACTGGGTAAAATTCAATATGTTGAAGCATGGTGTGCAGGTGGAGTGGGCAGGGAGCGATGAAGGGGGAGGCTGGAGATAAGTATCCAATTATGGACAGTCTTACAGGACAAGGTAAAGATTGATCTGAGGACAATGGGGACCCAATAAGGATTTTAAGAAGGAGAATGATCAATTGAGAAAGACTAGTTAGGCATTGATGTGAAGAATGGATTGGAGGGGTCAGGATGTAATGGAAAGCCAATAGGAAGCTGCTGTGATCATGATCATGCAGGTGATGGACAATGATGACCTGAACTAAGGTAGTGATAGTGGAGTGAATAGAAGTGGATGGAAGTAAGAAGTGAAAATAGCAAGATTTAATCAGTGGTTGGAAGACGGAGGTGAAGGAAAGCTTTCTCCAGTTTCCTGTTTTAAAGAGCTGGTGGATGATGTGTCAGTTCTCTAGCAGAGAACCTGAATCAGTTGGGTCAGTGAGTTCTTTGCACTAATTCACGCTACCTCCTCTCAGATCACACCGTGCTGAGCGGGAAATTTGGGCAGCCAAAGCACAACTATGCCTTGGGCACCAGAGTCAGGATTTCCCACGTTAGTCCTATTCTATGCTTAGTGTCTGGTTTAGCATTTTTCTGGAGAAGAGTGTCCTGGTTTGGACCTTACTTATGGGTGACTACCCTTAGGAAGAAAAATATGTTATCTCTTTTCTTGAACACGAATTTTACTAGGGTTGCAGTCATAAGCTAGGGTGTAAAAAGAATAAGTTGGCTGGAATAATTTAGTAATGAATAATTCATTATTCATATCATTTATCTGAGTAAAATTACTATAGGAGAAATTCTAAGTTATAACTCTCCTGATCGTAAAAAGTTCAAATACTTGTTGAACCTTGGAAATTATTTCACCCAAACCTACCATTTTAATTTTTAAATTGTAAGTATAAGTGATTCTATATACTCCAGAGAGGGTTTAATAAACCATGGACATGGCTACAGTATTACACGTTTTACCGAGCTTTTTTTCATATAGATATGATTTATTATAGATGAGATTATTCTTAAGGTATAATTAAGAAAGGCCTGTTATATCCTAAAGTAAATAGTTGATTTCAGGGCTACGGAAAAAAAAAAAAAAAAAAAAGATCTCCAGGATGTCTGAATATGGAGAAAGTATTCTACAGCTATGTCTTGAAAAATCTTAAAATCTACCTAAATGTTTTAATCTATACACCTCATGTATATATTTATAGTCCATCTCCTTCCAGAAAGTATATAAGATAGCTACAAAAGATTTAGCCACCATTAGAAAACAGTTTTTCACAGAAGCTGATATGTTTCTAACTGCAAACTCTTTCAAAAGAGAACTTACACAGGCTGCCTGGTTATTTCACTTTCAAACAGATTGCATTCCAAAAATGCATTTGAGGGTTGGCTCTTTGGAAGTTGGAATACATTTTTTCTTTCAGAAACACTGTGATGGTTGAGTTCCTAGGCAAGTGCACAAAAACCTGGTTAATCTTATATATATATATATATATACTACTTGCTTGAATTCTGAGTCCTAGAAGAATTACTGAGGATAGAGGAATAAAGAGAGCTTTCCCCCATTTTCTACATAAAGAGGAAAATTCTACAAGATGTGAAGTCTGTCTTATCTCCACCTTTCTCTCCCTGTTTCTCTCTCCTGCTGGTGATTCTCTAAGATCCCAGTGCTGTCCCAAGACCTCACTGCTTCCTTCTGTTATTCCTTGAAAATGTCGTATTTCCTAATGATTGCTATGTTATTCCTTAATAAAACTCCTCTATGTTCTCAGTGTAGTTGCCTTAACTTCCCATTAAAACATTCTAATTGTGAATGACTAATGAGTTCTAGGTATTTGTAGAGCTCTTTAAAAACACAACTGAGAATATATATTATTTCACACATATGTTTAGAGGAAGAATGCAAAGCAAGTTAATGATAGAAAGGTGGGAAATTCAGATTAGGACAAGGTATTGTTGGACCAGAGCCTCCAAAGTTTGATTTTTTTCAAATTCCTACTTTTATTTCTTTATTTATAATTTTTGCCTTTACTTTTAAAATTTTGTTGTTGCCTTTACTTTTAACTGAGTGATAGCAACAATTAACATATTTTATAAAGTGCACTGATACACTTTTGAACCTATAAAGTATTATTCTTATTTAACAGAGAGGGAAGCCGAGGCCCAGATAAGCTAAGTATCTTGCTCAGATTCTCCAGTTCAGACTGGAAAGAACCTACCCTCTGAAATGCTGCTTCTGGGCCAGCTCTGCTGCATTGTAACTGCCTCTCCAGTTTCAAAAGTTCTCAATTACCTTTATCACCATGCTGACAGTGAAACTTCCGGCACCTTCCAAGGGGAAAGGCTTAGAAAGTCAACGATATAGGTTAAAACTGCCATTCCTAGAAGACCATTTTTGTCAGAATGTAGATGTGTTTCCTTGTGCAAGGAATGGTCTTGTTGCTAACAGCTGATATGAACTTGAGATCTGGTCAGAAGAGACGGAGGAAAAAAAGACGGAGGAAGAGAGACAGGAATAAATGGAATATATTTTATATATCTACATATATAAAATGACTTTACATTGCATATCAGAGAACATAGATCAATATTTACCATAATGGCTTTTCAATTTGCCATTATTGGCGAGATAATGAAATTATGTAAGCTATACATTTCAGTGTCTAGGAAACATTCAGAGAGAGAGAATGTATACTTGACCAGATCATGAAGAAGTGGGAAAAAAAGAAAAGGAGGTATAATCTATTGATGCCAAGGACTGATCATGGCATTGAAACAGTCTTCCTATTCCCAAATAACATGTATAGACTTGTTAAAAGGACTTAGGTTACTTTCTCCTTTGGGGCCAATGCAGTGAAAAAGATTACATAGGAAAACAGACAACTTTAGGCATGAAGCACAAGGAGACCAGTGACCACCCCTTGGGGTGGTTAGAAGCATGAACTCTTGAAAATTTTATTTTGGTCTGTCTCGTACTACAAGTGCTCTAAAAAAAGTGATAGGGAAAGAACAGAAATCATTAACGCTCTCCATGTTAAAAAATTTAGAGAGACATCTGCACTTAAAAATAATATTAGGCAAACATTTGTCAAAAGCTTCTCAACAAAGAAAAACTTTTCCAACTGTGATTAAAGGGAGGTATTAGACCATTGCCTGCAGTTAAAAAAAAAAAAAAGAATCCTATGATCTTATAAGAAAGAAAAGGGTTTAGGAATGGGAGGATAAAGTGAGGGGAATGAGCTAAGGAGGACTGCCATGGTGTTTGTTTGTTTTTTTTTGTTTTTTTTTTTCTGATAACCTATCAAACCTAGATTGGAGAAAATCCCAACAATGAAAATGTTAATCCATTTACTTTAAACAAAGGCTAGATCTTGAAGTAGGTAGATTGGTTAGATTTTATCATTATTTTGGAATGACTGGATCTATTTGAAATTCAGGACCTCCTCAAAGAACAATGAGGTTAAACTGGAACAAAAAAAGCATCTTTCATTTTGTTTTGGTAGGTAGGGGGACTTGTTTGTCTAGAAGCATATTTGAGCTTACTAAGGTAGGGAAATTCACTAAGATTAATTTACAGTACTACATTTTATTGGTAAAATAAATATTCTAAAATCAAAGACCTATTTCTATGCAATGGTCATCTTTAATAATCTTTACACAGTTAGCTCATTATTCCTTAGTTAGATATAAAAATACTGAGTCTCTGCAACTTTAAATTCTAGTGCAAATTATGACTTTGTTTTTATATTCTCCATCAACATACTTTGTTTATGCCAGCACACAATTCTCATAGTTTGATAAAGGAGCTTCTTTTGTATTTAAAGAATATCTTTGAATGAAAACAATATGTAAATCATATTTTGGATCAACTTATATTCAAATCCTTTACCTTTAGATTAATGCTAAGAGCTCAATAGTTTTTGAATAAATGAGTTTAAGAAAAAGGTAAATTTTTTAGAAGAGCAGATTTAGTTGGATAGGACACGTGATCCAGTATGTATACAAAGAGCAGACACAAGAAAGCCTCACTGGCAGCAGAAGAAATCCTTATTGCCTTCTCAGTTCCACAAGGCCCAGAGGGGTGGCGGTAAAACTCTAAATGTTCACAGTATTTTGTAGTTTACTTAATTTGTCCAGTTCATTATTCTATAACGTCTTCACAATTTCTACCTCCAAAAATATGTCTTAAGTATGTCTACTCTCTCTTTCTCTCTCTACCTATACTCACTGTCACTCCTTTGTCTGGGCCTTCATTATTGCTGCCTTGGGTTACAATTACTGGATTTTTCTTCATTCCATTCTCCATTTAAAGTAAGACCATTTAAATCAGTTATGTCATTCCCTGGCTTAAAACCCTCCTGCTATCTGTTAACCCTTAGAATAACATTTATATGTTTTATTATGGCCTGTAAGGCCCTAAGGATCCGGTCCCTGCCCATCTCCAGCATATCTCATGCCATTGTCCTCTCCATTCTTGGCTAGAGTCTTCTTTTAGTTCTTCGAGTATTACAAAGCCTTTCCCATCTCAGGGTTCTGTACATAATATTCTACTTAAAAAAACCTATTCCCTACCATTAGCTAAGCTACTTCCCCCTCATTTTTTTGCTAAAATATTATCATACTATTTCTTTCCTAATTTCCCTTTCTTGCTCTCTTACTGTTTTCTTCATATTTGTCACAATTTGTAGTGACTAGTTTACTTGGTGCTTTTGTCTTTTCCCTGAACATCCAGGATCACAGAGACTATGCCCATCTGATTCTGATGAATGGCCAGACCCCAACACAGAGCTTGGTGAATAGGAAATATGTAATAAAAAACTCATTACATGAGAATTTACAAGTGAAGAAATGAACAATAATCCTATAATGTGCATTGGCTTTTCAAAGAAGACAAAATTATTTACCAATGATCATACACCTGTTAAGTAGAGACCCAACAGAAGCTAAACTTTTATGTTCTATAGTTTAAGGTTCAGTCCTGTTCATTGATTAGCCACTAGCTGTCTTTCCCTTTGACCACACACCTCTGTTGAGAAAATTACTTAATAATATTTGGAAAGCTGAGAATAATCATGGAGCATGAAAATCACACATGATAAGTTTGTTATTTTCTGTATATGAGCAATGAGCAGACCAAATGTAATATATTAAAAATATGCAAAAACCAGACTAAAGAAGGCCTTGAATGTCAGGGTAGAAAAGTCCAAACTTTATTTGAGAGGGAAAGAGCAGCCTGTAAAAGTTTCAGAATGGAGAAATGGTATTTACAAAACAGAACTTCTGAATGCAGAATGTGAAGTTAGTGTAACAAGGGATACATTATGGAAGGATATCCAGTAAGGGACGTACTGCTATTTGATTATGTGGTTGGTCAAATCACTCCTTCCTACACATAGTGTTAAGATGATAAAAAAGAAAGTCCAGAACCAGAGGAGAGTGATCCCTGTTTGAGTCCGATTACTACCTATCTACCTAAGGTTGTCATATGTCCTTGGAGTTCTGTTTTTTTTAATTAATTAATTAATTTGAGAGAGAGTGAGAATGCTAGTAGGGGTAGGGTTGGAGGGAGAGGGAGACAAGGAGACTCCCCACTGAGCAGGGAGCCTGACTTGGGGCTTGATCCCAGGATGCTGGGATCATGACCTGAGCCAAAACCAAGAGTTGGTCGCTTAACCAACTGAGCCACTCAGGTGCCCCTCTCTGAGACTTTCTAATAACTCAAACAAATTGCTTATGTTAAATAACCTCCAAGCTTCTAATTTTAGCCCGTGCTAAGCACGTAATAAGCGCTAAACACATACTTATTTGTTAAATGAATTAATGAGCAAGTAAATGGAATCTATTTTTCTCATGTTTCAATTATAGTTCCTTGTAGAAAACTTGACATTTCAGAAGAGTATAAAGGAAACAAAAATCACACATAACCTCACCATTCTGAGACAATTATGACTAATATTCTTATATATCTCCTTCTTCCATTTCTTTGTTTTCCTATTTTATTTCTGCTACTTTGGTAAACGTGTTGGTTATAAATGGGGAGAGGCGTGATTAATATATTCCCTTTGTGAGACATTTGGAAACTCTAAATGAAAAAAATAAATCTTGGGGATCCCTGGGTGGCGCAGCGGTTTGGCGCCTGCCTTTGGCCCAGGGCGTGATCCTGGAGACCCGGGATAGAATCCCACGTCGGGCTCCCGGTGCATGGAGCCTGCTTCTCCCTCTGCCTGTGTCTCTGCCTCTCTCTCTTCTCTCTCTCTCTCTGTATGACTATCATAAATAAATAAAAATTAAAAAAGGATAAGCATTTATAAATAATAAATAAATAAATAAATAAATCTTTAGAATCCAATTGTGTGCATAATTTTATATTCTACTTTTTAAAAACAGTCTAAGTAAAAACATTTTCTTATATTACTAAAAATTCTTTAGAACTATGGTTGCTAATATCAGCAAAATAGACAATGATATGGATTCTCTCTTTTTAAATGAACTAGTACCTTACTTCATGCCCACTGGTCACCTGCAGTGATTTGTGGAGCATATACCATGTGTTATACATGAATACTACTATCAAACTCAGGGCTTTCCTCCCAGTTTTATTTTCCTAGAACTTAATACTCATCTTTTCACCCTGGGAAGACATCCTGGACTTCTATAATATATTCCCTCCTCTGTGTTTCCATTTCACTTTGTCTATCATTATATTATTGAAACTTTTATTTTATATCATAATTGGTTATCTATTTCCTCCTGTTAGTTATGGGCTCCCAAAGTAAAGCTTGTTGTTCATCTTTTGTCCTTACAGCCTAGGACAGAGCCTGGACCAGAAGAGGGTTTGGTTTTGTTTTGTTTAAATCTCAATTTAAAAATTAATCCCATAGTGTAAATAGCCATATGTTGGAAATTTTCACCTTTCAGGATTTCCCATAATTTCAACTCAACATGTCTAAAACTATTAAAACTCATATCTCCCCCTACAAGAAAACAAAGTAAAACAAAAACCTCCTTACTCCTTCTATAAGAATATGTCTCCTTGTTATTGGTACTTTATTACCTTGATCACACTTTAAACTTTGAAATTACTTTGTTTTTTTTTTTAATTTTTTAAATTTATTTATGATAGTCACAGAGAGAGGGAGAGAGAGGTAGAGACATAGGCAGAGGGAGAAGCAGGCTCCATGCACCGGGAGCCCGACGTGGGATTCGATCCGAGGTCTCCAGGATCGCGCCCTGGGCCAAAGGCAGGCGCCAAACCGCTGCACCACCCAGGGATCCCTTATATTTGGTTGCCTCTTGTTTCTAGTAACAATTTATTCATTCCACAAATATATACCAAGTGTTACTTTATGCTATGTCTTGCTCTGGGTGCTAGGTCTCTAATAGCAAAGACAACACACATGGTTCCTTACTTTTTGGAGCTTACGTTCTAGTGGAAGGAGACAGTTAATAAACAAAGAAGTAAACAAGAAAAATGTCAGATAATGCTAAGTGCTTCATGGAAAATTAGAACAAAATGGTAAATAGAGAGTAGCTACTTTAGGTTAATCATCAGAAAAAAGCCTCCCTTTAGGATATTTCTCCTGTCTCTCCCCTCTCTCTAGTCCTGCCAAGAGGCCCTCCTCACCTCATGCCTACATTAGCAGAACAGCTTAATGGTTAATGGATGGGCTTCCAGGCTCAAGAATCAACTCCATATCCTACCACTAAGTTGATTTTGTATTTGATTGTTGTGGGAAAGATGGAATAAGATCTGTAGAAAATTATAATTTTCTCCTTTGTTAAGCACATAGATAACAGCCTAAATTACAGAACTCAGGCCCAATTTTTACTCACCAAACAAAAAACTTAATTACTCATTACGTTAATAAGGGATTAAAACTGGAGAGATCTCTTTGAATTTCAGCCCAGAGACCTATCTGATTAGTGTTTAGGGAAAAGGGATTCAGAATCACACCCTGGAAGGCACAAGGACTGAGTCCCTTTTCCTTAACCATGGAGGCCAGACAGAAAAGAAAATTCATGGAACTCCAACTAGGTGTTATGAATTGTTTTATTATCCTTCTATTACTTAGGCCTCATGATAGCCATCTAATTATATAACTAATTAACTTGCCTTAAATCCCCACAACTAGTAAGTGGTAGGTGTATAGTGACTAGCACGCAAGTTTGGGTAGAAACCTTAAACTTTACAAATTGTGGAATATTACTCAGCCATTAGAAATGACAAATACCCACCATTTGCTTCGACATGGATGGAACTGGAGGGTATCATGCTGAGTGAAATAAGTCAATTGGAGAAGGACAAACATTATATGGTCTCATTCATTTGGGAAATATAAATAATAGTGAAAGGGAATAGAGGGGAAGGGAGAAGAAATGGGTAGGAAATATCAGAAAGGGAGACAGAACATGGAAGACTCCTAACTCTGGGAAACAAATTAGGGGTAGTGGAAGGGGAGGAGGGCGGGGGGTGGGGGTGACTGAGTGGCGGGCACTGAGGGGGGCACTTGACGGGATGAGCACTGGGTGTTATTCTGTAGGTTGGCAAATTAAACACCAATAAAAAATAAATTATTAAAAAAAACTACGAATTGTTTGGTTATGAACGATATCCTGAGAAACATAAACAAGAACTACAAATAAGTTGAAAGAAAGTGGTACCTAGAACAATTATTTATAGAATGAATGAAAAAACACATGAGAAAGGAAAATTTATACCTACAGTAGTCATTTAGGGAAATGGGCAGGGTACGGAATGAACCACAGCTAAAGATACTCGTTTATTCATTAATGCAACAAATAGTCAGATGCTGTGTTTGGCACTGGGGAAATTGTTCCTGTTCTTTGGAACCTTATGAACTGGTGGGGCAGTAGATATAATATATATGTGCTTTGAAGGAAAACACAGGCTACATTGAGAGTTGGGGACCTGAGCTACTCTGGAGGGTACTTAGCAACTGACACTTAAGTTAGAACCTGAAAAGTAAATAGGAGTTTGTCAGGCAAGTAAGTAGGTATTGAGCACTTGAAACAGGGAGAACATTACATTCAATGTTACATCATTATGTCTTAAGGGAGAAAGCAGCATGGTATTTGAAAACTGGAAAAGAACCACTTTGGATAGAACATGGAAAAGAGAGTGGGGAGATGGATTGAAGGAGATCACACAGGGACTTAAAGATTTGGGGCTTTACCCAAAGAGCAATGAATAAGAATTTAAGGGTTTTAAATCAGAAAAGGACAACACCAGACCTGTATTTTAAAGAAATCACTACATCTGCTTGGTGGAAAACAAATTGGAGAGAAATCAATTTAAATGCAGAAGGACTACTAGGGGCAGAGGGGTCAAGGGTGAGGTCATTACAACAGTACAGATGAGACTTGGCAATGTATCTCATTGGGTAGGGAGAATGGGATGGGTTCAAGAAATATTTAGGAGATACAATAAATAGGATTTGATGACTAATTGTATTAGCTTATGAGAGCTATGAAGGTTTCTAGAATGGCCGTATTTCCAAAGTGAGTAAGAAACTGGGATTAATTAGTGGTATTGAGACCCCAGCTGGAAGGAGAATTGTATGCGGAATGAATATCATAAATTCAATTTGCAGAAGTAAGCAGTTGAAGAATGAGGTAGGGGATGTGCTGTATAAGCCCATTGTGAGTAAGGAAGATTTGAAACTCACTGGCTGAGAATAGTAATAGTGATCTCTGTTAATTTTTTTTTTTTTTTGAGAGGATCCTGGAGGTATGTGACCCTGCCCCTCTTGGGAAGAGTGGGGTGGGGGCCAGATTGCTCCTAGTTACAAATCCCTGATCTAAACTTTTAAAAATTTGTCATGCCAATGAGTAAAAATAAATTTTTAGTGAGTAGTCCCATAAATTATATTCATTTATCAATCATAAAATACTGCTAATCTCTACAGTAATTTATTGTGTAGATAAAATAAATAGAGATAAAAATGGTCTCAATTTCATGTCCCCCAATAAATCATGATACTCTGGAAGTTAACTGGCTCTAGAGAATTTTGAAAAACAAAGTATTATTATTTCAGACATACAACTCCTGGAAGAGTCAAAGCCACCTTAAATCTTTTAATTTAAATGAAATTGTAGATCATGACATGCCGTGAAGTTTGAATATTAAGCTCTGAAATTTTTCTCTGAACTTATTCTATCAATAAATAACCTTAGGGCACTCCCCTCCCCCCAAATAACAGTAAACCATTACTCATCTTAATTACCAAGTCCTTTGGCAGTTCCTCAAATTTCACACCTGCAGTAAGTGCCTCTATTCACTTCAACCTAATTCTGGCCCTGCTCTGCCTGCCCCTGTGAACTTCACTTTATGTGAGACCCAGAGTTATCTCCATGCTCAGGAAGATTTTCTGCTAGTGCAGTCAGATGTACTCTTAAATCATACCCTCCCTGAAGTATAAGATGCGTGGAGTACAGACCTTCTGATTTCTTCTCTGCCATCTCCCCCAGTTTCTACCAGAGTACCCAGCACCAGAAAACCCTCAACAAACATTTGTTGAATGAAGGAAATATTTAAAAATAGGTGACAGTTATATAGACAGATATATAAACAGACAAACATCTAGATAGATAATATTTTAGAGCAGTCAAGTTAATCTTAAGACTCAATCAAACAAATCAGATAACAAAAGAAGTTCTCATCTAAATATAAAATACCCTTACCCAAGCTGAGAGGCTACCATCCTGGAGCCCAAGTAGCAACTCCAAACAAGTAACCAGTCAAAGACAGGCTGCTTCCAGCCCACACACAGCAAACTTCAAATTCATAGGGTATTAGAGTGAAAGTATATGTTTATCTATTAGCTGGCACTGTTTAAGCTGCAAGAGAAGAGACATAAATTTAAACCTATTTGAGTAAAAAGGGGAACTGATTAGGAGGATTCTGGAGTGTTTTATGGGACCTAAAGAGAGTAATATGGGCTTGGGGAATTGGACACCGGGACTTCAATCACATCAAGTCAGTGAGACAGTGGGGGACTGTCTCAAATCTCTGTGCCTTTTCACATCTACCTCCTTCCCTACTTCTATGTTAATTACTTTAATTTTCATACTATGAGGTAGATACAAATAACATTTCTATCTTATGGATGAGGATGATGACTCTGAGTAAGTTGTTCACGGTCATAAGCGTAACAAGGGCCCAGCTGGGATTCAAATCCAAGCAGTCTATTGCCAGAGCCCATTAACTTATTATTACGGGATATTTTTTAAATAAATACACAAAAGTAGAAAGACTAGTACAATGAATCCTGTGAATGGACTAATCTAGCTATGACAATCTAGGACACACACAAGCTGTAACAATCATCAACTTATGTTCACTTTGGTTCTAGGTGTCCCTAGACTTAACAATTAACATTTTCTTAACATCATCAAATATCCAGGGACGCCTGGATGGCTCAGCAGTCGAGCATCTGCCTTTGGCTCAGGGCATGATCCCAGAGCTCCAGGATCGAGTCCCACATTGGGCTCCCTGGGAGGAGCCTGCTTCTCCCTTTGCCTATGTCTCTGCCTCTCTGTTCCTCGTGAATAAATAAAATCGTTTATAAAAGTCATCAAATGTCCAGTCGATATTAAATATATTTAATATATTAAAATATCTAGTTGTTTCATAACTTTTTTTTCCTACAGGTGATTAATTTGCATTGAGTTCCAAATGGTATCCAAACATTACATTTGATCACCATATCTCTTAAGTCTCTCTCTCTCTCTCTCTCTAAGAGCCTACACTTTATTAGGTTAGATAAGGCCTAAATAGTTATATTTGAAATAGAAACTGACAATATGGCATAAAACATAAGAACAAAAGTAAAATGGGAATTTAGAAATAACCTTTGGTGACAGTCACCAAGAATATTATTATTGCTCTAAAAATACATATATAGCGGAATAATACATGATACCTATTACATCCCTTGTAAATGACAAAGGATTCATATACCTCTAAGTACTCAAACACTTTCCTGTACGTAGGAGATCCAATGCTCAAACATATACAAAAGATGGAAATACATTTATACCTATTTTACAAATTCAAAAAAACTCTATTATGGTAAAATTTAAACATGTTAATAGTAAACATACTACCCCTGATAAGCTTCAACAATAATCATGACTAACCTTGTTTCATATATAACCCC
Organism: Nyctereutes procyonoides; assembly: GCF_905146905.1. Lineage (NCBI taxonomy): Eukaryota > Metazoa > Chordata > Mammalia > Carnivora > Canidae > Nyctereutes > Nyctereutes procyonoides. The sequence continues at coordinate 1,623,559 of NW_026575035.1, read as the reverse complement.
ACTCATTTATCTTCTCCCATATTATTTTGAAGCGATTCCAGACATGGTAACATTTGATCTATAAATAGTATTTATCCTTAAAAAATAAGGATTTAAAAAATTAATAATAAAAATGCCATCATCACATCTAAACTATTAACAACAAAACCTTCATATCATCAACTATCCAGTCAGTGTTCAAATTTCCAGCTGTCCCATAAATTTCATAATAGGACTTCTTTCATACAATATGTTTGTTTAAGTTAAGACTCCAGTAAGGTCTACAAATTATAATCAGTTGACAGTTTCTCAAGTCTCTTTTATTGTATAGATCCTCCTTCATTTCTCTTTCTCTCCCTTGTAATGTACATATCTGTTGACGAAATTTGGTCCTACGGTATATCCTACATCATAGACTTTACTGACTACAGCCTTATGATGTCATTTAACATGTTCTTCTGACTTCAGTATTTCCTATTAACCTAGTAATTATTTAAAAAAATTGATCTTGTAACAGGGTTGGTTCTTTGAAAAGATTGCTTCATAGGTGGTGTTATATACTTCCATCAGGAGTCACATAATAACTGGTTGTCTATCTACCTATCTACCTGGTATGTCGGCAGTTAGTGATGATTACTGTCCATAGTAGCACTGCCAAGATAAATATAATGAGCCACAGATGTAATTTTAAGTGTTCTAGTACCCCTATTTTTAAAAAGTGAAAATAATTTTAATAATAGAGTTTATTTAACTCAATATATCTAAAATATTATCATTTCAACACTTATTAAAAATGATTGAGATATTTTATATTCTTACTTTCATATAATTTTTCAAAGTCCTATGTTTTTTCCATTCATAGCTGGTATGTGTTAGAACCTGCTTGCACTGGCCCATGAAAGCTGTCATCTGAACTCTACATTCACGACATCCCATTGATAGCTAAACATTGGCTATGGTGGTAGTATTTACACCACAACAAATATCACAAAGCATGTTTTTTCCATCTCAGAGAGCCAGTAATTAAACATTTACCAGCACATCACTGCTTATAACACATCTTGCTTTGGACCAGCCCCATTTCAAGTGCTCAATAACCACGGATGGCTAATAGATTTTATATAGCAAATAGCCCATCACGGGGCCTGCAGTTGAGGACAATCTGTTCTATTATTCCTTCTCTGTTTATTAGCTGGAATAGTTCTATAGATTTAAATTTTCTTCATTAACTATTTATCTTAATTAATGTACAGTAAATTTAAGGAAGGCAACGTAAATCCTTAATTTTTTCCTTTATTAACTAGTATTCAAAATAATGAGTTGATTCCCTAGCTAACGTACCCAATTAGTATTTCTTGGTAGCGTTATAAACTCATCGATTCTAACATATTTGACTGTTTCAATCCATTGCATTTACTATTTTTATTGATGTCCATATTGTCCCACCTTTGACCACAGCAAGCTTTTAATTTGGAGCCCACATTTCAGACTGCTAAGCTACCACTAACACCAGCCAGACTTTATGCCTCATAATTTCAACCATTAGAAAGCGACTGACCTTATTTTCTAGATCAAAAGTTCAAAAATCCTGGGATTTATAGAACCAGCTTGTTTCAAGTGTCTACCACTATGTCCAGCAGAGTCACACGGGAACCTGGCAGTTCTGTTAGGAATCAAGGGAGGGGCTACCCGAGAAGAACAATTACTTGGTTGACAAAACAACAGATGTCCAGAATAACATATTTAAAAGATTACACTGAAAATTTTAAAGCATATCATCTTTTTCATGTCATTGACTGGTTGCTTTGTTTACTCATTCAACACGTATCTATTAAGAACCTTTGACAGTCATGAACTCTTATTCTGACTGTAAAAGTTAATTTTTAAAAAATAAACCTATATGAAATTCTTGAATCTCTAAAGATTTTTTACTTTATTGAACTGAAAGAGAATGAGTGTTAAAAATAACGCTGGGACATCTGCACCCCAATGTTTATAGCAGCAATGTCCACAATAGCCACACTGTGGAAGGAGCCTCGGTGTCCATCGAAAGATGAATGGATAAAGAAGATGTGGTCTATGTATACAATGGAATATTACTCAGCCATTAGAAATGACAAATACCCACCATTTGCTTCAACGTGGATGGAACTGGAGGGTATTATGCTGAGTGAAATGAGTCAATCGGAGAAGGACAAACATTATATGTTCTCATTCATTTGGGGAATATAAATAATAGTGAAAGGGAATAGAAGGGAAGGGAGAAGAAATGGGTAGGAAATATCAGAAAGGGAGACAGAACATAAAGACTCCTAACTCTGGGAAACGAACTAGGGGTAGTGGAAGGGGAGGAGGGCGGGGAGAGGGCATGAATGGGTGACGAGCACTGAGGGGGGCACTTGACGGGATGAGCACTGGGTGTTATTCTGTATGTTGGCAAATTGAACACCAATAAAAAATAAATTTATTATTAAAAAAATAATAACGCTTTTGAAAGTAGGCACAGGTCCTTTAGAAAGAAGCACAGAGGCATAATTGCACATATTTAAGACAGAGCATCTTTTTGTTTCATATGAGTTCAAGAAAGTGGCACCTTTTACTCAGATTGTCCCTTAGACATGAAAACTAAATTTTACATTAAATGATCTCATTCTAAATTTATCTACAGCAAAAATTAAGTGAGACAACAAAGACCTCTAACAGAAAACTGCGGCCCCTCCGACTTCTTAGTATCCTCTTACTGAAGTCTCTGAGGGCACTAACGTTCATCCAACATCCCTACTAATCAACTGAAGATTAGGCAGATGGGTATTTCAGTCTCGGTCATATGCTTGCATAATTTTCTGTGAGCAAAATATGAATAACTTATAGTCTAGTAAAAACAGAATGCACAATAACCAAAACATTCAAAGAATGAATCGTTAAAATTCACCAGGTATTCCAAAATAAGCAAAGAAGTATTTTCATGATTTTCTTTCTAAAAACAAAAATATTAGTAAAGGTTTCAAAACTGAAACTTAACTGACCTTCAAATTATAGTTGTCTTTAAAAAAAAAAATCGTAGTTGTCTTGTAAGATTTAAGGTTTTTCAATAAGCTTGTTGCACAAGTTTGTAGACAATTTAACAAACATGCACAACCATAAAACATGCTGGCAGGAAAAATAATTAACCTGGGGGAATAAACAGGGAAAGTTACCAGGCAAGGGAAGGCCTAGATTCCAAGACTCCCACAAACAACAAATTGTTATCCAGTTCATTTTATTTTAGAATCTTGGTTCCTTTTTGTGGGTGGGAGGAGGCCCAGGAGATAATTTAGGGAAAATAAAAATATTATAATTAACTTAAAATTTTTCATTCAAAATGGAAATTGTATTATTGAGAGAAAAATATATACTTTTAGAACTCAAATGATGTATTTTATTGAAGACTAGCAAGGAAGGAAAGAATAGGGCATAACTAGTCATTCTTTTTATTTTTGTAATACTGATGATTCTAATTGTCCTGTGCTTTGAATAACAGTAATACATTTTTGCAGATTTTCCCTTCTTCTGGAGGGGCTTGTACTTCTCCAGGAAAGTGTTTTTTTGGTCAAAATACTTTTATTTAGAAGTGTGTTATTTAATAGTTCTTTTTTTTAAATTTATTTATTTATGATAGTCACAGAGAGAGAGAGAGAGAGAGAGGCAGAGACACAGGCAGAGGGAGAAGCAGGCTCCATGCACCAGGAGCCCGATATGGGATTCGATCCCGGGTCTCCAGGATCGCGCCCTGAGCCAAAGGCAGGCGCCAAACTGCTGCGCCACCCAGGGATCCCTATTTAATAGTTCTAATTTGGTTAGCAACCTTTAAATATATTACTTAGTCATTTATGATAATTTGGCTTATATAATTATACTTATTCATATTTGCTATAATCCCTTGAATTGTAGGTTTCAGTGATTTCCAGGGGATTTAAAAGTACAAACAAGAGTTATTATCCTTGCTTAGTCACTATATTTTATATTATTTATATCAATATAATCTGTTGCAAATTCAAGTTGATATTATTGCTTGTAATTGTGTTCTACTGCATGCACTAATAATGATACACTGTCACTTTTTTCAATCAACATCTACAGAAAGATTGCCAGTGAAAGACACTATGTTAGTCTGTTATGGATAGTCCAAAACTAAATATGAGAGATGCTGTTCCTTTAGAGACTTTGTAGCAGCGTGGTGGTGAAGAGAAATTCATACCTCTGCATGTTAATATAATGTGGTAAGGGTAATGATAGGTAGGGGTCCTGAGTATTTATGAAGGCAAAAAGGTGTGTGTGTGTGTGTGTGTGTGTGTGTGTGTGTGTCTATCTGTAGGTAGGTAGGTAGGTAGAAAAGACTTTCTAGGAAGAGATGATAACTGAGGTAGGCTTTATTAAAGAATAATTAGTAATTAATCAAATGATGAGAAAGATGGTAGAAAGGAGGGTGTTCCAGATAGAAATAGCACCACTGTTAGAGAGCAAAGTAAGATAAGAAGTGGAGAGAAATGATAAGAGATTAAAACAGAAAGTCAGATGGAGGCCAGATCATAGAATTATTGAATTCCATGTTAAGGAGCTTGAACTTTATCTCACAAGCAATGATGATTCACTGAAATGTTTAAATAGGGAGAGAAAAATGGTAAGATAATGACAGGGCCAAACCAGAGACTAGAAGACTAGTTAAAGGATACTGTAGTATTCAGAATGAGAGATGAGAGCCTAAAATTAGGACAGTGATAGCAGAGGTGCGGAGTAGGAAAAGGCTTCAAGAACTAATCAGGAGGTAAAATGCCTAAGAGTTGGTGATTAATTGAATGCGGGACACACAGAAAATGGAAGAGTTAAAGACAAAAGACTTCAAGAACTAATTAGGAGGTAAAATGCATAAAAGTTGGTGATTGATTGAATATGGGACACACAGAAAACGGGAGAGATAAAGACAGTTGTGAAGCGTAGCACCATACCAAGTAAAAAAGAGAACATAGGAGAAGGAGTAGGCTTCACAGGAAGTAATGACTTCAAAAATTTTAGATTTGTTGAGTCTGAGATGTAACTGAAGCATAGATGTAGCAGCCAATCAGCAGCTCTGCAGAAAGTTTTGAGGTACAGCTATAGACTTAGTGACATTATCAAGTGATAGTTAAAACCATGTCAATGGGTCAAGCAACTCAGAAAGATTGTAGAGAGAATTTTTCCCTCTCAACCCACTGTGAAGTTATACTTTTAGAGTGTTTATCTTCACCATTAACTGAGGACTTTAGATCCAATACCCCCCATGACTGGATCAATCTACTTGATTCATCATTAATTTCTGTATCTTTGAGGTTATCTTCTGAGTCTTAGAGATGGAGGCTCATATTAAGTGAAGAAGCACAAAACAACAAAGACAAACAAACAAAATATCTAAAATTAAATATATTGACAGCTCATCAGGACTGTCTCTTACATTCCAGGGGCACAACAATACCCTCTAACATAATAATTCTTCAGGTTTGTTCTACTTCTTAGTTCAGTTTTTATATCAAACTCTGCCTGCCTAGCAGAGATATCACCAAATTTTTAGTGATTCAGTTGTCTATTAATATATCTTTTGACAATATGCTATCAAAGTAACAATTAGCAATAGTACCACAAGATTTCTTACGGAACTTTTAAAGTAGCAGCTGAATTCCTTGATTTGTCTTTAAAACTCCAATTTTTGTTTACTTTTAAGCTAAATCAAAACTATTTTCTGAGCAGCTTCAAGAAAAGAACCATGAATAAAACTCTTATAATGACATTTTAGAATCATGTGTGGCAACCATGCAGATTAGCACTGACACAATTTCCAAGAGCTACTAAAGATAGATCTTATGCAATTGGGCCAAATGAGTGGGTGGATTTTTTTTTTTTTAAGTGGGGCCATGACCTCTGAGATCTTCTGTTGTTTTCACTATGATCTATAAACTGAACAAAGTGCTATTTTCTTTTTCATAGAAGTAGGCCATTACTTGTCTGGGACCAAGGCATTGCATAGGAATGAAGGCATATTGTTTTTAACAGCAAATATGGGCTACTTGTGCCTCCTCTCCTATGTCCCATGTCCAATCAAGGTAAACAATTGCTATGACAATTTATATTTCTAATCTTCGACAATTCTAATTTGCCATAATATTTTTTGATGATCTAGGACTCTGCTGCAGAATCCTTCTAATCAGCAATAATTAAATTGCTATCAGTCAATTGAAGCTGACAAGCAAGATGGAACTTGACTGCCATTGCTGGTCAAGACCTTCCCTTTTCACACTTGATTTAAGGCAGGCATCAAATGTGATTTTCCTGGAGATAAAAAAGTGAAGTGAGAATATAAAGATAACCAGAATTCAGTTCCTCCTTGAGGGGGCTCACAATGGAGTATTGGGGACAGATATGTGGAACAAGTGAGGTTCCTTCACATTCACACTTTAATCTGATTCTACAGTTTAAACAAGAAAGGGAAGATGGAAAAGAACATGTGCTTCATCTATGTCATCCTATGCAAGTATGTGGGAGTACAAAGCTTTTACCTCCTACCCAAACTGAGACCAGGCACATAAACATATTTCATTCAATCACAGTATGGAGAATGATCTCTTCGAAATGTTACAATAAACAAGGATTTAATGTTAACAACAGATACAAAAATTTAGCCAGTTAGGCACAAATAGCCAAAATAACAGGCTTACTACAAATCCTGTATTTGACATGGAGCAAATCCAAGCATAGCACTGGAATGCACGAATTTACCATATAAAAAATTTAAGAAAGTTTTTCCATGATCCTCAAAGTGAATCTCAAAAGCACAACGTCCAGCAACGGACTACACAAGCCGAAGAGGGATATGGAGAAAGTGGAAGGGATTCAACAGAGAGTCACAGAGATGATTAAAGGGTTGGGAATATGGGAGCTAGAAATTATTTAGCCTAAGTTAGAGAAGACTACCAGGTTTCTTAATAACAGTATTCAAGCATAGGAAGGGTTGTTATATACAAGATGATGAACAGTTGCTTTCTATCTTAACTGGAGAGTGGAGAGAAGAAACAGACTTTGGCTACAGCATGAAATATCTAAGTTAGACATAAAGAACTTTTAAGAATGAGGATTATTGGATCAGAGACCTCAGGATCCTCTTATTACACCTATTCCTTAAATGATGCTGTTTCAGAGGGTCCTTCTTAAACTCTTTCTCTTTTCACTTTGTCCTTAATTAATTTTATTTACATTGATTTAAATTACCTATTATAAGCTGATAATCATAACATAAGTATGTTTGGGGGTATACATATAATATATATAATCTATATATTATATGTATAATAGATATTACAGTGTATATAGTATATACAGATTATACTACAGTATATATAGCATATACTACGGTATACCACAATATTTATATAGTATAGTATAGTCTATACACTGTATGTATCTCCAGTCCAGACTACTTTCCAAATGCCCCCTGGACATCAGGCTTCTGTCTTTTACCTGTTCTACTGCAATAGCATCATAACTGATAACCCTATCTCTTCCAATCTTCAATTCCATGCTTGGTCTATATCTTGGTGTGAACCTTTCTATCTAAAAGCAAGTCCAAGCATTTCCCTGCTTACAATTTTCTGATAGATCCCATTATTTACTTGGTTTCCATCATTTGGCCCCTTAACCTATCCATTATCATACCCTGTTATAATCACTCCCCAAATGTTATTAATTCTAAGAGAATTTCACTCCTTTCATCCTGCTGTGCTTTTACAGATCTGTGCTTTGTTAAGTCTCAGTACTCTTCACTCCTCCTAGAACATACCACCTCCCTTTTTTCTGTATTCAACTTCTCTACAGCGCCAGGAATTTTTCATTGACCTTACCACATTGGACTAGTGACCCTCAATAAATGCTCATGAATTTCCGTGAAAACTTGCTTTGAATACTTTAATGTCGTAGCTAGTCTAAGAGCCTTCCCAGACTTCAGATTCAGTAATTGCTCATTTAGAAAACACCTAGGTAGCTTGCTGATAGAATCTAGTGATCAACCTTCAAGAGTGGTATATAGCAAACTCTTGGGTTTATCATACTAGATTCTGGCTGCCATTCATTTGACACTCCCTGCATAATTTCCTTAGGCATTTCCATATCACTTTGCTACTACTGGACCTAGTGCCTTTTCCTCCATCTTTTGGCCTGGCACAATTATTGACACATATACTTAGGCACTTTATGTGCATCTTCTCCAACTAATTTCCTACAACACTCCTGTGAGGCAGGATTAGTGTGTCCATTTTACAGGTGCAAAAGTCACCACTTATCCACAGATGACATAAATGTATGTGAATGTGTGTATGCATATATGTATATTTATGATACATATATATCCTATAAGCTCTAGTGTACTTAACATGTTCTCATAAATATCTCAAAGGAGACTCAAAATGAAATTTCCAAACATGAATTCATAACTTTACCCCCAGACTTTGCTCTTCGATGTTATCTGTTTTAGTGATTGGTGTCAGACACTTAAGAGTCATCCTCCACACTTTACTCTTCTTTAATCCCCATATCCAATCCATCACCAACTTATATAAACTTTCCCTTCAAAATATCTCTTAAATTTGTGCAGTTCTCTCCACTTTTACCATTATGAATCTAGTCCAAGTTTTCATCATCTCTTACAATAGCCTCTATTTCCTTTAGTCCTCATCTTATCCGTTATCTACAGCCAAGATGATCTGAAAATCCATATCTGATCGTGGTGCTTCATGCTGTCCCTTTTTCCTACCGCATTCAAAAGTCCTTTAGCAGTTTCCCATTGTTCTTATCAAAAAAACAAACTTAAAACTGCTCTTCAATGGATCACATCCACTTCATCACAAGCCTACCTTTACTCCTGCTCTCTCCTCAACTGCTCCATCCACTGGTGCTTGCTTTCTATCCTCCAAGCCTCATTCTTCTCCAGGCCTCTAAACAGGCTGGAAGGCTATCTCTCTTTTCCATTTCTCTGAGTTAACTCTTACTTATCTTTCAGATACCACTTTCCCAGAGAAATCTCTGATCACTCTCAAAATGCCAAGTGTTATTATAAGCTCCAAAACCACATTTTTCTCCTTCATCTCTCCTCCTTTCTTCTTTACATTTGTTTTCGTGATTATTGATGGTCAACTTCCTCTTCCTCTTGCATCATGAGAGCAAGAACTGTCTACTCTTTTTTTAAAAAAAATATTTTATTTATTCATGAGAGAGAGAGAGAGAGGCAGGCAGAGACACAGGCAGAGGGAGAAGCAGGCTCCATGCAGGGAGCCCAATGCAGGACTCAATCCCAGGACTCCAGGATCATGCCCTGGGCCAAAGGCAGGCGCTAAACCGCTGAGCCACCCAGGGATCCCAGAAGTGTCCATTCTTGCTCACTATTTTATCTCTGGTACCTATCTCTACTACCTGGCATGTAGTGTTCGAAGAATTGCATAAATTAATTTGTTGGCTTGTATTTGCTAGGCAATGAGCTGAGTGCTTTACATATAGAATTTCATTAAATGTTCACAACACATTTATAAGGTTACTGCCTTTCTATTATTAGCTCCATTTTATTTTTATTTTTTTTTAAGATTTTATTTATTCATTCATGAGAGATACAGAGACAGAGAGAGGCAGAGACACAGGCAGAGGGAGAAGCAGGCTCCATGCAGGGAACCCAATGTGGGACTCGATCCTAGGGCTCCAAGATCACGCCCTGGTCCAAAAACAGATGCTCAACCCCTGAGCCACCCAGGTGTCCTTATTAGCTCCATTTTAGACATGAGAAAACTAGGGTCTAGAGATACAAAGTAATTTTCTCAAGTCTTTGCAAGATGAAAACTGAAGTCCTCTACGGTAAAACCATAAGCCCATCATTTGTGGATATCTTTGTAGGCATAAATATATTAATGAATGTGGTATCAAGCACATAAGCAGGAAGAAGTCTCTGAATCTCAAATTGATAATTTGTGTCTCTTGAGCAAACCTGAAAATCCTGAAATATTTAAAGAGTCAACAACAGAATCCCACGGTTGTTAGGTTAGGTTCCTTGAACAGAAGAAAAAAAGTAGCCTGGACCTGAATTGTACTTGTTCAGTGAGCCTAATTGTTCCACTGACCAGTGAGGCATAGTAACTTTGCACAGTACAACACTGACTGTGACTGGCCTGGGGGAATATATCTCAGAGCAGTCAAAAAACTTATCAAGCCAAAATTAATGAACTGATTCTCATTTCACCAAAAGGAAAACAACTTACCTCACTCATGCCAACTATCCTTGTTCATGCAGAAGACTCCACTAACCCCTTGCAAGTAGTAAGTAGTGCAACAACTTTGAGCAGTTGATCCAAAGGTGCTTATGGAATTTTCCTTCTACACCCACACTGTCTGGTCCACTCCTTCTGAGAACAGAGGCATAATGGTGCGGCCATTCTTTATGGCTCTTGTTGCAGGAGTAATATCTCAAGTTTGAGGCAAATTTTATGTTGGTTGATCACGAATGCTTGCAAGGGCTTCGTCTTCATTTCTGTAAGTTGTGTTAAGGGTTTTTAGATTATCATTACATCTTTTATGAAATTATTTTCATCATGACTACTGAGTTCTCAGTAGACCTGGGAGGCTGGTGGGTACGTAATCTGTAGTTTATGATAAAGTCTTCAGAAGATCCACTAGCTTAGGATTTTGAGAAATAGAAATAATTTGTTGAACTCAAATAATATGGTCTCAGATCTATAACTCAGGTTGGGGCATCCCAAAACTGGGTTCATTCACTATAATTGAGATATATTAGATTTTTGGACACTATCTCAAACCAACTTGGGGGGCACCTGGGTGGCTCAGTTGGTTAAGCGTCTGCCTTCAGCTCAGGTCATGACCCCAGGGTCCTAGGATTGAGCCCCATGTTGGGCTCCCTGCTCAGTGGGTTGTTTGCTTCTCCCTTTCCCTCTTCCTCTCTCTCTCAAATAAATAAATATTTAGTACACAGTAAAAACTAAAAAAAAAAAAAAAAAGTCTCTAAAGTGCTTGTTGGCTATGTTCACTAAACTAGGGAGTAAACTGGTTATCTCCATTCCTCAGTAATTCCAGAATATTGTTTTATAAAATAAACATTCCTCTTTACATTCTATTAGACCAGTGGTTCCCTCAGGGTTTTGAATTTTGTTGAGTTAGTAAAAATAACTTTTAAAAAGCATTTTAAGGAAAAAACAAAGAAAAGAACATTAAAAATAAGGTTACCATCCATTAACATCAAAATTTCAAAACATATATTAAGTCTAAACAATGAGAAAGTATATAATTTAAGATAATCTTTTAAATTGAACAAAGTTAACTTTATGAAAATTTTTCTCGTTTTTTTTTTTCCATTTCACTATCAGCTGGTGAAAAATAGGCCAGTGTCCTCCCCAAAATAGTTCTGAAATACTATGTACCCTTTTATACATTTTTAAGGTAGCACCTGAAATATTTTCATTATAAGTTCAAATTGTTGTAATGAATGTCATTTCTGACGTGTTATAAATATTGACACTACAAAATAAAATATCTTAGAAAATCCATCCAATGGAATCTTATTCCATATTTATTTAATACCCACCATCATTCATTTAAAAATATATTAACATTCGAAAAATTTACATTATTTCTTTATTTCCATTCTATTTCCAGTTTTATGACATTTAAACTCAGAAGTCTATTATCAATTGAAATTCAATTTAAAAAATTTCTGTAATCCTAAATGTTATACCCTGAAATGAGTTACCATTATAATTACTAGTGCACATTTGAACAAAGCAACATAAACATATTAATATTAAACATGATATAAACATTTTTGAAAATACATTTTTTAATTAGCCAAGTTTCTTCAACTAATTAATGTGGTAAGAATATGTTTGCTGTGCTGAGAAAGGGTTTGTCATTCTATTCCTTTTTTTCTTCTTCTGAAGAAGTGCTGAGAATATTTGTTCACAAAAAATTATGACGGGAATAGAAGGGGTTTTGTTTTTGCTACTTCACAAAATTCTTTAAACTCCCTCCAAGTTATGTGTAAAAAACCTTTAGTGATCTATTGTTGAAAACTACTTTTAATGATTAACTGACACTTTGGTTTAAGTCCTCCTTCAGTTTTGTTGAAAGCTAAAGCTGAAAACCATTTGCAAAAGTGTAGCTACCAAGTAATTAGGGACATTTTACTTGTCTCTGATGCCCCTTTTCCGTCCTGGGGCAATGTTAACACAGTAAGATTAGAGGTGGGGGAAAGGTGTGCCTTTTTTTGGTGAAAGGGGAAAAGGATGATTGCACAGGGGAAGACGGGTTCTTTAGCAGCTCAGTTTTGGAAAAACAGTGCATATGGAAGTTGGAAGCCTGACTACTAATTCTTTTAAAAAACATCTATGTACTGCTCACACATCTCTTAGAAATTCCTTGTAGACCTCCAGAGCTGAGCACACCTCAGTTTGAAGAGCACAGACCAGGCCTATTAACTTCAAAGTGTGGTATTTTCTGACCTTGTCATTACCTCATTACCTCCAAATTCTGGGGGGGAGGAAGTTAACTTATTGGAAATTCAAGCCCCCTGTGAAATTATTGCATGAAGTTGTGTAGAATGTCCTGCTATAGGACATTTCTTCATAATACTGTACCTTTATGGCCCTGGCATCTTTCTCCCTTCCATGTTTTCTCACCTGATCCTTCTGAAGGTAGCTGGTTTGTATCTGTAAACTTATGAGAGGTGGATTAGTGTAAAATCTGCGGCTACTGATCAGAGTCTAGTTAATCAACCTATCAGGGAAATGAGTTTGTAAACCAAACAGTATTTATAAACTAATTATTTGGGATGGATCTCCTATAAAAATTGATAACATAGGGACCTCTGGGTGGCTCAGTAGTTGAGCGTCTGCCTTTGGCTCAGGGCATGATCCTGGGGTCCTGGAATGGAGTCCCACATCAGGCTCCTCGCAGGTCTGCTTCTCCCTCTGCCTGTGTTTCTGCCTGTCTCTCGGTGTCTCTCATGAATAAATAAAATCTTTGAAAAAAAATTGATAATGTATACGTTGTTTTAAGTAATTGAGTTTTCAATAAAGATAAATATTAAATCTCTACCCCTACTTCATTGTTCTCATTCTTTATAGCTGATACAAAAATTCACATGGTAAACATCATATATTTTTGTACAACTCACATATACAAAGAAGGTGTTTTATTTTTTACCTCATCCTTCTCAGAGAATGGTGAACTAACCCTTATTTGTGATTAAAACATAAACTGCAATCAAAATGGTCAGCTACCATTAAATTCCGATTTTCAAGTATTTTTTTTAAATGCTACTCACCTAATTTTTAAATTAAAAAAATTTTTATTTTTTATTATTTTTTTATTTTTTTAATTTTTTTTTAAGTAGGCTCCACACTCAATGTGGGGCTTGAACTCACAACCATGAGATCAAGTAACACACTCTACCAACTAAGCCAGCCAAGCACCCCTGAAGTTTCAAATATTTTTTATTAAAACCATAACTTCACAGATAAAGCAACATTTCATTTGTGTATATTTTTAATGACCTGGTGTAGTAGTTGTAATGAGAATTACTTTTATTTACTAGCTTTAGTTCTTAAAGACTTCAATCTTCCTACAACTGTATACTTTTAGAAATGCCTTACATTGCACAGCACGCAAATATTATCAACACTTAATATCTACGGTATTTCTACTAGTTTATTCTGATCAGTTTATTCTGTAAGTTCAAGATTGTGTATACCTAGTGTTTGCAAATTTACACATTCATATATTGATTCATTTGACAAATCCTTACTGATTGTCTGCGATGTTCACAGTCACTGTTTCTAGATATGGAAATACAATATTGAGCAAAACCAGAAATAGTCCTTGCTCTCTTGTAGTTTTGGTTTATTGAGGGAACATGCAATAATCAAATAATTACACGTTTAAAAATTGCAATTATGACAAATGCTGTAAAGGAGAATTAGAAAAGCCTGAGAGAATCTGCAACAGGATATTTGAATATTGGTGGGTGTGGGTGATTAAGAAAAGCTGCCCTGAGGAAGTGATCTAAGGATGAATGTGAGTTAATTAGGAGAAAGGAGGGGAAAACATTACTGACAGGGAACAGTTTGTACAAAGGCCAGGCAGGTATCAGAGCAAACATGAAGGAAAGAAAAAGGCTAGCTTTGGGAGGAAAATGTTAAGAGGTCGGGGGAAACAGGCATGAGATGGGGCTGGAGTATGAAAGGCCTACTCGACATTACAGGCATTTAGAAAGCATTTTGATACGTAGACCAACAGAAAATAACTGAGACCTTTGTAGGGTTTTAAGCATGAGTGTGGGTGGGGTGATAGGATCAGATTTGCATTTTGAAAAGATTACTGGCTTCACTGTAGGAATGGATTAGAGGGCAGGGTGAGAATGTATGGTTTACTGAGATAGGTGCTTCTCTGAACATATGCATGTAAACTTCAGACTTTCAAAAATCAGGTTTTAAAGGGATTGGGATTTTCTAAGAAAAGAAACACTGGTTTTTATCTCTTCAATCTTTTGTTTATCTTTTAGGGGCAAGGCAAAATGGGTTCACAGAGAGTGGGGGGTGGGGTGGGGGAGGAATGAATAATACTCCTTCCCAGAAGTCCTGGGAAAAAGCGTGTCATCAATTATAAAAGTTAACTTTTTCTCCCAAAATGAAAATAGCTTTATTGATTTTTTTTGGATTGCATACCCAATATAAATTATATTCTCAATATACAGCAGTACAGAAAGTGTGTCAAGAAATTTTTTTAGAAACTGAAATTCAGCTACTGAGATAATTATTGTTTCCATTCTGGTGATCATCCTTACTTATCCTTTTAAACTACTTTCCTTGCTAGTATTCACATATGAACTTATGCATATATTCTAGGGACCGTAGTATCAATAAATATTAATTGGATGAGTTAATTATTCCTATTATATGTGTTAATATATAGCTTTTTTCACTCAACAATAAGCCTTGGGCTCATAAAACACCACATTAACCTTTTTAATGGTTGGTCAATAATTCATTATAAGCATGTGCCCCACACTGATGGAAACTCAAGTTATTTAGGCTTATAAACAGTGCTATAACGAACATCCTTGCACAGACATTTTATTTTTTATTTTTATTTTTTTAAATTTTTATTTATTTATAATAGAGAGAGAGACAGAGGCAGAGACACAGGCAGAGGGAGAAGCAGGCTCCATGCACCGGGAGCCTGACGTGGGATTCGATCCCGGGTCTCCAGGATCGCGCCCTGGGCCAAAGGCAGGCGCTAAACCGCTGCGCCACCCAGGGATCCCAGCACAGACATTTTAATATGCCTATCTATGATACATTTCTAGAAAGGAAAATGCTGGGTGAAAAGATACATATTTTTTTTTTCTATTTTGGTACATATATAGCCAAACAGCCTACCAGATAAGTTATTCTATATTCCCATTTATTTTACTATACCTTTAATGAATTAGAAAATTACATATTCACTGGTATTTTTATGTGCACTCCTCTGATTACTGACCAAGTCTGCATATCTTCCCATACTTTCTAATCATTTGTATTTCTTCTTATATAAATTTCTATATCTTTTGCACCTTTTCTTCTTCTACTAGATATGTTTGACCTATTGACTTGTAAGAGCACTTTGTATATTAGTGATATTAAGCCTTTGTTTTTTAAGATTTTATTTATTTATTCATGAGAGTCACAGAGAGAGAGATAGAGAGGGGTAGAGATACAGGCAGAGGGAGAAGCAGGCTCCATGCAGGGAGCCTGATGCGGGACTCGATCCCAGATCTCCAGGATCACGCCCTGGGCCGAAGGCAGTGCTAAACCACTGAGCCACCCAGGCTGCCGGATATTAAGCCTTTGACTGTCATATATTAGCCCAGATTTCTTTTTCCCAGTACACCTAAAAATTTTTTTATTATGTCTTTGAAAAACAAAAGTTTTATAATTTTATATAGTTAATTCTGTCCGTCTTGTTCTTTAAAGCTCCTGTTTATGTGTTCTACTTAGAACTAGGTCTTTCACTGCCCAATATTATAAAAATACTTGCCTAGTTTTATTTTCTTTTGGTACTTTTTAACACTTTTGAGAGCATTTCTGGAGGACAATCAAATGATACTAATGACTTTATTAAAATGTTTATTTTACAAGAAATTCCCTTTTGCAAGAAATTCCCTTAGGATTTATCCTCTAATAGACACAAAGTTTTAGTTTTAAGGACAGTCAATAAAAAACTGTTTATAATGGGCAAAAATCCTGTAAATGGAAAGTTCAAAAATAGCAGGCTGGTTAAATCAATTATGGTATATCCATAGCCATTAAAATTACACTAAAAATATTTAATCATAGTAAAACATATTAATAATACAAGCACAAATATGCTAAAGCCCAATTCATAAACACCAAAAAACAATTTTAGCCAGGCACAGGAAAAGAAGACTGTATTTACCTAATAGCGGATAGTTTTGGAAATGAGTGATCTTTTTTCTTATTTTTTCTCCTGTGAGCATGTTTAAAGTATGAAAAAAAGCTTAAAATTCAGTGTAAGCCTATAATAATGCAGATATGGTGTATCATGTGTATTTTAGTAGTGAAGGGTGCCCTAGACTAGAGGCTGTCTTCAAACATAAAGTACAACTTTTGCCTCATTCCGTAATCTTGAGCAAGTTGCTTAACTTTTGTTCTTGAGTTTCCTCTTCTGTTAAATGAGGATAATAATACTTGCCTTAATTTAACTTACAAGGCAGTTGTGTAGACTGTAATTTACTGTAAGGTACACAGAAATGGTGTTAATAATATTATTTATATTCAACTACAGGATTATCATTGCTTTTTTGGCTTAAACCCCTTTCTTGAGGCATGACTAACCTACAAAAAGCTATACGTATATATTTCTTAAACCTTTTGTTTCTTCTATTATTTTTCAAAGTTTAATTATTATTATTTTTTTTAGTAATCTCTAGACCCAATGTGGGGCTTGAACTCACAACCCTGAGATCAAGAGTGGCATGCTATTCTGACTGAGCCAGCCAGGCACCTTGCTCATTTAATGTATACATATTGATAAGTATGGAAATAAGTATACACTTGTGAAACCATCACCACAATCTATGCCATAAACATATCCATCACCTTCCGAAGTTTCCTACTGCTCACTTTATTACTTTTTTGTGATAAGGACACTTAAGACCTACCTTCTTAGCAAAATTCTCTACAGTACAGTATTATTAAATATAGGCACTATGTTATACAGTAGATGTCCAACACTATTCACCTTGCACAACTGAAACTTTGTACCCTTTGACTTAGTATCTCTCATTTCCCTCTCCCCATCTGAACCATTGGCAACCATTACTCCACTTTCTGCTTTTAGGAGTTTGACTAAACACCTCATAAAATTAGTATCATGTAGTATTTTTCCTTCTGTGTCTGGGTTATTTCACTTACCAGACTTGCGTAAGTTTTATCCATACTGTTGCAAATGGCAAGATTTCCTTTTTTTTTTTTTTTAAGATAGACTATTCCATTGCATATATATGATTGTTTTTAATGTAAATGCAATGGAAACATTAGTTCAATACCTTTAAAAATATGCTTTTTACTTAGTAAGGAAAGAAAAAAGAAGAAACAGAAGAAGTTGCCTACCAAAACAAATTGCAAGGAAAGATAAATTATTCAACAAACATTTGCTAATTGTCTACTATTACCCAACTGAGATTGGGGTAGGGGGTTATAGGAGTGAGTAACAGTTACCATTTTCAGATACTTCATTCTGGTGGATGACACATATCAAACCCACAGACAGAATCATAGGTCATTGTCCCTAGAACCTTAAAGAGGCAACGTGCCTCTACCAAGGCAGCAAATGACAGTCAAGTTTGGCTATCAAAGATCCGCTGACCAAGGCATAGGATCTCAGCCTCACAGCAGTTATAGTGGGACAGGATCAAGGTAGCCTACAGCACTTTTACATAGCCTAAAGTGAAATTAGGGGATAAATTGGCTGGGGAATGCCCCATTCTTGAGGGGTTCCCCTGGTAAGCATAAAGGGGAATCCCCTTAAATATGGTAGAAGCCCCAACAGCAAATGTAGGGGCTAAGCGGAGAACAGATCCCTGCTTGCTAGCAGGAGACTGGAAGGGGTGGGGGAATTCTTAAAAACTCCATTTACAGAACAGGAGATCCCCTTCTGTTACTCAAAGTTCCCTTGTAGGGCTGTTTTGAGACATTTGTGTGTTCTCTGCTCTTCTACTTTGCTTCTGATTCCATCTTCCTTAAGGTTTAGAGAAAGACAACTGAATACATATCTATACAGGAAAAATGATAAAAATATAAACATACCCCCCCCACACACAGTCAGCGCTATTTGGCTGTGAGAAGTTCAGCAGTCCTAGAACTTAAGTCATTTATTTGTACCGTTAGAATCTAGTGTTCATTCATAGTTGGTCCAAGTTTAAATTATAATTCCAGACAGAAAACAAAGGTGGATTTTACAAAATAGGAGGTAAGATGTATGCCTGAGAAAAATACAGTCCGGACACAATTCACACCATTAGAGAGGGATTCAAACACTTCTGGAGACTCTGTTGCTACCAGAAAGCGAAAATAATAATACTAGCATAAACTTACATAGTGCTTATTGTGTACCAGACATATAAATGAAAAGAAGCAAAGCTATGAATTTAATAGTTTGGGAGTGAAAACAATTTGTAAAGTTGAAATAAAAATTCTTAAGTCCACTTTCACTTACCATTACTTTAATCCTAGGTAGCAATTAACTTCAATAATTCTTTTCATGGGGGAGGCAGCAGTGGTTAAAATACAATAAATAATGCATTTATTTGCAAAGTGCCTGGAATTGAAAAAATGCATTAAGGACAAAGTACAGTTATTATTACAACATTCTTCCATATATCCATGGAAGGGACATATTATATGCCTCCAAGCGGGCAGAATCCTTTCTTCTCCAAGGTACAAATTAAGTCAGTGTCACAATTCTACTCCCTCAGACTTTCCAACAGCTAAAAGAAATAAAAATAAGAAATAAAAATAAAAAATAAAAATAAAATATAATAAATAAAATTTAAAAATCCAAAATAAAAAGGAAAAAAAATTTAAAAAAAAAAAACCCCACAAAAACAATAAACCACAAACAGTACCAATCTGAGGATCTCTATCAGAATTTCAAGCTGTTGATCACTGGTAGGCAGGTGACAATATGATTACTACTGGAAAAATAACTCAAAGCCAAAATCTTTTTGTGGCAGGTTAATAGTATTGTGCTTCACATTAAAATCACATCTCATCTTAAGATAGAACTAACATTTTTTGATATATAATATTGTTCACTTATACAGACACTACGATCATAGTGAATTAACAGGAAGTTGATTGAATAAATCTATAGGATCGACAGTATGAGTCTCAATATGAATGCATGTGTTCACCCATTGAAAAACGTTAATACTACTGGTATTTTATAATGTGTCTGAGGAAATCTGTTATTTAAAGTTAATCTTGAGACACATACCATATTCCATACTCCACATTATATATTCAGATCTTTAAATGTCTTTATTTTAAAAACAGAAATTTCAAGGAAACAGAATCATAAAACTAGAGGGCCTAAAAATCGTTTAACACAGGCTCTTTATTAAACATATAATTTCCTATCAATACATAATGAAGAGGATTAAAGCCTCTAATAAACAATTTGTAAGTTTAAGAGTCTGTGCATATTTTCAAGTTTTTCTATGCACATCCTAACATATACTAAGGTAAAAAGTGTACCCTGCCATATAAATGTCCTTTCTTCCTTTTTCTTTTTTTCCCTTCCTTCCTTTTTCAAGAGTAATCTTGAACATGTTTCCTATTAGTTTGCGATTGAACTCTCAGCGTCACTATATTCCTTCAAAAAGTCAAAGAGCCTCGCCATAGTTTGAGAACGTCCTTTTTTTTTTTTTTTGAGCCTGAAATAGGCTTGAATAGAAGTAACTGAAGATTCAGTTTCACGTGTTAAAAAAACAGTAGAACGAGTCCAGACCCTTTAGAATTTTCGAAATCGAGCACACTAAAATGTCAAGAATATAGAGGGAGAAAGGGCTCTAGGCTGGAAAACCTAATTTTGGGGGGGGGGGGCGGGGGGGGGCGGGGAGAAGACTCGACCGAGGTTTTGAGTTTTCATTCCTAGCTCCAGCTGTTCTTCTAACCATTCCAAATGCCGGATGCAACGTAAACAGTTCGAAAAAATAGAAAAATAAAAAAAAAACAAAAAAAACAAAAAAAGCTTAATAACGAATCCTTGCCTTCAGCTTCACGATCCCCGGGAGCCGCGCACGGCGTCGGTCTTAGGCAGACTCCTCCCCGCTCTCGGGGAAAACCCGGCCTAATATTTATAACGTTATGACATACTGTAATACTCACAAGGTGGTTGTAGAAAGTATAAACACGACTGCGGGTGTCTGATTGGCTGGTGGTGATGTAACACCCATGTCAATACTTCCCAGCGAACGCACGTGTTCGACCTTTTATTTAAATTTCCATTTCATCACAGCAATAAGACACTCGGGGCGGCGCATTTTCTGTTGAAATGAGGATCGCCTCGGGCCGGAGGTGCCGCCTCGCGCGCACCGGGCTGCGGGCCGGGAGGTGTCGGGGGCCGCAACCTCCTCGCGTGAGACGCACCGCCCGGGCCGGTCTTTGTGAAGGAACAAAATTAAGTTCACTTCCTCGGGCACCGCCACCCGCCCCCCCCCCGCCCCCCCGCCCCCCCCCCTTATAGCAAATGACAAGGCTGGAAGCGCGGCTCCCCACCGCACGGGTGGTGCCAAAGTCCCAGGTGAACTCGTGGCGAGAGAAGGAAAAAATGTGCGTCCCGGGCGCGGGTAGGTGCGTGCGGGCGGCGGGGAGGCGGCCAGACCCTGACACTCGCCAGCTGTTTGTCCTCCGCGTAGCCCGCCCCGGCCCCGGCCGCACACGCCCGCCCCGAGACCCCCGGCCGCCCGCCCGGCCTTTTGTCCCCCCCCCCGCCCCCCGCCCCTCGGCCGACTTCCTTCCCCCCCGCCCCGGCCGCACCCCCGCCCCCAGGCCGGAGGCGCGGCCCGGCCCCTTTCCCGGTCCCCTGGCGCCCCCACCCCACCCCGGCCCAGCCCCAAGCCCAGCCCCCCTCCCCCAGCCCGGCCCCCACCCTTTCCCCCTCCAGCGGTTACTGCTACCCCGGTGCATTGTGGGCGCACGGTCCGTTGTTCATTTGCCATTCGACCTCCGCCGGGGCCTGGTCGGACGGAAACGCTCCGCCGGCTTTATTGTCGGCTCGGTATGTGGCGGAGCCCGGCAGCCTAACGTGCCTCCCGCGCTCGGCGCCTGGGGAGCCGGCGGCGGCGGCGGCGGGACGCCTCGGCGCGCCGGGGGCAGGGTCGGTGTGTGTGCGCGCGGCTCGAGAGAGGGGGCAGCGGAGGGTCCCCCCGCACTCCGCCTCTCAACTTCCAAGGCCCCGCGCGCCCCCCGGCTCGCGGCTGCCCTCTCCGCCGCCCGCCCCCTTCTCCGCGCGGGACGCTGCCCGGGGCTCTCCGCGGGGGCGGGGGTGGAGGACGAGGCGGCGGCGGCGGCGGCGGCGGCGGCGGCGGACGCGTGAGGCAGCCCCGGGAGCGAGCGCGAGCCGGGCGGCCGGGCGGGAGGGCGAGGGCGAGGGCGAGGCCCGGCCGCGCGAGACCGGAACGCCGGGGGCGGGGGCGGGGGCGACGCCGAGGGGGAGCGGCGGGGAGCGCGCGGGACGCGGCCCGAGGCCGGGCGCGAGCCGGGGCACCGGGCGGCGGCGGCGGCGGCGGCGGCGGCGGCGCGCGCCATGTCGTTCAGTGAAATGAACCGCAGGACGCTGGCGTTCCGAGGAGGCGGGTTGGTCACCGCCAGCGGCGGCGGCGGCGGCGGCGGCGGCGGCTCCTCCACGAACAATAACGCGGGCGGGGAGGCCTCGGCTTGGCCTCAGCCGCCGCAGCCGAGACAGCCCCAGCCGCTAGCGCCTCCGCAGCTCAATGGGCGGGGGGCCGACGAGGAAGCGGAATTGGAGGGCCTGGAGCCCCAGGACCCGGAGGCCTCCGCCGCCGCCGCCGCCGCCGCCGCCGCCGCCGCCGAGGAAGCCAAGGAGTCGCTGCTCCCCCAGGACGCGGGCGGCCCCACCTCGCTGGGCGGCGGTGGCGCCGGGGGCCCCCTGCTAGCGGAGAGGAACCGTCGGACTCTGGCCTTCCGAGGCGGCGGCGGCGGCGGGGGTCTCGGCAACAATGGCAGCAGCCGCGGCCGGCCCGAGACCTCGGCGTGGCCCCTGAGGCATTTCAATGGGCGAGGGCCCGCGGCCGTGGAGCTGGAGCTGGACGCGCTGGAGGGGAAGGAGCTGATGCAGGACGGCGCGTCCCTGAGCGACAGCACCGAGGACGAGGAGGAGGGGGCGAGCCTGGGCGACGGCAGCGGGGCGGAAGGCGGCAGCTGCAGCAGCAGCAGGCGGTCGGGCGGCGATGGCGGGGACGAAGCGGAGGGCAGCGGCGTGGGCGCTGGCGAAGGAGAGACTGTCCAGCACTTCCCGCTCGCGCGGCCCAAGTCCCTGATGCAGAAGCTACAGTGCTCCTTCCAGACCTCCTGGCTCAAAGATTTCCCCTGGCTGCGGTATTCCAAGGATACTGGCCTTATGTCCTGCGGCTGGTGCCAGAAGACCCCGGAGGACGGGGGCAGCGGGGACCTTCCGCCGGTGGGGCACGACGAGCTTTCTCGAGGGACCCGAAACTACAAGAAAACCCTGCTTCTGAGACACCACGTCTCTACCGAGCACAAACTCCACGAAGCCAACGCCCAGGTACAGTATATCCCGCTCCTTACTTTTTTTTTTTCCAGATCTTTTTAGGGAAGAGGTTTGTCGGCTAGAAAACCCCACCACTTTCTTGGGTGAAGGCATCGTTCCCGTCGTGGCACTGCGGAGAGCTGATGCGTGGGGGGCGGGGGGCGGGGGGCGGGAGGGGGGTTTAGGGAGCCTGGGAACAAGTTTTCAGAAGTTTCCTCTGCGTTGGGGGGTGGGGGATGGAATGACAATTTTCCAGCCGTAGCGCTGATTTTATTTATTTATTTATTTATTTATTTGGCTCCATTCTTTGTCCATCAGATTTGCGTTCTTAAAAAAGTTTAAGAAAGCAAGGTTGAATGAAGGCTTTAACCCTAAAAGGTTGACTTTGCGGTCAAAAATGTTTATTAGCTGTGATTTTTAGAAAAGCTGCCTTAACGTTTCATTAGTCGTTCAGCGTGCTGATGGAAGTCAAAATATGGCAACTCTTTGAAGAATGAATTAAACAATTTCCTTAACCTTTGACGCTAACCCTTTCAGGAAAACATTCAACTCAGAAAACTCTTTACATCAGGTCGGGATAATGTGAAATATGAGAGCAGCATGTAAATGTAGAGGAAGCTATTTGGATAACACTCCTTGTGAATAATTTTACTAAATTCCTCTCCCTTGAACTTTCTGTTGAACTTTCTTACCAGAGGCATGCTTTTGGTAAACTACTGGAGTTTTTACTTGTTTCTTCTACTACCCAGATCTTTTGCGCTGAGATTTTTCTGAAATCCCTTTTTTAAAAACGTTCCCTGTACATGCAGTTTATTTTAGACTTTGCAGATGTTTGTGAGGTTATTAGTTCTATCAGGTAGTAGGCTGGTGTAGGATGTGTTCACTGAACTCCTTGAAAAGCATAAATCCTCAGTTACAAAACAGATAAGCTGTACTCTAGTTGTTATTTCTTGTTTTAATATTTCCAGTTTAAAGATAGTAGGCTTGCCAATTTGGTGATTCTTTTTCAAGCCAAAATAGATGTCAGGCAGTTCTCATTTTAATACTTTCAGACAACCTGTGTGGCAGATGGAATTCATTCTTTTGTATTGGTTAGCCAGTCATTGATTTGAGAAAGTCAGCTTTTAGGTATTAGTCCTGCTATGTGTTTATTGGAGTAATCTTGCTGTTCAGAACACTTACACTGGAGTTAATTAGGTACTATCCCATAACCCTCAAAGCACGGTAGCTTTTCTGAAGTTAACTTTAAAGCATTGGGTTATTTTTCCCAGTGGAGAATGGCAATAGTTTTTTGCACAAATTTTAGTTGCCTAAGGCCTACAAGGAAGGTCACTCAAAGATGTACAGTCCCAAAAAGTTAAGTAAATTGTCCTAAGTCTCAGAGTCCTTGATGATAACAGAGACTAGAGCCTATAGGGAATGTTGTAATGGAAAAAGAGTGGGTTTTGGAATAAATCCGGGTTCAGATCTCAGCTTTGTACAATTACTAGCTTTGTGAGCTTGGGCCGTGGAGTGAAATATAACATTGCTTTGTGTCCTGTATGCCAAGTACACATTACCTTCTTTACTCCGCTCTCTTATTTTATTATTATTATTATTATTATATGGATGCAGAGTCAGAGGCTTTAAAGAGTTAATAAGTTATGTTGTGAGATGATGGAGATGGGGGACTTGTGAAAATGAAAGCGTACTTTTCTAAATAATGGTAGGTCGGTTATTCGGAAAATTTTAAAAAGACAATTAGAAGGAATGTTCTTAATATACAGTGGGCCAGTTACTCTTATCAGCATAGTCTGTCCCTGTAGACCAATCTGAATGGGAATGCAAAATATAATTAGCTGCTTAGTGAACCTGAAATCAGAGGAAGGGGAATTAGTTGGATAACCTTACGATAGATTTCGTGTGGTGTATCCTTCTCCCCTAGGCGGTATCATCTGGATCAGGGGATTCATTCCCTAGGTAAAATCTTTTCTAAATTTGATCTTTGAATTATCCTTCCTTTTCCCTTTGACTCCTCAAAAGATAAAATATCTTTTTATAGGTACAATCTGCACACCATCTTAGGACATTCTTTTCATTAGGCTGAGGACAATTAGTAAATTTAGGAAATTGTATATCTAAGGATATATATTGGTTTCCTCCATTGGATTTTGGATGTTTCCACTCTGAATTGATCCTAATTTTTCTATTATTCTTTGTAACGTTAGTTTGGGTGTTGACCTTATTAGTGTTATCGCAGGTACCACCAACATATCTCTTTGTCTTGTTAATATGAGTGACCTGTTCAAGAATTGACTTACTCATATGGGCAGAGTTCAGTTCGCCTTTTTTTCCCCCCTTGCCCTGTAGCCTTTGACTACCTGCAGGAGGCAGTATAACACAATCTGTAAGAGCATTCTTGGGCTTAAGGTTAGGGGGACCTGAATCCTAATCATCTTTCTTGGCAGGCAAATGAGTTAACTTGTACTTCCCCTGTATGTGCGAAGTATATCTGCCAGCGCTTAGTAAATGCTAGCCATTGTTTATTATCATTATGTATATTAATTACTGATAACAAGTATTTTTGGTAGCCTGGTATCATATGTCTCAGCGTTAACAAATTTTGACAGTTCAGAAACCACTTTATCTCATGGCATCAATCCTAATTCAGGAGAATAAACCAGTTCTCCTTTTCATACCTTCAGAGACTTTGGCCATCTAGTTTTTTGAACATTCTGAGACTTTCTCATCCATTCAAATTCTTTCACCACTTGTAAGAATACCTTACAATAGCTTTCTCCTGTCCTGAAAATGAGAGTTCTGGAGTTCTTCAGGCAAGAACTCAGTTTGAGGCTAAGGGTAGTTCACACCCTTTATTCCCCTCAACTCCTCCCCAGTTTTTGTTTTGTTGTTTTTTTGTTTTTTCAGAGGGATGATTTTTGAGAGGAGACTGGCTAAATCTTAGAATATCATTAAGTGTTACTTTTCTTAGGCTTTCTGAAAGTAAGAAAAATTCTTTTTCATTAAATCGGACCAAAGAATTAATAGCACATTCCTTAAAAGATTGTTCTTCTGTTAATTGGGTGTTGCTTGTCAAGACTGCTCATGGAAGAGTTAAAATATGCTCTCAGAATGTTTTCTGAGTATTCTATTTCAGAGAGATCCCTATGTTCTTTATAAGGTTGTAAGGGGTGATGCAGAGTTTTTATTTGAGTAATAACTGTCTTTATTGAGGGGAGTTCAATGATTAGCTCATAGAGGATTTGGCCATTTGGCCCACAGGACTTTTAAAATTGCTTTAATAACAGTGGTTACCACTGTCTCTTGGTTTGGATCACTTTCTACCCAATTGTGAAATTTTCATAGTGTAAATCACACATTTTGTCGCCTCTTGCCAGTTTACCAAGTCTGAAACGTATTGTTAATAAATTTCATTAATCTTTCTAGAAAGTAAATACTGAATTTAAATCAGTGATCTGATTGACGTTACTAGTGAAAATATGTTGGTCAGCAACTAAAGCAAAAGTGAGGTGGTTTACCAGCTTTCTATTTGACAAAAATAAGGCTTAAGGGCTTTTTTTGTTTTTAACAATTTAGGAAGAAAGTCTGAAAATATTAAAGATAAGATGCACCTCGTGGCTCAGTTAAAGTGTTGGGCTCTAGATCTCATGGTCGAGTTCAAAGCCCTGCGAGTTAGGACTCCACACTGGGTTGTAGGCTACTTCAAATAAAGAACCTCTGGCCCAGGAAATAAGCCTTTTGTGTAATAATATTTATATAGGTTCTAACTTTCATTATGTTTGATTGAGCTGGTTCATTTCCCTCGTGTTTCTGACCTCTTAGTAGTGTCTTTGACTATCCATTATAGTCAAAGCCAATCTAGGATTGGCTTCTTTCTTCCTCTTAAATTTACTTACATTAGGTAGATCCAAAGCACTGGAGATGAAACCTGTAAGTGAGACATTTTTTCTGCTCTCAAAGAACTTATGACTGTCTGGGTAAGAAGAGACAAATACAATAAAATGACATGTACCATTTTAGAAGTATCTTCAGGTTACAGTGAAAACACTAAAGGATGTCATCAATTCTACTTGTAAAGTTTGGGAGAAGCTTATATAACTGGCTCTTGAACTTCATTGTGTTACATGAATAGGTGTTCAACAGGGAAGGAAGGGCATTCCTGGCACTTCAATTGGAAGCAGCATTAACAAAACAAAAACTGATGTCTGAGAAGTGGTTAATTTGGTTGTTGAGCAGGATGAAAAATCAGGTTTGAATAGGTAATGAACTATGGAGGGTCTTTTGTCATGCTAAAATGATATTTTATTCTGTAAACAAATGGGCAAACTAGCAGTTTTAAATGGGAGGATCATGAAGAAATATGTTGCTGTTCAGAGATACCTGTGTAGTTATGTTTTGAGAAGAGAGCTGGTAATAAAGTATAGCTTTGATAATCTAAAATAGCCTGGAGGTTAAAAACACCTGAAGATTTCCACCACTGGACCTATAGAATTAGAATTTCCCATTTTTTCCCTAAAATTTGGATTTGGAGGTGGAATGTTTTTACTTTTTCAATATAGCATTCCAGTGGGCTGCTGCAACAAAAGTAATAAAGATTGTTTTTAATGCTTTCCGTTTACACTTGGATGTTTTGCATTGGAAATGGCTTTTTTTTTTCTGCTAATCCCTTTATTGAAAGGACTATAATCCTGGGTAGGGAAAGTAAATACTAATTACTTGTTGATTTTTTAGCTAAATAGTATTTTCTTATCCTTTGTGGATTGACGACACATGAACTCACTGTTTGCAACTGAAGTTCTCTCTCCAACTCTTTTTCTCATAAGGGTAGGAGAAGATTGGTTGGTGGTCTTGGGTTCTCTGCCAGTTGGTGGCATTTTCTGGCCTCCCAAACTAGAGGTGCTGAAGGTTGACTTTATGGTTCCCCAACCTCCACATCTAGTTGATCGTTCAAGTTCTTTTTTTTTTTTTTTTAAGATTTATTTATTTATTTATTCATGAGACAGAGGCAGAGACATAGGCAGAGGGAGAAGCAGGCCTCCTGCAAGGAGCCCAATGTGGGACTCGGTCCTGGGTCCTGGGTCCTGGGATCACGCCCTGAGCCAAAGACAGATGCTCAACTGCTGGGCCACCAGGCGTCCCAGATCGTTCAAGTTCTGTTGATTTTTATCTTCCAGATACTTTTCCAGGTTCTGACTCATCACCCCCTCCCCTTCCCTTAACGTTATCCATCTTAGGTTAGTTAAGGTCCTGGTTTCTTGTAAATTTGTTGCACTGTTAACACTACCTCCCCCTGGTCACAGTATCTTTAGTTTTAGTTCCCTGATATTAATCCCCTACTTTACTGTCATATAGCCACCTCTTACATCTTCCAAGCCAATCAGATCACTGCTTTAAAAGCTCTGTAAGGCACCTGTCATAGTGGTTTTTAATCTTGTGGGGGAATTTGAATTTCTTGGTAACTGATGGAAGCTATAGACCTTTGCCTCCAAAAATGTTCCTTAAGTGTATACTTGAATTTCTTGGGCTTTTGGTGGGGGGACCACCTTGAAGTTCTTTCATAAATCTGGAATTGTGAGGATGCCCTAAGATTGTCTTGTTTCCTTTTATACTGCTTTATCTACTTAGAATGCTCATCCTCCCTTCTCACTTTTCACCTTCTGCTCTGCTCAGATCTTGCTTCCAAAAAGCACCCCACCACCACTGCCTTCCTAGATAAACCTCTCTGCTCTCCTAATAACTTTGTTACACTCTGTAGTACCTTAAGAGTCTTGCCCACTAGTGATTTTCAAGTTGTGAACTATACTTATTTTGGGTCCCCAGTTGTAGAATTTATCTAAAGTAGGCATTCACTTAATGCTTATTAATAATTGAGTGAAGTCAGGATATTGGAGCCCTTAGCAGCTTTTTCCTCTGAATAAAATACTATTTTTTTTTAGCTTCTCTGGAAGTAAATTTAAAGTAAAGATACTTTACTCTGGATTTAAAGATACTTCTCTGGAAGTAAATTTAAAGTAAAGATACTTTACTCTGGAAGTAAAATTAAAATTAAAAGAATTTAATATCTTTAAATTCTAATAATTTTAGAAGAGCTCATTCTAAGGTCTGTTCCAGATCTAAAATTATAATTTTACTTGTGGGCATCTTCACAAATAAAAAGCTTGAAGACTTTTCACATTTATAGAATCTTTGATGTAACATAGTCTGATTTTTGAAGTCTGAATGTCCATTTTCCTAAAATCTTTAGACTAATGTCAGGGCTAAGTTGTGTTTTCCATTTTGGGAAAAGGAATGGAAAAGTTTCCCAATATCTGAAAATACCAGTTCTAGAAACACTTGAATATTTTCATCAGTATATTTTTACATATCAGCGAACTCATGTTATCCATATATTCAGAGTGCACATTCAGAATGTTAAAGAAGGAACCAGAGACAGAGATGGTATGAGTTCTTAAGGAACTACTTAAAGATTTTTGTTTAGATAAGATTTTAATTTATTTAGTTCAGCAAATACCAGCAGTTTGTTTTAATGCAGTGTGCTTATTTAAGCTCTGTTTTACCCAAATGCCCAAATAATACTCCCCTCTGAGAGTACACATACTCTTGACTTGGAATCCCTTCACTGTGAAGAGCGGATTTAGTAGGTGCTACAGAAACAAGGCACAGTGCTGTAATCAGTAGTGAAAAAGAAATTGGTGGTGTTGCTCATAAAAGCAAAGAACATTATTCTTGTAAAACAGTAATAGAAAAAATAGTGGTTGAATAGTTTTGTTTGATTTGTATAGTTTGTGTTAAAATAGAATGGGCAAATATTTTGGTGGGTAGGCTTTTGTCTGAGTTATTTTTAAGAATTAGGACATTTGGTCTGATAATGGCTGAGAACTTCAGAAATTGGGACGGGCCCAGAAAATGCAGAACACAGTGACCATAGCCTAAAAATGACTGCTACAGTTAGACATAGTCTCCTTCTGAAAGGTTTGAACTGCCAGATGTATAAACTCCAGGTGGATTCTTGATTAGTATAAATGCTAATTTCACTGCTTCCACAAATACTTCATGATGTACTGCCAAATTTTGATCAGTGCTTAAAATTGTTGTTTCTTCCAAGTATTTATACTGTTATTGCAACATTGGAACTTTGAACCGAGTGAGCTTTTGCTGAGCAGGTATGGCATGCATAGCAGAGCTTAGTTTCAGGCCGGCATGAATGGAAGATTCTTCAACTTGGGATATTTCTTTAGTGAGGGGCAAGTATAAGCAAATTAGT
Organism: Nyctereutes procyonoides; assembly: GCF_905146905.1. Classification (NCBI taxonomy): domain Eukaryota; kingdom Metazoa; phylum Chordata; class Mammalia; order Carnivora; family Canidae; genus Nyctereutes; species Nyctereutes procyonoides. Next base: position 1,593,411 of record NW_026575035.1, on the reverse strand, counting down.
AAAAAGTTTTATTCAAATAGTCTCAAAAGGGACATCAAGTAAACAGTATGATACTTCTATAGAAAATTATATTGTAGCGTTAATTGTAGGTGTTTTTAGTATTGTTTTTTTGCTCTTTATATAGTCACAGATTTTTCATTCCCTATTGGTAAAGCATTTGATATTTCACAACATACTGGCTTATGTGAGCTCTAAGGTTAAAACAGTCTTTTTTAATCGCACTTCCTTCACACCTTCAAAAGCAAAAATTTGGAACTTACATGTGAATTATTTGTTTTGCTTATTTGACTCAGATCTTGGCTGTTACCAGTTTTTGAAGACGGGGTATTTCGTAGGATGTAAAAATAGCTAATTTAGAGCATGAGGCTTTTTGGTATGATCAAGAATGTGAGGGAATAGAGTGTTACAGTGTAAGGGCATTAGGGGCCTGAAGCACTCAGAAGGTAATAGATTGCCAAGGGTCAGCTGGAAACGAAAAGGAAAATCTCGACTTACCATGCATTCTTCAATAGTGATCATATACCCCAGGTTTGCAGGGTTATCTGTGTACTATTCCATTACCCCTGTGGAATACTGAAGGGACGTGGAATTCTGATATTTTCCTTCTTAAATGAACCATGTGACTTGGTTTAGTTTCAAGGGAATTGAAATTGTATGTATGGTCTCCTGTGTTTAGTACTCAGACTTAAACCTAATATTTTTGTAATTTAGCCATACCCATGTGGGGTTAAATGGACTTGTGATTGCTTAGGAACCTCACCACCAATTAAAATATTATTTCCATGAAAATTCTTTTGCAGTCTTAACTGTGTTCCCAACACCTTTCAATTTTTTTTCTTGGAGTCCCCCTTCCTCTCTTTTCCTCTCCAAGAGTATCAGTCCTCTCAGCATGTTTACAATCGAGTATGCACCTTTCCATGTTTTTCCCCATGCCATATAGTCATAGAAGTGTGTGTCTTTATTTTACAGAAATGGCCTGCATTTAATATTTTATACAAAGAAAATATGGATTTTTTTAACACTTAAGATCGGCATTTTCAGTCATTTCTATTGGAAATATCTAAGCACATTTGATTGGAAAAAATTATCTAATGGCTATTATTAAAATGTGCTATTATTTTATAGGAATTACCGTAACTTTAGTGATGCTAAACAGAACTGTGATGAATACATGTCAGATGGATAGGAAAGAAAATAATAAACTGAGAATTTTGAGTGCCAGGGTGCCTAGCTGGCTCAGTTGGTAGAGCATGTAACTCTTGTTCTCAGGGTTGTAAGTTCAAGCCCTGCTTTGGGTATAGAGATTACTTTAAAAAATAAAATCTTAAAAAAAAATAGTCTTTAAAAAAGAACACAGAAAGGAATTGAGCTCAAGAATTTTACCTTATATTTATTTATGCCCCTAAAAAGATGAGTCATTTTGAAAATTGATTGGGAAATTATATAGCTGGATATTCCTATAGTTGAAATATATTTTCCTATCAGGGTATTTTTTTCCCCCTGCCTATCAGGGTCTTAACTTTATCTTTAGTTAGATTTAATTAACTTCATTGACCTGAACTACTTGATTGGATGTTTGCCAGTGCCTAAAATTTACCTTTTTAGTAGTGTTAAATAGGATAAGAATACCCAGCTTTTTTTTTATTTTTTAATACCCAGCATTTTAACTTGGACATGTTTAAGTTCAGTCAGAAAGGCCACTGCAAAAAAACAAAAACAAAAACAAAAACAAAAAAAACAAACAAACAAAAAAAACACTGCATCTCCTAGCAGTTAAAGAGGCAAACTAATTTGATTTCTACCTCTGAAACTTTATTTTCATAAAAAAGTAATTGCTATTTTAATTTTAAATAATTCTTAATTTGTGTCCTTGGATTATACATAACATGTTATTGGAATGAAATCCTGCTGATCCTCATTCAGATGTGCTTGACTTTCCATATAATAGTGGCTTATGCCAAGCTCTTCACACTTTTCTTCTCAATATTTGGGATTGTGAATGCTACAGACTCAATACATGATTGCTAATGAATTAGTGTATTTGATTAGCGCTTTTTAAAAAGTTATATTGATATTTTCTTTCATTTGGGGATTTAAAAAAATAAAATTTAATATTAATGTTTTCCATCCAATTACAGGAGTCAGAAATACCATCAGAGGAGGGGTACTGTGACTTTAATAGTAGGCCAAATGAGAACTCTTATTGCTATCAACTTCTTCGACAACTAAATGAACAAAGAAAGAAAGGTATTCTTTGTGATGTCAGCATCGTGGTGAGCGGGAAAATCTTTAAAGCTCATAAGAACATCCTGGTTGCAGGCAGCCGTTTCTTTAAGACTTTATATTGCTTTTCAAACAAAGAAAGCCCTAACCAAAACAATACTACCCATTTAGATATTGCTGCAGTTCAAGGTTTTTCAGTCATCTTGGACTTCTTGTATTCTGGTAACCTGGTGCTCACAAGCCAAAATGCCATTGAAGTGATGACAGTGGCCAGCTATCTTCAGATGAGTGAAGTTGTTCAAACTTGCCGAAATTTCATTAAAGATGCCTTAAATATAAGCATTAAATCAGAAGCTCCAGAGTCTGTAGTTGTGGACTATAACAATAGAAAACCAGTTAATAGAGATGGTCTATCTTCATCACGGGATCAAAAAATTGCCAGCTTTTGGGCAACACGGAATCTTACCAATTTGGCAAGTAACGTAAAAATTGAAAATGATGGTTGTAACGTCGACGAGGGCCAAATAGAAAACTACCAAATGAATGACAGTAGTTGGGTCCAGGATGGTTCACCTGATTTGGCTGAAAATGAATCTCAAGGTCAAACAAAAGTGTTTATTTGGAATAATATGGGCTCCCAGGGAATTCAAGAGACTGGCAAAACAAGGAGGAAAAACCAAACTACAAAGAGATTTATTTATAATATACCACCTAATGAAACAAATTTAGAAGATTGCTCAGTGATGCAGCCACCTGTTGCCTATCCAGAAGAAGATTTATCATTCATCAAGGAAGAACCAGGTAAATGGTTTATATACAAAGATATATCTCCGTTTTCATTCTTATGAATTACGGTTGCATATAATCTTGAAGTATATTTTCAAAGTATTTTTTAAACCATAAAAGTAATACACAAATATTAAATTTGAGTGTTCATAATAAAAAGAAAATTACTGGTATAATTTTGATATATCTTTTTTTTTTCCTCTCAGCATGTGTTTCTCAAAGTTTGTGTTGTTAATCAGGTTTTCACCTACATTATTAAGTGGCCCTGTGGGCTCTTCTTCATTTATAATTCTTTGATTTCTCTGATCTTTGGCGCTGTGATCCCTTTTTTTGTGCCCAGTGCTGGCAAAGATAAAATTATGTAATCTTAATTGGAACATAATCAGTTTGTCATTTCAGAATATTTTTGAGATCTGATTAACATTTCTTATTTCCATTTTTTTTGTAATTAAACATTTAAGTGTTTTTATAGAATTTTGAAAATGATGGTGGGATTATTTGTTTAAAGCTACTGCTCTATTCTTGCTATACATATTACAGAAGCTGAAATGTTTTGAATTTGTCCCACTGTTGCCTCATTTTTTTGTTGTTGCCTCATTTTCATTCTCATTTGTTAAGAGAGGGGACTCAGACCTTTCCCTTCACTAATACAACTAAAAGCATATGTACAAAATCTTAGCATATCACATTTCTACTGTGGACTGACTTTTTTTTTAAAACGGGGTAGGGGACCATTGTTACAGAGTATAAATAGAAAGATTTGAAACTTGTCCTTTCCTAAATTTTATTTGAAGAAGTAGCGCTGTGGATTTGAGGTTTTCCTATGCAGACCCCATACTTGAGGTATATGTCTACCACTGTCATTTATGATTTAATATTTGTTTTGCTCTCTCAAAGCCTTGTTAACTATTCAGTGATTTACATGATGATGATTATCTGGGGGTGGAGTACTTCGTTAAAAAGAATCATTGTTTTTGGTTCTCAAAAAAAGCAGAATGCCTTAGTACTGTGAAATGTTTTGGTTTTCTAGGTTTGAATTTAGTGTTCATTGGTTTTCAGATTTACTTAGGTGGAAATCAACATGCCTGCATGATGAATACTATTTACTGATCTTTTCCCTCATACTTATTGACTGTTGTTTAATAATAAAATCCCAGAGGCAGTTTCTTTAAAGTATTAAGGGTAGGTTTTCTTAGCATCACTTTATTTTGGCTTAACTTTTCATATAGAAGACTTTGAAGCAATTCTCAAAAATAAGCTACATTGTTTTTCTGCTACAGAGATTAATCTTTTAACAGTGTAATGGGAACCCTGTGGGGTTTTTTAAATACATAAACACATACATGATTTTAAGGCATAAGCAGGTTTTGGGGGTAGTAATTGGTAAAACTAATCAGCTTATAGCCCAGTTCTTAATGCCACATATAATTGGAGTGATTCAGAGAAGCATTACTGTTGAACCAATGCATACCTTAAAAATAACATTACTAGCTATTAACTCAGCAAGCACCCGTTCAGCTGAGTTTGTATTGAAGGATTAGTTAGATCATAAATTTCTAGTCTTATATGCTTTCAATTTATCTCTTATATCTTATAAAAGAATTCTATTATGTTATGGGTATCACTTTGGTGTCTGAACCTTGCTTAACTGACATTTGATTTTATCAGTAATGTGCTGTATTCCAGTTGTTGAACTTTTTGCAACTTTTCAGTGCCTCTAAATCGGACCTCACTGAATGACAGGAAATGGGGATCTTATAAGAATATTATGTTTAGGATATAATACAGAGCCAGGAGGTAGCAAATTGTACTGTAAAGGACCAAACAGTAAATATTTTTGGCTTTGCTGGTCATTCGGTCAATTACTTAACTCTGCCTGCCATTGTAGCATGAAAGTCGTCCCAGACATAAAGTAAACACAAATGAACATGAATATGCTTTAGTGAACCTTCATTGCCAAACCTTGGAATAGAGCAGTGGGTCTTAATTTTTCTTGGATGCATATTGACATCACTTGGGAACATTGCAGACCATGATGCTTGGTGGGTCTTTCTTTCTTTTCTTTCTTTCCTTTCCTTCCTTTCCTTCCCTTCTTTCTTTTTTCTTTTTCTTTTCTTTCTTTCTTTCTTTCTTTCTTTCTTTCTTTCTTTCTTTCTTTCTTTCTTTCTTTCTTTCTTTCTTTCTTTCTTTCGATTTTATTTATTTATTCATGAGAGAGACATGTCTCAGAGAGGCAGAGACACAGGCAGAGGGAGAAGCAGACTTCTGCAGGGAGCCCGATGCGGGACTCGACCCCCGGGGGAATTCCAGAATCGTGCCCTGAGCCAAAGACAGATGCCCAACTGCTGAGCCACCCAGGCGTCCCTGCTTGGGTCTTTCTAGTAGAGATGGAATTAATTGGTTCTGAGAAACTGCCTGATTGTTGGAATTTTTATAAGCTCTGTAGGTGATTACACTGAAAGTGAAGGTTGAGATCCACTGACAACCCAAATTGAGTCATGATTTGAAAATGATCTCGTACTTACCTACTTATGTGACCATGATCTAAAAATTAAGGTCCTGTCTTCAATTTCATCTTTAGAGTGTAGTATTTATTTTATAGAATAATTATGAATAGTTGTACAAAAGTACAACTATTGTCATTATAGATCCCTTCAAAATTAGACTATTGAGATTATTTAAAATTGGTTTTCCAGCAGGGTGCTTTTTACTAAATTCTGGGAAAGGTAGTCTTAATAGCCTCAGGTTGGCCTTTTTGTTTGAATAATTTAAAAAATACTCTTTTAAGCAGCCCATTCCAGTGTAGAATGATACTTATTAGGAAGTTATTTTATATCGAGCCAAAATTCATTCTTTTACCTTCATGATTCTGCCATTTTTGAGTAGTATAATCTGAGCCTAACCTCTAATCTACCTGATAACCAACCATTCAGATATTACAGATAATAAATATTGCCCCGAGGTCCCTTTTTCTTCTGGGCTAAGTGAATTCCAAGCCCCTACCATTTTTTTCTCACAGTCAAACTTATGTTTTTCACCCAGAAATTTTGGTGTACAGAATTAAGTGGAACTCTGCAGGCAAATTCTGACCAATATAGAACACAGTGGGTCTGTGTTTATCAAGGTTAAGGCCTGTCTCAAGGTCATTGAGCTAGTAAAAATAGAGCAGGTTTCATGTTTAAGACTGTCTCATGTTAAAATGTTGCAAATAATGAACTGGTAGCCTCAGTCTTTTAAAAAATGGGTCCTTTTAAAACCTCAACCATTTTTATGAACTGCACCATCATTAGGTTATACTTTGTTTCCATTTATTGAGAAAATACTGAAAAAGCACTGTGAAATAGATGCTTTTAAATGAATTTAAAACTCTATAAATATCTTAAATCATAGAAAGTTATTGATATGATTTATGAGCGATGCTTGGCATATTCAGATTTGTGAATCCCTTTAAGAACTATGACTTCCCCAGATTCTTAAGCCTAAAGTCTGTAAACCACAGACTCTAAATATTTTCTTGCCACATAATGTTGAAGCTCGTGTTCTGATGTAGGGAATTATTGTTGTAATATGTTGAGATAAGATCTAAGATATTGAGTTAAGGTGTACCCACAAATATCAGGGATTTTATTTAGGTGGATTTTATCTTAAAGAAACTTGCATAGCTGTTACTTGACTCACTACTGTAATTTGCTTCAAATCATTTTTGATATATGAGGATACTTGAAAGTAGAATTTAGGAAAGGTTAGATATAAACTTCTGTTCTTTTTACTGTTTTATTGAAGCTTCTGGAATAATTAAAACTGTCAGGAAAGAATTCTAGGTAATAAAACAGGAAAAAAGGTGTCATTAATGAAGTTACTCTGGTAATATAAAGATTTCAAATCCTTGTCTTGCTGATTCACAACCAGAAAACAAATTTCAGGCAAGTAAAGCATATAAAAATATGAGATTAGAAATTAAGTTGTAGGAGTAAATATAACACCAAAGTCATTTTTATAGTGTGTTCACACATGCTGTTGTTTTATTTTTTTATTTTTTAAAGACTTTATTTACTCGTAGAGACACACAGAGAGGCAGAGGGAGAAGCAGGCTCCATGCAGGGAGCCTGACATGGGACTTGATCCAGGGTCTCCAGGATCACGCCCTGGGCTGCAGGCAGCACTAAACCGCTGCAGCCACTGGGGCTGCCCCATGCTGTTGTTTTAATCAGAGCAAGTCACGTTAATCTCATTGTTGATCTTTTGATGCCCTGTGATCCTAAGGAACATGGTTTTCTGAATCTAGATTTTTCTGTTATTTCATTTACACCAGGAGGTTGCACCTATTGTAAATAATTGCTCATGATGTGTACACATTTAATTTATGCACACGTACATCATTTTGAACAAACATTTTTGAAGTGACTGAACATCAGCAAAACAAAATACAGCAGTAAAGAAGTTAAGTGTGCTACTGAAGAGTATTAATATGGTTGCCCTAATTAAGCTTTTAATTGGCTCTAAAATACTAAGCAGCCTCTCAAAAGGAGGAAACATTTGCCAATTCTGGAGGATGACAAACTTCTCCAGTACTGAATTTTGAAAGGGATTTCTCCAGTGGGGTTTTATATAGTTGATACTATGTAATATAGTAAACAGTCTCCTCAAAAACATTTTTTTTAAATTTTTTTATTTATTTATGATAGGCACACACACAGAGAGAGAGAGAGAGAGAGGCAGAGACACAGGCAGAGGGAGAAGCAGGCTCCATGCACCGGGAGCCTGACGTGGGATTCGATCCCGGGTCTCCAGGATCGCGCCCTGGGCCACAAGGCAGGCGCCAAACCGCTGCGCCACCCAGGGATCCTTCAAAAACATTTTCTAGGAAATGAAGCAGTATATTATATAATTGAGTTTTGTATCTTTAATAAAAGCTGATATAATTCTATATAGATGATTTAACTTTTTCTCAATGTCATACAAACATTCAGATGCAAGGTGATTTTATGTTAGCAAAGAATTTAGAGTTCTTTTAATTTTTTTTTCAGGTTTTATTCATTTATTCATGAGAGACCGAGAGTGAGAGAGGCAGAGGGAGAAGCAGGCTCCATGCAGGGAGCCTGAATGCGGGACGCTATCCCTGGTCCCCAGGATCACACCCTGGGCTGAAGGCAGCACTAAACCACTGAGCCACCCAGTCTGCCCTAGTGTTCTTTTAAATCTAAAGGTTCCTTTCTTTCATATGTACTTCTGGGGAAAGCAGTTTTTAATAACATTTGTAAATTTTTATTAGTTCTTACAAATTCTTATAAAAGTAGAGTTGAAATCAGGTTTCAGCTTCACATATTTAGCTTTGGTTAGAAAGCACATAATTTGAGTATTTAGAAGACAACCTTGAGAACAGAATGCACAAGCCAAATACCTCTAAGATATTCTAAGTCATATTTGAAGTAATGAATTATTCTATTTATAGTGAACTCCTGAGTTATCTACTAACCAGCACTTCTGTGTTTTGGATTGATATTTGGCATTATTTTCAGATGTTGCAGAATCTTAAAATGTTTTCTGAAAGATTAAGTTTTTACAGTTCTGAAAACTGGCTAAAACTGGCTATCACACTTGAGAGTGATATTTTTGACCATGCCATGTAAATCTACCATCTAAGCTATTTTAAAGGGATGCCTGAGTGTCTCAGCGGTTCAGCATCTGCCTTCAGCTCAGGGAGTGACCCTGCAGTCCCAGGATCGAGTCCCACTTCAGGCTCCCTGCATGAAGCCTGCTTCCCCTTCTGCCTCTGTCTCAGCCTGTCTGTCTATGTGTCTCTCATGAAAAAATAAAATCTTTAAAAAACTATTTTAAATATGATTAAAAACCATGGAACTTGGCTTTGTTTAAAGAGATGTGGCCATTGGACTCAGTGTTGTTACTACTCAGTTTTGTAGCTATAACTAGCCTTGAGTGTATCCCACATAATGTCTCTAATGGGAAAAGGGAAAAATTTCATAATTCTGACATCTTGAAATCCAGTAAAAACTACCCAGAGCTTTTTCTTAATCATTTTGGCAACAAAACCTGATACTCAGTTGGCAGCAAACCCAGCTATTTTTATCTTTTACTCATTCCTTTAAATGTGAGTATTCATGTTTTGTTGCAGAAATACTGTTCTGATTATAGGATGCTACCCTAGACCCCACTGGGAGTATTGTAGTTAACTACTTTTCTAAAATCTGAAAATTGCTGCATTCTACATCTTCCTCTAAGCATTTCAGATAGATTTATGGATCTGGATTAGTTGAGTTTTTAAATCTTAGGGTGTTCCAGCTGTTCTGCTCTGCCTTTCAGACATCCTTTTGGTTTAATGTTAGGAACGATGAGCTACAAGTGATAATGCTAAGTCATTTTTCTTAGAAAATAGTAAAATTGGATGATAAATGGTAGTTTGAAGGCCTGATGTTCATTTTAAAAAATAAAGGTACACCAGTAGTTAATGGGCTAGTAGTTAATACTAATCTCTAAGAATCTTCCAATGTTTAATCTTAGGAAGATGATAGTAGGTAACTAGACGGTAGTAGGAATTTTCTGCCATCTTTATTTCCTTCTTTTCCTCTGCTTAGTGTTCTTTCGTCCCCTGTCTGCCGTATTCATCCCGAGATGACTATATTTTTTATTGACCTACTAGATAAAAACCCTGAAGAAATAGAATCTGTGTGGCCAGATGAGTGTTAAAGAAGCCTTGTGGATGAGTTATAAGAGCTTTTTTGTGAGTCCTGCCTGAGAGTATCAAGTTGTCTAAATCCTTTCAGTGTCAATGCCTGAGACATCTACAAAACTGAAATTTTGATTTCTGACATAGTCTTAATATTCTGGGATGGGAAGCTGGTCTTAAATTTAACTTCACTCAAAAGTGTAAAGTTATATTCTAACAAAATAGTACTTTCTGGGATACCAGAATAGCTTTCCACATCATAATAGGGAATTTGGCAATTAAAATTTTAAGTCCTCCCAAAAATAAGCATCTTGCCAGATGATATTGATGTCAAGATTGAGGAGTCCCTTACCTGGAACTTGTTCATAAGATTGCTGTGGGGTAGAAACATACCCAATGTAGTGACAAATGTTAAAATAGTACATATGGCAGGGTGTGCAGCGTGAGGTTCCCAGCTGCTCAGAAGAGTTGGAGAAAGCTACATAGAAAAAGCAGTAATAAGAATTGGATCATGTGTAGGTGTTAGCCAGGAGAGGGAGAAGGGCATTCACTGAGGTAGCAAGAAAGTCAGGGTAAGTAGGTAAACGAATAGAAAGTGTGGTGGGAAATGAGGTTGGCAGATAGGTTAGGCTAGATAGTGATTCTCCTTGTTTTACATGGCAAATTTGTGGATTGTATTGTACAGACTGAGGCAATGGGAGGTTTTTAACTAGAACTTTGGTCCCTTAAAATATGCCTCTGGGAAAAAACAAATGGATTGGGGTGGGGAGTGATCTGGGTGGACCTTTTAAGGACTAGCGAGAACAGAAATAACACCCTTGTTTGAGTAGTGCAAAGAAGAAACAGTGTAGTCTAAGATGGAGCAGTCACTTGAGTCAGTGGGGTGTGAATGGAAACTATATGTTTAGTCTCTGGGGTGCTACAGGAACTGTCAAGGGTGCTTTATATAACAAATTTGTAAGTGAATTTACTCCAATGAAAAATGGAAAAACCTGATCACAGTGAATGAAGAGGAAAAATTATCTGTTTATAAAAAAAGAAAAAGTTCTGAAACTGCCTTCAGAGAAAAGAAACTTGATGTTGACATATATTTATGTGAAAATGAAAGTGGGGATAGACTGAATCTCTTTGAGTTTTTTTTTTTTTTGTACAGTGGAGTTATTTCTAAAACCTTGATTTCTGAGGTCATCTTTATTCCATTCTTCTCAAAAATATTTATCATTTAAGAAAATCTAAGTCAGTCTGCACTTGCACTTGCCTCTGTTCTGCAATTTTGAGAACCAAAATAAAATGGTCAGGGAAACCTTCTTTATTCCCAGCTTAGTTTTGTTTAGCACTTAACAAGCAGGTGCTGTACTATATTATCTTACCAGATGACTTGGAAGCATTGCAAACCTGCTGTGGTCCAAGAGAAACATATAACCATCAGCACCAAGATTAACCTAGCATGATGACACCTAGATTTATGTTGTACTTTACATTTTACTTAGTGTTTTCATTTACTGATGTCACTTTTCATAGCAACTTTGTGATGTGGGCAAACATTGCTATTCTTTTTTTATGTGAGGAAAAGTTGATATAAATTTTGAGGAGAGATTTACTTTACTGTTTTTTTTAGCCTCATTCTCTTTTCATTACTGTTCATTTGATTTTTTTTTAAATCTATGAAAAAGAGATCTTTTTAAAACATGCAAAACATGGTTAATCAGAATATTTTTAAATGAACCGGAAGAGAAGATTGCTTTCAAGGATAGACAATGTACTAACTATAAAGAACAAGAGCTGATATCTAGGTAGACTTGAGGTTTTGGAAATGGTTTTATTAAATAAAGGAATTAGTAAAGTGAATGTTGATTTATCATAGAGTGTAAGGTTTATTTTTGTTCATTAGCAAAAAAGTATAGCCTTCCTATCACTAGGAAGGTTAATTAAAGGTGGATGTACTTTAACTTCTTCACTCTCATTTCTAGTATGGCAGATTGTTTTTGTTTTTTGTTTTTGATTTGTGTGTGCCAGGTCCATACCTTTAGTGTAGATAGTTACCTCCTGAAACTGTTTTAATAGCTCTTCAAAAAGGTCTTCTATTTTGCTAAGTTTAAATCAAGTGACAGATTTTCATGGGAAGGTCACAAATGTCAAAAACTAAGTATAGTTGAGTTTATTTTTTAATCCTGTAATTTTGGAAAAAAGATGACCAAGAATTACTGCTTTCGCTTCCTACTAAAGCAAAATTAATTTCTGTTTTCAAGTGAATGGTTGGTTGCCTCATTTCTATCCCACTTAGATCAACTGATAAGAAATGAGTTGCTAGGCAGTTTGGCTGGTTTCTAATAAGGTACAACAATGATACCAAGTCTGTATTGATTCATGAGTTAAGTGTGCTATTTCTGAAAGTTTATTGTCAACCTGGAAAAGCTCACCTATTCTGAGATTTGTTTTTGAAATCAAGAACCACGTAGTATCTTTCAAAAGAGATTTGATATCTGTAGCATAGTTATGATTTTATTTTCCAGAAGAAACCTTGTACACAGGAAAAATATATTTGTCATCTATTAAGCTTTCAGGTTGAGGTATTCTGTGCTTGGTGTAGGATTAAAGATCACAAATTCTAATACTTAAAGAGGTAGGGTAGAAGACAGGAAATGTCTATTTTAAGAACCAGCTGAGGAAGCCTCAACAAATCACTATAGAATGTTACATAAATAGAAACACCCTGCCTGTATTTACAAACCCACTTGGCAGAATTTTAAGAAGTGCCCTCTGAGCAGACTGTACACTCCAGAATAATGACATTTTTTAAAAAGCTGGAAACCTAGCACAGTTGTTTGAATGATTTAAATTATTTATTGAAATATATTCAGCTTTTCATAGGAAAAAAAAAAGCCACTAAATTTCAATTAACTATTTTCAGTTTAAGGGTATGTTTTTGTGTTTACTATATATCAGAAAACAAGTTATTCTTCTTTAACCATTAACTAAAACTGAACTAGTAATAGAGGTTGCAGAGGGCAGAGTATTCAAACCAACATTTAACAACCCTTGTTTGAAAAGTGTTTTGTCATACATTGGGATGAATGCTGGGAAAATAAAACCTAACCAGTATCCCTCCCACCTCTCAGGAAACAGGTAAAGGAGTTTATTTACTGTTCCTCTTCTTCACGTGAAATATTTGTTCATTTTACTGACTTTCAGCACATTTATTCTAGGCAATAACCTCGTCTATTAATATTACACCTTACAGAGAAAATAAATGCTGGCAGATGAAGGACATTGATTAAGTACCTGTCTTTAACTTCTCCCTATATGTTGATTGTCTTTGCTGTCTTTCCTAAGTACTTAAACATTTGCTTCTGGATTCCAGACTCATTATCATTGAATTTCTTTAGTATTTTTAACTTCTCCTTTTCTTAGTGACTTCTTCATTTCAGCGTTTAAATGTTTTACTTTCACCTTTAAAAAAAAAAAAGCTCTTACTCTTCCCTTTTGCAACCAAATTTCTCAGATTGTATTATATATCATAATTCATCATTTCTGCTCACAACACAGGCCACTCTTACTTTTCCTCCTTGCCCCACTGATCTACCAGAGTCAGTTGCACTGTCCTCATCATTGGCCTCCTGGGTGCTCAGCATTTATTGAGTGAAAGTAATGCATGTTTCAATCCTTACCTTAAATTTTTGGCAGCATTGTTGGGGTGGAATTTTCCTTGAAATACTTTTTTCCTAAATTCTGCATCATTTTACAGTTTATTAAATGCTAAGATTCCTCAATATATTGGTCACAGTTTTTTCTTCATGGTCACCATCTGTTTACTTACATGACCTTATTTACCAAACATCTTGAAAACTCATTTTTATCACCAGCTTAAGCATTGTATGTATATAGCCTTTGGTACTGATTTCTCCACTTCAGAGCTTAAGTGAAAAAAAAAAAAAGGTTAAAATTTTGAGACCTTGTTACATACCAAGCAAGGAGCTAAGCACTTTTATTATCTCATTTGGTTCTTGGATAATAATAATAAATTAAAAGCAGCGTAGCTCTTTTCCTGATAATTTCCCTGCCTTTACAATAAAACAGTTCTCAGTCTTTATTTAGTAGGCATCAGAATCACCTAGAGTGTTATAAAATGCAGATTTCTGCGCCCCGCCTCCAAAGTATCTGATCCAGTAGGTTGGGATGGGACCTGAAACTATTTCTGTTTCTAGCAAGTTGCCAGATAATGCTGATGCTGCTGATTTAGGAGCTATACTTTGAGAACCACTATGTTAGAGAAGCAAAATAACGTGCTTCACGACTCACACACCTGGGATGTGACAGAGCTGAGACCAGGTCTCAGGCAGTATCTAGAGCTTATCCAAACTACCTCTTAAGGTCTGTCAGACTAAATATCTTAACTACCTAAAATTGGTCCTCTTTCAGAGTTCCCTGACTGCCATTGGTATAAGATGGAAACTTCGCTCCTGCCTTCAAACACTACCTCTCCCATTTTCAGTCTTACCAAGCACTTATTAGTTCTGCTTCAAACAACCTACTTTCCTCCCATTTGCCACTACAATCAACCAAGTCAAGGACACCATCAGTTCTCAACTGAATTTCTATAAGAGCTTTCTAACTAGTCTCCCTATCTCCTTTTCCTCCTTCAATTCATTCATATGATACCAGGAATAGTTTTTTTAACGCCATTTTAAAAATCATTTTACTACTTTTAAGAGTAAAGGCCAAAATCCTCACCATAATCTGTAGCACTCTATGACCTGTCTATGCCTGCTTGAGGATCTCCTATTGTGCCATTATGATGTAATCCATCTGGTCTCTTAGAACATAAGTGCTAGGTCTATTAAGTGATTTGGGGTCTTAAAACTATGCACTAGAACCATTACTGAGTGGCATTCTATTTCATTTGCCCACCAATTTTTTGAATTCAATACCTGCTTATGTAAACAGAATTTTTTGAAAATTTTCCTTTATTATTTTAATCTTGGTGTTGGGAAGCCAGAGTGGTGGAGGTGGTAATATCAAACATGAGTCTTAAGTGACAGGGAGATGACAGATTGTCCATAGAAAGTGGCATTTTAAAAATGTTTTTCACATATATTTGAGAGAGTAGATAGTACCAATGAGATGATGCTAGATTCACTAGTAGAAACCCAAATATTTGGACCTTGTATTCTAAACTAAGGAATTTGAGGGCAAGCCTAAAAGCTCTGTTGAACTGTTGAAGATTTAGGATTCATGTTTCAGAAGTATGAGCATTATGTTTTGAAGCAAGGATACCAAGAAACTATTTTAGTAATTCACTAATCCAAGGGAACAATGATGGGTACCTCTGAATTAAGGCAGTGATAATGAAATAGAAGGGATGGAACAGATTTAAAAGAAATTAACAGATGGAACCAAAAGCATTCATCTCATTAGTATGTATTTTGTTTTAAGCTGCCTCTACATCCTTTCCATATTTTAAGATTAAGGAATTAATCTTCTCTGAAATCTTCCTTTACTATTCTAGCTTTAATTGGTCTTTTTCACTTCTGAATCAATACAGAAACAGTAACGTTTTATACATGTGCTTAGTAACAGTAGCAGCTGTCATTGGGAGCTAAACACTGTAATTTGTAACACTTGACTTGGATTATCTGACTTGATTTTTTTAAACCAAATCTGAACTATTTGGAAGCATATGAGGAAATTGAGGCACATGCTCACATAGCCAGTAACCTAATTCACCCTGCCTCTTAAAGCTTATTCCTATTCAGTACACTGTTCTTACTCGAGTGTGTGCTTGTTCTTGTGGCTGAAAACCATGTCTGATTTTGTGCCTTAATCGCGTTAAGCATGTAGTAGGTATTATAACTTGCAGATAGATAATTTTCTATTTAGTCCGCATAAGAAACTACCAAGCAGGGAGTGGTTGGTGATGGTTATAGTGTGGTTGCAAGTAACAGATTATTGTACATCTCCTTTTCAGATCTGGATGGTGCTCTACTCTCAGGGCCAGATTGTGATAGGAATGTGAATACAAATTTATTGGCAGAAGCCGGCTCCAGTCAGGATGGAGGTGATGCTGGTAGGTATAGTAGGATTTACAAAAGTACAGTAAGAGTATGTTTGAGAGGATTTGAAGATTGGGAAGTGATTGTGTACATGTTTAAGGACCTATTGCAGTTTCTCTCCCTTAAGGGAGAGTATTATATGAAAATACTTTGGATCCATGGTAGCTATGTTTATGATAAGACTTTGGAAACCTGGTAAATACAAATGGATGGGTGTTTCTTACTGTTTAGGAGAGCCATTTATTTAGAGCTTTTCAAATTCTTAAGTACCAAAAGTAATTAAGTTAATAGGGTTGGTGGCTTCCTGCTAGTATATACGTAGGATGAAAATGGTAATTATCCAGTTGGCTGATTAACGTATTTTAATTGACTTTGATGTAAAATAATAGTATGGTAATCTAAAGAAAACGTTAATTCTATAGTAGTGATGTTTCTGTCAGTTGTACTTCGGGAGAAGTATCCTTCCCATAGAGACAGAGAATCCATAAATATTCCAGAGAACAAAGTAAGTATAAAGAAGGGGGAAAACTTGCTTTAGAGAAAAATGCCAAGCTAATAAATACATAATGACAGAAATAAAAAATACCCCACAGGAAGTAATTCAATATCATCCATGGAGGGACACCTGCGTGGCTCAGAGCATCTGCCTTCAGCTCAGGGAGTGATCCTGGAGTTCCAGGGTCGAGTCCCACATTGGGCTTCCTGCAGGGAGCCTGCTTCTCTGCCTGTCTCTCTGTCTGTCTCATGAATAAATAAAAAATCTTCTAAAAAATCATCCATGGATATTAAGCCACTGTTGATCGGCTATCCCACAATGCAAAAGGCTGTTTTAATATATTCACATGGTTTCCCTATCATCCCAGATAACTTCAGTTAAACAAAGAGGAAAAGATTTCTTTGTAATGAAAGCAGCAGAGATACCATGCCTCTGCATGTAATGCACTAGCCAGCACAAAATATCACCTACATAGTATACTTGCCAAAATGCATGGTCAATCTTGATGACTGAGTTCTAAAATGACTAAAGGGGCATATGAGGGACACCCGGGTGGCTCCACGGTTAAGCGTCTGCTTTTGGCTTAGGGCATGATCCTGGAGTCCCAGGATCGAATTCCCAATCAGGCTTCCTTCAGGGACCCTGCTTCTCTCTCTGCCTTTCTCTGTCTCTCTGTCACTCATGAATAAATAAAATCTTTAAAAAGGGAGAGGGGGACATTTGAAGAACAGTTTGGAATTTGTGTAGTATGGGTTAAATAATAGTTTGACAGTTTTAAATTTCGTGGATATGATAAAGTACTATGGTTATGTAGGAGAAGGTTCTAGAAAATAAATGCTATATTGAGAGGTAAAGTGATGAGTAAATAATACATAAAAAAGTGTGTGTTCACAGAGAAAGTACATGTGTCAAAATTAACATTTGTCAAAGGCACACAAAAGGAATATGGATGTTCATTGATTCAACTTCTCCATAGCATTGGAATTCCTTAAATTAATGGGCAGGGGGTGGCTAGAAGTACTCAAGCTTTCAGAAGCTTCTGAATATAATATGTATGCACTGACCAAAATTAAGCCCTAATTATGAAGAAAAGAAATTGCCTTAAGGTGGTTTCTCCCAACTGTTGAAAAGAATTTACAAAAAGTTTTGAAATGAGCAGTTAACAGAGGGGTTGAATTTTGAAGACTTTTTCCTTGTACAAAAAATTGCTAATGGTATAAGTATTTTATATTTGGTTTAGAAATATGGTTGAAGAGTGGTCTTTGTGAGTTGTACAATAGATTATTTTTACCATAAGAATTTTTGTATCAGCTGTAAAGAATGAGAACAATGAAGTAGGGGTAGAGATTTAATATTTTTATTGAAAACTCAATTACTTAAGAGCAAGAAAGCTAACAAGCAGTGGCGGGGCAGAGGGAGAAGCAGGCAACTGAGCAGCAGGGAGCCAGATGTGGGGCTCAATCCCAGGACCCCAAGATCATGACCTGAACTGAAGGCAGTTGCTTAACCGACTGAGCCACCCAGGTGCCCCATACTGATTAGTCTTAAGACAAGATTATGTGATTGTTTTCGGGGCAGTGCAGAGCCTCTCCTGTTCCAAAGCTGGGCTTCAGGGTGGTAGTCTCAAGTGATAGAATAATTAAAAGTAACTATTAAGAGAGTTCTGTTTTGAATATATTTGAAATATAGTATAAAAAAGAAGTTTTGGGACACCTGAGTGGCTCAGTTTAAGTGTCTGCCTTTGGCTCAGGTCGCAAGATCCCGGGATCCTGGGATAGAAATCCACATCGGGCTTTTCTGCTCAGTGGGCAGCCTGCTTCTCCCTTTTCCTCTGCTTGTGCTGTCCTCTCTCAAAATAAATAAAATCTTAAAAAAAAGTGTCATGTGGCCTCCATGCACTATTAAATATTGACATTTATTTTACCAAATTTTTCTCTCCTCTGGTAGTATTTTAAATTTTAGTTTTTCTGTTTAAGATGCCTGCAATTAGAGTATTACAATTAGGATAATAAAGTATGAAGACATCTCGGCTTTAGATTACAATGTAGAGATTTTTAGCCAGCTATTTATAGTAAGCTGTTCTATCATAATATTGCATAGATATAATAAATTTTATGTCCTATGTTGTTTTATTCTAATAAGAAATATCTTTATTACCATAATTACATTAAAATCACTTTTCTATTAGGTACTTCACATGATTTCAAGTATAGCTTGATGCCTGGCCCTTCAAGTGATTTCAAGTATGGACTGCTACCAGGTACTTCAAATGATTTCAAGTATGGATTGATACCAGGTGCTTCAAACGATTTCAAGTATGGATTATTGCCCGAATCTTGGCCAAAACAAGAAACTTGGGAAAATGGCAAGTATTAGTCAACTAAACATCTGCAGAATTTTAAAATGATTTTTCACAATTAAAAGCTTCCATGTTCTGGGTCTTAAAAAAAAATTAAAATACTGGTAGCCCTACAATCCCTATTCTCAGGGACAAACTTTTGATAGCAAGTTTTCTGTTTAATATATAATTGCTTTTGTGTGTGTGTGTGTTTTTATTTTCAAAGGTGAATCATCTCTAATCATGAACAAGTTAAAATGCCCTCATTGTAGCTATGTAGCCAAATACAGACGAACACTAAAAAGGCATTTGCTCATTCATACGGGAGTCAGATCATTTAGCTGTGATATTTGTGGAAAACTGTTTACTCGCAGAGAACATGTGAAAAGACATTCCCTGGTAAGTAACTTTAAATATAACTGATCTTTAAGATAAACTGTATGTTAGTGAAGTTTAAGGTATTTTAACATTGTTAACCTAAAATTTAGAGAACTTGGATTATTAAGCAAATTGTTTTAAACAAAGAATATGATTTATGAACTGAGCTTCATATAGAAAACCAAGGGTATACATTCAACCATTGTTAAACAGGTGGTTTAATTTGAATGGTTCAAATGCATTATTGTCTATACTGTCCTTATATTGGATTTCTCCCCCTTCAATTAGGTGCATAAAAAGGATAAAAAATACAAATGTATGGTGTGTAAGAAGATCTTCATGTTAGCAGCCAGTGTTGGAATAAGACATGGATCTCGACGCTATGGTGTTTGTGTAGACTGTGCAGATAAATCACAACCAGGAGGGCAAGAAGGTGTAGATCAGGGACAGGACACAGATTTCCCTCGGGATGAAGAATATGAGGAGAATGA
The DNA here is from genome assembly GCF_905146905.1 of Nyctereutes procyonoides. Taxonomy (NCBI): domain Eukaryota; kingdom Metazoa; phylum Chordata; class Mammalia; order Carnivora; family Canidae; genus Nyctereutes; species Nyctereutes procyonoides. The sequence continues at coordinate 1,573,964 of NW_026575035.1, read as the reverse complement.
AGTGGGAGAAGCTGACGAAGAGCTGGTTGATGATGGAGAAGATCAGAATGATCCATCTCGATGGGATGAATCAGGAGATGTTTGTATGTCTCTAGATGATTAACTGACCTATACTCCTCAAGGATGCTGCATTTGGACATAATATGAATCGACAATTTGAATTGTTGAACTTGAAGGCTTGCAAAATATGGTACATGCTGGATGGTAGTTATGTTGCTGTGAAAACTGTAGGGTCAAAAAGCCTTATAGCAAAAAAATTTTTTTTTATATTTGCACAGGACTGTACAGCAAACAACCTTGTGGTTGGATTACATGGAGTCCCCACATCTTCAGTCAGTTATCAAAGTAAAAATATTTTTTATTTATAGGATATACAATAACTATTTGGGTCCTACGAATATATAGTACCTATCCTTAAAGAGCTTACATTCATGTGCCACTTTAACATGAATGAAGAAAATCCATTTATAAGACTACAGTGACAGCTGACCCAATTACTCTGTCCATCAAACCACTCAGGCTAGTTTGTACTAGTAGAGTTTTGTTTCTATTTTTATTTTTATTAATTTTATTTTTTTTAATACAGATTTTCAGTGAGGGGCCTTTTCAACCCCATTGGTTCTACTTTTCTGTATTTTTCCATTTTAATTTGCTTCATAACTTAAACCAAGTATCCTCTAGTCTTAGGTATTATTTCTCAATTTTGTGCTGATGGGCATGTTTATAAGAACTGGAGAGGTAATTTATTGGAATGAACTAACTGACTTCCTCCATTCCCCCTTTCCTTTTTGACATGAATTTTACTACTTCACAAATGAAGAAATGATGTTACAAAGTTAACGTGGCGAAGTTGACAAATACCACTAAAATGATTATGATTTAGAAGTAACTTTCTCCTGCTGCTCTAATCTGAAATGGTTATTATATGACGTCTTCTGACATGGTATTCGGTTTTGAGTATCTGCTACTTTGGCACTATTCTTGTTTGCCTCTTTTTATTTTTGCCAGTGTACTATACCTCAGTCCTATTTGAAAAGAGAAATCTAATCAAAAGAAAAGTCATAGAAACAATAAGTAAAATGATTTGTTTCGTAATTTGACCTCCATGTCCAGTTTGGTTAGCTTGTTATGCAATATAAGTGAAATATCAGGTTTTTACTCCTGTGCCCTTTTTACCATTAAAAATAACACAAAAAGTGAATTCTCTTTTGTTTGATACTTACCGGGATATTGAGTGTTTTGAAATTATGATAGATAACTATTTTTTCAATTCCTCAAAGTTACTACATCTTCATATATAGTCTTTCTGGTAGTCACTATGATTCAACAGTCTGCAAAAAATCTTACAAAATAAAACAGGCTTTATGATTGTTCTGTTGACTAAAATCCTTCAGGGTACAAGGGGTGATATAAAATTGAAGTTATATTTATTTAGTCTCCTGACAGATGAATTAGCTGATTGTTGAACTCACAGCAGCATTCACAATTAAAATTAACATGCATGACATTTATCAGGAACATTGTATATTATATAAGATTGAGGGATATCATATTTTCAGCTTTCTTTTAAAAAGAAATTTAGTATATTTTCCTATTTTATATCAGGTCACTAAATTGTGCTATTTGTGTGGAAAAATTGCGAAGTACACTTTGACAGACATAATCCTTTTGGTGCTCCATCTGATCAAAGTTGAAGGTTGATTTATTTTTTTTTTTTAAGAGACAAGTTTTCTCGTCTCCAATTTCGGTAGTATAATGGTTTAATGTTAGACATTGTTTCTGCTTGGATAAATCAAAGATATAAAGTACAGTTACAATGGTTAGATACATCTTTTGTCATCTAAACTTTATTGTAGTTTCTACATAACTGTAAAACTGACATGAATAGTTTGGTTTGATTTTTGTTTAAGACTGAAGAGTACATCTTATTCTCAGTGTTCTAGACAAATGAGTATAATGTAATTCTGGTGGGGTCCAAAGTAGACGTTAGTTGGGCAAAGATACTATGAATGAAAAAGTATTTTAAACGTAAAATGTTCTGCTTTGTGAATATGTAAGTATAGTATAAAGATTTCTTTCGTCCCATTTATCCCCCTCCTTTAAAATAAACCATAGTTTACAATTGGTAGATCTGTCTATATATAAATATATATTAAAGAGAAAAGATATATATCTGAAAATCACCTAAATCTGCTTTATTAGACTACAGTTCACTTATTGCATAGAAACTGGACTTGGCTTTACATTCTTAATGTACTTTTACTTTTCCTCAAGATATGAACTTAACTCTCTTTAAACTGAATTTTCTTTTACTACTTAAATCATTTATGTATATCTGGTAAATTATGACCAAATTTTTGTTAGATTGCATACAGTAAATTGAAATACACACTTGGTACACTACGGGATTGTTGTGCTTTTGTTTTTGGTTTTAGTTGGAAATAAGGTTTGATGTAGATGGCTTGTTACTGTTAATTTAAAATATTCTATAATTGTCCATTACCTTTTATGTTGTGTTGTGACAGATTTGGCTATATTTTTAGTCAACTGAAATATGATACTTTAAAAGTTTGTTTTTAGAAAGGTAATCCAAAGGAATAATGTTTATACTCTGAATATATTAGCCTCAGCCTATATAAAAATCTCTTCTTTAAAGTAAGCATTTTACCAGAAACAGAATTGACAGATTTTTCTACTTGCTGACTGCCTAACTTATTTTGTTTCATGATCTCAAGGGACTGCCTTTTCCCTTCTAGGTCTTTTTTTTAAAAATAGTTTTAGTACTAAGGTATACTACTGGACGTTTCTATTTTTTTTTTAAGTATATTCTTTTTCTGACTTACAGTACAATTTCAGGAAGTTGATAGATAGTAAGAACTTATGATTGGTCTCAGAGGTGACAATGATATACTCATAATTTTGTCTGTGGAGCCTTGGCAGAATTATGTGTCACACATTTGCTGAATTTTTCTCTTGTAACTTATATTTTAAATGAAACCTATTTTAGAGCTTGTAATTTTAATGAAGAAGAATATAAACTTTTTCTATTCACTCTAGTAACAGACCCTCTCATCCAAACTAAGATCATGTATTCTTAGGCTTCTCAGAGACAGTTACTTCCATATGGTCCCCGCTTTGTCATTATTATCGGCCCTCATTTTTCATATTCACTAGATATTTTGCTCATTTTAGCACCCTAGCAATTAAGAGCTTAAAAAAATGTAGGAAAGGGAAACTGAACACTAATGAATAGCCTTGAAATTTGGTGGGGGGAGGAAACACTAGGTGGGTTTGGCAGAGCCGTCCTGATGGAGAAGAGTAAGATGAAGGAGTTAATTCACGTAAAGCGCTTCAAACACTGTCTGGTACATAATAGAGGCCTAATACATCCTAGTTTAATAGTGGATGCAAACCAAGAGGAAAGGGGGAGAAAACAAAATGAAAGGATCAGGGTTGGGAAATCTATATTCATACAATAAAGTGTAAAATGCCTGAAGATGACTGGAGTAGTATAACATGGGGAAAAGTGTGATGGAAGAGGAGTTTGAAAATATCCTAAATTTCAAAACTTTGGTAAACTTTATATTTTTAGGATTTTTGTCAATTTAAAGTTTATTTTTCTGAATAATATTCCAAAAGCTACTTTTTTCCCCCAGTGCCTACATGTGCCATTTGCGCTTTACATTTTATCTAATTCCCAATAAGGTAGGTGCTACTGTCTCCATTTTATGGAAGAGAAAGGCTCCAAGAGATTTGCATAATGTAACTTGCCCAATATAACACAGCTACTAAGTGGTAGAGCTGGGTTTTGACCAAATTTGATTTTGAATGAAGCCCATGCTCTTTTTATGGGGCTCTATTAACTGCCTCATTGAACAACTTTTATAGAATTTCAGTGCTTTAAAGGAGTTTGTGTATGGAGACCTATTTTCCCTGTAAACCATCTTTGTTAGGAATTTGAGCGCCTCATCTTTCGTTCCCTAAATATCCTTATCACTCTTTTCCTCTGAGTACAGCAGTTTTGTCACCTGACTATAAATAAGATACCTGACCTCAGTGTAGCACATGCTATTAACTGGCCGTGGAGTTTTTATTTTTGAAAGGATGGTTTTAAAGTGAAGAACTTGATGTGAACCCCAGTTTTTGTGCCGTTCAGTCACCCAGATCCTTAAACTTAACTATGATACATAATATATGTGCTTAGAACTAACAGGTGTTTTTTTGTAGTCACTTTAGGATTTAAAGTGGAAGGTTTTTTTCCCTGCTGTATCCCTGCTTTCAAGTGAAGTCGAACAGTTTTAGATAGTTTAAAATGTGTTAGGGATAAGCACACTTTACAAGTTGTTTTTTAGCCCTGGATTTTATGACATTGGGTACTTAATTTGGAGTACACTGGCTATTGAGAACAAGATTTTGGGTTTAGGGGAGAGGGATGGTTGAGGCCATCATGAAATGGGAGAATCAGCATTTTAAACACTGTAAACCTAAAAGAACGCTTTCTTCTGCCTGCTGTTTGTAAAAGCTCTTTGGGAAGATCTTTTACGAAGACCAATTTTTTTAAATGTAATTTACCTACCTAGTATAAGTGTCCTAAGACATGTATGTAAACTTCCAAACCTGTTTTGTCTGTGTATTTAGAAAATACACAAGAATCTTTATCAAACCTAAAAATATAAACTTGTGAGCACTAAACTTGCTTCTGGCTTTGTGAATTTTGTTGACTCTGACATTTAATTCAGATTTCTTTGCATTGAAAGTGTACTGATTTAGACTAATTGGGGTAGGGGGGAACACCTTTGTAAACTTTGACTTGTGTATAATTCAGATATTTTTGTACTTAAGGTTTACGAGTTTGAATTATAGAGTATGAGGGCTTTTGGCCTTTTATGTTTTCTTTATTTTAATGAAGACATAAATGACTCAAAACTACCTCCTAGTGGTGCTTGGAGAGCTGCTTTAATAGATAGCAGTGATTTGTGATCAGTAATTCATCTATCTTTTCATCTTTATTTTCTACAGGTTTTAGTAAACAAAATATTTCCCCTCTAGTTTACATGTGTGCAAAATTTTGGAAGTGGTTTGAAAAGCAAAGGTAGGGCCACCTGGGTGGCTCAGCGGTTGAACATCTGTCTTGGGCTCAGGGCGTGATCCTGGGGTCCTGGGATCGAGTCCCGCATCGGGCTCCCCAACAGGGAGCCTGCTTCTCCCTCTGCCTGTGTCTCTCATGAATGAATAAATGTATGTTTAAAAAAAAAAGGTAAGCTACTTCATCCCATATTTACTGCATATTAGCAGGCTAATGAATTATAAGTATGTTTCAAGTCTTTGAAACTTTAATAATACAGAATACATTTTTCTGTTTTTTTTTTTTCTTTTAGTAATTTGTGGTGGTGGCAGTAATAGAACAAAGGAAATCATAGAAATGACTAGACACTTTTACTAAAGAAGTGAGTCGTGTTTGGAGAAGGCTGCCCATGTAACACATAAGGCACAGGGTCTTACTTTATTTTTTATTTTTTAAAGATTTGATATATTTATTCATGAGAGGGACACACACAGAGAGGCAGAGACACAGGCAGAAGGAGAAGCAGGCTCCATGCAGGGAGCCTGACACAGGACTCGATCCCGGGTCCCCAGGATCAGGCCTTCGACCAAAGGCAGGTGCTAAACCGCTGAGCCACCTGGGCTGCCCAGCACAGTGTCTTAAAATTGTAAAAACTGTCACTTGGCAGAATAATTAGATACGGGACACCCGGCTGGCTCAGTGTTTTGAGTGCCCACCTTCGGCTCAGGTCCTGATCCCAGGGGCGTGGGATCAACTCCCACGTCGGGCTCCCCAGGGGGAGCCTGCTTCTCCCTCTGCCTGTGTCTCTGTCTCTGTGTGTCTCATGAATAAAGTCTTTAAAAAATTAGATATATTCTCTATGGCTTTGAGAGGTAAGGATTTGGACCATTTGGCTCAAGATTAAAAAAGCAGCTTTTAATAATTATCAAAAGATGAAATGTGATTGGGAAAGAAACCTAGTCCCCTATTGTTGAAGTATTCTAGAGAAAGTGAAAGATTACCTGACAAGCATTTTGGCTAAGATAATACAGACCAAACATTTCTACCTAATAAACGTGTTTTTTTGGCTTTGTGTGTGTGTGTGTGTGTGTGGCTGTGTAGGTTTTTGGACCATTGTAGTTAACTAGGTTTTTGTTTTGCTTAGCAATAACATTGACAAAATCATGCATAAATTTGACTCCAAAAAAGGACACTGGAAATTTAGAAATGATGTTTAGCTTTATGGACCAATTTTTGGAAGGTGGTGTAGGAAGTTAGATTACTGGATCCATGGTTAGATGAGAAAATTAAAGGTCCTTCAGACCTTAGTCTTTGTCATAACTTTTTCTGAATTTTGAGCTAAAGAAGGAAATTAAAAAATGAACAGGAAATATATTCATTAAATTGAATCTTAAAAAATAGGTTGTATGACTGCACGGTGCCTCCTTTATATGCTATTGATACCATACTTGTGACTGCCAGCTAGATACTTTTTTCCAACACAGCCAAAGTTGGGCAATAAGAAATTACTATCATCCAAGCATATGTTATGTTTTATAATATTAGTGAAAGATAATCTTAGCCCGCTGTCTCAATAGTCAGTAAGAAAACAAAATGTTGCAAGATATTTGCAGAATGTTTCTGGTTGAAAAATTTTGAAAGAGCAATAAGGAATTGATTCCCCAGAGAGGTTACTACGGTGACTTTTACAATCCGTTTTGGGATCTAGGACTTCTGAACTTTCATTTCTTTACCTGTATCAAACTTGTTCAATAAGTGATTTAAGATTTGGGAAAACATATGTTGTTCGCTAAATGACTATTAAAAGACATCAACTTTTTAAGGATATTGCTAGTATCTAGTGGCATATAGTTAACACGCTAATTTGGTTTACAAGCAGTTTGTAGCCAAGCACAGAGTATGGAGGAGCCCTCGGGACTTTCCTCAGTACTCCCCCAGGTGACTGTATCTGAAGACAGAATGACCAAACACCAACCTATAGCAAATATTACTATAGAAGTCTCAGTGCAAGTAGCCTTTTGATTTTTTTTTTTAACACCATCCACATAACTTGGAATACTTAGTGACAAGGTTTAAGTATTAGCCGTTTGCTACAAAATGTTTTGTTTGGAAATAATGACTGGTGTAGTCACCACTAATATCTTAAGTGTCTAACATTCAGTGTATATAAGGAAGATGTGAAAACCTTAGAGAAAACTCTTGGGAGTTTACACCTTGATGTAGAGTGCAACAATGTAGCAATAAAGCATTTAGGTTTGATGCTTTTGTTGCTGGTAATGATTTTTGTCTTGTAGAGAGGCGTGTAGAGTGAGCATTTATATTTTGCCATATGAAAGACAAATGCGTGTTCATGTGGAAGATGGAACTTAGTACTTACGTCACCCATGTCACCCTCACCCTTTTCTCTGTTCTTGGTAAGACCTGGATTCCTAAACTGGGATGTTGCCATTTACATAGACACACGGGTAATTAATTCTCCAAAGTAGGTTTGACCACACTAGTTTTTCTAGTAATTGCCATCAAAAGCTTTAAATCAATTAGCTCATTCCAAAGAAGAGCAAGTCTAGGTACTAAGTCCAGGGAATTACCCTCACCCATGGCAATTGAGATTTGAAACCCTTTTTTGTGTTGGCATGGATTTTTTTTTATTGGCATTCTTAAATTTGCCTTTTAGGACTTTGTTTCATAGGCTTAAAGATGTTTGTTAGAATCCGACATTAGATTTCAGGCAGGTTTTTGGAGCCATTCGTTCTAAACTTTGGTTATTGTGCCTTCTGAAGGTAGATAACTTAGTGGTACCGCAGTCTGTTTTCTGGCCCTTCTTTGTTACTACTTACACAGTGACTTATACCCTACTCCAAATGGGAGCTCCTATTTTAGCCTATGGATTCCTCTCTTGGTTATAAATGTATTCAACAGATAAAAATCAAAGACTCACTTGTGAGAAAATTGGTTACCTGTGACCGATAATGACCTCACTCCTGTTCTCAATTCATCTACCACAAGCAGATTTGCAGTGGGAAAAGATTCAAAATTTAGCAAGGAACAAAAAGACTGCATTTCAGTGGTTTTAGGAAGGACTGGGAATTGTGGACAGGATAACTAAAAATATAAAGTGGTGCAGACTAAGAAAATGCATACACAGCACTTTGCATTGTCTCCCTTCAACATAAAATGAGAAAATACTTGTACCTTGAAGATACATCTTAAAATTACAGAGGAAAAGGAGTTGCTTCCCATATAACTTTTGCGTGGACCTTAATATTTCTGTCTTGGGATCCCTGGGTGGCGCAGCAGTTTGGCGCCTGCCTTTGGCCCAGGGCGCGATCCTGGAGACCCAGGATCAAATCCCACATCGGGCTCCCGGTGCATGGAGCCTGCTTCTCCATCTGCCTATGTCTCTGCCTCTCTCTCCCTCTCTCTCTCTGTGTGACTATCATAAATAAATAAAAATTAAAAATAAATAAATTAAAAAAAAATATTTCTGTCTTAAGTGGCAAACAAATGTTTGTCTGTTATCTCTTCTGAGATAGGAATATATTACTTTCTAGGTGCCTCCTACTTCTGTAGGACCAGGACTATATTGGACAAGTCTGTAAGATTAGGCAAGCTCTTTCTTCAGAGGATCCATTTAGGTACTCAGGGAAACTGTCTACCTCCTCTTTGAGGAGAAGAAGTTACTCGAACCTAGAGTTTTCCTATCCAGTAAGGCAGTACAATTGCAGGCCCTTGGGATTAATGTTCAGTCCACTTATTTTTGGCACAGGGAAAGAATATCCCCTTTTCTCAAAGGATAAAATTGCAAGCTTCTATATAGTTCTCCCCCCCCACACACACACACACTCCGAATTAATTCTTAGGGAAAGGAATAGCCTATAAGTATCATACTCCATTTTGATGCAGCTTTTTTTTTTTTTAAGCATAGAATTTATACCTCACGGAGTCTCAATATCAAATATCTAATCAGTGTTCAAACTTCCAGTCTGTCTTTGCACATTTGCCTGTGTGTTCTATGTATCTTACAGTTTGCTTTTTGGTCAGGATTCTAATTGCAGGAGTCAGCAAGCTTTTTGCCAGATAGTAAATATTTTTGGCTTTGTGGGCCATAAGGTTCCCATTACAACTAGTCAACTTTGCTGTTGTATCAAAGCAGCCATGGACAACACAAATTAGTGTGGCTGTGTTCTGATAAAGTTTTAGTTAGAAAATTAGGCAGTAGGCTGCACTTTGCTGACCCCTGATCTATTAAGTTCTCCCTCTACTCGACATTATTCATTCTCTCTCTCTCTTGCTCACTATCTCTGTCCTTGCAGTAGATACATCAAAGAATGATGTGCCTTCTTAATATCAATGAATTGTTTTCCTTCCAGAATTACAGACCTGGCATAGCAACAAGATCTCACACCTTGGTGGCACCATTTTAGCTGGGAAGAATGAAAACCTTACCATCTTGGCTCTGATTAGACAGTAGGGCCTTTTTAGGAACTCTGTTAAATATTGTATTTATAGTGTATATAGGTGTCGTCCCCCAACCCCACACCCTGGTTACTAAATAAGAAAATTAAGGAATATATCCAATTTAGAAATAGATTTAGTGCTTAATGAGAGAAGACCTCACTTGCTGATAAAAATACATACTTTTCTAATTTAGGCCTTTTTATTGTCACTTTATCCCATATTAAAAGATGCTTTTATTTTACATCAGGCCTCAACCTTAATCTAAGTACTGACTTTACATAGCCTTTAGAATGTAAACTATTTGGGAGTCTCATTAATAGCTCCATTCATAAAAGCTGTCAGTAAATTAGACTTTTCAGTCATCTTGAACATAGCTTGAAAATGCTAAGCTTGTGAGTAAATGAGCCAAAGTATCTGACCTGAAAAATACTTTCAAGCCCTGAGGAAATATTCTTAAAACTGAAGACTGCCGAACTGAACTGGAAATCTGTCATTGTTTCGGACATACTAATTCCCCATCATAAGCCCTATGAAGATAGTCCTGTGGTCTTACATTGCTCAGCTTCTTGCAACAGGAGGCTTTTACTAAATACGTTGTCAAATGAACCAATATAGAACACAATTCTTCATAGTAAAAATTTTTATTTAAAACACAGTCCCAGGGGTGCCTGGATGGCTCAGTCTGTTAGGTGTCTGCCTTCAACTCAGGTCATGATCCCAGGGCCCTGGGATTGCTCAAAGTACAGGCTCCCTGCTCAGCTCCCTCTCCCTCTCCCACTGTCCCTCCCCTCGCTTGTGTGGGTGCGTGCTCTCTCTTGAAATCTTTAAAAAAAAAAAAAAAGTTTCAATGTGGACTTGAAATGGTTCCAAGAGTTCCTATTAAAGCCCAAATTAATCAGAACAGAGGTCTGATTCTAAATTTAGAAAGTTTTTGTCACTCTTCTAATGAGACACTGGCCCATCAGCATCAAATATATTCAGAAAGGACATGATACAACTCTGAGAAGAACATAGTCACAAGAATGCAGCAGGGTTATACTCTCTGGGCAGTCCATTCACTCCGATCTCTATTGCAACTTCAGTATTTGAGTGAAACTGCATAAAGGACACTAATGATTCGTTGCCACATCCTCATCTCTGCAGCATTTAGTTCTGTTAAGGACTAATTTCCTTCATACGACTCTCTTACTTGACCCCATAAGTATTAGTATCCCCTGAAGTTCTATGTAGGGCACTCACCCAGTGTTCCTCCCCTTGATGTTCTAATTCAGCAAAAGTGATCACCATGACAAGCCCTGGTGACTCTCATCACTGACTGCTGTTCAGAGGTTACAAATATTGGTTTAAGTGACACCATGCATTGTTTTGAAACAAGGGATTTTAATCACAATCCTAATTTGGGTCATAGTTCTTTAATCTCTCTTGGAAGACCTCAAGAGTCTTTAGATTTAGCATTTTACTGTATGGGGTGGCACCATGAGCTGATACTGCATAGCTAAATCACCTTTAGAAAAACTGTAATGTTGGTTTCTTCAAAGATATTTAATGCATCCAACCATGTTAACACTTTATTTGGTGAGGTGGAATCTAAATGACTATTACTGTATCAACATCAATTAACATGTATGTATCTCTGTTAACTAGACAGACCAATAGACTCTTTGAACTGTAGTAACCTTAGGAACAAGTACTCTACACATGCTTACCGCGCCTCTGCTTGATTTCATTCCATAAATGTTCATCTCCAGCTCATTACCTCACATTGCAGGTCATATTAGCTGGAGATGCTTCTCTAGTCTTTAAACTGAGTAGAGTTGAAATTCGCTTATTCCATCTCTTAATTCACAGATTCTCCTTCTGTGTAATAGTCTACATAACAGTCGAAATTGAAAGAGAGGGGTGAGTATACCATATTTGAGGAGTGCTTAGGAGCTTATAATTTTTACATTCCTAGGGGAGCTCAGTTATTTGAGCCTTCAACTCCTGATTTCAGCTCGAGTCCTGATCTCAGGGTTGTGGGATCAAGCCCTGCACAGGGCTCTGTGCAGTCTCCTTGTCCCTCCCTCCCCACTCCCACTCTCTCTCTCAAATAAGTTAAATATTTTTAAAAAGGTTTTTTTCCCCATTCCTAAAATCAGTATTATATACTTTCATTCTTGTAAATATCAGAAACCCATGCTGTTTACCCTTTTCCAGTTTAGCGTCCCACTCTTAAGGCTAAGAATTAAATAGTTAATATAAAAAATTGATGCCCCAAAAGTTATTTTTTTTAAAGATTTTATTTATTTATTCATGAGAGACACAGAGAAAGAGAGACAGAGACACAGGCAGAGGGAGAGGCAGGCTCCATGCAGGGAGCCCGACGTGGGACTCGATCCCGGGACTCCAGGATCATGCCCTGGGCCCAAGGCAGGTGCTAAATTGCTGAGCCACCCAGGGATCCCCAAGAGTTATTTTTAAATTAATTTTTAAAAGATTTTATTTGAGATGCCTGGGTGGCTCAGCGGTTGAGCATCTGCCTTTGGCCCATGCGCCAAACTGAGCCATCCATGTGCCCCCAAAAAAAGATTTTTAAGGAAAAGCATCCAAAATAATTCTCATAAAGTAGAATATTAATTTGCTGGCACTGGTATAGAACACTTAACATAGTTTAAACTTGCTTCTCCAAGATAAGGTTAAGTTTGCAGCTTGATATAAAAATTTAAATGTTGCTTAATCCTGGGCTTTCAGGAATTTTATAATTAACTGATTTTAAATGCAGTGTAATTTTTAACATGTATAAATTTAGCGATTTAACTTCCTTTATAAAATGTATTACAAAGAGGATGAGAGTTACTTTTTCCTTTAATCGCATTTTAGATCATATTCTAAAAGAAGGGAGAAATTTTTCATTTTTATTAAGTTCTTATAAAACTTCAGGTCCCTCAGGCCCAAACTATTCCTCTCCTTAAGCAGCAAGATAGATTTATAATTATGGCTGCTTTTATTTTTATACTTATTTTGAAAAAATTTATGAGTACAGTCCTAGTGCATTTATGTCACTGATGGAAGAATGAGAATATTGTCCTTATTAGGGTAGCCATTAGGTACTGAATGCTCCTTAGCATATTTTTTCTTCAACGTGTGAACTTTAGAAATATGAATCAGGAAATTCCATTAAAATAGTTAGAAAAGCACATTTTGTAAAGTTTATTGCATGCTGTTTGAAAGTTACCACCATATTCCTTCATCTTTGTCTTAGCAAAAATCCTAGAAGAGATCTGAGAATCCTAAGAGTAGGTGATGAATGTCATTGCCATTTTCAGCCATTTATGGATATGAGAGAAGATGAGGATGTTTTCACTCTTTAAGCATTTATCACTGACATGCCAACTGGTTATAGCTTTAAGTTTAATGTAAGCAGTTTCTTTATAGTATTGCTGTGACTCTAATCTAGATCTTGAATGGCCATTTTGGGGAAACTAAGCATAAATGATGCAGATGTATAGTATTTTCTGCAAGCAGATAAAATTTTTGACTTAGATTGTTTGCCACTATATAAGTCTGTTTTGTGCATGTATAAAGGAAGTGACTTGAAAAATCTGATTTGAGAATTTTCCAAATCTATCATACTGTCATTAATGTCCTGCTTTTTAATGGAATCTTTTTTATTATATTCTCACCTTTATTAACATAATTCATTGTTGGAGATGATCAATAAGACAATTGCATTTTGCAGGTCTTAAAAAAACAGCATCAGTTTTACTTTTTAGCCACAAGTACATGCAGAAGGCCAAACTCAAGCCTGACAGTAAAGCCAAGTCTTAAGCAATTGAAATTAAAGACTATATAATTGAGTTCTAGTGTAATAATTTAAGAATATTTAAAAGTATTTTCATTGTGGGATGGATAATGAGAGTATGGTATATATTTAAGCCCTTTGATATTTTAGTTTCAGAGTTGAAAGCTTTCCAAGGCTTCTAAGAAGTAAAGCCACAACTCATTTATGTGGCTTTCTCATTCATGGACACAGGAGAAGGGACTTACATAAGCCTCACGAGGTGCACTATATTGGAAAGATGATTCCTCAAGCAAAAATTTTCATTATTTGAAGATGTGATTTAGAAAGTTTTCAGAATAAATGGAGTTTCATGTGAACTTTATATGTTTGAGCAGGTAAATCTGGTGAGTAATAAAATAATTTTCCTTTAATGTGTCCATTTGGTATATGAGATCATTATTATTCAGATTAGGTATATTTCTTTAGCTTTATTAGAGACTCTTTGTTTTTTCTGAAAAAAGATTTTATTTATTCATGAGAGGCACAGAGAGAGGCAGAGACACAGGCAGAGGGAGAAGCAGGTTCCCTGCAGGGAGCCTGATATGAGATTCGATTCCAGGACTCTGGGATCATGCCTGGAGCCAAAGCCAAAGGCAGATGCTCAACCGCAGAGCCACCCAGGTGTCCCTGTTTTTTTCTTCACAGTGATCAAAATTACCATAATACTGTTGTATTATACAGTGACTAAACTAATTAGCATGAACTCTTCAAACACAGCCAAAGCATTTCTATTTTAAAATCCATCCTTGGGATCCCTGGGTGGCGCAGCGGTTTAGCGCCTGACTTTAGCCCAGGGCGCGATCCTGGAGACCCGGGATCGAATCCCACGTCCGGCTCCCGGTGCATGGAGCCTGCTTTTCCCTCTGCCTGTGTCTCTGCCTCTCTCTCTCTCTCTCTTTCTCTCTCTCTCTCTCTCTATCATAAATAAATAAAAATTAAAAAAAAATCCATCCTTAAAGAGAAAATATTTTGTAGGATAATTGCTAGTAACAAAAAAAAATTGCTAGTAACAATATTCATTTTTAAAATAAATAATACAGTAAAAGTATATATAATGTGGATTTAAAAAAAAGATTTATTTATTTATTCATGAGACACACAGAGAGAGAGACAGAGACAGAGACATAGGTAGAGGGAGAAGCAGGATCCTCACAAGGAGCCAAATGCTGGACTCGATCCCAGATCCCAGGATCATGCCGAGCCCAAGGGAGATGCTCAACTGCTGAGGCATCCAGGCGTCCCTGTAACGTGAATTTTCAAAGTGAATCCATTGTTTGAACATTGTATTTTCTCTTTTTGCATTTGTGCTTGACAGGCAGTCACACATTGTCTACCCTCATCTCAGCGGGTACTACTTTAGCTCCTTGTTTACCTTTCTCTGATCTTTGGCTAACTTCTTTCAACTATATCCAGTTTTAGATATAAATACAAAGCTAAGGATCCACTTCATCCTCAGACTAACCTGATGTGAATGTTAATCTTATTTGCCAAAAATAATGTCAATTAAAAATGTTTTATTCTAAGGGTAACCATGTAAATTTACTGCCTAGTGTATTACTCTCTACCTTAAATTTGACCATTTTGCCCTATGATCTTTCTTATTTAAGCCAACTGGCTAACAAATGCAGAGCAACCCTCAAAAGAGGAGCATTGTTGTCGCTTCTAAATAACCTTCTTCAGGGATTTTCAAACTGTGCTCTAGGATTGTAGGGGTTCTTTGAAGATGCCTCTCTGGGTGTGGAGTTAGCTGGTGTAGAGTAGGTGGGGCTTTAGGCCCTCAACCAGACCTCTAAAACAGCTTCACTTTTATCTTATTCCTTGTGCTTTCATGGCCTAGTGGGTTTTTTAAAATTTTTTTTAATTTTTAAAGATTTTATGTACTTATTCATGAGAGACACAGAGAGAGAGGCAGAGACACAGGCAGAGGAAGAAGCAGGCTCCCTGCAGGGAGCCCGATGTGGGACTCATCACACCCTGAGCCAAAGGCAGACACTCAACTGCTGAGCCACCCAGGTGTCCCAGCCTAGTGTTTTTTTTTTTTTTTTAATTTTAACTGCCAACTTAATTTTAAAATATTCATGGGTGACAATAGTAATAGTAGCTTTTATTTATAAAGTGCTTATCATATGCCAGCCTCTGCTTTAAATATTTTCTAATATTAATCCATTAATCCTTAAAAACCAGTAAGATTAAGCATTTCATTATCCCTATTTACAAATGAGGCTTAAGGATATTAGCTTGCCCAAGGGGTCATGGCTACAGGTGACAGACTTTGGATTCAAATCTCGGGAAATGTAAGGTGCCATCCCCCCACTCTCCCACACTTGAGGCAGACAGGGCCAATGTTAAAATTATTTAACATTCATTCAACAAACACATTAGTATAATGTCACATGACCATTATTATGCAACCCATTAGATCCTTGTTCATAAAAATGTTTGAGTGTATTTATTAAATGTTCTATGAATAAAAAGTTCCTCCCTAAAAGCTATCTTTGATGCATTCTCTTTCCAATTATTTGTAAAAGTAGAAATCACTAAGCCGTGCTGAAGGGAATGAATCATAGTGGCTGGGTCCAATGACAATGCTACCAACTAGGAATTTCTTTTTTTTTTTTTTCTTTCTCCAACTAGGAATTTCTTTGAAGAGAGTTGAAAGAACCACTTTCTGCTGGTGAGGGTGTTGGCAAGATCTATGGTTGCAGTGTATAGTGAACTCCGTGTGCCTCTTTTGCTCCTGGTTTTGGTTTTGTCAAATGAGAAAACAGAAGAGCTGTCCTATTTGTAGCTGATCAGGGCTTACTGAAAAGTCAACCAAAGCCAGTGATTCTAGTACATGGAGGAATGTTAATTAGGATTGGGAGCATACATGAAGTAGAGAGAGAAAAGACAACTAAAAAACTATGTGATTCTAGGATAAGATTTTAGAAATGTAGGAAGAAACAGTATAAATTAAGACTGGAGATGATATCAGGATTATATATATATATTGATATCAGGATTATATTAAATGGTGTTTGGTAGCACTTCAGGTTCGGTGAGAGAGGTTTAGTTACATGTGTTTCAAAAGATTGCTCCCCTTCATAGTTCTAAGTTGCTTTATTAAAGCATCTAAGCCTAAACATTAAAAGTTAAAGTTTTGGTGTGTGTGTGTATGTGTTTGGTTTTTTCAAAAAAGATTTTATTTATTTGAGAGAGAGAAAGCAGGTGCCCAAGAGAGCATGAGCATGGGGGAGGGACAGAGAGAGGGCCACTGGGGAGGGGCTGAGGGGTGGGAAGCAGAGGAGCAGGGAGCAGAACCCCATCCAAGACCCCAGGATCATGACCTGAGTGGAGGGCAGACACTTAACCAACTGAACCACCCAGGCACCCTTGTGTTGCTTGCTTGCTTTCTTTCTTTCTTTCTTTCTTTCTTTCTTTCTTTCTTCCTTCCTTTCTTTCTTTCTTTTTTTTTTTTTTTTTGCCCCTGTGTTTTTTTTTTAAGTAAACAACCAGGCCACTGCAGTTATCTGATGCTACCACATACTAACTGCATGGAAAATATTCCACAGAAATAAAAAGCCCTTTTGAATGTTAACTTATAGATATATAGATCAATGGCAAATATCAATGTTTGATATAGTTCTTTTCCTTAATGATTTAGTGTAATGATTATGATCTAGGCCTAAGATAAATACCAAAAGTTCTTTATCACTTTAACAACTGAAATTATTATTATTTTTTAAGGATTTTACTTATTTATTCATGAGACACACACACACACAGAGAGAGAGAGAGAGAGAGAGAAAGAGAGAGGCAGAGACATAGGCAAAGGGAGAAGCAGGCTCCATGCAGGGAGCCTGATGTGGGACTTGATCTCGGGTCTCCAGGATCGAACAACTGAAATTAAAATACTGTAATATCAGAATACTCCCATGTGGTGGATTAATAGATGGCCATCACTTTTTTGGGAAAAAAAATCTACAGAAATTAAGAGAGTTACAGAAAAAATTCTTCCTTAACCATAAAATTTCTGGCCCATTATTTATTGCATAACTATCATCAGGATAGTGCTATGGTAATAGTACTTGCCATCAAAATACTATTTACATGGCAAATAAGCAAACAAAAATAATTCAGTGTAACTGGTGAAAGATAAAATATTCTAGGAAATGGATCACGTTATTTCTTAAAACTATAATACTCTGAATTAGTAAGTATCAGGTTAATTGAGATTATCATGACTCCTAGAAGAGACTCTCTGGAAAGCAATTTGGTAATATGTTTCACAAGTTATTAAAAAATGTTTATGCCCCCCAAAAGCACTTCAAGAAAACTGTCCCACAGCAGAGATGATTTTTATACAAGAATGTTTTTCAAAGTGTTATTTATAAGAAAGAATAGGGGTGTCTGACTCGCTCAGTTGGTAGAGCATGCAACTCTTGATTTTATGGTTGTGAGTTCAAGCCCCATCTTGGTGCAGAGATTACTTAAGAATAAAATCTTAAAAAGACAAACATATTCCAGTCATGTAGGAATAAATAAATTATATTAGGTACCAAGTAATATTTTCAAAGAATATTTGATAATTTAGTGTATATCTTATCTAAATATTAAGACAAAAAGACACAAACTGTAAATAAATACACAAAAATGTTAACTTTTGGATAATTTTTTATCCCTTACTATATTTTCCAAATTTTTTCCAATAAACATTTATTTTAATCGGAATATTATATGATAAATCATATATAAATCAAAGCATTTATTATTTTAGGAAACAAAGATCATTTCCATTTCAGAGCTTATGGAAATTGTGCTCTTTGATTAGTTGGTTGCCTTATTTCATTTTCCAAACAAACATAGCTTCTTGTGGATCCCTGGATGGCTCAGCGGTTTGGCGCCAACTTCGGCCCAGGGCCTGATCCTGGAATCCCGGGATCAAGTCCCACATCCGGCTCCCTGCATGGAGCCTGCTTCTCCCTCTGCCTGTGTCTCTGCCTCACTCTCTCTCTCTCTCTCTCTCTCTCTGTCTCTCATGAATAAATGAATAATATCTTAAATAAAAAAAAAACATAGCTTCTTTTTTTCCTGATAAGGGTAATGATGCTGTTACTTAAACACACACACACACACACATACGAAAATACAGAAATGTACAAATAAATAAAAAGAGACATGAAAAATTCCCCATAATCTCAATACTCAGAAACAGTCATTGTTATCATTTATTGTATATTCTTCCAAATAACGTTTATGCATGTATGTCTATTTCCAGGGCTGGTTTTCAGGGATATACAGCAATAAATAAGCATATTATTTACCACTGGTAACTGTTCTGGTGGTTTGGTGTCCATGCCTACTGGTAGCAAAATACGTTATCACCCTTTCATAATCTATCAATTGGTTCATCAATCAGTTGGTTAATCTATTTTTATATTTTATACAATTGATCATATCATATGCTCTGTTCTATAATCTGTGCTTCTTTTCATGTCACCACATAGTAACATCTTTTTATGTTAATAAATAATATAGCTCTACTTCATCATTTTAACAACCGCATTATACTTGATTGTGTTTATTTTTTAAAGATTTTATTTATTTATTCATGAGAGACTCACATAGAGAGAGAGGCAGAGACACAGGCAGAGGGAGAAGCAGGCTCCAGGCAGGGAACCCGATGTGAGACTCGATCCCGGATCCCGGGATCACACCCTGGGCTGAAGGCAGACGCTCAACTGCTGAGCCACCCAGGCCACCCTGATTGTATGTTTAGAAAAACCTTCTCTACTTCAAAATTATTAAAACAGCCATTTGTATTTCTTTCCACCTAAGCTTATCTTGAGTCCCGTGGTCAGCAAACTTCTTCTGTAAAGTGTCAAAGAGTAAATATTTTTGGTTTTATGGACCATATGGTTTCTATCAAAACTGGTCACTCTGTCACTGCATTGGGAATATAGCCATAGGCAATACTTTAGCAAATGAGTGTGGCTGTGTTCCATTACAATTTTACTTATGTATACCAAAATTTGATTTCATATAATTTTCACATGCCATAAAATTTTTTTTCAACCGTTTAAAAATGTAAAACCATTCTCCCTCTTCTTAGCTTGCTAATCATACAAAAACAAGCAGCAGGTCAGATTTGGGCCAGAGCTTGCTGACTTCTATAGCTGAATGCTTCCCTTCAAAGCTCTCATTTTCTGCCAAGAAGTGTATCAGTGTCACACCTAAGTTTCCTTCAGTTAGATACTAACCTTCTTGAAAACTGTTCTTTGAATGGTACAGAAAATCCCTCAGGAATGTCACACATTTCCAATCTAAATCCTAAAACCATAAAATTTAGAAGGAGGCTGAACACCTTCATTTCTGGTCTAGAATCACAATGATTTCGCTTTTCCAGAAATTGAACATGTTCACTGAATGCAGTGGTGTATTTTATGAATTCCATTTCTTTCTTTACTTGTAAAATTTTCCTGATGTTTTTATATTTTTACTGAGACAAAATTGACTTGATATTGAAGACAAAGACGTTACCATAGTATTATGGTCTTGGGAAGCCACATTCCCAAGCTTCTGTACATGCTGCTTTTTTATAGTTTGTACTGCTTAAATATTGCTATTTTTTTTAATTCAGCAACTGCCACAAAGGAATACTGAGCATTAATAGTGACCATGTACTCAGAAATGTTTTGTTTGCCAAGTACTCTGCCAAAGTCCTAATATACATTATCTTGTTTAATCATCATATAAATTGTATAGTGGATATTTAGGTCCATTTCACAGGTTTAAAAACTGTAGGTCATGAAGGTAAATACACTCCCAGCTAGCAAGTATAGGATCAGAATTTAAATCTAGATTAGGGAGTCTTCAAAGGCTGTGAGTGCTCCTGAGCAGTGCTAGCCTAGATCCTTATAATTTATCTGCCACCCCAATTAAGTATAATTTTTGGTATTCAATAAAAACCTTGTTAGAAGTTATTTTGATGTAATTACAAAGGCCTGTTTCTACAAGATCCATATCCCACTCAAAACAAATTACAAATTGGCCAGCATAGTCCAAGGCACAGAATGAATTAAGCTCAACAATTTAATTACATTATAAAAACAACAACAACAGGGATGCCCGGGTGGCTCAGTGGTTGAGCTCCGCCTTCAGCTCAGGGCCTGATCCTGGAGTTCTGGGATCGAGTCCCACATCGGGCTCCCTGCATGGAGCCTGCTTCTCCCTCTGCCTGTGTCTCTGCCTCTCTCTCTCTTTGTATCTTTCATGAATAAATAAATAAATAAAATCTTAAAAAAAACAAACCCTGCAGTGGACAGAGGTATGTTTTTCTGTGATACAATACATACAGTCAAAAAACCTTTTTAACATATTTTTATCTATTACCTTTTTGCTGTATGGATTTTTAAATTTAGGCTTCTGCCTTTAGTGTCTTGTATAGAAAGGCTTTCCTCTGAGCACCTGGGTGGTTCAGTCGTTAAGTCTGTGTTAGGCTCAGTCTTGTCCTGGGGTCCTGGGATCAGACTTCCTGCTCAGCAGAGGCTGCTTCGCCCTCTCCCTCTGCTATGTTCTCTGCCTCTCTCTCTCTTTCAAATAAAATGAATGAATGAATGAATGAATGAATGAATGAATGAATGAATAAATAAATAAATAAATAAATAAATAAAATCTTAAAAAAGAAAGAAAGAAAAAGAAAGGCCACCCTCAATTCAAAATTATTAAAATAGCCCTCTATTTTCCTTTCAACATTTCTCATAAAGTAAGCAAATCCCCAAATTGTTAGTAAGATTGCTTGGCAATTTATTTAGAAGAAATCCATATCAGAGGATCTGAGTTTAGTATGCTTTCACCTTGGTTTCAGTCCCAACAAGTTGATAACAATTTTATTGTCATATCCTCCTCCATTACAAGTCTTGACATCTGAATTTGTCATGTTCAAATCTAACTTTGCTTTTTAACAGATTCAGTTACCTTTGAAACTGTGCTTCATGTTTATGAATTGCAGAGAAACCCATGAACTGTGGAAAGACAGTCCTAGAGAATAATCTCAGAATACTCTCTAAATAGTTATCTCACATTTTAAATGATTTCTTAGGTGGACTCTTATTAATTTCCCACAAGAGATAAAATGTAATACAGAAAGTGCTTGTTGTATAGCTTTTCATTTTTTTTTTAAGATTTTATTTATTTATTCATGAGAGACATAGAGAGAGAAGCAGAGACACAGGCAGAGGGAGAAGCAGGCTCCATGCAGGGAGCCCGACGTGGGACTAGATCCCCAGTCTCCAGGATCAGGCCCTGGGCTGAAGGCAGGCGCTGAACCGCTGAGCCACCCAGGGATTCCCCATTTGTTGTATAGCTTATGTGTGTACCTGTGACACTTCATGGAGAAACTGGCTAAAATGTCAATCTCTCTAAAGCTCCACTAAGTTCTTTATCTGTTCTTATTATTGAGATTTATCATTCCCCAAATGAGATCTATGGGTTTGCAGGTGGAGTTGGCCATTAGAACTTTTTGTTTTGTTTCTTTCTGGTTCCACAGAGATGCTCTATTTCTATAGCCTTCCTCTTCTGCTCAAGGTGAACTACTACTGAGTAGCATGTGAGTTTAATTTCACTTACATTTCTTGTTATGTGTTTTTCTGATGAGAAACACGTAAGATTGTAAAGATAAGTGAGTATAAGCAGTATACGTAACTGGCAGAGGTTCTCAATTTTGTGCAAAAGAAGTATATATTCAAAGAGGTTCTTAATTTTGTGCAAAATAAGTATATATTCACAGAAAAATTAAAACCTGGAAAGTCTTAGCATTTGCAGTTGTTATTCCTGATTGATGGGATTGTGGACAATTTCATTTTCTTTATAATTTCTTTTGGTATTTCCAAAACTTTAACACAAACATATAGTACTTTTACTTTAGAGAATACTTACTCGGGTCTCTCCTTAAGTAAGGATAGAATCTGTGACTTGTTTTTTATTTAAAACATTTTTTTTTTAAGATTTCACTTATTTTACAGAGGGAGATGGCATGAGAACAAGTAGGCAGAGCCGAAGGCATAGGAGAGGGAGAAGCAGGCCCTCCGCCGAGCAGAGTGCTCAATGTGGGGCTCGATCCCAGGACCCCAGGATCATGACCTGAGCCAAAGGCAGATGCTCAACCACTGAACCTCCCAGGAGCCCCCGTTACTGGTTTTTAACCAATAAAATATGAGACAGGTGAAAAAAAAGAAAAAGAAAATAGTTCCTTGGGAAAAAAAACATAAGCCTCTTCCCTTTTGCTAAAACATATTGGAATTGCTATTATTTGTTACAATTATAACTTTATTTCTAAGTAAAAATAAAAATACAGCAACATATAAAAGATAATTATCAAGTCATTGCTTATTCTATAGCACTGTAGAGAATAAGGTGATGAAGAAAACCCCAGGACACGGGGACAGATAGAGTGCAGACTACTGAACAACAAATGGTGGGGAGACATTTAGAATCTGAGAATAGTTTCACATCCTTTTTGCTTCCTTCTATTTTTTTAAAATGAATATTTCTTAGAATGAGAATTCTTGAAAACCAAAAGATTTCTGTATTTATTATTTAAAAGACTAAATTAACTCTTTGATTACTAGCACTGGTGATTATAATTTTACCATTTTAAGGAAATTTATTTATTGAAGTAGCACATATAGAATACTGCCCCAAAAGAGTCTCACATGAAGCCAGTTAAGACCTAAGAGAACTGGGGATCCATGGGTGGCGCAGCGGTTTGGCGCCTGCCTTTGGCCCAGGGCGCGATCCTGGAGACCCGGGATCGAATCCCACATCGGGCTCCCGGTGCTTGGAGTCTGCTTCTCCCTCTATCTATGTCTCTGCCTATGTCTCTCTCTCTCTCTGTGACTATCATAAAAAATAAAAAATTAAAAAAAAAAGACCTAAGAGAACTTTTTAAAAATTCAAATGTTATGTTTCATTTCTTGATCTTGGTGATAGTCATAGGGGTGTTTTCATTTTGTAAACATTCATCAAACCCTATACGTAAAATGTGTATACTTTTCTGTATGCATTACACTTCAATGAAAAAAAAACTCTGCTTGAAAAAAAAAATCTCACCACAGCTTCTGTCTTTCTTCAATCCATTGTGATAATTCTGGTGTTCAGTTCCCCTAAATGTTCCTTTTTATCCCTACAATTCAAGATGGGGCCAATCAGTGTCCTTTCTTGGTCTTCACTCTATGTTAGGAAGGAGGGAGGAGAACAGAAATCTAGGTGGTTGAGTTGGTATTAGTGTGTTAAACCCTGTATATAATTTAGAAATATAGACCTTGTGATTATAATCAGAACTCTGGTCTGCCCCCACGGGCTTCTACCTGCCTGTAACTTGGAGCAAAGCAAGATTGTTTTTAAAGTACAGTGATAGGGCTTATGTGTTTTAATATTTCCCTAGGCTTTTTTTTTTTTTTTTTTGTATTTGGCTATTTACAAATTTGACAATTCAGAGAACCAGGAATTTATTCCTCATTATCTCAATCCCTCCTCTTATCAGCTCTCTGTGTTATGGAAAGGAAAGCTGATATTTTTTCATATCCTCAAGTTAACATGCTGCTTTTCTTGGTAAAACATCAGATTCTTTTACCTGAAGGTAAGGAAAATGTTCCCCATGATCCCTCCACCGTTACGGAATCGTGTGAGAGAATGAGTCTTAAGACGTATACAAATTTAAAAAAACAGTATTTAGTCTTCATATTTACCTTGTTGTGTTAGCTTGAATAAACACAAGTGTGGAATATTTTGTTGGTGTAGTTTGCATTTGCTACTTCCCAGGAAAAATACATTTCATCATCTCTATCAATGAATGTTTTATTTAGGGACGCCTGGGTGGCTCAGCAGTTAAGTGTCTGCCTTCGGCTCAGGCCGTGATCCCAGGGTCTCAGGATCGAGTCCCACACTGGGCTCCCTGCATGGAGCCTGCTTCTCCCTCTGTCTGTGTCTCTGTCTCTCTCTGTGTCTCTCATGAATAAACAAATAAAATCTTTAAAAAAAATGTTTGGGACGTCTGGGTGGCTCAGCGATTTAGCACCTGCCTTTGGCTCAGGGCATGATCCTGGAGTCCTGGGATCGAGTCCCACGTCGGGCTCCCTGCATGGAGCCTGCTTTTCCCTCTGCCTGTGTCTCTGCCTCTCTGTCTCTTATGAATAAATAAATAAATCTTTTTAAAAAAAGTTTTATTTAAATATTTAAACACCAGAAATACTCGATGCAAGTATGTAAAAGTATACTCAAAATTTGAAATTACTCAAAAAGAATTATATTGATTCATATATATATGTATGAATATATATATACCATACATTTCTAGACTAAACATTAAACATTAGTTCTATAATTAAATGTTTAAGAGTGACTTCCTTCAGGGCACCTGGGTGGCTCATTTGGTTAAGTGTCTGCCTTCAATTCGGGTCATGATCCTGTGGTCCTGGGATCAGCCCTGCACTGGGATCCCTGCTCAGCTGGGAGCCTGCTTTTCCCCCTGCCTCTGCTGCTTCTCCCCTTGTTTTTGTGCTGTCAAATAAATAAATAAAATCTTTTTAAAAAACCCAGCAACTTCATTTCTGGCTTTTCTATACTTTGTATATCTTTCTAGTATCTGCACATCTAACCTTCCATGGATGAGGTCCAAAGAAAGTCTATGTACATGTAAATGCATTCCCCCCCCCAAATCATTAAGAATGCATGCCACAAATACTTTCAAAGAGCATCTGAAATTATTCAGTGCACATAAATCTTAAAGCTTTTAAGTATAAAAAGCCATGATAAAAAATAAAAAGACAAAAATTTACGAATTTATGGCAGACAGATTTACTGGAGTGCCTGGCTGGCTCAGTTGGTAGAGCATGCAACTCTTGATTTTGGGACTGTGAGTGTGAGCCCCACGTTGGGTGTAGAGATTACTTAAAAATAAAATCTTAAAAAAAATTACTGTTCTGTGGGTATAATGAATTTTTAGAAGACAGTAAGGAAAATACCAATACATGAACTGAAAAATAGATATGGGTCATAAACTGGCAATTCACAAAAAAAGAAATAGAAATGGCCAACGAATGTGTAAAAATATCACACTTCATTAGTAATTACAGTGCATGGAACACAACAATGGGATGCATATGGTTATGTAAAATCTACAAAAATCAAGAATTTTGAATGAACTGTCGCCTGATACCTAGGATGCTGAGAAATGAGCACTCTCATTTGCTGTCAATGTATGTAAAATGCTGGAAACTGTCAGGAAGGCAATATGACCATATGCCTCGGATTCATACCTTTGGCCAACGGAAGTAGCTTCTGAGATTCTCTTCTAAATAGTAATAGATTAATTCGAGGATGTATGTGTTGGTATTGTACACCACTGTGAAAAACAGAAAATAAAAACCACCTCAATGTCTGACAATCACAAATAAGGAAAACAGAGACTAAGTATTTAAGAAATTTTCCAATGCAGCAAATGAAATGCAAGGCTGAACTTAAACCTGGGTCTGTGTGCCTCCCGCACCCTTCCCTAAGCTCCTTTATAAAGCTGGTGGTTTTCCTGAGATTTTCTTGAAGTGTCTCTCAGATTCTGGTATCACGAGTTTGCTTCTGAGCTCAGTATTAGATGGTGGTTTTCAACCCTGCCTGAGGCCCAGCCTCAACACTCTGGGGTCCAAGTAAGATTCTGGAGCCTGGGGGAGTAACACTGCTACACAACAAAACCTCTGACACCCTCCATCCCAAGGTTGGGAGACTGGCACAAAAAACCTGGACCCAACATTGCATCAGCACGATGGCATATCTCATGAACGCTAATTGCACTTAGATATACAGA
Source organism: Nyctereutes procyonoides (assembly GCF_905146905.1). Classification (NCBI taxonomy): domain Eukaryota; kingdom Metazoa; phylum Chordata; class Mammalia; order Carnivora; family Canidae; genus Nyctereutes; species Nyctereutes procyonoides. Next base: position 1,547,783 of record NW_026575035.1, on the reverse strand, counting down.
TTGTCACCTTCTCCAGGAACCAATGCCCTGGCTGGCTGTCTTTTCTGTTTTATTTTCTCACTAAAGAGGTGGTGCTTCTAAAAGCCTCTACTGTAGTTCCTTTGCCAAACATTCTGACATGGAAGGACAATGGTTGAGATGTTTCTCTCAGCAGATAACTATGATCTCTAAATTAGATTTCTGACTATCTGCATCGGAGGCTGCAGCTAAACAAGCCAAACATCTCCCACACCCTGGTTCAATTGTCAACTAAACCTCATGACCCTAAATAGTGATTTTCAAAGAATGCACCATCACCTGAAGCTTGCTAAGATATGTGAATTTGGGATGCCCCACCCAGAATCCTCTGGGTCCTCTGGCTGAGGACGGGTGTGGGGGGTGGGAAGGTGCAGGAAGGGTGGGGCCCCGAAGTCTGTGTTTTAACAGGCCTTTCGAGGGATTCTGAGGAGCTCAAATAGGAACCGCTGCACAGAGCCTGCAGTCCGCATCCTTTCATATGCCCACTCATATAGTATGTCTTATAAATTGACCTATTGAGATAACTTTTTTAAAGTTGTATTTTACTGAGCCTCAACCAAGAGTCATGCAGAATCCTGGATGGAGGGAGGACATACAAGAAGCCAAGTTGAGATTCTTCTTATTCTTAGGTGATGGCAAGAGTAATAGTATGAAATGCAGTGAGTAGGTGAAGCCTTGTGAGACTGCAGTTCATGATTAATTTCCAAGGGAATGAGGAGGAGGAGGACGAAGAGAAACTCCGTGGTTAAACAGGACTGTAGAATCCTTTGCCCCAGGCTTAGGCCTGCTAGGATCCATCCTAGAGAGCTGGAGGTTTATTCAGTGTTTACGCACTTCTTCCTCAGCTTGTCATGCTGTAGACAAGTGGTTGATGTGTGCAGACTCTTTGAGAACTTGTCAGGGCATACTGACAGTATTTCTACAGAGTATGCATATTTGGGGTCGGAGTGCTTGCAATACTGGAGCCGAACCATGAAGGAGGGCATCCTGAGAGTGTTTGCCACGTGACTGAGAAAGGTGAGAATCACTGTCACTGTCTTCTACACTTTGTCCCCGCCACTGCTGCTCTTCCTGGACTGAGATGCCTCTGCTTTTGAGAGCTGAATATCTCTAGGTGCAATGAGTAAGGAGGGTTACTCTGGCTCTGCATGAAACCTAAGGCTCTGGAGAAAGGAAGGGAAGTAGGCAGAGGGAATCTGATCCCAGAGGAATCAGAGGGGTGAGGCTCCAGGGATGGGAAACCCTTTGCTTGTCTTTTCTACCAGGCCCTCTTCCTCTTTTCCTTGGGGTTCCCAAAGATGTATAGCTGCACGTGCTGGTCACTGAAACATTACGTAATGTAACATAGAGTGTGTGACAAATGTCTGCTACAATGCCTGGTGCATGATAGGCCTTTATTATTATTATTATTATTATTATTATTATTACTACTACTACTAGTGATTTATTATTAAAGTGGGTTTTTTCCTTCTTTCATCTATCTTCTTTAGTTAGCTGTCTGGCAAACTCCCACTCCAAAGGCTCGTTAGAAATAGTACTGCTTTCTCGTGGAAACCTTTTCCACCTCTTCCATCCCTCATACTAACTAGATAACATTGCTCACATCCTTCTTCCATGTGGACACTTATATATTATATTATGTTGTGTTGTGTTATGTCATTACATCATATTTTGTTGTGTGTCCACACTCCCCCCTCATTGCGAGCTCTTTAAATGACAGGGCCCAGGTTTTACACATGTTCAGATCTTCCCAGGAAGCACAGCACTGAGCACTTACTGAATGTGTGTTAAGTGAATATTGAAGGAACTGAGTCATGGAGAAAAAACCGAAAGTCTAAGAGCTACATGTGTTAGTGTGAGAATACTATCTATCAACACAGCCTGTCACCACATATCGTTGTGTCCCCAGGTTTCCAAACGCTACCTCTTTTTTTATTATCTTTCTTAAGTCTCACTGCCCTGCTTATTTCATGCGGATTTTTTGCCAGTTTCCCAGTGCATAATATTTTTTTTAAAAAAATCTTATTTATTTATTTATTTATTCATGGTAGACACAGAGGGAGGCAGAGACATAGGCAGAGGGAGAAGCAGACTCCCTTCTGGGAAGCCTGATACGCAGGACTCGATCCCAGGACCCTAGGATCACGCCCGGAGCCAAAGGTAGACACTCAACCACCTAGCTGCATAGGTGTCCCCACTGCACAATATCTTGAACTGCAATTTGCTCCAGTTCTTTCAGCTTTTGTCACATCTTCCATGGGGTGCATTTTTTTTATGTTAGCAATCTAAGACATTGTTAGCTAACATTTACTGAACCCTTTTCCCCTACTTTTCCCCTAAAAGTTACTTTAAAAAATGTTTTTTTATAATAAATTTATTTTTTATTGGTGTTCAATTTACCAACATACAGAATAACACCCAGTGCTCATGCCGTCAAGTGCCCCCCTCAGTGCCCGTCACCCATTCACCCCCACCCCCCGCCCTCCTCCCCTTCCACCACCCCTGGTTCATTTCCCAGAGTTAGGAGTCTTTATGTTCTGTCTCCCTTTCTGATATTTCCCACTCATTTCTTCTCCCTTCCCTTCTATTCCCTTTCACTATTACTTATATTCCCCAAATGAATGAGAACATACAATGTTTGTCCTTCTCCGATTGACTTACTTCACTCAGCATAATACCCTCCAGTTCCATCCACGTTGAAGCAAATGGTGGGTATTTGTTGTTTCTAATGGCTGAGTAATATTCCATTGTATACATAGACCACATCTTCTTTATCCATTCATCTTTCGATGGACACCGAGGCTCCTTCCACAGTTTGGCTATTGTGGACATGGCTGCTAGAAACATCGGGGCGCAGGTGTCCCGGCGTTTCATTGCATCTGAATCTTTGGGGTAAATCCCTAACAGTGCAATTGCTGGGTCGTAGGGCAGATCTATTTTTAACTCTTTGAAGAACCTCCACATAGTTTTCCAGAGTGGCTGCACCATTTCACATTCCCACCAACAGTGTTTTCTCCGCATCCTCTCCAACATTTGTGGTTTCCTGCCTTGTTAATTTTCCCCATTCTCACTAAAAAATGTTTTAATTGAAGTATAGTTCATATACAATATTATATCAGTTTCAGCTCTGCAACACAGTGATTCAACAATTGTATTTAATATGAAGTGCTCATCATGAAAACTACAGTTACCATTTGTCACCATACAAAGTTATCACATTATTGACTATATTCCCTATGTTTTTCATCCCTGTGACTTGTTCTATAAGTTTATACTTCCTAATCTTCTCTTATTTCATCTACCCCCTCTCCTCTGGCAACAACCAGGTTTTTTTCTGTGTTTATGAGTCTGTTTCTATTCCATTGCTTTTTGATTTGGGGGGGCGGTTTTTGTTTTTTTCAGATTCCACATATAAGTGAAATCATAAGGTATTTGGTTTTTCTCTGCCTGATTTATCTCATTTAGTGTAATACTCTCTAAGTCCATCCATGTTGTTGCAAATAGTAAGATTTCATTCTTTTTTAAGGCTGAGTTGTGTCTCTATAACACATCTTCTTTATCCACTCATCTATCAAAGAACACTTGGGTTGCTTCTGTGACTTGGCTACTGTAAATAATGCTGCAATGAAAACAGTCCATATATCTTTTCAACTTAGCATTTTCATTTTCTTTGAATAAATATCCAGAAATGGAATGGCTGGATCATATAGTAGTTATATTTGTAATTTTTTGAGGAACCTCCATACTATTTTCCATAGTGGCTGCACTAGTTTACATTCCCATTATTCACATATTTAACAAATATGTATTGAGTATCTACTGTTGTAGGTAATTACATAATAAAAGATAAAAATTTGTGCTATGTACCAGCTCTGGCCTGGATGCTGTCTACATTATCATCTTATCCAGTCGCATGTTGTAAGAATGAACTTTCCAAGTATCATGGCACACTTCAACCTAGAGAACTGGGAAAATTTTCTGATTTACACTAATCTCTTTTATCTTGAGTGGCAAAAGAGATAATGAAATTACCACTAACTATGCCATATCCCTTCACATATTATAAAATTCACTAAGTTCCTTTTCTGGCTCACAGCTCTTCATTGTTAACCATTGAGTAGGCACCCATGAAAACTGCATCCTAGCCCATGGGCTACACGCAGCTCTGAGTATTTACTGGGAGAGGTGACTAATCGTATTTTGCACCCAGGCAGCAGCTTCAATAAGACCATGAAAGCTCACGTGTGCCTGGATTCTTATAACTACTCTTATTTTTAGGATAACACCCACATGGCACACAACTTTGAAATACCTGACTTGGTTTGTAATCCATTTCTGAACCTGGGGACTACTGAAGAATAAGGAAGAGACACTTTATCTAATGTTCCTACTTAAATAGTATTTTAAGAAACACATGATGAAATATAGTTTTACTATGGTGAAAAAGACAACGTAAAATTTACCATCTTAGTCATTTTTAAGTATTCAGTTTGGCAGGGTTAAATATATTCATATTGTTATGAAACAGATCTCCAGAACTTTCTCATCTTGCAAAGCTAAAACTCTGTGCCTATTAAACAATAACTCCTCTGTTTCCCTGAAATATATTTTATAGGGCTTTCATATACAAAGCTTATAGCGTTCAATCCTTTTCTTGTATAGGTTTCTAAGAGCACAAGAAGCAAATAGTAAAGGCACAAAATTGCTGTGTTTCCCTATGAGTCATTCTAGCCATCTGTAAAAATCAGTGGCTGTCAGAGAGCACCCTAAGTGGCTTCAGGCCTTTAACAGATAACTCAGGGCCTCAGTGGTACCAGGGAGTTGGAACACCTTTTGCTTGTTTGTGTGATTTGGGAGAACTTCTAGAAACAGGTTCTAAGAGATAAAATGGCTTCAGAGCTGTGGGCTTATCCCCAACCCTCAATGCTGGCATTCTTTTCCTCACACTTCAGACAATAATCACATGGCCTATACTGAAAAAGGTCCAATGACAGAAATCTCACCACACCTGAAATCAATGTTCCTTCATTGTCTTCCCTTTATGAAGACAATGGTTTTGAGAAAATGGCAAAAAACTGCTCTCTTGTGCACCTGAAAGAAAAGTGTTTGGAATTACCTGTCTGGTCTGGTTCTATGTCTTGACAGCTTCAGCCTTTCTTTCCTCCTAAATGCAATCTGGATGTAGGAGGTCTTAAAAGAAAATATTTTTAATGAACAGAGTATGTGACAACTGAGCCTTGCACATCAGTATAGTTCATTCATGCATTCAATAGTCAGCTGTCTAGAGAAACAGTCTGATGTGCAATGGAGTCTAGAAGCTGGGAGACCTCCTGGGGGATACATTTGTTTGTTTTGTTCAGTCTTTTGTCTTCTCAAGATCTCTGATGTCATCCTTCCTCCCATTCTTTGTCCATGTGATTAAGGCAGAGCTAACCCAGCCCTACTTTTATGGGCAAGCATGTCATCCTAACCTGCTTTCCCAACATCGCATTCCATGTGATGACGGAAGCCATCGCATGATCCCTTATCTCTGTCTGGGGTTCTAAGAATTGCCTCCTGCCAGACACGGGTGTCCAGAGCAAGATCCAATAACAGGTACTATACTGTAACTTTCAACTACAGGGTAACATGGTCAGAGAGAGTCAAAGTGACCAGTTAGAGTGAAGGTCACCAGCTCAATCTGATTGGAAGGAGAGCAAGAAAATTAGGTATATTAAAGGAAAAGGAGATTTCATTAAGAAATTGCTAAAGAATTAAGAAAATGTAAGGGCATACCTGAACCTTGGAACATTTTTAGAGAATTGAAATCAAGTAAAAATATTCCTAAACTATATTAAATGGCATATATGTATCTAAAATATATTGAAATTATTTTTTCAACAAGAAAAAAAAATAGCGCATGCTATCTTTACTCCAAGTCCTATTGTATAAGGTGTTATTGTCAGACTGGTACATTAATACATTCTATACAGATAGTTGATTTATCTATCTCCTTTTTTTTTTTTAAACATTGGTAGCAAGTATTTTTTTTAATTTTTATTTTATTTATGATAGTCACACACAGAGAGAGAGAGGCAGAGACACAGGCAGAGGGAGAAGCAGGCTCCATGCACCAGGAGCCCGATGTGGGATTCAATCCCGGGTCTCCAGGATCGCGCCCTGGGCCAAAGGCAGGCGCCAAACCGCTGCGCCACCCAGGGATCCCGATTTATCTATCTCCTATTTCAAGAAGTTTTTCTGGACATTTTGAAATGAACTGTGACTTTGAGTTGAAGATTAACTTGTTTAGAAGACTTTGTGCTGCCAAAAATACCAAAAGATAACAAAAAATAATAAAGAAATAAGCAGCTCAAACTTTGCTGATCTTTATGATAACCTAATTTCTCTCATGGCTACCTACTTTTGGAAGTTCCATTAACTCTATCTTGCACAGATTACTAGAGCAGTAGCTTTCCAATTTTTTGAGCCTGACACATCACAAGAAATATTTTAAATTGAAATCTAGAACAGGCATTTACATGTAAACATATAACTGAGAAAGTGTTATGGAAATATTTCTTTCCTTTGCCACCTGCAATTCAGATATTTTATTTTCTATTCCATTCCATCTTATTCTTGTTTTGTTCTATCATACTCTATTTAATTTCAAAAAGTCAGTTATGACTCACAAAGTTGATTTCACAACTTCCTAATTGATCTTAATGAGTAGTTTGAAAAACATTGCTCTTGTCTAGGATACAGCAAAGAATGAAAACTAAAAATGTCTTATATATGTACCAGCTCCAAAAACTTTGCCAATATACTTCAGATTCACTTCCACACTTCTTTTTCACTCATTTATTTATTCATTCATTTCATTTATTAGAGGAAGACCTAAGAAGCCTCTGCCAGGAGTTGGGCATTTTGTCAATTATTGGGAATATGGTGGTGGGCAGGATAAATTCCAGAGTTTACAGGACTAACCAACTCTAGGAGAGCTTGAGTCAGAAGAGAGGCAGTGGTGGAGTGAGGAAGGAGGTGGAATGTACTCTTATATCATGGCTCTCGGGGAGTCATTTACTCAAGAGTTTCTTGGTGGTAACAATGAATACAGTTTTCAGAAAGGAAGACATTGTACTTGGGTTCTGCTCCTATGGTGATGAATAAGTATGGGCAGTCTCTTCACTGCTGCTAGTCTGATAATGTGGGGGTAGGCAAGACATAAATAATTATGATAACCCTGTAATAGTACAATAGACCAACATAACCACTTTTAGTGGCATGGAATTAACAGATAGTTAAAAACAGAGTAAATGAAGACTGCAAGCAGGGAAGAAATGACAAGAGATGAGGACAAACACTGGGAAAGGAACCTGGTTGTTGGGAGATCTTTTCCAGGATAGGAAGAGATTTGAAGATTTTTTACAGGTTGAGGTAAAGGAACCAGTGCAAAGGCCACGACTGGGCATGATTAATTGATGTAGTACAGTGTTGGTGGATTTGAGGGGTGAGAGATCAAGTATAGAGGTGGAGGGATTCACCTGGGAAAGATTAACAGTGACCACTTTATGCATAAGACAAATGAATAATAGCCAAGGCCTGCAGTATTGTTAAATTTTTTATGAGAACAAAAATATTATTTGATGTGGAAATTTTGTCATTAGCCACCTTTTTTCATTTTTTGAATGCTATATAGATAGAATTTTGTCCTGAAACTACTCAAATTACAAGTCCTCTTGCCTCATCCTTTATTTCATTGATTCCTTTGAGTTTGTCAAAATGACATCATCTTTTACTCCACGGTCCTTTATTTTTTTTAAGTTGTACTTGAAGAATAACATAATATTGAAAAGCAAAGGAAATAAAAGTAAAGAGCTAGATGAATTTTCACAAAGTGAGCACATCTGTGTGAACTTTGTACCCTTTTTAAGAAACAACATGACCAGCAGCCTGGAAGTCTGTCCTTCCCAGGGACCCCTAACAGTTATTCTCTCTCCATCCAAGGGTAATCACTATCCTGACTTCTAACAAGGAGTACATTTTTAAACAAGAAAATAATCCAAGTTCTCTGATAGATAAATCCACATGCAAGAAGGTATTTCTTTAAAAGTTCTCCAAATAAGGATTCTATTTCCAGCCAGTTCTTAACTGTTTACCCAAAATGTTTCCCTCACTCCTATACTGTTTGCCTAGCTGGAGTAAAAGTAGGGTGAATAAAAGGCCAATCAGAAGGCTTTTTTCTGGAAGACTCCCCTTAGAAACAAACATTTTGAAATAAAATGGGGAGCAGAATTAAAACCAAATGTGAACAGCCTACTTACATAATAAGTAACCTATCTCTGGCTATCTTATGCATCTGATACATTGGTATCTTTTTAAAAACAAAATTTTTTCATAATTCTTATAAATGAAATTTTAGAAAATACGGAAAAGTCAAAACAATCCACAATCACCCAGAGATGCCATTGTTTGTAACAGTGAAACACTAGAAACATTTTAATGCCCATCAGTAGGAAATGGTTAGATTATAGTATATACATACTAAGACACCCTATGCTAAAAAGAATGAAGTAGAACTATATGAACTGGCTTGGGAAATATTCACCATCAATTTAAAGTGAAAATGTCTCAGTATTATATGCATAAAATGACCTCATTTATGCTAAAAATGCAAATGCAAAAGGATTTGGATGTTTATTTTTTTTTTTACCCAAAAACATCTTCAGGGTGCCTGAGTGGCTCAGTTCGTTAAGCATCTGCTTTTGGCTCAGTTCATGATCCCAAGGTCCTGGGATTGAGCCCACATCAGGCTCCCTGCTTGGTGGAGAGCCTGCTTCTCCCTCTCTCTCTGCCTGCTGCTCCCCCTGCTTGTGTTCTCTGTCAAATAAATAAAATCTTCAAAAACGTTTTCCTTGATCTCACATAAACATGACTTAAGTTTGTTTTAGGAGTAATTAAGGAACACATTATACTTGAGAGACAGTGCAATTTGAGAACAATGACAAATGGCTATTCATTGATTCAATGCCTATGTACTGGTAAATAATGGTTTGAAAAACAATATTCTCATGTCTTGTGGAAATATTAGATATTTAGAGTTATACATTTATAACATTTTCTGTTATGTACTAATTCCTATTTTGTGTGCCATTCTCTTTTGTGAAATATTAAAGTGTTCCTAAGTCAGTTATGACCTATTCAGATATATTGCATGTAAAATTAAACTTAAGATGCAACCAGAATAACCTGAGGACAAGATCATTTATTTCCAATAGTCTGAAAGTTGGTATCCTCATTAGAAATATGACTAATGAGGTATCTTGTTCCCCTGACTATAAATAATTCCTTCTCCGTCCTTTTTTATTATACTTAAGAGCCAGTATAAAGGGTCCTCTTCTGTGAAGGCATCTATATTTCACTAAGATAGAATGAGAGGCAGTTTACTTTTCACATACATATTAATACATACACTGTTGCACTCATCACATATAATTGTAATTCTTTATTTCAGGATATCTCCCAAGAGATTATACACTCCTTAAAAGCAAGGACAGGGGCACCTGGGTGGCTCAGTGATTGAGTGTCTGCCTTTAGCTCAGGTGGTGATCCTACAGGGAGCTTGTTTCTCCCTCTGCCTAAGACTCTGCCTCTGGCTCAGGTCATGATCCCACAGGGAGCCTGCTTCTCCCTCTGCCTATGTCTCTACCTCTGTCTCTGTGTTTCTCATGAATAAATAAATAAAATCCTTAAAAAAAAAAAGAAGGCAAAGACAATGCCTTATTCCTCCTTAGAACCCTAGCCCCTAGCTTAGTGTTCAACATACACCAATACTATTCCTGAGATACTGCCAATGTTTAGATAATTTTACTTAGACATGAATACCTAATATAGACATGAATACCTAAATATTTTTAAAACAGCCTTTGAAAAAATGAATATTTCCACCTGAATGATTCATTTAGCAACTGTGGAAGATTTTATTTTCCAAAGATGACCACCACAATATACCCTATCCCACGTGCTCCTTGAACAATGAGACCCGACATTCTTCCTATCAAGTAGTGTGGTTTAGGTCTCCTCCTTTTGAACCTGGGCAGATCTCTGTGATTGCCTTGATCAATATAATACAGTTGCAAGTGATGCCATATGACTTAAAAATGCCATGGACTTTTGCTTTGTCCTCTTAGGACACCTGCTTTTAGAACCCAGCTTCTATGTGAAGAAGCCAAGCAGGCTCATGGAGAGGCCACATGCAGGTGTTCCATCCAATAGCCCCAACTAATGTCCCAGCTGCCAGCTAGCATCAATTGCTAGACATGTGAGTGGGTCCTTGGATGATGGTTCCAGACCATAGCTGTTGTCACCAGCTGATGCTGTGGCAAAGAAAAAGGCTGTCCCTGGTGAACCCTGTCCAAATTGTAGATTTATGAGCAAAATAAATGATAGCTGTTGTTTTAAGCCACTAAGTACAGGTAGCTTGTTATGCAGCCATAGATAACCAGAACAGCCACCACTAGTTTACATGCCAGTGGAAATGGAGGGAAGAGCTAGGGCCCCAGAGCCCTCTCTTCTATTTTGTTCTTAACCCAGTTGCAGAGACAAGCAACATCGTCAAATCCAAATGGGATTCCAACCTAATTGGGGGCTCAGTTGGTTAAGTGTCCAACTCTTGAATACCGCTCAGGTCATGATCAGGGTCATGAGATGGAGCACTACATGGGCTTCATGTTCAGTGAGGAGCCTACTTGGGATTCTCTCTCTCCTTCTCTTCCCTCCACCTCTCTCTCTCTCACTCAAGTAAAATAAATAAATCTTAAAAAAAAAAAAAAAGAACCAACAGGATGACCCAAACTAGGACAAACAGTCCCTAGGAAATTAATTAGAGCCCATTAAAGTTCAAACAGATACACTAAAAATGAATTTGTAATGTCTGGAGTTTTGTTTTTTTGAGGAAGCAGAAAAGAATATTGTGAGCAACTATAAACAACAACTCTATTATTATCTTACTGACATGTTAAGAATCGTGTTACAGGTATGGGAAATTTAAATTAATTATCTAATGCTGGTATTCTGTGATGTCGTGACAAAGGAACTGTTATTTGCTGCAGGATGCTTCAAGATTTACCTACAGTTACTGAATAATCAGTTTGAGCAAAATATAGTTACTGACCTCATCAATGCTTTCGTCACAGTAAATCAAATTGTGATGAAAAAATTACAATTCAGTGAAATTCTTGATGCAAGTGTAGATGAATTAACCAGCTGGTTTACAGTCACGGGCTGCTTCTTTTCCTCGGAAACTACGTGTGACAGTTAAATTAACCTGAAGGGACTTGGAGGTTGGCAAAGATTTGCATATTTTCCCCCCATTTTTATTTATGAACTGCCAAGTTCTTTTGAGAGTATAACAGTGCACTTTTATATTAACAATGAAATACATTATTTGGGAGGAAGTAATGAAGAATGAGATTGAAGAAACCAGTTTGTGGCTTATCAACCATTTCCATCTATGAAAATACTGAAAATACTGCAGCATATAACCTTGAGTAGCACTCCCTCGGTTCTTTATTTTTTTAAAGATTATATTTTTAAGTAATCTCTATACACAATGTGGGCTCGAACTCACAACTCTGAAATCAAGAGTTTCATGCTCTAGCGACTGAGCCAGCCAATGACCGACCGCTGGCTGGATTCTTTAATGAAGATAAAATGTAAACTATTTTTTAAAGGTTTACTTTTTTTTTTTTTTAAAGGAATCTCTGTGCCCAGCATAGGACTCAAACTCACGATCTCAAGATCAAGAGTCGCATGTTCTACTGAGGAGCCAGCCAGATGCCCCACGTAAACTATGTTTATTAAGAACAAAAGGTTAAAGGGCAGCCCTGTCAGCTCAAGAGGTTTAGTGCCGCCTTCGGCCCCGGGGCCTGATCCTGGAGACCCAGGATCGAGTCCCATGTCCGGCTCCCTGCATGGAGCCTGCTTTTCCCTCTGCCTGTGTCTGTGACTCTCTCTCTCTGTGTCTCTCATGAATAAATTTTTCAAAAAAAAAAAAGAACAAAAGGTTAAAAAAAAAATAACACAAGGTTATGGGATTCTAATTTTCAGGGTATCTGGCTGGCTCAGTTGGAAGAGCGTGCAACCCTTGATCTTGGGGTTGTGAGTTTGACCTCTATATTGGGTGTAGAGATTATTTAAATAAATAAATTTTTAAAAAAATTTTAATTCTAATTTTCCTTTTATTCCCATTTAAGTCAAACTATCTATTTTTTATCTTGATAATAGCAGCTGTCAAGTCCACAGGAGTCTGACATTAACTAACAAGGGTGTATTCCTTTGGATATCCAATCAAAGGAAATGACAGCATTTCTACTTGCTCTCTAGCAAGTAGGATACCCTCCCTGATAAAGTTGGAAGAAATGATCTTCAAGGCCCTCTGCTCCTCTTGACGTTTTTTTCGTCTTTTCTCTTTTGCTTATAATTCTGAGTGGCTGGTTGACTTAAACAAACTACAAATCTGACTCCTAATACATTTTTTAAAGTTTTAAAATCAGTGCAAATTTCTAGAAGGTTGTCATCCATTGTCATTGTGGACTCCCTCCTGGAGTACCACTCTACTGTATTGTTTGAGTCTTGGAGGGCTAAGATTCATTAAAGATAATTATTAAACCCAAAATATTGATAGAGCATATGCAGAAAATGCTCATCACAGTATTGTTTATGATTTTCTAAATGTTTAAAATTAAAGACTGTCAAGTTTGTTGCATTATGTAGAGCTTGCACATCATGATTATGAAGAACATTTAGTAACCAGGGAGATCTCATTCTATAGAAGTGAACCCCAAATTTTAACTAGATTATCAACACAACTATGCAAAAAAGAGCTGATAGAAAAAGGAAGGAAACACATTAAAATGCTAACAGTTGCAGAATAGAACAAAGGGTGTTCTAACAGTAATAGAACAAAGGGTGATTATTTTTTCTTCTCTCATTTCATTCTACATTCCATGAAGGTGATTACATAATTATTACTAAAGTTATTTAAAACAATCACTAGATACTTAACAATGCTTGGATCCAGCAGGAGAGAATGGAGATCATTTTAAGCTATAGGTTAAAATGAAGTGACACATAAATATGGAGAAAGTCTTGACAGGGGTCCTTCTTTTGTCATTTTACCCAGATTCAGGAGGCACCTAGAGGTGACTTTTATCACTGAACAGAAGAGTCCCCTTACAAATAAACTCTGCTCCTTGGATGCCTGGGTGGCTCAGTGATTAAGTGTCTGCCTTTGGCTCAGGGTGTGATCCTGGAGTCCCGGGATCGAGTCCCACATTGGGCTCCCTGCATGGAGCCTGCTTCTTCTTGCCTGTGTCTCTGCCTCTCTTTGTGTGTGTCTCTCATGAATAAGTAAATAAAATCTTAAAAAAAAAAACAACTCTACTCCTATCCTTCAAAAGAGTCTTTGCCTGACTTCTCCATCTAACTCCTTCACATCCTCAACCCTTCATACAGCCTGGAGTTAACATAAGGCATTCTGTTTATAAGTAGGAGTGAAAAATATTTTACTTTTCAATTTAGAAACCAGCAAATGTACATCAGAAATTGCAAAGTTGTTTTTGAGAAAACATGATTCAGTCAGCATGAAGAGATATGAAGAATATATGAAGATGTGATACTGTCAGAGGTAAGCCTGATTTTGAGGGAAAGACCTTAAATCTAGCATAAGAAAGCCAGTAAGAAGTGGAAGTGGAATTTGCAAAATAGGTATAGTTGAAACCCAAACTTTATAGACAAGTACTGGCATAAACAAAAGTTAGATTATGGACAAAAATCAGATTAATCTGGATAGGGATGATTGGGAGAAAGAGGGTATTTTGGGTTTCCAAAGTGGACTGGGACTTTCTGACTTGTTCTTTTGTCATAAGCATGTTATTAAGCTGCAGTTTACATGTGTACTTAAAACACAAATTCAGATTTTAGACATTATCAAAAAGTTCTTGCTTTTTCCCTTTATCTGAACAAGGAGAGTTTTCTCCTCTTGCTTAAACAAGTTTAATTTTGGATGATTTTTGTTTTCCTGTTCAATGCAAACTTTTGTTTAAAAGAGTATTCTAGTTACAAGTAACTATGAATAGATTACTGCAAAATTTATACAAAATGGTATTTAAAATGTTCTTTTGGTTTTCTACCCTGCATGCCCCTAAAATAATTCCACAAAAGTTTATATTCATTTCCCAAATGTGAAAACCAACATTTCTGAAATTCTGGCTGGTATCTTTTGGGCTAATCAATATTATTTGCATATATTTGGAAAAAGGACAAAGGACAAATAACATTCTCTGTGCCTTGCTCGAAGTCAAATTCTTCCCAAACAAGGATCATTAAAAATTATCCTTCTCTTAGCAAATCCATTTCATCGTCCTGTAGTATTTCATATAAATATGTGCTTATGGGCAGCCCTGGTGGTCCAGTGGTTTAGTGCACCCTTCAGCTGAGGATGTGATCTTGGAGACCTGGGATCGAGTCCCACATCAGGCTCCCTGTATGGAACCTGTTTCTCCCTCTGCCTGTCTCTGCCTGTCTCTCTCTCTCTTTCATGAATAAATAAATAAAATCTTTAAAAATATATATGTGCTTGTGGTAGTTTTCTTTTTTTAAAAAAAAAGATTTATTTATTTTAGACAGAGAAAGAAAGAGAGTGTGTACATGAGCAGGTGGGAGAGGTAGAGGGAGAGAATGGCAGACTCCATGTTGACCACAGAGCCAGTTGTAGGACTCAGTCTCACCACCCCGAGATCATGACCTGAGCCGAAATCAGGAGTTGCTTAACTCACTGAGCCACCCAGGCCCCCCCTTCTTTGTTAATATGGTTATAAGAAATTTTTCACAAAGTAACCAGTTGGGTATAATACATCCTTTATCCATTTCTCATCCCCACAATCATTTCTCTCTTTGACAGAAAATTATAAAATACTTGTTTGCAGAATATACCTTACTTGTTAATCCTTTTAAAAATGCCTCTTTTCCTTATGTAAATAATTCTAATAAAATTTTCCTCAGACCTTAGGTGCAGCAATCACCCTACCCCCCATAAAAAAACAATAGACCTATGAATTGGTGGCTTCCCAGTCTTTTCCAATGTTAGTTCCCATGATCAGGACTCAAGGTATGGTCTACATCAGTTATTTAACTAATGACTGAGGAATCTAGCAAGTACATGTTTGTCATTCAACTGTTATACATGATTCAAATATGAGCCAAGTCCTTTGAACACGATTCACACATGGATCAGGCGCTTTATTCACATCTACTTTTCTTTTAACAGTAATCCTTCTTAATGCTCTAATTTTGATATAATTTTAGTAGTGGAATTAACCTGGAACAACTCAAAATTATGTAATCGATTACATTCAGTTTCATTTATAATTACTGTTTAATCTCAGCCTCTCAGCCTAACACCCCAGCAGAAATCTGGTACACACAACGTCAGTCATGGGTGGGTGGAGAGGCCTTTCCAGCTTGCTGATTCATATGGACTCACTAAATATATAAATTGTATTTATTTTTGCTAAAAAGTCTCAAGATTAGTCAAGTATTTGCCATTTCCTTAAACTCGAGGCCTTGGAGAAGTTAAGGGAGAGAGAGTGGAGGGAACTCCCTTCAGCAATTCCTAATTATGTTTCCCTTAACACTCATTTTGAAACGATTTAATTGGTGTAATTTTTTTTAAAGTTCCTGTGGTCAAATAAATTTGGTTTATGTTGGATTAAAAAATTAAATAGGGTTCTTTACCATAGAGTTTCTTGGTCTTTAATATGTTAATATATGTTGTGACTCTCAGAGACACAGGATATAAAAAATGTTTCCCGGGATCCCTGGGTGGCGCAGCGGTTTGGGGCCTGCCTTTGGCCCAGGGCGTGATCCTGGAGACCCGGGATCGAATCCCACATCGGGCTCCCGGTGCATGGAGCCTGCTTCTCCCTCTGCCTGTGTCTCTGCCTCTCTCTCTCTCTCTCTGTGACTATCGTAAATAAATAAATAAAAAAAAACCTTAAAAAAAAAAGGTTTCCCAAACTGTTTTCAACAGAGAACACCCTTTCCTTTAAATAACAACAACAGCTTCATTGAGGTATAATTTATATGCCATGAAATTCACTTGTTTTAAAGGCACAATTGTATGATTTTTAGTGAATTTACATAGCTGTACAACCACTGCTAACAACAGAAGTTTAGAACATTTTTATCACCTCAAAAGCATCCCATGTTCTCATTTGCTATTACTTTGAATTCCCATCTCCAGGCCCAGGCAACCACTAATCTATTTTCTGTCTTTATAGATTTGCCTCTTCTGGAAATTTTACATAAATAGACTCATACAATATTTTTGTGTGTGTGTCTAGTTTCTTTCATTAAGCATAATGTGTTTGAGGTTCATCCACTTTGTAGCATGTATCAGTACTTCATTTACTGACAAATGGTATTCTATATGGATATAACTCATTTTTTTAATCCATTCATGAGTTTATGGGCATGTGAATTGTTTCCACTGTGAATTTTGGCTACTGTGAATAATACTACTTAATATTGATGTACAAATATGGACATACATTTTTACTTCTCTTGGGTATATACTTAGGATTAAAGTTGTGAATGATAAAAGTTTATGTTTAACTTTCTAAGAACCCCCCAAACTGCTTTCCAAAATGGCTGCACTATTTTGCATTTCCATTTGCACTGTATGAGTTCTAATTTTCCCACATCTTCCCCACCTACTCATCTTAGTGGTGACTTGTGGCATCTCAGTTGTGTTTTTTTTTAATTTTTATTCATTTATTTATTCATGAGAGACACAGAGAGAGAGAGAGAGGCAGAGACACAGGCAGAGGGAGAAGCAGGCTCCATGCAGGGAGCCCGATGTGGGACTTGATCCCAGAACTCCAGGATCAGGCCCTGGGCTGAAGGTGGCACTAAACTGCTGAACCACCCGGGCTGACCTCATTTGTGGTTTTGATTTGATTTCCTAATGGCAAATAATATGGAGGAGCTTTTCATGTAATTATTGGCCATTCACATATCTTCTTTGCTTAAATGTCTATGGAGATATTTTGTCCATTTTTAAAATGGATTGTTTTCTTATTATTGTGTTGCAAGAGTTCCTTGTATTCTGGATACAAAGCCTTAATCAAATATCTGCAAGTACCTTCTCTGTGGTGTATCTTTTCACTTTTTTTCTTTTAAAATTTTTTTTCTTTATTCATGAGAGACACACAGAGAGAGACAGAGACATAGGTCAGGGGTAAAAGCAGGCTCCCTGAGAGGAGCCTGATGTGGGACTCAATCCCAGGACCCTGGGATCATGACCTGAGCCGAAGACAGATGCTCAACCACTGAGCTACCCAAGTGTCCCATCTTTTTCTTTTCTTTTCTTTTCTTTTCTTTTCTTTTCTTTTCTTTTCTTTTCTTTCTTTTCTTTCTTTCTTTCTTTCTTTCTTTCTTTCTTTCTTTCTTTCTTTCTTTCTTTCTTTTTCCTTCCTTCCTTCCTTCCTTCCTTCCTTCCTTCCTTCCTTCCTTCCTTCCTTCCTCTTTCCTCCCTCCCTCCCTCCCTCTCTCTCTCTTTTCTTTCTTTTTTTCTTTTCTTTTTTCTTTTTTCTTTCTTCTTTCTTCTTTCTTCTTTTTTCTTTCATTATATTTATTGGGATCCCTGGGTGGCCCAGGGCGCGATCCTGGAGACCCAGGATCGAGTCCCACGTCGGGCTCCCGGTGCATGCAGCCTGCTTCTCCCTCCGCCTGTGTCTCTGCCTCTCTCTCTCTCTCTCTCTCTGTGTGTGTGACTATCATAAAAAAAAAGATTATATTTATTAATTCATGAGAGATACAGATAGAAACAGAGGCACAGGCAGGGGGAGAAGCAGGCTCCATGCCAGGAGCCCAATGTGGGACTTGATCCTGGGACTCCAGGATCACATCCTGGACCAAAGGCAGGTGCCAAACCGCTGAGCCACCCAGGGATCCCCTCTTTTTACTTTCTTAATGGTGTCTTTTTAAGCACAAATATTTTTAATTTTGATAATGTTCAACCTATCAAATTTTTTATTACTTGTGCTTTTTTGGTCATTTATGAAAGTCATGAGAATTTTCTACATTTCTTCTAAGAGTCTTATAATTTTAGCTCTTACGATTAGATGAATGATTCATTTGGAGTTAAACTTTGAGTGTGATGGGAGGTAAGGGTTTGAATATATCTTTTTTGCATGTGGATATCCAATTGTCCCAGCACCATTCATTGAAAAGACTACCCTTTCCCTATTGAACTGCCTTGGCACCTTTGTTGAAAATCAATTGAGCATAAGTGTAAGAGTCTTTAATATGTAAATATATGTTGTGAATCTCCAACAGGGAGGATATAAAATGTTTCCCAAAATGTTTTTAACAAGGATCCTACCACCTGCCCCCACTCCTTTAAACACAGGCTTTCACACAGGTTCTTACTGCTGTCCACAGAATAGACTTCAGGGAATGCTTCTCTAAGGTGCTCAGGACTCTAACTTTCACTTGCAAAGTTATTGCTTGTTTTTAGAGGCTGAGAGGCTGAGGGTTAATTTGAAGCTGCAAAACCAAAGACATAATTTCTAGTAACATGCTTACAGTTAAGTACAGTAAGGCATCTCACTATGTAGAAATGTATGGAAAGGCTGTAGAAAACACTTGTTACTGAATTAGGCCCATATTTCACACATTGATAGTAATAAAAGGGAGTTTTATAGGCATAATGCATGAAACTTTGGAAGTATGAGAATTCTGCAATTGTGTGTTTAAATTTTTAGGGCAATGTATCTTGCTTGATCATGACATCTCACAGGTCATGTATTAAGGTGTTAAAGAAGATCGATTTGTATGCACCTTAGCATATATATACACATACATGATACACACATTCATATATACACACACTTTAGAGATATATTTTTCCCTTAAAAAAACAGATTTTATCTTAATGTTCTTTAACCTATGTAATGTAAAATGTTGGATAAATGTTGAACCTCGGTGGCTCAGTCAGTTATGTGTCTGACTTCAGCTCAGGTCATGATCTCCAGGTCTTGGGATCCAGCCCAGCATGAAATTGGGCTCCGCGCTCAGCGGGGAGTCTGCTTATCCTCCTCTCTCTGCCCCTCCCCCTGCTTTCTCTCAAATAAATAAATAAATAAAATCTTTAAAAAAATATCAGATAAGGGCAGCCCGGGTGGCTCAGTGGTTTAGCGCTGCCTTCAGCCCAGGGCCTGATCCTGGAGACCTGGGATAGAGTCCCACATAGGGCTCCCTGCAAGGAGCCTGCTTCTTCCTCTGCCTGTGTCTCCGCCTCACTTTCTGTCTCTCATGAAAAAATAAATAAAATCTTAAAAAAAGTCAGATAATTGCTTAAGTAACCTCCTTAAAATGACAATACTATCTTTGTCATTGTATTACTACAACAAAAACAAACCTTTAGTACAAAAATAAGAAGGGAAATTAAAAATAGTATCTTTTAATCACTTTGTATATATCTGCGGGACAAGAAAAATACAGAAAAGGTCAAAGATGGGAGAAAAAAACATGCAAACATTTTGATGGAGGAGAATGTCATCATAAATCTAGAAAAGCAGACCGGAAGAGCTTTGTCTGTGCTTTGCTTCCAGAGCCTGGTGGATGTCGTGGACCTACTGACAGGTGATCCCAGTGAATGCCTGAGGTTCTGGAATCCTCAGAAAAAGACAGTATAAGCCAACATACAGGTTTCTACCAACTCATGCTGAAGTGCATTCAATGACTTTAAACTGATATGTAGATTTTCTAACTATGCCTCCTTCTGCTAGTGATTTCCTGGTTCTTTTAAAGAGCTTGATGCTCTGTTCCTGAATATTTAAGATGTATCTTCCTTTCTACAGGAGTTTCCAAACAGAACAACAGCATCTGTTTCTTTTGGATATTCTGTTATTCTATTCAATTATTATTCTATTATTAACATTTATAGAAATTATCTTTCCTTGTAGAATTTAGCCATATTTAGGGCAGCATTCAGAACATGAAGTACCTCCTCCCTCCCTTTGCCAGGGTTTGTGTGCTCTCTAGTTTTGGGGCTTAATAGCCTTCATCCATCTTTTTTTAAGGTTTTATTTATTCATGAGAGACAGAGACACAGAGAGAGAGAGGCCGAAGGAGAAGCAGGCTCCTGGCAGGGAGCTCCATGTGGGACTCCATCCTGGGACTCCGGGATCATGCCCTGGGGAAGGCAGCCCCTCAACTGCTGAGCCACGCAGGCATCCCCCCCCCCCTTTACTTTTTAAGTAACGCCAGCGTTCATCATTTAAATCTCTCTCTTTTTTTTTAGGATTTTTAAAATTTATTTATGATAGTCACACACACACACAGAGAGAGAGACAGAGACACAGGCAGAGGGAGAAGCAGGCTCCATGCACCAGGAGCCCGACGTGGGATTCGATCCCGGGTCTCCAGGATCGCGCCAAACCGCTCCACCCAGGGATCTCTCTCTCTCTCTCTCTCTCTCTAAAAGATTTTACTTACTTACGAGAGCCACACAGTGAGAGGCAGACACACAGGCAGAGGGGGACAAGGGGAGCACCGCGGGGAGCCCGATGCAGGACTCGATCCCAGGACCCCGGGATCACGCCCTGAACCAAAGGCAGACGCTCAACCACTGGGCCCCCCAGGCTCCCCGAAATCTCAAATCTTTTTCGCAAATACCTGTTAGTCATTTAGCGACTAATGTAGGAAAACCTAACTAGTATTTTATTCTTTTATTTGTTCCCTGAAGCCACGTTGGATCTCTGCTCAGTATGTATGTATGTATTTTCTTTGCTCAGAATTTATTTATTTATTTATTTGTTTGTTTATTTTCTTTGCTCAGTATTTCTTATTTATTTTCTTTGCTCAGCATTTCTTATTTATTTGCTCAGTAATTCTTATATATTTATTTTCTTTGCTCAGTACTTATTTTATTTATCTTCTTTGCTCAGTAATTCTTATATATTTATTTTCTTTGCTCAGTATTTCTTATTTATTTTATTAATTATTAAATATTTATTCTTTTTTTCTTATAATTTTTTCTTTGCTCAGTATTTATTTTCTTTGCTCAGTATTTATTTTCTTTGCTCAGCATTTCTTATTTATTCGTTTATTTTCTTTGCTCAGTAATTCTTATATATTTATTTTCTTTGCTCAGTATTTAATTATTAAATATTTATTATTTATTTCTTATAATTTTTTTCTTTGCTCAGTATTTATTTTCTTTGCTCAGTATTTACTTATTTATTTTCTTTGCTCAGCATTTCTTATTTATTCATTTATTTTCTTTGCTCAGTAATTCTTATATATTTTCTTTGCTCAGTATTTCTTATTTATTTTATTTATTATTAAATATTTATTATTATTTATTTCTTCTTATTTTTTCTTAGCTCAGTATTTCAAGATTTTTTTTTCTTTTCCCCCCTTGATACTTGGAAACTTCCAGGCTACTGCCCCCCGCCCCCCAAGGAGGCCATCTACAGATTCTGTGTTCAGCTGTTTTCTCCCCGGCCTGGGGGTGGGGTGGGGGGCGCTCGCGTCTTTGCCTCCCGGGCTCCGCGGCGCTTACCTGCGAGGCCCGGCCGTCGACGGGGACGCGCGGCGCGAGGACCGCACCAAGGAAACCCTGCGCGCCCTGCCCTCCGTGACCTTCCCGACCCGGCGCGCGGCGGGCGGGTGCTGATGACGTCACGGCCCCTCGCCGCGGCCCGCCGGACGGCTGGGTGCTTACGTCCAGGGCCTCGCGCTGTGCGTGCGTCGTGGCTGCCGAAGGAGGCGTTTTCGCGCCGAAAGACGGGCGTCCGCGGTTTGTTCTTGAGGGAAACCGCTCTTCAGCCCGCCCCCCCCCCTCCTCCGCCGTCTGCCAACAGAAAATAGAACTTCCATCCGCGCAGCTGGACGGCTTCAGGAGTAGAAGCCCAAGGCCGAGGAGAGCCTGGTGCCAGCCGCAAGCCCCTGCCCTGCCGCCGGGACCGAGGGACGGGAATTCACTGCTCTTTCTCAAGAGGCTCAAAGTCTGGGAGATCTTCCCACCCCGAAGTAAGCTGCCCTAGACTGGATGGAGAGAGCGGCCTCCCGGGAATGAACCCCGGGACCCCCGCCCCCTATAGGGGCAGGAGAATTTGGATGCGACGGGAAGAGGAATCCACTCAGTGATGGGGATTCTTCTGCCCTCGACCTGGATGACATTCTTAGGAGCAGGAAGCATTGAAAATGGCTGTGTTTGTAGTCGTGAATAAACCAGGTATCGTAGGATGCTCGCGGTTCTCCTTCTGCAGTGTTGGCGCAATCCTTGCCACGTCAGTCACTCCTCGCGTTATCTTTACAAAGCTCTGATGTAAAGAACTCTTTACCCTGTTTTGTTATAGATAAATATCTGGGCCGGCGAAACTCCCACATCACCGTCAGTAACCAGTAGGGCTGTTTCCAGCCTGTTGACTTCAGGGCTACATTTTGCACCAGCCAAGGCAAATACAGTCCACGAATGACGACGTGGATAGAAAATGAACTCTCCCCCCCAAAAAAAGTCTGTAAATTCCAGTAAATTGACAATATATTCCTACTTAATTACTAGCACTCTTCCCATCTCCGTTCCTTCTATTTACTTTGCAGAGAGAAAAGCCCTTTGAACCCAAACATTCATCAACCCCAGTCCCAGACCAGTCGCAGAAGAGGCCAAAGGGAACCCAATCTCTTCAGCATCTACTTGTAGCATAAGTAGAATTGCAGGGAGTAACCCACTCAGGAGCAGTTCAGCAGAATTGGCAGTTTTCCCCACACAGTGCAAAGATTTAACTCAAAAAACATCTTCACGGGGATCCCTGGGTGGCTCAGTGGTTGAGCACCTGCCTTTGGTCCAGGGCGTGACCCTGGAGACCCAGGATCGAGTCCCACATCGGGCTCCCTGTGTGGAGCCTGCTTCTCCCTCTGCCTGTGTCTCTCCCTCTCTCTCTCTCTCTCTCTCTCTGTGTGTGTGTGTGTCTCTAATAAATAAATAAAATCTTTTTTTAATTTTTTATTTATTATTTATGATAGTCACACACAGAGAGAGAGAGAGGCAGAGACACAGGCAGAGGGAGAAGCAGGCTCCATGCACCGGGAGCCCGACGTGGGATTCGATCCCGGGTCTCCAGGATCGCTCCCTGGGCCAAAGGCAGGCGCCAAACCGCTGCGCCATCCAGGGATCCCCCAATAAATAAAATCTTAAAAAAAAAAAAAACAAACTTCATACAGGCATTCAAAATGGAAGTACAGTCTATTTACCAAATTAAATGTGAGTGATTTTTAAATTGTTCATACAACTGCTTCCCCCCTGTAGATTCTTTTTAATTACCTTAAATAAATGTGTACATTTTGAGTAGGTAAAAAGGAGGAAAGAAGAGGTGGGAGAGGAGGGAGGAGGGAGAGGAGAGGAGATTAAAGAAGAAAAGGTTCCCATGCTAGGTTAAACTGTATTCTTTATTTGCTTAGATATATTTGGGATGGAGGAAAAATCTATTCATATATAACCAACATTGATACTTCTTCTGAATTATAGTCTTTTTTTTTTAATTTTCAGAAGTATGGAGAGAAATGTCCTTACTGATCAGAAAATGAATTTTAGTATCTTGGAAAGTAGAGAATGCGAGAGCATCTACAAGGTGAGGTTCATGGCTGTATAATTTGGATTTCAGAGTGGTGTTTGAAAGGCTAGTAGTATATATATATATATATATATATATATATATATATATATATATATATATCACTTTATAATCACTTAGCACCCGTCTGAACCAGCTCTATGACCTCAGCGTTGCACTGCTTTGGGGATATCATGCTATTTATACAAGGAAACTAAAAGTTTATTCCAAAGGATAGTAGATAGGTTTTGAATCTTCAAAGTACTTGTTCTGCATAGAAACTAAAAGGAACTCTCTTGTTTGAGAAACTGTGGTGAGTTAAATATGTCTGCAAATTCTTTATCACCACCTCCCTGACCTCAGAGGTGGAATATACTTCTCCTCCTTTTGATTACTGGCTGGCTCTAGAAGAGCCAGAATTAATAGAAGATGGCACAAAGATGGAATGCCAGCTGTAGGCTTAAGCCTTAAGAAGGCCTGAGGTTTCCATTTTCTCTCTTTTGGGAGCCCCAAACTACCACACATGAGCCCTGCATGGAGAGTGAGGATGCTCAGCCTGCTGGCCTCTGGGGTGGGGGAGTAAGTGTGGGGATAGGAGATGGGGGGTAAGGGATGATGGGGTGGCTCGATGCCTCCAGCTGCAGCCATCCTTTGGAAAACACCAAGGGAGGCCAGTAGAACTGCTGGTTGAGCTGTCAACCCACAGAAGCTAGAAAGCAAATAAAGTGGTTGTCATTTTAAGCCACTAAGTTTGGAGTAATTTGTTCCGTAGCAAAAAATAACTGAAATAGAAAGCAAGCCATTCACTGTCACCTATGACTCTTGCTTAACAGGGGATGGCTTTGTTGGACGGACAGCTAAACATGCTTCTGTAGATTGGGTTTTGAGGATTTACTGTGAGTATCAGAGGGCACAGGCAGGGGTTCTTGTGGTTAGGGAGGATGGGGAGATGGGGTCAGAAAAGACGATGCAGAGGCGATCATGTGACTCTTGATTTCAGGGTTGTAAGTTCGACCCCCACATTGGGTGTAGGGATTACTTTAAAAAATAATAAAATCTTTTAAGAAAAAGAAAAGGTAATGCAGAAAATTGAGTGGGCAGAAGAGGGCAAGGGTTGACCTTCTGAGCCTGGGATGTTGGCAGCAGACAAGAGGAACTAAATAAATTCTGTGAATGAAACCAATGATTCTGGGCATCTGGGAGGCTCAGTGGTTGAGCATCTACCTTCGGCTCAGGTCATGATCCCGGGGTCCTGGGATCGAGTTCCGCATCAGGCTCCCCACAGGGAATGTGCTTTTCCCTCTGCCTATGTTTCTGTATCTCGCATGAGTAAATAAATAAAATCTTTTAAAAAAAGAAACCAATGATTCAAAGGCAGAGTGTTGACCAGGGGGTGTGGGGGTGTGTGTAGAATTAAATGCATAGGGGAATCCCTGGGTGGCTCAGCGGTTTGGCGCCTGCCTTTGGCCCAGGGCGCGATCCTGGAGTCCCGGGATCGAGTCCCACGTCGGGCTCCCGGCATGGAGCCTGCTTCCCTCTGCCTCTCTCTCTCTCTCACTCTCTCTGTGTCTTTAAAAAAATAAATGCATAATTATTCAAATAAAAATGTTTATTCATATGCCACATGAAATGATCTACCTTTCTATGCTTTCGGAAATGCTGCCTGAAATAGCATCCTTTTTATTGCATTATGGCTCCTTCTGAAGAAGTCCTTAGGAGAAAGTAAGTACATAGGTATTTTTCCATTTTAAATTTTTTTTTTTAATTTATTTATTTATGATAGAGAGAGAGAGAGACAGAGAGAGGCAGAGACACAGGCAGAGGGAGAAGCAGGCTCCATGCACCAGGAGCCCGACGTGGGATTCGATCCCGGGTCTCCAGGATCGCGCCCTGGGCCAAAGGCAGGCGCCAAACCGCTGCGCCACCCAGGGATCCCTATTTTTCCATTTTAAAAAACTGACATTTGTTTTCTTACATAAATCTTTCTTCATCACTTTATGTGGCAGTCATACTTAACACCATTAATGCAATTAGACACACAGAAACACAACACACAAGCACACATTCTTAGATGATTTTTTAAATTGGCAAACATGAAGAAAAATTTTCAGTTCTTAAAATTGAGTATTTGATATCAATTTTGGCATTTTGGGGGGAAATACATTTATTCATATTGTCATATAAACAGAACTACATAATTTAAAAATTTCATATCATTTTTTATTTGCAAAATTGTTTTAGCATTTATTAAGTTGAGATTTCACCGTTACCCTTTGTAATTAATTAATTATTTTATTGATTTATTCATGAGTGCCACAGAGAGAGGCAGAGACATGGGCAGAGGGAGAAACAGGCTTCCTATAGGGAGGACTTCCAAAGCAGGACTCGATCCCAGGACCCCGGGATTATGACCTGAGTCAAAGGCTGTTGCTCAACCACTGAGCCACGCAGGTGACCATTATTCTTTTTAAAAAGAATCAAAATGAGGGTATGTTCATTGGATAAAATAAAGCATCTCTTGATTTCAGAAAATTACATTTCTGTCAACCTATTGAAACCTTGTGGTATGATCTCATGAGCATATTGTTTTGCCTGAGACCCATTTCTTTGAATCCCAGTGTCTTCATTTATTTTATTTTATTCTTTAAAGATTTTTATTTATTTATTTATTTGAGAGACCCAGAGAGAGAGAGAGGCAGAGACGCAGGCAGAGGGAGAAGCAGGCCCCATGCAGGGAGCCCGACGTGGGACTAGATCCCAGGTCCCCAGGATCATGCCCTGGGCTGAAGGTAGGCGCTAGACCGCTGAGCCATTCAGGGATCCCCCAGTGTCTTCATTTATCAAGTGGGTATTTACCTGCTCCAGACCAGGATCATTGCCACGAGTTAATGAGCTTCATAAGCTGCAGAAAAGAATAGCTTGCTTGTGTCTTAAAGATTAAATATGTAGAATTTTATTTCATGATTTTAAAAACAGTTTATTGTTGAGATTGTTTCTTCCTTTACACAGTGGTTACAAGAGCATTTCCTCAAAATTCTTAAGCAGCTAATTACTTGGACTGTTTTTAAAAATGCCTAGATCTTTAAAAAATTGTATTTAGTCTGAGGAATTCCTATCTATCCCTTTTGTGTTTTCTTGTATGATGAATTTCTCCTGTTCTTTCTACATATTCACCATGGAATTGTGAGAGTTTAGAGCTTCAGGCAGTCATGGAAGTCACTTAGTTCTTATCCAAATATTTAATTTGGTAATGGTGGCCCAGAGAGAGTTGTTTTTGCATGTGATTTCTCTGGAAGATCCCATTTCTATGATGTAGCAGCTCTTTCAGCAAAGGAAGGTCCACTGGGCCCTAAAGGTGGGCAGCATCCCAAACAGCATCCCTGGTCTTATGAGCAAAGCCTCTCCAGAATGCAGAAAGACTTAGACTCAGACTACAGATAGTTCTGGCCATCCAAAATTCTGCCTCTCCAAACATCTTTATGATGGCATGCATGTGCCAGCAGGAGCCCATCAGTAAATGTTGCCCACTCTGAGCTGAGACATAGGCTGGTGAGATTCCTGCTGTTCCTTGTCTCATTCTGTGCCTTGGTCCCCAACACACTTGGGTGGAAGGCAGTGTGTTACAACAGGAAAAGCCCGGTACAGAGAGTTCAGCCACAAATGTTCACCGCCGGCAAGGCACTTAACATCTTTAGTTCTTAATGGACAGGATTAGATGATCTCTAAAATAAAAGGAAGAAACAAACAAACAAATGCTTAATCTAATCCTAAAAAGGAGACTAATTATTATCACTTCTGTTTTTAAAAGAATATACTGTACTTGATTGCATTGCAACAATTCAGCCTTCCCTCCTGCCCCTTAATCTGGAGACAAGAAGACTGAGTGGGGGATTCTTTTTTTTTTTTTTAAAGATTTTATTTATTTATTCGCAAGAGACAGAGGGAGAGAGAGAGGCAGAAACACAGACAGAGGGAGAAGCAGGCTCCTCACAGGGAGCCTGATGCGGGATTCGATCCCTGCATGGGATCACACCCAGAGCCCAAGGCAGATGCTCAACCACTGAACCACCTAGGTGTCCCAGGAGGTGGGGTTCTTAGAAGAGCAATATTCTCTTTGTGTTGTGTCTCTTTGAGTTGTGAAGTTGGGGCTGGGAAAAGCAGAGGACACATTATTTTTAAAGTAACAAGAAGAGTAAGTAGCAGTTAACATGAAATAAGGGGGAAAAATATATCTCAGAGAATCTGAAGTCATGAAATGAGGAGTTAAAACATGATGTGGAAAGCAACAGGGAACCTGTAGGAGGCTGCCTGCCTAGCTCACACCAAACCCGTTTCTCCAGGAGGGAATTTTCTCCCTATTTAAAAATTGACATTCGCAGCCACAGATGATTGGCTCTACGGTGAACACTTGACTGAATTGGATCAGTCCCATTTTTGCCCTCGTGTTTGGACATGAGGTTCAGTGAGTAGTGTTCCTGGAGCTAAGGTGACAGAAACAGCTTTTCTGTGACCTCATTGATCACATGTTCATAGGAGCCACCGTAAAGCAAGGTCTGCAGAGGTGAAAAGTTAAGAGGCTTAATGAAGAAAAATAGAGACAAAAGACAGAAATGGTGAGGATGTTCTGTCTCACTTTTTATTACTTTCAGGTTTGGGACCAAGTCCATGCTGGGGCCCCCAGGTGCACTTGCCCTTGGACCAGGAAGTATGCCTGTGTCCCTGAAACCCTACAACAAATTCGTAAGGGCAAACATTGTGGGTTTTTTTTAATAATAAATTTATTTTTTATTGGTGTTCAATTTGCCAAAATACAGAATAACACCCAGTGCTCATCCCGTCAAGTGCCCCGCTCAGTGCCCGCCACCCAGTCACCCCCACCCCCCGCCCTCCTCCCCTTCCACCACCCCTAGTTCGTTTCCCAGAGTTAGGAGTCTCTCATGTTTTGTCTCCCTTTCTGATATTTCCTACCTATTTCTTCTCCCTTCCCCTCTATTCTCTTTCACTATTATTTATATTCCCCAAATGAATGAGACCGTATAATGTTTGTCCTTCTCTGATAGGGCAAACAATGTTGAGGGAATACATAAAAGGGGGCGGGAACACTGTGGTCTGGTTGAGGCTAACGGGGGAAATCAGTACAGATAAAACATGTCCTTGGTCTGAAAGTTTGGCTCTTAGACAAAAGATGAAAGGGTGAATCCCAGCAAAATCCAATCTGTCAGCTTCACAGGGTCTTTGCGTAGCAACCCTGCATCCCTGCATCCCAACTTCTTTTCCTCTTCAATGTTTCCCAAGGTTGGGTCCTTCTTAACTATGAGGCTGCTGAAAATCACCACCTCAGGGGAGTCTTTCCTCCCCAATCCCAGTGTCTCTATTCCTGATTCTTCCCTCAAGGCCATGAAGAAAGAAGCTAATCATTTCCAAAGTAGCAAATTTCACAGAAGGAGGATTCTTCAATCAGATTTAATAGTAAAAGGATCCCCATTGTCCTCCATCTTTATTTCATGTTTCAGCTCATGAATTTAACTAAGAATTTTTCTCTCGCATTCTTTCAGTTTACTTCCTAAGCAATGATCATCCCCTCACAGTTCTTTTGGGCCAAAACTTTTAGTTCAAAACTGAAAACTGTAGTCCGTCCTCTGGATATTTCTAAGCATACTTGGATGCCAAGAGATAGCCTCTGGCTTTAATCTGATTTTAGGTAAAAGAGATGACGTTATCTCCTCTCTGCAGGGAAAGCCAGCAACCCCACCCCCCTTCAGGCTTCTTCCTGTGATGTGAGGAGTAGAAAGTGGAAGATGGTGAGCTCTAGGGCTAAAATGTGCTCGTCCATGTAGACTTTTCTTTGGGAGTCTGGGAGGGGTGCCCCCCCCCCCCCAATCACTAATCGCTATGATGGAAGGATGAGGAGAGAATCCAGATGGAATCCCGCCTTTGCCATTCAGGATGTGGGTGACCTGGGGTCAGTTACTTGGCCTCTCCAATCCTCAAGTCTTCTCACCTGTATAATCAGCACAGTATGAATACAGTGGATAGCTGGGCTCCCTAGGGCCTATATGAGGGTTGTAGACAATGTGTGTAACTTTACTGCCCAGCATCATGCACACGAAAAAATGTCAGGTGTCCTTTGTCTCAGCAGAAAGCCCAGGTGGATACTTAAGCTGTCACTGTTGTCCTCACTCAGACTTCTCTGCTAGCACAGCTCTCATCCCACATCTTATCCTCTGTCCCTGGACATTATTACAGCTTCTGCTAATTAAGTTATCCTGCCCAATGAAGTTGGTTTCCAAGGTGGCAGGGCCATAAGTTGCACTGTATCAGCCCTTTTTTCTCTTTTCTTCATGCTAATGAGCTTCAGATAGAGTGTTGTTGCTTTTATTTTTTGGACAAAATATATTGCTTCCTTTCTATGTGAATAGCACATATGTTTATAATTATTTGGTGATCAATACTAATTAGGTATTCTGTTCAGTGGCTGTTTAATGCTTTCATTGTAGACCTTCATCTAGTCACTTTGAATTGGTTGACCCAAACTCTATATTGATGAAACTGTCTTCTTTTTGTTTGACCTCCTTAGTGAGGAGGGAAAAAACCACATTCAGTTGTATTCTTTTAAATTTCAAAGCTAAAAATCAGTCTGTGGATATAAAAAGAAAAAACGAGGCATGCAACCATATTATAGCAAAAATCCTGCTTATGAATTCAATTAAGGTTTAATTGAATCGAAAGACATTCTACTTTTTTTATGGAGACAAAAACTAGAATCCTGTGAAAAATTCTTAATAGTTTTTTTTTTTTCTCTCTCTTTCTCCCCCTCTCTGTTTTCTTCATTCTTACTTTCTAATAAATCTTATTCAGACTTGAGACCCTACTGGGAAATTTCACTTTTAGTTTTGGGAAATGTCAGTTACCAGTGGTGGGAATATCAGAAAATCCAAGCAAGAAAAAATAATCTCTTCTCTCTCACATGTGCTAAAAATAGTCACAGGGTACTCCCACTTCCCCTGCCCCCTAAATTCTGTAAAAGGAAAAAAAAAATCACCTTTGGACTAAAGTTAATGAGGGGTTGTTTTCCTAGGGGAAAAATCTTTTTAGAAAATTAGAGGAAACAAAACGATTTGAAATTGCAAGCAGTCAAGGCAGAAGGACAGAGCTAGCCAGTGGCATCTGCTAAGGCAGAGCACAATGGGTCCCACTTTCTCCCCTTGCTCTCCAGGCCTTTGGACAGGCACATGTGGGTCATCAGGGAAATTGGCTCTGACCATGAGCAATACCCTTTTTCCCCTTTCAGCTTTTCAGTGGGAGGAAGAGGGAAGAGTAAATCCATACTCCTGGCCTCTTAGGCTGGGGTCTCAGCCCATCCCCAGTGAGTCAGCTGAAAGTCAAACTTGACCCCTAAGCCAAGCTTGCAAAGAAGCACTTCTCCCTCTAGTTTTCAGCCTAAAAAATGGGCCTCAACCACCTTACCAGGCCTCTCTCGCTACCCCCCCTCCTTCATCCTGAGCCCTGCCCACTTTTAGCTCCCCGCCCTGCTGATCCTGCACAAGGAGAAGTTAGTTCTTTGCTGCTTTCCTCCCAAATGTTTCACCTTTGTTTCTTTTTCACTCCTTTCCTCTGGGGCCCACAGGTGCATTCTTCCTCTAGCTAAGTCAAGTGAAGGACTATAGGTCTGATTCAGACTGAGGACAAAAGATGCAAGGGCAAAAGATTTCAGCAGTGGGTATATTCTTGTGACCCATTTATAGAGGCTGAATTCAGCAGAAGACTCTCAAAGCTCCACTTGACTTTCAATGTACAAACATTGAATAGTGCTTAGTGTATTCCTCCTAATTCATAGGTGCCTAAGAATTTAAGATTGTGGTCAGATATTAGAAAATAAGGGAGTCAAAGTATAAGTCACTGGACAATCCCAAACCTGGGGAACCTTGCATCCAGGCTCTGTGCAAAGAAAAGGTCCCAAGGCAAGGGTAACTAAAATAAAACCACATGTGTGGTCTACAGATGTGAAAATTTTAATGGCTTCCATGATCATCACCTTTCCAGTTCTGAACCACAGACTCGAATGGAAATTACCAGGAGGTATTCATGATTCCAAGTTAACTTCCTTAGGCGGATCCCTACTCCTCTAAGGGAGTAAGGAACCTTTACTTAACTCTTGAAGATACTGCAGAGCCCTCAATTATCCTTTAGCTGAGCGAGGTGGTGTTTGTGTCATGGCCAACACTACTTGTTGCATTTGGATTAACACCTCTGGGGAAGTTGGCACTTGGTTACATAATATCACTGAACAAGCCACTTGGCTTAAGAAAGTGACTCCTTCAACCGGGTCTTTCTTTGATCTACGTTGGTCTGGGTAATGTAGGCTGTGACTTCAGAGTCCCCTCCAAACTTTGGATATTATTTTGCTTATAGTCATTCTAATAGTCTCCTTGCTTCACTGTGTTTCCTCAAGAGCTTTACATGCATGGGTGCAACCACTGGTGACTGGACAAATGATTTCTCATTGCCTACACCCAAGACAGGATGATGAAAAGAGCCAACTAAGGGAACAAGGCCTCGATATCCTAACCTATGTATCCCAGCCTGAGATCCAAGTTGACCCCAAGGTCAACAGGAAGCAGTAGCCCAGAGCAGTGGTGGTGCTAATATTTTACTTTTTGATCAGTAGTCTCAGGACAATGGGCTGGAGTGCTGAAGGACTACTGTGTATTTGCTCCTGGCAAGTGGTGAACAATTTTGTTTGAGAACAAAGAGTTAAATACAGAGTCAAGATCTTTCTTGTCAATGCTGGGCCCCAAAGACTGTTTTCCCATTCTACTTCTTAGAACAGAAGAAAGGAACAGTTCCGTTTACAGAGCAAGAGAAAATTGCCAAACTCAAAACCTATGTTAATTGAAGAGGCAAATGAGATATGTGATATTCTCTGTTAACATTCTGTTATTTCTTGGGGAAAGGGGCTTAGCATGGCATGCAGGCGTCTTTGCTAGGAATCTCTATTTCAAAGTGGTTCCTGGCTTCATTTTTCCTCCTTTATTTAGAACAAGTTTGCAGATAAATAGTCTTGAATGCAGTATTTGTTTATTTCAAAAGAACGTATTTACAATAAAATCCTTCTGAGAGGGGAAAAAAATAAGAGTATTGATCAACAGAGGGAGCTGAGGGGCACCTAGGTGGCTCAGTGGTTGAGCATCTGCCTTTGGCTCAGGTCGTGATCCCAGGGTCCTGGGATTGAGTCCGCATCAGGCTCCCCGTGGGGAGCCTGCTTCTCCCTCTGCCTGTGTCTGTCTCTGCCTCTCTGTGTCTCTCATGAATGAATACACAGAATCTTAAAACAAAACAAAAAAACAAAACAGAGGGAACTGATAAAGTTAAATAGTATGTTGGGACTCACAAAGTGGAGGCTGCCCCAGGGTCTGGCCCACCTCACAAATCTAAACCTAAGTCAGCTCCCACTCATGAGTAACACCTGTCAAGGAAACCTAAAATGCACCAATCACAATCCTAACCCTAGCCCTAACCTTATCCTAGAAAATGGGACCTGCTAGCCTTAGAAGGAAGTCCTCAGTCTCCTAGTCAATCTTGCCCTGTTTCTGATTTACTTCTTGTAATGTTTTATAAAACTTGCTTTTGGGGGTACCTGGTTGGCTCAGTTGGTTAAGCAGCTACCTTCACCTCAAGTCATGATCTCAGGGTCCTGGGATCAAACCCTGCTCAGGGGAGAATCTGCTTCTCCTTCTGCCCCTCTACTCAACTTGTCTTCTTGTTTGCGTTTTCTTTCACTCTCTCTGTCAAATAAATAAATAAAATCTTTAAAACTCATTTTGCCTGAATCTCTTAGAAGCAGCATGCCACTGCTTGGGAGGCACTGTATTCCCCCAATCCTTGGATTTTTTTCCTTTTTTTTTTTTAAAGATTTTATTTATTTATTCATGATAGACATAGAGATAGAGAGAGAGAGAGAGGAGGGAGACGCAGGCTCCATCCCGGGACTCCAGGATCACGCCCTGGGCCAAAGGCAGGCGCCGCTAAACCGCTGAGCCACCCAGGGATCCTGGATTGTTTTCCTTTGAATAAAGAACATCAAATTCGTTACTTAAAAATATATATATATAAGCAAAAATATAAAAAAATATGGTTTATTGTTGAATTCAGAATATGTATTTTTAAATATTGCCACAATCCTTAATACTTATGTGAAGCTACATTAACAATTTATACTTAGGGACGCCTGTGTGGCTCAGCAGTTGAGCGTCTGCCTTGGGCTCAGGGCCTGATCCCAGGATCCAAGGTCGAGTCCCATATCGGGCTCCCTGCATGGAGCCTGCTTCTCCCTTTGCCTATGTCTCTGCCTCTCTTTGTGTCTCTCTTGAATAAATAAATAAAATCTTAAAAAAACACCAAAACAATTTGTACTTAGTAGATTTAGCCCTGGACATTTGTTGCTTTCTATATTTCTGAGGTTTATAATAACATACACAAATTTAATAGAGGAACACTTTAAAAGTAAGAAAACAGGGGTGCCTGGCTGGCTCACTCAGTAGGGCACATGACCCTTGCTCTTGAGAGTTGTCAGTTCAAGCCCTAATTTGGGCGGGGAGCTTACTTAAAAAAAAAAAAAACAAACAAACAAACCAGAAAACAATGACTCATGAATTTATGTGATTCCCTAATGTCAGAAAAAGTGGATAAAATTGAAAAATTCAGTTGATCCATGAATATATTTGGTCCAAGGTTTTATTCAGTATAATTCTAAATAAGATGCAAGGAAAGCCCCATTCTTGTGGAGTGTGTAGTCAGGGGCAAATAAGCTGCTCAGTGATGACTAGTTTGGATCTTTGGCTCAATCCTGCGGATCTCTGCTGTGTGAATCTGGGCAGCTTTTATGACCTCTCTAAGGCTCAGTTTCTTTCTTTTTTCTTTTTCTTTTAAAAGATGTTATTTTTAGATAACCTGTCTACCCCCAACATGGGGCTGGAACTCACAATCCTGAGATCAAGCCGCATAAGTTCCATTGACTGAGTCAGCCAGGTGCCTCAGACCTCAGTTTTTTAATCTATAAAATGGTAGAGTATTAGTACTGCCTTCTTAGTTTAAGAAGATTAAATTAGATGCTAGTATCTAGAAATTGCTGAAAATAATACCTGGACTCCATTGAGCCCTCAAAAATGTTATATATCAACTGGATGGGAAGCAAAGACTAGAAGTCATTCATTGTATGTCAGAGTAAGTGAATATTTAGAGTTTTATAAATATAATTGGATGTTTGCCTACATTTTTCATCTCTTCTTTTTGGTCAAAGATAGAGTTGAACCCAGATGGGATATCACATAATCATAAACCTATAAATTTTTATGTTTCTTTTAGATTTGTACCTAATTTGGGATTATGTGGGTAGAAGAAAACAAAAAATATTCCTTGGAGTAATACCTGAAAACAGGAGTTACAGATGAAGGGTTTCAGAACAAACAACAAAACAAAAGCCCTGCCTATATATACCAAAACAGTGTTAAGGCTTGAGATGATTTTTTTTTTGAGCTTTGCTTTATGAAACATGGACAGTCTTAGATTTGATTGGAGAATTTTCTCCGAGTTTTTTTTTTTTAAACCATGTTCCTTGCCTGAAAGCTAAACCTATTTATGGTGAGCACTGTTTTTTCAATTAAGTTTATTTTCATTTTCCCATAGGCCATGTTAGCTGAGAACGTCCAAAAGTTTATTTTTCTTTCCTTTCCTTTTTATAAAGATTTTAAAATAAATTATACAGCACTTACAGCTATTGGTTTCTTTTGAAATACCGTGAATTTTGCTTTTCTCACACATTTAACGCCAGGTAATAAGAGCTATTCTAAAATGCTTTTCAGAGTAATAGTGATCCATTTTTTTGTGGTAAACTCTTGGAGAGCAAGGATCACAGCCATTTCGTCAACTTTGTGAGATGTTTCGTGCAAGCTGCGTGTTTGTTGACTTGGCTTTTCCCAAAAATTTTCAGTTGGGTATCAGAAAATACGATTCCAGTTCCCGAGCTCAATATTAGTAATAAGTTCCCTCCACGAGGTCCCTCCTGGTCGGGGGGAGCTGTGGAAGGGGGTGGACTCGAAACAAAACCTCCTATCACCTTTCTAGCAGTTTTGTAACAGAAAATATTCTCTGCTGGAAACCCCTGCAGAGGGCGAGTCTCAGCTAAGAACTCTCGGCGGCCGGAGCGCGTCCTCCCGGGAGCCTAGCTCGCAACCCCGGGGGAGGTGCGCACGTCCCGGGAGGACTGCGCGCTGCTCGGGGGCGGGGAGGGTCGGCGCAGCTGGAGCCAGGTCCTCCCGTCGAGGGGGAGGGGGAGGGAGGCTACGGCCGGCCCCCGGGGCGCCCCACCCGGGCCCGGGGGCGGGGAGCAGAGCGGCGCCCGGCCCGCCGGCTCCCCGCCGCCCCGCGCTCCCGCGGCTCCGCCCCGAGCGCGGTCTCCCACCCGCCAGCGCCGTCCCCGCCCGCGCTCGGCCGCCCTCCCCACCCCCCCCCCCCCCCCCCCCGAGCCGGGGCCGGAATTCGGCCGGAGAACCCCGGCCAAGGCACAGCGCCCGGGAGGGCTGGGCGGGGCGGCGGGGGGCCGCGCCCTCCTCCCCGGCTGCCGCCCTGCTCCCCTGCTCCCTCCCTTCCCCTCCCGGCCTCCCGAGCTGCCCGCCGCTCCTCGGGTTCTCCGCCTCCTGCACTCCTCCCTGCCCCCCGCCCCACTCCTGCTCGTTCCTCCGTTCCTCCGGGGCTCCACCCCTGCGCCCCTCCCTGCTCCCCGCTGCTCCGCTCTCCTGCACCCCTCATCCTCACCCCCGGTGCCCCTTCTCCTTGCTCTCCCTTGTCCCTACGCCCCCTTCCTCCCCCCCCCGACCTCCCCCCCGGCCCGCCCTTCCTCCTCTGCACCTCCTTTGCGCCCGTGCTCCCGGCTCCCACCACCTCTTTGGCTTTCCTCGCTCCTGCCGCCTCCGTTCCACCCCCGGACCCCTCCTCCTTCCTCTCCCCAGCCCCTCTCCGGCTCCCCTCCTGCCTTCCTCCCCTGCTCCTCTCCCGGGTCTGCGGAGCTCCCACGCGGTTGCTATGGAGGCGCCGGCGGCGGCTCGCGGCCGGGCGGGAGCTGCCCTGGGGCCCCGGGGACGGAGCGGTGACTCTGCCCGGGGCTCTGGCGCCTCGCCCCCGCCCGGGGCCCGGGAACAAAGAGCGCCCTCCCCCACCTCGGGAGTGCTCCGAGACCTCCAGGCGCCCCAGGCCCGGAGGCTTAAGACCACCGCGAGTCTGCTCTCCTCCAACCTCTGTAGGCCAGACCCCTGGGGTCGGAGTGACAGCTGTGCGCTACCGAGCTACCTTCCTGGTCCCCTGAAGATCCCGCCAGCTCTCCCCATCCCCACCCCCATGCTGGAGGTGTCAGTGGGGCTGGGGGACGGCCAGATGGCCCCATTTAACAGGACCGTCCCCTTTTGTTGGGGGCCGAAGCAGCGTCCAGGCCAATTTACATAGGAAAATGGGGTTTGTGTCCCCAATTCAGCGCAGTGCCCCGACAGCTGGTGGCTCTGTCATCATGTCAGGACCCCACAGCTTGATGTTTAAAGTGGCTTTATGTGTGCAGATGTGTGAGTGTGAATAGCGATTGATTGGGAACCGGTAGCTATTAGGTCTGGCTTGGAGAAACAGCGTTCACAGAAAAAATTTACCAGCCTGGTCGCTGCCTAAGATCATGGAACGGAAAAGTCTTGCGAAGACTTCTGATACTCTCTTATAGAGCGATGGCTTTTTTTTTTTTAATCTAGAAATCTAAAGAGCCAAATGGTTGGGATCCGGAGGGGCTTTTGAAATGGTTGTCATTTTTGCTGTCGTGCTTGTAAAAGTTTTAAGACTGAAAAGGCATACGAACAGCTAGGACTTCAAAAAAATTGATAAAAGATCTAATTCGTTTTATTAAACTACTTTAACTCTGTTAGCTTGTGTCCAGGGCTGTAACCTGTAGCAGGCTGAAAATTATCATTAAGTTGTAGTCAGTAGCTTAACCAGGTGTACTTTAGTGATAGAATGTTAGGGCAAGGAGGAACTTCAATTTTTATTTTACTAGTGAGGAATTAGAATCTACAGAGGTGTAGTGATTTTCCCAAGGTCATACAACTCTGGAATATGATGTCAATTGTTAGAACCCATAAAAGATGAAGGAAAGGGAAGATTTAAAACAGATTAGGGGCCCCTGAAAATACCTTAATCAAGAAGCTCTCAAACCGTTCCACCAGTCCGCTGGAGCCACCAACAGGTAACTCCCTAGAAGACAAGGGATTGAGAGGATTTTTTCCCCTAAGCCTTTATACATTCAGCTTGAGCTTCTCTTGGTACTAGAGCCAATTCTAGCCACTAGAATCTTCCAGAACTCTGAATTGGAACTCGTGACTTCATTTCCGTCAGTGCAACCATTTTATGACAAGATGAGAATTGCACGGTTAGCACTGGGATGAAGTAGGAAATCAAAGCTGGGCTGGAACCCTCTGGTCTTGGTCTCTTTTTCAAGTGGGTGGACAAAATGAATGCAATGGAACCTGCATTTACCTTGCTAAAAGGTAGGGTGGCTCCTTTGGAAAGGCTTTCATCCATACCAGCACTAGCTACTTTTATAACAATTGAAAAGAATCAAGAAAGAAAGAACCCCGAACCCTCTCCTTACTTCAGGACAGTGTTGGAAGAATTCTATTGGCAAAACTTAAACCAATAGCTTTCTATTCCCTACTTCTGCCTTTAACCCTAAGTGAATTTGGGATAAATGAGGAGAGTGCTTCTGGGCAAGATTTTAGTAGAGCCATAGTGAACCACAGGATGCCACGTTCAAAGACAATATGAAAACTGGAGTTCTTCCTAATACTATCTTCACCTCTAGAGGTTTCTGATCACCTGGAAGACAGACATCTGGACAGAGGAGCCATATTTCTGAACATTGTTGAAATTGGTGGCTCTGGATCTGAGTTTTAATCCCAGATCTGCCAGCTGATTCTTAGTTTGAGCTTTAGTTTCCTCCTCTGGGGACATGACAGTTCTGGCTATTTTTGTGAGGATTAGATGAGCCATTGCTTGTGAATGCTCAGAACAGCCCCTGGCACATAGTGAATGGGAGATAATGGTAGCTTCATGATATTTATTTATTTATTTATTTATTTATTTATTTATTTATTTATTTATTATAGTCACACAGAGAGAGAGAGGCAGAGACACAGGCAGAGGGAGAAACAGGCTCCATGCACCGGGAGCCCGATGTGGGATTCAATTCTGGGTCTCCAGGATTGCG
The DNA here is from genome assembly GCF_905146905.1 of Nyctereutes procyonoides. NCBI lineage: Eukaryota > Metazoa > Chordata > Mammalia > Carnivora > Canidae > Nyctereutes > Nyctereutes procyonoides. The sequence continues at coordinate 1,508,810 of NW_026575035.1, read as the reverse complement.
CCCTGGGCCAAAGGCAGGCGTTAAACCGCTGCGCCACCCAGGGATCCCCATGATTATTATTTTTAATAACGATTTACTCTTAGTACCAATTCTAAGCATATTTTAAATATATTTTAAAGCATTTGTAGCTTGGGTTATCCAGGTCCCAGTGCCAAAAAAACAAAAACAAAACAAGAACTGAGTTTACACACTCCATTTGAAACTTGAGAAAGAGCAAGAATATATAGCTGGATTGGACCTGGAAATGGGGGTTAATTTCTGCTCTGGTTCTTATACCAGAGCAAGTTAGCACGTTTTTTTCTGTCTCCCATTTGCTTGGGCTCATGTAGTACTAGGATGAGAGTGCCAAATATATGATGAGGACGTTAGGTAATGAACAGAAGAACCTCTCAATTCTTGAAAAGACAATGTTTTTAGAATCACTAATAATGTGTTATATTAGAAAAATGACTGTATACAAGGAAATTATTTAAAATTGCCTCCCCCACCACTACCACACACATAATTCTTCTTTAATGCTTTATTTTGACTACTTTTTAGCACTTGCATTGATTAGCTATTGAGATATAACAAACAACCTCAAAACTCAAAACCAAAATAACAGTCATTTATTATTCTAGCTTATGCATCTCTGTGTCAGCAGGAGGTCACCTACTGGTCACAATAAGTAGCACTGCTGATGTTAGCTCAGTTTATACATATATCCAAGGGGCTCGAGGGGGCTCTACTTTAGACTGAATTTGGCTGGAGAAGCTTAGCTGGAACAGCTCTGCTTCACATCCTTTACCTTACCTTTTTCTGGTGACCAGCAGACTGGTTTGGGCATATTCTCATGGCAATGGCAGAGGAGCAAAATGAGCATTGGAATCATGAAGGCCTCTCCAGGTCTACGTTTTTCTGGATTCAGGAGCTGGCATGTTGTTGCTTCTACCTTATTATATTGGCCAAAGCAGGTCACAAGTTCAGGCTCAAAGTCAAGGAGAAGGGAAGAAGCCCAGCTCATCACAGAGCATATGACCAAAAATGGTCAATGTCCCCCCAAAATTGGGAATATTAATGCAATCAAATACAACATCTGTCAACCTGGCATATTTTACATTTTACTCCTATAGAATTTTGTTGCTCTTCCCACTAGAATGTATGGGCAGAGATTTTCGTCTGCCTTGTTTATTGCTACATTTTCAAGATCCAAAACAGTGGCACGTTATAGATGTTGATATATATGGGATGAATCAGTTAGGAGCATTGCATTAATTACTTTGGCTTTTGTATAAAACCCAAATTCCCTGAGATTGAATGTAATTTTGTTACTTTATTATTTGATTTAAAGATCATTGTTTATGTTTGCTGGCTATAGAAACTGCTTGCTGTTTAGAATAAACATTATTTCCTAAACTTAAAAAAACTTCTAAATTTCAAAATAGTAGAGCATTTCACTAGGACATGGAAACAGGTACTATGTGAAAGTAGATTATTGGGCAGAAAATTAGCAGTAGAGAGTGGGGGAATTTTATGTATATTTTGGCAGGGATTGTGTTGCTTCTTCCTGTATGGGAATCATGTAATGTAAATCTCCCACTTCCACAATTTGAATCTGAAAAATTCTCAATTCTCTTTGGATTTGCACTGTTGCCAAGAGGTGTGGGATACAGAATAGTACCCATGCTAATTACCTTTGTTGGGCTTTTAGGTTCACAGAAATTCAATCATTTCTCTCACCACCCTACTTTACCTAATCCAGAAGACATAGAGCAAAGGATTTTTTTTAAGGTTATGCTTTAAAGGGGAATTCCTGCGCAATATATTTTTTTTATTTCCCTGAAATTTGAATTTGTGCTGCCAGTTTTTGACTGTGACAGATGATGAGGTAGGAGATAAAGTAGGCGTTAATGCTTAGTTACATAAAAGGGAGCTTTGCATATGTCCATACTTAGCAGCAGGCTAATTTGGGACTCCCACAACAAACCCAGGTCTTGAACACTGGAGTGAGCATCTGAAGTTTCATAATACCGAGTGACTAGTTTCTCAAATGAGTGGCTTGTAGACCTGAAAACTTGATTCTAGGTGGATCTATCATTTGGGATAAGAGACGAACCTGCAAAGTTAGGAGCCTGGAAGCATCCTGAATTATAGTCATTTCTTTCTCTTTTCCTCTCTCTCTCCGCATGTCACTCTGTAGGGTTGCCGCACAATGACCATTACAAGTTACATATTTAAAATGTAGTAAACCTTTCTCAGAAAGGTTTCATTTATAAATTTATATGAATACGTTTGCTTTATCATTAGTGAGACCCTACAAGTGTTCAGCTGGTTTAGGTTAGGTCTTTTGGTTTGTGAGCTTTGAGGTTTAGAGGTTCATTCATTCAGCAAATGTTCATCTAGGGACAAAGCCCTTGGCCCCAGGGTGCTCACAGTCTTGGGGGAAGATCGAAGTGTCCATAGGCAATGTCAACACAGTGGGATGAAGGTTTTGACTGGGAAAGGGGTATGGTGGGATCTCTGAGGAGAGGTGCCCAGGGACTCAAGGGAAGACAAAGAAAGCAAACTAACATTGGTAATTGTGTAATGCTTCTGATTTGCGGTTCTTTTGCCTTCATTGTCTCTTCTCATTCTGGCAGTTTCCCTACCTGCAGGCTAGGGTAGGGTGTTATTCCAGTGATCTCCAGGGGAGCTGTTGGCTGAAGGGTGTGCAACCAATGGGTTATACACTTTGTAAGTGGTGGATCCTACATTCATACTTGGGTCTCCTAATGCTCTCTAGCAGGGCTGTTTCCTTGGTTCTACTACCACTCCCTCTCTTGGTTAGGCTAGGGTAATCCTGGTTTTCCTAGGCCACCCCTCACGTGTAAAATGACCACATTGTCCAGGATTATTTTAAGACCTTGTGCCTCTAAAAGGTCTATGATTCCAAGAACCCTTGCTTTCCTAGTCAATCTGAGAAACTCTGATGTGAAAGTAGTGTTAGTTTTTTATTTATGTTTTAAAGAACCGTTTGTGATTGGTTGATCTTAATTTAAAAAAAAAAAGTTTCAAGATGAAGACATTGAGGAACTAGGATCCTGCCACTTCTCCACGGTGCCAGAGGGTCCTGGCACGTTTAGCATTCATGCTTCTGGCTCCTGAGTTTCTGATCTCTTATTCCTCTGTGTGAAATGGCTTTCCTAGTACCCCTTAATTTTTATTTGACTTCCATTTCTAGTGGGTGATGCTCGAAACTGTGTTCTGTAATTAAATACCCCCTAAGCTATTTCTTGCTCTAGATGTTTTAAAGTATGTGTGTGCGCATGTGTGCATGCATGTGTTCCCTCATTCACTCATTGGAAGGAAGTTGCAGACTGAAAGGTGGAGGGCCAGATGTTTGTGAGCAGACATATTTTAAAACATTTAAAATTTATTTGGAACAGATAACACTTGAAAATGTGTGGCTGCTTCACTTCATGCTCTGTAAAGTAAAAAAACAAAAAAAAAAAAACAAAACAGAGTTTTTTTTTTTTTTTTTTTTTTTCTGGATAACATTCTACTTTTTGACAAGACATCTGTGGTCTTTGGGCATTGAAAATGAGTTTTTGAATATGACAGTGTTTTTCTTCCCAGTGACATGTGGGCCACCTGGTCCCAACAGTGGTTATGTAAGGCCTGCTAAAAGGATGCACCTACACAGCTCGGGTGCCGGCTTGCACTTCCAAAGTGACTTTACCATTTTCATAATCATAGCCAGTGTTCCAGCTAAGCCTCAACAGGGTTCAGAGTTTGGGGGTATGTGCCCCTGGCAGGGAGGTCAACATTTATCTGAATGGGTTTGTCTGATGTCATCAGGCTGTTAACAACTATCTTACTTCTCTCCCTTCCAAGGACGTGATAAAGTTGTGCTTTTCTGTGGCCCTCAGTTCAGGCATGCCCATGGGACTTTCTTTAGTTGAAGAAATGCATTGAGAGGCGATTTGTGTCACATTAAACAGCTGCCTGACCACAGGAGCCATAGGATCCTGTCAGGATACTCCATCAGCTTGGTTTCCTAGGTGACTCAGATGAGCAAAGCCCCCTTAACAACCTACAAAGAATATGCAGGAGACACGAAGAACAAAGTCGCTATATGCTACAGCACTGTTAGTTTCGTTTGTCACTGTTGCGTAACTTGGCCTATCCTGACTGATAAATACGGTATTTTAGAGGTTTGTTTTTGTTTTTGTTTTTTTCTTAGATTGGTATTTATTTATTCATGAGAGACACAGAGAGAGGCAGAAACATAGGCAGAGGGAGAAGCAGGCTTCTTGTGGGAAGCATCAGGCCAGACTCGATCCCAGGACCTGGGGATTAGGACCTGAGCCAAAGGCAGATGCTTACCAACTGAGCCACCCAGATGCCCCAAGTTTTTGTTTTGTTTTGTAATTGAAGGGGAGAGTTTTTGTTTGCTTCTCTTGCTTATCTTGTAGAACAAAGATGGGGAGATAGAAGGGGCAGTGACATTGGAAGGAGATGGTATGTATCTGATTTCTAGCTAGGCCCTTTGTCTGGTTGGAGGCCCCAGCAGAGAAAGAAGTTGAGCTGGAAGCTAAACAAACTCTTTTAATGGGTGATTCTCAGAGAGTCTTGCCATAAGTTTTCAGACCTAAGTGACAAAGTGGTGCCCTCCCACTTCCCCGCAGGACCTAGCAGTGCCATGACATCTTGGGGACTGGTGATCTGGGGAGGATCTTGACACAGCCTCTCCTTTTCAGACACCGTATTTCTACACTGGGGATGGGTGGACAGCAAAGGCAGGTATGGTGTCCTGAAGTGACAGTAGGAGAAGGTAAACATGGATAGATTTAGGAGTGGATATACCTGAGATACCATCCTGGAGATACCCAGAAACAACTGAGGGAGGTTTGGGAGGAGTGGCTCAGGGCCCGCTGTTGCCCTGTTGATGCTAAGAGCTGCTGTCATTTGGAATTAATGTCAGTGGAACCTCCTGTGTATATCCAGGCTCGGGAGGTGTGGAGATAGTAAGGCAGAGCATTAGTCAGCTGCTTTGGTACAGCAGGGCCTAAGGCATGGCTGTAAACTGGTGACAGTATGAACCTATTGATCTTTTTGACTGACTGTCAATTTTCACTTGTCCACTATCTGGCGGTATGGATCCATGTGTATTTTGTCCAGCAGTCAAAGTGAATATATGACCTATTCATTTCAGGAAGAAGAAAGCCAAAATGTTTACTATTATTTTATAAACCACCATAATTTCTAGATTTCATTCTAGAACCAATTTTCCTCTTTCTTTTTTCTTTCAACATGGAAAACAGCATTTATTCTCTTTATAATCACTGGCAATTTTTTTTGGCGGGGAAGAGGGCTTGGGAGGTGGCTAACCACACTACATTGACCTTGTCTGTGAAATGACTTTACAAAGCCACCATATACTCCCATATAGACAAAGTGCTATGGGAGCACAGGTATCTTTGTGAGTCCACATGATGAAAAAAAACAAAACAGAACTATTTTGTTATAATTACACTTAAATTGGGCTGAGGGAGTTCTATGTTAACACCCTTCACAAACTCACAACACAAATTCAGTCTTATCATTGCAGGGATGTTATTAACAGCTTACATTCATCTTAGGTTATCTGACCCAGAAGGCGACCTGAGAGGGCTGACTCCTCATCTCTCTTCTCTATTATATTATCTTTGTTTCTGTCTCCAGGCAGCAGTGTGGAATTTCCTGGTGGCACCTGCAGTTATGACCCTGGCTTTGAGAATCCATTAATTCCTCTCTATCTGCTTGGATCGATAGCATAGGCAACTCTGGGCACCATGGTTTTGTGCACAGCAGAGCCATCTTCTTATTGAAATGTACTATAAAAATCTGGGACAATGTCAACAAGGAAAGTACCACTTAATCTCTTTATAGTCAATGGAAAATTGTTGTATTTGTTAATAATGTCACATCTCCTTCAGATATCATAACATTTATAAAGATCTTTCCAATGGATGAACACAGTTTCTCACCCTAAAATTGTGAAGCCCTGATTCTTGCTCAAGGTGACCAATTAGTAGCAGAGAGATAGAATTCAAACTCAGGACTTCATGCTCCTTTACTATCCCCACCCCCCTTCACTTAAGGAGCATTGTAAAGTAATTAAAGAGTGACATTTTTCTACAATACTTTTAAGCTTCCACACTGTTATTTTGCTTCTACAGAAAGTATTACAGAAAAAAATCTTCTGCTTTGATGTAAGGTACGATGGTATGCTACTAATGCGTGAATGTTACGTTTCTCTAAAGAATTGCTCTCTTTCTTACATTGGCAAAGCAAGCCTGCATCTCTGTGGTCCACCCTACAAATTTGCCTCCAAATCTCGTTTCTGCAAAGATTCCATATACAAGCAGATATCTGGGATCTTACAACAAAGGATAAAAAATATTTTAAAAAATGTAAATAATTGCCTGGATATCACTTTATCCAAACCCTTCCTTATTAGTTCTAATGAGAATTATAATAATAGACTATTAGTAAAAACCACTTACTGAGTGACTGTCCTGTGGCTAAGCATGGCACTTAGCCTGGTATCTGTCTGCTGACATTTAATGCTCGCAATGACATCAGTACTAAGTTAGCCCCATTTTACTGATGAAGAACTGAGGCTTACAGAGCTTAGGTAATATAAGTTGTACAGTAAGCAAGTGGCTGAGTGGTATTCACAACCACACCATTGATTTTACTCATGTGTCTGAGGAACTCTCATTTCTGGGAAAAAAAATGATTTCCACAAATTAAAAAAAAATGAACCAACCCAGAAATGAATTGAAGAAGCCAGGAGACCTATGTAACAGATTTAAGCTTTGCTTTTTGGAAGCTGGCTTCAATGGAGACCTGTTAATCTTGTCAGTTTCCCTAGAAAATTAATTTGCTTTGCAGCAAAGCCTTAGGACTGCGTGTATTAAACATTTCAAACAAGCTAGACCCAGTCTGCCTTTAGGCAGGCACAAATTGTACACTTTAGAAGGGGAAAAAAAACAGTAAATTAAGACAAAGCAATGTGAAACATTTTTCATTTAGAGAGAAGCTAGCCACTTAATATATTTTCTAGCTACAGGGTCTTGACCCTTTGAGGATGTTGAAAGGGAAGGAATAACAGGATTGATTGAGGAAAGGGAAAAACATCAACTTTAGAAAGGTTGTGGTAGATTAGATGGCATTATGATGCCTGTCAGGACTTCCTCCTGCCAAAATGAGATTCATTAAAGAAAACTCTTCACTAAATTAAAACTCTCCTCACCAATCTCCTCCCCTCCAGATGTTAACAACCCACTGTTGTTTGACAACATGGCTATGGATAATCAGTAGAAATACTTCATCACATTCTAATAGGAGGGATTACATGAAGCACTGGGAAATATTTTATTTACTTTTAAGCCAGAATGATGGAAAATAGCTGATGGACTGATGACTTCTTCTATCAGGAACCCACAAGAAGATGATGCGATGCTCTCATTATGAGGGGGGCAATTGCTCACAAGTTCAGATGTGGTTGCTCTTGCTCCAACAAGATGTTGTTATTATTCCTTCCCTAACCAATGACAAGACGCCTCAGAGAGTGGCAGTGAGAAGGAGCACTTGGCTCAGATAGTGAAGGCCCTTTGGGGAACTGTAATCTTTCCTAGGTTGACCACCAGGATGGCTTGTGCTTTGGGACACAGCAATGACTCCTCCTGCGGGCATTTCAGTTTATGGGAAATGGTAGAAAACAGAACTCTCCATGTCAAACAAAAATAAACTTACAGTTCTGCTGGGTTGAGTGCTCTCTCAAAGGGCACATCTGCCTAGTGAGGTTACAAAATGACACAGCCCCTTCCCAGTGTGGCAGGCGGGGGCCTGTGGCTGGAAAAAGACAGTGTAGGTCACCAATCTTCTGTTCCATCTAATTCTGAGGGGGGGGCGATTGGAGTGCCCCCCCGTCCCCTAAATCTCAGAGAATAAGAATGTTGATATGAGTCAAAGTAGCATTTATTTGCTTGAATCTTTTTTAAGATTTTTTTTTCATGAGAGGAACAGAGAAAGGCAGAGACATAGGCAGAGGGAGAGAAGCAGGCTCCCTCCAGGGAGTCTGATGCAAGACTCAATCCCAGGACCCCAGGATCATGACCTGAGCCAAAGGCAGACACTCAACCACTGAGCCACCCAGGCGCCCCTATTTGCTTGAATCTTTCACTACATCATAAGGTTCTTAAAAACAGGGGCACAACTTGTTATTGTCCCAAATTCTAGTTTAGTTCTTGGCTCACAAAAGAACATAGTAAATATTTTGAATGAGTGAATGAATGAATGAATGAATGAGTTTGGGCCTGAATGGAAAATTGAGGAGCTTGCTTGCTTGCTTGCTTTCTGTCTCTCTTTCTTTTCTTCTTCCTTTCCGTACTTCAACACTGAGTTCTTTAGTGGAGCACAGTACAAGTTGACCTAAAGGTAAGGTTACCAAATGTCCCTCTTTCTGGGGGACAGTCTAGATTGTGCCTATAGGCCTGATATAATTAATAGCAGCTCCTTTCAGAGGTATGTGGGTGGCTCAGTCAGTTGAGCAGCCAACTCTTGATCTTAGTTGGGGTCTTGATCTCAGTGTCCTGAGTTTGAGCCCTGCATTGGGCTCCATGCTGAGTGTGGCACTTAATTAATTAATTAATTAATTATAATTTTATTTAAAGTCAATTAACATATAATGTATTATTAGTATCAGACGTAGAGATCAGTGATTCATCAGTCGTATATAACACTCAGTGCTCATTACATCATGTGACCTCCTTAATGTCCATCACCGAGTTACCCCACCCACCACCCCCCTCCAAGGAGGCCACTTTCTTCATTCTGTCTCTCTCTTTTTTTTTCTTCACTCTCTTTGAGAATGCTTTGGTCAGACAGGGTACAGGGGTGCCTCTTGCTAAGGTTGAGTCCTTACCCTTAGGAGTAGGTGTGTCCCATGTACAAGCGGGAAGGAGATGTGGTGTGGGCTGCTCTGCTCACTGTGCCCCAGGGCTTAGGGGAAAAGTAGTTTCAAGTTCACCTTGAAGCCCATCTGGGGCTGAAACTCCAATAGAGTTCTCAACCTTCACAGAATTAAGCTACTGGGACTATTTAAAACACCAGGATCCCACCCCCGACTAACTAAATCGGAACCTCGGCTGATGATACTAATGTGACTTTATAAGAATCTCTAGTGTGCAGCCAGAGTTGGGGACCACGGCTCCAGTTCAGTGGTTCTCAGCTTTGTGATGTGTTATAATCACTTGTGAATGTTCCAAGTGTGTAAATACTTGGAAACCTGTTTCCAAAGGTGGGAGTCAGGGGGTTTAGGTTGGGTTCACACTTCTGTATTGACACAGGGTTTTGAAAAACATCAAGGGAACTCTTTGGCTGGGGGTCCGCCTTTCAAAGAACAATCTGGGATGCTTGTTAAGAGCTCAGATTCCTGGGTCCTCCCTGTATTTACTGAACTAGACTCTTAACACAGGGGCATGGGAATTTGTAGTTTTGGAGTAGTGCTGCAGGTGATTCTCATGACTAGGAAAACATTATTCTAGATTGGTGTTTCTCAGAGTGTGGCCCTCAGACCGGTGGCATCAGTACACCCTGGGAACTTGTTAGAAATACAAATTCTGGGGCCCCAGTTTAGACCTACTGAATCAGAAACTCTGGGGGTGGGGCCTAGTATTGATTTTTTAAAAAGATTTTATTTATTTGTTCATGAGAGAAACAGAGAGAGGCACAGACATAGACAGAGGGAGACGCAGGCTCCTCACAGGGAACCCGACGCAGGACTTGATCCCAGGATTCTGGGATCACGACCTGAGCCAAAGGCAGATGCTCAACCACTGAGCCACCCAGATCCCCTCTGCAGATGATTCTGATGCCTACTGGAGCGCGAGAACTACTGCTCTAGTTCCCTACTTCTCAAAATGTGGAACCTAAACCAATGGCATTGGTGCTGCCTGGGAGTTTGCTGAAAATGCAGAATCTTGGGCCCAGATCTAATGAGGCAGAATTTATACTTTAAAGATTCCCTGGGTGATTCATATTGCACATTAAAGTTTGAGAGAGCTCTGCTTACTAACATAATGTATATCACTTTGCTGTGGAAATAGAAAAATGCAAACTTGTTTAAGGCAAAGCAGAATCCATAATGAGTATTATGTCTCCACTTAATTAAAGAGAAACTGAAACAGATCACTTGGAACTATACTAATATAATAAATAAATCCCAGTATTGTGTTATTAATTAGGCTTAAGTAAAGGATTCAAGTAAGATTAAATATGATCTTCTAACTCCTGTCCTGTATTACTTTTTCTTCCCACACAGTGTTACCTAATTCAATAGGGAGTCTATCAAATTATTTTACTGTATTATCTCATACATGTAAAGGTATTAGCTGGAGAGGGAGAGGGAAAGAAGGGGGAGGAGAAGGGTGAGGAGTGGGGAGAGAGGGAGAGATTGGATTGAGAGAGGTACTTTAAGGAGTCAGCTCACACGATGATCATTAGACTGGTGAGTCCAAAATCTGTAGGGCAACCTGGCAGCCTAAAAATTCTGGCAAGAGCGAATGTTGTGGTCTTGACTCCAAAGGCTGTCTGGAGCCGCAATTCCTTCCTTCTTGGAGGAGGTCAGTCATTTTCCTCTTAAGGCCTAAAACTGGATGAGACCCACCCGTATTAGGAAGGGTAATCTATTCAACAGTGTACTGATTTAAATCTGCATTAAATAAAAAGTTTCTGACAGTTGCAACTAAAAATACTCTTCATTTATCTTCCATTTTGCCCCATGGGGTTTCAGTAAACTCACCCTGAACCCCTGTTTCAAGGCCTGAGTGAGTCAGAAGTCCTTTTCATTCTCTTTTCAATTTGCCAGCCCTCCTTCATCATGGCTTCATCTGCCCCACTTCTGTCTCAGAGAGCCATTGAGTCGTGGCTCCTGTGATAGGGAAAGACAAAGTCAGATCAAGCAGAAGCAATGGAACAAGTGTCTTGAGGATTGATCCCTTTTAATTTTGAGGCGTTTCCCCTCAGGGCATTATTTTTAAAACAAGGTAAATAACCTCTGATGATAGTAGGGAGATAATTTTGCACAGACCAGATTCTGAAGATACAGTTTTGCATGGCTTAGAGAAGAGAGGGTTAATTTACGAGAGGATGTGTAAGTGTGGTCTTTGATGGCTCCCCAGATCTTGGCTTTGGCCTGTCTTAGTTGCTATACTTGTGTGTCACCTTCTACTACTGCCACTGGGGAGGAATGCAGAAAGTCATGCAAAAACACCTGTGGAAATGATAGTGATGCAGTTGGACCACCGATTGTTTGGGTGGGTGACACTTTTGGGTGGGCCTCTGTGCCAGAATCTTGAATACTACCATTAGGTTGACCCCCAATTGTTCCAGAATTGACTCCTTCAAGGGACTCTTGTGTCCTTTTGACATGGCTATGTCATTCATTCTTCAAGCATTTCCATGATTTCTGATCCAACAAGATGTTCTGGGTTCATCCTGTACTTTATCTGCTGCATTAGCCTTGCTATCAGCCATTTTTGCAAGGAATCCTAGGTTATTTCGAAGGAGAATGGTATTTAAAACAGGGTCTAGGTGCCAATATGCTCATCACTATTGGGCTGTGCTTATTGGGATATGCTTATTGCTCCCTGACCCTTTCAGCAGACAGAGCTAGGAAACGCGTATGAGCATACATACCATATATGTTTCTGTATCAAAGCATATCTATCTAACAGTCTATCAAAAACCACTGATATTCACAACATTTCAGAATTTGAGCTGGCTCCCATCATCCTTAATATAGTTATTTGTTTTTTTTTAAGTTCTATTTATTTATTTGAGAGAGAGCGAGCATAAGTGGGGGAGGGGCAGAGGGAGAAGCCGACTCCCCATTGAGCAGGGAGCCAGACGTGGGATTCAATTCCAAGACTCTGGGATCAGGACCTAAGCCGAAGGCAGATGCTTAACTGACTGAGCCACCCAGGTGCCCAGTACAGTAATATAAATAGTCACTTATTTGATCAATCCCCTCATGTATAACCCATCCCCCATCCCTTCTGCTGCCTCCTTCTCAGCATGAATACCTCCAGATCCATCCCATCATCCAACCCTCCGTGTCCCTGGTGGATACCTTCTTTACCTGCCTGAGCTCCAAAACCTCTTTGAAAGCTGCCCTTACCACCCTCATGCATGGGTGCCCTTTTCACCCTTTTCTTAGACCGTGACACTACTTGCCAAGAAATCCCTCTGCACGGATGGAAGGTTTCTTTTAAGGGAGACAATATCAGAAGTGGTTTTAGAAAGAATTGCTTCTTAGGCCTTTGTCTTAAGCAAAAATCATCATAAAGCACGGGCAATGCATAGCGGTCATTTGAAACTGTTGAAGTGGCATGCAGACGACTCTGCAGCTAGATTACTGTGCAACCACGAAAGGGCTAGAACTCCTCAGCGTTACATAATTTTCGATGTAAATGGGATTCTAGTGGGACAAAACAAGTGCCGAGCAGGCTGCTTATGCGTCATTTTTCCTTTGATCTTGTCCATAAAAGCCCAGACCTCTCTTCTGGAAAAGCGTTATTACTTCCTGCTGTGCCTGTCTTCTATTCCTAAAATTGTTTATATTGGTAAGTTGAGCCTTTCTCACCCTGGAATCCTAATGGAAACTGCTGATGAGAACCCCCTCTATCAATGCCTAGGTGCCTTGAGTAAACATAATCAGAGATGGCTGTTTGGCTGAGCATAGAAAGGCATCAAGAGGAAGCCCTGGACACACCTCCCCCCAGCAGATCCCAGGTAGCTTCTCTGACATTGCCAAGCTCACCCAAGTGTTGGAGGCATAGATAGAGCTAGCATTCTGGCTTCTGACCTCCAAGGCTGATATTCTTACATCAACATATCTGGTTGTGATGGTTAATTTTATGTGTCAGTCTAACTGGGTCATGCGGTGCCCAGATGACTCATTGACTATTATTCTGAGAGTATCTATCAGAGTGTGTCTAGAAGAAATCTTTGAATTGGTGGACTGGATAAAGCAGATGGCCTTCCCCAATGTGGGTAGGCATCCCCCAATCTGTTGAGAGCCTGAATAGGATGAAGAGGCAGAGGAAGGTTTAAGTCTCTCTGTCTGATTGCTTGTGCTGGGACACTGATATTCTCCTGCCTTCTGTGATCCTGGTTCTCAGGCCTTCAGACTCGGACAGGGGTCTACACCATTGGCTCCCAGGCTCCCAGACCTTCACACTACACCTTCAGCTTTCCAGGGTCTCTAGATGGCAGACAGTAGATTGTGGGACTCCTTAGCCTTCATAGTCACATGAGCCAGTATATTTTTTCCCCTAAAGATTTATTTATTTGAGAGAGAGAGAGAGAGAGAGAGAGAGAGAGAAAGAGAATGGGGGGAGGGGGCAGAGGGAGAGAGACAGAGTCCTAAGTAGGTTCCTCACTGAGTGCAGAGCCAGACATAGGGCTCGATCTCTTTACCCTGAGATTATGACCTGAACTGAAACCAAGAGTCAGATGCTCAGCTAACTGTGCCACCCAGGCACCCCCATGTGAACCAGTATCTTAGAGTAAATCTTAAAATAATAAAAAATATATGTGTATAATCTCATATTGGTTCTCTCTCTGGAAAACCCTAATACAACAGTCATTACAAGTTCAGGGTGAAGGTGGTATTCTATGAAGGAGTTTTTACTGAATTTGAGAATCCATGTGAGAAGTGAAAGAAAAATTAAATATTTTGAGGGAAAAAATCATACATGTCAAGAGAGCAAGAATGCAGCATAAATGTTTTAAGGGCTGTCTCTGAGGAGTATATGGCTGTGGGTGGAATTTATAGTCAAACAAGGATGGGGGCATCAGGTGAAATGTGGCAGGCCAAGAGATGAGGCTCTTTAGTCCTAAGGAAGATTTATGGTTCATAAGCCCAAGAGAGAATTCAGTGTCTAAAGAGAAAGCTCATTTTTTGGATATATAAAGTCAAAAAAAAAATCCATAAAACACTTTTTTTTTTTTTTTTTTTGCTGTTCAGAAACCAAAAGTAGTAAGTAAGTGCAGACCCTAATAGAAGTGAGGGCAGAGAATCAGGCAAAAGGGAGGCCTGGGGGCCTACACACTCTAGTAGCACTCAGTCATTTTGGAGGAGTCCAGAAGGAAACATAGCTGTGCTCTCTGCTGTGTAGAAAACAAACAGAACAAAGAAATTTAAATTAAATGATGGTAGCTTGTCAGTTTAAAGCCTACATAAAAGGCAATTAGAAGGAATGAGTATCAGGGGCCCCTGGCTGGCTCAGTTGATAGAACACCCAACTTTTAATCTCACGGTTGTGTGTTTGAGCCCCATGTTTTTAAGTAGAGATATCTTAAAAATCTTAAAAAGAAAAAAAAAAGGTATGACTATCAGACAGCCAGAAATTAGACTTTAACCTCTTCTTTAGTTTTACAATAGTTTTACTGCAAAAGCACATAGTAAACATTTTAATTACAGATCCCTATCACAATCCTTTAGTTGCAGTTCCCAAATCTTAAGTCTCTGAAAACTGAAAGAAGAAGAAATTTTTTTTTAAGCAAAACGGAAAATCTTCAAGCACATAGATTGTTTGGAATAGCTGACTAGCCTGCTAGGCTAATCGTGTGCTCAAAGACCACGAACTATGGAGACAGAGAATTTTAGATGTAGGTGGGTACTCTACATAGTACTTGGCAAACCTGGCCTGAACTAACATGAAGTTATTTTTGTTCTTGTTTTCCTATTTCATACAATTATTCTTTTCTGCTCTAGAAATAATGTGTTTGATGATGAGCTGCTTCTTGGCTCTCTTTTTCAGATATATTCTCTTGCCTATGAATGAAGAAACAGCCCTTTGAGATACTTCTTAACATTTTCTTTTCCTGAGCCTCAGTTTTGGCTTAAGCAGATATTTCCATTATCCCGGAACTGTGCCCCAGGATAGGATAGGAATGACCAAGTGCCTAGGTGGAAAGGAGCAAAGAAGCACAAGGAATAACTTGCCATTTTCTTGATCTTTTCCCACTTGCCTTCTTTTATGATTCTATTTCTTTAGTCTTCAGAGTTCACTTGAGAACTCCCAAGTGAGAAAAAGAATTCTTTCCCATCCAGAACTTTTTCCTATCCAGAAATAGTAAATCATTTTATGTATCTATTATTAATATAACTTCTGTGTCTCTTGCCACATGGGCTCCCTGCCCATGCTTTCTAGGACTCTTCCTTTCTGTACCTGGGAATTGTTACCTGCCTGAGCCTTGAAGTGTTCTTTCTTACATGATCTTCCTTGTGAGTTTTCTAGCACTGAATATGTTATGATATTAAAGTAATAGAATATATTACATAACATGAATATGAATGGATTTGTACATGATATATTGAATAAGATCGTGCAAATAACACGTGTAACAAATTTCTTGTTGTTCTATTAAGACTCTGTAACTATGTGTCATTATCATTATGATAACAATGATGGTGGTAGTTATTATTGTTTTAATATCCAGAATCCCTAGGCAGCCTTTTCTTTATTCCACGTTCATTTCCCTGGGCTCCCCTCATGCTTTCTGATGCTTGTTGCTTGAGCCAAAGCAAAAGGGGCTCCCTCATTCTCTTGGAACCTCATGAAGCAGGGTGATTTCCAACATCTCTAAGTCTTACTATAGATTGCATCCTCATCCAGGTAAGTGACACACCATCTCCCTAGAACTGACAGTTTTGTAGAGCACGCACTTAGAGGTAGAAAAGCCCCTCAGACTTATCCCAGAAAGAGGTCATGTTTCTTCTTCATAGATTAGCACTATTACTACCTCTTTTCCCTCTCTTCCAAGAAAACCCACATTTCCCATCCCACAAAAGAAAAATAAATCTTATCTCTGAGAACACCTCCACATGTTCCAAATTTGGCTGTCTTCTTGACTCTCCCAAAAGCAAATTTAAAAAATTATACCTTTATTCTCCCAGGAAAACTTATCTAACATGTATTATTTAGCCTTTAATCTCTATGAAGTCTTCATATATTTTATTTTATCATACTAATAACTAATGTTTATTGAAGGCAAATTAGAGAATATATGTGAATTAATGTAAATTAAAAAAGGAAGTAAAATTATGGATAGTTTTGACATCTAGGATTTGCTCTGTTAGCATATAAATGTGATTTCCATATTTTCTCATGTAATCCAGTTTTTGGAATGAGATTATTGTGCACATACCATTTTGAATCTGAATTTTATTTTATTTTATTTTTTGAAAAGAGTTTATGTATTTACTGGACAGAGAGAGAGAGAGACAGAGAGCACAAGCAGGGGGAGTGGCAGAGGGAGAGGGAGTAGCAGGCTCCATCCCAGGACCGGGAGATCATGACCTGAGCCGAAGGCAGACGCTTAACTGACTGAGCCATCCATGTGCCCCTGAATCTGAATTTTAAAATTATAATTTAACATGTTTTGGAAATCTTCGCTTGCTGATAATTAAAATCTGATGTAATCCCACATTGAGGTTCAGTCTGGAAGGGAGGGGAGATACCCTACTCTTGGATTTAGTAGCATCCATGTGGAATTCAGAAATAAACGTCACTATAGCAGAGAGGACATTACATCTCTTTTAGCTCCTTGGCCTTGTTGTTGTTGTTTTCAGAGATTTTGTTTATTTGAGAGAGAGAGAGAGAGAGAGAGAGAGAGAGAGAGAGAGAGAGAGAGAGAGAATACAAACAGGAGAGGAGGAAGCAGACTCCCTGCTGAGCAGGGTGCTCAATGCGGGACTCCATCCCGGGATCCAAGATCATGACCCTAGGCAAAGGCAGGCACTCAACTGATTGAGCCATCCAGGAACCCCCTGCCTTGTTTTTCTTCGTCATTCTTATCTCCACTTGACCATTTTTGTGTGTTGTCACTGGGTTGTCCATCCTTCCCACCAGAAAATAAGTTTTGTGAGAGCTGAGATTTTGTTTCATTATTGTTATAGCCCTGGCAGTAGAACTATATCTGGTACAAAACCAGCACTCAACCTAAATTTATTGAATTAATTAATGAAAAATTCACACTGCAATTTGAGATCGTCTACTTTATTCGTTTATTTGGTGTCTTATTCATTGTATAACATTCTCCACTAGGATGTAAGCACAACACCTGACATGTGGTAGGTCCTCAACAGATAGTTTTTGATGAATGAATGAGTGAATAAGTAAACTTGTATCTTCACTTGATGTGACAATAACCAAGTCAATTGTGTCAGAAATAGTGTTACAAAATGTCCATATTCTCTCCTACATTTCCCAGCATCCCTTGCAGAGAGGTTGTAGCCACATGACAAGTTCTGGCCAGTGGATTATGTGTAGAAATAACCCGTGTTATACTCTGGAGATGAGGCAATTAATGATCTAAGGTGCTTCTTACATCTCTTTCTTTCCCAAGCTCAGGATCTTAGAGGCCGGATGTTTTAACTGACATAGCTTAGGGTGGAAGAAAGACATCCAGGCCACATTAGATTTTAGGTAAGTGAGGAAAAACAAAGCTTTTCTTTTGGGTTTAGTCAAATATTTTGGAGTTTGCCTTTTTAGGGCTTACTGCAACATAGCCAAGACTGTCCTGACCAGTATGCATATAAAACCAGATATAATACAGATACAATGTAAAGTTAGAAATGTGCTTTTGGCCATGGAATTGAACAATTTTAATTGACATAAACTAGGATGTAGCCTATAATTTTGAACTCATGGTTTTATTTGCTTGCTTGTTTTTATGATGCCCATCCTAAGTGCTTGGCTGAAAGCAAAGGATAGGAAGCCGGAAAATGTTCTGAATATAAATTAGATTTCTTTAGATGTGTCAGGGGTTTGAAATAAAATATTTTAGTTTAGTATACTATCTAGATTGTTTCCATTGTAAATTCTAATTTCACCTAACCCATAGGTGATTTATAATTTCTGAATAGGAACAGTTCCCTTAGAGCTGTAGTAAGAAACAAATTCCTGTACTCCTGGGATATCATATTTTCAGGCTGACAGCTGCAAAGGTGGCAAATATGAGTTAGAGAGTGCTATTGGCTTGCAGGAGTCAGTCATTTACCTACTGCAGAGAGGTTCTCAAACTTTCTCAGCTCCTGGTTAGAGTCAACTCAGTAATTTATTCATGGGCCCTAGGCCAAAAAATATATAATAACATCTCAGCTTATTAAGTACTCAGGCCCAGATAAATGACTGGTAATAAAATTTGTGCCTGAGCGCATGTTGTCACGTTTCCCTCAAAAATTTAAAGCCTCCTGCAGGGCCCATCTGATTCACTGCAGTGACTTAGGGCAACTCAGCCCACATAGTTTGGGACTCTATTTCTTTGATTTAATATTTGTGAGGATTTGAGGAACCCTATCTTTTGATGAACTCATAGCTTTTTTTGAGCTTCTGTTTTTTGTTGGGAAATCTGAATATCTACTAACAACATATCAAAATGTAGTAACTTGAGCTTCAAGTGAAATTGGAGCATTTGTTGAATTTGTTGAAATTGTGGCATTGTTCTGTATATTTCACCTTTCACCGAAGGAAGTCACCAGAGTAGATGACAATAGGCCAGGTCGCTAGACAAGAGAATGAAGTGGGTGAGCTAGGCCTGGTGCTTCCAACCTCTGTTCTGTTGGCATCCAGGAGTCCATATTCTTGTGCATTTCCTGTGACGTCTCTGGATTAACCTTCACAGCTTCTTTGATCAGCTGATCCTTGCGTTGGAGCTTTTAATTGTTGACATTCTTCAAGTCCTGGTCTTAGATTTCAATGATAGTTTATGAGCAGATGGCTTGCCAAGCTTTTAATTTATTCCTTCATACTGTGTTTCCCTTTTAAAATCACTCTTTCAGGATCCCTGGATGGCTCAGCAGTTTAGCACCTGCCTTTGGCCCAGGGCGCTATCCTGGAGTCCCGGGATCGAGTCCTGTGTCTGGCTCCTGGCATAGAGCCTGCTTCTCCCTCTGCCTGTGTCTCTGCCTCTTTCTCTCTCTCTGTGTCTATCATGAACTTATAAATATATAATAAAATATAAATATAAATAAATAAACCTTTAAAAAAATAAAAAATAAAATCACTCTTTACTCTTTAGTAAAAGAAAGTCAACCTTGACAGCCATGTGTAGAGATCTTGGGGCGACAGAAAGGGAGGGTAGTCAAGGGGTGCCTTCTCAACCTTCCCTCCCTCAGGTTCTGTAGAGGGAAGCTAGATCCTGTGAAGGGAATGCCGGTGTTGTAGGTCCAGGTGGTGAGGAGCAGTGTCTCTGGGGAGACAACTCCAGAGGAACTCGAGAGGCAAAAGAAAGCTTCCACTTTTCACAGTATGCTAGATCAGGGGTTCTTCACTCTGGATGCACTCTGGGGAGATTGTTTTTTAAAATGCCAAAGTCCCACCCTGACCAATAAAGTCAGATTTAGGAAGAGAGGTTTAGGTATAATTTTAAAAGGCTCCTGAGGGAATTCCAGTGATGAGTCAGGGTTGAGAACTACTTTGCTAGAGGAAGCTAACCTTGAGAAACAAGTGGAGATGAAGGTGGGGAAGATTGATTTTGAACCTCTTCTGGGCTACCAGCAGGTTCAAGGGAGAAGGTTCTAGATCTTCAGGCAGACATCTTGTCACATGAAGCTTAGGAATAAACCCAACATGGAAGACTGTGGAACCGAGATACGGAAAAGTGTCAAATCTTGATAATGTCATTTGAGATATTCCTGAAGCTAGCAACATGTCTAAGAATTTCAATTGTATCCGTTCCTTCTCTCTTACTTTTGCAAGTATAGCTTGGATTTACTGCCTTTGTAAATGGAGACAGGAGAGGGCTGCTTGCATGGCTTTGACTCCCTATTTCCCCCTTCATTAAAGCCTTCAACTGGAGACATTCCTATTTTATGCCTTATTTAAAGGACTTTGTTTTTGCTTTGGTTCGCAGAGTCTACTCACTGTGTCCCAATATTTGTTCTTCCTTTCTTCCATGTAATAGCATTTCTAGTTGATCTGCCTAGAAAAATAAAGACAATTCTTAGTCTCCATTGCAGCTATGGCCAGAAGACTAAGTTTTGGCCAACAGGATCTAAGTGGACAGATAATGTGATAGCATCCAGATTCCTTAAAGACAGCAAGACATCGTTCCCTCATTTTGCTACCTGAAACATGGAGGTCACCATCTTTAACTTGAGGATGACACCATTCCTTAAGGAATGAGACAAATGGAGAGCTCAAATCCTGGCCATTCTAGGAAGCAGAGCCACCACATTGACTCTGGCCTGACACTTCCAGAGTTCATTTATATGAAAGAGAAATACCTTTCTCTCTTGTTAAGCCGATACTATTTTGGATTTTCTGTCACTCAAAGCTGAATCTAATCCCAGCTAATATGCCCTCTTAAGTTTCATCTTGATAGACGTGGACCATCACTTTGTGTCTTTGGGTACTGATGTCATCATTCAACATCTCTGCCCCCTCCAGCTCTCTGTCATCTGTTAATGAGATCAGTGTGCCATCTGTGCCGCCATCTGAGTCATTAATAAAAATAGGATCAGGAGAGGGCTAAGGACAGCAATCTCTAGCCTTCTGCAGAGAGCTCTCATTGGATGATCTATGCATCTGCATGTGGACACAGGTGTAGAGTGGTGCAGAGGGAAGCCAAGGAGTGTTGACCATAGATCCATGGATCTCAAGCTTTAGTGAGTCTCAGAACCCCCTAGAGGGCTTGTTAAAGCCCAGACTTCTGGGCAGCCAGGGTGGCTCATCGGTTTAGCGCCGCATTCAGCTCAGGGCGTGGTCCCGGGGAACCTGGATCAAGTCCCACGTCGGGCTCCCTGCATGGAGCTAGCTTCTCCCTCTGCCTATGTCTCTACCCCACCCCCCATCTGTCTCTTGTGAATAAATAAAATCTTTAAAAAAAAAAACACAAAAACCCAGACTTCTAGACCTCAGCCCTGGAGTTTCTGATTCAGTATGTCTAGGGCGAGGCTCAAGTAATTGGATTTCTAGTAAATGCCAGGTAATGCTGATACTGGTGGTTCAGCGACCACACTTTGAGACCCATGACTCCAGGGCTATGATTTTTAGTTGGAACGTGAACTAAAAAAGAGCAAGAATATTTAGAAGTGGTTTGGCTATGGAAGGGAAGTCTTTTGAGGAGTTGCAGAGTATCAGGGAAGGTTGGATGCTGATAGGACCGGGACACTGCATTGTGGCTTATAGGAAAGAGGCCAGCAAGGTTGGGCACAGATGAAGGTAGACTTGTCCCTGTACTTTGAGGAGGCTGTGGGAGTGAGCTCTTGTCCAATGGCTTCTCTTTTTCTCAGGGAAGATCTGCAAGAGCATTAACTGATATGAGGGACAGTAGTAGCTATATGAGGAGAAATGATGAAATAGTTTTAGTCCACACAATGTTCCAGGGGAGTGTAATACCCACTAGATGTAATCAATAGGTGTGATACATGCTAGGGAAAGATAGGAAGACTCAAGCAGTCCTTGAGTAACTCTTTAAGGAGTTGACTAATGTTCATATTTGTACATTACTATGAACATCTAGATATTCATCTTTCAGTACTTCCAGGGAGGGTATGTCACGATATCCATCAAGATGTCTGCAGGCCCAGCAAAGTGCTTGGTGAATGTTCAGTTCACAGTAGACGGGCATGTGAAGTTCAGTTTGTAGTTTAGATTGTCCCCCTGGAATAAATGGCAGTTTGTTAGCTTGTCCATGGGTATATTTTTTGTTATTGCGTGATTATCTTAGGAGAAATAATGCTTGATACATTGTTGGAGTATCACACCTTAAAAAAAAAAAACACTACAAGTGTACAACCACAAGATCCTGAAACACAGTGTGGAAACTTCATTCTTTCCAAAGTAGTCACAAGAAATCCCAACAGGTGCTGCCACATATATGCACATTTCAGTACATAGGAATATCCGGAGTCCTAGTTCGGCAGCCTTCTCTTTGGGCATATGAAAAAGAGGGGAATAAATCTGGGGGCATTTACAATGGCTTCCTGCCCCACCACAGAGGTAGGGATTGGCCTACGATCACTATTGGTTCTGAGAGGAAGAAATTAAAAACCCAGTAGAAGAGCAGAGGACAACTCTGTCACTAGCAGAACGGGTCCCCAGAGAATGAGGGAGTGTCCAGCTGTCCCCATGCGCTTGGGACTAAGGAGGTACCAGGGGTGTGGGACTTGTGGTGCTAAGCCTCTGATAGTCTAGGGCAAAGCAAGACAAGTTGATCACCCAAGCAGGGGCTGATCCTTGTGGGGGCAAAGCCCAAATAACAGCACAGCCAGAGTGCCCTTTTGATTGATGGGAGGAGAGAAGGCTGGCTTCAGGGGTGTGTGGCCTTAGTGTGGTGAAGTCACAGGCAGCCCTGCACTCTACTCTGAAGAGCCCTGTGCCGGGGCTAATGCTCTGCCCTCCTCACTTGAAATTCTTTTTTTTTTTTTTTTTTTTAGATTGTATTTATTCATGAGAGACACATAAAGAGAGAGAGACAGAGACATAGACTGAGGGAGAAGCAGGATCTCTGCAGGAAACCCAATCTCGTACTCAATCCCAGGACCCTAGGGTCATGACCTGAGCTGAAGGCAGAGGCTCAACCACTGAGCCACCCAGTTGCCCTCTCAGTTGGAAGTTTTAATCACTTTCACTTAAATCATTTTGAAGAAAGGGTCTTCATTTTCCTTTTGTACTAGGTCCCTCAAGATACATAGTCAGTCTGCAAGCTATGTAGGAAGGAAGCTGGGGTTTGCTTTTCTTTTATGTGGCCTGATGAAGAGATGAAGACAGATTCTCTCTCATCCTCTCCCTCTCTCCCCTCATCCCTCACCCCCTCTCTTCCTCTTCTTCTCTTCCTTTCCTCTCTCCCACTCCTTTCTCTCTCCCACTCTTTTCTGTCTCCTCTCTCTGGTTCAGTAAAACCTATGTGAGCTATTTCTTTATTTGTTAAGCTTTTAAAAGACCAACAGTGTCTTAGCACAAATGTTAGTGCCTAGAAAAATCGACTTAGCTCAAATGCAGCTTCCCTGCCCCCACCCGGATCCCTTTCTCCTGGCCAAGCAAAGAGAGCTGGAGAAGGAACAGATAAAGGATCTAGAAAAGTTGAAGAAAGTGTGGCAGAGGGGTGCTTGGGTGGCTCAGTGGTTGAGCGTCTGCCTTTGGCTCAGGTCCTGATCTCAGGACCCTGGGATCGAGTCCCATACAGGGATCCTCACAGGGAGCCTGCTTCTCCCTCTGCCTATGTCTCTGCTTCTTTCTCTGTGTGTGTCTTCCATGAATAGATAAATAAATAAACTCTTAAAAAAAAAAAAAGCTTTAAAGAAAGTGGCAGAAATGACAGCTCAGGGACCTCCAGAGGGGAAGCAGCCCCACGGAGCTCGCCGGGCATCAAATGGAAAACCCTCGGGCAGGACGCAAGGGGTGCTCGCTGTAAATTGAGTTTTATAACCGAGGTGATAAGAGCAGGCACTTAGCGGAAGGGAGGGAGAGTTACAGCTGCGGAGGGTGGGTGCGCGCGGCCGGAGGAGGGTCCCCCGAGGAATTTCTCCCATGCTAACTTCTATTCTTGCCCAGTTATTTCACTCCCCTTCTTGGATGTTCACATCCAGCGGTTCCAGCGACAGGGTGTTTTACTGTGGTGTTTCCGTGGGCTTTGGTCGTTTTTAGAGACGGGCCGCAGGGAGGGCAGGGAGGGCAGGGAGCGCTGGCTGGGCGGGCGGAGATCGGAGCGGAGATGGGAGTCTGAGCCTGTGCCGAGCTGCCTGGTGTTCGCGCCGCGGAGGTGACCTTCCAGAAGCGGCCGAGCTCCGCCGGGTTCTCCCCGGGCCGCGCCTCCCCGCGGGGCTGCGGGGCTGCGGGGACGCGGGGGTTGGGGATGCGGGGACGCGGCGTGGCAGGGATGCGGGGATGCGGGGTGGAGGGATGCGGGGTGGAGGGATGCGGGGACGCGGGGTGGCAGGGATGCGGGGATGCGGGGCGGCAGGGATGCGGGGTGGAGGGATGCGGGGACGCGGGGCTGCGGGGACGCGGGGGTTGGGGATGCGGGGTGGAGGGATG
The DNA here is from genome assembly GCF_905146905.1 of Nyctereutes procyonoides. Lineage (NCBI taxonomy): Eukaryota > Metazoa > Chordata > Mammalia > Carnivora > Canidae > Nyctereutes > Nyctereutes procyonoides. The sequence continues at coordinate 1,484,751 of NW_026575035.1, read as the reverse complement.
CGGGGTGGAGGGATGCGGGGGCGCGGGGCGGCGGAGATGCAGGGACGCGGGGCTACTCGCGGGGGTGGGGGCGCCTCCGGGTAGGTGCCGCCGGGCGGGCCGCGAACCACCGGGCTCTTTGAGGCTCTTTGAAATTTCCGCCGTCTCTGTCTTCCGGTCTTTTACCGAGAGCTGCCAAAGCCCTGAAGGACTAGGCCCCGGGACGGGAGTTGCTTGGGGGCCCCCCGCCCCCCCCCGCCAGGGCTGGGAGGATGCACAGGGCTCTGGCGCCTGCAGGTAATAGGGTTAAGAAAGGCCCGTGGAGGTCCAGGCTGAGCGCTCTGAACTTACTGGGGCTGCGGGGGGGGGGGGGGGGGGGGGCGGGGGCGGGGGGGGATACTGTAAATACAAAGCGTGATCTGGCTGGAAAAGAATAATTTTTAAAGCTTAGAGAATTTGGCAACCTGCGTGTGTTTGCGTCCCGAGTTATATTTAAGTGATGAATGACTTGCAGGCAATGAGGCAGAAAGGCAAGACAGGAGTTTCCCAGGGGCTGCCAATCCGTCCAAAGCAGGGACATCAAACTCAGGTGCCCTCCTGCTTTCTTGCTAAAACGTCCTCACATAGTAAAAGTTGCTCCCCCTTTGAGCTCTGCTTTAACAACACGAGCATTCAGAACAGGATCGCTGATACATGATTTTAAAATTATTGCGAATATCTAGACAGTTACAGAGGTCACTTTTATGAAGTACTAGGCATTTAAACATTTCGTTGGGGTGGTTGTGAAGTCAACTCAGGTCTGCTTTAGGAAACAGACCCTGTTTGTGTGGTAAGGCAAACGTTTCCCAAGCAAGGTAAATATTTAAAATAGTTAAGGAAACGATGACAATGTCAACATTTTATGAAGGGCAGAGTTAATTGAAATTATTGTTGGATGGTGAATATTTAATTTCGAAAGATGTGCATCTATCATTACTGTTCCCTTTTAGAACATCTTAAACCTTAATTAAAATCTATTTTTAGAAGGTTTTTACCGAATAGTCCACTAGAGGGCAGCATTTGATAAGGGTTTAATAGAAATATACATTGTAATTTACAGATATTGCAGAAGTTTAATTTGTTTTATTAACAATGATAACAGTAGAAAGTACCATCTTGCCTCCATCAGCACAAATGAAGTAAAGAAGCCACGCATGCTTGGTTAAATAGTTCTTAAAGCAGCAGATCCTAAGTTGGATAGGGTGTGTGTTTTACAGTTTTCAAGTTGAAAAAAGCAATCAAAGGAACTAAAAACAATTTAGGTAGTACTTTACAAGCCCTGGATTGATCCCATTGGCTTGCTAAAAAGGAGTTTGGTTGTTTTAACTCAATCTCCAACACACTATTTACCCTCCCTGGGAAACCATCCAAATTTGGCTGCATTCCATATGCTAGAAAAAGCTCAGAGTCAGAGCCAACTGTGGGTTTGACTGTGGTGGCGGAACAGCACCAGGAGAGGTTTCGGGCTGTTTTCCAGGGGCTAGAAACTTTGCAGCCACACCCGTTGGGCGGTAATGATTAGGAGGCGGCTGGGAGGTATGCCTGGCGCAGAGACGTTAGTCAATAAATGTTGGTTTTTCTTCTGCTCACTCCAATTGTTTCCTGACTTGTGATGTTGCTTAACTTCTGTTTGCTGTATTTATGATTTTTAAAAAATTAAACACATGCACATGGTAAACAAATAGTATAAGATGATACATGATTGAAAACATCTTCCTGACCCCACATGCCAGACCTCTCCAGAGGTAACCACCAGTCATGACTTTTTGTATATACCACTTAGAAAATTTCAATGCAAAAACTTGCCTATATAAGCATATGTATATACTGTACACATTTTTATACAAATAGGACCATATTCTATCAGTGTTAGTCTATATATCACTTTTTAAAATTCAGCAATGCATCTTAGAAGTCTCCTTATGCTATGGCTTAGCTTTTTCAATTTTATTTCTCAATGACTAGAATTCCCCCCTCCCCCCCGCCCTTTTGTCTCTCAGCATCAGAGAGCGTACTATCAACAGTTAAAGTGTTTACTAACCATTCTGGGATTGATTGGCTGAAATGTCAGTCTGCCCCTGATGAGGTAAGAAAGAAGAACTGTAGTCACATTGAGGAATTTGTTTTGTTCATTTCCAAAAATAAGTTAAAAAAAAAAAAAAACTCCTTCCCCCTAGAACTAGAAAAGGTACATTGGATAATCTTAGTATTTTTCTTAGCTTCTAACACTTGAAATTGACTGCAAAACCTTGCATTATTTTGGTCTGTGGGTTGTCCCAGCTCCTTTCTTTTCTTTTATTTGTCAGTTTGGCAGGTGTTCATAATCTCATTACTGTGACTGGGTGATGACAGGGTATGAAGGGGTCCTCAGGAGCCAAAGACAGCATTCATATGGGTTTAGTGGTTCCATGCAATGTTAACACTGATGATGGTCCTCCATTTTTTCCCCCCATGAGTCTCTATCATGCGCCTCTTGTCCCTCATTTTAAGGATCATGTATTGGGATAGATGAAATCACAAATAAAAATCTTAGTACTTTTTGGATGTATATCCTTTGTTTAGCTTTTAGCCTTGATTTGAGAACCCCCCCTTTTTTTTGTTTCTAAAAGATCTGTGTATTTTATCATTTAGAAATAATCATACCTAGAGACTTGATTGTGGCATAACCTCTTAATTTTTTAAAAATATTTTATTTATTTGACAGAGAGATAGAGAGAGCCAGAGAGCACAGTGGGGCAGGGATGGCAGAGGGAGAGGGAGAAGCAGACTCCCAGCTGACCGTGGAGCCTAATTAGGACTTGATCGCAGGATTCCAGGCACATGACCTGAGCTGAAGGCAGACACTTAACCAACTGAACCACCCAAGCGGCCCTTAATTTTTTTCAAGTCCTTGCATAGTTTTAACAGTGAGTCACAGCTATTTCCTACTGATTGTAGGCTAAGTCTCTAAGGCTGTAATAGGATCACAATGAATCTGAAATGTCCCTTTCCTTCCAAGGACCCATGTATCAGCAAAGTGGACTGTGTTTGCTCTCAACTCTTCTTGGTTCTGGTCCTTTTCTTCCTTGTTTGTTCTCAGAAGTTCTACTGGTTTCTTAAGGCACAGCTTCAATGTTACTGTTTGCATTCAAGCCAGTAGACTTTGAGGTACTCCATGTACAGAGATGTGTTCATGGCTCTGGAGAGACAACATGGATAAGGCTTGGTTTCTTCTTGCAGCAGCTCTGTAGGTGATGGAGACGACAGCCATGTGGGCAGTGCTGCAAGGGGGTCCTCCAGGGTGCTGCGGGAGAACACGGAGGGAATGGCAGGTTTGTACTGGGGATGCATTTGTGTCTTCTTAGGGGAGGGGGTTGGTTTTTCAAGAGTTAGAAGCTCTTGACTGACCAGTTGTTTGTCAGTAGAAGGCTAATCTAGGTTTGAACAAAGTCTATAGGTATTTTCTAATGATGGCAAATGGGAGAATGACAAATAGGCTTTGTCTACAGGGTGGGTGCTATGGAAGAGGTTGGACGCAGATGTATCTAGGTTCCAAAGAGCCCTAATTGTCATGCTCTAGACTTGGGAATGGAAAGCCAGGGAAGAATTCCATGCGGGGGGTGATTGGATGGTTGATGATTGTGTAAGTTAAACCAGGGAATGTGAAGTGTCCAGGCAAGGAGACAGGAGGAAATTGTGTGGGTTTTGTTCATACTGAGTTGAGGGTGCATCAGAGACCTCTCTCTCCCGGGTGATTTCTGATAAGATTTTGGGAGCTCAGAGGAGTCAAGAATAGAGATTTTGTGAGTGAAAGAGTAATAAAAATATTTTCCCCTTCTTTATAAAAAATAAAATAACCTTGGGTTAACTTTTTGGCTCTGTTTGCCTGGGAACCTGACAGAGGTGAATGCTGGCTACGTTATTTATTAGGCAACACTGCTTACGGTAAGAATGACCTTTGGTTGCCGAGCTGAGTATGGACCATAGAAGAATATCCGTGCCTGGTGAGAAGGCACAGCTTTGGGCTTCCTGAGCACGGTGGGTACTAGCTGGGCTCTCCCCTCACTGGGACCTGGAAGCTGTGGTTCTGGGACTGTTCCAATAGAAATAGTTCTTGAGGGATGGGAAACCAGTGCCTAGTTGACTGGGGACAACCCTACAGCTGCACTGCTTCCTCTGCATTACTGTGAAGCCAGTGCTAGGCAAGGTTCCTGGGTTCTGTAAGTCCTCTATGAGACGGAACTACAAAGAGTGGACATTGTGAGAAGTTGATACTGAATTTATTGGCAAAAGCCAATTTCTTCTCTTTCTGCTCATAAAAGAGAATGTTCTGGCTTTGTGTGATCAACTTCTTTCACCGAACCCTGATAGTGAGCAAAGTGTATGTCCTTAGCATCAAACACAGTCAGTGCTGCTCACACAGCAGATGCTCAAAAACTGTCGAGAAACTGATATCAAGAAATACTTATTGTGGTGCCTGGTGGCTCAGTCAGTTAGGCATCTGCCTTTGGCTCAGGTCATGATCCCACGGTCCTGGGATTAAGCCCTCCCTAGGGGTTTCTGCTTCTTCCTCTTCCACTGCTCCTTCCCCTGCTTGTGCTCCCTCCCTCTCTCAAATAAACAAATAAATAAAGTCTTTTAAAAAATAACTATTTATTGACTACCTTTCCTATTTCAAATACTCTTGTTGTCAAAATACAAATATGTGTCAAAATATCTCACGGACTTCATAGTTTATTAGAAAACACTTAGAAAAAATTTTGTCACAGTGTGTGGAAAGGAGAATGGTGGATAAATGACTTACAAGGCTGTTGTCATCTTAGAGCGGCAAAAGGGAACCCTCAGGACTCATTTAAAAAAAAATTTTTTTTTGAGAGGAGACGCAGAAGGAGAGAGAGAATCTCAACAGGCTCCACACTCAGTGTGGAGCCAGACATGGGTTTGATTTCAGGACCCTGAGATCATGACCTGAGCCCAGATCAAGAATCAGATGCTTAACTGACTGAGTCGCCCAGGTGCTCCAGGACTCATTTTAAAGTATTTCTTTGTAACTTGTTTTTAAGGTTATATTTAAATTCTCGAATTTTCCTATCTCTCTCTCTACCAATTTAATCACTAAATATCATCATCCTCTTCATTATCATTATTGTCACAATTAGCACTTAGTAAGCACATAGTATATTTGCCAGGAATTGGGCTAAATGCTTTATGTGGATTATCTAACTGAATCCTCATAACAGCTTCATTAGGTAATTACTAAAAGTATCTGCATTTTACAGATGAGAAAACTAAGTTGGTGGAACCAGGATTCAAACCTGAAGTCTGACTCTGGAATCCACCTTCTTAATGACTCCGCCATTCTGCTTCTTGCCGCTCAGTGATACTTAGGGGAAATATGCTCTAGGCATTTATCTACTTGGGTCATAAAAAGGACAAAAATACATCTGCGTAGGTCTAGAAGTAAAGGAGAGTGATTTATTCAAATGGATTACAGTGGATTTAGGACTGATGTAGTAAAAATGTCTAGTTCTTTTTTAAATTAAAAAAGGATTTTATTTATTTATTTGAGAAGGGGAGAGTGAGAAAGGGGGAGGGGCGGCGGTGGGGAGGAGTGGAGAGAAGCTGACTCTACTGGGCAGGGAGCCCAATGCTGGGCTTGATCCCAAGCCCTGGGCTCATGACATGAGCCGAAGGCAGACGCTTAACCAACTGAACCACTCAAGCACCCCAAAGATGTGTGTAGTTCTTATTTATAAATCTGCTAAGTGAGAAATCACTTAATCACTTAATGTTCTGTGTGAGACTTTAAAAGGACACATGAAGAAAAAAAAAAAAGGAATTTTAAAATTAGCAAGGACCTGGATAGACATTTTCCAAAGAAGATATATAAGTGACTAACAGGTAAATGTAAAGATGTTTAACATCACTAATTATTAGGGAAATGTAAATTAAACCACAGTGAGAAATCATCTCATACCTGTCAGGATGGCTATTATCAAAAAGATAAGAGATAACAAGGGATGGTAAGGACGTGTAGAAGGGGGAACCCTTGTTCACTGTTGGTAGGGGTGTAAATTGGTATAGCTACTATAGGAAACAATATGGAGTTCCTTAAAAAATTAAAAATAGGACTGCCATATGATTCAGTAATTTCACTTCTAAGTATTTATCCAAAGGAAATGAAATCACTATCTTGAAGAGATATTTGTATTCCCAGATTTATTGCAGCATTATTCACGGTAGCCAAGATATGGAAATAATCTAAGTTGTTTTTTAAAAAGGTCAAATTCATAGTAACAGAGTATATTGGTGGTTACCAGGGGCAGGTAGGTAGGGGAAATAGGGAGAAAACATTATATTATATACTTGAAATTTGCTAAGTGAGTAGATCTTCAGTATTCTGACCACACAAACACACACACACACACGGTAAAAACACACATGAACAAACAAAATGTTGGATCTCAAGTTACAAATTAATGCCAAATAGTATATTTTAGTTAAAGCTCAAGCTATAGGACTTTTGGGTTTTACTTTACCTTAGATGTGGTTGTTTGGTTGTACTGTATCCTTATAGAAAACTCAGATAATTTTATTTTAGACTTTAATTATGTCTTGAAAATTTGTGTTAATACAGGTTTAACTGCAATAGAGTGTTCTGCATGCTAATATTTGATTTTACCAAATACACAGAAGTGGAAAGAAATTTAATCTGTCCAGTATTTCTTAGTAATACTTGGGAATGTATCTGGGAATGCCAGAGAAACTGTATTTTTTTTCTCTCTCTCTCTCTCTCTCTTTTTTTTTTTTTTTTTTGTAATTGACTCTTCCCCTCCTCCCTCCCCCCACTTTCACCCTCCCCTCGTTTACATAGGAGAAGGATGGTTTGGTCTCTCTTCTGTCCTGCCAGCCCACTTGTGAGCTGGTCCGCCACATTGCTTGGCGCTTCTGCTGGCCCTGCGCCCCCTTCCCAAGCCCTTGCACAAGGCTTCTGGGGAGAGGTGATGGGGAAGTCTGAGCTTCTCTTCACATTTCTTTCCCCAAATCTCTACACTACCACCAATACAAGTTTATGTGTGTAAGTAGGGAGTTGACATGATCCATTGTCCAAGTGGGACACTTGAGAGTGAAGCAGGGACCGTTAGTAATTGCACCAGGGCATCAGACACTAAGTGGCAGTCCCAGGCAAGCTGAGATGCATGGTCACTTCAGCCTAGGAGATGTTTACTGAAGGTTTGTGGGCAACAGAAAGGAAACATAGAGCAAGCAGCAACTTAAAATTGACTATCACTCACTCACTCATCGCCTTCTTGAAAGTTCTTCAGAGTCCCTACCCTGGGGGATTCTTTCTGGAGCTTTCAGCCTTCTCCCTGCTCTTTTCGGCTCAGGTTTGGGGAGGGGGGGGTGATGTCAAGAGTCCTCTCTTCTGCAATATCCAGGAGGATAACCATTAGCCACATGTGGCAATTTAAATTTAAATTAAATAATTTTAAAAATTCAGATTTTCAGTCATAAGACCACATTTTAAATGCTCAATAGCCACATGTGGCAAGTGGCTACTGCGGTGGGGAGATGTAGAACATTTCCATCATCTTAGAAAGTTCTATTGGACAGCACTGTACTCTCCTCAAATCTCCCTGCTTCTTTGCCTAGTCCAAGGTCGTTTATCCTCTGTGCCCTCCACACATGCTGCCCAACTGTCCAAATTCCATTTGTGTATCATGCAGAAAAATTGGCCATTCAGGATTGCCCAAAGAGCCTGTTTGTTTGTTTTTTAAAGATTTTATTTATTCATGGGAGACACACAGAGAGAGGAAGAGACACAGGCAGAGGGAAGCAGGCTCCATGCAGGGAGACCGATGTGGGACTCCATCCTGGAACCGGGGGATCACACCCTGAGCCAAAGGCAGGTACTCAACCACTGAGCCACCCAGGCATCCCTAGCCTGTTTTCTTTCTACTAAAAGAACTGTCAAAGCTCTCTGAAGTGTTTCCCTCAAAAACCAAAGACCTGTCTACCTAGGGATGAATGATCCCTCAATCCCAGAAGGCAGAAGAATCTACACCCAATTCTGGTTTCTCTATCATCATGACACTGGTTTTCGAATGTGGCATTTGGAAGCAGTTTTGTTACGTTATCATCATATGGTGAATAAACATGTACAAGAAGTTCTAAGTCAAATCCGTTGTTTATGTGGCTATAAAAATCAAAGAGAAGAAAATGAAAAAAGAATTAGAGCTCAGCCGTAGGCACAATATCAACTTTTTTTTTCAACATTAACTTTTAAATAGAAAATATTTGACTTGTACTGAGGAAGAGTCTGCATTATGTTGAATCATCTTGCCAGATGGCCAACTAAACAAATGAACTGAAGCAAAACAGGCTAGATTTATGGTTTCATTGCAGTCAAAAATAACTTTTCTATTATTAAAAGTAAATAATTTAATGTTAAGGTGTTGTGGCTTACATAACAGTTTTGGACTGTGAGATTTGCTTGAAAATAGTGATACTGCAGAGGATGGCAAACACCGACTGGTCAGAGAAAAGAGAATGATTCATTTTGTCTAGACAAGACCAAGGGTGCATGCTTATAATCCTGTTTTTCCAGATTGTTGTCAGATTATAAAAGTTCTAGGACTTAAACCTCTGTTCAGAGGCGTTTATTGCTTGAGTTTTTTTTTTTTTTTTTTCAGAAAACCATCCTCTTTCCATTGCTACCACCTCACAAAAAACTTAGAGGGGGATGCTGCTCTTCATATTTTATTTTTCTGCTATATATATATATATTTTTTTTTTGGTAGAGGGTGTTGGAAGATCAGACTCTGTGTGACTGAAGTATCTTTGCAATTTTTTAAAAAAGTTTATTTATTTGAATAATCTCTACACCCAACATGGGGCTTGAACTCATAACCCTGAGACCGAGAGTCTCATGCTCTTTTGACTGAGCCAGTCAGGCACCCCAGCTTTGCAGTTTTTATTCTGTTTATTCATTTAATAAACTTTCAAGTACATTTTGATGTGTGTATCATTCCAGGCCTGATCACCCTCATTCCCTCCTAAGTCTATTTGGAATTTACTCTTTCATTTCTGCCTTCAGTAGAATAGGTAGACAGAGACTATGAAATTATGTACAAAGAAAGAAATATGTCCAATTTGCTACTGGAAATTTTGATCAACCACAAGCTAAGTGTCACAAGCTAAGGTGTGTGACTTGGGATAATAACATATAAGAAAGGATGATTGAGGGGATCCCTGGCTGGCTCAGCGGTTTGGTGCCTGCCTTCGACCCAGGGCGTGATGCTGGAGTCCTGGGATCGAGTCCCACGTTGGGGTCCCTGCATGGAGCTTGCTTCTCCCTCTGCCTGTGTCTCTGCCTCTCTCCATATATATGTCTATCATGAATAAATAAAATCTTTAAAAAAAAGAAAAGATGATTGATATTGAATAGAAACAAACACTTTGGGTACTTACGATTCAGTTCATGTTTCCTACCTGCATCTCCTGCATCCTTCCTTTATATTCATTCATTCAGTCAGTCATTTATGACCCATTTGTTTACGACACACCAGAGAAGTAGCAAGTAAGGTCAGCATAGTCCCTGCCCTCACAGAGCTCTTGGGCAGTGACTAAGAGAGATCTAACCTCTGGTGGAGTGGAAACCTTCCTCCAAAGAAGTGATGAGGAGTTAACCAGATGAAGGATGGGAGTGGAGGTGAATGCAGGGAAAGGGACAGTAAAACTTAGGGGGAGTTCCCAGGCAGAGGAAAGAACATGGGAGAAGGTGCTGGAATGGGAAAGAGGATGTGTGTGTAAGGGGCTATGGCCAGCAGATAGAGAGAGGGTTCCATTGGACATGGCCGAAGTGGTCAGGGACTCACATTTGCTGGCCTTGGCAGGAACTGGAGTTATATCCTGAGAGCAAAGGAAATTTGCCAAATTGGATAAAGTAAGAGTTGTGTAATCACATGTGTGTTTTTAAGAGCTCAGTGGCTTCTGCGAGAAGAGTGCAATATAAGGGTACAAAAGTACCTGAGGGAGACTGGCTAGGTGCCATTGAGGAAGGACAGGGAGTAAAGGATGGGGTCTTCTGCCTGGGGTGGGAGTGGAAACACAGATTGAGTATTTATTGAGATATTTAGTAGGTAAAATCCAATGGACTTGGTAATGGACTTGTCACAAGGAGTGAAGGAGAAGGTGTTGTCAAAGATGACACTGGGCTGGGAGGGGCATGTGATACCATAAGGTAGAGACTCATTGTGGGAGGGGAGGAGGGAAAAGAATTTGGAGAGGCAGAAAGGAGAGCAAAGCTCTGGTCTCACCAAAGATCCTGCGGGAGTGGGAAGTATGAACAATGCCAAATACATTTAGGGAGACTTCAAAGTTGAGTGGTTCTGTGCCCTGCTTTCCAGAGCTTGCTGCAGCAAGAGTCCATTGAGGCAGCAGAAAAGCCATGTAAGGGAGGTATTGTGGCATGTCAAGGTCTAGGATGGTTTGAAACAGCCTTTGAGTCTCCCAGGACCCCAGGAGAGAGGCAGAAGAGTCGAGACAAGGCCAGGGTGCTGGAAGGGTCCCAGAGGGAGTAACATGGGGTATTATCAGTAGATGTGCATGGACTATGCCAACTAGAAACCACGCAGGGTCACAGACATCAAGAGTGAATGATGGGATGATAGAAACAGAAGTCCAAAGACCAGATGGAAAGAACCTCTCAGCAGATGACAGCATATGACTTTCTGGAACCAGATTCTATCCACCTCACCATCCCTGTGACTGATCTTGTGCAAATGCCCAAAGAAAAGGAGACAGGAGATAACGTGAGTGGCCAACGTGAGTGGAGATAACGTGAGTGGCCAAGTGAACAAAAGAGCCTTGAGTAGATCCCAATATTATAACAATTCAGTAATAATGGTAGTGCAAATCTGGAAAATGGCTGGATTAATCATAAATGAGACTGAGACAATTGGCTATTTGGGATGAAAAAATACATTTTGATCTTTCTTTACCTATAACAAAATATTTTAGATAGAAAAAATCACCCCCCATAGTATAAAAAACCTGAAAGAAAATGTAACGCAATATTTTCTAATGCCTGAATATGCGGGGCCTATCTAAGCTATAAATAAGATGTGAAATTTTAAAGAAAAACATCAACAGATTTCATGACACAGTGATTTAAAAATTTGTATGAAGAAATGTCTCTATAAATTGAATATATATTAGAGCAAATAAGACAGAAGTTTACCTCCTAACAACATAAAGAACTCCTACTAATATATAAGGAAAAGTTAAGATCTCAAAGGATAAATAAGCTAAGGACATGAATTGATATTATATATATATATATATATATAATATCATATATATATATAGAGAGAGAGAGAGAGAGGGAGAGAGAGAGAGAGAGAGAGAGGCAGGGACACAGGAGGAGGGAGAAGTGGGCTCCATGCCGGGAGCCCGACATGGGACTCGATCTCGGGACTCCAGGATCGCGCCCTGGGCCAAAGGCAGGAGCTAAACCGCTGAGCCACCCAGGGATCCCGAATTGATATATTATAAATGAATACTTGAGATGGTTAACATGGAAAAAATGTATGTATGTATTTATTTATTTATTTATTTATTTTAAAGATTTTTAAAAATTTATTTATTCATCAGAGAGAGAGACAGAGACAGAGGGAGAAGCAGGCTCCATATAGGGAGCCTGACATGTGACTTGATCCTGGGTCTCCAGGATCACACCCTGGGCTGAAGGCAGCAGTAAACCGCTGAGCCACCTGGACTGCCCTGGAAAAATATTTAATATCATTAGCTGGTATTGAATAAGTATACATTAAAAGAAGAATGACATACCTTTTAAAACCTCTCAATTTAGGAAAGATTAAAAAAATTATAATGTTCATTTCAGTTGAGCATGCAGGAAGATACTCATTCACTTTGCTTTTGGGAGCATAAATTGAACCAAATAATTTGGATAGTAATTTGGTAATCTGTATTAAAGCTTAAAATCGTTTAAAATTGGAAGCAACAAGGGGCACCTGGTTGGCTCAGTGGGTAGACTATGCGACTCTCAATCTTGGGGTTATGAGTTCAAGCTCCACATTGGGTGTAGAGATTACTTAAAAATAAAATCTTAAAAAAATCGGAAGCAACCTATGTTTTCCATATAGGGGAATATATCAGGAAGTCAGTGCATAACTATATGTTGTACTATTACACAGCCATTGAAGTGGAGGTATTCGAAAATATTTAATGATATGGGAAAATGCGTATGTTATAATGTTAAGTGACTAAGAGCAACATGCTGAATTATATATACAGTATGATCACAACTATGCACATAAATATGCACCGAAATAGTTTGAAAAAATGCACCAATCTACAATCCTTTTTCTTTGAGTGTTGTAATTATCAGTGATTTTATTTTCTTTTTACTTTTTTGTTCTCCTGTAGTACGGAAGAATTCTAAGTTGGAAAAATTAGAAAATAATCTTTGTTGGGAATAAACATCTACCTGTAGCTTTACTGCAACTTAACATGGCTCCTGCTCTAATGGTTTGATGTGATTTTGTTGGCAAATGCATTTGCCTCAAGCTTTTTAAATGATGATGATGGTGTCGATGACTCACATAATACTTTTATAGCCTTCAATATGCATCAGGTACCATACTGCACACTTTACACATATTAACTCATTTACAATGCACAATACTCATAGGAGGTAGGTCATATTATTCTTTACATTTTATGGAGCAGGAAATTGAGGCACAGGGAGGTTAATTAACACCCCCCCACACACACACAAAGGTCCCACAGCCAGTATATGGTGGAGCTGGGATTTGAATTCAGCAAGTGTTGCTCCAGTAGTGTTGCTACTCTGTATGTGCTGCATGGTAATGTTGAAGAGAATAGATAACTTTGTTTTTCAGAAAACAAGCAAACAAGATCTTAGGAAAAACAAACATCAAACAACAGTAATAAATGCAAAATGACATTCTTGGGTCACGAATCTCATCTATGAAGTAGAAGAGTTAAGTTAGGTGATCTTTAATACACCCTTGGGTGTAAATTCTACAATTATACTGATTAGCTAGAAAAACTGAGTTTTAGATTCTATAGTAAGAATGCTAATTATTTCCTCCCTCCATCATTTCCTTCCCAACTTCACGCCTTTTTATTAGGGACCCTCCACCATGATTCCTAACACCACATCTGCCCCCATGCCCCGTTGATAGGAGCAGGGGATGATATTTCACCGAAGCTGGGCCAATGACTGACTCCTGAGCTTGGAGTTTGCACTCCAGGATGTTAGACTACTCTTGACAGGTGCTGGTGAGCCTCTGGTGGTCATTTTTCACCACTGCAGGGGATGGGACTGGAAAGGCAGGGGGGTATTGTTTTTGTGTTTCCCAATGGCTTTCTCAACGTTGCTTCTAGGCCTCCACAAGGCCTTGCCACATTATCCTTAGATCTTACAAGACACCCTGTGTCCTTTCAATATATTCCCCACTTGTGTTTGCTTAATCTAGTTTGAATGGGATTATTATTTTTTAAAGATTTTATTTATTTATTTATGAGAGAGAGAGAGGCAGAGACACAGGCAGAGGGAGAAGCAGGCAGGTAGCCGGACATGGGACTCTGATCCTGGGTCTGCAGGATCAAGCCTCGGGCTGAAGGTGGCGCTAAACCGCTGAGCCACCTGGGCTGCCCTTGAATGGGATTATTATGTGCTACCAACCATGTACTGGCTTGCAGCATGTGTGGTATAGCCTCAAGGCGAATAATGAAGAATTTGTGCATTGAGCCATTTTTCAAAATCTGACTTGAGATGTTTTCCTGTGATGATTCGGGCATTACAATGAAATCTGCTAATTAAGGAATGGTGAAAATGCTATTGAAAGAGATGGTGAGAGACCCACTAGCCAGCTGGTCGGCTGAAGGCTCTGGTCGGGAGTGGAGGTTAATTTACAGATATAACTTAGAGGTGAGGACACTTGACTGTTTTCAGGTCACCCAGGGGTTACTATACTTAGGGGAATTGATTGCAAACTCACGAGGGGCTCCTGGATCAACGTTTTGATGCCAGCAACATGCATGTGTTGCTCAGAACATTAGATCTCCACAGTGTACAGGAGCACCCTTGAAACGGAGGCACTCACCTGTGCCGGACGGACACATTGCCAGTCCTTGTGCGTCCCTCTGTAGCCTCCTGCTGGGCCATGTCTCTCTTGCTCTGGATACTGTGGATACCTCTGCCTGTGCTGGTCGTCCTGTTTGCCAGGCAATACTTGCATATAATTTAGAAAAAAATGGAGTCGAATATTAGAAGAAACAATTAAATGAGTTAGAAATAGCTGCTTGTAGGTGTATTATGAAGGGGCTCAAGGGGGCAGAGCAGCAGGGGTCTGCTTTCAATGTAAGCTTTTTACTGCTTCGATTTTTTATTTTTACTATCTACATATATTACTTAGATACAATCACTATGATACCCAGCTCCCCATTATGAATAAAATAGTGTCTGTTATGTCTTAGTCCCAGCCTAGATTCTCTCTCCTGTGTTATTGACTCAAATCCTAGTGGTCTCATTCCATTTACTCTGTGTGCTTTTAATAGTGCTGACTCATTTTGCAATTTATTTCATTTAGAAGCATTCTTCTTCTTTTTCTTCTTTACTTAGATACTTATTGAATTCTTGCTATGTGCAAGGATTTGTACATTAAAAACACTGGATGTTACTATACACTTTGTCCTGTGTTGGGTAATTATTAGGTAATCAATATGGTTATTGGGAATTGGCTGTTTATTTAGAAGGTACATATTTTATAATTTTTAGAATATATACATTCTAAAGAAACTAAAGAGTCTTCAAAATGCTCACTTACTTCCTCCCACTTTGCTTTGTTTGGGCAATGGTATATTGAAAGCAGAGAGCATATTCAAAGCCTGAAGAAATGCTCTGATCAGTTTGTTCATTTATTCATTAAAGAAATGTATTGCTCACCTAGTGTATACACCTGGTAGTATATTCTCGAAGGTGGATAAGAAAAATAAGACATAGTCTGCAACCTCAAGAAAGGTAAGGTCTTGGAGGATATTTTTTGAGGGAAAAGTAGCGTTCATTTTCCACATTAATTCATTACTTCATGCGCTTTTGCTATGCAGCATCCCTTTAGATAATAAGCATTTGATAAATACTTGTTTTGCAAACAGATGATTTACACATCACCTTGCAGGGGTATCTCTAGTCTAGATTCTCTCTCTCTCTCTCTTTTTTAAAGATTTTATTTATTTATTCATGAGAGACACAGAGAGAAAGAGAGGCAGAGACACAGGCAGAGGAGCTGGAGAAGCAGGCTCCATGCAGGGAGCCCGATGTGGGACTCGATCTCAGGTCAGGCCTCCAGGATCATGCACTGGGCTGAAGGCGGCGCTAAACTGCTGAGCCACCAGGGCTGCCCTCTAGTCCAGATTCTCAATATTTTCTCCTGCTTCCCACCCCTGAGGGCTACACAGCCTCTGAAAGTGGCTCTCAGAGGACAGCTTCCTGGAACCTTGCAGGGAGAGCCTGGGAGAAGCAAGAATGTGCATGCAGTTTGAGCACCATTCACGGAGATATGCTGTGTTCATCCTCTTTCATCGCAAGAAATGTAGGTGCTGGGAGTTAACTGTCTGGCAACCATTTCCGGGAGGCCGGAGGATATTAATGCAGTCGAAGGAGGGCTGGCATCCACGTGGTTGTGCCTGGCAGAGATGCCGTGGGCAGCACACGGAGAATCTAACTGTTGCATGGGAAGGCAGGGCCTGGCTGTCCCTGTGGTGCCTTCGGACCCTGGAGAGAGACCAGAGCCAGAAGAGAGGAGCGTAAACAGCAGCACAAAAGTGGATGACTGGGAGGAGATGGGAATCAGCAAGGGGGTGACTAGCAGCCCACACCGGCTTCCAGAGTAGAGGAAAGCCAATGGGCAGAGACAAGAGATGAGTTCAGCTTTAGAGAAGTCACAATGGACTCATGCTAAAAAGTCCCTAAAAACACAGATCATCCACTGGGCAGGGTCAGGGGTGGGGGAGGCCCGTGTCCACACCTGGGTTGTGTGGTCTTGGGCCAGTTACTTAACTTTTGGAAGGTGCTTCCTTCTGGATAAAACTAGAGTGACAGTTCCCACACATAGAGCTGTTGTGGGAATTAAGTGAGATGACCACACGAAAGCAAGCAGCATGCTGCCTGGCACACAGTAGGACTTCAGTAAGGCTACTTTTACTTCCTGTCCTACTGCATCTCCGGAAAGGGTGAAGGGCTCCGTGTGCTGTGTGCTGAATACAAGGAAATCACAGAATCAGTGACTGGGAGCTGAACTGGGAGTGGGGCTGGGGCTGGGGCTGGCACAGAAGAAAGCACTGGGCATCTGACTTCACAGCCCTTCAGTTCTGGAATAGGCTGAGCTACACAGCTCGGTCTCCGCTGCTCATTTTATTAATTGATGAAATAATGATGATTGGGGGTGACCAAGAAAACATTCGGGTGTGCCGTGTAAGCTATTTGCGAAGCCAAGATGTTTTTATTTTAGAAAGAATCTTTTTAAGAAACTGAAAAGGAAATTCCGGTATTTGAAAGTACTCATTCTGGATGTCTGAGGGTTCCAGGTTTTGATATTTTAGCTTCCATTTATGGGCCACTTTTCTGTGCCTGGTGACATGTTAATTCGGGTAATTCTAGTACTAGCCCCATAATGTGGGAACTTCTCTGAACCAGGCAGAAGGACAGAGGTCATAATCCTTCCCACCCCAGCTAAGGAGGATTGGACTAGGAGTAGGTAAGATATTGCCCAAGCCAGGCTAATTAGTTCTCTTTTTTATTATCATGTCCCATGACAATGGGACTTCTAAGGGTTAAATCACTTGTTCAGTTACTTATCTTGCAGGAAGCAAAACTTGGAATTGTACTCAAGTCTGTTGAACTCCAAAGCCTGCTTCCTCGCTGCATATACACATACACTTGGCTCTTGTAGGTGAATACATCAAGTTCTAGTGGACCCAGCCTTGGTCTGTGGGCAGGTCTCCAGGCTAGCTTGGCACAAGAATAGACATCACCTTTCCTCTCTTTGCCAGGTTGTGTCTACATGTGTGGTACAACAGGACTAGCAGCACAGGGTGAGCAGCTAACATACCTGGGCAGTCATGGCCTGGGGAGTGGGCTTGAGTTGTAGTTATTAGGGCTAAACTCTGGAAGAGAGATGTGTCTTCCACATTTCTAAAGATAGCTTTGATGATGAACATTGGTACGGGGAAGACATCCCTTTGGTTTTAAATTCTTTTTTACAACTGTAGGTAAAACCTCCAACCCTCTGTCCTTAATGAGCCTTTCTCGGGTATGAGTTAGTTATCCTTTACTTAAATAAACAGCCCTCCAATAGAAGCAGATACACAAAAACTTTTTATTAAGTGGAAGTTAGACTCCATGGTAATTAACCAGTTACAAGTGCATTTAAATTCATGTGTGTGGACACTGTAGAAGTCAGAATGGTCTTATTGAAAGTCCAGTGTTCCGGCTTGGCATGTGCCAGTGCAACCCAAGGTAGAACCATACACGCAATAAGTACAGGTCAACGATGATGTCAGACTACATTGGCAACACCATATTCATTGTTACAGCTAAGCATTACAGAACATGAAAGTCCAAAGACCAGAAGACTATTACTAAATTGATTCTTACTATAAGCCTTTACTTCTACTTAAATGCTTCCATAGGACCAATGTGGCAAATCCTCAACTCTGGGGGGACAGTGCCATCTTTATGTTCTACACTTAAATGGGCCACAGAAACTGTAAACATTCAGTGGTCCTACTGCTGCCCATTGCAGGTAGATACTAGCTGTCCCCTTGGGAAAGTGCAGTTTAGTTTAACTGGTGTGAACATTTTATATCGTAAGTCTTCAAATCTGAAATTTGTCTTCTATTTCAATTAGCACCAGTTTATTGTAAATCTTTTTCCTGGTGTTAAATATTTAGGAAACATTTATTTATTTATTTTAAACCAACACACAAAGTCCCAAACAATGGAAAGCAAAAAACATTCAAAAAGTTTTTAGAGAACAGCATTTAGAAAAACAACATCATTGAAACATTCAACAAATCTATGTACAATGTGCCAAAAGCTGGCAAGGAGCATGTCTGAGGAACAGTCACATAAAAGGTTTATTAACCTGAACCTCCACAGGCTGTATTTACAGTCAGATAGGTATTCAGAAATGTAGTATCAGAACATCTGAATTTGGCTAAAAATCATATAAAAAAGACACATCCCCACCCCCAGTAACTTCTAAATAGGTAGCAAACATATCCAGTATAACCGTAAGTACCAGGTTTAGAAGTGCGTTTTTCCTTATTTTTCATATTTCTACAAACAGTTGAGAAACTTTCTCAACGGACATAGACGAAAACTAGGATGGCAGAGAAATGAGTTCTTTATTTCAACATTGTCAGATGAAGGGAAAGAATATTTTTTCATGCTGAGTAACGTAGTAAAGCACTAATTAAGGAGCAAGGATAAATTATTCGGGGAAGGGTTTCATGGGAATAAAAAATCAGCAAGAGGGCTGAAGATATGTGTGTATATTCTATCTGGACGTTCCAGAAATGTAAGTCATTATCTCCATGTACTTTTGAAAAAAGCCGGATGATTTGCTTTGATGGACAGCATTTTTATATTTTGTTCTTTGAAATGGCTATAACCCAAACCCTTTGGAGAGTAGTTTTTGTTCTCAGATTGAAAATTCAACACAACAGACACAACCTCTGCTATTTTTTCTCCAATGCGACGCTCATTAACCTTATGCAGTTTCGTTTGCCTGTTAATCCAAGGTTACTAGAACATCCACCTTCAAAAAACTGTGCACGTTTTGTAACAACCAGCATTTCTCATTCCTGCTTAAGAAGTAAAATAGAAACCATTTCCTATTTATTTACCTTAATGGCTGGAGTTGTTTAGAGTTTGAAATTTCAATGTGCGATCTTTAAAAATATCAGCTGGAAGAGTATAGATGGGAGTCCCACATTCCCGTAATGTTATGTGTTCAAGTTTATTTTGAATAATTTGTGTTTGTGATAAGTCTATGAAAAAAATTTACTTGGATTTGATACAAAATACACGTTACTCTTTGAAAATGCATAGTTTGTAACTTTATACATTCATTCACTAATATTAAAAGACTTTTGTAAGCAAGTACTTACTTACCTCCAAATGGTGGTAAGATTGTATTCCAAAAGATCTCTAAAAATCGGATAGCATCGCCACATTGCTTTTGAATTCGTGCCCAATTACAAATTAACGCCTGTCATTTTACCACTGGCATCACACAGGAGGGACTGCTTCTTTCTCTTCAGTCTGGCTTTCCTCGATTAGCAGGCACTCAAAAAGCAATGCTTTCTACTGACAACATTTCCACTAAATACCCCATTTGAAATATTGTATAATTTCATGATCACATTTTAGATTTGGTGTAGAAAACAATTTAAAAGATGGCTTAATTTTGAGAAGTAGAGGTTTTTTCTTTGTTGTTATTTTTTTGTTTTGTTTTTGTTTTTAAAAAACCTTACCATGGACAAAGGGCAACGGAGGGTTTGTGATAACTTATTCTCTCGCTCCTCAGCCCCTTCATTTGAGAAAGATGACCGTAGGCCACTCGGTAGTTGCATTTGATGATGGTCATGAACCCTTTGGGACCTAGCGATTTTTTTCTTATCCTGAGTTCTTCTTCTAAGTATATAGATTTTGAGACATGAAACACTTTGGAAACTACACTAGTATCTGGTTATTCCAGAGAGCCTATGTTTAAATGGCTGACCATCGTCCAACCATTAATTACAAAAATAGGAATTCTAGGTCATGTTGTAGGAAAATATTGATTAATGGCATTTTTTTTAAAAACATATATAATCCACATTCCTGGGTTGTTTTACACCCAGAGCATTTTCAGTTATTGAAGTCATGGAACATTTTGGGGGTATTGAGTTCTTTCCTAAAAATCTAAGTCTATTCTAAAGCTTTCTACCAGTGATCACAGAGGTTCCTCAGACAGTTGGGATACTTTGGAAGAAGGGGCTTTGCTATCATCACAGGGCTTGGTCAAGTCACAGTCGTTGATTTCCAATTAGCAGAGAGTAGGATAAAAAGGCGTAAAAAGCAAAGCAAGGGTTTGTAATCTGCAAAGTGATGCATCCTTTTTTTTTTTTTGGAAGGGGGTTAGTTTATAATTACACTACACTGTAGATCCCTGAGGGGTAATTCCGACTCTGGTGCTGCTGGCCCCCAAAGCTCTACCTTTTTCTTTGCTCTCTTGGCCACGTGGGCCCAAAGCATGGGAAGAGGGCTCCACCAGGGTGAGGGACAAGTGCTTAACAGTGAGAGCAGATTGGAGTAGTCATCTCCTTGCATGAGCATCAAGTTAAAACAATTACACCTTGCAGGAGCCACTTTCTTTTCACACAATAAAGGCCAAGTCAATTTTCAAGCTGTATCATTATGGGCAGAGGTCAGGGCCCAGGGAAATTCAATATGAAGCTCTTTTCTTCTGTCCTTCCATGTTGGTTCTGATCACACAGTTGGCTTTCCCCATGGACAGGCCTGGTCGGAGGTGACTTGGGTGGAGAGCTTTGAGTCCAGGTGAAAGGATTAGATCTATGTCTTGTCTTTATCAGCGAGTCTGAATCTCTTGTGATGAGGACTGCAGGCTGCATGCTGACTGACCTGCTCTCTGAATGATCGCCCGGAACTGCTCAGACAGATGGAAATTTTTGTCAGAAGGAAGAGGGGAGCCTCACTGACTGAACCTCACATACAAGTTACAGTAATATTTCTCCCCTTGGACCTTAATTGGAGAGTGAGGAAGTCAGCAGCACAGAAGCAAAAGTGTTTAATTTGGAATTTTGGGAAAGGAATTTACATAATAACAGCATGGCCTCAGTAAGGTTATGCGAGTGGACAGGACGTGGTTGCCAAGCTGGGGTGGGTGGGGGTGGGTGTGTGAGACCAGTCACCAGAATGGGGACTGTTCTCTCTCTCTCTCTGTCTCTCTCTGCTCAATTTCTTCTCCAGAGTCCTGGTTTTCCTCTTGAGTCAGAGAGGTAGAAAGAATTCAGGAGAAAACAGACGAGCAACTTTTTTTTTTTTTTTTTTTAAGAAAATTTTCTTTCATGACAGCTCTCCTGCCTTTTTCAGGAGTTGCTGCTTTCTACTATGGTAAACTTTCTGAATTAAAAAAATCAGGCAATTGCCCTTAGTAAGGAAATGTAACACTTAGGCTCAAGAATTAACTTTCAACATTTTCATACTATAAATAAAAGGGATTTTTTTCCCTTTGGAAGCTGGCCATTAATAAGGACGTGAACAGCGCCCAATATGAAAGAACATTTTTAAAAAGCAAGGAATACAGTGTGAGGGTCAAATTCCCAATCTCCGCCTGCTTTCAGAATCTATAGTCATCTTCTACTGGAACCTCAGCTTCCTGCTCGTTTGCTAAGCCCTGCCGCTCCTGTGGCTTGGGTGTCACCATTGCAGAACTGGCTGCTTTGCCAGCACAGGAGGAAAGTGCCCGAGTGTTCCCTCCTCCAGCACTGTATCCTCAGACAGATGATAAACACATCATTTATCAGAGTGAAGCAGGTGGCAGGTCACCATGGTGTAGGCCCCTTCTAGCTCCACAGCCGCACTCCCTGTGAGTGGCTTCACCCTAAACTCGCCCTATGAAGCCTGGTAAACTAAAGGGAGAAAGGGCTCGTGTGACCTCTTTGTTGGTGGATGCAGCCTTTTAATAGTCACACGGACAGAAATCTCAGGTGCTGACAAGGTTGTTTAAACAGCATTCATGTTTTAAACGTGACTTAACCATCTCCCCAAGTGTTTCCAACTTTGAGTTGACAGTCCTTTCTGATTTGATCATTCAACATTGCCCATTTGAGTAGTTTTAAAATTTTCTGGCAGCGATTTACGTTTACAAGGACAACCAATGTTGAATGATAGCAGCAAAATAATTTTTTTTCCCCAAGAAGGCAAAGCTTTTACTCAGAACATCACGTTAGCTGAGAAACTCCTATAATTAACTGACCACTCAGCTGGCTGGAACTTTGGGAGTTGGGACACGGCAGCACCATAACGGGGGACAGCCAGGGATGATTCAGTTGGCATGTGACAACATGAATGAGCATGTGCTTCTTTTTTCTATGCTGAAGGGCCAGGGCTGAGAGGGCGGATTGAGAACCTGGTGGGGGCCTGGGTCTTTTCCGGTTTAGCTTCTGGAAGACTTAGGTCCAAGCCAAGTGCTTTTCCAAATTCTTCCCCTTCTCCCTTTGGGCAGCGATAAGGCTGACTCATAGACATAACACTACCCTGGGTTGGCCTTGGAGGTGATCCTAAATACTCCTACTCTACACTGGGTCCTTAGGAATGTCAAAGGAAATAATGTATTGGAAAGAGACATATCTTTTTGTATATGTGAAAGGGTTAGGGATTATCCCAATGCCATCAGGACTCTGGTGTAAGACACAGTCTAAAGTCAGTCCATCTGAGCAAAAGCAGCATCTTCTCATTTTTTTCCATGACACATTTATTCCCATTTTGTCTTTGCCCTCAGACAGAGACGCTAAGGTTTTCTATGTGGAAAAACTCTTTTTGGGGGGTTAGTGGACACTCTAAAATACCTACCAGTTCTGGAGCAAGGATGGTGCTATGTTGGAGATGCAACAATGGAAATTCTACGCTGGAATGAAAACTACTGGAAAACTACTGGAGCGGGAAGGGGTGTGGAGGGGCTGGCGGAGTGTGCGATCTCAAACTGCGGGGGCTCCTGGCTGCCTTCTCTGAAGGCACAAGGCTGCTCCTTGCCAGCCCCTCATCACAGTGGTCACGGTAGGTGAAAACTTAAGGTGGGGTGACGGTTCTTCAGTGCTTTGGGATGTGGCCTGGGCACGCCAGAGGGGGGCAGAGGGAGAGCTGGATAGTCCTTCAGCGTATTTGGATCCGAGGCAAGGCTGGTTTAAGGTTTTATATTCAAGTCTTCCATGAGAATGATTTCTTGGGAGAACTGACCTCCTTCCCTTCTTTGATTTTAGGTGCCCAGAGAGTACTAACAGGTGAGTTTGTGGGGGCTGAGGGAGGAATCTGACCCAGGGGACATGGGATGTGAGATGTGCTTTCCCCAACAGGTGAGACTGGTGGCCAGAGGCCGCCTCTGCCCGTAGACAGGTTCTCTTTGGTCTGCACAGTGTTGGCCAAGAATTTGAGTTAGTTGTCAACACTTAAATGTCAGGTAACATCATATTTCCAAGTCAGAAGATCTAGCAGCCCTGGGCCTGATTTCTGCATGGTTCTGATTGTCTAGAGCTGGTTGCTGCATGCAATGGGGTCATGGGCTCTCTAGTTCACAATGATCTCCACCATTCCGTAGTGTCCCTGTTTCGCCTGATCTGAATCGTTCATTTACAGATCCTGCCTGGCTTTTCTAAGGCTTCTGCTATTAACCCAGAGAAGCTTCCTAGCTGCCATTTTAAAAAGAAGCAAGACGGATTTGGTTCAAAACCATACAGCAATAAGCACTTCTTGGGGGATTTAATGCTAACAATGGAGACAGTCAAGGGAATGAAGTCAGAGATTTGCAGACTGCCTCATCTCAGAGACCAGGAGTCAAGGCTGTACACGGTTTTCCCCATCTCTATGCAATTCTAGTCCTCATGTGTGCAGATTCTAAAGCCTGTTGGAAAGCAAGGTCTGAGTGACCCTCTGACTACTTCATAGGAATTGCTCAATGGGTATACGGTCATTCTATCCCAGCTTTTCTTTTGATGTTTTCTGCATACTGCTAATTAGTCTAGCTTTTGAGTTACTGAAATCTTAGAAAGAAAAGATGCTTTCTTTCTTTCTTTCTTTCTTTCTTCTTTCTTTCTTTCTTTCTTTTCTTTCTTTTTCTCTCTCTTTCTTTCTTAAACAGCGAGTGGGCTAGAAAAAGCTGTACAGCATTATGAAATGGTTTTGGCAAAGCTCAAAATTATTTGTGCAGTTAATAAACTCTCCATGGCTCCCTCCCTAGTTTCCCGACCCTTGGGAACACAGTGACTTTGCGATGACAACCTCGCACGTCTGTTCAAATGTTCTCGTGAAAAGTCAAGCATTTGCTTTGATAAGGAAGTTAAGGTTATTTAGTTAGTGCTGAGGAAAAACTTATTTTAAACACCACCAATCACCTCAAAATTCTATCTTTGGGCTTCCATACCACGGTTTTAGAGATTACCACCCGATGATACTTGCTGGTTAGATGCAGGCGTGTGGTAAGCTTATCTTTGTGACAGAAACTCATTTTATACTAAGGAATTTCCAAAATTCCAAGAATTTTCTCCCATTGCCTACAAGCATATCTAGTAACATTTTTTTTTCTGACTTAAGATGCATAGGATGATTCCTAAAGTGTCTTTCTCTATCATACTTTGCAAACACACTGGCGATGATAAAAGGAGTAGCTGTTGCTCTCTTGACTCTCTTGTGATACTCTTTCCATTTGATCTGCATTTCTACCCTTGCTGCAGAGGGTTCATTGAAAAGATATGCATCAAAACACTTGCTTAAAAGAGGCATAGCCCTTTGTTTGGAGAGCAGGAATTGCTTATAATACTTACACTTCCTGTCTGGTAAATACTGTATTTTAAAAAATAGGCTACAATGTATAAAACCAAGGTCATTTCCCACAAAATGTTCATGTTCTTTGTGATTACAAAACACTGCATCTTGTAAAATAGTTCCAGTTCTGCTAACTTGAGAAGTTAAGTACTAATGCTTATTATAAAAGTGTCATGTCTCTCAGAATCGTAGAAGCCTAACGCGGTATAGTTCTTGTCTTATTTGGAAAATTAAGTTATAATCATTATCGCATTTAAGATTACATTTTGACACAGCACATTACCATTGTGACTCTCAGACCTACAAGAAAAGTTATAAAACATGAGATTGTCTTCAAAAAAAAAAAAAAAGCAACTATTTACAAAAACGGGACTGGAAGTACAATTCCCATTTTGATTTCCAGCCCTATGATAGGTACACCTTTTAAAGCATGGGTATCATTGGAGATGGGCCTTTTCAGTCAGTCCCCATAAACAAACCGGTTGGTCTTAAATACACTTTATACTTTCTTGCTCTACTGGTGTGCATTACTTACTGATACAATTGGTACCTAAAAGTGCTAATCTCGTTTTATTTACTGACTTCTGGTTTGACGAGTTACAATGCAAAAAGACACAACGCAACAGTTCCAGTACGGAGGAATCCCCACAGGTACGAGGAATAGGGAGAGTGTGCGTGCCGCTGGTAGGATTATTTTCTTAGAGAAATGAAATTTCCAGTTGACCCGTGGACCTAGTGCCTTCTCCAGAATGATCCACATCCTCATCCATATTCATGAATTCTGCTCTGTTTCCTCTCATTTGTATGCACAAATCCTTCCCTGTGTTCATACAGGTCAACGCTACAGTTGATGTGGTCGATGGAAATTCTATAGGGTCATGAGAAAAAGCAGCACCTTGTCCATACAAGTCCATGGAAGTTTGCTCCTTAACACGCTATTAAAGCAAAACACACGTCTTTAACAGCTTCCACCTATGGAATATCTGCGTGCAGTCGTCCAACCGGGTGATTATAAAGAGGAACACCAAGGCTTCGTATTCACAATTACATTCAGAAAAAGCCTTACACGAGCCTATGAATACCTGCCAGGGACTGTGCCTGTGGTTCAAGTGTCAGCCTCAGACTGCAGGTCAGCTACGAAGAAACACAGAACATTCCTCCACAACTCCAAAAGTTGACACTGTCCGGTTCATGTAAATTTGTCTTGAAATAATGATCATGTTCATTAGAAACAGAAACAGAACAAACCCCCCAAACACCAAGCTGTTCTGACTTGAAGAGACACTAGAGATAATAAAAGTCTTTCTACTCGTAGGATCTCCCAAATCTATCTTTCACATACCCTTTAATTTTCCCTGAGGAAATGAATATTATTTACAGTATTTTGCTACTATTCTCAAGGTATTCTCTCCTGTTTGTACAGTTCTTGCCACCTCTCTCTCCACATTCTCAAGTGGATGCTGCTCTTTCATTTGCCAGTGAAGTCTGATGAAGGAGGAAATGGGTTCAGCCACGCGGGCTAATTCAGAACCCAGGGCGGCTTTCAAAAGTGTGGTTTAGAGTGACACTGAAACTCAAGTGACCTTGAAATCTGATAGAGGGCATTTCAGCTCCAGAAATCTTTTGCAACACTCACGGAACTATTTCATGTAAAGATTTTGGAATGCCCGAGAACCATAACACCCATCCTGGTCTATTGAAAGTTTTCATCTGCAACACGGTTATGACTGGACAAGGATTCCTTGTCCAGTCACCTTGGGGCGTGGAGAAAGGGCACCTTGGGGCATGGAGCTGCTGACAGGCAACTCCACAGCTGAGCACCCACTTGGTCAGGAAACCCACTGCATTCTTGACACTGGCTTTTCCCAGCCAAGAGGGGAAACCTGCCAGCAGGTGAGGTGGGAAGTCCGCGCCCCCCCACAGATGTGCGCAGCGGCCCTATATCCCTGGTCAGAGCTGCCTCCCTTAAGGGAGATCTCTGCTTGCTCTGTCCCCTGGAGGGACAACATGATGGCTCCCTCGGAGGTGCCCAGGGACGACCAGCATTAAGAAGATGAGTGGGAGCCAGATGTCCATAGGCCTCTTACCTCCTCTCTGGTCCCCAATGCACCCCACTTGCTACCCTGGTGTTTTCTCCAACTTGTCACATTGCTTCCCATAAATGAGCACACATCCTCTGGGAAGGACTATAGCTTAAAACTATGGCCTGATGAATTCTCCTTGCCTTGTAGCTCCTATCTGAAGAATGCCTGTCCATTAGTATGAAATGCCTTCTTTAGACAGAGATGAGAGCTATTTTCTGAAGGAAGGTGTATCAAGGGAGAGAAAGGTCAAAAGGCTATAGCACGCCTTGTTTGAAAATACTTTGGGTCCAGAATCCTTTGTATTGCCATTCCTTTTGCACAGACAGGTGTCTGAGATCCCTGGGATGGACGGAACTCCAGTAAATCAGCCGGCATGTTGTGGGACTGACCACCCTTGCCACCTGTCCTCTGCCTCTCCTTCCCAAATGAAAACATTAAAAAAACGTGGTACAACAGAGATGGCATAAAATGAATGTCGGGCTCAATTTGGCACTTCATTTAATTCCAAAATATAACAAAATAGTCTATGACTTTTTTCTTTTTAATTTTAGCTTTTACAATCAGTGCTGTAGATTGCAGTTCATAGCTTTCTGGGTGGCTTGCAAGAAGTTAATCACTTTTTTTTTTTTCCCAAGGCCAGCCAGGTGAATTTTGATGGTTCTCTAGTTATTACATGTCTTGATACAAAGAAAGGATGTCTGTGTGTGCAGGAAGCTACTGAGGGTCTGTGCACACTTGGAAAGAAGGTACACAGGGATCAGGGCCAGTTGGCAGAAGGGAGTCCCTATGTGGGTAGGAGATGCAGAAGAGTACATGTAAAAAAGGCTTTAGAAAGAAGAAATCCCAGGGAAGCTGCATTCAGCTTTACACTTCTGCTTACCCCTTGTGTATTGGCTAAAAACCAAGGAAGGCCTGAGCTTGGTTCCTCCAGGCCAGCGCTCAGAACTCATCACGGGCTGCATCTCTGGGGGACAGCCACAAAACCTCACTCCAGGACTGACTGCTTCACAGAAAAGACCTCTTCCTCCTTGTGATCCAAAGTCCTGGGGGCTGGAGAGGATAGATTTAGCCCCCCATCACTTTGTTTTTGCTGGATGACTTAATCCAGAGATCTTGGGTCAGAGAGCTTCACCGAAGAGGAAAACCTCTGCTCTGGGATTGCATCTCAGCGAACCATCACTTCCGTACACAGTGAACCTGCTCAAATGATTCTTCAGCTCTGGGCTCGTTGTGGCCACTGGGCAGTCCACCTGCAGCTCAGGCCTCCTGGGCCAGGCCAGAGAGCATCATGCCACAGCAGAGGGTGTCTGTAGGCAGAGCAACAGGACTCCAGGAAGGAGAAAAGAAATGCTGGGGTTGAGGATGCAAATGCATTCCTGCACTTAAAGAAAAAAAGCCCTTTCCTGGCTGACCTTGTAAATACTAAAACATACATTATAGCTGGTGCTGTAGCTACTAGTGACTGGTAATCATGAAATTAAATGAAGCTCTTTTTCTGCTCTCTTGAAATCACTGTTCTTCAAATAAAAATAGAACGAAGGGGGGAGAACAGGATCCCTTCCAAGGAAGAATGTTTAAAAAGTCAAATGGAAGCCTAAAAAATAAATTGCCCAAATATATGAATGGACAGGTTGTGGATCTCACACTGCGGAACCTCCCCCTGTTTCCCTCGATCATAAGAGGAAAAGGATATTGGTTATTACTAGATGCCTTCTTTCAACTCTTTAAAACAAAAGTGTACGTACAGTCTCTAAACATATATTAAATTTTCCTCTGTGCAATTTCATCGAACATTCCTATGGCTGATCGTAGGCTCCCCGTCCTGACACAGTGCATCCTATAAGGTGCTTTTTAAAAAACTTCTTTGCATAGGTATAGGAGAAACAACTCGTTATGCAGGGCAGTCCAGAGTAGGATAGAGAGATGATGAACTTATAGAGAGAGCCTGACAACTGCTCCCCTCCCCCACACCACTACCCCTGAAACCAACCAACCAACCAACATAGGCGCCAGGGCGCCAGGTGCGGCCTGGTGCAAACCCTGGCCCTGCTAGACTGAGAGATTCCTATACCAACACGCATTTTCCTTTTGGTGTTCCCTCTGAGCAAATGCTTCGCGAACAGTTCCGACGTTTTTATAAGAAAAATAAAATTTGGGACCCTCCCACGTGCCCCTATCACGTTTATATGGTTCCTGAACCCATCCCCCAGACATGCTAAAGCATAAAACCTATGAAAGTGCACTGGGAACGGATGTTGGCTTGGTGAGCTCACACGTCTTTCTGGACGGATGGGGACGCGGGCCGCGCACCTGCGGGGACAGCCCGAGTTCTCTGTGGTTCCTGACCCGGGTCAGGGGTGGGGTTTTGAGGGCGGGCCCGATGCCCCGCAAGCCTGGCAGCGACGCCCCGGAACGCAGCATCGAGCTTACCCAGGTGGCCGGGCCGGCCTCACCGGTGGGCGGCGGGGTCAGCCGCCTGTCTGTGTCCGTACCCCGGGGCGCTCGGGCTCCGCTCCGCCTCCGCCGCTCCTCGACGCCAGAACAGACGAGCAGGACAGAGGAGCCAAACCTGCACCTGCCGCGGCCCAGCGTGGTGCGCGCTGCTGCGGGCGGGTGGGAAACAGGGAAGGTCCTATTCACAATGAAAGCGGGTATTGTTCTCTGTACAAATGCTACTGAATAACGTGTAGCCTTTTTTTTTAATGTCAAAAAAATCTCAGAGATGGCATGATTCAGAAAGCTTATCAAAATACGCCTCCTCTCTAGGCAAAATGGGCTTTGTTGGTTCAATTGCTACAGAAGTCCACAGTCGTTTGTTGTTGTTTTTTTTTTTTTCCAGACCTAGACGTACGGCAAAAACAAAACAAAACAAAAAAGCACAAAAAAACCCCAAAAAACAAAACAAAACAAAAAAAACCCCAAAAGCTGACTTTTCAAGGAAAAAAAAAAAAGAGCTGCCCCACGCTGGATTCTCAGCCAGAGCAGTGAGGGTGGTGACCTTATTTATTTATTTATTTTTTGCTGTCATTCCACCAAGTTTCCTGGAGGTGCTTTTTTTCCCGGGCTTCAAGTGTGTTTTGTTCAGAAGAAAAAGCGTTTTTTCCAGAACCTGCGGTGGAGGGCGAGGACAGTGGCCCCCAGGCTGCCGGCTGGGCGGACCTGTGTGTCAGTCGGTGAACCTCTGGCAGGCCTTCTTCCAGCGGCAAGCCGTGCACCACAGGTCCCGGTTCTCCATGCCGTACACCTTGCGGCACTTCTTGCCCTCTCCCCGGGGCTTTCTGCAAGACAGGGAAGGGACGTTTATGCCGTGGGCATTCTCTGGAGGGCTTGAAATCCCACGAAAGAGCATGAGACAAGATTAAGAAACCTAGTAGGGTTTTTTTCTTTATAGATTTATTATTATTATTATTATTTATTTGAGAGAGAGCATGAGAGAGAGAGAGAGAGCATGAGAGAGAGAGAGAGAGAGAGAGGTCACAAGCAGGGGGGAGAGCAGGGAGCCTATGTGGGGACTTGATCCCAGAACTCTGGGATCATGACCTGAGGACAGACACTTGACCCCCTGAGCCATCCAGGCGCCCCTAGTAGGGGTTCTTGCTAGGCCCAGGCTTTACCACCTGCTGGATGTTGTCATGGCCACTATGCTTAGCTATCATGCTTCATTGCTAGAACTCTGAAGACTCTATTGGTCCATTTGTGGGCATGTCCATCTTCATTGGATTGAATTAGACAAGTAAATACAAAAAATGCCAGGAGAGAGTTTTACTCTTCTCAGTTTTAAATATGTGCTTTCAAGTGCTATCTTGCTTCTCAAATTTCTAGCATTCTGGCTAAGGGAATCCTGAGGAGTTTCTCCTCGATCTGTATTAAAAACTATGCCTTAAAGTTCTTTTAATACAGAGGTTAATGCAGTATGACTTTGAAGAGACCCAGGGATCACCATTACCTATTCTGCAAGAAAACTCACTGCAAACTGTTACCATCCCCTGCCTCCTCCTCCCCAGCCCAACAACACATCTTCCTTGATAATTGATGGGTAGGCAACAATCATGGCAACAAAAAAAAAGGGTGTTTTGTCCATTCCAGGGAAATTTTATGGAAGATCGTATCTCTGGTTTCTCTTTTCCTTGCTATTCTTCGGTTTCTCAGTTAATTCCCACGAGATGAGGAGTGTGGGGTTTCAAGCACTCATACCTCAGGCTGACGGTCCCCCTGGGTGGGGAGGACAAGACCGTGTGAGTGTGCTGCCTCTGCTCTCCTGTGCCCACCGGATGGTTATGTGTTGGTGACACCTGGTAAGTACAGGGAACAAAAGTTGATGGGGCGGGTTCTCCTCATCATGCATTTAGTTAGCCTTTGCCACATGGGCAATGGTCAACATCAGACACGGAGAGGAAGTACCACCTTCACAAAGACGTAGGTTCACGCAGATAGGGTGATGCTCATGGCAGGATGTAAACACCCCTCGCCCCCACCCCTCCAAACAGAAAAGACTCAGCAACAATTAATACTTAAAAAATCTTCATGACTTCACGTGTGTATTCCAAGTTGTTTCCCACAGTGACATATTTTCACTCGAATAACATTCCAAACCTTAAAGTAGCATCTCACTTATTCTAAGCCTCATGATCTACCTTTTAAAAAAGACAAATACCTAGAGAGGTTAAGAGAGTCATCTAAAATTATATGGGCAGTCAATGCCAATGAAACAACATGGACCTTGGCCTTCTCTTTGCTCTACGAGATTATTGTCAGCCCCTGAATAAATGGCTTCTTGCATAAGACATCCACACAGCAGAGGGTCAGGTCCAAACAGAGATAAAGGCTACAAGCAAAGAGTCCAAGCAAATCAAGAACAGATGTCATCCACCCGCTATGTGCCAGGTTCACTGACAATAGCTTTAATTGTCACAACTCCCCCACGTGGTAAGTATCATTCTTGTTCCCACTTTTTTTTTTTTTTTACAGGTTTTATTCATTCATGAGAGGCACAGAGAGAGGGGCAGAGACATGGGGAGAGGGAGAAGCAGGCTCCCTGCAAGGAGCCCGATGTGCGACTCGATCCCAGACCCCAGGATCACGCCCTGAGCTGAAGGCAGATGCTCAACTGCTGAACCACCCAGGTGTCCCTTTTCCTCACTTTATAGATGAGGAAACCAAGGCATGGGGAGGTTAGATAACTTGGCCAAGGTCAGGGAACTTGTAACTGCAGAGCTAGCCCTGTAGTGAGCTCTTCTGGTGCCAGAGCATGTGCCTGACCACATTATACCTCTGTCTCTCAGTCATAATAACACGAGGGCACCTTGCTCTTGATTCCTCTTACATTTCTTACCAGTCCCTTCACATCACCTGCTCTCATAATACTAAATATCGTCCCAGCACCTGGAATTCTCAACAGCTAAAAAAACGAATTTTTATAAGAAGAAATTATATCTCAAGGAAATATATAGCATTGCCATATATAGAAGAACAGACATTTAATGAATTTAGCAACTTAATTATGTAGAAGCCAACATGGCCATGGAAGAACCATGACCAATTAAGAGTCATGGGAACATTCCTAAGGCATAGTTATAGAATTGAATTTCTCTAGGACAGGTGCTACCATTTTTTTCTTTTCTTTCAATTCAAAGAAATATATATCAGTGTTATCTTCCTAGATGTTAATTTAAAAACTTAGTAAAAACCTAGCATTTTAAACCACTGTTGCCATGATTCTGAATTATTCTGTACCATTGGTCTTTACTTTTTTGCTAAAGCTGGGTAGGCCTGAGGGCCAGGGGTGAGATAACATGTAACTTTTTTTAAAAATAAAAGCTTTGGAGTTCACTATATGCATTTGATGTGGATAGATATGTAGGTCTTTCTGGGAGCAGAATGTCCCCCTCCTCCCATCCCCCCACACCTACCCTGTGTCCCATCTCTGACCAGAGTGTGTAACAGCAAACCAGAGGGCGCAAATGCTCCAGGTGTTCACAGCCACTGTAGTTATCTAGAATGTGCTCATATGAATTGTTTTAAATGGTCAAGACAATTAAAAAAACACCTAAAAATTATTATAAAATTCCCAAATTCCCAAAAATACTGCCTTATTTAGTGAGAGAACCAGAAGTTTAGTTGACATGACAGTGACACTACTTCCATCAGCTGGGGATAATGTGGAAGGTTCTAAATTGTGCAAAATTGCCACACCTCTTTTATGTGGGGGGATATGAGATGATAGGGTGTTCTTCATTTGACAAATATTTACGAAGTTCTTACTATGCACCAGGTACTACTGTTCACACAGCTGTGAACAACACCAAGTCTCTGTTCTCATGGAGCAGACATTCGAGTGGGGAGACAGACAACAAATACAAACAAATAAGATCATTTTAGTGATAAGTGCCTGAAGAAAATAAAATAGGCCAATAGGCAAAGCCTCATTGAGGGAGAGGACACATTCATTTTGGCTGGTGAGAAGGCCCCCCTGCCCCGAGGGGTTGCCTTTTATCTTTAGGGTGCTCTGGAGAAGAGGGAAGCAATGACAGAGGCCTCTGAGGTACACAGTGCCAATGGGGCCAGAAGACGCTGTGGAGGTTGGGGTAGGAAGACAAGAGGTGATAGATTCAGATTATGCCTCCTGGTTGTGATGGGGAAATTGGACTTGACTGTTGTTCCAGGTGCCAGGGAAGCCATTGGAGAGTTTAAAGTGAGACATCTGATTAATGCTTTCAAAAGATCCCTTTGGGTCCTTAGAGAATGCACTGGAGACAGCCTGGAGAGGAGCCCTGCAGTCAGGTTAAGAGGCTCTTGCACTATTTTGGGGGGAAAAATGTGCCAGCCATCTAGACGGGGGTGTGGCGGCGGTGGTAGGAAGGGGCTGGGCCCATAGCAGAATCATGGAAGGGTCTGGGACACACGGAAGGATGGGAAAAAAACGAAGACACATCTTTAGAAGAATCAAGGATGGATCAAGGGGAGTCAAGGTTGAATCCTAGCTTCGGGCCTGAGCAGCTGGAGGGCTGGTGGTGCCATTTACTGAAATGGGAAAACTGGTAATGTGCTTGGTTCGAGGAAGGAGTGAGGATCAGGATTTTGAAGATTCCAAAAACACCGTTTGAGCCACAGGGGCTGACCACAAAAATAACCCCTGCCTCCAGGCTTTATTCCTGCTAATGGCCTTCTGAACTCAGGCGTTCAGGGGCTGCGTGCAGGGTCCTGTCCAATAGCAGCACCCCCCCTGCAACCCATCCCATTCCACTGCAGCCCCAGGTTTTGCTGGGTCCAACACAGCAGAAGCCAGGACCTACTTCCCACCTTGGCCTGGGGCTCAGTTCTGTGTGAGGACCAATCTGACCTAATTTGTGAGCTTTCCTGGAGACTTCTAATAGCAAGACAATCGCGGTTTAGCTTTTTATTTTAGTGGGGGCCGTGGGTGGGGGAGAGAAATGGGGAGCCAGGATAGGGAACGGACATTTATTTAGCACTTGCAAATGGGAAAGGCAGGCTGCCTGAGTTTATATATGATTTCATTTAATCCTCAAGAAACCCCTGCAAGTGAAGTGCTGTTATCTGCATTTTGTAGATAAGATAATTCAGACCTCGAGCCGGGAGGTGGCCTGTACAGCATCCCGGAGTTATAAGTAGCAGTAGTGGTAATTTACCGAGGGCTTGTTACACTAAGTGCCTTTGAGTGCTATCTACTTTCATCTTCACCACGACCCTAGGATAAGTAGTACTGCCATCACGTCCACTTTCTCGATAAGGGAGTGGAGAAGTTCGGTCAAGTTGCCACACAGTAAGTGGTGGGGCCAGTGCTTGAACACAGTCTGTCTCGTACCAGCTGACCTTGGAACTAGTTCGGAATGATGCAAGGCCCTGCTCTTTCCATTCTTCAATCGTGCCATGTAGCTGATGGAAATGCGGTGTGCCCTAAAATAAAGCCCTGTGCAGCATTATGTTGGCTATCTCTCCCGGTGGCCTCCACATTTCAATCTTTATCAGATTGGTTTTTTCTTTCCTTTTTTAAAATTTTTTATTAGTTTTATTTATTTATTAAGATTTTATTTATTCAAGAGAGTCACACAGAGAGAGGCAAAGACACAGGCAGAGGGAGAAGCAGGCTCCCTGCGGGGAGCCCGATGTGGCACTCGATCCCAGGACCCCGGGATCATGACCTGAACCGAAGGGAGATGCTCAACCACTGAGCCACCCAGGCATTCTGAGTTTAAAGAACTTTATTCTGCAAAGATCATGGCTGATTTCTCCCCCATGCTGAGTATATAGGTCATATACCAGTCAATCTTAAATAGAATACACTTTTTCTGAGCCCTGTATTACAGCAATGAGATGCATCACAGGCAGCAATAATGTTCTGTACTGTGAGCCAGTGCTAGGCACTGTGCTCAACAATACACCTCTCTGAGGTAGACTCAAGTGGAGGGCATTGCTTAAGAGAGGTCATGGGACTGGCTAGACGTCAAAGTTTGTTAAATGGCAGAGCCAGGATTTTGCATCTGAGCCTCATACCAAAGCAGTAAGAATGTTGTGTCCTTCTGTAAATATATCAGGGACATTTATTTTCTTTGTGATGTTCTATCTCTCAAGTGGAAAAAACAGATCCTTGTCTTGGTGGTAATCTCTTTTAATATACCATTCTGAATTTTCCTTTGAGGTTAAAAAAAAAAAAACATAAAAAGCAACCCAGCCAAACATTTCATCATTAAGGACTGCTATTTTAGGTTTGGAGACCCTCCCTCCAGCCTGGAGCCTCCTGGAATGGCCCTTGGATGGCAGGTCAGTTTGCTCTTGGTTGCATGGGCTCATTATAGACCACATGTTCGTGTTCTCCCCGATTCATACATTGACACGGTCATCCCTAATGTGGTTATACTTGGAAACAGGGTCTTTAAGGAAATAATTAAGGATAAATAATGTTAAAAGGCTGGGACTCTGATCCTATTGGATTAGTGTCCTTAAAAGAAGAGATACCAAAGGGCTCTCTCTCCATCCTCCCCCTACACCTCCCTCACCTCCACCAATAGAAAAGGCCATATAAAAACACAGTGAGAAGGTGGCTCTCTACCAGCCATGAAAAGAGCTCTCACCAGGACCTGAACTAGCCAGCACCCAGATCTGGGACTTCTAGCCTCCAGAACTGTGAGAAGATACATTTTGGTTGTTTAAAGCCATCCGGTCTATGGTATTATGCTATGGCAGTATGAGCAGACTCATACAAGGTGAAGAGCTCAGCTTTCTGTCAAGAAAAGACAGAGAAAAGAATGTAGATAATTAGAAGAAAAGATGGGGTCATCTGGGAAAAACAGCTCAAAGATTGCTGTAATTAATGAGGGTCTTCTCCCCACCCTTCTGTCCATGGCCTTCGGCTAGAAAAGACTGAGCGTCCAGTTACATTTGTAACTATGCAGAACAGCCTTCACCACTCTACACCTCTGGGAAGAGGTCTTACCCAGGGAACTTATTAAAGCCTGATGTTCAGGAAATCTTGTGCAGGCAAATGAATAAATAAAATCCTGCAAACCTTGGGATTTCTCAGAAGGAGATTATTTCCATTCTCTAGGAAGCATATAAAAGCATCCCCTCCTCAATACCAGGTCTCCAAGATGTGGGGGAAAAAAGCAAAACTTAAATGGGGTTGACAGCCTCAGGGTATTTGTTTTGGAATACAAAGAGAAACATGTTCTTTAAAGAGCATTTCATAAAATGGGAATTGCTTTGTTCTTCCGTTTGGATACAGTTGAGGCCATCACTAATACTAATTCATTATCATTGGAAATGTTTAGAGCTTCTGTCTGAAAGCCCTATTACACTGAGTTAGAAAGTAGGAATTCATATGCCTTTAGATTTGACCTGGCTCTCCGTCTCCTAGGGGCAGGGACTGCATTCCTGGAGAATTCAGGAACTGTTGCTGGCACCCAGTCAGTGGACGTGGGTCAGTCCTGTGCTTACGTGGTGTGGCGTTGTACCATCCCCCACCAGGAGGAGGCAAACAGTAAGCACCTACTTTTTTTTTTTTTTTTTTTAAAGCCTTGATAGTATAGCAACTTCAGAACATTTTTAATTGTGAGCCTTCTCTCTAGGGTGAAAACAAAGCCTGGGAAAATAGCATCCACTCCCCTTGTCTTTAGTTTGAAATAGGAATGGCTGCTAAAACAGTCTAAAGTGTTGGCGGAAACATTACACAACCAGATAGATTGAGGATTCTGTGGCGAACGACTACACTAGAAACTACATGAGGATTTTAGTGGGATACCTAATTAACCAGCCACTCTATACACGTGCTGTCAAAGCTCTTGTCTGGACTGTCCCTGGTAACTAATGAAATTAGGGACTTTGAAAAATCTGACGCACTGAGATGAGGGTAGAGATACAGTGTCCACAGCAGAGAAGAACATTAAAATCTTGCTGCTGGAAAACAAACAATAGAAGGTATCCTGGCTGGTCTCTTACTGTGTAAAACATTGAGAACTTTAGCTAGTCATAAACCACTCGGGGGTTTCTCTACACTTCAGAAGGAGGTGATTTAATTAATAAAGCAAAAGGGAAAGAAACTCCATTTTGGTTGGTCAGAGAGGTTACCTGAAAAGACGTCTAAAGTGGGCTGTTCCAGCCACTTGCTACACTTGTTTGTACCCCAGGTGAGCAATATGGTATATGCTCTTAAAAATTCTTCTCAAATCAAAGGAATTAACAGGATTCAGAATAGTGGGTCTTTATAATTCTGTAATTGTAGCTGTCTTTCTAGGTTAGAAGGGTTGTCTCAAATGTGATTATTGAAAGCCACTCTGGGTCTTTTTATGTCTACCCCTCAAAAAATAAAGAGAAGTCTCCCAAAGGACTGATTGTTAACCTCTGACACCTTCCTCAGTTGATCATTGTTCTTGCCAGAAGCAAAACTGATACCTGTGTGTTCTCTTCTAATATCTGCTAACAAGATCCCTCCCTGCATTCTTGCTCTTTCAGAGTAGCCAGCCATTATTACTATTTCGTGAAGTGGGTGACTTTCATAATTACTCCAGATCCTTGATAATTATTTAAAAAATCAAATTCCAAGAGTATTTTCTGGAAGCCACAAATTCCCCAAATTGCTGCCAGCAAGATACTTTTTATTGTTGGCTATTCTCCTAGGGAATTTAATAAATATTCATGGACAGGGCACAGCATAATTGATTGAGCCGCTTTCAGTTATATCAGTGTGGTAGGAGGGCTTAGTATTTTCTGGAAACCTCTAGAAGTTGCCAGTGGTTGACAATAAGAAGCTTTTGTGAGCTCCTTGGGGAGAGCGGTGGAGAGGAGAAAATAAGGTTAATGTCTGTTATCATAAGCCACTTTGTGAACCTTATCAGGAGTTATAAACCACTGTGGGCATCAATAGTGTTAGGTCTGTGGATATTCTGTGATAAGCTACAAAAGACCCCATATAATTTTAAATGAATGGTTAGGAATCAAGTTAATTCGTGGCGATTTATCAGACAGCAATCATTTACTATGTCAAATCAATTCTTATATACCACTTAAACCTGATTGCATAGTTCAGCACTCTTTATTTTCAGAGTACCCATCAGCATGGATTACTCAAGCTTTGGAAAAAAAACTTATTTCGTTTTTTTTTTTTTTTTGAACCTTTCAAAATGACATACCCACAAACAATAATTTCAAAGTCATAAATTTTATAAAGTTACTCATAACAATAAATATCGTGTGTACAGGATCTTTTTCTTTTACGTTCAGCGTCTGAATTCAGCCAGTAATTCTATAAAGCCTTTGGGAAGCATACAGATACACCACGGACACAAACACTCTTGACACATTTCTAACAAGTTGTTTATCAGCAGCTGCAACTCTCCTGGTTTTCTAAAATGCCAGTCGTAACACCTTTTACCACAGACAAGCTGGGAGGGGCTGGACCGTGAAATACATGCTGGGGAGTGTACAAGTATCACTTAAGGAATAGTACTTCTGGTATTCTGAGTTTTGCCTTTCTCTTGCATGTTTTTATAATTTGTTCTCTAAATTTATGTTTGGCTTTGACCAGATTTCTGGCTTTTTGTTTTTCTACTTACTGGAATGCCTGTGAAGGTAACTGGAGGAGACTGCCAAGAAATGCTGAAGCTGCTGCCGTTGGGGGTGAACTTGGCCGATCCTGGAATGGTCACGGGGGGTGTGGCCTGTCCCACAGAAAACAGAGAACATTGTTATGAAACAACATTTCTCCTCACAGTCCTAAGCTATCATTGCCAAAGTAGGGCCCCAAAATGGTTTCAGCTGTATTAATAACTTAGACTAATTCTCCAACAGGAGATTAAACATAGCTGAAGAGAATAGCTAGAAATAAGCTTTTTATAAATCTTAGTAATCTAATGAATAAGAGCAGGTTTTTTGCTGATTTCTGAAAAGAAATTTTATTATATGTACATGTACCTATTTTAGGACATAGGCCTATTTGGTGTGTAAAACACTATGCCTCACCATCAAATTGGGAAATAAACAACTTTACAGGGATGCTGGGTGTGTAAATTGGTACAACATTTGGGGAGGGTGATTTGGCAATATATATCAAAATTCTTAGTATTTTGTATATTAGCTATGCCACTTTTAGAATTCATTCTAAGGAAATGGATATAAAGATGTTCATTGCAGAACTATGTATTATGTAAAAAAAAAACCCTGGAAATGCAAGTGTCCAATTATAGGGATGTAGGTACGTAAGTCATGATATACCCACAGACTGATGCTGTTGAAGAATACTTGTTGGCATGGGAAAATGTTCATGATATATTAAGTGGCAAAAACAAAGCACAAGAAAAACAGTACTACAGTAAATTCCTTTTTAAAAAATGACTATATATACATCGAACAAAGTCTTGAAGGACATACAAAAAACATTAACCAAGGGGCTTTCTTGTTGTTGGGATTCGGGGATGAATTTTCTTCATTTGCTTGTGTTTTTAATACTTTTGATGCTGAACATTCATAATGTCTATAAATAGAATAATCCCAATATTATGAATACATGGTTTGGGAAGGACCTTTTAGATCACCTTGTGCATGTTCCAACTCTCATATAGATGAGCAAAATAGTTGAAATTGGTTCAGGCCCATGATTTCAAACCAATGTTCTGAATACAACACTGACAAACAAAAACAAAGAAATTAAGTATTCTTTTTGACCAACATAACAAGAGTCAGGAATGAAATTTATTGCATCAACTAATTTAATAATTAGCTCTATTCCATTGCTCTTGACTGTAAGCCTATTAATTCAGTGGCTGGGTACTTCTACAGGTTTAGTTTTTCTAATTATAGATGTAGCTGCTCGTGACAGTGGTTTTATAACTGGCACCACTGGAAAATATTTTGGCAATACATAGCAAGAGCCATAAGCTGTTCATGTTATATCCTGTGACTCAATAATTATTCTTCTGGGAATTCAAAGGGAAAAAAACAAAAGCTACTGGCATGGAGGTGTTCGTAGTAGAGTTATTAATGATAGTGGAAAAACTGGAAAGATTAAAGAGGAGAGAGCTAACGGTAAGAGAATGACTAAAACAACTTGGTGTTTCGATTTAACTGAAAACTAGTCAGTTATATGGAAAATGTTTATAAAACCAGGGTGGGAGAACACAATTACAAATGTGGACAGGAGTTTTTTTTTTTTTTTTTTCTTTTTAGGTTGTACAGAGTAGTTGAGAATTCTGGGAAAAAAGTTTTCTTAAAATTTGAATGTTTTGATATGTCATTAAAACAAATCAACATTTAAAAGAGTTAATAATTGCTGGGGGGACAGAAGAGCTTTAGCTGTGTCCTATTTGCAGGATTTGTCTGTAAGGTCTTTTGGGACTTTAGAGTGAAGCAGATCACCTGGAGGGTCTGTCACAGTGCAGACTGCTGGACCCCCACCCCTCCCTCCTGCCCAAAAGGTCTGGGGCTGCCCCAAGAGTTTACATTTCTGACAAGTTCCTAGGTGATGTTGACACTGCTAATTTGGGGAACACTGATCATCACTGCTCTGATCTGTGAGGGTTAGTTACCAATTCAGAAGACAGGGCATGAAGTCCCAGAGTTGGGAGACAGTGTGGTTATGTAATTGTGCCAAAGCTTTCGATGCTCACTTTTTCACTTATATTTTTTTATTTAACAGATACTTAGATCGTGGGCCAGGCACAATTGTGAGATCTTTACAATATTAAGGATTTTTAGTCCTATGACAACCTCTAAGGGGTTGGATCTTTAGTCAATATTGGGGAGTTCAAGAACCTCCAGAGCCCCATCTGTGTGAGGTCTGAACTTTAAAAGGAGAAAAAGAAAAGAAAGAACTCAGCTATTAGGCTACTCGTGTGATGCTGTTTTGCACCCTTTCCAGTGCAAAAGCAGAATACTATTGCTTTTGGTGGGGGGTCAGAGTGGTTACCCCCAAGGTCTTTTGCAAGTCACCTGGTAAGCATGGTCGGTGTGCACGAGGTAGAGGGTGGTGGGAGCTGAGCGGCTCAAGGGTGTCATCAATTTAGTCTCAGTTTTGGCACAAGGAGTTTCTGTTCGGCTTGAATCTGGGATGGGGAAAGTGGGAGGTGAAGCCAGGGACTGAGAAGGTGACACTGGTGCCAGGCTGCTCAGTCCATCTGCCACTGAGTCTGTGTTGAGCTTGATCTCAGTGTAGTAAAAGTCCTCTTCTCCATCACTGTAGTCGGAATCCCCAACACGCCTGGGGCAAAAGAGAGCAAAAAATGATGACACGAACCCAGTCTGCCTTCTTGCCCCGAAATCTTGCACTTTCTCTTCCCTCTGTCTGGAATGCTTTTCCCCTGTCTGGTCTGTCTGGCAAACTCTGACTTATCCTGCAACACTCAACTCCACTGTCCACTTGCAGGGAAGCCTTCCTTGACCTCTTAAAACAATTTATTTAACCAATCAGTTATTCAGCAACAAGTTACTGAGAGCCTATTACACCCAGGCACTTTTCTAGGGTCTCCTGATAGCATGATGAACAAAGCAGAGATTATAATGAATTTATATATTTATTTATACTTTACATTTTTACATACTTTATTTTTTTAAAAAAGATTTTATTTATTTATTCATGAGAGCACACACACACACACACACACACAGAGAGAGAGAGAGAGAGAGAGAGAGAGAGAGGCAGAGACACAGGCAGAGGGAGAAGCAGGCTCCATGCCGGGAACCCAACGTGAGACTTGATCCCAGGTTCTCCAGGATCACGTCCTGGACTGAAGGCGGGGCTAAACCGCTGAGCCACCCAGGCTGCCCTTATTTATATATTTAAATTGTGATGGAATTTACATCCTAGTGGGGGATGCAGACAGGAAACCCACAAAGAAATGCATATTTAATATGTCAAGTAGGGACATATCCCAGAAAGAAAAATTAAAACAGATTTAGCATCCTTTAGCAGGGTAACTGATGAAGGGTGGGCATTTATTTTAAAGAGAAATGTCCAGAGGAAGTCTCACTGAAGTGGTGACATTTGATCGGGGGCGTGAGTGACATGAAGGAAAAACCCGCACCAGCAGCACATAGCCCTAGGGAGGGCAGGTTTGGTGTTTTCCACGCAGGGCAGAGAGGCCGGTGGCTGGTGCTCAGGGCACCAGGCTGGTGAACAGAGGCAGATGCAAGATGGCACAGGGCCGTGTAGTCCACGGAATGGCTCTGCATGTCATTCTCAGTGTGATGGAAGCCAGGGGGCTTGTGAGGAATATAAGGTACTTTTTATTTTATTTAAAAAAAAAAAAAAGATTATTTATTTATTTATTTATTTGAGAGAGAGAGCACAGAGAGGAGGAGGAGGAAAGGCGGAGAAGCGGACTCCCCACCAAGCAAGGAGCCCAACATGGGACTCAATCCCAGGACCCCCGGAATCACGACCTGAGCCAAGGGCAGATGCTTGACCAACAGAACCACCCAGATGACCCTATAAGGTACTTTTTAGAAGGATCGCTCTGGCTAGTGTCTGGAGAAAAGGGGACAGAGGGCAAGAGCCAGAGGGGGAGGCTGGCAAGGAGGCCGTTGGCGCAGGTGAGCCGTAGCCACTGTCCGGGCGAGGGGGGCTGGTGATGGAAGTGCCCAGAAGTCAAATTTGGGATTGAAGGTTAGGAGTCAGGACTTGGCTCCTCACTGCTAGATCGTCTGAGCTCCCTTTGAAGAGTATTAATTCTTATTCACTTTATTTAATTATTTGGCACATTTCTGTAATTTTTTTTTAAAACCCTTGCCACCTCCCTAAGACTGTGCGCCTCTTGGGCTACATCTTGTTGGTTCTGTGTCACTCCACGCCCATCGATGTTTCTGGCACAAAGTGCCTGTTAAATGTTGAATGGATGAAGCTGACGTCCTTGAGCATTAATCCTGGAGTCAGATTTCCTTGGTTCAAATCCTGACACCTTCCAGCTGTGTGTGTGACTGTGGCAGCCGACAGGCCCAGTGCCTCGGGCTCTTCACTGATAAAATGGGGATAATCATAGTGCCTGCTTATTGTGAGGATTAAGCCAATAAATATAGAGGCTGTAGAGGCGTGCCTCATGCATAGTAAGCACCGAGTGCTTATCGAATTAAAATGAAGTTGGAGTTAGAAGGCCTCCATGTTTGCTACCGCTCAGAGCAATCTCTTCGTGGTGTTGAGTTCTCCATGAGACATGGGCAACTGTACTTTCCCACAGAAAGTTTTGAGTAAAATAAAATAACCATCCATCTCTTTAGAAAAGATGTGTTTGATTTAATTTCCAGAGACGTGGTGCACATCTAGCCACCTGCCTTTATAAGGTAGCCTCTGTACGTCTCCCTTCCGTGAGGTAGCCCCAGATTTCATGAACATATCCAGCAGTAGTAGATCACTCACTTGGAATAAACTTTTTTCCCCCCTACTCCCAAGCCCTATATAGAACCTAAAATAAAAAATCTCTCCGTCTCGTGGGCCTTTCTGTTTGGTCAAATCAGAGGCTTCTCCCAGCCTTGTCCCATGTCCCTGGAGCTCTCAGGCTGGGGTGTCTGGGGAGGTGTCTCTGCTCTCCCAGGTCTGGCAGGGCTTGGCTTTGTGACAAGCATACCATTAAAGACCCCAGAGAGTGGACCCAAGAATGTGCGCCTGTTCTATTCCTGTCCCCACTTCCTTTCCAGTAAAGGGCAGGCCGAGTGGCTACTGACTGCTGAGTGCTACTAATAGACACACAGGCCTAGGGGAAATTGTGTGTCCCACATGGGCATAAATTTGA
Organism: Nyctereutes procyonoides; assembly: GCF_905146905.1. NCBI lineage: Eukaryota > Metazoa > Chordata > Mammalia > Carnivora > Canidae > Nyctereutes > Nyctereutes procyonoides. Next base: position 1,440,784 of record NW_026575035.1, on the reverse strand, counting down.
TTTTGTACAAGAGTAGAGTGAGATTTAAGAGAAAAACAGTCTTTTTTTCTTATACTCTTGGCGGGCACTGCAGCTATAGCAGATGTGATATACATATTTTTGGGGGCGGGGGCTCCCCTGCCTTCCCTGCCAGCCAACATGCATTGAAAATGTTCCATCATCCTACATCCCATAATCAAGCTCATGGATGAAAGCAAAGGTGATTTTCCTCTCCCAGTTCATGAGAGAGCTCAGGCCTCAGGCTTCATATGCACAGACTGGCCTTGGAGTTCTGCTAACCAAGGCCCATCCCTGTGCAGTGGCTGGCGAGGTTGTGAATTCTGATGCACCCAGACAATTTAAAAAGCACAGTGTAGGGGCACCTGGGTGGCTCAGTTGGTTAAGGGGCACCTTCAGCTCAGGTCGTGATCCCAGGGGCCTGAGATGGAGCCCTGTGTCTGGCTCCCTGCTCAGCGGAGAGCCTCCTTCTCCCCCTGCTTGTGCTCTCGCTCTTTCTCTCTCTCTGTGTCAAATAAATAAGTAAAATCTTTTTTTAAAAAAAATGCACAGTGTAAAAGGAATCCTAGGGAAGCAAACACTAATGGCTGCATTTTGAATTTTGCCCACCTTGAGAGCAGCCCGGAAGCTCAAAGAAAAATCGTGAGATGCCACTTATAGTCTATAAATACATATATGTGGCATGGACTTCTTCGAGGTACCGAATAGGATTCAGTTTTCTAGGCAGATGGACTTTAAAACAAATACCCTAGCTCCTGATTATAGCTTCAGGAAGTTTTTTCTAGACCTTTAAATAACTTGGAGCTATTTACATGATGAGTTGTCCTGACAATGAGGCTTGAGGGGAGACACTGGAGGATTTCCTTCCCTGGAGACTTCAGGAACAGGAGTGAGGGTGTTCTGCGGTGTTTCAGTGGGGTATTTCTTGGAGGGTAAAGGTAGACACGACCCCCCTGGTGAGGGGAGCAGAAGCCCAGACCTGCTGCACCACACCCACAGGGCTTGGTAACCTCCTGTGTGTTGTTCTCTGGAAGGGTCTGGCTGTGTCCCCAAACATCAGTAAGTGAGCTAGACTCCTGCTTCTCTCCACAGTCACTGAAGGAGCCCACCTGCACAGACCAGCAAAATCACTGTAGAGAGCCCACTATTATTTTCTTTTAATACCACTTTTTTTATGGATGATGCATTTCCTAAATTTGTCCCTTGCTTGGCCGAGTGACTGGAGTGTTTATTTCTCGACACTCATCTCATTGAAAGGACTCCTTTGTCCAAGTGTTTGGGGACTTGGTCATGCGTTTGGATTTGCCTTATACACACTGGCTATGGCTTACAGCCTCCCAAGCTCCTATGGAGTCCAATGTTCCTGGGCAGGAAAGACCCAGAGCCAACAGGACAAGACTGTGGAACCTTCACTGCCCCTGTAGTGTGACTCCTTATCACTGCTGCTGGAAACTGCGTGTTCGCTTTCCTTAAAACGGTTTTTAAATAACCCAAGGAAAAGCATAGATCGTACACATAAAGGGCTTATCTGAACAACAGAAAATGAAGGAGCCAAGTCATCAGGTGTCATAAGAGTAGAAACCACAGCGCCGATTGACACAGTGGTTCTTAAACCCTTTTCTGGCTATCTATGTGCTTTTAAGACTCAAAGTCATGAATATTCCCCATTGGGAAAAATGCACATCGAATTTGACAATTTCAGGGGGTCCAAGGAACCTACTCTACGCTAGTATTTTATATTTTACAAATCACGCTCACATCCATTTTATTTTTGACTCCTTACACATGACCTGGCTGGGCTGATATTACTATTAGCCTCATTTTCAGAGGGAACTGAGGCTCTGAGCAGTGACTTGCCTAAGGTTACTTGGTAAGTAAATTGAGGAGGCTTTGCAAGGTTACATCCATATTCTTTCCACTGTGCCATATTGGCCTATATTATCTGAGTGACCGTCTCCATAGGGGTTAGGAAGACCAAGCAAGCCCAGTCTCTATTCCTGTGTTCAGAACTTTTAAGGCATAGTGTGGTGTATAATATCTGAGTGCAGGTGACCCTAGATTGAACTCGTGGAGACTAAACATCAAGCCCTGAAGGGAGGGTTGCCTTACCCAAGATGAATGGTCCGTATGTGTTTCTGGATACCTGCTGCAGTGCTCAGCACCTTCCCGCAGTTTTTCCAGAGGCATTTGAACATCACCTTCATAGAATTCTGTAAACAGGAGAAAATTACATTGAAATGAAAATTAACCCATCAATATTTTCTGTCATCCCAACACATTTCTTCCCCTTTTGTTAGGAAAGTAACAAATTGGGCACCTGGGTGGCTCAGTCGGTTAAGCATCTGCCTTCAGCTCAGGTCATGATCCTGGGGTCCTGGGATGGAGCCCGCATCAGGCTTCCTGCTCATCGGGGAGCCTGCTTCTCCCTCCCCCTCTGTCCCCCTCTCCCACCCCGCTCATGCACGCTCTTTCTCCAATCAATCAATCAATCTTAAAAAAAAAAAGGGAAGGTAAGAAATTGGGGTGCCTGGGTAGCTCAGTCAGTTAAGCGTCTGACTGGATTTGGGCTCAGGTCATGATCTCGGGGTCATGGGATCAAGCCCCGTGTTGGACTCAGTGCTCAATAGGGACTCTGCTTCAGATTCTCTTCAGTTCCTTCTCCTTCTGCCACCCCCCGCCCTCTCTCTCCCTCCAAAATAAATAAGTCTTAAAAAAGAAGGGTGGCAACTTCCCATCATCTTGAGTATAATTCAGCATGCCATTCTAGGGAACAACCCCCTGCCCCCTCAGCTGGTGACGATCTTGCTGACCTCAGACATTTTCCTGCATCCTTCATGGATAGTAAGTCGCTCTGAATATTTAGTTCATTTTCATTAAGGTGGTCACAGTGCCATTAGTTAGGCATTAATGACGGTATCTAACATTAGTTGAGCACTTACCATATGCCAAGTGCTGTTAAAAAAGTTTATCTCATATATTCCAAGAGATAGATCCTATTATTGCCACCATTGTATAGATTCATAGAGTTTCAGTAAATGGTGTTCAGTGAATAAGCCAGCTTCTAGCAAAGCTGGGAATCCAGGCAGTTCGGCACCAGGAACTGCCCTTTCCTCTAGGACACAATGTCACCTTCTCTTACGAGGGTCTCAGTGTTTCCCCAAAACAGCACAGCGATTGAGAGCACTGATTTTGGACTTACTTTCTCAAGTACCTGTCTCATGGGGTTATTAATGGATTAAATGAGGTCATGAAAGTGAATCCTTCAGCACAACACCAACAGGAGTAATAATTATTCAACCAGTGGTAGTTGTCATGGTATTATTATGATTATACTTCCTGAAATGAATGTGCCAGGAGATTAGTTTTCTCCAGAGAGGGCCCTTGTCCTTGAGATGCCACCGCTTGGTTGATTCACCACAGGCCTGGTGATAGTCACTGCTGTGTGCTCACGAAGCCCCGTTTTCTCTTCCTCTGAGTACACAGCCAGACCCCATTTCCCAGCCTCCCTTGCAGTCAGGTGGGGTCAGGTGACTGAATTAGGATAATGGAATGGGGGCAGAAGCAATATATATTCCTTCTGAGACTTGTCCCTCAACTACCTGGCAACCAGTATGGCACTCAAGGACTTAAGGTACAGCAGAACCACTTAATGGGGGGGGGTGTTCTCAATCTTTTGCTTGCCCTGCACCCTTTTGGCAGTTTCACTAAACCTATGGAAAGGGATTTTTTTAACATTTAAAATAAAACACATAGAAATACAAAAAAGAGCAAGTGTACTGAAATACAGTTATCAAAGTATTACAAGTATTTTGTGATATGGTTCTCCATGCACTCTTTAATTAACATATTGAATAGCAAGATCTTGAAGTGAGTCTAATGACTAACCATAATTTCAAAGCATTGTTAAGCCTAAATGATATTTCATGATAGCTGCTAAAATTGTAATGTGATATGAAAATACCTATGCTTTCAATCGGTAGTAAAGTCACAGGTGGCACTAATATTATGGTTTGATGCTGTCAACCATTATTACAGGACACGTGGAATTATAGTTAAGAGCTTAATGATAATGAAAATATATACTTTTTCCCCGCTCCAAGTTCACAGACCCTCTGAATTCTGTATACCCTTTTGGGGACCTGTGGACTGCAGGTTAAGAACCCATGCAGTAGGAGGAAGGAGCCTGGGTCGCTGGAGGAGAGATACCCCCTTCACCATTCCCACTGACCTGATTGGATTGTGACATATGAAATAAATAAACCTTCACAGTGTTAAGCCACGTACATTTGGAAATAGGCTGGTCCAACAGTAAGCTTGCCCTTCCTTACCAATAAACACAGTAGCGGTGACACCTTCCCTGAACTGAGGGTATTGATGTCACTTTGTTTACAAGCCCAGTAGGATTTATTTCTGCCATCAAGCCCTTGTGGGGACCCAGCAGTATATGCCCTGTTCTGTGGAGCAATCATGTACACATTTAGAAAACGACTCACTCAGGTATTACCGATGGGATTAGTATTCTGATCCAGGCGGTCACCGCCCCCCCCCATCCCGAAGACTTTTTGTGCATTTCTCAATTGAAAAGACACCTGGGAACTTCAGGAACTGAGGATATCCTGTGTGTTGGGGAATGGACACTTTCAGCAAGGCGAGTGGAGGAAAAATCACAGCAGGGCACAGCTGCAGTCAGCAAGGTAAGTTGAGGCACAGCAGCAGGAGTCCGGTAGCCCGCTGTGTCCCTGAGGCCCTGCCTAGGTGGCTGGCACTCATGACCCAGCAACCTAGCCATCCCTGCCTCAGGCCTGGGCATCACGAGCCGCTGGGGACTGCTCGCCAGGGCAGTGGGCAGTACTGAGCTTCATAGAAGCTGCAGCTACGAGGAGCTGGGGCTGGAGCCCGAGAAGGGTGTGAAGGAAGCTGAGAAGCAAACACACGCTTAGGAGACTTTAAAGTACACGATCCTAATGAGTCTGTGTTTATTCTAAGGAGACCGTTCACAAATCTCAGGCTCCCTGATCTCCTTGGGCCATTGATGTAAACACACGGTCTGTAAGATGAACAAAAGGGGGAGAGTTTAAATCCTACCCCCTTGGCCCCAGAGGTTCACAGAAAGGAACTCTGTTTGGTATTTTTTATTCAAAGCACATAATGACTTAACAATATTAAGGAATAAACTCTCACACTAGGAGTGCTTTTTACCCATTTTTCAAACAATGAAACTATTAAAATATTTTCCACTTAAGGGAATTAATGACTCAAACCAAAATTACATGTATCTTGAGAGTCCAAATGTCTGTCTGGAAATAAAGTCATGAGAGATGAAAACACTTTTTTAAAAGATTTTATGTATTTGAGAGAGAGTGAGCGAGCACAAGTGTGGGGAGGGGGCGGCGGGTAAGACAATTGATGCAAGACTCGATTGCAGGACCCCAGGATCATGACCTGAGCTGAAGGCAGCTGCTTAACTAACCAAGCCACCCAGGTGCCCCTGAAAATAATTTTTGATTCATTCCAAACCTTTTTGCTGATGGTATTATTCGATTAAACTAAACAGCTACTTAGCAAGGAATATTATAGGTGCCAGGGAGAGAAAGAGAGAGAGAGAGAGAGAGAGAGAGAGAGAGAGAGAGAAACTGCTCTCCAAAAATTTACATGCTAGTGGGGGAGAGACAGAGGTGCTAATGAACAGTCACTGCTTCAGCTCTGGTAAGGTTGCTGGAGAGGGGAATGGAGCAGCTGTAGATCAGAGAAGACCTCTAGAAGGTAACTTTTGAGCTGGGACCTAAAGGTTGGAGCAGCAGGGAGTCATGCTAAGAGCTGGCGTTTTCCAGGGCAAAGAGGAAGAAGGCAGACTGGAGGGCCAGAGAGAGGAGTGAGTTTGGATGGTAATGAGGGAGGGGGGTGCCTGGATGGCCCAGTGGGTTAAGCGTCCATCTTCAGCTCAGGTCATGATCCCGGGGTCCTGGGATCTAGCCTGCTTCTCCTTCTCCCTCTGTATTCTCTCTCTCAAATAAATAAATACATTTAAAAAATAGAAGAAAATGAGGGAGTGGGTGGGGGGTGGTGGAGGGGAGAGAAAGAGAGAGAGAATGATCTGAGATAGATAGACAAGGAGGGCCAGATCTTGAGGGTCTTGTAGGTGAAAGTAAGGAATTTGGACTTTATTCTGAAATAAAAGAGAAGCTACTGAAGGGGTTTAAGCAGGGGGTTGATACTGTAGGATTTGGGTTTAAAAAAAACAGTTTTGGGGAGAGAGCAATAATTGCCCGTATTATGCTACGGGGGGTCAGAGAAAATGGTGGATGGAAGAAGACCGGCAGTGAGCATGGAGGAAAGCAGATACACTTAGGATGTATTCTGGAGGCAGATCCAACAGTACTTGCTCTGGGTTGAATACGACAAATGTTAACATGGATGGTGTTAAAGACGACTTACACCGCTAGGCAAGTTGTGGTTGTGTTTTGAATATGCTAATTTAGAGATACCTATTATAGGTCATGGAGAGGTGACATGTAGGACACTGGACATATGAGTCTGGAACTTAGGGAAGGTCAGGGTGAGAGGCAGAAATCTGGAGTCAGGACCTGAAGGATTACTGATAACTTCGTTCTGGATGAGCTCATGTGGGGAAAAATGCAACTAGAGATGAGTAGAAGGCCAAGGACTCTGCAGCATCCAGTATTTTCCATTGGAGAGGGAGCAGGAGCAGTCAGAGAGAGAGAGAGAGAGAGAGAGAGAGAGGAGATCAGGACAGTGTGGTATTACAGCACAGGTGGAAAAAGTGTTCAAGAAGGAAGATGTGGCCAACTGCGTGGAATGAGGACTGGGAAGAGTCCTACGGACCATACATGGAGGCCGTCGGTGGCCCATGTAGGGCAACCACAGGTTTCATGGGGTAGTGGGGTTGGAAGTCAGAGGTCCAGGGGTTGGTGGTGAGTAAGTGGGATTGAAAGGAGTGGAGTAAATGCCACCTTTTCCAGGAAAGGTGGCTGATATAAGTGAGTAGTAATGGGAGAGTTTGTAGAGATGAGTGATACTGAAGTGAGTTTTTAGGTTGATGGGAACAGTTGCAAAGGAAGAAGAGGGACAATGTAGTAGAGATATGGGGGAAGATGAGAGGGGGAGAGGCCTTGCAAAAGAAAGAGGCTTCGGCATTAGTGCCTCCAGCAGGGGGAGGAGGGGACGGCTACCCTGGATGGCAGTAGGGCAGTTCTCCCCTGGAAGAAAAGAAAACCAAGGGATGGATGCAGATTCAGGTAGTTTGCTGATTTAAAAAAAAAAAAAAAAAAAGGCATTCCTGTCTGAATGCTTCTAATTTTTCAGTGAGGTAGGAAGTGAGGTCAAAGCAAAGGGCAAAGTGGGGGTGCTGTGTGGGAGCTTTGAGGAGAGCACAGGAGGCTGAAATGGTTGCTTTAGAGACTGAGAAAGGGCCAGGCGAGGCATATGATACTATTTTCATATTCATGGGGGCAAGCGAGAACCCAAAAAGTTAGGAGGCTGATCCAGTGTCATTTGATGGTTCCTACCAATCAGTCAGTGAGATAGAGGCTTTCATAATTAATATAATAGTATTCCATAACACACAGAGCCAAATTCTTCCTACATCTTGGGAATTTTTTAAAAGTTCAAATTGCTGATTGTCTTAGGAAGTGACTATCAGATTGTCTCAGGAAGTGACTATCAGACTGGTATTTTTGTGCCACAACAAGTATTATTTATTAGATTGCTCTTCCTAGTCCTTGCAGGAATATGTCAACACTTTTTTTTTTAATTGATAAGCAGGAAAGCTCGGTACTGATTACACAAAAAGAAATATCATTGGTGTAACTCCTTTCCCTACTTAGGAGGAAATAGCTGATAAAGGACTCTCAAATCCAAAAGCTACAATGAAGCTGACCAAGATCCTCTTGAAATCCCTTGGAATTAGGGTAACTACCAATTGCCATTGTTTGAGTATCATCTCAATCACACCCTCACTTTTTTTGGCCCCTTGAAATCTGTTGCCCAAAGAAAACTAGGTAATGGATATAAAAAACCATAAACTTTGCTCCTTCCTTGCTTTTTTCTTTTGCTGGGTTTCCGAGAGACATGCCATGGTGGGGACAGACTAAATAGTTCTGATCATGGGAAGCTCTCTGAGAGGAGGACCTGTGACTTCTTGCCCAACATTCTGCTCTTGGGCCCGACATAACTTAGCAGTTAGTATTTGTTGTGTTGAATCTTGGGAAAGTTGTGTTTTGGGGCCCACAGCAATGAGCCATATTTGAGACATCTTAATTTACTCAAGCATTTTGGAATTTACTTAGTAAACAGTCGATGTTCAAAGAATGTTTGTCCAAAAGTTATTGTTCTGAGGAATTCAGGAAGATTTCCCAGTACGATTACCACTTGATTATCTTACCTGGCTATAAATTAACTTCTCAGTGTAGGCGTATGGCGGGCATGGTGAACATTGAATTATAGATGGGTTTCTTTTCCCTCCTTAAGTACTTACTTTTTCCAGCCTTCCACACCTTGCACTAGTAGGTATTTGAGGAAGGTCTAAGTTCACCAGAAGAAAATGACAAATGTGCAGCCAGAAAAATGATTGTCTAATTTATAATGATTTGGGTCATCAGCATAAGCAATTGGAAGGCCTTTTATGCAGTCCTACACTCCAGATGTAAAGAGAAAGTTCCTGCCGATTTGCAAGGTGGTTGCAAATGAGGACTCAGAAACATACTTCCGTATAATGGGGAGACCTTTAGCTGTGTTTGGGAAGGGGGCCCTCCCAAACCCCTTCAGAGAAGGAAAGCTCTGCTTTCTCTCCTTAACCACTTCTTGGCATTTCCTTTGACTAACATCTTTCATTTATTACCCCATTTTATCCCAAACTGCCAGAGCTTTGCCATAATTTATCCATGCACAGATATTTGCTATCTCTAAATCTAAGAGCGATACAGGTTAAGCTTTGGAAAACGCCTATCATTTTGACCCAGTTCAACTTGGGGGAATCTGTCCTAGGAAAATCATTTGAAATGTCTGCCAAGATGCTCATCACACTGTGTATAAAGATGCTTATTGTGAGTGAGAAATCAGAAATAATCTCACAGTTACTGTGGAGATTATAGAGGGGTTGGTTAAATTAATTCCATATAACTGGATATTAAGGAATCTTAAAAATGAAGTTGAAAGAAAAGCTTCTCTGACGTGAGAAAACAAATTCCCTGTGTTGTAAGGGAATTGTTGATACTTCCTCTTTGTCTATACAGGTTCTCACCACTCCCTTCTCCACCCTGCTCAGCGCCTGGAGGCCAAGCTTCATGCGTCAGTGGGTCTCCTTGCTCGCTGGCTTCTGGATGATTTGGCCAATGGGAGGCAGTGACAGCAGGTGGGGAGGCAGGAAGAGAGACTGGAAGGCAAGAGGGTATGGATTCCCTCAGCCTCCTGCCTGCCTGGCCACAGGTGGGCAGTGGCTAGATTTCTCCTCCAAAAACTAACATTTCTGGTGGTATTTTCAGAGTTTGGGTAACCTCCTTGGTTCTGGAAACCCCTCTGTTTCTTTGCCTCTAAAGCTTAGGTGTGGTAATGTTAGCTCATGGGGTAGATTCTTCTGATGTCCCCTATCCCTATCTACACCTTCGTCAAGAGCTTCTCCATTCTACTCTTCTCAGTTACTTCACTTGAGTACACCGCCTGCTTCCTGCTCAACCCTTGACTGATACAGGGGGAGAGTTGTAGGTTATAAAAATATGTGAACAGGTGTGCCTGGGTGGCTGTGTCGGTTAAGCATCTGCCTTTGGCTCAGGTCATGATCCTGGGGTCCTGGATGGAGCCCCGAGTCGGGCTCCCTGCTTGGCGGGGAGCTGGCTTCTCCCTCTCCCTCTCCTTCTGTTCTTCACCCTGCTTGTGCTCTCCTTCTCTTTCAAATAAATAATAAAATCTTAATAAGAAAAAAAAAGCATATGAGCATTATCTTTTTGTGACGGGAGGGTATGGAATGCAAAGCAAGATGTATTTTTGTGAGGTGGAAATATTGGAGAGGGATGTCTTATTTGTGCATTATCCTCAAATGTAAAAATTATCCTATTTTTAATTTTAAGAAATCATTTCCTTAAAAATGGAAGTCACCCTCTTAACACTTGGCTTGAATAATTTGGGAGAATAAAAGTACCCTGAAAGGATGATCTCAACTCAAATGAAACCAAGTGTCTTCTCTCTCCATATGTGAAGGATGTTCTTATGTCCAACCATGAGGCCCTTACCTGATGATTATGTACTCTGCAAACTCCCCTCACCACATCCAATGGAGACAAATCCTTTGTCTACAAACAGACTACTTGCTGTTACATTAAAAACAAAACAAGCCATGGGAGGAGGAGAACAGGAAAAAATAGCTGAATAAACACTGCCTGGGTTGCTACATGGGTCCTAGCTCACCCAAGGAGGCCAAAGCAAGCAGAGCTGCTGGCAGAGTCGCGGTGGCCAAGTCTGAACATGTCCACCTATGCTTCAGCCTTGGCTGTCCCTCATAGCTCTAAGAGAAGGAAGTTCACAGAGCTGGGATGTCCGAGGGAGACGAGGCCACCCTTGGTCGGGAACCACACTGTGCTAGGGTATTCCATACATTTGCTTCACTTAACCCTGACAACAACCCCAGGGAGTAGAGTTCCTGGCAGTTACAAGCAGACACCCATGCCTGGGATGAACTTCTCAGCAGCTTCCAGGCAAGCTCTTTAGTCACCTGCCTTGGGTGCGGTAGGCCCCGATGGCTGGAGACAGCCCCCTGGAGCTGCTGCACCTCTGCGGCAGTTTTCAGACGGTCTCGGACACCTGCCGCTTGGAGCTAGACGCTGAGATCTTTGGCCAGGGCTTCCCTCATCTTTTTCTCTGCTCGCCCTTTCCACAGCAAGGCTTAACCCTGGTTTTGAATCATTTCATACCTGGAATACATGGCGTAGCTTCTATCTTCCAGAAAGAACCCAGACTGGTCCGCAGGACTAACAAGATGACTGCAGGTCACCTTCAGTTCCAAGAGTGGAAACGTGGCTGAATTTTGAAGTATTCAATCACATGCCTAGGGATAAGTCCAATGAAAGCTACATTCCAGAAGGTACATGCACGTCACTTTACTGCCCAGCTTACCACACAGCGGCCTGGGGTCAATACCAAGTTGCTTTTTCGGAGGCAACTGTGAAGATCCTCAGGTATGTTTTATGTGGCGATTGAGGCGTACATGTATGTGTACCTGTGTGTACGTGTGTGTGTCTACTGGGGGTGGATGCTCATACACCCGAGCCTCCCCAGAGAGGACCAGGGCCCCTGAGGGAAGGGGAGCGTCCAATTATTCATCATAGAAGAGTTTGCTGCATTATACATGCTTCCTCAGGCTGCCTCACGTGGGAGGAACCCACACTACTTGGCAGAGGCTCCAATGTCTCTCTGAGGACCAAGAGGTCCCCTCAGGGCCTCAGCACGTTCCAAAAAGATTGAGAAGTGAACAGATGGTATTTAAAGATTCAGTAACTGCCTAGAAGCTGGTAGGGGTTCCAGTCCTTTCCTTTATTGGGAAATAGCCTTATACGTGTCATCTAAACTTTGGGGCCTTATTTCTTTACTTGAAAGACAGCAGAAGGGAACAAGCAGTCTCTGGGGTGTGTGAGGTTAGTGCAAAGTGATCGGTGAACTCAAATGTGTACCAAACATGGATTAAACATCTCCCATCTATATATACTGCTTGCAGCTGTTGTGATGATAAGTAAAATAAAAAAAAAACAAAAAGATTTCTACAAATGGAATAATACAGCATGTGTTCTTTTGTGTCTGGTGACTTTACCTCAGCATAATGTTTTTGAGATTCACCCACTGTTTCACTTCAGGATTTTTTTTTTTTTTAGGTTGAATTAATTTTATAAGGAATTTAGAAATCACCCACTGTTTCATGTGTGGGTAGTTTGTTTCCTTTTATTGCGGTGTGGTGTTCTGCTGAGTGAATATACTGCAATTTATTTATCTATTTACCTATTTATGGACATTTGGATTGTTTGCAGTTTGGAGTGATAATAAAACTGCTATGAACTACAAGCCTACAAGTCTTTTTGTGGACATATGTTTTCTTATCTCTTAGGTAAATATCTAGAAGTGGAATTGCTGGGTCATATGGTAAGCATATATTTAACTTTACAAGAAACTGCCAAACTGTTTTACAAAGTGGTTGTACCATTTTACATTCCCACCAGAAATGAATGAGAATTCCTGTTGCCAACACGTGGGATCCTGCACACCAAAAAGTACACACTGTAGGATCCCACTTACTTGAAATGCTACAATATGCAAAGTTGACCTACAGTGACGGAAGTCAGATAACTGGTTGTCAGTTTTTGTAGGGGCTGTGGGGGGGCATTTGGCTGCAGAAGGGCATGAGGAGTGCTGGCCTCGGTTAGGGTGGTGGTTGCTCAGGTGGAGAAATCAGTCAAACCCCACTGAACTGTATTCTGAAAATGGGCTCATTTTTTTGTGTGTGTGGAAATTATACCTAAATAAAGTTGATTTAAAATGATTTCTGTAACAAGGACAAAAGCATTCATGGATAATAAAAACCCCCTACTCATTATACATTTTCTCAATCAGTGGATTCTACAAGTGCAGCTCATCTTTGGGATAATCTGGACATTTCTGGACATGATCAAGTGGGTCCTGTAACTTGGAAAGGGGTGATTGCCGAAGTCCCCTGAGGTCCAAGACTCCAGATCTTATGTACTGCTTGGTCGAGAATTCTGAGGTCCTGTCACTCAAGAGCCTAGATCTCACTCTCCTGTATCCTGATCCTCCCTGAGGCCAATCCGCTCCCCTGATCTGGCTGGCGATGCTGTGTCATCACCATGAAATCCCTACAGTGTGACCCCGAGCTGCTTTTCTTAGCACCGCCCTCCCCAGCAGTTCTAACAGATGGATCTATTTCTGGAGCGGCAGTTCTTCTTGCAGAAGGCACTCTCTGCTCGGAATTAGTGGGTTAGGAATTAAGTCAGCGCAGAGACTGGCAACCACTTCTTCTTCTTCGGGAGGGCTTTACGGGTTTGTTTCTTTTTCATTCACAATTTAAAGTGACTCATTGCTTTTTTGGTTCTGAGAGATTGAAAATGCCGAGCGGAGCAAATGATGAATTCATTGTTTACTACTGCACAATCATCACTAAAGCACCTTATGTTAACTCAGCACTTTTCCCCTCTGACTTGACATTTTCCCCAGTCCACGGGTAAGAAGGGTTCATGGTCCAGAGGCCTGTAAAATAAATGAAAACGAAGGCCGGAATGTAGTGACCGGCTTTGAGTTGCTGCTGCTGTTCTGGAATGTCGAGTCCTGAGTCAGGTTCCCTTGTAGGCCGGCCCCTGATTTCTGCCCCTGTCACTGAGCCCTCACCCCTCACCTGGTGGGAGGCTGGCCTCTCCCCTTAACTCTCAATGGGCCCAAGCTGGCCGGAGTGGCCGAGGGATGCAAGTGTCTTGATACAGCCAAAGTGGGGACAGGATGCAGAAGCGAGGTGAGCACCCCCTTCTCTCTGCACTCATGCTTCTCAAATCTCTATTCAACAGGTTTCAAATGGGTAAAAAAAGGAAAGCAGAGTGTTAGCGGCCAGCATTCCCCAATGACGTGGTGCTATCATCATCCATATTTTGCAAACGAGGACCCCGGGACTCAGGGGAGTCAAGCCACTTGCTTACGGTCACCCAGGTGCTGGAGCCGGGGTGCGAATCCCAGAGTCTGAGCTGATTTATCCTGTTCCGGGAGGCCCGAACTCAGACTCTGACGGAATCAGGACTCTGCCACGGAAACGAAGAGTCCGTCATAGCGGTTAGCAGCATGTTTTCTGGAGGTCTCCCGGGGACAGGAGGCGAACCCCAGGCCTTCCCGGTAGGTTTCCTCCCGGGCTCCGGGGGGCGGCGGTGGTTAAGGCCGCCGCGCCACCTGGTGGTCGTGCCGGGAACTGCACGGCCCCAGCCCGCAGGGGCGTGGCCGTGGGTCGGTGCTGCTGGCGCCCGGCCTGCTCGCCCACGGGGCTGGCTGAGCTCCGCGCCCGGAGAAAGCAGCCTTTCATTTCCCGTTCTCGAATCGCCACTACCGGGGCTGCTTGGAAAGCCACGGGGGCTTCCCGCGGGCAGTGGGCCTGCTGCAGAGCGCCTGGAGTTCCCCGCTCTGCCCCCGGTGTCTCTCCGGGCCTCTGCACCCCGAGCCCACGCTGCCACGTGAGCTTGGCTGCCGCTGCCTCCGGTGACTTTCTCCCCGCGTTACTCCCCACTGCGGGCAGAGGGAGATGTGGATTCCTTGAGTTAATCCGCTTCAAGGGTTTCATCTTTGCTGTTTCGGCTGAGCTCTAACACATTATAAGCTACAGGACCTTGGGCGATTCCCGTGACCTTGGCGAGCGTCCTCTGCAGGAGGGGGCTATGAAGATGCCCAGGCTTTTTTGTGATGATGAAATGAAATGCTGCACTTAAAAGCATGTAAACTGTCACTAAATTTGCAAATGTAGTTGTTCTCAGCCAGTGTTCCCTCCTTACTGCTGGTAGTAGGAGATAGTGCCTGGCCTGGGCAATAGGGCTCAGACTATCCTCCTCTTTACATAAGAGGAGCATGGGTCACCCCACGAGGTGACAGTGAGGTGTCCATGTACAGGAGGGTGGTGAGAGGAGCGACGAGAGAGCTTCCATAAGGAGGAGGAGGGCCAGGGCCACTTCTTCATAATCCGATTTTGGGAATGCTGCTGTCACCTTTGCTTAGGGGTCTAAGAGGTCCGTTACAATATTGCTACATTCCCACACGTGGGGTTTTAGGGTCTGCACATCCCTTCTACTAATGGTCACATTTAACCTTCTCCATTATCTGAGAGAAGTTTGATAATACCTGTTTGCTGCGTTTAGAGATGAAGAAGCTGATAATCAAAGAGGTGAGATGGTTTTAAGTTCTCAGGGTAGCAAAGTTGAGGGTAGAATGTCCGTCTTTTGACTGTTCAGGGCTCCTTCATTTAACCACCCACCACGTTATCTCTTTCAAATATGGAACAGGGGCTTCCAAACTTCTTAAACCGTGAGCCACAGTACGAGATAATATTTTGTGCATTACACACGTTAAGTGTATAATCGAAACAAAAGCATCAGGAGACAGCACCGACCCTGGTTGAGTACAATGCATCCCGTTCTGTCCTATTCATTAAAGAAGCGCTATTCACAGCTCATTAAATTGACTCATAACCCGTTAGTGGAGTGAGACCTGCAGTTTGGAAAATACTGATCTGGAAGGTTCTCAGATAATCCCTATACAAGATGTAGCCACCACAATTGTTCATGGTCTCAAATATATAATGAATCAAGGGCATGAAGAGAAAAACAAGATGAACTCAAAGTGTCACTGACTAGGATGTATTGTTAGATGGATTAGGCAAATTAACTCTTAGAAATCTTTAGAAATAGGATTTTAAAAACTAAAATAACTGCACCACAGTTACTGGGTTTCTACCACATGGTCAGCACGGCATTTGTCAGTTCTGATCATTGCTGTCTCTTTACACATCTGAGTCTACCCACCCAACTTCCAACCTTAGAGGAAGTGGCTATCCTCAATCTCAGGGCATTGTGCCCTGTGTCTGATGGGCGCTCAATAAATATTGGCTCAATAAATAAAAAAAAATGAATAGCAACCAACCCACATTCCCATTACTCTCACTATTCAACAAAATTTTAAGTTAAAAAGGCAACAACCTGGTCTATATGAGGTCCATGATTTAAAAATTAGTGACTATGAGCACAGACAGTAGGGATATCACCCTGGGAAAATCCAGGGTCTGAATAGAGGGGGAAAAAGCATAAAGAAAGAAGGATGAACATGTTTCTAATTCATGCATTTATTCCTACTCTCTAGCATCCTGCAGAGTGGGTCTGTGCCCTTCAAATCAAGTCACTTTGTAAGGAAGCTTTTTTTCTCCCTTTTCCTTTGGTGACTGATTTAGTTGAAACCTATAGACTCTAAGTGCAAGTCTGACCAATGCAACTTAGTTGTGCAAGCGCTTGATTTTTGGCTCATGACTGCATTAGGAATGAAAGGCTGTGGCATGCTTTCAGGGGTGCACCTTACAAGCCATGGGGATGGAGGGGCTGAGAGTCCCTGCCACAGGGCCAGGACCTGCTTAACGAGAGCCGCACAACACACTCAGATGACCCCAGAAAGAAAGTCCGTGCAGCCCGACGCAAAAGGACAACGCTTCAGGTCCACACGGCTGTCTCGCCTGCAGGTTCCCACTGATACAAGTGCCAGCCTCTCTCCCTGAGTAGTCAAGCAAAGACACAGAATCCCTGGGGACCCAAAGGATGCTGGTACCACTCCAGCCCCCCTGCCCAATGGAGTGCTGTGTAAAACAGCAACTCTCCATGCTTACTTCCCCTGGCGAAAGAGCAGAGGCTATGTGAGTGCCCTGTTCTCTGAGTCGAGAGACTGCCTGTACCACCTCCACTGCTACCCACGCTGAATGATGCTAAGGGAGAGGCAGGGAGGGACAGCTGGATCGATGCCATCTCTTTGTTTTGCTCTTTGAAATGAATTGGGGGAGAAAGAAAGGTTGTCCGGCAACTGCAGTCCTCACGGTTTTGCTTTTGGACCTTGGTTGGTGGATAGTCATTAATAACGAAGCGACCAATAACAAGAGACCTATTATGTGAAAGAACAGTTTCATATTTATATGGAGATTTAAAAAATAATGTTAAGCTGTTCTCTGAGACATAGCAGCTTTGCTTTCTTCTATGAAATAGAAATACTTTTGGGGAATTGTGGGTGAACATAACGATTTAAGTGTATGTGAACAAAATGAAAAGAATATGAGCTAATTTAGGTCGAGCGGACCTGTGTTTGAGTGACAGCTCTGGCCCTTTCTCACCTGCATGATAGGGGTGAGGTGGGCGCAAGATCTCCTGGGTCTCAACCTCCTCCTGTCAGGATGGGAAAATAATACTCACCATGCAGGACTGCTGTGAGGGTCGCATAAAAATAGAACCAATTGATTTATTAAGTCGACGAATTCGATCTTTTTCACTTTTGATTGGGTAAATATGCACTTTTTAGTATCTGAGTGCACACCAATGGTTACATGTCAGCTCGCACGTATGTTCCAAGCCCGTGTTATAAAAATAAGACGCCGAACATGCTTCCCAACAACCCTTCAGGGCTTACTGAGGCAGAAAAGAGAAAAATTGAGTATGAGTTTTATTTTACAGGTGAAAAGACAAAGTCCCAACAAGAGGGTGAGTTCGCTGCCAGACCGAGCCTCCAGTACGCTCGCCTCGCGTAGCTTCCACCCACAGGTGAGCCGTACGCAGCTCCCCCGCCCGAGCCCTTCCCCCAGCGCCCGGGGCCGGGGCCGGGGCCGGGGCCGGGGCCGGGGCCGGGGCCGGGGCCGGGGCCGGGGGCGGGCACATGTGCGCGGAGCCTCGGACCGAGGAGGACTCGGCGGCTGCGGCACTGGGCCGGGGCCCTCACCGATCCGGGCACGACGAGCACCGGAGGCTCGCACCGGCCCGCACCCCAAGCGGTGTGGCCGACACACCAACCTTTCTCTTCCGGGGGATGGGCTCGTCAAAGAGCAGGTTGCTGGCCTCCGCCTCGTCGATGCCGTCGTCCGGGGGCGGGGGCGGGGGCGGCGGCGGCGGCGGCGGCGGCGGCGGGGGCGGCGCGGGGCTGCGGAGCGGCTTGAAGCTGTCGGCGGAGAGCGGCGGCGACGGCGTGGACGGGTTGGACTGGTCGCTGGGGGCGCTCCAGCTCCAGTAGCCGCTGCTGCTGCTGCTCGAGGGCACGCCGCCTCCCTCCTTCCAGGACCCGCTGAGGCCCTCGGGCCCTGCGCACAAACACAGCGTCAGCGCCCGCCGGGCTGCGCCCCGGGGTGGGGGGGTGGTGGGGGGGGCTGGGGGGGCACCGCGGGTGTGAGCGCGTGTGTGCTCGTGTGTGAGCGCGTGTGTGTGCTCGTGTGCGTGCTCGTGTGTGCGTGCGTTCACGTGTGCGTACGCGTGTATGTTCGTGTGTGCGCACGTATGCATATGTGCTCGTGTGCGTGCGTGTGCACATATGTGTGAGCGCGTGTGCGCTCATGTGTGCACGCCTGTGTGCTGCGTGTGTACTTGTGCGTGTGTGCACGTGTGCGTTGCGTATGTTCGTGTCTGCGCACGTGTGTGCACGTATGCGTGTGTGCTCGTGTGCGTGCGTGTGCACATGTGTGTGAGCGCGTGTGCGCGTGTGCGCTCATGTGTGCACGCCTGTGTGCTGCGTGTGTACTTGTGCGTGTGTGCACGTGTGCGTGCATGCGCACGTGTGTGAGCGCATGTGCATGGGAGCTGTGTGTGTGCACGTGCGTGCGTGCATGTGTGCACGTGTGTGAGCGCGTGTGCGCGTGTGCACTCGTGTGCACGCCTGTGTGCTGCGTGTGTACTTGTGCGTGTGCACGTGTGCGTATGTTCGTGTGTGCGCACATGTGTGCTCATGTGTGTGCACGTATGCGTGCGTGTGCGCATGTGTGTGAGCGCGTGTGCGCTGCGTATGTTCGTGTCTGCGCACGTGTGTGCACGTATGCGTGTGTGCTCGTGTGCGTGCGTGTGCACATGTGTGTGAGCGCGTGTGCGCTCATGTGTGCACGCCTGTGTGCTGCGTGTGTACTTGTGCGTGTGTGCACGTGTGCGTTGCGTATGTTCGTGTCTGCGCACGTGTGTGCACGTATGCGTGTGTGCTCGTGTGCGTGCGTGTGCACATGTGTGTGAGCGCGTGTGCGTGTGTGCGCTCATGTGTGCACGCCTGTGTGCTGCGTGTGTACTTGTGCGTGTGTGCACGTGTGCGTGCATGCGCACGTGTGTGAGCACATGTGCATGGGAGCTGTGTGTGTGCACGTGCGTGTGCACGTGTGCGTTGCGTATGTTCGTGTCTGCGCACGTGTGTGCACGTATGCATGTGTGCTCGTGTGCGTGCGTGTGCACGTGTGTGAGCGCGTGTGCACGTGTGCACTCGTGTGCACGCCTGTGTGCTGCGTGTGTACTTGTGCGTGTGCACGTGTGCGTATGTTCGTGTGTGCGCACATGTGTGCTCATGTGTGTGCACGTATGCGTGCGTGTGTGCGCGCATGTGTGCACATGTGTAAGCTCGTGTGTGCTCGTGAGTGTGTGTGTGAGCGCGTGTGTGAGCGCGTGTGTGCTCGTGTGTGAGCGCGTGTGTGTGCTCCTGTGCGTTCTCGTGTGCGTGCGTTCACGTGTGCGTACGCGTGTATGTTCGTGTGTGCGCACGCGTGTGCACGTATGCATGTGTGCTCGTGTGCGTGCATGTGCGCATGTGTGTGAGCGCGTGTGCGCTGCGTATGTTCGTGTCTGCGCACGTGTGTGCACGTATGCGTGTGCTCGTGTGCGTGCGTGTGCACATGTGTGTGAGCGCGTGTGCGCTCATGTGTGCACGCCTGTGTGCTGCGTGTGTACTTGTGCGTGTGTGCACGTGTGCGTGCATGCGCACGTGTGTGAGCGCATGTGCATGGGAGCTGTGTGTGTGCGCGTGCGTGTGCACGTGTGCGTTGCGTATGTTCGTGTCTGCGCACGTGTGTGCACGTATGCGTGTGTGCGCATGTGTGAGTGCGTGTGCACGCCTGTGTGCGTGCGCGTGTACTTGTGCGTGTGTGCACGTGTGCATATGTTCGTGTGTGCGCACATGTGTGCACGTATGCGTGCGTGTGTGCGCGCATGTGTGCACATGTGTAAGCTCGTGTGTGCTCGTGAGTGTGTGTGTGAGCGCGTGTGCGTGTGTGCACACGTGTGTGCTCGTGTGCGTGCATGTGTGAGCGTGTGCGTGTGTGTGCGCGCAGCGGGGGCGCGGGTCTCCGCTCAGGAAAGCGCTTGCCGCCCACCGGACAGTTTGCCACGGTTGGTAGGTAAGACTGACTCTGAACGTGGGGGGGATCGCGTTGCTCCATAGTTTGTAAACAGCTATTTCAATCACACAACAGGCTTTTCCTAACAGTTTTCTGATGCGTGCGGTTTTGTTCGACGCTAGTTTTGCAGGATGACAGTGGAGATTATGGGAAAATAAGAAAAAATAAGCTGTGCTTGCTTACGAAGTGTGGGAGCGCTTTGCCTTTCTAAGAAAAACATCTTGGGCAGTAGTCTCCCCCCTCTTCTGCCCTCATTCCCTATTTTAAAGAGAACTTTCTCAGAGGTCTGTGATCCTTGCATGACATTTATAGAAAAAGTCTCTGATGTAAGAGATTAATTTCCGGATAGTTACCTACAGATCTACCTTATTGTAACAGCTTACTCGAACGAGTAATAGTGCCCTACATTTGATGAGTGTCTTGCATCTCCCAGAGCTCACTCATACGATCTCACGCCATCTGTGTCTCCGAGGGAGGACCCTCATGCCTATTTTACAGATGGAAGTCCTGAGGCACCTGGAAGTTAAGTGACCCGCCACATGACTGGTATGTAAGTCAGACGGGTGCCGGGCCCAAAGCCTGGTCTACCGGTTGCTCTTCTCCTTCATGCATGTGGGCCTGTGTCGTGAGCAGCCTCCCTTGTCTTCAGCAAAGCTGAGATCAGAGGAGAATTTATTGGTAATTAGTACTGATGAGACTGGTGTGGGATTTTACCTTTCCTCTTGTGGGGAAACATTATGAAATGTTTGCTAATGTGGAGAGATCTTTGCCCAGCTAGAAGGTCTTGTCGCGGGAGAGGGGGCTCTTTTAATCACTAAGGATTTGCTTTCTTTCAAGATGCCCAATCTTAATGAGTGTTTGTATGAATTCTTTCTAAAGGATAATTTCTCCTTCATATTTATGTACATTCTGAATATATTAAAACTATATTCTAAGTACAAGGGGGGAAAAGTCTCAAAACGCCTCATTAAAAAAATGCTGCTAACATCTGTGTAATTAGTAATGAAGACAAATGGTAGACTTGGATTCAAGGGAAAAGTTCTTAACCGCCTTACGTAATTACGGATTGCTAGCGTATAGATTCAACTGTGTCAAACAAAAAGTTCACTGAGTGGACTGACGTTGAAACAGCAGGAGTAAGGCATCCATCTCATTCAAGCAAGGCTCTAACAGAATGCAGTGGTCATTTGTGAGGGCTCACACCCTGCCAGCCTCAACAAAACCCGACTTGGCCTCTCACCCCTGCGGTCTACACAGAGACTGAGGCACTGATGGGGCCCGAGTCACCTACTGTAAACAAGAAAGCTCCATTCACTACGACACGGTTTCAAGGGGAGCCTAATGTAGGGCCCTAGGTAATATTACCTGCAGTGACAATTACTTGGCATGGCCGGCTTAGGAGGCCTGTAAATCTACTGTGGCAAGCACCTGAAAAATAAAATAAGTTCACGGTGCTAGATGTGTAGTCATGCTAGGTATGAGTGACAGAATTTATTCTGAAAACCAACTACTATCACGGCGTGGCTACACTGCTTCATGTCAATGCCAAAAGTTACCTTGTTTACTTGTGAGCCACCTTTCCTTTAGAAACTATTTAAACAGAAGGACAATGTGATATAGAATTAAAGTTTTCAAAAAAGAAGTCAGAACCAGTTCAGAGTGTTTTTTTTTTTTTTTTTTTTAGAGAACAGCGTCTTCTTTCCTAAACAAATATTTGCCCCCAAATGCAGACACACACTGCTGGACTCTGTCTTTGCAGACCCACATCCGGACAAAATGATCCTTCTCAGGCCCAGAAAAGGAACACAACAGTTTTCAAAAACTCACCGACATACGGTAATTCTGGATATAATCTTGATTTCTAAAGAAATGAACAATTCCTTCATTTTCATAAACTGCTTTCTCTTTTAAAAAATTTGCTTCCTTCCAAAAAAAAATTTTTTTTGCTTTCTGTTGTAGACTAAACGGGAGATAATAGACAACTTGGGATTATTAATTGGGTAGTTATTTTTTTTAGATCATAACAAACACTGAATTACTTTCTTTATAACTGTGCTAACAAAAGTTTTCATTGAAGAAGTGAAAAGTTTCTTTTGATTCTAACTTTTTGATACAGAAGAACATTAAAGATGTTCTCAATTTAAAAAAGACTACAATGGTAAAAATGATGATTATAGCAAAAACATAATTTTTTTTTCCTCTGCAGTTCCTTTTTCCTCTGTTGGGTTTTGAAGATGCCTTCAGTTTGGGGTTTACTGTAATCTCTCTGTAGAGGCATTGCCTAGCTGAGAAAGGTAAGCCAGGATGCCTGTTTGCCAAGAAGCCCGGAGAAGGTCAGGTCATTCAACGGGGATGGTCAAGTTCATTTCCAGAGCACCTTACACCCCGGTTGGATTAGAGCAAGGGCTGGTGAAGACTCACTGGATGTTTAACATATATATTTTAACATCTCATGCTGAAAAGCAAATTATGTGGGAACCGTGGCTCAATCCCATAACCGACTAGGCTAGAGAAGGTTTTCCCTTGCTGGAAAGTTTCATCAAGTGCACTACATTCCAGTGAACTGCAGTCTGGCTTCCACCCATGGCTGGCCCACTGTGAAGGCTCTTGCCAAAGACACTGGTGACCTTCTACTTGGTACAGAATTCAGTCCTCATGATTGACCTTCGGTAGCACCAGAGGCTCTCCTTGAAACATGCTTTTCCCTTGACTTGCCTGGAACCACACTCTCCTGGTTCTCCTAGAGATCTCTGGGGAGCCTGCAGGCTCCCCTCAGGCTCTTTTCTCTCTGCTGGTCTCTTACATGATGATGGGTCTTACCATCGCCCTTAGCCACCTTCTCGTCACACTCTACCTCTACACAGCCCCCTTGAGGGGATCTCATCTCTTTCCCTGGCTTCACCATGATGCCTTCCAGTCCTGCATTATCAGCCCGGTCTCTCTCCTAGATTGTACCCAAATCCCCACCAGGCCCAGACCCTTGGAAGGTCCTCAAGGTCTTCCTACTGAACATGTTTCAGACTAGACCTTCATCTTGTTCAGCAGCCCCACTTCTTCCCCTAACAGTCGCCCAAAGATCTATGCCTCTGCTCTGCTCCCTATCTCAGGGAGGAGCCTCTTCCTGATGGCCTGGAAGTCACCCTTATGGCTGCCTCTCTTTCATCCTCTCCATCTCTCACCAAGTCTTGATACTGCCTGCTTCACTGTTCTCATTTATGTCCTATTCATCCCCACTGTGACCACCAAGGTCCAGGACACCTGTAGGGTTGTGTTTTTTGTTTTTGCCTGTAATCCCCCTCATAACTTTCCAGGGCCTACCACTTGATAGCTATCCTATTGCCTCAGATTAATGTCCAAACTCCTAGCCAGGAAAACATGGCTCCTCTTGATCTATTTGGGTCATGCTCTCCAACCTCATCTGCTGCCCTTCTGATTTAGCCTATGGAATTACGTGCGTCAATATTATATCCTAATTAAGATGGAAGATGTGGAATCAGAAAGATATCCACATATCTTTGGGGATTTTGGCTCTGATATTTACAAGGCAATTACCCCTCATTTGCCTCAGTGTAAAATAGCGATCGTAACATCTCATAGAGTCGTTGGGAGAATTATATGAGATGCAGTATGCTTAGTATTTGGCACACAACGAGTGCTTAATGAATGCTAGTCATCAATCTGATTGATAGGTTTTTTTCCCCCAAAGAAACTGTACAATATGAACGATTGAGTACGGACAGTTTTCAGTGATGTTTCCAAACCATCAAGTATGGTACCTAATCAATATATATTGAATGAGTGAATGCACTACATACTTATATTTGATTAATTTTATTATTCTGTTAGGATAATACTTTTTCAAAATGTTTAATATTCAGAGTTCTTTGATCCAACCGCCTGTCCAATGGACCAGAAATAATGCTGGTGAAAATAACTTCATTGGACCAATCTCCATTTACCTGGGAAAAAAGGAGCACAAGCATTGAAAGTTGTGTTCTGGAAAGGTGCTGGAGCTCAGTAAATGTGAGTTGAGTGGATGGAGGTATGAATGAGATGCTGTGAAGTCCCTGGGAAGATGAGGAGGAAGAGGATAGTTGTGATGTCTCCATTTCTCCCACATTTCCCCTTGCTTTCTGCTAATGGGTGACAGTTAACTGTTTATTGTGTTGGATAGAAATGAGGTCCCTCAAAGAGAGGCTCTGCTTTTGCTGTCAGGGGGCCCTTCCCTATGCCCCATATCCCAGGCTTACCATTCGGCCGCACAGGAGGGCTTCGAACCAACGGGCTGGTAGACAAACTGGTTAGTACCATTGCTGCTGTCACTTTGTCCATGTCCAGTTCCTCCGAAGATTTCCTGTAAAACAGGGAAGGGGGACACTGTTATCTGTGCTTGCTCTGTGCCTATTGTGGGCCATGTGCCCCAACATGTACCATGTACCACATGCTACTACACACATTTACACCTTTAACGTTATCCCCATAAAATCCAAACTTTTGTTAGTTTTATTGTACAGATCAGAAATTCTGCTGAGGTCCAGAGGTTAAGTGATCCAGTTGAAATCCTACAGTTTGAAAAAGAGAAGGGTTCATTCATTGGCTATTCATCTAATGAGTGTTTATTGAGAGTGCACTATGAGTTAGACCTTGTTCTAGGCATAGGTAATGCATGGTGAACTACAGACAAGGCTGGTGGGGAGAAACACAATTACCAGTAAACAAACAAAAAGGAATAGAATAATTTCTGATAGTGACAAGGGCTATGAAGTGTATAAGGAGGTTGACATGACGTTATTGAGGGTGGTTGCACTTAAGGTGGCCAGGGGTGGTTTCTCTGAGGAGGTGACATCTGAGGTGAAGTGTGAAGGGGGGGGCAATCAGTTTTAAGGAGGTAGGGAAGTGCCCTCCAAGCACAAGGGACAGCTGTGTAAAGGCTAGGTGGTGGGAATAAAAGGTGGGTAGTTGAAGAAGGATCTACTTTGGGGGAGAAGGGGAGAAGGGTGCAGAGCTGGTCATGTGGGGTCCTTTGGCCATGGGAGCTGTTTCAATTTTATTCTAAGTGGGATAGGAAGTCACTGGAAGGCTTTACACAAGCCTAGTGACATAATATGATTAAAAATAATGATCTGAGCTACTGTACGGAGAATGGATTTTAGGGAAAGCAGACTAGAAACAGGGAGGCCAGTTAGGAGACAATTGCTAGGAATCGGGATAAGAGGACATAGTGGCTTGAGCTAGGGTAGGGGCAGAGGCGCCTGATGGGGCAGGACCGGCTGGAGCACCGAGTGTGGGAGATGAGCAAAAGGGAGCACTCCAGGATGGCTCCCAGGTATTTGGCTTGAGCATTAACTAGCGCCATTTACTGAAATGGGAGGCAGTGGAGGAGAAATGCAATGAGAGGTATCTAAACTCCAGTGCTGTTTCACCACACTCTCCTACAGGAAGGACAGGTGATAGGAGTAGTTACCATGATATTCAAGTGAAGAGCCATCTTCACTGACATGAAGAGGTCACTCTGGTTCAGTACTTTTGGCCAGTTAACCCGAGTGAAGGTTCCTAAGATAATGATCATTGAGAACTGGAGCCAGCTTGCTGAAGCTGATTTCAATAAAGAAGTTAATATCGAGAGGCAAAAATTTATGTGGTACAGTGGCATCAGATAAATTGTACCACCTCCTGAGAGATGAACATTTTCAAATTAGGGAACAGTCAAAGACATACAACAGAGGATTAATAAACCATATTAACCAACGAATGCCACGTTTACCAACGTGGCTTACAGGGATGGTGTGCTGTATAATTTTTAAAGCAGTGAACTCTTAGAGATGGAAACTTTATAGCATCACTTCACAATACACAGGGAAAAGAGATTCCTAAATTGGAGAAAAATCAAATTGTTCCCCAATTTGGGAGGGCTGCTCGATTAACTTCATCATGAAATTTGATGTCATCAATCTGATTGATAGGTTTTTTCAAAAATTATTACAATAATTTTTAAAATTAAAATTATTACAATTTGGCTCTCCAATGTCCATGACGATGCTAATTACTGAACAAAGCTTACCCTTTTTAAAAAAAGATTTTATTTATTTATTCATGAGAGACAGAGAAGCAGAGACAGGCAGAGGGAGAAGCAGGCTCCTCACAGGGAGCCTGATGTGGGACTCGATCCTGGACCCTAGGATCACACCCTGAGCCAAAGGCAGATGCTCAACCACTGAGCCACCCAGGCATCCCCAAAGCTTACTCTTTCAATCCAAGGTACCAAAAGATGAGAATCTTTCAAATTTTTTCATATAGTTATTCTTAAAGCACCTTACCCTCTTTCTTGGCAAACTCTTCTATCAAAAGACACATTAATTTTTTTTTCAGAGAATGGTAATTAAATGCTTCTAGAAAGCAAGCTTGAGAGTACACAGTGAAATTCACTTTGCCAGAGTTTTCAAGACAATCTCATATACTTAGGGAAAAACCTGCTCATTCATTTGGCACACAATTAAAAGATTTTACAAAATCCATAATTGACTTGATCCTCATATTTGGGAGTAAAGGTGATGCCAGTTTCTTACAGAAACAAAGCCTCTTGAAACAGGAACTTAAAGTGCCTTAAGGTGATTTTGAGTATTTTGTTGTTTCATTCTCCCACGTAGTCATGGTCACGGGGGAAGGAGTAATGGGAGGCCTTGAGGGAGAAAGGTTTGCTCCACACTGAGCTCTGTAGACTGTGGGGCTCCTCTGACCGGCTGCCACCCACCCAGCCCAGCCGTAGGGATCACTCCACACCAGTGGGGGGCACACACGAACAGGCTGCTCTGACATCTCTTTCCACACTGAATTATGAGAGGCTAATTTCTGTTTCCAACTGTCAGTCTCTTCTTTTGCTTATTAACAAAAGGCTGGAGAATCAGGAGAAGCAGCCATGAGTTGGCACAGGGAAATGACACGCTTGTAGGGAGAAGGTGCCCCTGCCCTCTGCCCTGATTCTAAAGGGACTTGCTATGCAGGCATGCCTTTTTCCTCTCTTACAGCTCTGTTTCAGGAACATTCATTTTTCCTTCCTCAATCTGCTTTGTATCTTTTTGGATTTTTATTTTTTTATATCTAAGGCGAACATTCTGTTTTAGAGGTCTAAATGGCAGTTAACTCCAAAACTCATTTATGTGTTTTTTAAACATGAAGATCAACAGAGAAGGTATCATTAGAAAGTAACCACGAGAGACTCTTACCTATAGAAACAAACCAAGGACTGCTGGAGGGGTGTTGGGTGGGGGGGAACGGGGTAACTGGGTGATGGGCGTTAGGGAGGGCACGTGATGTGCTGAGCATTGGGTGTTATATATGCGACTGATGAATTACTGAACTCTGCATCTGAAACTAATGATGAGTATACTATATGTTGGCTAATTGAATTTAAATTAAAAAGAAGGAATTATAATTTTTTTTTGCATTGCCAAAATCTACAGTACATTTCAAAACAATTATTGAGTGTCATGAACTGGATTTCTGATGAAGAGTGAAAAGAGGAATAAACATTAATATAATCAGAACATTTTTTTTTTTTTTACTTGGATTACCCTTGACTTTCCCACTGGCCTTGGGAGATCATGAACAACAACAGTAACCAAAAATCAAAAGAATATATTGTTACTGATTCAATTAACCTATATGTCTCCTAGAGTATTTTTATTATGCTATGTGAAATGTTACCAGATGATATGGTCTTGTGCTGAGTTGTGTTTTTGTTTTTATCTTTGTTTAATTTCTTTTGGTACAGTACTATCTAATTACTGATTAATTGGTGCTGCAAATTCAAATCCTTATAATTAAACATGAAGAGATGATATACAAAGTAGAATTTGTTACACTTTGAGAAAACTGCTGCAAAGCCCTTCTGGTAGATTTAGATTTGTTGAGGGGGGAAAAAAAAACCCTCTAGAAGTGATGTTAAATAGTCTTTCCTAATTTGAAATTGAATCTGCTACTGAAAACCTTATCAATCATGTTTGCAAAAGGCCAGGAGCTTTCTCAATCTCTTTTTTTCCCCCAATTAATCTTTCCTCTCAGACTTAGTTGAGTATTATGGAACTTAATAATATTTAAATTAAAAAAATAATATTTAAATTCATTTAAAATAATAGTAATATTTGTTGTCATTCTATATATGATTTGTCCCTCAGATTGACCTGATTTGTATGGATGAATAGCATTTCAAGATGAGAGACACACATTTCAGGCAAGAAAAGAGTCCTATATGAAGGATGCAGTGGGTGATGAGAGAGGACAGAGCCTAGGTCAGTTCATGGGGTCCCATGTGCCATGCTAAGTGGTGTCACTAGCGAGGGACCCTTGCTTACAAGGCCAGCTATTGTTTATGTCGTATTCTTTTAAGCAGAGAGAAGCCACTGAACATTCCTGAACCTGAAAGAGAGAGAGATAATCAATCTGTATTTTAGAAATGGATCAAAATTGAAGATGTATGGAAGATGAAGAAACTAAAGGTGAGCTATTTAGCTATTTTCAGTGAAGTCTTAACCTAAACTCAAAGTATCAGATGAAGCAACAGCTATTCCTCTATGAAAAGAATATTTAGTCTAAGAGTACAGAACTCCCTTGATATCTGCTAAGGATGTGCCTGGACCTCTCTGGGAGAGGTGATGAAGGTAATGGTTAAGAGTGCAGGCTCTGGGGTTAGTTAGGTCATGGGGCTTCAACTCGACTCTCTGCCATTACTAGCTGTGTGACCTTGGATGAATCACGTGACATCTCTGAATCTCTGTTTCTTCATCTGAAAAAGGAGGATAAAAATAGATCTGTTGAGAAGATTAAGTGGGAAAACATACCCAAGCACCAGCACACAGCCTCATCCCTTGTCAGAGTTTCATAGACGTTAGCTATTATTAACCTTCAAATTCATGAATATGCCCATAGCATATATCCCCCGTGAAAGACGGCAGTATTACATTGCTTCACTTGCTCTTATTAGGCACCAGCACTAGCAGTTGTTGCCTTTTTTTTTTTTGGTGGTGGCGGTGTTATTTTTCATAAAGAACAAAACTGTTTTAAGTTCTTAGGAATTACTCTGTAAGAGGTGGCAACTGGCACATGGAGGAGCAGCTGCTGGGTCCCTTGCTAGAGCTTCACGTTGATGCCTTGGCAACGATCCAGCTCATGACGTCATGGCCCTTGAGGACTGTTCACAAATAGCCATAGCCTGGAAGGTGGTTTGGAGTTTATGTTTAAGAATTTCTGCCTCCCATTTCGACTCTTGGAGTGCTAGCTCTGCGCTAGGGGCTCTTCTAGAAACTGGAAGTACAGTCTGAAGGAAAAATCAGGCAGTTTCTGCCTTCCTGAGCTCTAGTCTATTGAAAAACCAGTTCTGGGACACCTGGGTGGCTCAGTGGTTGAGTGTCTGCCTTCGGCTCAGGGCGTGATCCTGGAGTCCCGGGATTGAGTCCCACATCGGGCTCCCTGCATGGAACCTGCTTCTCCTTCTGCCTGGGTATCTGCTTCTCTGTGTGTTTCATGAATAAATAAATAAAATCTTAAACAAAAAAAAGAAAAAGAAAAACCAGTCCTTAATCAAACATATGACAAATAAACATTAAACAGTAGATGGGACAAATGCCAGGAGAGTGGTGTGGATTTGATGAGGACCTACCTGAGACTGCCAGCTGAGGGGAGACCTCTTGGCTAGGGGGAGACCTTCCCACCGAGGGGGACTGGCAGTGAGCACTGGTGAGTTGTGAGTGAGCTGTGGGCTGGGTGGAACAAAAAGTATGGACAAGGCCACCTTTCAAAGGAATAGAAAGGCTGAGCATGGTGTGTTGTGCACTTGGAGAGGGGACGGCCCAGGTGGGGTCTCTGAAGTCCTGTTCAGGCTTTAATTCTTATCTTAAAGGCCCTGGGAATCACTCAAGTGTTTCAAGCAGAGTGGGGTTGGAGAGGTCAGGGAGGTTGGGGTGATGCTATCAGATTTATTTTCCAAAAGCTTGCTCTGGCTGCCGTGTGGAAAATGAGTTTCTTAGTTTGACAACCAGTCTTTTATCTGAGGACCTGACTGCCTGCTGACTATGGCAGCAGGTTGCAGAATGACATCATCTGCGACATGAAGAGGCAGTCAGGAGAGTGCGCAGCACCAGCGGCCTCAGCCCCAGGCCGTGGGTCTTATGCTGGCCTGGCCCTGGGCACTCGGCCGTGTCCTTGCTTACAAGGCCAGCTATTGTTTATGTCGCAAGAAGCCTTTTTTTCTTCTTTTGAGCCACTTCATGCCTGAATGCCATCTGTTTGGAGGGTGCATGCAAACATGGTCTCCCCTGGCTAACCCACCAGCTAACAGAGAAATGCTTTACATCCTGGAGACCCATAAAAGACATTTATCTGCAATTAAAGTACTGTAGTAACAAACGGAAATAAAAATGAATAATACATTCGTTAGATTAGCACTAATCCAGTTCCTTAGCAACTACCGAAATCTGCTGTCTAGACCAAGTTCAATTACTTTTAAAACTTGTGGTAATCCTAAAACGAGGAATAAAGTCTGAAAATAAAATCTCTTCAGGAAGGCCACAGTAACCATCGCCAATCTTAGAATTCTGGGAAAGCTTTTACTAAAAGTTTGGAAAACTGGGTTCAGTTAACTTTTAAATGTGATTAAAAAGCATGAGGCTTGGGACGCCGGGGTGGCTCAGTGGTGGAGCATCTATCTGCCTTTGGCTCAGGTCGTGATCCCAGGGTCCCGGGATCAAGTCCCACATCTGGCTCCCCATGGGAAGCCTGCTTCTCCCTCTGCCTGTCTCTGCCTCTCTCTCTCTCTCTCTGTGTCTCTCATGAATAAATAAATAAAATCTTAAAAAAAAAAAAAGCATGAAGCTTTGTTTCCTCTCTCAAGGTAGCCAGTAGCAAAAGTGGTCAATGTTAACTCCTCCAATTTATATTTAGCTGTTGTTTCTTTTAAGACTATAGGGAAGTACGGAAGCTGCCTATTGCAATGAAGTGTCCCATGGCCTTGATCAAACAAGATGGGAAAATTAGAGCAAACACATCATAATACATAGGCAATATAGACCAGTACTTCTAAAGCTGCCCGTGGTGAAGGATCGTTTTGATTTTTTTGATTTTTAAAAAAATTATTTAAATTCAATTAACATATAATGTATTATTGGTTTCAGAGGTAGAGATCAGTGATTCGTCAGTCTTATATAATATCCAGTGCTTGTTACAAGTGAAGGATTATTTTATTTTAATTTTTAAAGATTTTATTTATTTACTTGAGAGAGAGACCAGAGGCAGAGGCAGAGGGAGAGGGAGAAGCAGACTCGCCACTGAGCAGGGAGCCTGATGCAGGGTCACATCCCAGGACTCTGAGATCATGACCTGAACTGAAGGCAGAGGCTTAACTGACTGAGCCACCCAGGAGCCCTGTGAAGGGTCATTTTAAAGAAATCTCTAATCTGTCATGGATTGATACTTCTGTAAACTACAGAAAAGCCCTGGCCCATGGCAGTTGGGGTTCTATCATCCTGCTACACGAACCTGTAAACTATTGCTTCTCCTCAATTTCTGCACCTAGGTCATGGGGGACTGGTAGGAGAGTTTGTAGACTGTCACTGGCCCATGTTGAGTAGCATGGAACCAGGCAATTGCTTTGATATCCAATTCATTTTTTCCCGAAAAGACGATATTCAGTCCTGTTCCTTTCTTTCTCCCACCTGCTGCTCTCTCTTCTTGGATCCTCCCACTGTGACTTCTCTCCTGGCCCTTGTCACTCTGCCCACTGGGCTCCATATGCCATTATGAATAGCCACTCACTTACCCTCTCCCCTTTTACTGTACCTGGGCTTTCCACCAGGGTCACTCCTCCTTCTCATTGTAGTTACCCTGTCACCACCACTGTTGGCCTTTGACCTGCCTCCCCTAAACCATCCCTCCCCTTGAATGCAGAAACCCGGGTCCCCAGTGGCTCAGCTATGCAGCTGTTTTCTCTCTCTCCCTGTTTGAGCATTGACCAGATCGTCTATGAGCACCTCTTTCCCCTAAAAGTCACAAAATATTTTGGCACATAAATTATAGCCATTCTTGGGGTGCAGTTGGTTAAGCATCTGACTCTTGATCTTAGCTCAGATCTTGATCTCAGGGTCGTGAGTTTAAGCCCAGAGTTGGGCTCCTGGGTGGGTGTGGAGCCTACTTATTAAGAAATATTATAGGCATTATGTTTACATCATCTGGAATTATGATCCTGGGGATATAGTCAAAGCATCCCACATCCTAACTTTGTAGTTCCTGTTCCCTTCATACCAACAACATTCAGCAGAGTCCTGACCTTGATGGGAAGGATGCTACAGTCTGATGGACTAGGGTTTAATTCCCCAACAATTGCATTTACCAGCAGAGTGATGTCAGGCACATCATGTAGTTTTGTATAGCTTCATGTTCCTCATTTATGACATGTGAACGATAATAACAGCAACCTCATGAGGTTTTAGAAGAATTAAGTAGTATGTGTAAAATATCTGGCATATACTAAAGACTCAATTAATAGTCATTGTGTTCATTATCCCTTCCCCAAACTCTTATTTCAGTGAACTGTTCTCCAATTAAAAACCCAAATTTTATCTACTGAAGTATTTATAGGTGAAGTAGCATGAAAATTAGGATTTGTTCTAATACACTACAGCCTCCACTCTCCCGCCCCCAAAAATGTGAGTTGGAGGATGAGTAGATGAAATCGAATGGGTAAAATGCTGACAACTGTAGAAGCAAGGGGATGGGCACTGAGCGCTTCATTGGGTCATTCTCGCACTTCTGTGCTCACTTGAAGCTTCCATAGTCCAAATAAAAACGGAGAACACAAATCAGATTTTGGCCATCACCTGTTATTGCTCTACCCCAACCTCACGTTCCTCCTTTCCTTCTAGCTCACACTGTCTCACTATGTCTGCACTCCCATCTCCCAGGGACAGCCAGTCTCTGGCTTCCTCCATTTCCTTCCAGGTCACCACCTTGCCGCTGCCTACTTTCTTCTCTACCGTTTGGGGTTCACCAGTTGACCGCCTGGATGCATCTCTCACCAGCAACCTGCATCCCTGGCCTTTCCAGCCTTTTGCTTCACTGGTCCAGAACAATCAAACCCTGGCTGGGTTTCCCCTGGCTGTTCTTTCCTCTTCTGCCGTGGGGTGGCCAAGCGCTGATGGAGGACACCAAAGATTCTCAGTGGACCAGACCTCTGCACAGACCCTACCTGTGCTTCATCCCTCAGATCCTCCACCTGCCTTGGGTCAGCACCTATTCCCATTCACACTTGCAATTATTCTGTCTTCACCTCTCCAAGGTTCAACGCCTTACACACCCAAACAGCAGACACTCTTACCTCCTACCTTATTGGGAAAATTCAGGCCACTGATCCTGACTGAGCTTTTTACCTCCTTTCTTCAGTCTCAAAGGTAGGTGGAGGTGTTGCTTTTTCCTCTTTGCCTCCGCCTGTACTCTCCGCACCTGCCTCTGAGGCCTTGCTCCTCCCTCCCGTTCGCACTGGCTTTTCCCTGGGTCTATTTACGGCCCAGATGTCTTCCCAGCTGCACAAAGGGACATGAAGCAGGGATGCACAGAGCCGTAGAAAAGAAATGAGGGTGGTTAGAGCACAGAAGAGAGGAGAGACTCTCAAGGAGGGACAGGTTAGCAGCTTCAAATGTGGGAGACAGGCCAGCCCGGATCGGGATCCTCAGGGCTCCCCGGGACTAGCCGTGAAGAAGCAGGCAGCAACCTTAGCAGGAGCAGAAGGGGGATGGCTGTGGCTCGAGGGGTGGATGGGTACCAGGAGGTGAGAAACTGTGACTGTAGGTGACTACCTATCATCTATCTATCTATCTATCTATCTATCTATCTATCTATCTATCATCTATCTATCATCTATCCATAATCTATCTATCATCATCATCTATCTTTTATTTCTGTATGTATGTATGTAGGTGACTCTTTAAAGAAGCCTGGCCATGAAGGAAGAAGAGTGTGGTTCTTTGAGGGAGTTAAGACCCTTTGGGTTTTTTCTGCTTCAGAAGAATGGAACTCCAGCACATTCCAAGAAAGAGCCACAGCACTGGAGAAGTTGCAGATACAGGAGAGAAGGGCTTATAAAGGGACAAGGCTGCCTCGGAGTGGGGTCCCCGGCTTGGGTGGAGTTCTCTTTAGATGAAAGGAGGAGCAACTGGCCTTTGGAAGGGGAGCACGGAGAGCAGCCGTGGCCTGGGTGCGGGCACATTTGTAGGTGTGCGGCTCCGAAGCTGGTGATGTTCCTGGAGGCGGTGGCTCTGACCCCTCCTCGGAGGGCAGCACCGTCCCCTCAGGAGGCAGGGATGGGGGGGGGGCTCTGGTGTGCTAAGGGTTTCCGAGGAGACCCACACGCTCGCAAGCCTGTGGGGCCGCAGCGCCAGCTCCGCTGAGGATGCAGCCGTGGGGTCTGTCCCAGTGAAGTGACCGCGGCTCCAGGGGCTGAGCCCCGAGCCAGGGCGGGGTGCTGCAGGGGGCGGAGGGGGAGCAGCCCGAGATCCTACTGAGTCCCACATGGAGGTGTGCTGGAGGCTGGAGACAGAGGGGCTGCAAGCACGGGGAGGAGGGGGCGAGGGCGGCGGGCAGGGGTCCCCGGGGGGGCCCCCTGCAGGGGGTGACAGCCCCGAGCAGGAGGGGGAGCTATCCCCATGCAGGTGGTGGCAGACCTGAGCAGGAGGGGAAGCTGTGCCCATCCAGGGGGTGGCAGCCCCCAGCAGGAGGGGGAGCTGTCCCCGGGGAGCCTGCAGTAAGGAGCGAATGGGCAAGGCAGCGGCAGTGTCCCAGGGCACAAGGCGGAGGCCTCGCTGAGGCAGGAGGTTTGCACAAGTGAGGAGAGGAGAGGGCTGGTCCACGGCCGCGGACACGGAGAACCACATTCTTGGGAGGTTCCCCACAGCCTTCGGGGTGAGGTCCAGCGCTGGAGCAGGGATCGCTGGGCTCTCTCTAGCTGCGTCTCTGCAGCATCCCCCCGCCCCCCACAGGCGCCCTGCGGGGCAGCTCCACACTCCTGGCGGTTCTCCATAGCCTCCTCCTCTCCACACCTTTGCACAAGCTTCGCCCTCTGCTGGGAACAAGCGTTCTCGCCTTTGCACCTGGCCCACTCCACTTGCCTCCCGCACCAGGCTCAGTCCCACTCCCAGGAAGCCTGCTTGCACCTGCCAAGCGGTGCCAGGGGCCTCTGCTCCTGCGATATATCACCTGGCTTGCTGGTGCTCTCACCTCCTCCCACCTTCCAGACCAGGACTCAGTCTGGCATCTATTTCTAACATCTGGTACAAAACCTTGCCTAAGGTACATTCTTAATAAACTCCCCCCCCCCCCCCGACAAATTGGCACTAAGTAATGGTGGTTCAGAGTTGCTGAGGGATGGCAGGGAGGAGCACAGACACTTCTGTCGTTGTTCTGTGTTCATTCTCTCTTTCTCATCTTATTAGATCTGGTAATTTATTCATTTCCTCTGGTGGAAAACAATTCCTCAAAAATGCAGCTATTAAATTAATCATTTATATAAATTTTTTTACTGGGCCTAAAAGATGGTGGCCTATCTATGCAGAATTGATTTTGTTCCAGTGTCTGCGATAATTCTTCTATATTCACACAGGCTCACAGACCTATCAGTGAACTCTAGAACGGCAGCAATAACATTATTAAATAATAAGTTCTAAGTCCCCTGAAAACAATTCTGTGTGTAATCTGGACTTCTTGATGTGAGCAGGCTGCAAAGTGTAGTTCAGGGAAGCATTGTGAACATCCCCAGATGGCCTTTGCGCTTTGTAGGTTTGGCGCTTTTCATTGCAGCTGGCATGTTCTCTGGGAGTCACCAGGCCGGTCTCCATATCCATGAGGCTCTCTCTGAACACAAAGCCCTCTGTGCACTTGGGGTGCCCTTCTGGGGCTGCCATTTAGGCACCAGGGGACAGGAGACCAAAAGGAACATATCAGGTTCCCTTCCTGATAGTGTGTGTATGTCTCTCTCCACATCTCTATGTGGGGTGATGTCCTGTGTGGGTCTGTGTGCGAATGTTTCTGTGTGTCTGTATCTGTGTGCCTATCTGTGTGTCTGTGTCCTGTGTGTATCTGTGTGTTTGTGTGTGTGAATGTCTGGGTGTGTCTGTGTGTCTGTGTGTGCTTATCTGCGTGTCTAGGTCTGTGTGTGTATCTCTACGTGGACACCATGCTGTGTGCACAGGTGTGTTTTGTGTGTGGAGGTGGAGGTGATAGGAGAGGGAGGTGGCTGTGCCCTCAGGCCCTGTAACTCACCCATGGGTGGCCAGCTTCTTTCTCCCCAGCTCTTTGGGATGGGAAAATCTTTGCTGGCTTCTTTCTGCTGTACGAAACGTCTGCTGCTTCTCAGCAATGGCCAAAGCAAAGTTGTTAGACTCTTTGGAAGGAGCGTGTGGATGTCTGAGGAAGCACTTAGTCAGCTGAAGTCCTGGGGAGCACTTCATCATGAAGGGCTTCCATGTGAGCAGGGTCTACCATATGTACAGGGTCTTCATGTGAGCAGGGCCTCCAAGTGAGCAGGGCTTCCATGTGAGCAGGGTCTACCATATGTACAGGGTCTCCATGTGAGCAGGGCCTCCAAGTGAGCAGGGCCTCCATGTGAGCTGGGTCTACCATAGGTACAGGGCCTCCATGTGAACAGGGCCTCCATGTGAGCAGGGCCTCCATGTGAACGGGGCCTCCATGTGAGCAGGGCCTCCATGTGAGCTGGGTCTACCATAGGTACAGGGCCTCCATGTGAGCAGGGCCTCCATGTGACCTGGGTCTACCATAGGTACAGGGCCTCCATGTGAGCAGGGCCTCCATGTGTCCAGCGGTGGTGGGGCCCAGGCTAATGGGGAGAAAGTACACTGGGTCACTCAGGCCATCTGCGGGAACAATGCACCTGAGAAATGCCGTAGCCATCCTCAAGAAGACAACTATAATCAAAATTGCATCTCACTCTTACGTTCTTGTCTCAGCCGGGCCATTCCAGATACCGGTCGGGTTCATTATATTACTGCTTCGAGGCCTCAAATCTTTTTAGGCCTCAGTGATAGAAAGAACTCCCAGCTGTACTTTATGTTGACCATACTTCAGTTGGGAGAAAACAAATCCAGGGTTTTCTAGTTTGCCAATTAAAGAAAAATAAGGTAAGTTCTTCCCTCTAGACTTAAAAAAAAATAAGATTAAAAAAATACTGGATTTCTTATTTCTGCTGCTTCTCTTACCTGAAAATAGTAACATTATTACGTGGGCTAGAAGTGACGGTTGTAGCCATTTTATCTTAATTGTTTTTTCAAAGAGAGAGGACTCATATTATTTCCAACCAAGTCACCCACCAGGCTCCCTGGGAAAGCTCTCCTTCTGATATAGCAGGTGTGGAGTCATCTCTGCCCACATGTTGCAAAGGCACTGGGGTACGAGCTCTGAGGGAAAGCCCTTCCCATCCAGGAGCAGCCAGTCAAGCTGGGCGGGCACAGAACTGTCAGACATGGTCAAGCTCATACTCTAGGTTGAGGCTCATTTGCTCTCATACTCTAGGTTGAGGGTGAATTTGGACTTCTAAATATATTTTTGAATTTTGATTTATTTCATGTTTAACCTGTCTGGGACCTGCTTGTAGACTTTGTCCACCTCTGGCTACCCCATGGTAGGGCTGATGCCTCCACTGTCTGAGGCTATGCAGAGGGGAACAAACTGGTTAGGGAGGTAAGGGGAATTAATCCCTTGTAAACTGCTTAAGTTCCAGATTTGGCTTAAAAAGAGAAAAAAAATTATAATCTTTTTTTTTTCAAAACCCTCGTCTTCTTTCTAATAATAGCTAATATTTATTGAGCACTTCCAATGCTGGACACTTTATGTACACTATTTTAGATTGCCACCATGGGTTGCTATTATTTCCCCATTTTACAAATACAGAGACTGGTGTCTGCCTAAGGCCACTCGGCCAGTCAGCCAGGCCTGCCTTATTCCAGGGGCCAATGGAGTCTTCACGCCACACACTAATGCTGTTCTCACGATCATCTCCCTAATCTTGTTTTAAATTTGAGGCATACATGCCATCTTCTATAATTGAAACATATTTGTAAAGTAAATGCAATTCATTTTAGATTATGCAATTCTTTTCTCTATTACATTTAAAGTAATCTGGGGCGCCTGGCTGGCTTAGTTGGTTGAGCCTCAGAGTCTTGATCCCGGCTCAGGTCATGATCTCAGGGCCATGAGATTGAGCCTGGCGACAAGCTCCGACAAGCTCCGCACTCAGCAGGGAGTCTACCTGAGATTCTCTTTCTTCTCTCTCCTTCTGCCCCTCCCTTCAGGCATGTGTGTTCTCTCTCTCTAAAATAAGTAAATCTTTAAAAAATAAATACAATTCTCTTATAATAAAAAAGATTTCTTTTAGCCTGGGTGGCTCAGTGGTTGAGCGTCTGCCTTCAGCTCAGGGTGTGATCTCAGGTCTGGGGATCGAGTCCCACATGGGGCTTCCTGCAGGGGAGCCTGCTTCTCCCTCTGCCTATGTCTCTGCCTCTCTGTGTCTCTCATGAATAAATAAATAAAATCCTAAAAATATATATTTTTTATAGATGTGAATGATTCCAAATTGATGAAAACATTCCAAATTGATGAAAACTTTTAGCATGTAAAAGATCAAGTTGACAAAAAAAAGTAGATGAAATTATGGGTTTATCACTCATTAAAAAAGAGTGTTTTGCTTTGAAAAGGATTCTATATGGATTTCTTTAATGGGATTCTTATAATATGCTTAAAATGTTTTGAATGCTTAAACTTCAATTTAACTCACATAACCAAATCCTGACCCCTCCACCAATACCTCCTTCATACTGTTAGGTGGAACCGTGTGAAATTGCTGACATGCACTACTTTTTTTATCCACACAAGTAGCAGTTCCATCTGATATTTGCTCTTATTTAAACATTTATCTTTCATTTCACAGGCTAGAAGTGAGCCAATTTATCCTCATTTTAAATTGATTGTTTCAGATCAATGAGCCAGACAATAGTTCTCTTTCCTAAGGTGTCTACTGTAGGTGATTTTATTTCTAGAGCTGACTTTTATTGAAGGCAATCTATTCATATAGTTCGAGCAAGCCTCAATTCGATAATATCTACTGTGTGCAAGGTATTGCTTTAGGCAGATTCCTTTGCCCCATATTGGTCAATGTGCTACATAGGCACTCGGGATGTCCAGGTTTTGGGAACAAATGGAAGTATCTATGTTGCCCTTGGGAGAATTCCCATACACACAACAATACTAGCTCTATTTCCTGTGTTGTTTCATTTATTATTTACCCATGCTACCAATATATGTCCCAGTCAATCCATCCAACTCTTATTTGATGACAAATCAATTCACACTGTCTTGTCCCTAGAAAATGGTAATTCTATCATTCTTAAATTTGTTTGTAACAGTACAGTCCAAGGACTATGAAATCAAACCTATTTGTTGAAACACCCAAGGCCGAACAATCGCACATTTAGCTATGTCTACTCTATGCACAAGGAACATGACTTCCCCCAAAGGAATAAGCAGGAGAAACTGATATAGTGAGGAGCACAATGCAGAGGTTACTGCTGGGCATAACAGCAGATCAGTAACGTGGCTGCTTGGCTACTGGCCAGGGCATATCTAGTTTCCTGTAAGAAGAGGTGGATGCATACGGGTTAGTGATGCCAAAACGGGGCTTAGGCTAAAGCCGAGGGAGGTCCACAGTCTAGGGAAAGCATTGCAGCTACTGTTTCACATTTCTTCTGAAAACAATATAAATTGCTTATAAGCTTAGGATGCTGGAGTTAATATTTAATGTAAAAAGCATCACTAAAAACGCTTGTGTAGCTATCAGGTATAAATAATAATTTCCACCACTGCTGGTAATTTTTCACTCATTTAGGTTGTCATATTAGCGGAGCAGCAGTTTATAGGTGCACTTACTGTAACAGCATGTTGATTAAACCATGGTGGAATTACCAATTCAATATATCTTCAAATCTACGCTATTCTGAAGTTCTAAATATTTCAAATGCAAATAGGCCTCTATTAGTCAACAGCTCAGTGGTTACCT
Organism: Nyctereutes procyonoides; assembly: GCF_905146905.1. NCBI lineage: Eukaryota > Metazoa > Chordata > Mammalia > Carnivora > Canidae > Nyctereutes > Nyctereutes procyonoides. Next base: position 1,400,765 of record NW_026575035.1, on the reverse strand, counting down.
ATCTGTCTTCTTTCCTTTTTTTTTTTTTTTTTTAAATCACTGGGAAGGCTTATAAATTTGCCTTTCTGCATTCTTGAACCCATGAGCTCATGATAAGGAATTAACAAGCATAGACTACAGAATCTGGATTCACATGAAATTTGATGAGAAAATGATCCAATTAAAAATGATTATAAAAATATGGAGGATAAAAGCCTTTTTTCAGTATTACATAGCATTAGCTTCATTAACTTTTTAAAAAAATATTATTTATTTATTTATTTGACAGAGAGAGAGAGAAGAGAGAACACAAGCAGGGGAAGCAGCAGGCAGAGGGAGAGGGAGAAGCAGGCTCCCTGTGGAGCAAGGAGCCCGACACGGGACTCCGGGATCATGACCTGAGCCAAAGGCAGATGCCCAACCGACTTAGCCACCTAGGTGTCCCTCCACTAACATTTCTTTTCTTACTTGATATGTTGTTTTTACAAAGGTTCATCCAGCATAGACAGAAATAAGCACCTGTTTTCATTTGTAGGCAGGTAAACTTCTAGAAGAAGTTCAGAGAGGGAGCAATTGTAAAGTCAGTTTGAGTCCGCTGTCCCCAAGACAGGATGAGTTCTGTAAGCAACTTCCTGGGGGAGAAGCATATGGTAGATCGGGTGGGTGGGGCCCGAGAAGGCCTCGGGCCCCCAGGCAGGGCTGACCCCTGTGAGAAAGAAGCCAGGAACAGGAAGATTGGGTAGCTACCAAGTACTTCAGAGCAGTTTTAAGGAAGTCTCAACTCGAGCTGATGAGGCATCTGAGCAAGGGTGGCCTGTGTCAGGATGGCCTGGCTCTAGCAGCCCGGCTGTGTGCTGGGTCGGCCTAGGGAAGCATGTTCTTGGTGGTTGCAGGGCATCCAAAAGAGCAGCAGCAGGAGGCTCCGCTTCTCTAGAAAGATCTGACTGGTACGCTTCCATGTCCCCCCAACAAGGGCTGTTTCTTTTTGATGATTATGCAATTTAATAAGGGGATGTTGTTTCTTTCAAAGCTCACCCTCGCCCCCACCACCCTGGTGAAGGTGTGAGAGACATTCCTTAAGGACCAGCTGCTGGCCACGTATTTTTCCTGACCTGGCAGGGGTGATGCTTGCTGTGATGGTACAGAGGAACAAGATGGTTGAGTTAAATAAAACATCAGGGAGGCCTTCTTGTCACCAGAACTTTTCAAAGTATTTGCCCAAGAGTTGCCTTTATGATAACTCCTCTGGATTATGGTCTTTCCTGGGTCAAACCCACGGTGTAATCTATCTCCTTAAATAAATCCTAACAGCTAACCTTTATGCAGCATCTGTGCTATATCAGCCGCTGCTCTGGCCTTTATTTTCGTGAACTCAGTGAATCCTCATTAACAAGTCTATGGGGCCAAGACTATTATTATCACCATTTTGGGGGGTGATGTTCCTGAGACACAGAGACGTAAGGCTGGTGGAGCTGTAGGCAGCTGAATGCATTTGCTATGGACTGAATGTTCGTGTCCTTTCAAAACTGCTATGTTGAGCTTCTAATCGCAGGGTGATGGCATTGAGAGGAACAGCTTTAGGGAAGTAATGGTTTAGATGAGGTCATGAGGGTGGAGCCCCGACGATGGGATCAGTGTCCCTATAAGAAGAGAAGGAGAAGAGGCAGCCTTTTAAGAAGAGTAAGAGTAAGAAGGGAGCCATCTGCAAGCCAGGAAGAGGGCCCTCACCAAGAACCGAATGGTTGGTTTCTTGATTTTGGATTTCCCAGCCTCCAGAACCCTGAGAAGTAAATGTGTGTTGTTTAAGTCACCCAGTCTATGGTATTTTGTTAAAGCAGTCTGAGCGGACCAAAACAGTGATTTTTGCCCAGAATGCCAGGGAAAGAGGTTGGCAAGGTTAGGGAAACAAATCGGGGGCCAGGCACATGAGTGCAGTTTGCCACGGGCCAGAGACCAGGGAGGCAGCCGCTGTCCAAGCGGGCCGGCTCGGCAGCAGAGGGGCAAGGGCTCACCTCGTGGGTGCACTGCAGCCCCGCCAGGCAGGCAGGCACCCAGGCCCAGGCCCACCCAGCTCTTCCTGATAGCTGGTGGCTCCTAGCGCACTTCTGGTGGCAATCAGAACTGCTCTGAGAGCTGCACGTGGTCTGGCCTGCAAGTGGCAGACATCAGAGACTATGACAAAGCTGTAGGTGGGAAGGTGGGAACTGACAGCGACCCTGATGACAGGTCACACAGAGGCGATGGGAGTGAATAGTCGTGAACAGTAGCAGCAACAGTCTCATGGACATTGGGACTAATGATGTTTGGATCACGTACCAGAGGATGGAGCGGCAGGTCAGGTGTAAAATCTGTGTCAGGAAAGAAAAAAATGTCCATACACATGCATACAAGATTTTGTATATTATTTCAGTAGGTTAATGGATTCCTTGAAATTGACCTATAACCTCCAGTAGGTTAAAAACTCACTGTATTAAAGAAACTTCAGGAAGGACCCGTGGAGCTTAAAATAAACTATCTAACTTTAAACGGTCTTGTATAATTGTTTATAAGAAGGGTTCCCAGGGGATAGTGGAAACCATCAACTATTGAGGCATGGACTTTTTTTTTTTGTTTTTGTTTTTGTTTTTTTTTACCTTTTATGCTGGTGAAATTAAAAAGGTGGGGCCACAGAACACTAAGCCCATGACATAACTTCTGCAAAAGCAAGTTATGCCTGAATCATCTACTACTATTCTTTGAGGAGATAAATATGCGTGTGGCTGAGGGGGAAGCAGTGCATGGAATGGCTCACTGGCCTCCATCTCTACTGATGTTTAGTTATAGCCCCTAGCAGGTTAGACCACGCATGCCTCCCAAACCAATTCAAATTGTGGCAAAAAGTACACCGAAGGCGATCCCTGTCCTCAAAAAACACCTGTAATAAGGTTCCTTTCTTATGTACTATTTGTTTACAATGAGGTTATCATGGAATCGAGGGAGATTTGTCATAATTAAAGAACCAGTTTAGAGATAGGAAAAAAAAAAAGGTAGAAACGAATGGGTACTGAGTTTCCATAAAACTGTCACTTAGGACCAGTTTACAGTGATCTGGACAAGGGTACAGAAAAACTTCTGGGCTGGCGGATGATCTTGATTTCTAGTGGATAAGGATGGATTTCAGAAGATATTTTAAGAGTGGATTAAATAGACAAAAACATTGGTGCATTTTAATGTGAGCAAGTGCAAAGTAAGAAATACATTAAGGGAAAAAAGTATCAGAGATTTTCAGGCACATGAGATCTGTGTGATCAGTTACAACCCAGAAGAGCTTCCTGGGATTAAGTGATGGAATCCGGTAATAGGAAAACTATCTCAGGGTCAGCTAGTCCAACCTGTCATCTGAAGCCACTGGTGGCTTTCATTGCCTCCTTAGCACATGGACACTGAGGCTTTGCTTCATGGCGAGGAACGCATCATTCCTAAAGGGAGCTCCTTCTTTTTCAGACAATATTCAATGTTTAGAAAGCTCTCCTCTGTGTGGAAGGACCTTTTTCTTAGGTACTTGAGTGTTCCAGGATGACAGAGGGCAATTCTCATCCCTCTTGCATACAAATGTCACTCAGATTTGAAGGACTAGAATGCTCCCTGTAAATCTTTTTCTTTTTAAAATCAGGTTAAACTTCCACATGTCTTCTATATGTCGTCCAGAACAATCTAAATGTCCTAATTATCCCAGCTGCTTTTCTACTGGAGCTAAGCTCGGATTTGCTTCTGTCCTATGCCTAGGACTGAATTTAGTACTTCATGTATGAGATGATCAGGGCTCTATGAGAGGGAACCTGGTTCTGGGGGACTCCTTTTTTTTAGTAACAGCCTTATTTAGGTATAATTTATACACCATAACATTTATGCTGTGAAAGGGTATGATTCAGTTTGTTTTAGTTTATCTACAGAGTTGTACAACCACTACCGCTTCTGGAACATTTGCATCATCCCCCAAAGAAATTCTGTAGCCATTAGCAGTCACTACCTTTTCCCGATCCTCTGGCAACCACTAATCTTTCCATCTCTATGAATTTGCCTATTCTGGACATTTCATATAAATGTGACCTTTTGTGACTGTTTTCTTTCACTTGGCATAATGTTTTCAAGGTTTGTTAAATGTTGTAGCATGTCTCAGAACTTCTTCTCTTTATTGATTGATGAATAATATCCCACAATATGGGTACATCACATTTTGTTTATCAGCTGATGGACATTTGGGTTGTTTCCACTTTTTTGGGCTACTGTGAATCATGTTTTCATGAATATTCATGAACAAGTTTTGTGTTGTCTTGTGTTTTAATTTCTCTTGGACAAATACTTGGGAGAGGAATTGCTGGGTCATATGGAAACTCCATGTTTTTAACCTTTCTGAGGAACTGAGAACTGTTTCCTGCCGAGTCTGCACCATTTTACAATTCTACCAGTTAGGTATAAAGGTTCCAATTCTTTCATGTCCACTCCAACACTTAGTGTTTTGATAACATCCATCTTTTTGACAATCATCATGATAGTGTGTGTGGAATCACTTTGATTTGCACTGTCCTACAGACTAATGATGTTGAGCATTTTATATGCTTGTTTTCCATTTGCAATCTTCTTTCAAAAAACGTCTATTCAAATCCGTTGTCCTTTTTAATTTTTTTTTTTCATTATTGTGTGTAAGCATTTTTAAAGATTCTGGATACTGGACCCTTATCAGATACCGGATTTGCAAATATTTCTCCCATTCTGTGAGCTGTCCTTACTTTCTTGATAGTGCTCTTTGCAGCACTAAAATTTTTTACTTTGATGAAGCCCAATTTATCTTTTTTCTTCTGTCAGTTGTGCTTTTGGTGTCATCTAAGAAATAGTTACCTAATCCAAGGTCATGAACTTTATGCTTATTTTTCCTTCTAAGAATTGTTTTTTATAGTTTTACCGCTGACATTTAGGTCCCTGATCCACTTTTTATATTGTTGACATAGTGGTCTAACTTCATTTTTGTGCATTTGAATATCCAATTGAGTACCATGTGTTGAAAAGACAATTCTTGAATTATCTTGGCCCCTTTGTTGAAAATCAATGGACTATAATGGGGACTCACTTCTAGTAATGATACTGGACATTTGCTCTTCAGACTGTTGACTCATACTGACTTTATGGTCAACCAAACCATCTAAGTGTTTCATACGTGTTGCCATGAAGCCAAATCTCCTCAGTCCTGCCCCTGTGTAGATGTTAATTGTGAACCAGATAATAGATTTCATCTTTATTGCTCTAATGCCACCATTTCAGTTCAGTTGGCCATTCCACTAAATTGAGAGCTTTAGGATGTAGAGTCTGATGTCCCTTCCAGGTTTGTATCATCTACATCAATTTTTCAGGTCATGGGATATTTAATAAACTTTATATAAGGCAACTGGTCTAGGTATTGGTGAATAAGATGAAGACCTGTCTTTTTGGAGCAGGCATAGATAAGACAGACATTACATAAGTAAGCTAATAAAATAATTTCAAATAGTGATGTTCTTCAATAGTCTTTTAGGAGAGTCCCTTTAATCTATAATTTCTTTTAATTGCAATTATGTCTTCACTGTCATCTTAGAAGCCAGTCGTGTTTCAATGTCATTGCTTAAGATTTATTTCAGTGAGTGCTGTACTTTGAGATGTGCCCTCTTTGTATCTGATGCTGACGTCGAAGAGAATACCCTCTTTGGTACCAAGGGAGCGTACACAGGGACAGCTGGGACTCATGCTTTACCCAATACAGTCTTACTTTGGGTTCTGGAAGAATGCACTGCAATCCTAAAACGACTCCTTCAACTTCTTATATTTGAAAGGGTCTGCTAACACTGCTGCCACTTTTTTTTCTAGATAAATACCAGCTGTCTGAGCAAAGTTTTGGTCCCAAATTCTTTCACCAGCAGCCACAGCATAATATGTACGTTCTTCCTCTTGATGAAAACTGCCATCTTGCAGGAAGTTTGAGAGTCAAAGAAAAACAATATTTCACTTAGGAGGAAGTTTTACTGAAGCTAATGAAAATTAAATGTACCACAGGGAAAACCTTTTCCTGAACCTCTATCACCTTTGAGGTGAAGTTCTATCAATATTGATGAAAAGCAGCCTTATCCCCAGTGCTAAAAACAATCCCTGACATGGCTTATACTTATTTGTTGAATGAATGAGTGAATCAAGGAAAAATTCTGCATGGTTCAAAACCTTGGCCTCTTCTGTAGGTTCTTCTGTCCATGAGACTTTTAAAATGTTCATCGGCATGTCTCAAACTTTCTGGGTTTTTGTTGTTATTGCTAAGTTTTGTTTTTTAATTCCTTTTTGGTCAATGAACCATTGACTGCTCCCAAGGAGGAGGAGGTATTAGTGACTGCCTGGAAGCTTCTGGTAGACAATCTCATCCCATAATATCACTGGACACAACTAACGATCTCCTCTGATCAATCTCCTCTGCATGCCTTTGATCTTTTCTTCCTGGCTTACATATTTACATCAGCAGTGTTCTTCGAGAAAAAAGAGCTCCAACCACTGGTTTCCATTTGATTGATAAGTCATCTCATAAGTGCAAATGTGAGTAACATACAGGTCCTGTTATAGGTCATATAAGGGGGGTGGTAGCAGGAAGCTGATAAGGCTGGACCGTGATATTTCAGTATAAATATTTTGTTTAACACAAAATCTCTCTATTGCCACTGATCTTTCTTGTCTGCCATTTTGCTTCCATGCACACAAGGAGAAGTCAGAGTTAATATTCATCATTTCAACTGATTCCATGGAAACAATAGTGATTTCTATGATGAAAAAGAATTATGGATGCATGCTGATCATATTTCTTGGCTGCCAAATCCCAAATTCTGACTCACCAAATGAAATTGCTCATTAAATTACAGGCCAAATACGTATACTCTGCATTCAGGTACTGATGTCTATCAGATGGAAAAGGAATGAGAAAATATTGCAAAAGAATAATTTACTCCCCTGTTCTAATGTGCAGAAATATAGGGTGTATTTCTAGGATCACTGTTAATTTATTAAGCCCGAACAAGATGTGAATTAAGTGGCTCTTGCCATTTATCTTCAGTAAGACCACTGAGGTGCATGTTTTTATGTTTAAAATGCTTAAAAAGTAAGCATTCCTTCTCTTGTAAAAGGGGCGCTGAGATCCAATTGGAGGGCCCTACAAACCTCAGAACAGGTTCCAGAGAGCACAGTACTTTGGGACAACATCCACTGGCAGCAACTCATTTATGACAGTGGTTTTGCCATGTGGACTAGAGTGGCAACTCCAAGACCCTCTGTTCTGTGGCTTCCAATTTCTGTTTTGGGGATCTGGGGTTATGGAGGAACAGGAGGCTCAAATGAGAGAGTGAGGCCAGAGATGCCTCCACTCTCACCTTCCAGAGACTTGGTAAGATTGGTCTAGCCCTGCATTCCTCAAACCTTCCTGCACACTGGGCTCCCTTGGAGAATTTTAAAAAGTAATATAGATGTCCAGCTCCACTCCAGACTAATTAAATAAGAATCTCTGGGGGTGGGCCTGGGGCAATGATATTTTTAAAACTTCCCAGGAGAGTCTAATAATAAATGGTCTGGGTTAAGAACTACTGAGGCTGTTTCAGAGGTTGACAGACGAGAAAGTCCTCATGACAAGAGACTGGGGCTTCTACTGATGCCTTTCAGAGGGTCTCTTTTGGTATCATCTACTTTCTTTTAAATTTCATTATAAACACTAGGAATAGGGGCATTAAACCAAGTCACATGACATATTGGAATTATGGGAGTTTAATTTCAAAGGCCATGGTGCAAACAGGTCAAGTAACTTTAGAATTCTCTCCAACACTTAAAAGACCTATATGCTTTTTTTTAAAAAAAGATTTTATTTATTTTAGAGAGAGAGAGAGCGAGCATGAGTAGGGGGAGAAGTAGTAGGGGAGGGAGAAAGAATCTGAGGCAGAGTCCATACTGAGTGCAGAGCCCAATGAGGGGCTTGATCTCATGACTCTGAGATCATGATATGAGCCGAAATCAAGAGTCAGATGCTTAACCAACTGAGCCACCCAGGTACCCCAAAAGATCCATATCCTTCTGCCCAGCCTATTTTCTAAAATATTTCTTTCCCTTTGTAGTGTGAAAGGAAATCAGATTGCCTAAAAAGAAATCAACAATTCACAGAAGGACTTAGTTCATATGAGACCCTCTATCCTTGAATCACCCAAAGACATCTTCCCTTAGTCTTCTAGCATCTGGAGCCCAAGCATTCAAGACGACATTTGCCATTCTTAAACAGTGTAACTGATACTGATTGCTCACAGGAAACTTATTATGTCAGGACCTCATCCACAGAAGGAGTTTTTGGACAGATGTCTAATTGCATGTCCAGAAAACTTCCACTAATTCATTTGAGTCATTTAAATTGTTTTTGTTCATAATAAAGCTATTTCAAGCAAAATAGTTACATTTTTGGCATGGGTCTCTGTTCTGTATCCTTGAGATTGCATGTCTGTTCCTAAAATCTGAACACAAGAACTCAAGAATCTATTCAAAGTGGGATTATAATATGCATCAGTTTTATCTACGAAAGGAGCTTTATATTAGATTCTACATGGAAGGCATGTGCCGTCAGGAACAATACCTAAGTGCCAGATCAGCAAGATTTGTTACTTGCTGTTACTCACTGTCAGCTTCCTCTGTGGGTTTGGTTTATCCGCCTCAGGGAAAATGAAGAAAGGCCAATTAAAGTACTGCTTAAACTTCATCACACTTCCATTTTTAAGTTGCAAAGGCATTCCATACTCTTTAAATAACTCCAGCAGTTAAAGCCTCTCTGCACACTTTTAGCTAATGTAAAAAAGCCTTCTCGACAGGGAAAGGTTTAAATAGAAAAATATGTGTGTGAAATGTCTTAAGTCCAACCATGGTTTTCCCATCATTCCATAAATCTTGGATTAACAGCAAGGCTATTACTCAGGGCTATTTTTTAAAAAGGTTTTATTTATTTACTTGACAGGGAGAGAGAATGAGAGAGCACAAACAGGGGCAGCAGCAGAGGGAGCGTGAGACGCAGGCTCCGCATTGAGCAGGGGAGCCTGATGATCAGGACCTCAGAGCCAAAGGCAGATACCCAACTGACTGAGCCACCCAGGTGCCCTACTCAGGGCTACTGTGAGAAGACGTTCAAGCATCCCATTGCTCTGTCACAGCACTGTTCATGAACACAGCACCACCACTTACTCATTGCATTATTTCTTGGGCAAATATTCATTGGTTCCTACTATGTGCAGCTCTGCAGGCACCGAGGACACAACAGAAAACCAGAGAGCTGAACTCATGAGACGTCGACGTTAGCGGGAGGATGATCGAAATAAAAAAGAGGCTTGGTGGCCTCTGTAACTGAACCTCATTCCTCTCTGTAACCGGGCCCTTGACCAAGTGAAGGAGGATGAAAGTCACGTGGAGCAAACCTGAACTTAAGCAGTTTGGAGCGCAGCCCTGCCAAAGCTAGCCAGCCAGGCTGCATGTGAATGAGTGAGAATATAAATGTTGTGTAAGCCCTTGACATTGGAATGGTTTGCTACTCAGCCTTGGTGTGCCAAGCAAACTAACCGTTTCTGTGTGGTTTTGTCTTTTAGTTTTCCATATACACAGGTCTGTTCCTTCCAGTGGCCAGCAGCCACACTGTCTCGGTCCTTGTGTCCTTTAGTGACTTAGTCCATTTCTTTTTGTTTTTGTTTTTTTTTAAAGGTTTTTAATTTATTTATTCATGAGAAAGAAAGAGAGAGAGAGAGAGAGAGGCAGAGGCACAGGCAGAGGGAGAAGCAGGCTCCTCACGGGGAGCCCTATGTGGGATTCGATCCTAGACCTTGGGATCATGCCCTGAGCCAAAGGCAGACGCTCAACCGCTGAGCCACCCAGGCGTCCAGGTCCATTTTTTGCACGGAGTAGGCACTCTGTATGTTTGTATTGGTTCCAACTGGGTAACAAACAATTTACCAAGGTTAACAATCAACAGAGGGAGCCCTTAGTTAGTGATGTCTTGATTATCATCAAAGACTACCTACTGTGCCCCCTGTGGCGGTACGGAAACAATCTGACCGGCTTCCAGGGCATGCTTCCAGGAAAGATCCGAGTAACAGTAACTACTGACTCGTCTACAAATAACTATTAGTTGCTAGGCCAGTAATGGCAGGGGGACTCTTTTCAAAATGTGACACAGGTCAATTATCACAGAGCTTTAAGGGACTAGGACAAAGGAGCTCCTACTTAGAAATGGCAGATTTGGGGATCTCTGACATACACTCAAAAGGTTTCTTGCTTCTGCAAATCTTCTTTGGAGGCATTTTTTTTTTTCCTTTTCACCGAGGATTTTGGCTAGTTCAAGGCTGTTTGACTTAACGGAGGCTTGTTTATCAGTCTATTCTTTAGGCAACGCGTTAGAAGCGGAGGACTGGGAGAAAGCAGGTCACGGTTGCAGCTCGCAGAAGTAGGTTACCGAGCACATGAGAAATGAGCAGGCTCCATATTGAGAAGCGGGTCCGCCATCCAGCCCAGACTGGCTTCCACTTAACCAATTGTGTGACCTCAGGAAATCAATTAGCCTACTTGACACGGAAGGAACTGATATTGATGGGATGTCGTCAGCCTATCCACATGGTCTCAGTTCATCCTAAGGCCAATACTCTGGGGAAAGTGAGGAGATTTAAAGGTGTTGATTTGTCCAAGGTCACACAGCTATTAAATGGCAAAGCCTGTGTTTGGATTCTTCTAAAATCCACGCTTCTCCTAGGACACCAGTGCCTCCTATTGATGACTCTGGCAGCTTTTCCCCATTACCCAGATGCCACTCCTTGAAGATCAGTTGTATCCCACGGTTGACCAGCCCCATGGACAAGGAGATTTATATTTCTGTGTCCCACGCCTCCATTTTAAGACAGCCTTTTAGCCCCATCTGCCAAGGCACTTCTGATTTTCATCCTCTTTCCTCCTTCTTGTTCTCCAAGTTTTACAGCCTAGGCCACGCAGGTTATAAGAGAACTTCCAAACTTTCTTTTTATAAATGTTTGCACATAGGAAATGCTAAAGACGAAGTGAATTTTCAAGACTGTTTTAGGGAGCAGTTCTGCATCGTAGCCACAAAAACTTCCAAAGTGAACTTCTTTCTGCACTAGCCCAGAATGTCCCATTTCTGGAACTCCGCATGGAGGAGGCTAAGTACCTGGGTAAGGAAGGGGGTGTATTCTCCTGCTGCCCATGGTCTTTCCTCCTTAATTGTGGCCGGGGCAGTAAGAGCTGCCCAAGCCAGAGGGAGGTGTGGGGGACCAAGAAAAAACTCCTTTCATTCCCCTCAGTGGTAAAGTAGAAATAGCAGGAAGAACAGTTTCCAGCGCCCCGCCTTCTCATCTACAAGGGAAAACTGAAAAGCTGGGACCAAAGCCCTGCCCTTAGCCACCGAAAAGGTTAACCAGCAACTGCCCTTTGGTTAGTCTCATCAATCTCAGTCATGCAGCCAGTCACCAAGGGAGTGGGTCATCAGTCAGCCAAACAGGCAGGTGGAGGTCAAGCACTGACAACACAAAGGCAGATTTCCAACGGCTCCTCTGCTGGGCCCTGCCTGGGCACCATTCACATAGTAGGCCCACCATCCCTCTTCTACACTGATCACGCTGTTACTGTGATTGCGGCTCAACTGCTCACACCTCTTCTAGACTGCAGGATCCGTGGGGGAGGAAGCACTTTCTCTTCTGCTCCTTGCTTCATATCCAGAGCCTAACACAGAGTCTGGCCTGAAGTAATGCTTAAACCGAGATTTGCAAATTAAGTGTCAAATCTTGAGAAAAGGAATTTTCATTTTGGAACGCTGTGCTAACTTTGAAGAAATGGAAGGAGGAAGAAGCTTGAGATTCCTTTGTAGCAAAAGGAAGGAAAATGAGGATGTCACAGTCTGAATATCTTAGACATGCGAAATGAAAGTAGGGAGTGGGGGAAGGCATGGAGGATTGGGTAGAAAGGGAGGGATAGAAGTGGTCACGGGTGCTTCATAACAGAAGTTGCACAGGGGTTTAATTGTCTGTTTAATTAAAATATATGGGTATTTACACTGTTAACCATATTCCATGATGTACCTAAAGGTATAATGACAATTTTTCTCCAAAGACCTACTAAAAGGAGAGACATAGTAGGTATGGGTTAAAAATTAGGAGAACTTGTTTAAAACTGCTTCTAACTTCTTAATATCCATTTTTACTATGTGCATAATGATTTTTTTTTTTTTGTTTTTTTGTAAGCAAACTGACTAAAAGCAGGTTTTGGACACTAGAGGATGCCCTGCATCATTCCTGACTTAGAGTTTCTAAAATTATCACTATTATTTAGCATTTACAGTCCAGTGGAAGACCCCTTAACATGCTTGCTTGATCAGTTAATCAGAAAGGCTTAACCAAGAGCAAAATCATAAGAAGGCTAAATATGGACCTTACTTGTTTTATTTTTATCTTATTTTTTTAAAGATTTATTTATTTATTTGAGAGAGAGCGAGTGTGAGGGGGGTAGGGAGAGAGCGAGAGAGAATCTCAAGCAAACTCTGCCCTGAGCCCAGAGCTCAATGTGGGGCTTCATCTTACGACCTTGAGATCACGACCTGAGCTGATATCAAGAGTCAGACGCTTCACTGACTGAGCCACCCAGTGCCCCTTTACATGTTTTGTTTTCAATCCAAAATCAAGATCTTAGGGGATCCCTGGGTGGCTCAGCGGTTTGGCGCCTGCCTTTGGTCCAGGGCGCGATCCTGGAGACCCGGGATCGAGTCCCACATCGGGCTCCCGGCATGGAGCCTGCTTCTCCCTCTGCCTGTGTCTCTGCCTCTCTCTCTCTCTCTCTCTCTCTCTCTGTGTCTATCATAAATACATAAATAAATCTTTAAAAAAACAAACAAAAAACAAAATCAAGATCTTAGAGTACAGGCTTACTTATTAGGAACATAGATTCTGGAGACAAACTGGCTGGTGTGTCACTTATTAGCTGTGTGATCTCAAGCATGTTACTTTCTCTCCAACTGAACTTCCTCATCTGTAAAATGGGAACGAAAAGTTATGTACTTTTCGGGGCTGTGGTTAGGGTTAGCTAGCAAATGAAAACAAATTAAAAACAAATTAGGACAGTCCTGACACATGGTGACTTTTTATTAAGCGTTCATTTTTGTTGCATAAGCCATGAACTGTATAAATTATTTAGTTGTGATTTAAAGTGAAACAAGAACTTAAAGACACTTACCAAGCAAGAGGAGTGCACAATTTAAAGATTTTTCCAGCTTTTTATAATGTTTTGTAGCACCTAGTGTGTCATCAATTGTTAAAGCAAATTGCCTTTTTCCAAGCAATTTTTTATGAAAATAATTCATTATGACTTTTCAACTTGTATGTACATTTTGTACAGTGTTCTCTCTTCTACAACTGATCTGGGAATATATTTGCTGTTGGAAGAGTGGATCCTTTTTGTCCACATCCCCAAACTACCCTCTCCCACTTTATGAGAAGGGCAACCTTTCATCCATGTTTCTATAAATTGCCCCAGTCTGGGAAAAGCTCCAGGATGGCAACTGAGGAGTGAATTAGAAAAATTAGTGTTTGTGTAACTAAAGAAAAAAAAAGTGAATGACCCTGAGTATTGGATTAAAAAAAATTTCTTTTGACATTCAAGTGATTTCTAATTCTTTGGTTTAAGAAAACTGAAGGAAGATTATATCATTAAAAATAGTTTTTTTTTTTTTTTTAAATTTTTATTTTATTTTTTTATGATAGTCACAGAGAGAGAGAGAGGCAGAGACACAGGCAGAGGGAGAAGCAGGCTCCATGCACTGGGAGCCCAATGTGGGATTCGATCCCGGGTCTCCAGGATTGCGCCCTGGGCCAAAGGCAGGCGCCAAACTGCTGCGCCACCCAGGGATCCCTAAAAATAGTTTTTGATGATATGGTACTATGTTATATTTGGAATTTCTCACTCTTGAAAATGGTTCAAATAACTGAGTGACGCTGATATTATACAGTTCTTTCCATTCCCATTTACCTGTCCGTATGTATAACTTATAACTTTTCAGTGCTCACATTAAAAATGAAAAATAGGAATAACATTAATAATGAATAGTGTCTTGTTCTAGTAATATGAATCTTCATCCACAGATAAATACATTTTAAAAAACCCTCCATCCTAACTGGGGGGGTATTATGCTAAGTGAGATAAGTCAATCAGAAAAAGACAATCATATGGTTTCACTCATATGTGGAATATAAGAAATAGTGAAAGGGACTATAAGGGAAAGGAGAGGAACTGAGTGGGAAAAATTAGAGAGGGAGGCAAACCATGAGAGACTCCTAACTCTGGGAAACAAACAAAGGGTTGCAGAAAAAGATATGGGTGGGGTGATGGAGTGACTGGGTGATGGGCACTGAGGAGGGTACTTGATTGGATGAGCACTGGCTGTTATACTGTATGTTGGCAACTGAAATTTAAATTAAAAAAAAATTAAAAAAGAAAAAATAAAATTGAGAATTAAAAAGAAAAAACAATAAACCCTCCGTGCCATTAAGAGATGTGTCTTTTTAAATGTAATTTATTATTTTTTTAATGTTCTAAGTTTTAATTTAAATTCTAGTTAATTAGCAGATAGTAGAATATTAGTCTCAGGAGAAGAATTTAGTAATTCATCACTTACATATAACATCAAGGGCTCAGCACAAGTGCCCTCTTTAATACTCATCACCCCTTTAATCCATCCCCTGCCCACCTCCCCTCCAGCAACCCTCAGTTTGTTCTCTATAGTTGAAGAGTCTCTTGTGATTTGCCTCCCTCTCTGGTTTTATCTTATTTTATTTTCCTTCCCTTCCCCTTATGATCTCTGCTTTGTTTCTTAATTCCACAAATGAGTGAAACCATATGGTATTGGTATTTGTCTTCCTCTAACGACCTACTTAGCTTGCCATTATACACCCTAGCTCCATCCACATCATTGCAAATGGCAATATTTCATTCTTTTTGATGGAAAAGTAATATTCCATAGTGTATGTATATATACACACCATATTTTCTTTATCCATTCATCAGTTGATGAATGGACACTTGGCTCTTTCCATAATTTAACTATTGTTGATAACGTTGCTACAAACATCAAGGGGCATGTGCTCCTTTGAATCAATATTTTTGTATCCTTTGGGTAACTATCGACTAGTGCAAATACTGGATTGTATGGTAGTTCTACTTTTAACGTTTTGAGGAACCTCCATACTATTTTTCAGAATGACCACACCAGTTTGTATTCCCGACAACAGTGGAAGATGGTTTTCCTTTCTCCACATCCTCACCAACATCCGTTGTTTCCTATGTTGTTAATTTTGGCTATTCTGACTGGTGTGAGATGATATCTCATTGTAATTTTGATTTGTATTTCCCTGATGATGAGTGATGTTGAGCATCTTTTCATGTGTCTGTTAGCCATCTGGAGGTCTTTTTTTTTTTTTAAGGTTTTATTTATTTATTCACGAGAGACACAGAGAGAGACAGAGACACAGGTAGAGGGAGAAGTAGGCTCCATGCAGGGAGCCTGACGCGGTACTTGATCCCAGGACTCCAGGATCACACCCTGGGCCAAAGGCAGCGCTAAACTGCTGAGCCACCCGGGCTGCCCCATCTGGATGTCTTCTTTGGGTAAATATCTATTCATGTATTCTGCCCATTTCTTAACTGGATTATTTGGTTTTTGAGTTTGGTTTGAGCTTGAGATTGGTTGACTTTGATGAGTTCTTTATAGATTTTGGATACTAACCCTTTATCAGACATGTCATTTGCAAATATCTCATTTGAAGGTTGCCTTTTAGTTTTGTTGATTGTTTCCTTCTCTGTGCAGAAGCTTTTTATTTTGATGAAATCCCAATAGTTCATTTTTGCTTCTGTTTCTCTTGCCTCTGGAGACTTGTTGAGTAGGATGCTGCTAAGGCTGATGTCAAAGAGTTTGCTACCCGTGTTCTGTAGGATTTTAATGGTCTCCTGTCTCACATTTAGGTCTTTCATCCCTTTTGAATATATTTTTTTGTGTATGGTGTAAGAAAGTGGTCCAGTTTCATCCTTCTGCATGTTGTTGTCCAGTTTTCTCAACACCGAGTTTTGAAGAGACTGTCTTTTTTCCCACTGGATGTTCTTCCTGCTTTGTTGAAGATTAGTTGACCATATAGTTGTGGGTCCAATTTTGGGTTTTCAATTTTGTTCTGTTGACCTATGTGTCTGTTTTTGTGCCAGTACCATACTCTCTTGATGACTCCAGTTTTGTAATATAGCTTGAAGTCTGGAATTGTGATGCCTCCAGGTTTGCTTTTCTTTTTCAAGATTGCTTTGGCTATTTGGGGTCTTTTGTGGTTCCATACAGATTTTAGGATTGTTTGTTTTACCTTTGTAAAAATGCTGGTGGTATTTGGATGGGGATTACATTACATGTATAGGTTGTTTTGGGTAGGATAGACATTTTAACAATATTTATTCTTCCAATTCATGAGCATGGACTGTCTATCCATTTCTTTGTGTCATCTTCAATTTCTTTCATAAGTGTCCTGTAGTTTTCAGAGTACTGATCTTTCACCTCTTCTGTTAGGTTTATTCCTAGGTAGCTTATGGTTTTTGGGGTACTCGTACATGGATCGATTCCTTGATTTCTCTTTTTGCTGCTTCATTATTGGTGTATAGAAATGTAACACACTTCTGTATGTGGATTTTGTATCCTGTGACTTTACTGAATTCACATAACAGTTCTAGCAATTTTGGAATGGAGTCTTTGGGCTTTCTACATAGAGTGTATTAATGAAAGAAAGGATAAGACTCATATGATCTTCTCAATATATGCAGAAAAAGCATTTGACAAAGTAGAGCATCCATTCATGATAAAAACCCTCAGTAAAGTAGGGATAGAGGAAACATAATTAAACATCATAAAGGCCATATACCTAAGACCCACAGCTAATATAATCCTCAATGGGGAAAAACTGAGAGCTTTTCCTCTCCAGTCAGGAACAAGACAGGGATGTCCACTCTTACCACTATTATTTAACATAATACTGGAAGTCCTAGCTTCAGCAATCAGACCACAAAAAGAAATAAAAGGCATCCAAATAGGCAAGAAAGAAGTTGCACTTTCACTATTTGCAGATGACATGGTACTCTATGTGGAAAATCTATGTGGAGTCCAAAAGACTCCACCAAAAAATTACTAGAACTGATACACAAATTAAGTAAAGTCACAAAATACAAAATCAATGTACAGAAATCTGTTGCATTTTTATACACCAATAAAGAGATGTGGCTTCAATACTTAAGATTTTTATATTCACTTGCATATCAAATTTTTAATGGAAACATGTATGTTAGTCCAATGCTGACTACTAGTAAGTATAACTTATACCTACTAGTAAAAAAGTACGGCCACAGGAAACAAAATATTTTAAATGAAATTTATAAGTGTATTTTTGTTGTAGGGAAATATGGTACGGTGATCAATAAAACCTTTAAAACCTAAATATAGAGATCCCTGGGTGGCGCAGCGGTTTGGCGCCTGCCTTTGACCCAGGGCGCGATCCTGGAGACCCGGGATCGAATCCCACATCGGGCTCCCGGTGCATGGAGCCTGCTTCTCCCTCTGCCTGTGTCTCTGCCTCTCTCTCTCTCTCTCTCTCTCTCTGTGACTATCATAAATAAATAAAAATTAAAAAAATTAAAAAAAAACATAAATATATTTCATTAGGATAAAGTTCTATGGAGAAAGTGGAGTGGAAACGGAGTTAAAAAGAAAAGGAACAATTAAATTTCTGCCAGTTAAAAAAAAATTCTATTTGTGTACTTAAAAAATGTATAAATATATGATGGTGACTATCAAATCTCTATGGTATTTAGATTCCACTGGTACTTTAAAAATGATGCTATGATTTTTATTAAAATATCAATATTATTATTTAAATTATCTAAATACAGTATTGCTATTTAAACCTATAATGTAAAATTGAAGATGCCAACCTTTACATGTATGAAAGGGTGCATAGGTTTCAAAATTCTTGTAGAGAATTCATGAATAAAAAGTTTTGAAGACACTTATCTAGAAAGTAGCCTGTCAGCTTTGAGCAGTCTCTGTTGAACACGAAGGATTTGATCCAACAACCCTGAGATCAGGACCTGAGCTAAAGTCAGATGCTTAACCAACAAGCCGCCCAGGCGCTCCAAGTGATATTTCTTTGGAGAGTCACGGATAGTGTCAATAATATATCAAATAAAATTGATGAGTTTTCTAATTTATAAAAATATTCTATATGTAGAATAGCAAAGCCATATTAATGATGCACTATTCGTTTTCCAAGCTGATGCTGGATTTGGGTTCATTCAACCACATGCATGTGTATATGTACACGACAAACACGTATCTGCAAAATGACAAATATAAACACGTATCTGCAAAATGGCATTTCCCAGGCCTCCCTCAAATTTAATTTTATACACTCTCCCTGAGTGGCTTCATCTGTCATCATGGCTCTATCTCTCAATATTACCAATGATTCCTCCAAATATCCCTCCTGTCCAGTCCTTCTACAACTGGCTTCCTGTGTGCCACACTGGAATCTTTGTCCAAATGTGAAAGCCAGAAAACTGGGAGTTGTCCAGGGCTTATTCCTCTTCTTGACCCCTTTACCCAACTGATTCAAAAGAGTATGGGTCTTACTTCAGAAATAACCTAAAATCCTTCTCCCATTCTGATTTTGTGCCACCACTGCCTAATGTAGACAGACACTTATTTCCTCTCTGCTGGGTTCACCCTCCTAAAACAATAGCCATTTACCCAATATCCCTGCCCTAATCTCCACTCTATTTAATCCATTCTCCACAACACCACTCAAGCAGTGTCTTCAGAAGTTAATTGAAATCATGTCATTCCAGGCTTGAAAACTTTTCAGTGGCTCTCCATTGTTTATAATTTAAATTCACATTTCTGGGACACCTGGGCGGCTCAGTCAGTTAAGCATCTGCCTTTGGCTCAGGTCATGATCCTGGAGTCCTGGGATTGAGCCAGGCTCCTCAGTCAGGGGGGAGTCTGCTTCTCCAGCTCTCTCAGTCCCTCTCCCTGTTCCTTCTTTCTCTTACTCATTCTCTCTCTCTCTCTCTCTCTAATAAATAAATAAATGAAATCTTTTTTAAAAAATATTTTATTTATTTATTCATGAGAATACACACAGAGAGAGAGGGACAGAGACAGAGACAGAGACACATGCAGAAGCAGGCTCCATGCAGGGAGCCCGACGTGGGACTCGATCCCGGGTCTCCAGGATCACGCCCTGAGCTGAAGGCGGCACTAAACCTCTGAGCCACCCGGGCTGCCCTAAATGAAATCTTTAAAAAAACAAATTCACATTTCTAAGTGTGGTTTATAAAACCCTTCCTGATTTTGCCCTCTGTCTACTTTTAGAGCAATGCCTCCTGCCCTTCTCCCTGGCCCTTCCAATCCTCTTGCCTTTCTCTGACTACATCATGCTTGCTTTCACTTACCCATTCAACTATTTACCAAGTGCTTCCTCTGTGCCAGACACTAGTTAATGCAGCAGCAGATGACCAAGTCTCTGCCCTTATAGAGGTTATATTCTGGGCTTTTTCATAGTCTGTTCCTTTGCATGGTCCAGTTTTCTTTCTGGAGGGCCAATTTCCCACCCCTCATCTGTCTAGCAAATCCTATTCTACTTCAGGACCTAACCTATTCATTAAGTATCTTGGAAGGTTACCTGGACTCTCACTCATATCTACCAGTCAGATATTCCTTCTTCGGGAAATGAACTCTAGGAGGGCATGGGCTTTCCTTGTGTACAGCCACACTGCCTAGGACAGGGCCTGACATATAGAGAGCTTTTAATGAGTATTTATTAAATAAATCATACCTACCAAAACCCCTGCCCAGTTACGTGTTTCTGTTCTGAGATCACAATCTGTGAGTTCCTAATGGACAGAAACTTATCTAATTCCCCTCTTTACCTCCACTGCTTATCATAGTGCCTGGTATACTGTTAAGCAACGAATAATAGTGGATATAGGCCATACAGATTTACATGAAAAAAAAACAAAAAAACAATTCACGGAAAGATTTTGTGATGGGTTAGTGTTATCTAATCCCTGGAGTAGAAAGGGGGAGTGGGTGAAAATGTTAAATCCAGAACTCTAGGAATAAGGAATGTTGTTTGTATTGAAAAGTGGTAGGGAGACACATATACATATGACTGCTTTAAAAATGTTAATGTACTTATGTATTTAATGAGAGGTTCCAGCAAAATGCTGTGGTAGCAGGATAGGAGGGTACTTGGGAAGGCTTCCTGGAAGAAAAGCCAGCCCTTGAAGTGTTTCCTTAGGTGAACATTGCCAGATAAAACACAGGCCTGCCAGTTAAATTTGAATTTCAGATAGAAAAACAAATATAAATTTTGTTTAAGTATGTCCTATGTGATATTTGGAATATACTTACACTGAAAACGTCTTCATTGCTAATCCAAAATTCAAATTTAACTGGGCCTCCTGGATTTTTATTTACTAAATTTGGCAACTCCCCCTCAGGTATATGGAATAGCTTGAGAACAAGAAGGGCAGGGACAGAAAAGCACAAAGAGAATGGCTAGTCGGCCAACACAGTTGCAGCCTCGTGTGTATGGAGGACAGATTAAAGAGGAAGTTATGAGAGATAGTGCCAGGGAAGTAATGGAGCCAGATTACAAAGCCTTTTGAATGACCTTGATTTGTCAAAGAAAAATATGATGTCATTCTGGGAACTTATGTTCAGCAATGAAACAGAAACTATCCTTTATGAAAAATAGAGTGTACACATAAATTTTTATGCACATAACTCATGCCTCCGTGGGGACTCACTGTTAACACTGATTATATGAATTCTAAACACATTGGGAGTCATACAGAGCTTGCCTTTGAATGGAAAGAGATATATTTTTGGGAAGTTAAATTAAATGTTTACATGTAACTGAGAACAGCTATTGGCAATACTGAACATTAAATGTTTTTCTAAACAAATTTCTAGTGTAGACAGTGATTTATATACATTAAATTAAGACGAAACAAGCAGGGAAAGGATCAATAAATTATGATCTTGTTCATACATTAAGTATTGGTTTAAGTAAGATTTTTAAATCATGTGTTTAGAAAATGAGCACATCAGAATATTGGCCCTGTAAATCACATAAAATTAATGATTAAAAAATTAACATATTTATTATTAGGTACCCTAATCAGTATAGAACCTCTTACTTCAAAACAAATCATTCAGATTAACAATTAATAAATTAGTAATTTGTCTTTTCTATGGTATAGATATCAATATTTGCATTTTTCAATGTTTGCAATTTAGCTCTGAAAAAGAATTCATATACCATATTTAGAAATCATTTAAAAAAATCTAAGCATTGAGAAATATTTTCTGCAATTTTTAAATAAAAGGTGTTAAAAGCCATTTTTGAGCAATTAGGGAAATTTAAATATGGACTGGACATTATTAGATGATAACAAGGAATGATTTTATTGTTGCGGTTAAGTTAAAAAAAATCCTTTTCTGTTAGAGGCACATACTCAAGTATTGTGGGTGCAATGACTCAATGTCAGAGATTTGCCCTTAAAATACCCCACCTTAAAAAAAAAAGCATGGGGAGCAGATGAAACAAAGCTCCTAAAATGCTTGATGATTGCTGAAGTGGGGTGATAGGTGCATGGGGGGCTCAGTATATGATTCTGTTTCTGTGTATGTTTGAAAATTTCCATAATAAAAGGTAAAACCCAAAACAGGTATTTTTTTTATGAGTGAATAATTTCCTTCAAAGTATATCCTTGAAAGTATATATACTTTTATAACCTTCCGATTCATATTTAAAAATATATTTATATATTATATATATTCTCTTGCTGTGGCTGTTTAATAAGGCAGTTGAGCATGTATATCTTATTAATGATCACTCACATTTACTGAGTATAATGGGCCAGGCATTGTGCTTAGTGATTACCACACAATATTCATTTAATGTTTGCAATAATCTTTTGATCTAGGCTTATTACCCCCATTTTATAGGTAGAGAAACCGAGGCTTGAGGTGGTGACACAATTGTCACCTGTGTCTGTGCTGGGATCTGGAGTCAGCCTGGCAGCTCTAAAAGTCTGTGTGTTTAACCATTACCTGTGCTGCCAGGTAGACTAGAAGGCGTATATACAGACCCTCGATACGTATTATAATGAGAAGAATGTGGGAAATCACCCACATGTTTCTTCCTTGAGCAGTCAGGTGGCCTGGGGCCAGCCGTTATCAGCTCCTTTCCTGCACAGGGTTTGGTCATAGATCAAGCTGCTGTTTGGAATAGAAAAAGGGAAAGATGCTGCTCTCAGACAAAGGAGGAGAAGCAAACAGAACCAACAGAAGTCTCCTCTCATTGACAACAGCAGTTCTGCAACTGTTTTGTTTTTTTTTTGTTTTTGTTTTTGTTTTTTGGCACACAAAACAACTAAAACGCACAATTTGCCCTTTTTTGTGCCTTCTGATGCCTGATTCTATTTTGCAGGACTTCATCTCGGTTTTCAATCATCCACCACGCAGTGCCTCCTGTTTGGCGCAGCAGCAGGGGGTGGGTTGAGGGGGTAGCAGGGAGAGGCTCACTAGGAGGACGCACATCCCACAAGTGAGGACCTGGCACAGCTGCAGCCCTGTGAGACCCCGCCCCATGAGCTCATCCCCTGGCAGCGCAAATGAGGATGACATAATGTTTCTGGAGAGCTCCATCCAGCCCACTGCAGAGGGAGCGCTCTTGCTTTTCCTGAGCTCGGGGAAAAATTAGCATCGGTATTTCTAGCTGTTCCTGAGGAAATGGCATTTTATTCAAAGGTGTCGTGGGAAACATAACACATCGCCTGCATTAGTATCAGCTCCTGCATCAAAGGAAAACAGAGCTTATCAGTAAATAAGTCATTAATTACTGCACTTCTCAGACTCCTGAAGGTAACCAGCATTCTTCAAAAACAGGGTCCAATTGCAATGTGAGAGATTGCAATTGGATCTTTAAGGTGTTTAGCCCAAGAGTATACAAAAAACTGCGGCAACAGTATTAAATAATAGTAATGATCATCACCATCATCACTTATTTAGCTCTTGTTGTATGCTGGGAACTATGCTAAATGTGTTACACGTACTATCTCATTTAATTCCAATTACAACCTTACTAAGTAGGCATAACCCTCTATCCCCCACCACCCCCACGCCCCCCACACACACGGAAACAGAGGCAGAGAAGTAGATAATTTACCAAGTTGCCAGCAGCAACTGGCAAAGCTAATTGAGGACTCCCGGTCCAAAACCCTGCACTGTGCTACATTGCTCTGTAGGTCACAACATGGCTCTGCTGGATGCATGGCGATGTTTAATAACAACTTAAAAACATATAGAAGAAAGTATTGTTTCTACCAAGAAATCATAGATGACTAAAGCTGGGATATCTTCCATGCCTGGCATTTCTCATTTCAGAAGACACATTAGATACCCAACTTGTAAAGGGAAAATGCAGGGAGAGTAATGTTTATTAAGAACATATTATGAAATAAAAAAAAAATTAGGTATTGGTCTTTGCCCCTGGTTCCTTGCACAGAGCTCATAAAATTGCAATCTCCTAAGCACTAGGAGCATCTTTTGTTCTCACTGGTCCTTGATCCTGGTTCATGACAAAGAGCTCCTAAACCCCCCTGGAATTTCCTGGATGATAGGATTGTTTTTTTGTTCTAGTGATGGGCTTCTGGATGGGGGCTGGTCACCAGAAAGACTAAGCAATGATAAGAAGCTTGAAATACTTAGTCCCACCCCCCAGTCTTCAGAGACGGGAGAGGGGTCAGAAATGGAGTTAACCAGTGATCATTCCTATGTGATTAAACCGCCATAAACATCCCCAAAGTATGGGGTTCAGAGAGTTTCCAGGTTCGTGAACACATGGCAATGCTGGGAGAATGGTGCATCCTGAAAGGTCATGGAATCTTTTGCCCCTGTCCATATACCTTGTTGCTACCCATCTCTTCCATCTGTGCCCTTTATAATAACATGCTAAACAGTAAGCAAACTGTTTTCTCAAGTTCTGTGAACTGTTTTAGCAAGTTAATCAAACCTGAGGAGAGGGCTGTGGGAACCTCCAATTTACAGCTAATCGGTCAGAAGGATAGGCAAGAACCTAGATTTATGATTCTTATTTGAAGTGGGGAGGGGGGGAGGTGTTGTGGGGCTTTGGATGCCGATGGAGAAGAGAAGGTGGGATGAAGACTACTAAAAGGAAAGGAAATGTAGCACAGTGGTTGTGGGAGGGAGGCTCTAGGGTCTTAAGGATTTAGATTTGGGTACAAACTCTACTATTGAGGCTAGGTGGCCTTGTACAATAGATATAAAGGCTTTGAGCCTCAGTTTCCCCGTCTATAAAATGAGGTGATAATAAACCTATCATAGTCATTGTCAGGCTCAAATAAGGTAGTGTACACTTCTGAACCCAGTTCCTGGCATGCAATAAGAGCTCAATGAAGGGTAGGGCGTGATAACTAAGGATAGGGACCTAGAATCCACCAATCCCCCCTCCCCCCCTGCCCATAATACCTGAAACCTGACATCCTCTTGGGTCCCCCTCACTGGATTAAGTAGGAGCCTATCACTTTTCTGTGAATTTGGTGGGGGAGGATTTTCTACCAAAACCCTTTTCATTTACAGTCCACCCCCTCGCAGGCATTTTTGTTCCAACACTGGTTGCAAACTGGGGAAGCACCATCTGGTTGGCAGGTAACTGAGCACTTCAGCTCAGCTGTAGCACTGATCTTTGATGGCAAATGCAATCATGGCTCTGGGGGATTCCCATTGAAGAGAGAATCTATCCTCTAAATATGAGATTTCTTTGAATCTAGGAAGATTAGGTATAATGAAATCTCATCCACGGAGAATTGATTTTGATTACTACTGGAGCGCCATCCCCCCACCAAGATCAAACTTCTGATCGATCTTACTGCAGAGAATCACCTGGATGGTGGCTTACCTGTGCCCAAGATAGCTATCCATAAAACTAAATGTCCAATTCTGACACCTATTAAACAAATTACGTAGTCTGATTTACCGGCACCAAAATCTGTGCCATAGGATGCCAGAAACAGAAGCTTCTGGGGAGATGTCATACTGGCACTAAGAAAGGAACTTGGCAAGGAAGTACCCTTAAAAATATAATTCCTATGAAAGCATTTCTTCTCTTACATTTCAAAGAGGAAATACATATGCTATCAGAAAATACTGTTTGTACACTTCATGACTATGTCTGAAACCATGCTGTATTAGTGTAGCAATCCTTTAACGACAGTTGTAGATTTAGCTAATTGTGGTTCCAGGTGATAGAGTATAGTAATTACCAACAGTAAAAAATATTTTTAATTTCTAAGAAAGAAATTAGATTTTTTTTTCTCTGTGGGAGCATCTAGTTTACCACCTTTTCAAACTGGATGTTTGCAAATAATATTACTTGAACTTTCCCCTGGCACAGTAAAGTGGGTGGTTTATACCAGGAAATTAATCTCTGTAATGAAATAGAAAACCACTTGAACAATACAAGTTGAATTTATTACAAATTGGTAAAAAGGTATCATATGAACGCCTCATAGGCCCAAGTTTTGATTTTTTATTATATGTACTGGTGAAGTGAGCTCAAATTTTGATTTTTTAATTGAGGTATACTTGACATATAACATTATATTAGTTTCAGGCATACAACATAATGATTTGATATTTGTATACACTGGGGAATGATCATCACAGTAAGTCTAGTTACCATAATTTCCATACAAAGTTACACAAACTTTTTTTTTCTTGTGATGAGAATTTTTAAGATTTATTTTCTTATCAACTTTCAACTATGCACTACAATATTATTGACTATAGTCACCATGCTACGCATTACATCCCATGACTTATTTACTTTATAACTCTAAGTTTGTAGCTCTAGATCCACCTATTTCATCTAGTCCTCTATCCCTCCTCCCCTCCGGCAAACCACCATTCTGTTCTCTGTATCTGAGTTTTGTTTTTTTTGTTCATTTGTTTTATTTTTTAGATTCTACATATGAGTGACATCGTATGGCATTTGTCTTTCTCTGTTTTATTTCACTTAGCATGATACCCTCTAGGTCTACCCATCTTGTCACAAATGTCTTTTTTTATGGTGAAGTAATATTCCATGGCATGTGGTGTGTGTGTGTGTGTGTGTGTGTGTGTGTGTGTGTGACATTTAAGCTGCTTCCATATTTTGGCTATCGTAAATAATGCTGCAATAAACACAGGGGTGCATATATCTTTCTGACTAGTGCTTTAGTTTTCTTCTGGTAAATACCCAGAAGTGGGATTACTGGATCGTATGGTTCTTCTATTTTTAATTTTTTA
Organism: Nyctereutes procyonoides; assembly: GCF_905146905.1. Lineage (NCBI taxonomy): Eukaryota > Metazoa > Chordata > Mammalia > Carnivora > Canidae > Nyctereutes > Nyctereutes procyonoides. Next base: position 1,374,283 of record NW_026575035.1, on the reverse strand, counting down.
AGGAACTTCCATACTGTTTTCCATAGTGGCTATGCCAATTTCTATTCCCTCTGACAGGCATGAGGGTTCCCTTTTCTTCACATCTTCACTAACACTTGTTTCTTCTCTTTTTGGTAAGAGCCATTCTAACAGCGATGAGGTGGTATCTCATTGTGGTTTCAATTTGCATTTCCCTGATGATTAGTGATGCTGAACATCTTTTCATGTACCTGTTGGCCATCTGTGTCTTCTGTGGGAATAGGTCTTTGCAGATCCTCTCCCAATTTTTAATTCAGATTGGGTGTTTTTTGGTTTTGTTTTGTTTTGGTTTGCTCTTGAGTTGTGTTGTGTAAGTTCCTTAAATATTGTAGATATTAACTCTTTAGTGGATATATGCTTGCAAATATTTTCTTCCATTCAGAAAGTTGTCTTGTCATTTTGTTGATGGTTTCCTTCTCTGGGTAGAAAGAAACTTTTCAGTTTGAAGCAGCCCTGTTTGTTTATTTTTTGCTTTTGTTGCCTTGGCTTTCGGAGGCAGAGCCAAGAAATCATTACCAAGACCTATTAGAGGAGCTTACTGCCTGTGTTTTCTTCTAGGAGTTTTGTGATTTTGGGTCTTACATTCAAGTCCCTAGTCCATTTTGAGTTAATTTTTGTGTATGGTGGACACAGCAGTCTAGTTTCATTCTTTTGCATGTGAGTGTCCAGTTTTCCTAACACCATTTATTGAAGAGACAGTCCTTTCTTCATTGACTATTCTTGCCTCCTTTGAAATAAATTAATTGATCATATATACATGGGTTTATTTTTGGGGTATTTTATTCTATTGACTTATGTATCTGTTTTTATGTCAATATCATACTGTTTTTTTTTCTGTTTTGATTTCTTTTTTTAAAAAAAAAGATTTTATTTATTTATTCATGAGAGACAGACAAATTGAGAGAGAGAGAGAGAGAGAGAGAGAGAGAGGCAGAGACACAGGCAGAGGGAGAAGCAGGCTCCATGCAGGGAGCCTGACGTGGGACTCAATCCTAGGTCTCCAGGATCACGCCTGGGCTGAAGGCGGCACTAAACCACTGAGCCACCCGGGCTGCCCTCTGTTTTGATTTCTATAGCTTTATAATATAGTTTGAAATCAGGGAGTGTGATGCCTGCAGGTTTGTTCTTCTTTCTCAAGATTGGCTTGGCTATGTGGGGTCCTTTGTAGTTCTATACAAAATTTAGGATTGCTCTATTTCTGTGAAAAATGCCATTGGAATTTTGATAGGGATTACATTGAATATGTAACTCCTTTGGGTAGTATGGACACTTTAACAATGTTAATTCTTCTAATCCATGAGCATGGACTATTTTTCCATTTATTTATGTTTTCACCCATTTCTTTCACCAATGTCTCAATTTTTCAGTGTACAGGACTTTCACTTCTTTGAAGGTATTTCATTCTTTTTAATAAGGCTGTAAATGAAATTATTTTCTTAATTTCTTTTGCTGAGAGTTCATTATTATTGTATAAAAATGCAATAGATTTTTGTGTAATGATTTTTTTATCCTGCAGCTTTACAGAATTTGTTTATCAGTTCTAATAGCTTGTTGGTGGAGTCTTTAGGGCTTTCTTTTTTGTTAGGGTTTTCTATATATAAAATCATGTTGTCTGCAAATAGTAACAGTTTGACTTCTTCCTTTCCAAATTGGATGCCTTTTCTTTCTTTTTCTTGCCTAATTGCTCTGGCTAGGATTTTCAACACTTTTAAATAAAAGTCATAACTTCCTATAGTATTATTCCTTTCTCATTATCTTTTGTGTATCTCCTCTAGGTTTTTCTGCTATGAGGTTACCATGAGGCTCAAATATAACAACCTATGTGTATTATAGTCTATTGCATAGAGATAGCAAGTTAAGTTTGAATGCATTCTAAAACGCTACATTTTTACTACCTTCTCCTCTGTATTTTATGTTTCTGATATCATATTTTACCTATTTTTATTTAGTGAATCTTTTATTTATTTTTTAAAAAGATTTAATTTATTTATTCATGAGAGACACACACACAGACAGAGGCAGAGACACAGGCAGAGAGAGAAGCAGGCTCCATGCAGGGAGCGCGATGTGGTTCTCAATCCCAGGACTCTGGGATCATGCCCTGGGCCAAAGGCAGGCGCTCAACTGCTGAGCCACCCAGGCGTCCCTATTTAGTCAATCTTTAATTAATTATTATGGTAATAGTTAATTTACTACTTCTGTCTTTTAATCTCCATACTAACTTTATAAGTGCTAATCCACTACCTGTACTAGAGAGATTTATACTTTCATATGTGTTCTTGTAATTAGTGCCTTTTCTTTTCAGTTTAAAGAAGGCCTTTTGACATTTCTTGTAAGGCTGGTTTGCAAAACTTATCTATCTTTCAATTCTGAATGATAACCTTGTCAGGTAAGTATTCTTTGTGGAAGTTTTTTTCCTTCAAAACTTTTAATATATCATACCACTCCCTTCTGGCTTGCAATGTTTTAGCTGAGAAATTGGCTGATAGGTTGATGGAGGTTCTCTTGCTGCTTTAAAGATTCTCTCTTTATGTTTAACTTCTGACATCTAAATACAATGTGTCTTGGGTGGATATCATTGGCCTCATCTTATTTAGAATTCAATGGGTTCCTGGATAATGATGTCTGTTTCCAAGGGTGGGCAATTTTCAGTCATTATTTCTTCAAATAAGTTTTCTTCTCCTTTCTTTCTCTCTTCTACTTCTGGGACTCATATAATGTGAATGTTATTCCTTTTGATGTTGTCCCATAGGTCCCTCAAACTATATTCACTTGTTAAAAATTCTTTTTTCTTTTTGCTGCTCTATTTGAGAAGACTGCCCTGTCTTCTAGGTTATAGATCCTTTCTTCTACTTCATCTAGTCTGTTTTTGAACCCTTCTACTGTATTTTCAGTTCAGTTATTGTATTCTTCAGCTGTGACTTCTCTTTGATACTTTCTTATATTTTCTTTTGCTCTGTTGAAGTTATCACTGTATTCATCCATTACCCTCTTAAGTTCAGCGACATATTTATGAACCTTGCTTTAAATTCTTTATCACATAAAATACTTGTCTATCTCATTAAGGTTTTTTTTCCTGAGATTTTATCTCATTCTTTCACTTGGAATATATTCCTCTGTTTCCTAGTTTTGCTTGATTCTTACTGATAGTTACTTGATAGTACTTGATAGTCTTACTTGATAGTTACTTCTCTCAGTATTTTTTTAAAAAAGGTTTTATTTATTTATTCATTAGAGACACAGAGAGAGGGGGGCAAAGACAAGGCAGAGGGAGAAGAAGGCTCCATGCAGGGAGCCTGACATGGGACTCAATCCAGGGACTCCAGGATGAAGCCCCTGGGCTGAAGGCAGGCGCTAAACTGCTGAGCCACCCAGGGATCCCACTTCTCTCAGTATTAAAGGAGTGGTTTTGTGTAGGAAGTGGGACATATAATTTAATCTTGCCCTAGCTCTTGGTCATCTCTTAAACCTTTGTGATTGTCTGAACAGCCAGATTTATTCTCGATAGGTCTCAGTTATTGACAGTTTGTCAAAACCTGACAATGTTCCAAAAAAAGGAATCTCAGCCAGCACCTAGTTTTAGGCTGGTTGGAAGCCAGACCCTCAGGCAGCAGCTTTTAAAGTATGCCGTCACAAACCCTGGTCTGGAGACCAAGTGATCTGGAGGTGTCTTCTGGGTGACAGTTGCTCCAGATGAGTGGATACACTCCCTTCTGAAAGATACCAGAGAGTCATGTTGAGGCTGGGGAAGAACACAAAGATGATGTCCCATGGGTTACTTTCCCAGACAGCACCTCAGTAGCCTCTAAATGTGTAAAAAACATGAAGTCTGCCCTTTAGGCTAAAGCTACAGGAGAAGTAAATTCACTTTAAAAAAAATAGCAAAATGGGAGATGTGTTTCAGTCTACTGTCTGTGCAGTGCCTTGGGGTGGTAGCCTGCCAAGAACTGTCTCTCCAGTTGTTATAGTCACATGGGACCCAGGGATGCAAGAGCCCCTAGCCACCAGAGCCAGGTGTAAAGGAGTGTCCCCTATGTAGACTGTGCATGCCTGAGCCAAGGAATTAGAGGCCAGAGTACACCACCAGTTTCAGCAAGACAGTGGGAAAGTTCTGGGGCATGCTCACTGGCTTTAGGATGGCAGTGAGAGTGCAGGGGCTGTGCATGACTTCTAGGGCCAGCAAGTAAGGGAGAATGCAAAAATGATGCTTGCCAGTGCTCCATCCCTGGAGAGTCTCAATAGGGCCCAGCTCCTCTAGCAGATGCTTAAATCTAACAATTGAATCTCCTTCACATAAAGTCTAGGCACTGCTACTTTTGTGCTGGGTCCTCAGACAAGTGAGTTTGTGTGTGAGTCCTTTCAGAGCAGCATCTTGGTTTCCTACAGCCTTTGTTTTTCTTTTTCCTTTTTAAAGATATTTATTCATGAGACACACACAGAGAGAGGCAGAGACACAGGCAGAGGGAGAAGCAGGCTCCCTGTAGGGAGCCCAGTGTGGGACACGATCCCAGGGCCCCAGGATCACGACCTGAGCTAAAGGCAGATGCTCAACCACTGAGTCACCCAGGTGCGCCAGACCTTTGATTTTCAAAGAAAAACATTGTGAGGTCTTGTCTCCCTGATGCAAGCTCCAAGTGTTGGGGTACCTGAGGCAAAACTTCTTGCTCCTCAGGGCGAAGCTCTGGATTTGTGAGCTTCATCCTGATTGTGGGTTGTGATGCCAGAGGTAGAGTTTCTGGTGAGATCACATCTCTGCCTTTCCTACCTGTCTTGATATGGCCCTTTTATCATTTGCTGTGATAGCACTACTCAGCTAATTTTCAGGTCTTTTTTCAATTGTTCCACATGTAGATGTAGATTTAGTTTGTTCATGTGAGGAGGTAAGTTTAGGTTCTTCCTATGCTACCATCTTGGACTCCCTCAAGTTTGTGTTAAACTTTGAAGAAATGAATAGAATCAAATCATATAATTTGATAACTGGACCCTGCTTTTGAATGCTTACATTTGGAGAAAAACAATTTCATTTGAGTATTTTTTTTAAATGAAAGAAGCCAATCTGAGAGATAGTGGGTTAAACCCAATCTGCTTTAAGGTAGTTGTTTCCTTATGACAGCTAACAAATCTCTATTTGAAGCTGGAATGGCCATCTGTCCCCACCTGTTGTGAACAGATTCCATCTCTAGATGGACAGAATTCACTGTTTTACAATCCATACCAACATTTTGGGAGCTTAATGTCAATAAACATTTCTCTTGTTAAATGCTTGCCGTTATTTAAAATGCTTGCCATTTAAAAACAACTAGTAGAAGTAAAAATGGTGGTTTTTCTAAACAAGAGTCAGGTATTGTCAAATTAACTCCTGCTCATATAGCATGGTCAATAAATGGTGTGTGTGGTTATTCAGAGACTCAATTAACAATGCTTTATGCACAAGGTCAATTTTTAAAGAACTGGATTATATAATGACATACTTAACCCCCAAATACAGTAGATACTGAACATTGAAAGAAAGATTCTGATGGGATTTCAAACTTCAGAATCATTTCTACAAATTTGAACTATAATTGCTTTTTAGATGTATGTAAGTGTGAAGTATGTAAGAAAGTTAGGAATAGTTGAATGCTAGACAGTTGGATAACATCAAGTTTATAGGAGTTGTGTTTTCTCCCACAAAGCACATTTTCCCTTTGTATAGTGCTTCAGGCTTGCCCAAAAGCTAGTAACCAGGGACTAGAAACAATTAAGAATAAAACACAAACAGTAGCAAAATCTCCTGTCACATTAAGGCAGGAATTCTCCAAAATTACAAAAATGAATAACTTCATTCGAACAAGCAATTATGTCTTCAAACACAGGCTAAAAATATTAAGTAAAGATCAATTATATGTGCATACAACGTGGGAGAGTCTACAGTTTTGCACTTTTTATCCTGTTTGGAATTCATAGTGCTTATTGAATTTGTGCCCTTGTATCTTTCATTGGGTTTGGAAGACTCACAGTTGTTATCTCTTCAAATACTGCTTCTGCCTTAATTTCTCTCTTCTGGTCTCTGAAAATTTAATTACATATTATATCCACACCCCCTCTTCTGCATTTTCCATCCCTTTGTCTCGTTGTGTTCTATTGTGTTTGCCAATTCCCTTTTCCTATTAATTCTTCTGCTGTGCCTACTTGTGGTACCCAGCTATCAAGTAGCTCCCTACCTCCTTCACCAATAATTCTCACCTAATCACATCCTTAGGTAGTTTCCTCTTACGTTGGATCAGGGCTGATCCATATGATGAAAAGAGTATGATAGTAGGGGTGTGTGTGACTTTTGAGGCTAGGTCATCAAAAGCATTATAGCTTCTGCCTTGCTCTCTTGGATTTCTAGTTCTGAGGAAAACCAGCCATCATGTCATGAACACACTCAAGCAGCTCCCTGGAGAAGCCCATATTGAAAGGAATCAAATTCCCATCCATATGAATAAGTTCTGTTCAGATGGCATCAGTCCCAGTTAAATCTTTAGATTGCCCCTAGTCAGTATCTGATGGCAAACTCATGATAGACCTCAAGCAAGAACCAGCCAAATTAACTACTCCTGAATTCCTGACTCATAGGAACTATGAAAAAGTTTAAATAATTATTGTTGCTTTAAGTCATTAAGTCTTAGGATGATTTGTTACATAGCAATAAATTGCTAATTCACCCACCTGTAAAACTTTTAATTTCAGCTCTTGGATTTTTTCAGTTAGTTTATTTTTATAATTTCCAATTCTCTTCTAAAACTTCCAGCCTTGGGGTACCTAGGTGGTTCAGTCAGTTAAGTGTCTACCTTTGGTTCAGGTCATGTTCCCAAGGTCTTGGGATCAAGGCCTGCATTAGGCTCCCTAGTCTGCTTCTCTCTCTCTGCCCCTCCCTCATGCTCTGCTTTCTCTCTCAAATAAATAAATAAAATCCTTAAAAAATAAAATTTCCAGCCATTAAAAAAACTCACTGAACATATTCAAAATACTGTATATAGAAAACCTGAAATACTCCACCAAAAACTGCTAGAATTGATAAATAATTCAGTAAAGTTAAGGATACAAAATGAATGTAAAGAAATCTGTTGCGTTTCTTTTTTTTTAAGATTTTATTTATTTATTCATGAGAGACAGAGAGAGAGAGAGAGAGAGAGAGAGAGAGAGAGAGGCAGAGACACAGGCAGAGGGAGAAGCAGGTTTCATGCAGGGAGCCTGATGTGGGACTCAATCCTGGGACTCCAGGATCATGCCCTGGGCCGAAGGCAGGCGCTAAACTGCTGAGACACCCAGGGATCCCGAAATCTGTTGCATTTCTACACACTAATAATAAAGCAGCATAAAGAGAAATCAGGGAACCAATCCCATTTATAATTGCACCAAAAATAATAAGATAGCTAGGAATAAACTTAACCAAAGAGGTGAGAGACCTGTACTCTCTGATGAAGACACTGAAGATGACACAAAGAAATGAAAAGACACTCCATGCTCATGGACTGGAAGAACAAATATTGTTAAAATGTCTATACTACCCAAAGCAAACTATATATCTAATGCATTCCTATCAAAATATTAACAGGATTTTTCACAGAACTAGAATAATCCTAAAATTTGTATAGAACCACAAAGATCATGAATAGACAAAGCAAGTGCTTGAAAAAGCAAAGCAATGCTGGAGGCATCACAATTCTGGACTTCAAGTTATATTACAAAGTTATAGTGTTCAAAAGCGTATGGTACTGGCATAAACATAGACACATAGATCAATGGAACAGAATAGAAAACTCAAATGAACCCACAATTATATGGTCGATTAATCTTTGACAAAACAGGAAAGAATATCCAATGGGAAAAAGACTGTCTCTTCAACAAATGATGCTGGGAAAACTGGACCACTTTCTTATATCACACCCAAAAATAAACTCAAAATGGATTAAAGACCTAAATGTGACCTAAAACCATAAAAGTCCTTGAAGGAAATACAGACTGTTATTTTTCCTGACATTGGCTGTGGAAACTTTTTTCTAGATAGGTCTCCTGAGGCAAGGAAAAAAAAAAACCAAAAATACACTTTCAGGATTAGAGCAAAAATAAAAAGCTTCTGCACAGTGGTGGAAATTATCAACAAAACTAAAAGACAACCTATGGAATGGAAGAAGATATCTCAAATGACATATCCGATAAAGGATTAGTATCCAAAATATATAAAGAACTAATACAACTGCACAATTAAAAATGAATAATCTAATTAAAAATGGGCAGAAGGCATGAACAGACATTTTTCCAAAAAAAAAAAAACACATATAGATGGCCAACAGACATGAAAAGATGCTTGACATCACTCATCATCAGGGAAATGCAAAACAAAATCACAATGACATATCACCTCATGCCTATCAAAATGGCTAAAATCAACAATACAAGAAACAACAGGTGTTAGTGACGATGTGAAGAAAGGGGGACCTCCTGCACTGTTAGTAACAAATGCAAACTGTTGTAGCCACTGTGAAAAACAGTATGGAAGTTCTTCAAAAAGTTAAAAATAGAACTCCCCTATGGTTCAGCAATTGTACCCAGGGAATACAAAAATACTAATTCAAAGGGATACAGGCATCCCTATGTTTACTGTGGCATCATTTACAACAGCCACATTAAGGAAGCAGCCCAAGTGTTCATCAATTGGTGAAAGGATAAAGAAGATGTGGTATATATATTCAGTGGAATATTATTCAGCCATGGAAAAGAATGGCATCTTGCCATTTGCAATGACATGGATGGAGCTAGAGAGTATTATGCTAAATGAACTAAGTCAGTTGGAGAAAGACAAATACCCTGTGATTTCACTCACATGTGTAATTTAAGAAACAAAACAAATAAGCAAAGAGAAATGAGAGAGGCAAACAAGGAATCCAACTCTAAACTATAAAGAACAAACTGATGGCTACTAGAAGGGTGGTGTGTGTGGGGGGACTAGGTTAAATAGGAGATGGGGATTAAGGAGTACACTTGTGATGAGGACAAGGTGTTGTATGGAAATGTTGAATCACTATACTATACCCCTGAAACTCATTACACTGTATGTTAATTGATTGGGATTTAAATACAAACTTAAAAAGACATTTTTAAGTCCCCGTGTGTGCTAAATTTATTATGTAGAGTCCCATGTGTCCATCACCTGTTGTTTTTCTTGTTTTTTTTCTCATCCATACTGTTTTATCTCCTCTTGCATCTGATTATTATTAGTTGAGTAGTAGACACAGTATGTGAAAATCTGTAGAAATAATTTGAGACTTGATGACGTTCTCTTCCTTGAGAGATGCTTTCCTTTGCTCTTGGCAGGTTTAAAACCCAGCAATCTGGGATCATCTTGATTCAGTTTCAAGGATTAAAAATCACTTGAAGTTGAACTTCAGGCTGGAGAGGACAGTCTACTTACATTTCATTCGTATTCCTAGTAGGAGACATTCAGTGATTTAATTGAGAGCCTGAGGTATTTACAAGCCTCATTTCCAGCTTCTGTGGGTTCTAGATTCTGAGTTTTATTCTTCTGTTTACAGGGCTGTCAGAAGCCCTGTTCAATTTCTCAGCCTCTCAGTTATAGCTTCCAGGACCAACATATATCTGAGTGGAAAACTGGCCTCTCATGGTAGACTCATCTCTCTAGAATTTCCTCATTTCCCCATCTTTCCAATAATTGTGACTTGTTAGGTCTCTGGTGCCTCCAAGTGATTCCTTGTAGCATATTTTGTCCAGATTTTATTATTCTCAGTAGGTGATCTGGCCTAAATTTTGACCTTTACAGAAATGGAAGTCCTTGCATGATTTTATTATTGAATCTAGAATTACAGCTACCTCAGAAAACAAAAACTATACAATACATATAATCATATAAATATATATACATTATTTTAATTTATTTGGCTAAGGGTCTAACAGCGTCACTTCTTCAAACTACTCTCATACTATAGGAACCAGTATTCTTTAAATTAAGTTGTGAACAACTGCCAATCCACTCATTTGTGACAAGTCAGCTAGTCATAGCAGAATGTGAAGAAACCCTATTGATAGAAATAAATAGTTTTTAGGGAATGTCAAGCAAATTCTTCCAAGGCCAAATCACTAAACAAGCAGGCCATTTCTCTTCACATTTAGCCTTCAGAAAAGGGCGCAGGCTATAGTTCTATGGAGAACTAGTAGCCATGTTGTAAGGACACTTAATCAGCACTGTGGAGAGGCCTAAAGGCCACTGAGAATAATCCCCACTGTTTTCTGGATTGTTTGATATCATCATTATTTTAGAAAGCTTACCTTGAAGATAGGTACTGAACAAAAGACAGTAAGAAATGTTTCAAATACATAAGGAAATCTTATTTTTGAAGTGATATGATTATTAGTAACAGGAATTAGATATCTAGCACATGCTTGAACATGATATACTACAACTTAAAATGTTAGGTACTACTGATCAGAAATGGAGAAAACAAATTCCTAGATGTAAAAATTTCATTTTAAAAGAAACATGTTAAGTATATATTACAGACAAAACTTTATTTTCTACAGAAATGCTGTTTTAGTTTACCTAAAATAGAAAGATGAACATTTAAAAAAAATACCTTTGTAAGTTTTACCATGTGTTCAAATTTTACAGGAATTATAGAATCACACTCCTGATTTATAGATTTGGGGTTCAAATATTCAAAGTAGGTTATTTGTTGATTATATGGCTACTACCATCACTATCTATTGATGGCTATCTGCCACCTAAAGCTGGTCCTCAGCCCAAGACATATTTGCTAAAAGGAGACTATGAATCTAATAAATCAAGTTCAAGTTTTTCAATTCATCTCTACCATGTCTTGGATTTGTCTATCTCTCTTATTTCCTACTCTTTTCAAATCATCCTGAATTGCTGACTTCTTCCCTCTCTTTGGTACATAACCATCCATACAATTTCAGTGAGCTCAAGAATCTTCAATGATTTTTGGGTACTCAGTCTGACCTTCAAGGCTTCAACATCTTCTGCTCTTGGTCTGCCTATTCAAAATCACTTCCCATTACTTTTCAAATAAACCTCCACTTTATGTAAGTCAATTGTTTCACTATTCCCTACATGATGCGTATTTTTGCTTTTGTGATTCTCTTCCAGCTTAGGTGCTCTCCATTCTCCCTGTTTGTCCAAATGATATCCAAATATCAAGGACCTAGAACTCTTTTTATAAGGACCAAATACTACCTTTTCCTACACATCTTCTCTGTCAAAACTGATTTATGGTTGTCATTCTTTTTTTTTTTTAAAGATCTTTTGTATATTTATTTGAGAGAGAGAGCACAAGAGCAGAGCGTGCAGGCAGGGAGGTGGGGAGAGAAGAGCAGAGGGAGAGGAAGAAACAAACTCCCTGTTGAGAAGGGAGCCCAACATGTGTCTCTATCCCAGGACCTGGAGATCATGACCTGAGCCAAAGGCAGACACTTAACTGACTGAGCCACACAGGTGCTCCACTGTCATTCTTTTTGAAATTATATTTTATTCATGGTTTAAAGTACAAAAAGTTGGAGTACCTTCTATAATAGCTTTCATTTTATCAATGGTGTTACAAACTTACTGAGTCAGGGGTGGAATCTCTGTAATCTTCTGAAATGCCACTCAAAATCTATGCTAAACAAATGCCTTTAAAATATATTTAACCTAGTGTCCAAACCTAAGTAACAAAGTTTCATTGGACCATAATGGGTCTGCTTATCCCCAAAATTACCATTTTCTTCATTCCTTTACCAATGAGCTATCCAGATGACAAAATAGAAAGGTCAAAACTCATTTTGATAGAGACCTCATTCCTGGTAGATTATTTTCTTCCTTGGGTTATACAAGAGATGAAATGACAAACTCGTCTACATTAATTATATGTTCTCTGCTTCATGGCTTCATGTTTTCAGTATAAAATATGAAGACTTCATTCGGAGAAAGACAAGTACCATATGATTTAACTCATTTGTGGAATTTAAGAAACAAAAGAGCAAAGAAAAATAAAAGAGAGAGAAAGACAAACCAAGAAACAGTCTTAACTGTAGAGAACAAACTAATGATTATTAGAGGGGAAGTGGGCAGGGGGGTGGGTGAAATAGGTGATAGGGATTAAAGAGTACACCTAACATGATGAGCACTAAATAATGTATAGAATTATTGAATCACTATATTGTACCCCCGAAACTAATATAATACTGGATATTAACTATGTTGGAATTAAAATTAAAAGCTTAAAAAATAAATATGAAGCCTTTTTTTTAAAGGGGGATCAAATAAAGAATATTTAAACAAATTGGTAATTTATTTTTTCCTAAATGCCTTACACAGATAATTCTCTTAGACTCATACCCAGCAAATGTTGCTTTCGTAGTTATGCTTGACAGAAAGAAAATGTAAACAGGAAAGAAGAAATTCCAGTTCAGTACATTAACCAAGGAAAACATTAACTGTCCTTTGGAATACAGTTCACAAATAATCTGTTTTGCTGCTGTAAGGTCAACAGAATTATCCTGTGGTTTCTCTGCCTAGTTGATAAACTCCTTTAGTTAAAGATTGTTTCAGTCCTTTCAAGGGTAGCTATATAATCACATGCTATTTCAGTGGACAGTTTCTGATTCTTTTTTTTTTTTGGCAACACATTTTTCCCAATGCATAAAGCCTATTTTGATGTACTTACAAGAAATACAACTTTATGAGCCTAGCTTCAGAAGTCTTAGAAATCTGGTGGCTCCTATTTAAATGCTGCTGTTTCTATAGGCATGTCCTTTACCTGGGTTTGTATGAAAATTACTAAGGAAATTTTAAAACAATACTGATGGGGCGCATCCTAGAATTTTTTATTTAATTAATCTGGTCTATGGCTTTGGGCCCTAGTATTTTTATAAAAGCTCACTAGCTGATTTTGATGTGTAGTTACAGTTAAGAATCACTGTTTCAAGTGGACAGGAAATGGGAGGTCTAAAATAATACAGGAAAAAAAAATAATTGTTTCTGAACAACAATAATAGAAACTATAATTTATTGAATACTTATATATAATAGCCAGTATGCTAACCATGTTTCATACTGTATTTGTTATCTATTGCTGCATAACAAATTACCCTAAAGCTTAGTGGCTTAAAACAACAGTTTTTGTGGTCAGGAATTTGGGAGCCACTTCCTTCAGTATTCTGGTTCAAGGTTCCTCTTGACACTGTAGGCAAGATACCAGGCAGAGCTGCAGTCCTCTGAAGGCTTGATTGGGGCTTGATGATCCTTTTATAAAAAAGCTCAGTGGCAAGGCTGTTGGCAGAAAAACTTAGTTTCTTCTTGGCTGTTGGTAGAAGTCACCAGTTTCTTAGCACGTGAGGCCTCCACTTAGAGCTACTTGAGGAACTTCATGATATGGCTGTAAGCTTCCCCTAGAACAAATGATCCCATAGAAAACAAGGAGGAAGTCACTTGCCTTTTGTGACTTGGTCTTGAAATTACATGTCATTATTTATACCACATTTTATCATTAGAAGTGAATCACAAAATACAGTCCACTCAAGGGAAGGGCAATCAAGCTCCATCTTTTGAAGGTAGGAGTATCAAAGAATTTGATGCATTTCAGAATGAGCTTTTTGTTTGGAAGAATTTTTTTGAATAGGTTTATAGAAAAATTACAAAAATAATACAGTTATTTCCTATATACCCCACAATGAGTTTCACTGTCCTCTAATGTCATTATCTCATGATACTTTGGTACATTTGTCAAAGCTAAGGAAACTGATGTTAGTATGTTACTATTAATGAAATTCCAGGCTTCCTTTAGATAGCACTGCTTTCCTTTACTAATGTCCTTTTTTCTCTTCTAAGGTCCATCTAAGATACTAACTTGCATTTGGCTACCACGTCCACTCTGGTCTGTAACAATTTCTTAATTTTTCCATACTTTTCATGACCTTGACAGTTTTAAGGAGCATTGGTCATTTGTTTTTCAAAATGTCCCTCAATTTGGGTTTGTGTGATATATTTTCTCTGATTAGACTGCGGTTGTGAGTTTTTAGAAAGATTACCACAGAAGCGAAGTGCTCTTCTCCTGAGAACACTTCAGGAGATACATCACATTAACATGACTTCTCTCTCATCATGTTAACCTTGATCATTTGGTTAAAGGGGTACCCACCAGGTTTCTCCATATATTTAGTAATTTTTTCCTTTGGATGCTCTCTTCTTTGGAAGTGAGTCACAAGTCTAGCCCATACTCAAGGTGAAGGAGATAACTTTTACCTATTGGAGGAGTAGCTACTTAAATTATCTGGGCTTCTTTTGTATGATTTATTTGGACATGTTTTATTTCTTTTTAAAGATTTTATTTATTTATTTGAGAGAGAGAGAACACAAGTGGGGAGGAGGTGCAGAGGCAGAAGGAGAAGATCCCCCCACTGATCAGGGAGCCCGATGTGGGGGTCCATCCCAGGACCCAGGGATCATAACCTGAGCTGAAGGCAGATGCTTAACCGACTAAGCCACCCAGGCACCATATTTGGACATGTTTTAAAGCTGCACACATATATTCTCTCTTTTAGTTTTTAAAAAAGATTTTATTTATTTATTTATTCATGAGAGAGAGAGAGAGAGAGATCGAGAGAGAGAGAGAGAATGAATGAGGCAGAGATACAGGCAGAGGGAGAAGTAGGCTCCATGCAGGGAGCCAGATGCGGGACTTGATCCTGGGTCTTCAGGATCACGCCCTGGGGTGAAGGCAGACACTCAACTGCTGAGCCACCTGGGCTGCCCAGTTTTTATAACAATCCTCTAAGGACTATTGCTATTCCTTCATGTGACACAGCTAGTAAGGTCTTGCATTCGACACAAGGTTGGTTTGATTCCAGAGTCTATATTCTTGTCACTGAGCCCCCTAGACTTTGCAATAATAAGAACCTGTTTTTAGTCCCATTCAAATATATTCTTAATATTATACAAAATTCCTAAGAACATGTTAAAAAGGGCAATGCAAGGCTTGCTTGATTATGTCTTGTTGCATATTGTTTCCCAGATGCATACCTACTTCTCTAATCTGACTTTGAAAGCAGTGACATAATTTTATATACATTGTCTCCTCTGAGCACCTAGTATTCAGTGAATAATTACTGGCTGGAAAGAAAAAGATTCTTCTTCACAGTGTCCCACAACGTCCTGAATGTCTGCCATGGGATGCCAGAACTTGTAATGGTTGATCTCTTAATCCTCAGATTAAGAGTTGAGAAACAATAGGGCTCAGACCAGAATGACTGAAAAGAACCTGAGGATCAGGCTAGAACTGTAGGGTAAATAGGAGATGTTAGTTTACTTTTTCCTTGCTCCTACTTTGATGGACAATTATGACTAAAGACAGATGCCAATTCGGGTAACCTAGCAAATATTCAGCCCAGAAATCCACTCAAGCAAAATGAGTGTAATTTTTGGCTTTCTAAGGTAATGGGTTGTTTTCATCCCATCAAAAATTAAAAATCATATTTTTGGGTCATATTTAATAACTAATTTTCTCCAAATCTTTATTTGGAACTCTAGATTCCAGGAAAACAAACAATGTTTCAGCTGATCCTTTCCTCTAGATACCCAGATGGCTCAGGTAGATGGCCCACATGTTGGTTTAATTGAAATGCTGTCTCTCTGAGATACAAGGGCAAAGCTATGGAGAAAAAGGCAGCAAACCTCCAATCCTCTCTCCCCATCCTTCCTGACCTTGTCCTATTTGCTGTGTAGATGGACACATGGATGTGATCCAAAGGAAAGGCCAGCTTTGGTCAAATGGTCAAAATGCTAACAACTTAGGCTTGGCAAAGCCCTCCACAGCTCATCAGATCAACTACACTGCAAAACATTTTCCTTCTCTTCAGCCTTTTAGCTAGAAAATATCTTCAGAAGCCACATCTGCTTTCCTTCTTCTCCATTTGAAGCATTGTTTATTTGCTGGAGCAGCAGAGAAGGAAGGGTAGGTTGCTTCCTCACCTATATTCACAGTTAGGAGACAACCAGGTCCAGATTGAGATTCCAGGGAAAAAGAAAAAGCCTCTTCCTCATCAAATAATACAGGGTGTAAGGACTCAGCAGAATTTATAAATACACTTAAAGATATGTCTCTATGATGTTAGTAAGTAAATATCCTCATGTGTCCCGCTAAATAAATATGAGCTAAAGTGTGGTCTGAGAAGAGAGAAGCACCTGAGGATGTTCAGGAAAGCAGGTAGGTTTCAGAGCTGATCTAGCAGCTTTCTCAGCTGCCACTGCCATTCTGCACCATCTCCATTCTGGCTCATCTCTGAGGGCTCCTGGCAGCCCAGTCAACCGTGAGCTTCAGACCACTGTGGTCAGCACAGTTAGCTAGGGGGGAGGGTCTGCAAACTGGGATCCAAATCTTCACTCTGCCACCTACTACCCACGTGACTTTAAATAGGTGGATCAATCTCTCTGCTCAAGTGTAACACGAAGATATTGATGCCTAACTGCCTAGGGTCATGTGAGAATTAAATGAGAAAATATCTACAATATCTCATCAATAATAAAAAATAGTGATTACATGCTGAAATGCCATTTTGGACACACTGGGTGAAATAAAATACATTATTAAAGTTAGTTTCAACTGCTTCCTTTCACTTTTTAAAATGTGGCTACTAGAAAACATAAAACTACACGTGTCTTGCAATTTATCTTTTTGGACCGTGCTAAAACACGGAAGTAGCACTGAGAGAAGTACTCCACTGAATTGCATCCTAGGGCCATGAAAGAGTTAATACATCTCCCCAAGGCACTGCTTGAAAGTAACTCAATCACAAGGGAAAAATGAAGCCAAATATGTCACAAACTGCTAATCACATCATTAAATATTGTCTCCTCCGTTGTAGAATGTAATCACTTATGAGAGCAAAGAGCTCAGGGACTTTCAAATCATGGAAAATTTCAAATATCCATTCAAGAAATCTTCTTGTCATCCCTGCTACATTTGCCATGATCTAATCTGGCTGCAATTTAGTGCATGACAGTTTTATCACAATCCACAAATGCACTCAACTGGCACAAATATACTTATTTATGCACAGAGCCAAGGAAAGGGTGGTCTTTGTTTAAACTAATGTGCTTAACTAATGGAATGCCCCCTTTACTGTTGGAAAGGCCAGAGGAAATGGAAAAAACAGACACAAACTTAGGAATATTAAATATTCAATTAGATAATTACATGGTTTATTTAAACTAGAGGATAAACAGATGTATTTTCATTTTTGATTGTTCCTCAAAGCTCACTGGCTCCTAAACTTTTAACTTATTCCCTTGTAGTAGTAAATAGCTATAAAAGGAAATCAAAACAATACAAAACAAACAAAACTTGGATTGATGGATTCTACTTTTAAAAAAATCTATGGCCAGTTATTTAGAAAAAAATATTTACAATTCAGACAATCAACTTCTTTAATGTATAAGTTTAGAATGAAAAAAAAAATTTTTTAATGAGAAGACCCATATCATTGTGTAGCATTCCATTTCTGTTTTTTCCTAAAATTTTCTATAGTTTAAGTATAGGTATCATCAGCTCAATATACTTGATATAAAAATTTTGAAATTCCCAAGCTCATAATTATGAAACTAAGTAATTTTACTTCTTTTTCAGTCCCCTTGCAATTTTGCTTTAGAGTTGTATTATATTTTTGATGGCAGCCCCTACTTCTGTCATGTTATTATCCACTGTTAAGTTTAAAAGATAGTCAAAAGAAAAAGAGAAATTTCAATTCAAGGAATTCCCCAAGCACAGAGGGAAATTCCTTAGCTTTGGTTGCTCCGGCTGTGGCAATTATGCAGCTAAATTCTAGCACTAGAAAAATGCTCTCAAGGGTAATTTTACCATAAGCAGGAATGATTTCTCCCAGGAGAAATAAAACCTTATGTTGATAATGTTCAGCATCCTAACAGACTGGCCACCTACCTCAACCAGATCCCTTATCATTTTAATAAATAGAATACTCTAGAAAATTTGCAACATTGCCATAAAACATATATATCACAACAGGAGGTATCCCTATGCATGAGTGTGTTTATTAAAAAAAACAAAAAAGCTTTGCAACTCTTCTTTCTGTAATTTTGGAAGTGTTTTCACATCGCAGAACACCAGTAAATGTACAGAAGCAAGGCCACATTCCACGTATCAGATTACAGTTGAAAAATCAGAGCATTTTGAAATGATGTGGAACATGAGCTCAGAACCAGCGATTCTAAAGACAATACAGAAACAAGTGGCCCTTTGGAAAGATAAGAAAAACATCAGCATTGTCTCAAGTACTCTTAGCTGATTAAATATATTTCTGTCAAGGGAGGGTAGATTTAATTTCCCAGTATAACACACTTTCTCAGGACAGCAAAAATGATGGAATCACTTTGGAGAACTGTTTGACGGGTTCTTACAAAGTGAAACAAGCATCTCTTCTGTTCTTCTGGGTATTCATTCAAGAGAAATGTAACCTCACACCAATGTAACCCCAGGCCTGTCATGAAGATTAAAGGAGATCATGTATGTCACAGCACAGAGCTGTGTGCGTGGTAGGAGCTTCTATTATTTAATAATAATATTTTTGATCTCCTTTCATGTTTTTGGAGATGTTAGGAAGAGTATAGGGTTTCAATAGTGTAGACTTGTGTTTATGTCCTTGCTCAACTAGTCACCTATTACCTTCATTCATTCAACATTTTTGAGTGCCCACCAAGCACTCTTTCTAGATGTTAGGGATATTGTATTGAATGTGATGGTCCAAGTCTTTACTCTTATGGCCTTCACATTCTAGGGCCTCGGGAGAGATGTTTAAGTTTTCCGAGTTTTAGTTTCCACCTGTGTAATTCAATTCAGTGCATTCAGCATGCTGGGTGTTGTACTAGGTTATGGAGCACAAAAATCAACTAGATAGAACTACATAGACAGGACCATGCTCTCCAGTACTTTATAGGTCTAATGTGGGGCAGCAGATGGTGGAGGTAAATTCAGTGGAGAGTAGGGAGGTGCTGAGGGGGGTAAGGACTCAGTGCTGTGGAGTATGTGGAACCCAGCCCTTGGTGATACGGATATTGGTTGCGGGAATAGGCCACAGAAGGCTTCCTGGAGGAATTTGCAGAGTAAACCAGCTACCATGTACACACACATTCATCATATTATTAGGAAGATGAAATGAAAACATAGTTGTGAAGGCACTAATCATTCCCTAAGTCCTTTATCATATAAAGCAGTACTATTTCCATTTAAAGGGCAATAAGTGTTAAAATAGAAAATCCGTTGGGTGGTCCTGAATCCGGTTTATTGTCTCTTTGACAATATGTTGTTTTCCTAATGCACGTGGTTAATCTGGGCTTTCCACATCTGTTTCCTAGATCCCAGCACTTCTAGCTTTCTGCCTGAAGGAATCAAGTAATTGAATAAATTGCTTTTAATCATACGGGGCCAATTGCGACTTCCAGTTAAGTTTCTGGGTTTGTCAAATTTGCAGTCTGTGGTGTGGTTCGGTGGTAGGCTGTACTGGCCTCTAAGCATGAAATAGGCTTTCGAAACAAATAAGGTTTTTGCTCTTCTGGAACCCATTGAGCACTTAATAATTTTTTTCAATTTAATTGAAAGGTTCTGTTTATGGGACTTGAATACAGTTTATTTTTTTTAAAGATTTTATTTATTTATTCCTGGGAGATACAGAGAGAGAGAGAGAGAGAGAGAGAGAGAGAGGCAGAAACACAGGCAGAGGGAGAAGCAGGCTCCCCGAGGGGACTCTGATGCAGGGCTCATCCCAGGACCCCAGAACCATGACCTGAGTTGAAGGCAGATGTTCAACCATTGAGCCACCCAGGTGCCCCTTAAATACAGTTTACACCATAAATAAGCAGAACTATAAAGGTGTACAGAAAACACTAACTCTGCTGCAAAACTTCTGATCTTCACTTGCTGCTTTGTTGCATGTGCTACATAAGCCTCTGAATAAAAACCTGAGTAGGAAGTGGGACTGGGGAAGGGGCTCAGAAAATGATTCTTTCCAAAAACTGTGGCATCAAAATGAACTTGGATAAAGAATGTCATTAGATGGGGATCCCTGGGTGGCTCAGCGGTTTGGCGCCTGCCTTCGGCCCAGGGCATGATCCTGGAGTCCCGGGATCGAGTCCCACATTGGGCTCCCTGCATGGAGCCTGCTTCTCCCTCTGCCTGTGTCTCTGCCTCTCTCTCTCTCTCTCTGTGTGTGTGTGTCTCTCATGAATGAGTAAATAAAAATCTTAAAAAAAAAAGATATTAAGAATGTCATTAGAGAAACACAGACTATATTCAGCCATCCTCATTCCATGGCGTGAACTTAGGCAGACTGAAGGCCTTTACTATTGCATCAGTAATTATGAGTCACTCCGGCCCCATGAATCTTAGCCTATTTACATAGATTTTGAAAAAAAAAAATGTTTAAAGTACGACATTTTCCTCTGGGAGTCTACAAAAGCTGTTACACAGAGCAATGCTCCTATTAATGGCAAGGGTGTACGTGAACGTTATACTCCATCTTCAGAAACAGATTTACCCAGACACAAAATCACTGGTATGTCTAACAAAAGGCAGCCCCATGCAAAGTGTAATGGAGCCCTCTCCCCACCCTGGGTACACTCAAGAGTCCTCCCCTGTGAACAGGGAAAGTGTGTATGATGAAATAAGAACCAGAGGTGTCTTTATGTCTTTGGAAAGGACAAGCTTACCAACAATAGATTGTGCCTACATATCTGGGTTAAGGCCATCATTGAGCCTCCCAGCCCTGGCATCAATGCCTTATATTTGTAGGCAATCAGACTTCTGAGCTTAGACGCCTATCTCTACCCTGGGAAGATCTCACGGGATCCTCTCATTGCCTTTGGGCTCAAATCACAGTATAAAATCCACATCTTAGATTTGGCAATGACCATGGGAAACAGCAAGAGAAAAAGCAACTTGTTTTTGGGTGGGAAGAAGAGAGGGGTAGGAAAAAGTTCTGGAAAGAGAAAGACTGATTGAGGCCAGAACAACTTGGCCTAGAATCAGGAAAGACATTAAATCTTAGAAGAAAGTTTAGGAAGGAAAGGAAAAGAAAAAAAAAAAAAAAGAGAGAGGGAGGGAAGAAGAGAGGCATCTAGTTTAATGATGTCTTCCCCACTTCTAGGGCTTCAAGAACCATATTGGGCCTATTTTTTGGAGAGAATCGGAGTGTGCAGGAATTTCATCCAAACCCTGGTTCATTTAACAAATATTTATTCAGCACTTAGCAGTTCCAATCATTGTTTTTGGTGCTGGAGATTCAGCAGTCAACAAACAGAGAGAAAAATCCTTGCTCTCATGGAACTCAGATTCTGTGGGAAGGTCTAAAGCAGCCAGATATCTAGGGCCATTGCCCAACAGTGAGGTGTGCATTCAGCCCCTTTGCCCAGGGACAGAAGAATGTCCCTCGCTACTTCTAAGGAGTGTACCTTACAATCTTCAAATGACAAATGGCCTTTACCTGCCGAGTACATTATAATCCCTTTGAGGTCAAAGACTGTATCGTATTTTTTTATTTCAGCATTTAATGCCCAGAAAGAAACCTAGTTTCTAGCCTGTAGTTAGCATTTAATAAATGTGTACAGTTGACTTTTGAACAACGTGGCAATTAGGGGACTGATGCCCCTTACACGGTTGAAAATCTGGTGTCTAGCTTTGCCGCCCTCACAACTTACCTACTAATAGTCTACTGTTGACAGGAAGCCTTACTGAGAACATAAACAGTCGATTGACACATATTTTATATGTTATACATTGTGTATACTGTATTTTTTCCAATAAAGTAAGCTAGAGAAAAGAAAATATTATTAAGGAACTCATGAGGAAATGAAAATACATTTACAGTACTATACTGTATTTACTGAAAAAAAAATCCGCATATAAGTGGACCCATGCCGTTCAGTGCAGTGTTGTTTAAGGGCCTACTGTGGCCAACATTCAGTAACTACTGCTGGGGAACACTGTCCTTGTGAAGCATAGCAACGAATGGGCACCTGTGACCCCACCCCTGTGGCATCTGTGGCTGGGCAGGGGATGGGCCCTCCCTTCCCCACTCCACACTTTCTTCCCTCTTTACCAAAGGTGGTCAACCAGGTATTCAGACTTTCCCTTCCCAGCCCCATGTCAACTCCTTCAACTTCTAACACAAGCAAGCACCTTAACTTTGGCTTAAACTTAGTCTGGTGCCTTAGAAGCTTCTGCTCCACTGTCCTGTAACTGAATCAAGAATTCCTCCTGGGTGGACCAACAAAGTTCAGACCATGAGTTCTGGGCACTGCTTTCCACTCAGCCAGGGGATGGCCTCTGTTCCTTCTCAGTACATATCCCTCAGGCAGCTGCAACACGAGTTAGGGTTGGCCTCAAGGCCACTCAGATCAATCTAATCTACTCCTAGAAGGGGCAGTGAGTACCAACTGGTACCAACTGGTACCAACTGGTGTGGAGTTCAGGGCCTGTATTATTTCTCATTCACTGACTCAAAGGAATGGGATCTTCTCATAGTCTCAGGAGAAGCTCTGCTTAACAGAATTACAGTGCAAACCCCATGCATCAATTTGAATTTTCTAGTGGCCACATAAAAAAAAGAGAGTAGAAATTAATTTTAACAATGTATTTTATTTAGTACGACATATACAAATATTATCGTTTAAAAATATCATCAATATGAAAAATTATTAAGGAGCTATTTTACATCCTTTTCCCCATACAAGGTCTTTAAAATCCACTGTATATTTCAAACTTAGAACACACCTCACTTCTGACTGGCCACATCTCAATGGTTGAGCAGCCACAGGGAGACTATACTGGACAGCACAGATCTAAGGAGTTTAGTGAAATCTATGAGGACATCTTGGGGTGGTTGTTCCAAGACATATCTTTTTGCATAGAGATCAGTTAAGGAAAAATTAAAAATGTCTATAAGATAGTAGATCTAATAAGTTCTGTGTGGTAAAATGTTTATTCTTGCAGCGTAGACTACTAACTTTGCTTTTTTATACATATATTTTATTTGAATTCAATTTGCCAATATATAGTATAACACCCAGTACTCATCTCACCTACGAACTTTGTTTTAACAGAAGAATGTTAATAAGAAAAGTTTTGCTTCTTTTTAGCAATCTTAATATCTGGACACACTGAGAAGTGGCAAAGCTGAGGAAGTCTTTCAACTTGCAGCTGGCTGTGGTGTCTGGGTGGCTCAGTTGCTTAAGCGCCTGCCTTTGGCTGGGATCATGATGCCAGGGTCCTGGGATCGAGTCCTGCATTGGGCTCCCTGCTCCACGGGGAGCCTGTTTTTCCCTCTACTCCTCCCTCCTGCTTGTGCACTCTCTTGTTCTCTCAAATAAACAAATAAAAATCTTTAAACTTCCAGTGGGTAATCACATTAATGATCACAGTGTGACATGAAGTGGGCAGTAAGGTGCTTTTCACCACTGGGGCGCTCTGCTGTGACCCATGAATGACACCTTGGTCACCCCGCTGCTTCTTTCCTGGTCTTCGTTAACAGGGGCAAGACAAGAGTCCTATAAAGAGGCACAGAAACAGATTGCATTTTGGTTTCCAAACAACGGGTCTTAAAGTTTTTGTTGGTTGGCATGGACATGAACAATCCACCAAATAATGTTTAATTCTCCGTTGAAACTATTTACGGCTGCTGATTATGGGGCAAACACTGTTTCAGGGGCTTCAAATTGTCTACCATACAGTTGTACTATTTTCCAAATGTCCATAGGAGATACTATAATGAATAAAATACAAATTCATAGCAAAACCTTATCTCTGCCTTGCATTTTCCCAATCAGTGGAATCTGTCTTCCGTGAGTGGTAGGGCACTCTGTCAGTCAGGATCCCCCTGAGAGGAGATCCTCCTCCTGCTTCTTTGTTTATTGAGTTAATGGTCTCTGGTGAAGAAACACTGGGTTTTAGAACCAACCGAGTGCTCAGTTTAATTGCTCCATGTTAATACATTCGACATAGATGATTTCATTACATAACATGCACTGGCTACTTTCCAGTATTTCCTTAGGCATAACAAGCTTTTACCATAAAACCCAAATCAATGTTAATCTGCAAAGCTGTCATTTTATGGCCACTGCCAAGAAAAAAGAAAAAAAAAAAAAGAAAGTGAGATAAAGTAAACCCTTATCAAGAAACTGGACTCAAATAATCATCAAACCGGCTCTCTGCAACCCCTCAGAGCAATCTGATTTGTAAGCTGCAGTTTCCAAGTATATTTTATTTAATTGCTGAGGGCAAGAGAATAGTAGGCATTTTTGGGCTAAGCTCCTTTCGGGTGGCGGCCTGCTTTGCTTTTGGGAAAATGAAAAAACAATGTTTAAGTTAGTGCTTCCAAGCAGGTCTAGTAATCCTACTAGCTCTATTTCCTTTCAATTGCAGCAAGAGTAAACAGATAGGAAGGAGCAAAAAACCGCCCTGGTGAACAAGCAAAAAGTGGTCAACTTTCAAAGCTGGCTGGTAGACAGTAGCCAGCAACATCCTCCTGGTTTCCAAGCAAACAGGGGCAAAGCAAAGGTTTTTTTTTTTTTTTTTTTTCTACCTCTTATAAACAATCTGTGTTTAAACAAGACATACACAATGCCTTCTTCCCAGTCTCTAAAAGCTGACCATTGTTATGTGTTTAATTGCACTTTTAAATCCGAAAGAGTAAAACCAGCCAGCTAGGTAGTGATTGTTTGATCTACATACCTTGGCTGGAGATGTGAGTGCAAAGCAAACCTGTCCAGGCTCATGTTTCTATAGTGTTCCCGTCAGAAGGAGAGCCTGCGGTTTGAGGGTTAGCAGAGCCAAACTCGCCCCTTCCCGTGGAGGACGGCGAGAAGTACTCAGCACACACCAGTTGCATTCATGAGGAAACAATCTTCCTGCCCACCCAGCACTATATTTAGAGCCATCTCTTGGCATGCAAACTTATATTTCTGGGCTTTCTGCCACTCAGACCAAAAAAAAAAAAAAAAAAAAAAAGGGACAAGAAAAACTGGTTTGGTTCCAGTGCTGAACCCAAACAACAAACATTAAATGTGGCCTTTCTCATTGATGCATTTCTGTGTCAAATATCACTCCTTCTTCAAAAGCAGTAAGGACTGGCTGTAGCTCTGAGGAATGCTTTTTTCTCCTAATTCTAATGAGTAAAATGTGTCCTCCTCTCTGAGGGGATATATTCTGTAAAGCAGAAAGCAGTGGAGCAAATTTCTATGAAGAGGACAGCATGTTTTGAAATTTTTAAAGTAATATCATCCACACTGGAGCTGTGGACTTTCCCCAACATGTGGCAGCCCTTGAGGAAAGTTAAATCCCAAAGCAAGCTGCAGAGGCGATGGAGGAAGAATATGTGGTGTGAAGTTGCCAAGCCTCTCTGACCCACTGAAAAACACTTCCTAGCTTTTTTGCTGTTTTGTCCCAAGAACACCTGGCATTGGGAATATCAGATGGAGATGAAGTGGCATGGGCAGAGACCTTGACACAGACACCCAGAGCAAGTGGCTGCAGGTCTTACTCACATGAGTTCCAAACCACGGAATGTCATGCCATATTAGAACTGAGCAAAACAAAACTCTCTCCTGTCTGCTCCTAAGCCTAAAGAGCACTTCCCTACTCTTTGCTTCCAGTGTATTTTTTCTTACAATCATATTTTCTGAATTAATTTCAACATTTCTTTTGGCTCAATATTCTATCATGGCACTGACTGCTTGGACACGTAGTGGCCAAGACAGCAAGACCTCTCATCAATGGGCCACCAAGCTGGACAGCCATTTAGTGGTTTGGATGAATATTTCTTCCAAGCTCGCACATGTAGCCACGTCTAACTAGTATAACAAATACATAAAACAAAACAATAAAAAATATCTGCGGCCAAGCAGCTATTTTCCCATGCTGTCATTAATACAACAAAAATTAAAACAAGTATTAAATTTAAAAAAGCTCCACAAGATTTCTTAAAAATACCAAAATGATATGGGCCATAAAGTAATTTCACTGGATGTGAGATACAAACACTTCCGAAAGTTGTAGAATTGTTTGGGATTTCATAAATGGATAAGTGCAAAGGAAACTGACTTGCTACTAAACAACAACAAAATTTTTAGTGTTTGGGTTTTTGGGACTATTCCTTGTTCTCCTCCTTCCAGGTCTATGGTGGAACTGTGGGCTCTGCTCCCTTGAAGGTTGGTAGAATGTGAGAGGAAGTGACACGCATCACCTTCCTGATGCTTGGGGCCCAGGCCTCTGCTCTCTTCCTCATCATATGTCCCTGAATCCTAGATGAAGCACAAGTCAGAAACAAACTTTTGCTGTTGCAATGTTTAAATCCAGTGAGATTTGGGAATTGCTTGTTACTAAAGCAAACTGAGCCTAATGTGACTCATAAGAAAATTAGTCAACAATTAATAATAATCATCAGAAGATCATTGTGTGAAAGTCCCTCACAAGTCTTGGTAACCACAAGGCACTCAGATTGATCCTTACTTAGTGATCTGATCCCACCACAGCTTAAGATTCATATCTTGTCAACTCCTGTGACATCTTCTGGTAGCTCTATTGAAACCAAAAGTAAAAAAAAAATTACTTAAGAAAAAGAAAAAGAAAAACAGAATGGATCCAGCTAAGGAAAGCAGATATGACTGCTGAGAAACAAAGTGACTTCCAGAATCTCTATATGTGTGGTTCTTAATATGGAGTGGTCATCTGAGCCCAGCCCCAAATATTCAGATTTACTTGGTTCCAGGTGGATCCAGGGATCTGAACTGCTTCCCAGTCCTCCCTAAGCACCCCCTCCCTTCCCTCCACCACCCTCATGATTTTAGTGTGCACCGAGGCTTGAGAACCATGATTTCGCATTACTGGACGCTTCTATTTTCCAAAACTCAATCCTGGGACATTAAATATTATGGGAAAAAGTGAAATCTACAAATAATACGGAAGCCATAGCTCTACTACCCATACTTTAGTACTTGTCAGCCCAATAGTCAGAGAGTCAGCTGTCCTATAGGACTCTGCACATGAAGTCAGTATGAATTCAGGCTCAGGGCAGTAAGTCAACTGGACTTACAGAACACTATAGACATATGGAGTCTGTTAGCAGAGAAAATGTAGTTGAAGAGCTATGGTATCATTGGGGTCCCTCAAAGAACATGTTTTGCTGCATCAGAAACCCAAGGTTTTTGGATGCCAGCAGGGAAATATTCAAGAACACTCCTATAAGCTCATTTCCCCTAAGAGCTCCATAGTCTCTTTGCACCCAGATATAATGAACACAAGGGTTTCCACCATGATGACCAAATGTTGTTTACCATTCCTTCACTACTTACAATGCATCAGGAATAGTATTAGGTATTTTAATGATACAGTTTCCTCTTATCCTCATATCAACCCCATGAGGAGGTATAATCATTTCCATGTTATAGGCTAGGCAATTGAGTCTACAAGTACAAGTGACATGCCCACTGTCACATGGCTTTGAACATGACCGAAGAATAAGGGCGTTCCATACTGCCCTATAATTTGGAGTAAAACTGAGAGAGGGGTGGTTTATAGCAGTTTCTCTATTACTCTTCTAGCTGTCATATTACCTATTTCTTGGGAACTTGGTTCAATCGAAAGAACATGTCTTATTAATGGGAGACCATAAAGCATAATTCTGACAAATACATACTGAATAATCATTCCTACTCAAATTCAAATGTATTTATTTTATTTAAATTTTGCTAAAGTTTGGCATCATTATACATAAACCACTTCTGTGCCTAAGATTACACAGTATCCACAAAATTGTCCAGTGAAGATTTTAGAACCTTCTGAGTGCTAGTTACTGCAGATATAATGGGAAGCAGGATAGACACACTCACCATCCCCTCAGAGCTTATAGTTCAGCCTGGCACACAGGCAATTAAATAGCAAGAGTAGTGTGCTAAGGGTGATGATGAGACAAGTATTAAGAAGTCTTTCAAGGTGTCCAAGGAGACAAACAGTGGTCAGCTTTTCTTCCATATACTTGAAATGCGTTGGATTTTCCTTCTTAGACGTGTAGCCAATTTAACAGATACCCTTTCTGTCTAGACTCTGTCCTTCTCTGGTGCTGTCTTCTAGCTGTTCCTTTAGAGCAACTGCTATCAATATCATGTTGCTTCAAATAGACCTTCATTGTCATTTTGAAGTACTGCTGGCTTCACGCATAAAGGCCTTCCTTCAGTTCACTGTGGAGCAATTGCTCAGCTAGTCACCAAATTATCATCTATCACAGGAACAGGCAAGCAGAGCAGAGCTGCTTTAAAAACTGGCTTTCGACCTGTTGAATTACTAAGTATAATTTGGGCCTTTATTCTACCTTCGTTTAAGAGATGAAATGTGGCAAGTGCTCTCTCCACCAAAAGGCTTTCGTGAAGTGCCACACTTACTAAGCTTTTTGGACAGAATGACAGGTCGGAGACAGTCATTTTGCTAATACCTCACTCCTTCTGTGCAGAAGTCAACACTGGCTGTGTAGTTCTGTTCTGCAACCCGATTTCAGGTATTAAAAAAAAAGCAAAATATAATGATTTGTTTTAGGGTCTGTAAGATGACCAAATAGCTCATGATGATTAAATAGCTGATACTAAGCTCTTACAATATGAAAACTACTGTTTGCTAAGTGTCTTATGCATGCTGTCTCATTGAAACCTTATTTAAAAAGGAGGTAGGCCCTGGCATGATACAACAATTTTAAAGTTACACACTTTTTTCCCACATTCCAGTATGTTTGAAATCAGAGTACACCTTATAACCAATCAAATCATATCATGGTTTAATTGGCAGCCATTTTTCTTTATGAATTACACATAAATTAATGATGCATCCTAAAACCCATGGTGCCTCAGATGCTATTCAATATGGCCTTATTATCCCCATTTCACACATGAAGAAAACTGAGGCTTGGAGAATTTCAGTAACTTGCCCAAGGTCACATGGCAATTTACTTCTACTTAGCAGAGAAAAGGATGTAATCCCAGGGTTTTTTTTGGCTTCAAAGTCCATGTTCTGAACTGGTACACTACATGGCTTCCTACCATATGGAAATGGTAGGTTTTAAAAAAAAACATTCATCATTCAGCACTTAGCATCTATTATGAGTTAGCTACCAAGCTGGGAATTCTGGTGGTAAAATATGAATAAAAGAGTTTTTCATACAACTAATTAGAGACTATGGGTATCTGAGCAGTTAACTAGAATGTTCTTAGCTTTTTATATACTTTTTTTGGACTCTAGAGTAACACCAGATCTAAGGCTGGGCTTTCTTTACAGGACTTTTCTTTATTTTTTTTTTCTAAAAGCTGCTTTTTCACTAGCTAAATATCTCACTCCTACACATCAGCCTTACACTGGGTGAATACTATTTAAATCAATATTTTGGTGTGATAGACAGGCCCTAAGATACTATTCACACTCTTGTGTAATGCCCTTCCCACGAGTGGGTGGCAACAGTGACTTGCTTGTAACCAATAAAATATGGCAAAGTTGATGGGATGTCACCTTCATGATTAGGCTACGTAGGATTATGACTTCCATCTTGTAGCAGACTCCCCATCTCACTTCCTTTGATGAAGCAAGTCATCATTTTGGGAAGGTCCACATAGCAAGAAATTGAGGGCTGCTTTGGGCCAACAGCCAGCTAGGAATTGAGGCCCTCAGTCTAACAACCCAAAAGGAGGTGTGACTCCTGCCAACAACTTCAAAAGTGAGCTGGAGAGAGGATCCCTACCCAATTAAGCTTCCGGATGAGACCTCATCCCTGGCTGACACCTTACATAGAGCCTCAGGAGAGAGAACCTGGGTAGTCAACCTAGGTTGACTAGCTATGCTGTGCCCAGATTTCTGACCCATAGAAACTATGAGATAATAAATCTGTGTTGTCTTATACTGCCGATTTGTAGTAATTTGTTATGTGGTGATACATAACTACTACATTTGGTTAAAAGGTAAGTTTCTTTGTGTTGTGGATCTTTATGCTACTTTCAAAGAGTTGATATCACAATGTCTAATTGTGATTTTAATCTCTTGGTTAGGTCATAAAAATAATAGGTATCGGGGATCCCTGGGTGGCGCAGCGGTTTGGCGCCTGCCTTTGGCTCAGGGCACGATCCTGGAGACCCGGGATCGAATCCCATATCGGGTTCCCAGTGCATGGAGCCTGCTTCTCCCTCTGACTATGTCTCTGCCTCTCTCTCTCTCTCTCTCTCTCTCTCTCTTTCTCTCTCTGTGACTATCATAAATAAATAAATTAAAAAAAATAATAGGTATCTATTTAGCACCCGCTGGAGCCAGGTAAATTCTAGTATAGTATCATTGAAACTGTGGGCACATTTACTAAGCAATAATAGTTCACTAGTGTAGTTACAACATATACAAGAAGTATTAAATATTCATTTCATTTAACAATTTTTGAAAAAAGGTAGTGGACTTTACCATCTTATTGTCCAGTTTCTACCTCTTCCCTTCTATTGGTAAATGTAACCTTCCATTCTAGAAAATGCTACCTCTCCTAATCTCAGTCGTATTATTCTAGTCTCTTTTCTAGTTGTTCTTTATATTATACGACTCACTTCCCTGCTCACCGCAGCTTATCTAAGGTTGGGCACCTCGTCTCAATTGGGCCAACGAGTACTTTTCTCCAGAATTTTGTTTTAATGTGGGGCAGGAGAGACTAGTGAAGAGTCCCTGAGTTATATATTTGTCAGAATCAAACATGGATGCTCCATAGCCATGCTCCCTGCTGTATGCAGGAAGACATTCTGTAGGAGGAGAGAATGGCATGGACACTCTGGAAGAAGCAGAGACAGACAGGGAGAGCCTGGTTCCTTCCAGTCCTTGCTGCTGTAGTTCCCAAAGTCCAATTGCACCCCTGTTCTTTCTTTGGGTCACAGAGGCCTAGCCAGAAACTTACTTTGAGATCCCAGCAAATTTAAGTTGAGATTCACTCATCCCCATCGAAAGAGACTTAGCTGATACATGGATCAAGATTTTTCACTATTCTGAATTGCCCTTCCCCAATTTATGTTATTGATGTCTTGAAATATCCAGGTCCCTTGTATTTGCTTATAAATGATTGTTCTGTTACTAAATTACAACACATCCAGCTGATTGTTGTGCCATAGAATAGAAAAGTGAGAGAGAGAGACATTAGGAGGTATCCAATCTGACTCTCATTTATAAGTGAGAAAACTGCACCATAGGGAGGTGAATCTACTTTCCAATATAAAAATTAGTCCATGCCAGAATTTCCTGAAACGTGACGTTCTACACCCATTTCAGTGAGTGCTATTTATCCTCTGGCATTACTCCAAGGAATTTATAGAGGCTTAATTTAAAGAGTTTGAGCTTTGTTATAGAGATCTCTCACAAATCTGTCATCTTTCAAAGACTTGAAATTAGCTTGGTTAATTAATAAAAAACTTACAAAAATTAAAAACAGTTTATTTAATTTCACCCATAGAAGTGTTCATTTCTGATTCTAACCACATGGAGAAACACATGGTCACCAGTGTTCAAATTATTTTAATAAAAGGAACTCTGTTTACTAATCTAACTCTGGCTCAGTTTAACTATTTCACTTCTAGACTGTATAATATTTGATACACATATAATAATTAGCAATAATATTGATATTGCTTCATTTTCTAATAACGTATGATTTTAATAATAAAATAATGCATATTAAAGAAAATATGGAAATATAGAAAAGCAGAAAGAAAACACTCATGTCTTATGTCTGAAATTGGTCTAAGCAATGACCTTGAATCACATAATTCTTAGGTTAGTTTGTATAAACCTTAATACTGAACAGCTAACATTCAATGTCCCAAAGAAATAGACCTTAATATGTTAATCAATACCCTAGGTGTTCTCTTATAACCATGTTTACAAAGAAATTCTCCCACTTCTTGCTATTCAGCCTTTTTGCTTTCAAAATTACTTCCTCAAGCCAGGGGCGTGAAACCATCTTCCCTGGGGGTTCCTTTGCTTACAGCACAAATTTTGAAAATATTTGGGTCTTACTAATTACTGTGAGCTTCAGAGGATACTAAACTGGCTTCTCTGAGGTTTTCTCGGACAGTTTAGCTCACTTGAAATCTCTATAGCAACCCAAATGCACTGATATCTTTGGAACAAATAAACCATGCCAAAGCAAGCAGAGATTATGGCCCAAGGGCATGTGTGTTGCAACACAAACTTTGAGTGTAGATTATGTAGCAGCTGCAGGATAGAGTGAGGAGAAAATATTGTCTTTGAGACAGTTTTCAGAAATATTCAACAAGACTGAAAACAAGCTGAGGGTATGTGTGATTACTCAGATGTTAGAAACAAGGCTCTAATCCCAAAAACAAGCCCATTTCACAAAGCCAAGTGGAGATTTCTCCTTTCAGACCCCTTAAAAAAATAAAGCTTTATTTTGTATGTCCTTTTAAGTACATCTCCTATAAGTAATTACCCTCAGGAAGAAATAAAAAGGCTAATCAGGAAAAATTAGCCTGCTTCTATCACGAGCTGGACCCCGAATCACTGTAATTCACACCTTTCCTAGCTCCCTACAAGAGTGTCGTATTCATCACAAAAAATGTTTGTATTCACTAACAATAAGCCAAGTTCCTTTTTATTTTTCATTTCTAGGGGGAGATCATGAATTTGCTTTGAAATAATTACTTGCTGATTTTCGATGGATCTCTTAAACCAATATATGACATCTTAACAGTACATGTGAAAGAGGCCTGGTTTCCTTTATAATTTTAATTGGAGTATGTAAGGCTGGCATCAGAAAATAAGGGCACTCAGCATCACACACTAACACTACCCAACTCGCTTCCAGCCAGTGGTGTGCTGGTATCAGCTCATGCTGGCTCATGAAGGGCGACTGCTAATATCTCTTCCTGAGCATTTAGAGCATCACTGTGGTTGAAATTGGCTAAATAGGAGTATTTATACCAGAGAAATCCAGAAATGATACAAATCAGAGCTTCTATTTTTTTTTTTTTTTTCTGGAGAGCTAAGTGTTAAACATTCACCAGGGAAACACTGTTTTCATCCATTCATCCAACCATCTAACAAATGTTTATTGAAATCTAATGTGTGCTAGCTAGACCTTGGAAATATTGAGGGTACAAAGACAAGCCTATAGTCTGTGCCATTAAGCAGCTGACAGTTTAGTGTAATAAAATGTATGAACCAGTTAAAGTCCTAATATATGACCATCCTTCCCAGTTGAATCAGATGGTCCATGATGGTGCGAGCATTTTGAGAGATACTAAAAATTCTATTAGACAATGAATGACATGGAACCTTAAGAAAACTGCACTCCCCCCCTTTTTTGAGAGAATAAAGACTTATTGTTGAAATACTTGATTTGGTGATTCTGAAGGGACCCATTTACGCAGCTATATTTAATTAAACTTTTTATTTTGAGATAGTTACTTATTCACATGAAGTTGTAAGAAATGATAGAGACCACTTCCCTTTACCACTTCATAGTCTTGGCGAAACTACAGCACAATATCACAACGAGGATATTGCCATGAGTATAGTCAAGATAGAGAACATTTCCATCACCTCAAGGATCCCTCATGTTATCCCATTACAGCCACACTCACTCACCTCCTACGCTGACAGTCTCCTTGACCTCCAGTAACCATTCATCTGTTTACTACTTCTATAGTTTTGTCCTCTCAAAAATGTTAAATAAATGGAATCATACAGTATATGATACTAGAGGATTGGCCTTTTTTTCACTCAGCATAATTCACTGGTAATTCCTATTGACTGCTTAGAGTTCCATTATATGGATGGGTGCACCACCATTTGTTTAATCATTCGTTCACTGACGTCATTTGGCTTGCTTCCAGCTTAGGGTCTATTACGAATAAAACTGCTATAAATCATTCATGTACAGGTTTTTGTGTGAACATAAGTCTTCATTTCTGTGCAATAAATGCCCTGGTATGCAATTTGTTGTGTAATATGGTAGTTACGCAGATTTTCAAGAAAATTTTTCCACAGTGGCTGCAGCATTTTACATTTCCACTGGCAATACATGAGTGATCCAGTTTCTCTGTATCCTTGCCAGTGTTCAGTGTTGTCACAACTTTAAAATTTTTAGCTGTTTTGATAGATGTATAGTAATATCTCATTATAGTTTTAATTTGCATTTCCCTGATGGCTAATGATGTTGAACATCTTTCCATGTGCTGATTTGCTACCTGTATATCCTCCTCAATGAAATGTCTGTTCAAGTCCTTTGCCCATGTTCTACTTGGATCATTTGTTGTTTTTTTGTTGAGTTTTGAGAAATTTTATATATCCTAGGTCTTTTGTTGGATATATGGTTTGCAAATATTTTCTCCCACTCTGTAGCTTACTTCTATATCCTCTTCACAGGGTCTTTTGCAAAATAAAAGTTTTTAATTTTGATAAAGTCCAATTTATCCAATTGAATAAGTCCAATTACAGTTTATGAACTATAATTTTGGTGTCAATCCTGAGATTTCTTTGCTTAGCCCCACATTCCAAAGATTTTTTTCCTATTTTTTCTAAGAGTTTTATAATTGTACATTTTACATTTAAATTCACGAGACATTTTGAGTTGATTTTTGTATAAGGTATGAGACTTAGCTCAAGGTTCTTTTTTTTTTCTTTGCCTTTGGATGTCCAATTCTTGTTTTTCTTGGAGTTTTACCATGATGAATATTGAATTTTGTCAAATTCTTTTTCTGCATTGATATGATCATATAATTTTTCTTCTTTAGCCTGTCAGTGTTGTGGATGACATGGACTGATTTTCAAATATTGAATCATCCTTATATCCCTAAAATAAACCCCACTTAGCCATAATATACAACTTGTTGTATATGCTGCTAAATTTTATTTGATAATATTTTGTTAAGGATTTTTGACTTTATATTCATGAGAGATATTGCTCTATAGTTTCTTTTACTGTATTTGGTTATGGTATCAGGGTAATATTAACTGCAAGAGGAGAAGAAAAGCCTATTGTATTTATACATATTTTTGCTTACCATGTTCATTCTTCTTTCCTGATGTTTCAAGGTTTTTCTTCTACCCAAGAATATACCTTGATTCCCAATTCATTACTGAAGCATATTTTTGCCAAGTATGGATGCTGAGTTGATAGTCCTTTTAGTACATGAAAAATCTGCTGTTTTTATCGCCCCTATAGGTGTCATTTTTCTCTGGGTGCTTCCAAGATTTTTGTCTCAGGCAAAAAAATAAAATAAAAACCTTCAGAAGTTTAATTCTTGGTATGATGATTAATTGTATCCGTAAAGTTGCCTAGGGCATGTTACCCAGATATTTGGTTAAATATGATTCTAGATATTTCTGAAGTTTTATTCAGATGAGATTAAAATCAGTAGTTTTTGAGGAAACTAGGTTAGCCTCTATAATGTGGATGCACCTTATCCAATAAGTTGAAGGCCTTAAGAGAAAAGAAAATGGACTTCACCTGAGGAAGAGGAAACTCTGCCAGTAGCCTCCTTTCAGACTTGGAACTACAACAACACTTCTCCAGGTCTACAGCCTACTGGACTCCCTTGCCAGTTTTGGACTTGCCAGCCTCCACGAACATGAGAGCTAATTCCTGAAGATAAATCTTTCTCTTTCAGAGAGACAGAACCAACAGGATGTGTGTGTATGTGTGTGTGTGTGTGTATTCTATGCACATATATACATGTGTATGTGTTTATTTTATATACACACATATAGGAACGTGTATTTATATATGTGCATGTGTATTACATATACAATACACATATACGTTTGTGTGTGCATATATGTATACATAACACACACGTATATATGTTAGATATGTGTTATATGTATGTTTTATATATTTACGCACACAAACACACACATATAACACATATATCCTATTAGTTCTGTCTTTCTGAGGGAGAGAGAGAGATTTATTTTAAAAAGTTGGCCTACAATTTTGTAGAAACTGGCAAGTCCAAAATCTGCAAGGTAACAAAATCAATAGATGTGTGTGTGTGTGTGTGTGTGTGTGTGTGTGCGCGCGCGCATATCTGAAGAACCCTGACTAATACATTTGGCATGAATTTCTTTACATTCATTCTG
This sequence comes from Nyctereutes procyonoides, assembly GCF_905146905.1. Lineage (NCBI taxonomy): Eukaryota > Metazoa > Chordata > Mammalia > Carnivora > Canidae > Nyctereutes > Nyctereutes procyonoides. The sequence goes on along the minus strand of NW_026575035.1, from coordinate 1,338,071 downwards.
TTTAGGTTCAATGAGTTTCCTGAATTTATAGGTCTAAGCCTCTTGCCAAATTTGTGACATTTTCAGCCATTATTTCTTCAAGTACTTTATTTAGCCTCTCTCTCTCCTCTCCTTCCAGGGATCTCGTGACATGAATGCTAGATCTTTTGTTATATTCCCAAGGGTGCCTATTTCCTCCCTGTGTTCAGACTCAGTAATATCTGTTGTTCTCTCTTCCAGTTCACTAATTCTTTCCTCTGTCCCCTCCATTCTGCAATTTTGTTCATACACTGAACTATTTATTTAGGTTATTGTATTTTCAGTTCTGAAATTTCCATTCAGTTCTTTTTTTATATCTTCTATTTTCTGGTGGAGATTTTCTATTTTTTCTTTTGTTTCAGGCATGTTCATAATTTTTCACTGAAGCATTTTTATCACAACTGATTTAAAGTAATTGTCAGATGATCCTAACATCTCTGTCAGCTTGGTGTTGGCCTCTAATGACTGCCTTTTTAATTCCAGTTTGAGATCTTCCTAGTTTTTGTGTATGAGAAGTGATTTCCAACTGGAACCTGGACATTGTGTAGTATGTGATGAAACCTTAGATGCCATTTAAACCTGTTCTAACCGTTTTTCTTAGATATGCTTCTGGCAAGGGAAATGGGGAGGTCCGGTCTTGTTCCTGCAAAGCGGGGGTAGAAGTCGAGTTTTCCCACTTGGGTCTGTTGGTATCTGAGGTTACGGGGATCCTGTTGGGGGGGGTGGGAGTTCTGATTCACCGCATGCTCTCCACTGAAGGGGTCATTACTGCCCAGTGGGGATGAGAGTCTAGGCTTCCTACTTTGTCTTCTCTGAAGCCACCCCAGCAGGAGTGTTGGGGCCTTCCTGATAGCTTGACAAGGGTGGAAGTCTAGGTTCCTCACTGTACCTTTGCTGGTATGGGTGGGGTTGGATCCATATTTGTTTCTGAGATGTTTGGCTGAAAGAGAGGGGTTACTGTCTAAAAGTTTTCTGTCTTGCTAGGCTGCCCCTTGCCTATCTTTGGTTAGGAGGGAACAGGCATTTTTGTTGTTGGAGCTTTTTCTGTGTAATTGGCATTTCTGGTTTGCCTGCTTCTTTTCTTTTTTTTTTGAAGATTTTATTTATTTATTTGAGAGAGAGACAGAGCTAGCGACAAAGATAGTAAGAGAGCACAAGCAAGGAGGAGAGGGAGAAGCAGGCTCTCTGCTGAGCAGGGAGCCTGACTCCGGGCTTCACCCCAGGACACCGGGATCATGACCTGAGCTGAAGGTGGATGCTTAAATGACTGACTCACCCAGGTGCTCCATGGTTTGCCAACTTCTTCAACAAGTTCTGGATATATGAAACAAGAAAACCCAAGGAATTCACCACCCTGTTGTTCCTCTGGTCCTGAGGTCTCTAATTAGTCTGCCTACTTCTCTTCACTGTTCATCTTTATGTTTGTTTAATATAAAATGTCTAGAGTTTTTAGTTCTTATGGGAAAGAATAGATAAAAGTATGTTTACTCAATCTTCTGGAAAGTTGCAGTCTCCCACTCAGCTATTTTTTAAGAGACTTTTATTTTTTTTATGTGTTTGAGGGAGAGAGAGAGAGAGAGAAAGAGACGGGGTGGGGAAGAGGAACAAGCAGACTGCTCGGAGTACAGAGCCCAACACGGAGTTGGATCCCACAACCTTAAGGTCATGACCTGAGCTGAAATCAAGAGTCAGAAGTTAACCTACTGAGTCACCCAGGTGCCCCCCGGCTATTTTTTTTAAAACTACTTTGTTACCTTAGGGATAAAAAAAAAAAAAACCCAAAACAAAACACCATTAGATTCTCAACAAATTAGTTGATATTCTTGCCATGATTATGAAGCATCAAATATCTCGCTTATAAAACCACAATTGTGGGGATCCCTGGGTGGCTCAGCGGTTGGTGCCTGGCTTCGGCCTAGGGTGTGATCCTGGGGTTCTGGGATTGAGTCCCGCATCGGGCTCCCTGCATGGAGCCTGCTTCTCCCTCTGCCTATGTCTATGGCTCTCTCTCTCTCTCATGAATAAATAAAATCTTTAAAAACAAAAACAAAAAAACCCCACAATTGTGCTTCGATAACCTGCAAAGAATTTACTGATAATGTTTGCAGAAGATAATGGGTTTGTGATCTTTGTTTCATTTTCTATTTACATAACATGGGATAATTTTTAAGTTAGAATATCAACTTTTCTACTTACATTTGAATAAAAGCATGGATGCTATTGATTGATTGTCCTATAGGTCTGCCTTTTTGGTATTTTTAATAGTGGCACCTGAGAAGACATACAAAATGCTTAAAGGTAAAATACATTACAAAGTTGTTTCCAACAAATTATTTTTCAGTGTTTATTGAGTAGATTGGTACAAACTGTACTCAGCTGTGTGGGTAGACCTGCGTGGTCTGTACATAGATGGGGCAAATCTATCGCAGATAAATATTTTAGAATAGTAACCATTATTTAAATACAGATTTCCCCTGCTATCAGAAAGCAGAGTGTTTTTATACTTTAATAAGAAGTATTCCTATTAAATCTTTTTTGAGCTGAAATGGTGTAAAACAAAGAAACAATTACCATTAATTTATATAGGAACTTAAATTTTTTTTTTTTATTTATCTATTTGACAGAGCACAAGTAGGGGGAGCAGCAGGCAGAGGGAGAGGGAGAAGCAGGTTCCCCCCTGAGCAGAGTCTGATGAGGGGCTCAATCCCAGGACCCTGGGATTATGACCCAAACTGAAGGCAGATGCTTAACCACTTAACCCACTGAGCCAACCAGGTGCCTCCCAAACTCCCCAAATAACCTCTTCTAGACTTTTCTGATACCTTAGCACCCATCTTGCTAATGAAGTACAGAATAAATCGTGATAAAGCACAGAAGCTCAAAGTTATGGCAGGGAAAGAGCTTGGCGGGGCCACCCTTGCTGGTTGGGGTTTGTACTGCTTCTATAACAGTTTGCTGCAAAAACAAACATGGGATGCTGTTTTCACTTTTGTCTTTTTTTGTAAAAGCAAAAATCCACTTTGAATTTCTTTTGGTTAGAAAAACCAGGCACTAACATAGGTCTTTTGTAAAAGCAAAGTGGTGTACTTTCAGAAAGCCAGGGGTACCCATATCTCAAATACATCATTCTCTGAGAATATTTTCCCTCAATCTGCTTTCTTGATTTACTCAGTGTGGTAAAAATGAGAGGGTGGGCAAAACAGAAAAAATATACAGCAAGAACAACAATAAAATATAGTTGTTTGAATACCTATCTTTCTGGAAAATTCCAGAAAATTGTCTTTAATACCCAGATAAGTTGCTGCCTTGCACAGGAGACTTCACTGAATTATTTTCCCTCCTTGATTGGGAAAAAAGATATACTATAAAGGCTTAAAAACTTTGGGACGCCTGGGTGGCTGGCTTAGGGGTTAAGCGTCTGTCTTTGGCTCAGGGTGTGATGCTGGAGTCCCGGGATCGAGCCCCATATCGGGCTTCCTGCAGGGAGCCTGCTTCTCCCTCTGCCTGTGTTTCTGCCTCTCTCTGTGTCTCTCATGAATAAATAAAATCCTTAAGAAAAAAAAAAGGATAAAAACTTCAGTAAGATGAATAAGTGTTTATCATAATGATAAAGAGTAGCTCATAAAGTTGGCATTTGTATTATGCATGTAAGTTTTCAACATTTCTAAACTTCACATTTCAAAGTAATTTTTTCACGCAATCTCCATAATCATTATTTTAATAGCTGCACAATATTCCTTTGGGTACTATATCATAATTCACTAAATAGTCCATTATTGTTAAACATTTAATGCACTTGCAACTTTTCATTTGAATAAATAATAATATGAGTGACAAGTTTTTGTGTATAGTTTTCACTGTACCCACTATTTTAGTTTGCTTAAGCTAGAGCTTGTGAAATAGAATTATCGAATCAATGGTATAATGATTTTTATGCCTCATAATAAGAGTTGATAAATTATTTCCCAACAGAATTGTATGGCTTTATAATGCCACCAACGACGTATGAAAGTAGGAGCTTATCTCCACCCTCTTCTGCAAGTCACTGTTATTTAACAAAAAAGTGATTTTTAGAGCTGAAATATTGTTTAATTTGCAATGATTTAGTTAGCTGTGGTTTACTAGTTTCATTTCTTTTATGAAGTATCTGTGGGTGACCTTTGCCATTTATTTTCTTGGTTTGGGGGATTTAAAAAAATCAATTTGAATGAATTCTTTACAATAATAAAAAATGTCAACCTGGGGATCCCTGGGTGGCTCAGCAGTTTAGCGCCTGCCTTTGGCCCAGGGCGTGATCCTGGAGTCCCGGGATTGAGTCCCACGTAGGGCTCCTGGCATGGAGCCTGCTTCTCCCTCTGCCTGTGTTTCTGCCTCTCTCTCTATGTCTATCATGAATAAATAAATAAAATATTTTAAAAAATGTCAACCTGCACATTGTTTTCCAAATCAGTTTTTTTAACTTTTTTTTTAAAATGTGACAAGGTTTTTTTTTTGTTTTTTTTTTTGTTTTGTTTTGGTTTTTTTTAGGAGATAGAAGTCTATTGGATACATTAAACATTAAAGGAGTGGCAGGCAGGACAGCAGAGGAGAGGCTGTCAAGCCAAGGTTTTAACTTTTATGTAGTTAAAATTTCTGACTCGTCTTTGTGACTTGTTCTGTTTACGCATGTAATGTTATTCACTTCATTCTTTCTATTTCTTTTGATGTTTATTTATTTATAAGTTTGACTTTCTATCCAACATAATTTAGCTCAGTGTCTGTTTTGAAAGGAAGGGCAAAGTTGATTTTTTAAAAAATTGCTAAGAATTTGCCTCATTATGATTTCATGCATAATCTTGCCCTTCCTCAATGATTTACCATGTGAGAAATGCTCAGTGATGCCAGGTCCTTTGGCTGTCTGGTCAGTTCACTGATTCCTGGTTAACTTTGTGCCATTACTGTAGCAACACAGACCATAATACACAGTTTAAAAACTGCTTGTTTAATGAATACAGAATCTGGCAGGGCTAGCAGCTCTTGTTACTAATTTTTTAGAATTTTCCTTAATACTCCCTCTCGTTTGCTATACCCCGCCTCCCCTTCCACTGCCAACATCTTAATTGGAACAATTTCACATCTACAGAGAAGCTGAAGGAAAGAGCGAACTCCTATAGAGCCTTCACCTTGATTCACCAATTACTATAATTTTGTCACAGTTTATTTTTCTGCATTTGTATACATGCAACACATACACACGTACTTTCTTTACTGAACTATTTGAGAGTAACCCAGAGACATCATGACATCTCATCTCTAAATATTTCAGTATATATCTTTTCAGAACAAGAGCATTCTCCTTTATAAAAATAGCATTATTGCATTTGAACTATTATCCAATACACAATCAATATTTAAAATTTCTCAATGCTTCCAAAATTTATAGCTTAAAAAAAGAGAGATCTGATCAAGAAACACCCATTACATTTAGTTGTTGTCCTGTCTCTTTAGTGTGTTTTATTTTTTTTTAAGATTTTATTTATTTATTCATGACAGACAAAGAGAGAGGGGCAGAAACACAGGCAGAGGGAGAAGCAGGCCCCATGCAGGGAGCCCGACGTGGGGACTCAATCCCGGGTCCCCAAGATCACACCCTGGGCTGAAGGCGGTGCTAAACGGCTGGGCCACAGGGGCTGCCCTCTTTAATGTGTTTTAATCTAGACCCTTTGACCTGTCTTTCTTCTCTGTCTTGATCACTCCCTTCCTCCCTCCCTCTCTCCCTTTCCTTCCTTCCTTCCTTCCTTCCTTCCTTCCTTCCTTCCTTCCTTCCTTCCTTCCTTCCCTCTGTATCCTCCACCTCCTTCTCTCTCTCTCCATCTCTCTCTCCCTTTTTTGTCTTTCATGACATGACATTTAAAAAAAAAAAAGTCCAGGCCAGCTGCTTTATAGCATGCTTTTTTTCTTGAAGATTATTTATTTATTTATTTATTTATTTATTTATTTATTTGAGAGAGTGAGTGTGCTCAAGCGGGGGTGGGGGGTGCAGAGGGAGCCCGACAAGGGGTTCCATGCCGGGACTATGGGATCATGACCTGAGCCAAAGGCAGACACTTAACCAACTGAGCTGCCCAGGCACCCCTATAGCATTCTTTTAATTTAGATTTCTCTGACCATTTCCTCACTTGTGTGTGATTCTTAACAGATATTAGAATCCTTTTAAGTCCCAGTCTTACCTTTTCCTCTCCTCACTTGTAGTTCTAAACCCAAAATCCTATTGGAATTTTGATCAGTACTATAATTATATAAATAAAAATTTGTAACATTTACAAAAAAAACCTACAGTTAACCTTAAAATCAATTTATGAAGAACAGACTTTTTTTTAAAAGATCTCATCTGAGAGAGAGCACATGTGCATGCCAGTGTGGGGAGGGGCAGAGGGAGAGAGAATCTTAAGCAGATTGCCTTACTTGGGGCTGTATCCCACAACCTTGAGATCATGACCTGACCTGAAATCAAGAGTCAGTTGTTTAACTGACTGAGCCACTCAGGCTCCCCCATCTTTTTATTATATAAAAGAGTATATATTTCTTTAAGTCACCTTTTGTATAGCAAAATTAAAAAAAAAAACTTTGTATAGATCATACACTTTTCATGAAGAGTATTCTTACAGGGGATCCCTGGGTGGCTCAGGGGTTTAGCCCCTGCCTGAAGCCCAGGGAGTGATCCTGGGGACCCAGGATCGAATGCCACGTCGGGCTTCCTACACGGGAGCCTGTTTCTCCCTCTGCCTGTGTCTCTGCCCCTCTCTGTGTGTCTCTCATGAATAAATAAAACAAAATTTAAAAAGAGTATTCTTACATTACTCTGCTGTTGAGAATTTTTTAAAGTTATGTTTTCTTACTGGTTATAAACTGGAATCACCCTCTAACTAGAGGCAACTGCTTTCTTTTTTTATTGGTTTTACTTGCAGTCACTTCACTGAACTCAAGAATTACTTTTCAAAATGTCTCATTATTTTAATTTTTCTAGGTAGGTGATCAATACTTATAGACAATGCACTTGTAGAGGAAATGTGATTAGTGTACTTCTAGACAAGGCCCAGGGTATAGTCACTTAAAAAATGATATGCTAACAACGACCCTGCACATTGCCCTTTTTTACCCCATCCCCACTCCACCCCCACCTGCTTCTCTGGTCAGCAATCCCCTCCCATCATCGCACAGAAACCACCTCACCTCTCTCCCTACATGAGCATTTTCCCTCCATACAAAGAGCATGCACAAGCTGTGTTTTTCTTTTCACCAATCACAACTCATCAGTCATCACAGGTAACTGCTGTTCACGGCACAGGTGCCTTCACACGGGTTCTCTTTCCACAGTCGGACACTCTTTTTTAGATATCTCAGGAAAATCATTCCTCACTTCACTACATCTGCAAATTGAAAGGCAAGACAGGTGCCGATAAGACTGTACTATAAGAAGCGAAGTGAAATGAGACTTAACATAGATTCAGGTCCTTGAATCTTTAACGTTACTGAAAAACCTTAAGTTTCCTGTAGACTGTCACAAATCTCCATCTACATTCTTACCATTCCTATTCCTCTGATTAGACTCATTTTTCTTTTCCTGTCAGCATTAAGAGTACGATCATTGTGTTGGTTTTTCGTTTTGCTTTGCTTTAGTGAGTGGTATCATATTGGTTTCAGCTTTAGCTATCCAGAAAGTTAGTGGACACCACTACCTGTATGGGGTCGGCCAGGATGAGGGGAAAATGCAAGTAGAAAAGGGACAAATGGGGAAAGCTGGCCTGAAGAAACATCAACATTCACCAATGGAGTCTAAACACAGGCCAGGGTCACACAAAGGCCAAAGGCAGATCTGGATAGTGCAGTGGTGGGCAGTGGGGCATTCCCTGGGTAGGTGATGTGTGACCTCATTTCCTTGAGGTCATAACAGACTGTTATATACATCTTAGATGCTAGAAAAATGCATCTAAGATTGCACAGGGAGGAATTGGTGGTGGTCGTACAGTATCCACAGCTTGGACGCTGAGGATAGACTGCCTGATTTGGCATCTTGGGTCTTGTTTCCTTAGCCGTTTGATCTTAGCATCTTCTTCAACCTGTGTCATGCTTTGGTTTCCTTTGTGTGGAAAATGGTGAGAACCAATCTCAGAAGGTTTTTGTAAAGATTAAATGAATTAACGTATATAAAGCATTTGGAACCATGCATGGTATATGGTAAGTGTGCATTAGTTGTTATTTCTAAAATCACTATAATTATTATTCTTTAGGCACCAGAGGTCCCACATGGGTTGAATGAAAAATCCCATATGCCAAGCCTGGACACAAACTTGGCCTCTTCCAAAGGAACTCCCATCTGATACTGTCCCTCGAATCCAGAGAGCTTCAGTTTTAATCTCCATACAAGGAGAGACTTGGAGGGAAAGATAAAAAGTCGTTACCCAGCTCTGGTTTTTTGAGGGGTAGGATGCCTACCAGGTATGGATAGCTGGGAAGGGGCAAAGACTGTCAAAAGGTACATTCTTAAGAATATATATTATTGCCCATATACTACATTTTGGCTACATAAGGGGTTAAATTTGCTTTGCTTTTTAAATTTTTCCTTTGAAGTAAACCTAGTAACTGTGTTTCTATGGAAAAAAATATACATTTAATTCCAGAGTATATACCCCTAAATAAGTAAAATCCATTTTAGGGGGGGGAATTTATGTCTGGAAGAAGTTTAATAATATCTAAAAGCTACTTCTGCATGGGATTGCTTAGTACATTCCCAGGGAAGTCTCAAAGAGCAAAATTCTTTAAGAGAGACCGGAAAGTCCAACCCCAGAATACAAGATCAGATTAATCAGGTCCCTACTTTATAAAACTGCAGGCTTTCTATTGGGGAAGATTAATCTGGCATTGCAACCCAACTGTGTTGCCAAGTTCTATAATTACAGCAACTCCTCTGAAGTTTATTCAAAATCTGGTTCCAAGCCAGAGCTCTGCCCACATTCCTTTACTACTTCCTACCATGATACCCAGACCTCACGTTTTGAAAAACACATTTTAAATCCTCTTTAGAACCATGTCCACCACCTGGACTAAGAGGCTGAGAGACTGGCTACCTGTAAGCCAGTCCAGTCTCAAGGCCTGCCAGTGCTGGGCACCTCTGCAGCCACCCAGAGTGTTCTCTGCCTGGAGCCCCCATGCCCACAGCAGTGTGTCAGATCACGAATCACGAAGCAAATGCAGTCTTCAAGGGCCATTTTTAATGATACTTGCCACGGGGGTGCTATTCCTTATGAGCATCACCATAGTCTGAGGAGAAATCTATAAATGTACCAGTTACTGACAGGCATCACAGGCCCACGGCTGCTTTCCTTTTCCCAGGCGCTTGCTCCTTTCCATGGACTTCATAACAACAGAAGTGTCTACGCTTTGGTTACTTCAGGCTAGTTAGTGTCTGGCTACAAACTAGGTTGTATGATAGAAACCACTAAAAAAAAATTAAAACCATAGTTAAACACCCAACTATTTGTTTGATGGAAAGAAACAGTATTGAAAAGAACACCATCACAGAATTTCTTTTCTTTTTTTTTTTTTTATTTATGATAGTCATACACACAGAGAGAGAGAGGCAGAGACACAGGCAGAGGGAGAAGCAGGCTCCAGGCACCGGGAGCCCGACGTGGGATTCGATCCCGGGTCTCCAGGATCGCGCCCTGGGCCAAAGGCAGGCGCCAAACCGCTGCGCCACCCAGGGATCCCCATCACAGAATTTCTAACGATACTCACATCCAGCAAAAGATAGAAAGTTGGTTTATTTATGTTGGTTCTTGCAAATGACACGTCATATCTAGAGTTGATAAACATGGGGTCTGAACAGAGAAGCTCAGGTCACCTGTTTCTGGTTTCGGGTTCGAATCTCATGATTTAAACACTAGAGGTATTTATTTCGTACCTACTTCTAGAAGTCCTTGTCTTAGCCACCAGGAGACAGGAGACAGACAATAACAAAAAGCTAATGTTGCACGTTTATAATATTCTAGGCACTTTACGTGCATCACTGCATGTGATCCTCACAACAGCTCCAGGAAGGAGTTATTATTCTCCCATTTACAATGAAGACTATAATGGGGAGATTTTAAATAACCTGCCTAAGGATCCATGGCTGGTAAGTGACTGGAGCTGACCAGGCAGTCTGATGCAGAGCCCCAGCTCTTAACCACTCAGTATACAGTCTCACCATCCCTGGCCTGAAGAAGTTTACGTGTAGAGTAATGGCAATGCCAATATAGACATTATAACATGAGGTAGAATAAGGTCAATGCCATACCAGGTGTCAAAGTCTCAGAGATTCACATCCAGGGGGAAGAAACAGCAAAGCTCTCTTGAGGAGGTAGGACAAGTGAGCTCTGAACGATGTTTGGGTCATAGATAATACAAGGGCAGGATTAGTGGTGGATGGAGGAAAATCCAGTCTTTCAGAAGGAAGGAACAGCGTGAATGAATTCAGAGAGAAGATACAAGCAGGAACAGTAATAGCAAATAGTACAGTGTGGCTGGAAGGTAAAGGACACAAGCCAGGAAGGAGAGGGAGAAGGAAACAATATACCACTGGCAATATTACTCTAGAAAGCCCCTATTTCCAGGCTCAGAAACATGTTCTAAATTTTTCAAAGAACAGGACCCCACCATATGTTCCTAAGTAAGAGATTCTTGTGGACAGAATGGAATAAAAATGGTACCAGTAGGATTGGAGAGGGAGGGAGGGATCCTCAAGACTTGTAAGCCGAATGGTCACTGGAGCAAGAGGAGAACGGTGGCATCTCTGCCGGGTGGATACATGTATGCCCTACTCCCTGGAGCCTGGAAATGTGACTTTGTTTGGAAAAAAGTTCTTTGTAGATGCAATTAAGTTAAGACTCTTGAGATGTGATCATCTTGGATTATTTGTGCGGGTGCTGGATTCGATGACAAGTGTCCTTATAAGAGAAAGGCAGAGGAAGATCTGAGACAGAAAAGAAGACTTGGGGAAGAAGAGGCAATGTGGCCATGAAGGCAGAGGCTGGAGTGATGAGACCATGAATCAAGGAATGCTGTCACCAGACACTACAAGAGGCAGAGAATGGACTCTTGTTCAGGTCTCCCAGGAGGAATAATGCCCTGCTGGATGTTAGACTTCTGGCATCCAGAACTGTGAGAGACAAAATTTCTGTTAAGTCAACCAATTCATGGGAATTTGTTATGGCAGCTCTAGAAAACTAATATAGCATTCTTTTTCTTTTTTAAAAAAATATTTTATTATTTATTCATGAGAGACACAGAAAGAGGCAGAGACACAGGCAGAGGGAGAAGCAGGCTCCACGCAGGGAGCCCGACGTGGGACTCGATCCCGGGTCTCCAGGATCACGCCCTGGGCCGAAGGCAGGCACTAAACCGCTGAGCCACCCAGGCTTCCCCCTAATATAGCATTCTTACTACAGAATAGAAAAGTTTGTCAGAGAGCTGATTTGGAGAAGTGTTTAGAAATTGACCAATATAATTTATACAGTTTGTAGAAAAATTACATCACATGGGATAAAAAGACAGTAGGTTGGGCCGAGAAAGCAGGGTAGACTCTTTTCCTTTCCCACACACTCAGCTCATTATCATTAGTTTTGTCTTAGCATTTGTCAAGATGTGAACCACATGAGCTAGCTGAAAATGCACATTCTTGGGGCCTATCTTCAAATTCTGATGCCTTTCTTTTTTTAAAAAAAGAATTATTTATTTATTCATGAGAGACACAGAGACACAGGCAGAGGGAGAAGCATGCTCCCTGTGGGGAGCCTGATGCGGGGCTTGGTCCCAGGACCCTGGGATCACGACCTGAGACAAAGGCAGATATTCAACCACTGAGCCACCCCGGTGCCCCTTCTGATGCCTTTCATATGGGGTAGAGCTCAGGAATCTAGTTTCGAAAGCATCCCTGGTGAGTTTGATGCAAGTGATCCTTTAACACAGAATGGACAAGTTTTTCTGTCAAGGGGCAAGTGATATATTTCTATTTAGGCTTTGTGACCATTAAATCTCTGTCCCAAGACCTGAATCTGCTAAAGTAGCACAAAAGCAACTGTTGACAATATATAAACAAACGAGAGTGTCTGTACTCCAGTACAACTTTATCAAATTTTATTATGCACCTTATTACATGAGACTGAATTTCATATAATTTTCTTGTGTAAGGAAATATTCTTTTTTAAAAAAACTTTTTTGCCCCTCATCCATTTAACAATGTACAATAACAGGTGGTGAGCCAGATTTGGTCCACAGGCCATAGTTTGCCAACCCCAGCTTTAACATGCTGCAGTTTGCAAATCACTGCTTTAAATGTTAGAGCTGAGATTTTTTTCAAGTCAGGGGCATGCCATGAAGCAGCAGGAGAGAGAGGAGTAGGGGAAACATCTGATGCACTAGAATAACCCCCAGCATGCAGGCAGCCTCTGCTAAAGCAGCAGCGCATAACGCGCAACCACACTTGTGAAAGGGTGTCACTCGTGGGAACATGATCCTTCAGGCATGCTATAGACTTAAAAATAGACCGAGGGCCGTTGTCCTGAGTAGTGCTGGGCAGACCTAATGTATAGACTGCAGCCTACAGGAAAAAGCCAGGTTTTCACTAGTTCAGTTCTGCCCCCTATTCCCCCGTTGAAGAATGTCTCAGAGAATGCAGAGCCGTGGAGGGGAGGATACAGCCTCAAATTCCTTCTAATTTGTCAGTCCTTCATAAACTCCAGTATGCTAAATGCAATGAGTAACACAAGACTTTCAATGTATTTTATGATGTTGGATTGTGACCTGCCACCAAAGCCTCAGGGAACTGCTACTTGGTGAGAAAAGGCAACTTGCCTTCTCCATTCCTGGGCAATCACCGCTGCTGTCTCCTCTCCATACCTCCAGCTTTGAGTTAGCCCAGCTAGGCTAGAACCGTCTGCAAGCTTCTTCTACCTGGGTCACAGACAAAAACAAGTACACATAACAGAGATCCACGACAGAACCAAGATGCTATAAGATTTCAATAAGCGGGAACTCTGGGCTCAAAATAAGATGAAATTTAACTAGGACAAATGTAATTGTCTGCATTTACATTTAAAGAGATTCAATTATAAAAGCACAAGTTGGAGGAGAGACTTTATGAGCAGCTGCGTGATGCACCAGTTCACAGGATGAAGGCCTCAGGGATGTTTTTAACTACAGTCTCAACAAAGCTAGTGAGATGGGGCTGCTAAAGTACTTAATACAATTTTTGGCTACATTAATGTAATTACAATGTCCAGATGAATACAAGAGTTCACTGGACTCTGAGATAATCAGATGACACGTAAGAGCCCTTCAGCAGTTCTGGGCATTCGGTTTTAAAATGAATGTTAAAATAAAATAGTAGGAAAGTCATTCAGTAATGGGACTGTAATCAGAGGAGGGCAGGGGAAGAGACAGCCTGAAAATGTATTTTATTGAGAATATTTGAAGGAGCTGGAATTGTCAGCAGTGCTTTTGAGGGAGTACTTGGAAATATTTGGAAATGAAGTAAGTGTCACATTTTTCAAAGTTAAGCTACACAATCAAGGAAAAATGGGTCAAAGCCATAAAAGTGTAAAGTCTACATATTTGGATTTCCGGAAAGCAGACCTGAAGGAATGCAGAGAAAATGTGATGTGTGCTTCGGCAGAGGGGTGTATATGTACCAGGAAGCAGGATCCAAAGTGGGAATCACAGAAGCAAACATTCATCTTGCCCATCCTGCACTGCACACGGAGAGAAGGCCTATCCGTCTGAGAAGGATGAGAGCATTCTATTATCAGAGTTTGGAGCCATCCAACATTTATATTATAGAATTTAAGTCTCTCCTTGTTCTGATGCCACATTCTAGCAACTTGCTGAATTCTAGCAACTCTATATAAATAGATAAACTTTAGAAATCTGACTTCCATTCAGCTTGACTACTAGGAAAGGATGTAATAGATTTCTTAAGGGCATTTAAAAAATTAATAAACAATAGTTTAGAATAGTTTTAGGTTTGCAGCAATGGTGAATGGCAAGTACAGAGAGTATGCATATACTCTCTGCCCACCACCCCCCGCTCCCTGCCCTATGGACAAATTATCCCATCATTGACATTCTGCACCACAGTGGTACATTTGTTACAATGGATGAACCTATATTATTAACACATTATCACCCAAAGTTCACATATTATATTAGGACTCACTTTTGGTGGTGTATCATAGAGTTTTACTGTCCTAAAAACACTCTGTGCATTGCCTATTCATTTCTCCTTATCTTGAGCCCTTGGCAACCACTGATATTTTTGCTGTTCCCATAATTTTGCCTTTTCTAGAATGTCATATAATTGGAATTCTTCAGTGTGGAGCCTTTTCAGATTGGCTTCTTTCACTTAGTAATATGCATTTAAGTTTCTTTCATATCTTTTCATGGCTTGATAGCTCACTTCATTTTAGGGAATAATATTCCATTGTCTGGATGTACTGTAATTTATCCATTCACCTACTAAAGGACATCTTGGTTGCTTCTAAGTTTTGGCAATTATGAATAAAGCTGCTATAAACATCTGTGTGCAGGCTTTTGTGTGAACATAAGTTTTTAACTTCTCAAACCATGGAGCGTGATTGCTGGATCATATGGTAAGAACATATTTACTTTTGCAAGAAACTGCCAAACTGTCTTCCAGAGTAGCTGGAGCAAATACCATGGAGCATGGGTAAATACCAAGGGTAAATACCATGGAGTGTGATCACTGGATCTTATGGTAAAATTATGTTTACTTTTGTAAGAAACTGCCAAATTGTCCTCCGGGGTAGCTGTACCATCTTGCATTCCCACCAGCAGTGAATGAGAGTTCCTGTTGCTATTCCTCCAGCATTTGGTATTGACAATGTTCCAGATTTTGGCCATTCTAATAGGTGGGTAGCAGTATCCCTTTGTTGTTTTCATTTGCAATTCCCTCATGACATGTAATGTTGAACATCTTTACACATGCCTATCTGACATCTGTATATCTTCTTTAGTGAGACGTCTATTAAGATCTTCTGCCCATTTTTAAACTGGGTTGTTTGTTTTCTTATTATTGAGTTTTAAGAGTTCTTTGTATATTTCGGATACAAGTCTTTTGTCAGATGTGTCTTTTGCAAATATTTTCTCCCAGTCTGTGGCTTGTCTTCTCATTCTCTTGACACGGTCTTTCATAGAGCAGATGTTTTTAACTTTAAGAGGTCCAGCTTATCTATTGGTTCTTTCATTGGTTTTGCCTTTGGTGTTGTATCTAAATAGGTATCACCATACACAAGGTCTTCCAGGTTTTCTCCTAGGCATCTTTTTTTTTAACTTTTTAATTTTTATTTAATTTTATTTTTTAAAGATTCATTTATTTACTCATGAGACACACACACACACACACACAGAGAGAGAGAGAGAGAGAGAGAGAGAGGCAGAGACATAGGCAGAGAGAGAAGCAGGCTCCCCACAGGGCCTGACGTGGGACTTGATCCCAGGACTTGATCATGACCTGAGCCAAAGGCAGATGCTCAACCACTGAGCCACCCAAGTGTCCCTCCTAGACATCTGTAAAAATTTTTTTTTAAAAATAAACATTATCTTTTAGAAGTTTAGATATACAGATAAATTGAAAAGATAGTACAGAGCTCCCCTAAACCTCCTCATCCAGTTTCTCCAATTATTAGCAACTTATATTAATATGGTACATTTGTCACAATTTAAAAAACTAGTATTCATATATTGTTATTTACTAAAGTCCTTAATTTATTCAGATTTCCTTAATTTTTCTAATGTCCTTTCATTGTTCTGGTATCCTATCCAGAATACCTATACTACATTTAATTGTAATGTCTCCTTAGGCTCCACTTGGCTGTGATAGTTTCGCAGACTTCCCTTGTTTTTGGTGACTTTGCAGTTTTGAGGAGTGCAGTCAAGTATTTTATAGAACATCCCTCAACTGGGATTTGAATCAATCTTTTGTGTGATTAGAATGGAGTTACTAGTTTGGAAGAAGATCACACAAGTAAAATGTCACTTTCATCACATTGTATCAAGGGTATATAATAGTAACATGACTTATCACTGCAGATAACCTGGCTGAAGTAATATTTGTTAGGTTTCTCTACTGTAAAGTTACTTTTCTTCCTTAATACTGTACTCATTGGAAGGAGTCACTAAGAGCAACCAACACTGAAGGAGTGGATTTATGCCCTATGCTCTTGAAGTGGAAATATTTATGTAAATTATTTGGAATTCTTTTGCACAAGAGATTTTCTCCTCTATAATTTATTTCTCAGATTGTTCATTTATATCTATATGAGCTCATGGATACTTATTCTATGCTTTGAGTTATAATCCAATACTATTTTATTTTGTTGTTTAGAACAGTCTCAGCTTTGGACATTAGAAGCTCTTTCCGTTGGATCCTGTGGTCTCTGACATGCACCCAGCAATGTGCTTTTTTAAATTCTTTACTTCCTGGCCTGACAAGATTCTTTAGGCTCATCTTGTATATTTCTTTCCTTGGTTCTAGAATCAGTCATTTTTTCAACGTTGACCCGGTTCCTTTCACTGGAGGATGGTATTGAAAACCACCATCTGGGTGTGAGGTATGCTTGTTGCTACCAGAGTGTTGTTACTTCTAGGTTATCTCAGCTGAGGGAGGAACTATTATACAGTCCTTGTTTATACACACACATCTATAAATGTGGTGTTGCATTTAAACCCCCTTCTTATGTGAGCTGCCTAGGTGCTGAGTTGCATTCACCTATCTGGTCAACTCTTAAGACATACAACTTCTGTATCTGTCAGGGGCCCACTGGCCTTTACTTGAAAAATGCCCTGCCACACCTCCATACACTACTGTTCCCCTGCTTTGAACTTTTATGGAGATTTTTGGTCTGGAGAAGAAAATATTTAGAAAGCATATAATAGTTACATTCAAATATTAGAGTAACTTACATAGAAGAGGGGTAATTTGGGGTCGCTCCATAGAGCAGAACCAGAACCAACCATTGAAGTTACATGGAAGACAATTTGAAGTTAACATGAAGAAAAATCTATAAAAATCGGAACTTTGTCTTAAAAAGGAATGAGCTGGTCTTGAAAAGTCATAAACTCTGAATAAATAGATAAGCTCAGAGACTGAGTGACCATTAGCTTGCCCTGAATGTTATGATGGAGATTCTTATACTGGGTCACAGACTGGACTCACTGAGAGCCATGTCTCCCAAGTTGATAAGAACAGATGCTACACTTGATCTTAGCCAAAAGGCTGAGCAGCGATGCCATGTCTCCTAAGGCAAAAAATCTTAACCCTATAATAAGAGCTGCTTTTACAAAAATGGTCTTATAATATAAACGCATACACTTATGGCGCAAAAGATTAAGATTTTTTAATCAATAAATGAATAGGTAAGACTCCGGATTATTATTATACAAAAAGAACACATTTTTAATAAGTTCCCTTTAGTTCTTAAATACAGAAGTAAAATATACTAAAGAACAGAAGAGACTTGTTTTTATTGAATAAATGTGACTGAAGTAGAGGTGGATAGTATACACTTTAATTGCAAAGATTACAGCAAATATTTGAACCACTGCAATAACCTCACGTAGAGAAAAGATTTTGAGCTCTATTTTATATCTGTTGTGTGCTGTGTGCTAGTTCATCTGATGAGAAGCTTCTGGGATAGCATCCAAGGAAATCAGGCAATTCTGAACACCTTTTTCAGATATGTTGCCAGATTCTTTTGCTCTTTACCTCCCCTTTTCCTTAAAAATTATGCACATGGGAGCATGTGTGTACATGCACATTTGCACACGTGCACGCACACTCAGATACCTTCACTCTCTGTAAATAATGCTAAAGGTCTAATCATGTCACCAACATGTCATCAGCACCCCAGATGTTCCTACTCAGAGAAAGAATAACACACACCCCACAACCGTCAGAAGATGAAAGAGCTTCCTAAGCTAAACTTTCAATAAACACAGCCGTGGCATCACGTGGAGGGTAACTGCATTTTACACATGCACCTATATTCTTATAAACTGTGCAGAATGAGATCAGCAGAAATTAAATGAATAAAAATGTATTTCTGCTGACTCAATGAGAATGGCTGATTCATCTAATTTTAGTTTTTTTTTCCTTTTCTTTTCCTTCCTTCCTTCCTTCCTTCCTTCCTTCCTTCCTTCCTTCCCTCCCTCCCTCCCTCCCTCCCTCTTTTCCCCTTCCCTTCTCTTCCCTTCCCTTCTATTTTCTTTCTTTTAAATGTTAAGACAAATTTTTACTGCCTTGTGTTCACTCCTTCCCAGTATATTTTCTGCTGACAACAATCACAGCTCAGTTTCGCCTTCCCTCCCTCCAATTTCTGAGGTCTGTGCTTCACAATGGAGTTTGTGACAGAGAATGACCAACGAGTACCACCAGGATGTTGTGAAGAAAGAAGAAAAAAACTTATAAAGGAATTAATATCTTTTATAAAATTATCTTAATTATAATAAACTTTTCATCTAAAAATGCCCACTCTGATGGGAGTGTGGGGGGAGGGGGATACACAGTTTCTCTGCCATATTGAAGCTATAATGATTCAGCAGGTTCCTATTTTCCCATATTAGCAGGATTTCAAGTATATTTGCAAATTTCAAAATCAAAACACCAGGCAGCATGAATTTATGACACATTTTATTTTTATTAATAAAATTCCGTGCATGACAATAATCAGTATTTCGTACAGATGCAGTGACAAGATATTTAAAAAGTGTTGGAACAATTAAAATAGCTGACTACTACTATAAACATAAAAAAGGAAAACCAATAGAGTAAAACTGCTCAGTTGAACCCAACTTGTTTATAATTTATAAAAATCTCACATATGCTGGTCTTGAGTTAATAGCCCTTCTTGTCTTTTAAGACCATTAAATTCATAACTTTTAACAACAAATTATGAAAAAGAATTAAAATAATCATTGAAATAGAATGGCAGACACTGCCAATTCTATAACCAGTTTCTCCTTCTTTCTTACTATCAGAATGTTTGGCATATTTGGGATGGTGATGTTCCCAGTTCAGAAAGTACAGTTCCCAGGCTGTAGGAGTGGCTGAGTGACAATTCTGTCCTATGAGATATGATTGGAAGGCACAAGGTGGCCTTCAGTGAAGGCCTTTAAAAAAGCAAACTCAGAGCACCTAGATGGCTCAGTCAGTTAATCAACTGCCTTCGGCTCCGGTTATGATCCAGGGGTCCTGGGATCAAGTCCAGAGCTGGGCTCCCTGCTCAGTGGCGTGTCTGCATCTGCCTTTGCTCCTCCCTCCTTGCTCATACGCTCTCTCTCTCTTAAAAAAATAAATAGAATCTTTGAAAAAAATCAAAAAATAAAAATAAAAAAGCAAATAACTCTTTCCTTTCTGCTCGGCCTTTTCTCTAGCCTCTGTCAGGAAACAAGCGCAATGTCAGAAACTACAGAAAGAATGTTAGGTCTAGGAGGATGACAGCCACCTATGGGGGAAGGTGGAGGGTAAAATCACAAGGAGCACGGGCCTATTCTGACATCCTGAGTTACTCTATAAGCTATGAAGTGGTTTCTTTAAGACTTCTTATTACACAGAGGAGAAAAAAATGAATTTGCTTAAGCCACTGTTACTGAAGTTTCTACTACTTGTTGCTAAAACAATTTTAACTGATAAAAATAATGTCAAGCACCCTTAAGTAATTTAAAAATACCCACTTAAAAACAACTAAGATACTCACCGCTGCCCATTTTTATTCTTAAAGCAGATCTCCTAAGGACCCCTACTCTGAAATACTGCTGGCTGACTTTGAATAAATATGAATTTCTGAAAGTAAGTTTTCATTAAGAATTGTTTAAAATTAAAATTGCCGTTGTTTGGAGGATGATGTACTTCAAAGCATTACAAAGTGTTAAAGTAAAATAATATTCTGTGCCCCCCTGGCTTCAGTTACTGAGCTTTCCCATATAATGACACCATGCTAAACCCAAGGGAAACCATAAGTAAACACACTCCAAAAACACTCATTAGGATGAAACCCGAGTGATTCTGTGAAAGAGTAAAAAGGCATTTTGTTGATAATTGTAAAGTGAAGAGATGATTAAAAACTGGCCTACTGTGAGGAGCTACACAGCATGGACACCAAGGCATACTTCTGAGAGGGTCTCAGAGTCCCTGGGTCAGGCTCTGGTGGCAGAGCAACTGGCTCTTGATCATCATGTCTAATTTTAGCTACCATATTTAGATAGGTAGAGTATATTGTAAATTTAGACAAAATATTGTCATTGGCTAAATAAAAATGGATTGTTAAAGATGGTAAATACCAAGAATACTGCAAAGATCAGAAATAATAACCTCCCCACCCCCAAACCCATGTGGTTTGGCTTCAACGATTAAACACTGGGTGAATATAACAAAGTAAGTGTCTCCAAAGCTTCTGCCATTATCCCAAGGCTGGCTTCTGTCTCTGGTGAGGATATAGATTATCAGACTCAACAAAGGCTGCCAAGAAGAAACAGACGAAGGATAAATTTTTATGAATGTGCTATTTGTATGTTAAAATCATGTGACTTGTCAGTCAACAGATATTCACCGATGAGCACACGTATCAGCTTCTGGTCAGAGAATAAAAGCAAACGAGGTGGGAAAGAGGATGAAACTGTATGGGGCTGGTTCTAAGAGCCACAGCGTTGCCCATGGATTGTATTCAGCTAGCAGTTGCCATTCTCATTGGTTCGTGTACATTAGTATCACATGGGGGGAATACATAAAAAAGAAAGCTGCTTGAGTCTCACCCAAGAGTTCAGTCTTCAATTGTTTCAGGATCAGGCCCAGGTTAAGTATTATTTGAGAAATACTGCAGGTGACTCTATCATGTGGTTAGGGTGAAGGATCCCTGGGCTGGAGTGAGAGCAGATGGGCCTTGAGCTGAACTTCGGGGATGGGTGGGACATTAGATCAATTAGGGGGAAGGAAGATTTGAAAGGGATGAGGGAAGGAAGAACCAGGGGCAAAAGGCAGTGATGAACAGTGATGACAGTGTGTCAGAAAGTTACAGGAAATAAAAATCACATACATGCATACATACATAAGATGGGGTCCATTTATAGACTTAAAAAAAAACAATGGTGGGAAATGGGAAACTATGGGTGAGGAACTAACCAGGTGACAAGGACCCTAAAGAAATATCGGTGTGGCAGGAGCCTCCTGGATGAATGCCAGCACGGAGAAGCAGGAAGAACAGCTAATGGCAGGTGCCAAAATCCCAGGTGAGAGGATGAGGTGCAGGCTTCAGTGAGGAGCACATTGGGCATACTGGGCAAGTTCTGAGGGCGTGGAAGTTAAGACTACTGGAGGATGCTGTGGGATCCTCAAAGGAAAGGGGAAGGACTAAGATAGGAGGAAACACAGAAGGTGCTGCAGACAACGAAGGAAGGATGAACTAAAAATCCAGGTTGAGAGACCCTTGTGAAGAGGGAAAAAGAAGATGTACATCACAAGGCCCATGTGTCAAGGTGGAGGGAAATGAATGAAGAGAAGAGCTCACATAGTATTTTAAGATGCAGCATGAGGTTGGGGGTGAGGCGGGAAAAGTGGGCGCCAGAGCAGAGCATTGCAAGTTGAAGTGGAGCTGGTTTAGTACATGCATGAGATCTTTCAGCCCATTGGGAGATAAAGGTATTGCTCTGTCCAATATATTCAGGTGAAATAGAATTAAAATGGGATGCCTGGGTGGCTCAGTGGTTGAGCGTCGGCTTTCGCTCAGGGCATGCTCCTGGGGTCCAGGATCGAGTCCTGCATCGGGCTTCCTGTGAGGGGCCTGCTTCTCCTCCCTCTGCCTGTGTCTCTGCCTCTCTCTGTGTGTCTCTCTTGAATAAACAAAATCTTAAAGAAAAGAAACAATTAAAATGAGAGTGAGGAATATAAGAGTATTTTCCATGTGTAAGCCTCCTTGCACTTTTGGGTAAAAGAGAATAGCAAAGAAAGACCTTGGCTCCCACTCCACCTTTGTGACAGAAGAATATATGTAGAGGTGAAGTGGAATAATAGTGTGTCTGTAGCTAGAGCAGTCCCTGTCCCTGGAGATCCCTAAGCAAAAACAAACAGCAAAATCTTCCCAAGAGGAGGAAAGAGATTTCCATCACCAATCAGAGCAGGGGAGAAATGCAGGGCCCAGAATTATATATTATCAAAGGAGCAGACTATCCCAGGCACAGGAAATGTCTAGAACCTTCATGGCTCAGTGTTAGTAGAGAGATGACTACTGAATCTAGGTTGTGGGAACCATAGTCCTATTAGCAGACTGATTCATTGGAGAATGTGGATCACTGAACTCCCCTACTCCCAAAGTGACTACTGCCTATACCTCCAAAACTCTTCCTTACTCTGTGCTGGCTCCCAGGGATGAGTTTTTTGTGTATAGTCAGTCATCTGGACTGAAAGAATGGTGGCAGTACTGTCAGGAAGGCAGCAAGGAACAGCTAGGAAGGGAAGCACATGTGGGGAGTAAAGAGCCAAGGCAAAGATGTGATCAGGTGGACAGGTTAAGTCAGAGGTATGTCTGGCACATCCACGTAGGTACATCTGCAGGTGGTTGGAACGTGGGAACAAAATCCAGGGGAAGGGCCAAGTTGGACTTTTGCTTGACAATCAGCTCACAGTAGGGGTGCCTGACCTTGGAGTAGGTGACCTCACCGAAGGTATGGGGCATTGTCAGCCCTTGAACATTTGCTGAATGACTGAGAAAAGAAAAACTAGGCTGATGAGCAGACCCCTTGGGCACCATCTTATATGGGGTTAGAAAGAAGAGTAGAGAAAAGAGACAGAAAAGGCCAGTGAGCAGGAATGCTGGAAAGTTCAACATCATGAAAGTCAAAGGAAAG
Organism: Nyctereutes procyonoides; assembly: GCF_905146905.1. Classification (NCBI taxonomy): domain Eukaryota; kingdom Metazoa; phylum Chordata; class Mammalia; order Carnivora; family Canidae; genus Nyctereutes; species Nyctereutes procyonoides. The sequence continues at coordinate 1,315,121 of NW_026575035.1, read as the reverse complement.
GGATTCAAAGTGGTACCTCTTTCACCTATTAGACTGTTTAAGATTTTAAACAGAACTGCTCAGATTTTCTGGAAGCGCAGGTGCTGTTGGGAATGCAAACTCGAACAACTTCTGCAAAGCAATTTGGCAACAGACATCACCGCCCACGCCCCGGCCCCCCGCATATCAGGAATATTTTTTTCTCAGGTTTATCAGCTAGAAATATGTAAGAGTGTGCACAAGGCTTAGCTACAGGACAGTTAACCCTGGTGGTGTACTCTAAAATTACTCCCAGTGATCCCTACCTCCTGGTATTCATGCCCTTGTATAACCTCCTCCCCTTGAAGTGGGCTGGCCTAGTGATTTGCTTCGGAAAAACAGAACACAGCAAAGTTGATGGTGCATCGCTTCTTTGATTAGGCTACCTAAGGTCCTGACTTTTGTCTTGCTGGCAGACCCTCTCTCTGGCAAAGTAAGTGCATGATATTCTTTTAACACATCAGGAGTGAAGAAGGAGTCTTCTTGGCTTTGCTGAAGCAAGTTGGCACGCTGGGAAGACCCACATGGTAAGGCCCTGAGAGTCACTTCCAGCTAACAGTCAGCTAGGAACAGAGGCCTTCAGTCCAATGGCCTTTGAGGAAGTGAATTCTGCAACAGTCACATGAGCTTAAAGTACAAGTAACCCTGGTCAAGCATTTAGATGAGATCCCACCTTGGCCAATACCTTAACTGAAGATTTGTGAAAGCTCCTGAAGCAGAGGACTCAGCCAAGCCATACCCAGATTCCTGACCTACAGAAACTGATTTGTATTGTTTTAAACCAGTAGGAATTTGGGATAACTTGTTATACTGCAGTCAATAACCAGTTCAGTAAATTATAATTCTGTTTGTGATAATACATAAATGGAAACATCCAAAATGGCCACTAGGGTATTGGGTAAATAAAAATAGTATATACATATGATATAATTAAAATTAAATTTATGTCCTAGATGAATGCAGATATTCATAAAATTTGTCTGCAATGTATTAATTACAATACGTATCTTAAAAGTTCAAAAATTACAAGTCATATAAAACTATTACTTGGAGTAAGTATGCTTTGTATACGTAAGTCTAAAGGAATGAACAGAAAAATGCACATCAAGGTGTTAATAGTAGTTACCATCTAATGACTGGTTTATGGGCACATTTTGTTTTGTTTCTTCTGCTTATCTATACAAATTGTTTAAAATGACTGTATTCTGCATTATAATAAAAAGAACAATTAAATGCATAAAATAAAAGAAAAGAACAATAAGCAAAAAAGGATGATGAGCAATATAGGCCACCACAGTAAATTAAGGAGGTCTCGTTCATTCTTTTTATTGATTGCTTTCTATGTGCCAGGATGAAAACTGAGAAGAGTTACTTGTTTCGATTTGGCAGGGAAAAGGGAACTGGTTATCTGAGACAACGCAGTGTCATCTCTTAATCAGTGAAAGAAGGGTGATTTGTTCCTACGTGCTAAGTGCATTGGATAATATCCAATATAAACAAGAAAGTGGAAGAATTTCAAATAATGTGGCAAAGCCATCATAATGAGTGTCGCAACTGGGTAGGAATCATTACATAGACAGCATCTGAAAGCTATACTGGAAGCAAATAGTAAGAAAATTGACATCACTTGGACAAAACTGAGCAGTAACACACTTACAAAACTGAGGGGGTTTAAGCAGTGCAAACACAAATAGACAAGATGTATGCACACCGCAGAGGAAGACAAACGTATTACTGCTAAGGAATTCTTAATACTGTTTTGGTGTGTTTGGACTTTTGTGCTTGGATGACCTGTTTCTTTCCAATACAAGTACTTTTAGGGCAGGAGCTTGAGTTTCTTCAATTCTCTTAGCCTTCTGAAGAAATATACCCGTATAGTAATAATTCAGAGTTTGATTCTGATGTAATTAAGCAAGAAAACCATCAGAGCAAGTTGATTGTCAAAGAAAACTGCTGTTCATAGTATAGTTACGTGTTTCAAAAATCTTTCTTGGAAACAGCCCAGAAAGAGCCAACCACCCAATATAAATATATTCTTCAGAAGAAAAAAACTCTTTAGGGCAGCAAGATATCACACTGAAAGAACAGAAAAGTTATTTTAATTTCCTAACATGCTCACCTTCTCCCGGAGAGAAAGCTATACAACATAAAACCAAAGCGCCTAGATAAAGGCGGTCAAACAGCAAAACTGCCAAGGTCCTTGCAAACAAGTACAGTTAATTATGGATTCTGCTTCTGTTTGGACACACACAAAGCTGTGCCTGGGTACAAACCGACAAGTGGATGTGTAATTACCATTCTGAATAAGTGAAGCAGTGATGGTAGATATGTAAAATGATGCAAGTGCGGCATGACTCAAGGCTTAGGATTGGAGGAAGAACTAGCACTGTTTTCCCTCTCTGGTCCCTATGGTCCAATAAGTGGAATTCCAAGGAACTTTTGCATGTAAGTTTATGAAAACAAAAGCGAAGAGCCACAGAATACATGCACGGAGCATGAAGCCTTGCATGGCGATGGAAGTATACAGGGTGAACACAGGGTGAGTGAGTCTGTGTTCAAAACCAGGAGATGAGGTGCCGTATCTTATTTCCAGGTTGCAGAGAGAATCCAGACTTGGGGGAACCGCTCCTCTTCCCCGGCCCACCCCCCATCTCAACACACAGAACTTCTATGAATAGCATGAGAGACTCTCAGCAGGGACAGACGGGAAAGCACCAGCACCTAAAAATGTGGAGACAATGCAAATGAATAACCCTTGGGTTTCTGAATGGAACTTGCCTTTTCCTTTTTAAAAAATGCTGTTCGCTCTGTTTAAATGGCACAGTATAAAAATGGGACTGTAACTTGTAATTTTGAGATATAAAATGTGAAACATAAAACAAGGGGTTATAAATCAGCCAGAGACCAATTAAAATACTTAGACTGTCATTCAAAAACATTCCACTGAACGTAATAAAATGAGTGGGTGGTTGGTTCTATTTTAATAACTGAAGGCTGCAGGAAGATTTTATTTCTTCAAACTATCAGCCAAATATACCCAGGACTGACTGGAACATGGAAAATACGCTTTCGCATTATGTTAAGCTATAAAATGAAATAAAATCCCTCAAAAGACTGCATCGGAACAGTGTTCTGACTCACAGTAAGGCTCGTTTGAGGTTAAAAAATATTTTATCTTCAGTATTTTACAATGATATTGGTGTACAGTATTTGTGTAGTTAATGTAATAATCGTGTTATGTCCAATATTATTCCACCATTGTATCATAAATCTGAAACCAGCCAGCGTCTCTCATTGGCATTTGGGCAGGAGAGTTATTCACTCTGCTGAACTATTTTGCACAACCAAAACTGCCTCCTAGATATTTCCAAATACCTCTTGTGGGAAGAAAGGCACTTGGGTTTTGGTGATGATACTAATAATCCATTGAAGGAAATTGATTTTGACTGCTCCAAAATCTGTGTTAAGTGGCATAACCATTTGCTTCTTTGAAAAAAAAATTGATTCTTATTTAAAAAAAAAATAAAATAAAACCTGGAAGTTACTATTAACATTCCAAGTTGTAGGATGTTGTTCAATAATACATATTAAAAGTCACAAGTAAATACTTATAATAATGTGTTACACGTGCTTAACACATTAACCTAAATTGCTTTAGGTTTAATTGGATTTATCTTTCCATTGTAGACCTGAACTCTAAGATAAATGCTGATTTCTCCTGAGACAAGGCAATATTTGATAATGAATCCCAATGTTTCTTGATTATCCATTCTGGAAGAGAGTTTAAGAGCTCAATTGGTCCAAGTGTCTAAAATATTTATGAAAACAGATGTCAAAATGGAGATTTTTGTTTACCAACAGTATGCAGTCAATAGAGTATACGAATCCAAGTCTCTTGACTTTTAGGGAACAGTTCTTTCCTCTAGTTTACAGACTTTGGAATTTCAAGACCTCAAAATCTTTAAAAAAAATTGGGACCTAACATGAAATTGTTAATGTGTTAAGTTGCCCACAATCTAAATATTAAGAACAACCTTCTATCTATCACCATGATTCCATAAAAGGAAAGCCATTTTAACACCAAAGATATAGGTACTACACAAAACAAAAGGCTGTCCATTAGGGTAAAAACTTCATCATGGACCAATGTATATAGGCTGTAATATACCCCTTGATTTTTTGTGTTTTTGTAACTTTTGCTTTGTTTTGTTTTGTTTTACTAATTCTTTTAATTTAATTTAATTTAATTTTTACATATTTTTTAATTGGTGTTCCATTTGCCAACATATAGCCTAACACCCAGTGCTCATCCCATCAAGTGTCCCCCTCAGTGCCTGTCACCCAGTCACCCCCACCCCCCGCCCACCTCCCTTTCCACCACCCCTTGTTCGTCTCCCAGAGTTAGGGGTCTCTCATGTTCTGTCTCCCTTTCTGACATTTTCCACTCATTTTTTCTCCTTTCCCCTTTATTCCCTTTCACTATTTTTACATTCCCCAAAAGAATGAGACCATATAATGTGAAATAAGTCAATCGGAGAAGGACAAACTTTTTTTACTAATTCTTATTTCTGATCACCATTGCAGGCATCCAGCTAGTGACCACTAAGGTTTATGATTTTTCCTGTTAAAATGCTACAGGGATGTAACTGTAAGTAACATGATCAAGCTGTAAAAATCAAAGGCTTCCCATTGGGGAAGGCAAAGGCTAGGTGTATAAGACCCCACCCTTCAACAATAGACCAGTTGCCTGCTGTGGGAGTTTCAAGCTTGAGGATCCACCTTGTCATTTAACGGAATTATCAATGCCTTTAAAGCTGACATCCATGCTGTTCCCCAGCACTACTGGCTTGTGATGCTACAGCTCTGGGGAGCACAGTAAACAAAGAGGAACAAGAAACTCAGACAAGACACAACATTGCATTCTCAAGTCCACAACCTCCAACCAACACCAGCTCAACTGCAGAGTCTTTAGTGCAATCATGGGGGACCCAGCCTTGATCTTATATGTACCCTTAGATAACACAGAACATTGCTTGGGAGTAATTTCAGTCAACTAAGAGAAATAAAGCTCTCAAGGGTCAAGGAAAGAATATTATAATTAGATACCATCGTTCTCATTGTAGGATTGCTATTTTTTTTCTTTCTCACTAAATTTGCTTAAAATATGTTCATTTGTTTTTCGTGTCCAAAGGTACAGGAATAAGAAAACAAAGATGAGTTGTTCCATCCATTGAATTAAGCGTCCTTGATCTTAATTCTGACTATAGTAACAATGGCCTCCCCTCCTTCACCTAGAATGGCCAGATTTATATGAAACTATGACTGCCTTGGATTTTTAATTTTTTCCCTAACTCTAGGGTTTTCACTGGGTTCCTATGCTTCTGCACACAGCCATGCACCACACTAGTTGCACTGATCATCCCTTAAGCTGCCACCTGCTATCACTTTCCACCTTTGATCTTTTGCTATCATCAGTGTAGTCTTTAAACACCACTGCCACATTCTAACTGCAAAAACAAGTGCACTCCTTGGTGGAAAAATACCACATTCCAGCTTGGTGAAGCAGGTGGTGTGTTTCATAGGATGGAGCAGAAAGTAGCATCTCTTCCTCTTGAACAAGAAGGAAGACTATTAGCACATCAGCAAATAAAGTAGGGCTCGATGAATTTTAAGTGCTGCCTTACAAATGAAAATGTGGCAAAATTTGAAAAATCAGCTTTTAAAAAGTGTTTAAGTCCATTATTCAAACTCAGACTCTCAGCTTTAAAGAAAACCTTATTTCCCCAACTTTTAAAGAATGTGGATGACCAGATGATTTTTAAGATGCTCATAATTCTTTCTGCTCTGTGAGATATAAAACATGGCTTTCGTATAACACAATGACAATCATACTCAGCACTACCACAGCTGGACAAAATATCCTGTTTTACTTCTAGCCCAGGTAAGCTGAAGAAAAGACCTGCGTTTTTCCTTTACGTGGATAATGAGAATCAATATAATTAAATTACTCAGGGTCTGGGAAATAAAGAAGCAACAAATATATTTGGACTTCAAGTTTCAGCCATAGGCTCAGAAAAACTCATTGTTTTAAAATTTCTAGTCTGGGAGGTTTCCCCCTGCCCCTCATTAAGATTGGTTCTTCTGAAACCAAATAGGACATCTGGAGATTTGATAACATGGAGACAAGACCTAATGAAGAGTAAAAGCCATCCTCAAGCCACCAACTGATTTTTGCAAATGGAGGGACTTCTGTCTGATTTTGACCAGGGTCAATAAAGAATAAGACCGACAACCAAACAGAGCAACATCCTTTATGGCAGATATGTTTGTCACTGGGTCACTTCTAGATGTGACATCTGCTATTCAGGGCCAGGTTGTCCTCAGGTTGATACCATGTATACACAAAGAAATCGTTTCTCGTTTGTATAGTTTCACCACACGCTGGAGGAATGACTGAAGCAGAAGCTCTCCGTCTTGGGTGTGGATACTGGAGCACACTTGCAAACTGGTGTGGTTTCACTTTTGAGATCAAAGGAAGCCAACAGCAGACTCGGTGAGCTCAGCTGGGCATAATTCCAAAGGAAATGCAAGTAGCATAATTCCAACATAATAATGTCTCCCTGTATTTACAAGGGTGGCAACAGAAGGAGTGACTCAATATAGAAAATTCTGAGCCCAGAAACATCACACATATCAATGAAAAGCTGTGAAAACCTGTTTCTTAGTAGGTGTGTTGACCTGGCCACTTGCTTGTCCAGAGGCGAGGTGATAACCTTGCCTCTGGGTACCACATTCAGGCGAGTCCAAGGGCTGCAGCTCTTCATCACTGCTAAATGGAGTTTGCCATGATCTGATGAGTGAGGCAGGAAGGCCCCACAGTCACTAGTAATAGCTAAGAACTCATTTCATCAGATTCCTATTCTCCATCAGAGCACCTATCCAGTGAAGAAAAGTGTGTTTCTTAAATAATGAAAAAGAAAGCTTACTGAATGCTATATAGGATAGGTCTTGGGACAGCATATCACAACTGTCACTTCTAAGTGGACATCCAATAGACTTCTAAGTGGTTATCCAATAACTGACCCCCCTCCCCAGAAAAAGTTAGCCAATAGACAATGAACCAACATTCTTAGAGTAGCAAATGTGGGCAATACATATGCCAGCCTAGCTTATTTATGACTGTATCAGCTCTGCTTCATGTATTTTTTCATTTGTTTGCATAGAGAATAGTTGAAATATGAAAATATAAATGTAAAAATATAGTACATCATCATCTGATCCCTTGGTGAGAGGAATGACCTAATGTTTTCACATCCATTACTGTGGTTAGAAAAATATTGAAATTTAATATAGTAACAATAAGCATTTTGTAAACATGAGTTGAATATTTCAAAAGCAAAAAATGGGCTTTTATTTCCTTTTAACCTCACAGATTATTGGGCCTTCCTAGTTGGGAAGAAGGCAATACAGTTCTACATCTTCTTGGTTTTCTCCATCCAACCTGGTCATATGAAAGGGAAGTCCAGGTTACTGAATTCTCTTTGGACATATTGCGAGAAGGGAAACTCTCCACCAGGGGGAGAGAGATAGGATATGGCCAGAAAGCCAGGCTCCCACCGCCACACCTGGCCCTGGACATATGGGAGGAGGTCAAAGAACCTCCTGTGATCAGCGAGCAGCACAACACCCAAGCTCCTCCCTCCTAACTACCAGTTCTGTTTTCCAAGCTATTTTATCTTCAATATAGGAACACACTCTTTAAGAACTCCTATTGATTGAAATCACATGCTTCCCAAAGTGATCTGCAACAGACAGCAGACTTTTTTTTTTTAAGTTGAGAATTTTATTTTGTTTAGATTGCCTACAGAGCAAGGGTCAATTAGAAATTGAGTGAGAGGGGATCCCTGGGTGGTGCAGCGGTTTGGCGCCTGCCTTTGGCCCAGGGCGCGATCCTGGAGACCTGGGATCGAATCCCACGTCGGGCTCCCGGGGAATGGAGCCTGCTTCTCCCTCTGCCTGTGTCTCTGCCTCTCTCTCTCTCTCTCTGTGACTATCATAAATAAATAAAAAAAATTAAAAAAAAAAAAAAGAAATTGAGTGAGAATACAGACTGCAGGAGACAAAGTGCGACTCCTTCAGATTTGTAGCCATGTTTCCCTACAACTGCAAATGTTAATTTTCAAGTTGTTTCATTTTCTGTGGATGTGAGGGACATATGACTGCACCGTTTATGGTTAGGAATGGGTCAAAAGGGACACTTGAAAGAAAAATATGCAGGAGAACCCAATTCTTGAAAAATATTTAGCTTTTGGTGCGGGGGTGGGGGGGGTAATGCCTTCTGGAAAGGTTGAGAGGCTCAATAGGAGCCGAATGCCCCTCCTTGTCAACGGGCAGCTGTCTGGCACTTTGAACGGTCATAGTTCTGTATGATCCTCAATGCTACCTGCTTAATATTCGTGACATTACATCACATGTGCAAAAAACTGAGGTGATATTTTGAAAACCATATGAGTAATGCATTTACCGCCCGTGCTTCGAGAGCACAGTCTCTCCCAAAACAGGTCCTGCTTTCCAGTATTTAAGATTCAGAGCTGTGTTTTACTGAGTGGACTTTAAAGGACTTGATGAAGTCTGGTCACATCCAAGCAACATTAAAGATTAGAGCTATCCTGGTGTAATCAATCTCAAGGAATAAAAATGTATGTTTCTACTGTGATTTGATGAAATCTCACACTCCGTAGATGAAAGCCCCACTTTATGCCCTTTTTAGTACATGGTGGCAAATGGGTGGTAGACAATAGCAGATGACCTTATGAGATGTTATTCTTGGAAAGGGGTAGCAAAATTAGGCAAATCTATTACATGGCTGTGTACTATCTTTGGGGCTGATTTCTGAGTTTATGCAGTCCATTGAAGAAGTGAATGTTTGCCACATCCAGTCAAAACAAATCCTGAGTGAGGAAGAGCAATCAGAATCTTTTCATCATTTAGGGATTAAGCTGTGCAAGTAAAGCTTGCCTTAAGAAAAGCCGATATGAAATGAAAATCAAGATGTAGAGAAGCGATATTTACTTTACAACAAAATATCTTAAAATAGAAAGCACTTGTGGTACATTTATTTACATTATGATCATGATTTGACTCTAAGTTGATCTATAAACCATCCTTCATGAATACATGCATTGTGCCCTGGAGGTGTTCAAAGTCTGCAGGCCTTTGCTACTGTTTAATTGTAAAGGCAACTTAGAGTCAACATGTCTACAACCCAAACCCCTTATTTCCCTCCACCGACACCTGTTTTCTTTTGCATTACTTCTGAATTTTTTTTTCTTTTTTGTTATAGCATCACCAACCACTTTCTCCCTGAAGATGCCCAAGCCAGAATTTCCTAGTACCTTTTCATTTTTATTCAGCTCCCCATCTGCTTTACTCTCACCTCAAATTCTGTGGCATCTACACCTCATAACCCCTTGAACATAGCAGCTCTCTTACCAGATGCTCTGTCCTGCGTAAAAGTTTGATGATGATCTCTCTCAGATTCTACACCTGCCTCCTAATTATTCTTTCCTTTCTTTTTTTTTTTTTAAAGATTTTATTTATTTATTCATGAGAGACACACACAGAGAGGCAGAGACAAGGGCAGAGGGAGAAGCAGGACCCCTGCTGGGAGCCCAATGCAGGACTTGATCCCAGGACCCTGGGATCACGACCTGAGCCAAAGGCAGACACTTAACCACTGAGCCACCCAGGCGCTCCCTAATTATTCTTTCTGCCCCCCACCCCCCGTGTGTCAAAACATGTATGTAATTCCTCCCTGCCGCCTCATCCCCACAGCATACCAGGTGGCTGCTCTGAAATGTCAGTCTAGCACTTGATGGAATGAGCACTGGGTGTTATGTTATATGTTGGCAAATTGAACTCCAATAAAAAAATAAAATAAAATAGTATTAAAAAGAAAAAAAAGAAAAGAAATGAAAAAAAATGAAATGCCAGTCTAAGGCATCACTGGAATAGACCTCCATCACCTACCTGATAAAAATCAAATTTCAAAAGCATTTCAAGTTAAGCCTAACTCTCCAGGCTTATCCCTTAACACTTCTCCACCCAGAGCTCTGTTTGTAGGAGGAAAAAAACAAGTTAATATTTAAAAAGAGAATCAGTTATAGTTTAAGCCAAAGTAAACGGTTTGTACTTAGGAGTTTTTAAGAATTTTTGATATATTTTTTGCATTTCCTAGTTTACAGGTGGCATGTATTAACTACTTTATTACTATATCAAAAAGTATAAGCAAATGCACTGAGGGCAGTAGCCCAGGTCCAAGCCTCAAGTACCTTGACCTGACATGTCTGTACTGTCCTAACGGTTGCTGCCTTAGGGAGTGTCAGGGTCCATCTGGTAACAACTGAAGAGGAGCTCTTAAACTTTGGAAATGCAGCAGCCTTTATGTTTTTAAAGAGCCAGGACTGTGAAAATACCAATTTAACCTTTCTTTGACTTAGCTAGAACTTAAACATCTTCATCTTCATAATAGTAATTGTAAAAACATCAGTGATTCACAACTGGGAGACATTCTCCCTTTAGAAGACATTCTGGAATCATGATGAAGATTTTTCACAACTATATGTTCCCTGACCCCAAAGACGCTGACTGTCCCCTCCTTACTGGGATGCTCCTTCCTCCTCCATGACCCTTAAGAAATACTGCCATAGGAGGCCACCGTTCCACTTTACTGGTGTGAGTGAGGAATTCTCTTCATGTGTGTTTGGGTAAAAAAAAAAAAAAAAAGAGAAAGCACTGTCTCAGAGAAAAACGATCAGCAGTTTTTTATTGAAATGTATAATTTTTTAAAATGTATAATTAACAGATGCTTTAATCTAAGCTGTACTGTCTGATGCAGGTGTCATTAGCCATATGAGGCTATTGGTCACTCAAAATGTGCCCAGTCCAAACTGAGAGTAGCTGTAAGAGTAAAATATACACTGGACTTGGAAGTCTTAGTATGTGAAAAAAGAATGTGAAATATCTCACTATTAACTTTTTATATTCATTACATGAAATAATGGTATTTAGGATATGCTGAGTTAAATAATATAGTATTAAAATTATTTTCTTTTTGTTTTTAATGTAGCTCTATATAATTATATATATAATATATATATATATATATATATACATATATATAAAATTCAGCTCATGAGAAATTTCTATTGGACAGTGCTGCTCAAACCTAATTCTTTTTATTTTATTTTTAATCATTTTGTTATTAGGTTTTAATTTTAATTCCAGCACAGCTAACATATGATGTTATATTGGTTTTAGGTAGATAATATATTGATTCAACAATTTATACATCACCCAATTTTTTTTGTTTTATTTATTTATTTTTTAATAAATTAATTTTTATTGGTGTTCAATTTACCAACATACAGAATAACACCCAGTGCTCCTCCTGTCAAGTGTCCCCCTCAGTGCCCATCACCCAGTCACCCCCACCCCCCGCCCTCCTCCCCTTCCACCACCCCTAGTTCACTTCCCAGAGTTAGAAGTCTTTATGTTCTGTCTCCCTCTCTGATATTTCCCACACACCTCTTCTCCCTTCCCTTATATTCCCTTTCACTAATATTCGTATTCACCAAATGAATGAGAACATACACTGTCCTTCTCCAATTGACTTACTTCACTCAGCATAATACCCTCCAGTTCCATCCACGTTGAAGCAAATGGTTCACCCAATGTTTTATCACGACAACTGAACTCCTTAATCCCCATCACCTATTTTACCCATTCCCCACCTACTGCCCCTCTGGTAACTATCAGTTTGTTCTTTATAGTTAAGAGTCTGTTTCTTGGTTTGCCCATCTCTCTTTTTACCTTTGGTCCTTTGTTTTGTTTCTTAAATTCTACATATGAGTGAAATCATATGGTATTTGTCTTTCTTTGACTGAATTATTCTGCTTGGCACTATACTCTCTAGCTTCATCATTGTCATTGCAAATGGCAAGATTGCATTCTTTTTTATGGCTGAGTAATATTCCATTATATCTATATCTATCTATCTATCTATCTCACCTCTTCTTATCCATTCATCTGTTGATAGACACTTGGGTTGTTTCCATAATTTGGCTATTGTAAATAATGTTGCAATAAACATAAAGATTTATGTATCCCTTTGGATTAGTGTTTTTGTATTCTTTTGGTAAATACCCAGTGGTGCAACTACTAGATTGTAGGGTGGTTCTATTTTTAACTTTTTAAGGAAACTGGTTGCATCAGTTTGCATTCCCACCAACAGTGCAAGAGGGTTCCTTTTTCTCCACATCCTGGCCAACATTTGTTGTTTCTTGCATTTTTTTTTATTTTAGCCATTCTGACAGGTGTGGGGTGATAGCTCACTGTAGTTTTGATGTGTATTTCCCTAATGATAAGTGATGTTGAGCATCTTTACACATGTCTATTGGCCATCTGCATGTCTTCTTTGGAGAAATGTGTCTTCATGTCTTCTGCCCATTTTTAAATTGGATTACTTATTTTTTGGGTGTTTTCTTGGTTGAGTTACATTAGTTGTTTATATATTTTGGGTACTAATAGCCTTTTATAAAATAAGTCATTTGCAAAAATCTTCTCCCATTCAGTAGGTTGCTTTTTAGTTTTATTTACTGTTTCCTTCACTGTGCAGAAGATTTTGATGTAGTCTCAATAGTTTATTTTTGCTTTTATTTCCCCTGCCTCAGGAGACCCTATCTAGAAAAATGTTGCTATGGCCGATGTCACAGACATTTCTGCTTCTGCTCTCTTCTAGGATTTGTATGGTTTCAGGTCTTACATTTAGGCCTTTAATCCATTTTGAGTTTATTTTTGTGTATGGTGTAAAAAAAAGTGATCCAGTTTCATCCTTTTGCAGGTAGCTGTCCAGTTTTCCCAACACCATTTGTTGAAGAGACCCTCTTTTTCCCATTGGATATTCTTTCCTGTTTTGTCAAAGACTAGTTGACCATATAATTATGGTTTATCTGGGTTTTTTATGATGTTCCATTGATCTATGGCTCTATTTTTGTGCCAATACTACACTGTTTTTTATATATGTTTTTAAAAGTCTTAAATTCCAGTTAGTTAATGTACAGTGTAAGATCAGTTTCAGATGTACAATATAGTGATTCAGCACTTCCGTACATCACCGTATACTCATCACAAGTGCCTTCCTTGTTTTTAAATCTCTCATCACTTATTTAACCCATCCCCCCCGCCATCTCCCCTGTAGTAACCATCAGTTTGTTCTCTATATATTTAAGAATCTGTTTCTTGGTTTGCCTCTCTCACTCTCTCTTTTTTGCCTTTGCTTGTTTTGTTTCTTAGATTCCACATATGAGTCAAATCACACACTAACAAGCTGTTTTGATTACTACTGCTTTCTAATATAACTTGAAGTCCAGAATTGTGATGCCTCCAGCTTTGCTTTTCTTTTTCAAAATTGCTTTGGCTATTTGGGGGCTTTTGTGGTTCCATATAAATTTTACGATTGTTCTAGTTCTATGAAAAATAACTATTGGTATTTTGATAGGGATTACATTAAATCTGTACATTGCTTTGGGTAGCATGGACATTTTAGCATTTCTTCTTCGAATCCATGAGCATGGAATGTCTTTCCATTTCTTTGTGTCATCTTCAATTTATTATTTTTTTATTGAAGTTTGATTTGCCAACATATAGTATAACACCCAGTGCTCATTCCATCAAGTGCCTTCCCTCAGTTTCTTTCATCAAAGTTTTCTAGTTTTTCAGAGTACAAGTCTTCCACCTCTTAGGTTAGGTTTATTCCTAGGTATCCTCTTTTTTTTTTTTTTTTGGTGCAATTGTAAATGGGATTGTTTTCTTAATGTCTCTTTCTGCTGCTTCATTATTAGTGTATAGAAATGCGACCGATTTCTGCACATTAATTTTGTACCCTGATACTTCACTGAACTCATTTATCAGTTCTGTAGTTTTTTAGTGGGGTATTTTGGGTTTTCTATATATAGTATTATGTCATCTGCAAATAGTGTAAGTTTTACTTCCTCCTTACCAGTTTGGATGCCTTTTATTTTTTGTGGTCTGATTGCTGTGGCTAGGACTTGCATGCAGTATTATGTTGAATAAAAGTGGTGAGAGTGGACATCCTTGTTTTCTTGTTCCTGACCTTAGGGGAAAAGCTCTCAGTTTTCCCATATTTAGTATGATATATGCTACAGGTTTTTCATATCAGCCTTTATTATGTTGAGGTATGTTCCCTCTAAACCTACTTTGCTGAGGATGTTGTACATGGATGGATGTTGTACTTTCTTAAGTGCTTTTTCTGCATCTACTGAAATGATCATATAATTTTTATCCTTTCTCTTACTGATCTGATGTATCGCGTTGATTGATTTAAGCATATTGAACCACCCTTGCCTCCAGGGAATAAGTCCTACTTGATCATGGTGAATGACTTTTTTTCTGTTGGATTCAGTTTGCCAGTATTTTCAAACGTGTTTATTTTTAAATAATGATCAACATCCTGTTCCATTATTGTTTGTCTTTCTGTGAAAGAAAGCAGAATACAGAATCTATATTGGCAGGAGGAGGTAGAGAGCAGGAGCCAATAGGAATCCAATGATTTCTACTACATGTATAAGTTTTGAACAGGGATAGGTATATGAAAGCAGAATAATGGCACACCTGAGCATTTTGGAACATTTCCATATACCCAGCCTGTGCAACAAAGCCAGTAGTCCTAGAACAATAGGTGCTCCTGGTCCTCTGATATCTCAGTTGTCAAATCTTATCCATTTTGTTGCCAGAAATGGTATACATTTATTAATTGCCCAAGAACTCTTTGGAAGTAATGTCTGCAAATGCCTGAACATCATACTTGTAGTATTTTACATAATACCTACATAATGAATCTAGAGAATATATCCTTCATTAATAGCAAGGTGACATGAATTGTTAATTTTTAAAATTAATAACACACAATTGATATGACACAATTTGACACTAACATGTGCTTATAATGAAGGGATATAACATACAATTAACAATTCAAAAATTGATTAATTTTAAATGTCATATTTAAAGTTAGCACAAATATGGGTATAAAGTTTTCTTTCATACACACACACACACACAACCTGAGCCAAATTTATATCACAACACAGAAGTTTTCCTAAGTTATAACTAAGAAAATAAAGATAACAGCAATCAGTGTCATCAGTGTTAATACAAGAAAGAGGACTGCTAGTTTAGAAAGGTTTTCAGTATTACCTCTCTAATTTCCTTCAGATTTTAGTAGGATATCTGGAGAGTGGAGTTGCAACATATGTGCATTTAAATTACAGAAATTCAACTTCAACTATAGGCACTTGGCAGGAAGAGAGAGTTACTTTAAAAATTAACAACAGAAATTCCTCTGATTCCATTCAATGAAATTTTGTCCCAGAATACGAAGAGTGAGAATTGTCTCTTTTTCATTTTGTTTTAAACCCCAAGTCTTTCGTGGTGGGTCCTGGTCTCACAGGTGTTTGAAGACATTGTAAGGAATAATTTTTTCTCTATTTAATCTTGACTTATTTGTTGACTTTAGAATCTAAATACCTGGCAAGATTGTGTACTGATGGCATAATGTGTTTCACTAAATCATAATATCGATTATATTGGCTCCTGGCATTTTTTGATCTCCATTCCTCTACCTGCATGATTATATTTATGTTTTAGAAAGATCATTTTGGCTGCTGTATGACAAACAGACTGTGTCAAGAAAACTGGAATAACAGTGACTTGCTCACCCAAATTACAAAGATGAGCAGGGACAGAAATGGATAAATATTTCCTGTAAAAGATAATCATTATAGTTATGGGGATTGCTTCTGTTCTTAACAAGAGCCCACAAATTATATATTATTAGTATTTCTCTATCATAGGTAGGTATCTATACGGTCCCCTGCCAATATATTTTTTAAGTATTTAAGTTCCAGTTAGTTAACATATAGGAATATTAGTTTCAGGTGTACAATATAGTGATTCAGCACTTCCATACAACACCCGGTGCTCATCACAAGAGCCCTCCTTAATCCCTATCACCTATTTCATCTATCCTCCCACCCAACTCTTCTGTCAACACATTTTTTTTGAAAAAATGTTCAAGAAGCTTAAACTGAACTTTTAATCCTTTCTCTTTTTTCAGTTGTTTCATATTAGCTGCTGAGTTTGTGACCTGAAGTTTTTAATGCATTTAATTAAACATTTGCTCCAGGAATTGCTATGTTTCTAGAGATTCAGAAATAATGTTTGCAATCTTGCCTTATGTCTCACTTAGTTCCAAATCTGACACACAAGAATTTTCTATAAATGGTATACAGTACATAAAACACAAAGCAGAAGCTATAGACACCACCACTGAAAATATTAGTCAAATTAATTCACAATTTTCCATTGTACAGGTAGGATATTGCTTTTAGCTCAGGTCATTTCCCAGTTGTGAACTCAAAGGTTAATGCATTTCTGAACTTCCTTCTAGACTAGACAATTCCCAGAATGGCATCTTACAAGGAGAAGATGATTTTATCTTATCCAGCATGTGACAAATACGACATCATTGTATTTTAAAAACCTTGCAAAACAAACAGTACCTTATAGTTCATTTTTTTCCAACAGCAAACTAACAATCTGGAGTATTCTGATAAACTACTATTAGTTCTAGGAATATTTTTGGCCAAATTTCTCTTTTTTTCTTTGTTACAATTGGTTTGCTAATAGATTTCTTTAGCTTTAGAGTTATAATTAGAAGACAGTTACTACTTTGCATAATCAAATTGTAATTGCTGTTTGGGTGAAATCCAACCAATTTAAGCATCAGCACTTCTAAAAAAAACAATGTCTGGCAAAAAGAGAATAACAAATGCCATGCTCTAATAATCTAGGTTATCTAATAATGTTTCCTAACTGTTGAGTTTTTTTTAAGAGGCTAGATAACAAGTGATATTAGAATAATCAATGTATTTTAAGGCATCACATTTGCAAGTGACAGTAAATGAATATTCACTGATAAACACTAATAGTGGTAATAGGGAAAAAAAGTTCACCAGTGGTTGGAAACCAAGCTTAGTCTTAGGTCTGTCATTTGTTAAATGTGCATCTTAGGTAATCACTTAACATTTCCGAGTCTATCTACTCATTTGTAAAATGGAATTTATGATACTTTACTATGATAGACATCTGTCAATTTTTGTGGGTGTCCAGTGCCTTCCTGTGTCTAAGGAATTTCCAAGCACAAAGAGCTCTCACTTTATTTTTTAAAAAATTTTTAAAGATTTTTAATTTATTCATTCATGACAGACACAGAGAGAGAGGCAGAGACACAGGCAGAGGGAGAAGCAGGCGCCATGCAGGGAGCCAGATGTGGGACTCCCTCCCCCGTCTCCAGGATCGCACCCCGGGCTGAAGGTGGCGCTAAACCGCTGGGCCACTGGGGCTGCCCGAGCTCTCACTTTAGAAGTCAAAGAGCCCAGTTTGCAATCCTGCTTCTATAGAAGGAATGAACATAACCGTGCTTCTGGCTGTCTACCTTCTTATCCACTTTGTAACCTGGTTCTCCAGCCTTCCCAGAAACTCTGTTAGCCTTTCAAAAAAATTGATCCTTTATTAAATCAGCCATTCATTTTCTGTTGGTTACAACCATGAAACCTCACTTTGACCTCAAAAATATACCTCATATCTGTCCACTTCTCTTCATCTGAACTGTCAGCACACTGGTCCAAATTTCCATGATATCTTTTCTGCACTAATGCAGTAGCTTCCTGACTGGCTTCCCTGCATCCATTATTGCTACCTTCCCAAGCTGATCTATGTGTAACAGTTAGAGTGATCATTCCTAAAGACAACAGGAATCATATCATTCTTCTCCACAAACTCCTTCTCATGATCTAAATATATAATTTAAAGATCTGTAGCACAACTCAATATAGCTCAACATCGTTCTGCTTCCTCAGATTCTGTCTATCTCTCCAACCTCATCTCTTGCCACTCTCCCCCATGCTTTGCTCCAGCCACATCAGCCTTCTTTCTCATCTTGGGGACTTTCCTGCATGCTCTCCTCTACCTGGAATATTTTCCTCCAAACTCAGCCTGGCTCTTTCTTATCCTTCAGGTGTTAGCTAAAGTGATCCCAAAGAGACCTTTCTTTATGCCTCAGCCTACAATAAGTGTTTCTATTTATGGCTCTCATAATATCCTGTGCATTCCATTTATTATTATGTATTTATATGTGTATTATTTATTTAGAATCTCTCCTCAATTTTATGAGGGTGGGAAATATGTCTAACTTATTTTACCCTGTATTCTGGTATCTGGTACATAAAATCCATTTAGTTAAGAAATATGTTGAATAAATTAAAGAATGAAATGGACTTCTCACCAGACTTAGCACTAACAGACATTTTACCAGGTCACTCATATTCATATCATCTTCTTGGTTTTATTGGAGTTGAATAACATGGCAGTATTTCTTCTCACCAGAAGTATACATATACTTTTACATTCTTGTTAATAAATCCACAAACTATTAGCAAGGTATACAACTAGCTTGTTGTTGGTTATAAGCCAATTAATAGAGTCAGAAAAACGTGGTTAAACTTTTAGTGCGTCTATAATGAGAACTCTTTATCTGTGAGTATTCTAACAATAGTAAGCACAAAAATTTTTTTCCAAATAGTCACGGTGAGCTCCTTAGGGACAGGAAGGAGAAAAAGAAAACAGGCTACCATTCATCCTATTTTTTTTTTATTCTATCCTAAATGAATCCACAATTGTTAATGGTGGGCTAACAACCTTGGAAACCTACAAGCGACTAATAAAAATTATTTTTAAAGCAGTGGGGTGGCAGCAATGTTTTTGACTGTTCCAACAATTTCCTCCCTTTCTTCATGAGAACAGGGATAGGCACATGGCCCAGGCTGGTCCCAGACTCTATTGCCTGGCCATAGTGATGGCTTTGGGAATGGCACTGACACAAGCTGGGATAATCAGGGTCCTTACTAGAGAAAAAAAAAAATTGTGAACCTAAAGGGTAAGATACTCTCTTGCTTCTGGACCACAGTGAACCTTTTGCCTCTGGGCAAGTGCTGGAAGGAAAAAACCTTTTTTTTTTTTCTATTCATCTTCTGTACCAGGTGGTGAAAACCATTGGTAATGCAGAGAAAATAGGAGGCAGGCAAAGTGAGAGATTCAACTATATCAGTATGTAGACAAACATAATTTTTGTTTAAAGAGTTTTTAAAGGATAATCGATTATGCTACCAAACGTTAAAGAATTAATATCAGTGATTTATAAGTTCTTCAAAAAATATAAGAGAAGGGAACACTTCGCCATTCATTCTCCAAGGCCAATATTATTCTGATAACAAAATCCGATAAGGACATCACAAGAAAGAAAACTACAGATCAATATTGCCTATGAATATAGATGTACAATGCTCAACAAAATACTAGCAAAGCAAGTCAGGCAATATACAGGAAGGATTACACCCCATAATGACACTTAACTTAAGAATGCAAGATTGGTTTAATGTCTGAAAATCATTACTATAACATGAAGAATATATTAAAGGACAAAAATCGTGTGATCATTTCAATAGATACAGAAAAAGCATTTGACAAAATCCAATACATTTGTTAGAAAATATTCAACAAACTGGGACTGGTAGGGAGCTTTTTCAACCTGATAAAAGGCATCCACCAAAAACTCACAGCTAAAATCATTCTTGATACAAAAGACTGAATGCTTCTCTCTAAGATCAAGAACAAGATGAGATGTCCACTTTTATTCAACACTATAGTGGAGGTTCTACTGAGGACAATTAGGCAAGAAAAAGAAAAAAAAGGCATCCAGATTTAAAAGGAAGTAAAACTATCTATATTTACAGATGACATGATCTTCTATATATAAAATCCTAAGGAATCCACAAGAACTGTTCCAACTAATAAATGAATTTAGCAAGGTTGTAGGATACAAGATTAATATGCAAAAACAAGTTTTATTTCTATTTACTAGCCATAAACAATTTCAAAATAAAATTAAGAAAATCATTTCATTTATAAGTGCAACAAAAAATAAAATACTTAAGAATAAGTTTTTAAAATAAGTATAAAACTTGCACACTGAATCAGACTATAAATCACTGTTGAGAGAAATTAAAGACTTTTAATAAGTAGAAACAAATTCTGTGCTCATGAATTAGATAACTTAATCTTACTAAAATGGGAATACTTTCCAAATTGATCTATAGATTTAATGCAATTTATATCAAAATTCCAGCTGATTTTACACGGAAATTGACAAGCCGATTCTAAAATTTACATGGAAATGCACAGGACTCAGAAATAATATTGAAAAATAACATTTCCTGACTTCAAACCTTACCACAAAGTTACGGTGATCAATAAATACACGGTGGTACTGGCATAAAGACAGACATATGGCTCAATGAAACAGAACTGAGAGTTGAGAAATAATATTCTATTATGGTCAACTGATTTTCAACAAAGATGTCAATATAATTCAGTGAGGAGTGAGTAGTCTTTTCAACAAATGGTCTTAAACAACTAGATGTCCATATGCAAAAGAATAAATTTAGACTTCTTTCTAATACCATAAGCCAAATGGATTATAGACCTAAATATAGCAGTTAAAACTGTAAAACAATTTAGAAGAAAATATAGATAATATAGATCTTGGCCTTGGACTAGACAATGGATTTTTAGATATGTCACCAAAAGCATAAGCAACTAAACAAACAAAGAAACCAGATATACCGGATCTCATCAAAATTAAAAGCCTTTGTTATCAAAGGATGCTACTGAGAAAGAAAAAGACAATCCATAATTGGAAGAAAATACTTGAAAATCATGTGTCTGATAAGGTACTTGTGTTCAGAATATATAAAGAAATCTTACAACTTGTGGTGCCTGGGTGGCTCAGTCTGTTAAGTGTCTGCCTTCGGCTCAGGTCAAGCTCTACATAGGGCTCCCTGCTCAGTGAGGAATCTGCTTCTCCTCTCTCTGCCCCTCCCTTTGCTCCTGCTCTCTCTCTCTCGAATAAATATTTTTTTTTAAAAAAAAGAAATCTTACAACTCAATAATCAAGTAAAAATAAATGATAAAGTAAAAAACATAGGCAGTAGATCTGAATAGATATTTTTCCAAAAATAACATCGAAATGGCTAATAAGAAAATAAGTCCAACATCATTAGCTATTAATGCAAATCGAAATTACAATAAGGTATCATTTCACACCCACTAAAATGACTATAGTAAAAAAAAGGTTGATAATAACAAGTGCTGGTAAGAGTATGAAAAAATTAGAACACTCATACATTGCTAGAGGGAATGTAAAATAGTGGAATTGCTTTGAAAAACACTTTGGCAGTTTCTCAAATAGTTAAATACAGAGTTACCATATGATCCAGCTATTTTACTCCTAGATATACACCTATGAAAACTAAAAACGTTTGTCCACACAAAAACTTGAAATGTTCACACAGCATTATTTATTATAGCCAAAAATTGGAAATAACCCAAATATCTATCAACTGATGAATGGATCAATAAAATGTGATAAATCCATAACATGCAATACTATTTGGCAATAAAAATGAAGGAAGTATTGATAATGCTAAAACATGAACGTTACTGACTGAATGTATCTCCCTCTAACGTGGCTTATATGTTGAAACTCTACTCCCCCATAGGAGGTGGGGCCTTTGTGAATTAATTAAGATCAGCTGAGGTCATAAGACTAGAACCTGCATGAATGGGATTAGTGCCCTATCCAGAGTTTTGAGAGCTTGCTTCCACTGCTCTGGTCTCCCCTATTTGAGGATACAACATGAAGTCAGCAATCTGCAACTCAGAAGAGGGGCCTCACCAGAACCTGACTATGATCTTCCACTCTTCAGAACCATTAAAAATAAATTTCTGTTGATAAGCCACCCAGTCAATGTATTACTTTGTAATAGCAGTCTAAACAGCAAAGACAATTATTAAAACTTGAGAACATGCTAAGTGAAAGGAGTCAGACACAAAAGACCACATATTATATGATTCCATTTATATGAAATGTCTATAATAGCCAAATGTATAGAGACAGCAAGTAGGTTAGTGGTTGTCTAGGGTTCAGAGGTTGGAGAATAATGGAGAGTGACTTCTAATGGGCAAGGGTTTTGGGGGGGAGGGGGTGATGAAAATGTCCTCAAATTAATTATGGTGATGGTTGCACAGGTCTATACTAAAACCACTTTAAATAGGTGAATTGTACTGTACATGAATTATATCTCAGTAAAACTATTTTTAAAAGAGATAACTAAAGACAAATCAATAAATGTAATTTGAGGATTGTAACATTTAGTGAAATAAAATGTATAACTAAAATAATACAAAGAACAAAAGGGGAAATGGAAAAATACTGTTGTAAGTTTTTTTTTTTTTTAAGATTTTACTTATTTATGAGAGAGAGAGGCAGAGACAGGCAGAGGGAGAAGGAGGCTCCATGCAGGGAGCCCGACGTGGGACCCAATCCTGGGTCTCCAGGATCACGCCCTGGGCTGAAGGTGGTGCTAAACCACTGAGTCACCCGGGCTGCCCTGTTGTAGGGTTCTTGTATCAGATGTGAACTGGTATAATATTAAGATAGTTAATGTAGCTATATTAATAACAGACAAAGTAGATTTCAGAATGAAGTATCTTATCAAGGATAAATAGAAACATCTTGTAATAAGAAGGTCAATTCATCAAGAATACATATTGATTTTAAAACTCATGAAACAAATTCTGATAAATTGAAAAGAGAAAGAAGTAGACAAAATCAGTAAAGAAGTAGACAAAAAAAATCAATAACATACAGAACCAGTAGATACAAGTAGATAAAAAAAAAGTCAGTAACTATGCAGAATTCTTGAATAACACTATGAAAGAGAATAGTAAAGCATGGTTTTAAAAGAAATGATGGCAAAAAATTGTAAACATGTCAGTTTAATTATAATGAATGCAATGAGTTAAATATCTCATTTCAAGAATATCCTATATATTTCTAGATTGTCTTCTCAATTATTAATAAGAAAAATGTATTGTACCCCTTAGTTTTTACAATAAAAGCTAATTCTACTCATCTAATTTTAAGAAGAAACAAAATTTGAGAGGGACACATAAAGAAGTGCTTCAAAGAAGTTATTATTGCTAAAAGTAGACGAGTATTAAATGCTAACAATAGAAAAGAAGAAAGATCTATAGTTAATGATAAAATTCTACTTTAAGAAGCTAGCAAAACAGGGAACTTAAAGTCAAAATAATCAGAGAGAAGGAAATAACAAAGACGAACAAAGAAATCAATGAAATAGAAAATGGTTAGAAAAATAGAAAATAGAAAAAGTTAGACAACACACTGACAGTATCAGAAATGAGAGAGGGAACATTACTACACAATCCTCAGATATTAGAAAAAATAAGGCAATATTATGAATAACTATATTTGACATCTAAATTAACATAATGGGTAAATATATATTGAAAGACACAGATTACAAAACCGAATAAAAAGAAACACAGATGCTAAACAGCATTATCAATTTTAAAAACTGAATCTTTAATTAAAAGCATGTCCATAAAGAAAACTCCAGGTCAAGATGGCCTCATTGGTGGATCTATCCTTTAAGACAAAGTAATACCAGGCCTAAAACAAACCGAAAAATAGGGGAGGAGGGAACACTTCCTAACTCATTTTATGAGGCTATCATTAAACTTATATTAAAATCAGACAAAGAGATCCAAGTAAATAAAGTGACAGGTCAATGGATGGAAATGAATGAATCTTAACAGAATTTTAGCAAAAATGGTTCCTTCGGTATGTACAGGGCTGCAAAGTTCACTCAAAGGTCAAAGACCAATCAATGTAATTCAACATAAGGATTTTAAAAAGTATTCTCATGTAAATAGATGTAAAATTTTTTGTTACTATATTCAACATTTATTGGAGGAAAAAACTCTCAGGAAATTAGGAAGAGTCTTACTTTCATAAAAAAATTAAGTATACTGACAATACTATGTGTTGAATACATAAAGCCACTGCAACTCTCATACATTACCGGTGGGAACATAAAATGGTACAACTACTTTGAAAAACTCGGGCAGTTTCTTAAGTTTAATATGCAATGATCCACTAATTCAATTCTTGGGTATTTAAAAGTGAAAACATACTCCTTCATAGCAGCTTTATTCCTACTAACCCTAAACTGGATACAACCCAAATGTCCATCAGAAGTGAACAGATAATCAGATTATCATATAATCACACAATGGAATACTCTTTAGCAATAAAAAGTGATACATTACCGATAAACACAAAAGAAAAATATAGTAAATCTTTTTAAAAAATCATGATGAGTGAATGAAGATTCCTGAAAATACAGTGTGTATGATTCCATTTATATGAATTCTAGAAAAGACAAAACTAATCCATAGAATATTGGCTGCCTAGTACTGAAGGTGAGAGGACAGGCTGACTGGGAAGGGGTACAATGAAACTTTTTTGGGGGGATGAACATTTTCTGTGTCTTGATCATGGCATTAATTACATGGGTACATATATCTGTTACAACTCATTAAAATATATATTTAAAGTGGGTGCATTTTCCTACATGAATTATACCTCAATAAACCTGATTTAAAGACAAACTGAACAAATATCCACAAATTGAATAGTTATAGGAAAAGCAAAATTCTACCTAATGATGTATTAGAGGAGGTAAGTTACAATAAGTTACTGTCCTAATGCAAATGCTATTATGAAAAGATCGAATAAGAGTTTCTTTCATTTCTGTCTCTCATGAATGAATGGATAAAATTTTTTTTAAAAGTTTCTTTTATAACAAGAAATAATAGAAAATGCGATGACAGTGTCTCTCCCTGAGAGGCATAGATAACTAATAATGTTATTAAGTCTTAATTAATGAATATGAATGATTACTCTATTCAAAGTAAATTTATAAGGCAATCTAGAGACGCATTTCATCAGTACTAGCAACCTAAATTAACTAACCTAGAGCGGCTGTAACAAATTACCACAAACTCTGTTGGCTTAAAACATTAGAATGTTATTGTCTCATAACTTTGGAGGCTAGAGGATGAAATCAAGATGTCAGGGAGTCATATTTTTTTTAGTCTTTTAGTGCTGCTATAACAAAACGCCATAGACCAGGTAGCTTACAAACAACAGAAATTTATTTGTCACTGTTCTGGAGGCTGGGAGTCTGAGATCAGGGTGCCATATGGTTGGCTGAGGGCCATCTTCTTGTCTTCTGGGTTGCATACTTCCTGTATCCTCACTTGGTAGATGGGGTAAGGGAGCTCTCTGAGTCTTTGTATAAGGGCACTAATCCCATCCATGATCGCTCCACCCTCATGACCTGTTCTACCTCCTAATACCTTCACCTTGGGGATTAGGTTTCACAAATGAACCTGGAAGAGGACACATTCACACCACAGCACTTTCTCTGAAGGCTCTTGGGGGGAGAATCTATTCCATGCCTTTCTCTTAGCTTCTGGTGTTGCTGCTGATCCTCTGTGTTCTCTGATTTGTGAACAAATCAATCCAATCTCTGCTTCCATTGGCATTCTTCCTGTGTATCTTTTGTCTCCCCCTTCTTTTCTTATATGGATACCAGTCATATTGTTTTATAGCCCACCCTAAAGACCTCATCTTAATTGGATTACATCTGCAAAGACCTTATTTCCAAATAAGATCTCATTCACAGGTACTGGGGAATAAGGACTTTGTCATATTTTGGGGGCACCCAATTCAATCCAAGCTTGCTCCAGGTATCTGGCACACAGAGAACAAAAACCTTCATTTTTATTACTATCGTTTATACTCTCTCATAGTTTACAACTCTTTTACAATTTCTTAATTCTGGCATGATGTTATCGAACTTGTTGTCCAGCAGTTGTTTCTCTTTTGGTGAGTACCTACACTGTTTACTAAAAATCAGATTTTATAAAATTTTATACTTTAAAAGCAGCAGATTTCAATTAACATATGCCAAAAAATCCTACATACAATCTTTAAAACATATAGAAATACTAGAGCTGTCTTCATGAACCATATAAGGGAGTCAGCCCAAGTGCATCCCCAGCGACTCTCCAGAACAGGCAGAGTTAACATGAGTGGAAGTTTCTCCTCTAAAATGGACTCTCCTGAGTCCTTCATGTTCTCTTTTCTGATACTCAAAGATTTTACCACCATGCCCAGTTACCCTTTCAGTTCAAACACTCCAACACTTTTTGGACTGTGAAAGAATTTGGTGTGAGCAACTCTGTTCAAGCAAGCCAATCCACAAGGAGTCTCATGTTACTCCAACAGCTTGGCACACACTCCAAGAACTGAAAAATGCCTTCCAACTACTTTTATGCCTCATATTCCTGGCTAATCTGTAAATTCCCTATGCTGGATTTAAAATCTTTCTTTCTCCCCAGATTTCCACCACTAATCTGGGCATGATTCATTTATTCTCTGGGCCCTGGTTCATTTTTTTCAAATCAGGCTAAAATCACTGTCTTCTCTAATGAATCCCTGAACTCTGCCCACAGGAAACCTCTGACTGGCATTTGTCTTACTTACTGACCTTTGGCCTCTTATTCATTCCTTGAGCCAAACTACAGTATTGGAATTGCATTCTAGATGGACTCTTCAAGAATTCACACCCTTGTCTCTTTTACACTCTTATAGTTCATTTTTCTCAACTCTCCATAGAGATCAAGACAGCTAGTATTTTCTCCTAGAGATTAAAAAATACTTAAGATGACATAACTATAATTAGTAATTCTTCATTCCCCAATCACAATCTCATTTGGAGGGGGCTGTTGTCTTTTATAACCAGACATTAACAAGTGAATAAGTGATGAAAACTTCAAAAAGAGATGTATCACTTGGAGACTCTTGTCTCCACTATTAGTTCTGACACTCCCAGTAACCCTCAACCCCAAACTATTGCTCTCCAACAGTCTTTCAAGTTGCAAAGAATTTTTTTTTCTGTTAATAACAGATCTTTAATTCCAGAGAAACACTGTTTTGTTCACATGCTCTCTCATACACTCTGCTCTCTCTGCCTAGTTTTCTCCACTGAAGAACTTGGAATACTCTGAGCACCTCAACTCTATAATGCACTCACTCCAACCCCTATGCCCCCACAAAGACTGTTTCTTCCTAAAATTGATCAAGCAATATCCCACAGATAAGTGGGCTCTACTGTGTTTATGTAATGCAGGACTCCTGACGGCCTTACAAGGCAGTCTAGGACACTTCTATCCAAAATTCCCTGGCTCTCTCCCTCACTGGGCTCAGACCTACAACTGAGGTAGGTCTCACATGCATCTCCCTCCTTCCCTGCCCCTGGCCCCACCTATTTTCTCCCACAGGTATCTGTCCCAATAAAACTCTTGCATTTAATCCTGCCTTGGCATTTGCTTCTTGGAAGACCCAGCCTAACACATCAAGATTAATGACTCATAAAAATTCATATTTCCCCAAAACAAGCAACTTTCAAATGGGGCCTCAGAAAGTAGATAAACAAACAGGGGTTTTGTAAAGTAGATCTCAGATACAGAGTTCCTCCTTCTCTGCTCCATTGATTCCCCACCTTGAAAAAGATACTAACAAAAAAAAATTGGCTTTTAAATAGTTGTATCAAATTAATATCTTTCCTAATAGTAAAAGGTTCTTCTTTATGTACAAATTCATCCAGTTCTAATAAGAAGGGATCAACATAGGAACTGTTACTTGAAATTAGCTACTTTGGCACTTAGATGTCTATTTCTTGATTTAACTGTGAGTTTCTAGAGGGTTGGCATTCCATTCCATTTCTTTTCTTTTCTTTCTTTCTTTTCTTTTCTTTTTTTTTTACTGAGTTCTGGGTTTGTAGTAGATACTCAGTAAATAATCCACTGAATAGAAGCAGGAAATGCTCAATCACGGTGAAGTATAAAGATGGGGGAGGGGGGTAGTACCTAGCCCCTTCTAGGGATTTGAAAAAAAAAAAACATAAAACATATCTATGATCTTCATTATATAAACCATAGAAAATAAACTTCAAGTTCTATTTCACAAAATATAGAAAGCAAACATCAACAAAAATCTTTTTAGCTATAGTAGGAATAAGCAAAAGATAAAGCAAGGAAGATGATAAAGAATTGATTTTAAACTGTTGAGAAACTGTAACAGTGATACTGTATTGGTCAAAAATGGTTATCCTGTCTTTCTAAGAACTATCCAATATATAACTTCTGGATTTAAGATAATAAGTTTCAATAATCATGTGGCTAGAGCTATATATATATAATATATATAATATATGTATGTAATGCATTGCTATATATAATGCATTTGTATACTATATATTGTATAAGATATAGATTTCCTTCCACCAATAAACTTCACCATCCTGTAGACTTACTCAAACTTCATTATTTATACATTGCCAATAGACAGAATTATATTCTCCTTTTAAACAAAAAGAAAAGTCCTGTATCTTCCTACCATGTCAGGTAAAGGACTTTCTTTGAAACAAAATATTGGTCCACTTAGATGGTAGTGGAAAGTTGACATTACAAAATAATTCCATGACAGTCAATGGAAATAGGACCAAAAGAATTGAGAGTTAGATAACTAGATCTCATGATTTCTGATTCCTTCATTGTCATTAAGAAGAAGAACAATTTATTTAACCAACGGTTGGCATATTTATGATGATTAAATTCTTACTATAGCAATGAAAACAAGTGTATAAGTGGAAATCTCAAACAATGAAGCTTTTAACTAGTATTTCCCATAATAGATGAATACCTCTAAATTATACCTTGTCATTGGGGAATTTTTGCTGTATATTAATGGATTTAAAATCTAATTAACTTTCCTATACTGTTTAACAACACTACAGTAACACTGTCTTAACTCATAACTTTTAAGTACACTTAGTGAACTGGAGAAAGCAGAAAAAATATTCCACATATCAGAGTCAAAAAACGAAGAAAACATTTTTCTTCCTTTCCTTTTCATTATTTTCCCCAGAACCTACTGCAAGTGGGATGAAATTAAAGAAGAAAGATATATCTAAAACAATCTATGGTAATTTAAAATGATTAATCCCAGGTCTTTTAACATATAAAATGCTCTAGTGGAAATTTTAGGTAGAGTAAATCTTGTAGAACTGCAGGTTGTCACTAAAGGATCTGACACCAGGAAGTCTAATTTTTGCACTACAAGCTCAGGAAGAAAGTAAAACCATAGCTCTTCACATTTCAAATTAACATGTCACTTCTCCTATGAGTCAACCAAATAACAGATACGAATTGAAGTACCTACCAGATTTTGGGCATGATAAAACATTTTATAATGAGCCCCCAGTTAACGGAACTAATCCTGAAGAATTTAATATGTGTTTGATATGAAAAAATTAGAAAAACAAATAATTCCAAGTAGTTAAATGGAAGTAATGAATATAAAAACATTTTCAACAGAAGGTTAAGGAAAACAAAAAGACCTATAATTTCAGAAAGTATGACAAATTTGGTAGCAGAATGGAAAAATACATATTTTCTAGAGGAGATATTTTTGACTTAATATAGAAAGCAATGAAATTCTAATTATAATAAGTGAATAGGTAGAAAAGAAACATTTATTCCTTTTCCAAGGATACTATTTTCCTAGTTAGCTGTCTGAAACCTTTCAAACAAATAGAGGACATCTCAAAAAATTGCTTACAAAGCTTCATTATAAACAGTTTATGGTAACAAAATATGGCGTACATATATTAAGCTTTCATGCTACAGCATTTTCTTTCTTTTCTTCATCCAACAAAGATTTTTGGAGCCCCTAGCACATAATTAAGCATCATTCTAGTGCTATAGATACAGCATGAACAAGATGGACTAAAATCCTGGCCAATATGGAACTTATTTTCTACGTGAAATAAATAACAAGTGCAAAAATAAGTAAAAGATCTAGTATGTTCCATCCTACTACTGTTCCATTGTCATTCTGCCATAATATTGTCCTTTGATTTAATGCTACTGGATGTAGCATAAGTAAAATTATAATGTGATAAAAGCCTTTTGATATTTCCATAAACCTTGTTGGCCCAGTTCTAAGGTTGATCTGTCATAAAAGGATTACCATGATATAAACCAGGGATCACCAAACTTTTTCTGTAATGAGTCACACATAAATATTTTAGGCTTTGCAGGCCACCTATGATCTGTGTCACATTTTCTTCATTTTTTTGAACCCTTAAAAATTGTAAAACCACTCTTACCTCATAGGCTATACAAAAACATGCCTGGGACTGAATCTGGACTGCGGTCATCACTCTCCAACCTTTGCCCCAAATCTGAGTATCTGAGTATCCCTGCTTTTTAGGTGGCTATGCTTAGTACTACATTTCATGGCTTTTTATTTTTTTTACATTTAATCTTTTACTCTTTATTATTCATTTTCCAAAATCGAATAAAACATTCTTTTCTAAACCTACAATATTACCAACCAGTGCAGCCTCAAAGTCGGTTGTGAAGAGCAGGGCTACAAACTCTATTTGACACAAGCAACATGAAAACATTCTTGGCAGAAAACCCTTCCAAAGTCTAAATGCTTTAGAGAGATAGTGTGGTGGAGATTGTATACACACTCTCCATTGGCTTTCTGGGGCAGACACATAGAAAGACTAATGTTCCCTTACCTTGCTGGAGGAACATCAATATTAGAAGAAACAACTTTTCGTTTTTGCTCAAGGAGACAGATGGAGCGAGTGTTCTCTTTTTCATGGTCAAGGGCTCGGTTGGCTTTTTTGGTGTCTGCTGTTTTCACATCTTCCTCCATGGCCAAGGAAAACAAGTGTTGATGAGACATTTTTTTACTAGAGTCACGTTTTAAGTCCTCTGGTTGAAATGTGAAGGTCATTTCCCGTTTAATGCTCCCCACCTGTGAAATGAAACACAAAAATCCTTACTCACCCAGAACATCAAGCTTTGCATGACCATGTACAGATGACCCTAAAAAAGACCATAGACCAGAGACCTCCTTGCTGAAGATTTTATAGTTTAAAAGAGAAAAATGTAACAGAGAAATAAAATAACTGACATTATAAAATATGATTGATGCATCATCTGTCATAATGCAAACAAGCAGCATCACGAACATAAGAGGAACCTTTCAGTCATACAAAAACTTTGAAGACTTGAAAGTATAATACTTCTAAAACAAATCTAAAAATTTAATACATCACTGTTTTCTACAACTGAGAAACTCAAATAAATCCTTAAATATTTCACACTCATTATGTTGAACAGAAGAGTGCTATAAACATAAAATGAGCTTTATCTTGGACTATGAATAATGATCTTAACCATACTCTTTAGTTCAGGAAGAACTGGTTTTATCTTTTATCTACAACAGTTAAGATCTTAATGAAATCCCTCATTAATATGATGATTAAAAAGTCATTAATTTTATCATTTTTTACTAAATCCAACAATGCTTAAGGCTTAAGACATACAAAAAGTTAAGCCTCAGGGCATTGACTCTGGTTATTTCAGAATTTGTGATAACTAAAAACAAAGCCTGAAATTAAAGAAATATTTTTGTAAAGGTGGTTGGCTGGTATTGTGAGTGAGGTTTGGAGTGAACTTGTTAAAGTCACGAGTGTACAAAGAAGAGGCAGAGGGGGGACCTGGGTGGCTCAGCCAGTTAAGTGTCCACCTTTGTCTAAGGTCATGATCTCGGGCTCCTGGGATTGAGCACCACGTCGGGCTCCCTGCTCAGCAGGGACTCTGTTTCTCCCTCTCCCTCAGCTCCTACCCTGCTCATGCTTTCTCTTACTATCTCTCTTTCTCTGAATAAATAAAATCTTTTTTTTTAAAAGTGAAAAAAAAAACCAGAAAAGGAATCATTACTCTATTGATAAGTGGAGTGTGTTTCAAAATTATGCACACCTGTAAGACATATCACTGGCCCATATGACAGCTCATCCCTTGTGTGGACTTCGTCTATAAAATCAATAAATCTTCACTTACCAACTTAAATGGAGGATATGCTTTTCTTTCTTTTTAACTTTAGATAGGAGGAAAAGCACACAAAATTTGATCAAATAGATTTAGAATTACAGAAGCTAAAGCCACAAACAAGGCATTTTCAGAATAAAATGAGAACATATGTGTTCGATAATAGCAGACTGGCAAAGTATGATATTAAAGACCAGAAATTCCCAGACTAAAGGGAAACTCTGAGGTATGCACGTTAGAGTCACAGGACTTGCTCACATATGAGAATTTCCAGAACCCAGAGATGACTTATGCCTTGGAATCCACTTGGCTGGAATGTATTTTTCCTATGAACACAGAGCTTTAAACTGAGCTCTCTTCTCTCCTTGGCCTGTACTTGTCAAGGCAAAATGATCTTCTTCCTGTGGTGTTCCTGTCAGATCTAGCTGCAGGAAAATGGTCAGCCACTTTTGGTCTTCTTGCAACTCATTAAAAAGTTACCATATTTCTTGAAACGAGTGCTTTTAAGAGCTGTTTTAATGACATCAATATACAATAGAAAAAGATAAAATATTTCAAAATTCAAAAAATGCAGAATGTCCAATAAAAATGTAGCTTGGAAAACTGACAAATGTAATTATGAGTATTTCACATATCCACCACAAGTCACTTTCTATGTAATTTTTTCTGCCTGGAGGTAGGAAAGGGAAGTGTTTTTTCATTTCCATAGCACCTCATTCCAAACCTGTGTTACAACACGGATACGCTAAACACCAGGTATAGCACATGAAAACAAAGGCCTGGTTTTGATGATTATAAATAGTTTCCCTCTAGGTGTCAAGTATTACATTAATTAATATTTAAGTAGTCATTAGTATTAAGTTGTGGCAATAATTGACATCTATACCTCCCTTGGGGCTAACTGTACTGGTTAAATGAATTCAATTCAAAGACAGGGTTAGTGGAGAAAATTATAGGAAGCTAAGCTTTTAGCTTCAAAATTTTAGGTAAAAAAAATCCAGCATTCTAAGGCAAATTAATAGAAAATAGAATAAATTTCCTATAGAAATTATATATGTCATGTTTTTACCCAAGACCTCATAAAGATATAGTTAATATTCAACAATGTAAGCTATAAATTTTCCATAATACATCCTAAGCAAAAAATTAATCTCTCAATAGTAATCAGGGAATTTTAGCAATGTAATGGATTTCAGAGTCTATTTAGCCCAAACTCCTTGTATTAAAAGTGGAATTAAAAGGAGTCAGAGACAGACCAAAGAGGACAAAAAAATATAGTGATGAGTAAGAGATTTTAGGTACTTTGAGTCATGGATTCCACTATGTGTAAAGTTGGTGGAAGGAGTGGGTGACAGGTGTAGGTCTTCATTATGTTACTATGCTTTAAAATTTACATATAGAGATTATATGTTTTTAACATTCTTTTATTAGATATTAATATTAAAAAGATTTTTTTGAAGGAGCGTTCACAGGAAAGTAGAGAGTGGGAAGAGTACATGAAGTCAAGTCTTGAGAAGCTGGGCTCTGAAATGGCTCAGAGGAATAGGGTGTTGGCTGGAGAGAATGCTGGACAGGGAGACTTTTCTAAGATGAGAGGTAATAAAGCATGTTTGAAAGCTGAGTCAGAATGGAGAGAAAGAGATGAGTAAGGATAGTAGTAGCAGTAGAAGGGGATAGGACTAACATCCAGTTGTTGCACCTCTAGCAGATTAGCAAAGAATACAGCAAAGGGAACATATGAACCCTGATTAAATTTGGATCCCTATTAGATTAGCAGAACAAAGAAGCTAAAGGAAGATATGATTCCATTTATATGAGATTTCCAGAAAAGGCAAATCTATAAAGACAGAAAACAGATCAGTGATTGCCTGAGGCTGGGAGTAGGAGCAAGAATTGACAGCAAATGCATGCCAGAGAACGTTCTATGGTGGGGGAAATATTCTAGAACTGGACTATAACAACATTTGCATAATGCTATAAATTTTATTAAAAATAATTGAACTGTATTTTTTAAAGATTTATTTATTTATTCATGAGAAACACACACACACAGAGGCAGAGACATAGGCAGAGGGAAAAGCAGGCTTCCTACGGGGAGCCTGATATGGGACTCAGTCTCAGAACCCTGGGATCACGACCTGAGCCGAAGACAGACACTCAGGCTCTGAGCCACCCAGGTGCCCTGAACTCTTAAAATGAGATGACTATTATGGTATGTAGATTTTACCTCAACAGTACTGTTAATTTAAAAAAAAAAGAAGAAGAACTAAACCAGGAGTAACTGATGTGGAAAGTATATTTACAAGGACCTTGAGATCAGATATTGGGAAACTGTGCTTGTAAACAGGCTTCCATAAAGTCTATAAATCTTTTCTTCTTTTCTTTTCTCTTTTTTTTTTTTGAAATACAGGTGGTAATATGCCACAAGCAACTGTATGGTTATATCCTGCATACTGGTAAGATGTGGCTAAAATCCAGCCCCACTCAAGCTATGTCTTCTGGCTTTGTCACCCATGGAAGAGGGACACTTTCCAATTCTTCCAACCCGAAAGGAATTTTTGTACTTCATCTGCCCAAAGAGGGCACTCTTATTCATTTTTTCCCCAATTTGCACAATGCCCTGGTGATCAAAGGAAAGTCTTCCGATGACCTACGTGGCCTGGGCCAAGTTAGCTTCCTTCCTGGAAGCAGATATCAATTCATTAGGTGACTCATATAAGCTGGATAGTTTTGATAGTAAAAATGTTGAGGGTATCAGAAGCAGCAGCACTCTATGCTACAGTTTATAAGGCGGCAAAGGGTTCAACACAGAAGACAGCCAGAAAACAAACACAATCTAGAAGCCCCAGTGACAAACAACGAAGAAAAACAGCAAGATCACTGACTAGTAATCTCTAGGAGAAAATACAAGGCTAAAGTTTGTGACTAATCCTAGCCTAGATTAAAAAAAAAAAGTGTCTCCTGCCCAGGAAAGGATTAATCTGTCTCACCGTAATGAGACTGTAAATTGGAAGGTAGTGTATTTGATTTTGGTTGTCACATTTCAAGACAGTCACTCACAAATTGGGACAAACACAAGAATGATCAGCATGGCAAAGGATCTTATTGGGAGGAACTGGGAATATTTTGTCTAGAAAACAGATGGGTTATGCCCCACACAGCTGCTCTTAGATGAATGGAGAACTCTCTTGGAAGAAGAGGAATTTGAGTCCTTCTGTATTCCTTTAGAAACAGGATCAATGGCACCCACCTCTGCTTCTAGCTAACCCCTTCTGACCTTATGGTACTGTCTCTTCCTCTTTTCTTCTTCTTACTTTACCACATTGTAAAATAAATACTTTGTAAGAAATACTACTTTCTACTTAACTGTATCTTCATGGAGTCATAAACTGGTAAGTAGGTAGATTCTCAGAAGTTACCTTGTCTCACTTAAACATTTAATTTTTCACTCTTTCCAGAGTTTAAATGGATCTTTCATTTTTTAAAATGTTTATTACAAAATATATGCTTGTTATTAAATTTTTAATAAAAATGTGTATGAAATAAATGGGGGAAAGCTTTCTATTCCTCCCCACTCTTTTTCCCAGCCCTGCCTGGTCAAATCGAACCCCTAGACAGAATAGCTTTTAACAACGTACTGCAACACTTTAAATTACTTAAAATGCATTAAATACCTATCCATGTACATATACTGTTTGAAGTGTCTAAACATGAATGTGATTGTACTACATTATTTTTCTTCTCCTTTAAAATAGATTTTATTTATTTATTCATGAGAGACACACAGAGAGAGACAGAGACACAGGCAGAGGGAGATGCAGATCCCAGGACCCCAGGATCATGACCTGAACCAAAGGCAGACACTCAACCACTCAGTCACCCAAGTGCCCCTACATATATTTTTCTGCAACTTATTTTCTCACTTCACAATAAATCATAGGCAACTTTTCATTATAATAGTAGATAGGCCAATTTTTTAAAACACTGAAAATTATAACATTTCATGAGATCAGATTTTTAAATCTCTTCTTGGCAGACACTGAGGTTCTTTTTAATTTTTCATTATGAAAAATAATTCTACAATGAACATCCTTGTGTCTGAATGCATATTGCTTTATGCACTTATGCAAGCATTTTTGTAGGAAAAATTCCAGGAGGTTGAAATTTCTGAATCAAACAATCAAAATTTTCTTCATGGGGGAACAAAGCATGGAACACCCACACAATGGACATACCATGAAGTCACTAAAAGAAGGTCATCAGAATATATCCTTGATATATTAAGAGGAAAACATTTGTCCATGATCAATTAAGAGAAATAGACAAGTTGCAGACTAATATGTTAGACATAATTGCACTGCATTTAAAAAACAGAGTAGTTGGCTAAAAAGCTATACACCCTGAGGAACAGAAGACTGAATGGGTCAAAAGGGCACTTTGACTTCTTTTCCTATATAATTAGAAATACCTATGGATGGACACACACACACACACACATTTTTAGGTGGTGAGATTATGGAAGACCTTTATGTTTTTAAGGTTCTCAAATTAAAAAAAATAAAATAAAGACAATTTAAAAACTAAGAATCACAAAAATAATGAGGAATAATGCTCTGCTAGATGACATAAAGGAAACTGGGATTCTCAAGTACTGTCGGAGGGAAAACACATGTTGTAGGAGGCAGATCTGGTGAAAGGTAGCAAATTTAATTGTGCATCAATTCTACATCTAAGGGGGGGAAGAAAAGCACACAAAGATATTTATCTCAGAACTTTTTTTTTTTACAGAACTTCTTATAACATTAAACAAATGCAAAATCAATAAATTTGGGGTTAAGTATGTATAAACAAAATGTATGGCTAAAAACTGAGACATATCTTTGTATTTATTAAAATGGAAAGACATTTAATGTATTGACTGAAAACAAAGGAAATCCAAATGAGTATATGTAATATGATCTCTGGGATGAGGGATGTGTCCACATAAAGAAGGGAAAATTCTGAAAGGATATTCCAAAATATTAGGAATCATTTTCCTTGGGAGCGGACTTATAGGTCAATTTTGGTTTCTGTTTTGTTTGCATATAGTTTGGTATTTTAAAAACAATGAAATCTTGCCATTTGCAACAACATGGAGGAACTAGAGTGTATTATGCTAAGCGAAATAAATGAATCAGAGAAAGACAATTATCATATGATCTCACTCATATGTAGAATTTAAAATACAAAACAGAGGATCCTAAGATTCTAAGGGAAGAGAGGGAAAAATAAAACCAGACAAAATCAGAGAGGGAGACAAACCATAAGAGGCTCTTAATCATAGAAAACAAACTGAGGGTCGCTGGAGGGGAAGGGCAGGGGAGGATGGAGTAACTGAGTGATGGACATTAAGGAGGGATCATGATGTAATGAGCACTGGGTATTATATAAGACTAATGAATCACTGATCTGCACCTCTGAAACCAATTAATACGTTATATGTTAATTAACTGAATTTAAATTAAAAAATAAATAAACCAACCTATGCAGTTATTCTATGATGAGAAAATACACACATCATTTTTATATAATTGTTTCTCAAGAATCTGGCATTTATATAGAGAATACTTTTTCTTCTACTAACTTGCAATTATTAGTATATATGCATACATTAAAGGGGAAAAATGAATTACCTAAAATAATACATTCGCTTGCACTAATACTTTCATTGATTATCAGTACCTCTCAGTCATATTGTACTACAATAACTACCATTTAATTCCTTCCTTCTACCCAACACAGAAGCCCTTCATACAGCACATCACAGATACATGCATTATCCAGTATAATTTCTTGCATGGGAACAAAGCTTCAGTGTTTAATTATATGAGAATACTACCAATTACTGAGTTAATGAACAAATAAAACTCAAAATTTTTCTTCCAATGAACAGCTTTTGTTTTCCTAAAAGAAGATAAACAGCATAACTATAAATATGATATACTTGGGAAAATTGCAATATCTTAAACAAGAAGTTAACAGTATCTATTTAAATCTTGAATTTCTCTAAATGGTGTCCTTTGTAAATTGGATGCCACTTTCTAAGACAGGGACTGAAGCTCATCAGCTTTTCTCAATACAAAAACATCTGGTTTTCATAGGAGGATTCTAACAGCTCATCAGAAAAGAGGATGGCTTCTAACATCAGCCCACTTAACTTGATCAGTCCTTTCTTCTGTCTATACTCAAGTGCATTCCAGGCCACCTTGATCCTAACACCCTCCCTATGGATTTATAGTAGTAAGATGCCAAAAAGCATGTGTCAACACTCACCCTTGGAAACTGTCCTTGCTTACTCATCTCAAACCAATAAAATTTGAGGAGTTGGCTCTGGAGATTAACTGGATTTCCAGGAACAATCTGCAGAAAGCCAACCCTTTTGCCTTTTGGGGCTTTCTGCAGAGTAAGAAAGTAGAATCAAAATTTTGGAAAAGAGAATGAAATTCATGCCACAGCAAAACCACTCTTGGAGAGCAAGCCTTAGGAAGCAAGTGAATGGTCTACTTGGCCAAGCAACTCTTTAAGACTTTTGCAATTCACCAGGAAACCACACAGTCACACCTGAAAGGCTCTGTAAGAGAATTTTTCCTATTTCAGATAGTATTTTCCTACATTAGGATTTATTTTTAAAGCTTGCTTTCAAAACATACAAATATACACTACATATTTAGTGACTGATGACAATGGCACATCAACCACAGTGTGGAATAGTAGTCAGACCCAAAGATTTTCAAATGTGTCACCAAAAAAGGAAAGGTTACATTAATAATAGGAAAAACTGACTCTAAATTAACTTAAAATATTACCACTAAGGGTCATGCTCAAAGAAAGATCGGACTCTTGAGTCCGTTGTTAAGAAGTATGTCCGAAAATAGTCAACAGAACTCTACTTGTCACTTCACATTAAATTCTTCAAATTTCATGCTAGCTACACAGAAAAATAAGTCATGTGTCAAATCTATCCAGTCCTAACAAATAGGTGTAATAGAAACACTTTAAAGACAATTGCTTCCAATTACTAGGCCCTTGGTTATATCCCTTAGCCCTCTAAACCAACAAAGTATTTGACTGCTTCATCCTCAAGTACATTATTTCTCTGTACCAAGACCGTAAAATGGCAGATGAAAGTCAGAATAGTTTGGTGGTGTGAAGATGGGGCAAGAAGTAAAACTCATCACAACAGAGGTGAAACCCTTGTTAAGTTCTGGCATCGTGCATTCTAGCCATACAAGTCCACTATCTCAGCAGTCAGGGTTGTTAATCCTGGGTTTACTATAGCAAATTTTAACTTTAATATCGTGATGACTTAATATTCAACAAAGCATGACTTGGCTTGCCTGATGGCAATTAGTCAGCTGCACATTTAGGAAAGTTATTGCAAAAATATTTGGTGGATGACTTCTTGGCTGAGGTTTCAAGTCTTCTTTTAAAATTATGCAAGTGGAAACAAATTATGCAAGTGAGAACACACAACTTAAGTATTTTTAAAAATGTTTTCTGAAAAGCACCCCCCAAAATGGAAATATATATTTCTTTAAAGTCCAGTATAGACTCAGGCTCAGTTAAAGTTGCCTGCATATCTTTTCAAACCAGATGTAAGGAGAGAAGGGCAATCAATATCAACATGGGTTGGCCTTATTGGATTTAACTTTAGTATACAGAATTTGTAACTTATCACATCAATTAGGTATTCCATTTGTTTTACATAAACTAAAGTTTAACTCAACCAATTATATTCAGTCCATGGGAAAATGCTCTGGCCTTTACCTTCTGAATACATCCAGAATCCAATCATTTCCCACCACCTTCCACAGCCAAGCCACCATCACCTCTTGCCAGGATTTGTACAATAGTTTCCTTCCTGGATTCCTGTTTGCATCCTTGCCCTACCATCCACATGCCCCAGTTCCTTCTCAGTAACAGTAGCTAGTCTTATCTCTGAAAAACAAGAGTCAGATCATGCCCTTCCTCATTTCAGAACCTCCCAATGGCTCCCCATTTTGCACAGAAGAAAAGCCAAAGTCCTTGCAGTGGCCTCCAGAGCCTCACTTGAGCTGGCTCCCCTCTATCCTTCCTTCTCCCTCTCCTGCTCCCTCCCTCCATTCTCCTCTCTCCCACATCCATGATGGCCTTGAACATGCCAGACACACCCCTGTCTTGGGGCCTTTCCACTGGCCACCCCATCTTTCCGGAATGTTCTTCCTTCATATACCCACACTGCTTGCTTTCTCACCGTTTCATTCTTTGTGCAAATGTCTCCACCCTCTTTAAAGTTGCAGCACATCTTTCTTCCTCTCCACACCTGCCATATTCCATTTAGCATTGTTCTTTAGCACTTACCATTTCACAACAAACCATATAATTGATTATTTATTATACTTATGGTCCGGGCTGCTCCACCAGAATGTTAGCCCTATGAGGGGAGACATTTTTTTATTTTGTGTACTGATGGTTTCCCAGCACCTATAAGAATGTTTGAAACACAGTGGGTGGGCCTAAGTATTTGTGGAATAAATGAATGAATTTTGGGTGATTATACATGGTAGCACCTACTAATAAAGTTTAAGGAGGATGGACGCCAGGTTCCTGAGGCTGCAAAGCATGGGGTTCCTCGGTCTAAAAGAAATTTCCTAAGCTACCAGAAGGAAATAGTGGATTGTGCTATATTTGGGGAAGAAATAAGTGAAGCGCAGAACGGTCACCATCTTAATCCTTTCCTTATCAAAGTATTCAACTTTATTCCTTGGAGGATTTTATCTCTGGGAGTGTAATCCTTGTTTTAAAATAAAATCTACAGAAAATATAGGATTTATTTTACTTTCTAAATTAAGGGACTCTGGACCTTCCTTCTACAAATATCACCAGGTTAAACCAGGATAGAGAGAAAATAAGGCATAATTTCAGAAGCAAGTCACAGCTAAAGTTTTGTGATTTTCAAAACTCCTGGGGAGTGAAGATTCCTGGAGAGCAAAGTGTTAGGGGCAGGTCATCAAGCAACCTGATCCCCAGGGATGCCGAGGGACACTTCACACCTGCCTGTGGCTCCCAGCAGATCCAGCCCCCTTGCTCTCCCAATGAATTCTAACATTTATAGTCAAGAACAATGATAATCAATGTCATCTTCTATTTCTTCCACATTTGGTCTACAGTGACTACTTGGGCCCCACCTGAAGTTTTTTCTTAGAAGCTTCGTTCTGAAGGAGTACAGGCAGCTGTTTTACTGAGAGGCAGCTGACCTATAGAAGACTGTCCATACCAACTGCTCTGTCACACGCAGAGAGCCTCAATGATTGCCACTGCCACTGCCATTGCCAAGAGGAGCTGGGGCACAGAACAGACCTTCATTGTCTCTGACCTTTCCTCTTTGGAGCCTCTCACCGGACCCCTGTCACTGGAACTTTACCCTGTCTCATCACGCTGAAGCGAGGGGCTACTCTATAGACCACAAACTTCACAGGGCCTTTCCCAATTCCCTATAGGAGATATGATATAGAAAGATATCGGAGAGAGGCCCCTATAGAAAGATATGGGAGAGAGGCCCCTATCTCCCCAAGGGCCTCTCTGCTCCCCTGCTGAGCATCTCTGAGCTCCCTGGTCCCCACCTGGCCTGAATCCTAAGCACAAACACATAGCAAGAAAAAGGAGATTCATGGGAACTCAAGCAGTATGTGAAAGCTAATTTTTTTAAAAATGGGTTAAATAGTTATTTGCCACTGACCTGGGAATCAAATCAGACTTTAAAACAGAGTTTCTCTGATGAAACCACACATTTCCCAAACGTGGTTGGAACAGACCTTTATGGAAAGTTGCTGAATGTACTTCTGATATGTATAAATAAAAAGGCAAATCAGTTCTTGAAGAGCATATGACACAATTTCTCTGGGCACAGACAGGGCCAAGAGAATCTTTCCTTTCAGGAGTCTGATAGGAAAGAGCAATTTTAACAGATGAGGAGTTGCTTCTTATGAATGAGCAAAGAAAGTGGTTTCTTGAGATGGAACCCATTCTTGATGAAGATGCTGGGAAAACTGCTGACATGACAACAAAGGATTTATAATATTACATAAAGTTAGATGATAAAGCATTTGAGCAGATTGATTACAATTCTGAAAGAAGTTCTACTGTGGGTAAAATGCCATCAAACAGCATCATGGGAACAGCATCTACAAAGAAACAAACAGCATCTACAGAGAAAATGTTCATGAAAGGAAGACTCAATTGATACAGCAAACTTCACTGTTGTCTTATTTAAAGAAGTTGCCACAGCCACCCCAACCTTCAACAACCATCACCAGATCAGTCAGCAGCCAACAACATTGAAGCAAACCTTCCACCAGCAAAAAGATTAAAATTCTCTGAAAGCTCAGATGATGGTTAGCACTTTTTAGTAATAAAGTATTTTTAAAATTTGAAAAAATAAAAATAAAAATTGATGTCAATTGGTGGTGATGGCTGGAAATGACAGCTCAGGTGACGACAAGGCCAGGCCACATGCACCTGAGAAACTAGAGAAAAATAGGGAAGAGTGAAGAGGAGGGATACACAGACTCTGGAGGGAAACAGGAGCAGAGGATAGAAGGATCCTCAGACACACGGGGTCTGAGAGCTGCCTCACTCTCCACACCCCCAGTCCTCTACCCGTCCACACCTGAGTACTGGCAGCAGCTGTCTCCTGCTACAGGCCTTGATCAATAGTCCCCTCACACACATCACCCCCATCCATCCACCTCACCCCACTTTTCTTCTCTGTAAAACCTGCATGGGTTTCAATGTCTTGCAATGAAAAACAAAAGTGTTAGACTAACCCAATACCTTTAATTCCTTTGGCAAGAGAACTATAAAAATAGCTTTTCAAACTCAAAAGCGGTTGCCACAGCCTGACACAACTCGTTTTGCAGACAGATTAAGATGCACATTTTCAGTAGAAAAACAAAAAACAAAGCTGGTTGCTAAAGTTTCTTCTCTGAATATACATTTCACTTAAAATACAATTTATTATTCCTTGGAGCAGTAAACAGCAGGTGAAATTAAAAACTAAAGTTGAAAACTAATGAATTCACATTTTAGCTTGGGTTGTGCTCTTAAGTTCACAGCCAGCCAATCACTTTAACTAGCTGCACAGATGACTAAATAAAATCTGTTAATAAATGCAGCTAGAGTGTATTCAAAAAATTAAGCAGTGCATATTAGAATAAATTTGTGTATCTGCTGATCATAAATTTAATCCTTTAAAATAAAGGTCCAACTGGTATATATGGGAGAAGATAGGAATAAGAAGGAGAAATATCTCCCACTTCAGTACAGTCTTTCATAAGGAGGCAAATGGGTCAACAGAAGAAATGGGCTAACCCATGATAAATGACTGCAGGCAGGCCTTAAGATAAAAAAGGTGTGCTTATGGCATTTCAGCCTGTTCCTGATCCTTCCTTCCTGCTTTGATGCTTCAAGTTTGCTTAGCCAGCTATAATAAAT
This sequence comes from Nyctereutes procyonoides, assembly GCF_905146905.1. Taxonomy (NCBI): domain Eukaryota; kingdom Metazoa; phylum Chordata; class Mammalia; order Carnivora; family Canidae; genus Nyctereutes; species Nyctereutes procyonoides. Next base: position 1,271,489 of record NW_026575035.1, on the reverse strand, counting down.
GGGCAAATGTGTGTGTGTGTGTGTGTGAGAAAGTGTGGATGTATGTGTAAATGAATAAATACACACATACATATGTCTTAGCACTTCTGCTCCTGCTGAACCAGACTCACATAATATAAGACTTAGTATAAAGTATTTATGTTTTGTCCATCTCTCTCCTCCAGTGGTCTAGAAGATCTTTGGAGGCAGAGAACAAGTTTTGCTTAGCTTTGTATCTGATATATATATACCAGATTTATTTGACACCTGTTATATGCATTCTTGGAACACACTGGGTGCTTGATAAATGTTTACTTAAAGAAATTAAGTGATGATAATATGGCATTGGGCCAGTCTGCAAGAGCTGAAAGGAAGGTATGTAAAATCAGAGGACAGAGTGATCACTCTTCCATATTCGCAATATTCTGAAGACAATAATAAGAATAATAGTAGCAATGATAATAGTGACTACATCTATTAAGCCCTTACTAAATACAAGAAATTGCATTAAAATTTCTTCATACACATTATTTCACTCCAATTCCCCCCTCCAAAATCCTGAGAATGATCCTGTTATCCAAATTTTACAGGTAAAGAAACTAAGGCACAGAGAAAGTACATAACTGACTCAAGGTCTCACAGATCTTTCCCCTCACCGGCTTTCTCCTGTACCTACTTCTCTACTGGCTACTTCCCAACAGTAATCAAATATGCCCAATAGCTCTATTTTGACCTCTGACCCCGCTCAACTACTACAGCTCTGCTGTGGTCCCTGTCACAGTCAAGTTACCAATAAGATGTCCACATGAGCTGTCTTCACTTCCCTACCTTCTATTGCCCTAGTTCTTTGACTTACTGTACTTGATTTCTACTTCCACCAAAAGAAAAGATGCTTGTGCTAGAGTCGCAATGAACTCTAGATCACTAAATTTAATAAATGCACACTTTGCAATTTCCATTCTCCATAGCACTAGGCACCATTAGACTCCTTGAAGCCTCATCTTTTCTTGGCTTTATGATAGCAGGATGAGTCCCAAATCTTATCTGCAGGATAACACAACAGAATTCCCTAGTTAGTGTAAACAGAAAGAGGGTTATTGGCTCAGAAACCTCCAAGAAACCTGGAGGGTCAGACCGGGATGTTCAAAAGGGCAGCTACACAAACCATGGGGAAAGATGAGCAGGAAACTCAGAGCCAGGAGGAAAGTTCCACCATATCACAAGTCTGGGCCAGCAAAAGGACCACAGCACTGCTCCCACCACTCAAATCCCACAACAACAGGGACCGACAACTGGAGCTTCCATGACAGATGCCCTGGCAGCACCAGGAGACTCCACCAGAAGATCTCTTCGGCACGTGGCTACCCCTCAGCCTTGCTTGTGCCTCAGGTGGAGGCACGGTATTGGCAGAACTTAAGTTACACACAGTTCTGGCCGCAAGGTATTCATTCTGGGAAACCCTGGCCACGGCAGCATAAGAGAAGAACACAGAAAGGGATGGCAGGGGGACTGAAGGAACCAATCAACAGTTTCTATCACACCACCATAGAGCTAGGATCTACCAAATTCTAGATTTCCAAATTTTTGGTCTTTGCAGACTCTTCTGTATGCTACCCCCAACACATACACACACACACACACACACACACACACACACACACACACACACACATATATATATATATATTTTAATATTTTATTTACTTATTCATGAGTGACAGGGAGGCAGACTCCATGCAAGGAGCCCGATATGGGACTCAGTCCCGGGACTCTGAGATTATGCCCTGGGCTGAAGGCTGAAGCCCAACCACTGAGCCGCCCAGGCATCCCCCCAACACATATTTTTAGTCTACATACTTCTTTTTCTAATGCTTCCATCATTTTTGACATAGACTACCACAATGCCTTCCAGTCTAAACTACCAACTTCCATTCTTAATCCCCAAGAACTCACATGGTATTGAGAGAATCAAATGAGAAAGATCTTATAACTGTAACATCCCATATAAAAACGATGGCTAATAAACTATTGTTCTTAGTTATAACGTTTACACTTTTACTTTTTAAAAAGATTTTATTTATTTATTCATGAGAGACAGAGAGAGAGGCAGAGACATAGGCAGAGGGAGAAGCAGGTTCCCCATGGGGAGCCTGATGAGGGACTCGATCCCAGGACCCCGGGATCACGACCTGAGCTGAAGGCAGACACTCAATCACTGAGCCACCCAGGTGCCCCTAACTTTTAAACTTTTAAAAACATCATTAGAGTAAGCAGCTACATATGTATCACGACCTGAAGTTGGTAGAAAGATCCCTGGTGGGGATCTATATCCCAGTGGCTAAGAATAATGTCAGAAATTCCAACAATAGGGTTAAGTCGTATTTATATCATGAATCCAGCACCTCTGGCTAAACTATATATATATCCCAGGAAAAGGAGTCTATATTTGTTGTGAAATTACATAAAACCAGGACCAAATCCTAGCTCTTTCTGCACTTTAAGATCTGGTCCTCTTCTTTAAAGAGTGATAACAGGTGGGTAGAAAGGATTAAATGGAAATATCTAACAAAGTGACTGATCCATGGTAACCAAGCAATGAACTCTAGCCCTTTCTCTCTCTCATTACCTTACTGAGAATTAGTTTGTGAGAGTGATTAATATTCATTGTGATGGCTAATGAAAGGCAGAGGGTTGTAGCAATCTGATATAGGCTTCGTGTGTAAAAGGGACTAGAAACACATAGAAAAGGAGGCCCCAGTGGAGGACAATGAGGCTCTGCTCAGAGAGAACAGTATGGGCCACTGTAGAGTGGGACGTGGGTCATAAGAAAAATAGGGACAACAATAAGACCAGGAAGAGATCATGAAACCCATATCCCTGGCTTAAAAGTTGGTGCCCGGAGTGAGCCCAGTGGGATGCCCTCAGTGTTTCTGACCACTGTCTCCATCATTCTACTTGCTGAGCTCTAACCTGCCTCAGAAAAGCCTGAGAAATAGAAACCACAGTGAAAGATGGGCAGGAAGAGAAAGTGCTCAGCAAGGGCACACCATCCCTCGCTTTCCTTGTTGTCCAAGAGCTTGATTCAACAAGGGCAGCAATCTTCCTCAAATCAGTGGAAGAGTCTCCTTAACAGAGAGGGCAGTCCTGCAAGCTGGGCAACATGCCAAAAGGAGGCTTACCTTCTCGCCTGCCCATGTGCACTTTCGTCTTCAACTCAGGGAATGAGCCAAAAGATCACCCTACTTTGGTTGTTGCTAAAGTGTACTGGTGACTATTTATCACTGCAAATCATGTAGAAGAAACTATTTTCCACCAATATATCTTATATATTTGGCCTATGGACTAACTCCATATATAGCGTTTTGTTTTGTTTTGTTTAAAAAAAAAAAAACAGGAACTATCAGTATAAACTTCACCAATTTAGCAAAGTAGGACCTGTGTATTCATTTGTATATCCTAGAATGGTGCTATTTAATTTAGTGCTTTCAAAGACGGAATTTGTAGGAGAAGGGATTTTGTCAGTCGTTTACAGGCTTCATATACTAATATTCTCCTTACAAACACACCATGTGGCCTTGACACCCCTGGTATAAGAAATGAAACTTGGCTGGCAGCCAAGCAGTGCTTATCCCAGGAACTTACACAGTGCAAAGACTTGTGTTTATGAATGTCAAAGGTCACATATTCTGTTTTTTTAAAAGTTGAAACTTTTTGCTCATGTGTTAGCTATTTGAAGGATATTCTATAAAAAGAAGGTAAAATATGAATAAGCCACAATTTATTCTCTAGCTTCGAAAGGCAAATAAGTTGTTTACAGCCAAAAACATGTACATTCTTCCAGGAAAACAGCAGACAAGTGATAGACACTATATAAACACCTTCTGTATCTCCGTATAACACACAATTTTTAAGTATATGTTAATACATTAATTCCCAACTAAAACACCTCTTAGTTTTCTTATTTAAAGATCATTCTCCTGGGACTTTTTATAAAAGAGGTTTGTATAAAAGCTTTAAAGAAGATAAAAATTCTAAAGCTTGAATATTTATTCCAACCCACACATACACACACACACCAGTCCCCTTTTCCCCAATGATAATAAGAAAGATATCTTAGTAGATCTTTGAAAAGAATGTTTGCTTGAAAAAGTAGTCATTCATTCAATAAATATTTTTACCGGGATCCCTGGGTGGCGCAGCGGTTTGGCGCCTGCCTTTGGCCCAGCGGTTTGGCGCCTGCCTTTGGCCCTGGAGACCCGGGATCAAATCCCACATCGGGCTCCCAGTGCATGGAGCCTGCTTCTCCCTCTGCCTGTGTCTCTGCCTCTCTCTCTCTCTCTGTGAGTATCATTAAAAAAATAAAAATAAAAATAAATAAATAAATATTTTTACTAGGTATTATATGTAGGCAAAGGAGATAATAATGGTATGTGTGTGTGTGTATGAACTAAAAAGGTATAAAGGTGCCTACACTCATGGAACTTGAAGATTAGTGGGAGTGAGGGGCCTAAATAAATGAATTACACAAATGTAAACAATATTACAGCTGTATGAAATACTCTGATAGTGAGGTATATAGAAAAGCTATGAACACAAAGGAGGGGACAAATTAGTCTGGGAAGGCGACTATGAGAAAGTGTCTTTGTTGGTTTGGACTGCTATAACAAAAATACCATAGACTAGGTGGCTTAAATGAATATTTGACCCTCACAATTTTAGAGGCCAAGAAGTCCAAGATCAAGGTGTGGTAGATTCGGTATCTGGCGAAGACCAGTTTCCTGGTTTACAAGATAGAAAGTGAGAGCTCTCAGACTCTTTATCTCTTTATGGGGACATGAATTCTGTCATGGGTGTCCACCTTACCTAAATCTAATTATCTCCCAAGGGTCCCATCTCCAAATATCATCAGTCCATATCAGGAAGTGATGGCTGGATTGAGGTCTGATGAGAGGTGGACCTATTTAGATGAAGGGCAGTTGTGACAGGAAGGCATGGCAAGTTTAAGAACTCGAAAAAAAAATTCACCAAAGCTAACAACCAGAATTAGGGATGGTACAGGGCATGAGATGAAGCCAAAGTGACAGAGGGGTCCATACCACATATTATGAACTGAACTGTGTCCTCCTAAAATTCACATGGTGAGATCCTAACCCCCAATACCTCAGAATGTGACTATGTTTGGATATAGGATCTTTAAAGAGGTATTTAAGGTACAATAAGGTCATATGGGTAGACTCCAATCCAATACAACTGGTGTCCTTATAAGAAAATTAGGACATAGATAACACACAGACCAAGAGATGACAACATGCAGCAAGAAAGTGGCCATCTGCAAGCCAAGGAGAGACGTGAGAAGAAACCAAGGTTCTCAGCAATGTGCCTTGAGCCTCCAGAACCTTGAGAATATAATTTTTTGTTGCTTAAGCAACAGAGTCTATGTTATTTTGTCATGACAGCCTTGGCAAACTAAGGCCATACAGGGAGTAATAAAAAATGTGGTCTTGATCCTAAGACGAAGGAATCCATGGATGGGTTTAAACTGGGGGTGGAAGGGGTTCCTCTGACTGTGGTGTCAGGGTGAACTGCAGAGACCGAGTGTGGCAGGGTGTGGTAAGCTGAATAAAGTCTCCCAAAGACATCTACATTCTAATCCCAGGAACCTGTGAATTTTACCTTATATAACAAAAGTAACTCTGCAGATGTGATTAAGTTAGAAGTCTTGCAATAGGGAGATTATCCTGAATTATCCAGGTGGGCTCTAACTGTAATCATAAGGGAGATTTCACAGAGGGGAAGGGCATGTAATGATGGAGGCAGAGAGCAGAGCAATGTGCTTCGAAGATGGAGGACAGGCCTACAAAACAAAGGATGTAGGTGGCCACTGGAAGCTAGAAAAGCTGGGAGAACGGAATCACTGCTAGAGTCCTCTTGAAGGGATGAACCAACCCTGCCCACACCTTGACTTGAACCCAGTGAGCACCATTTGGACCTTTGCCCTCCAAAACAGAGAGAGAATAAAACTGTGTTGTTTTCAGTCCTTAAATTTGTGGTAATTTGCTATAATGGCAACAGGACCCTAATATATGGGGAGATCAACTATGGGGCATTCAGTATCAGCCTAGTGGACAGATGCTCACTGTCTGTCTGCGATGGTGGCTGCAATGGTGAAGATACTTGAGAAATACTTAGGAAGTAAAGTCAATAGGAACAGATGCTGGATTTGAGCTAGAGGGGAGGTGAAGGGGGCGGAGCCAGAGAGAAGATTTTTGTTTTCTTCACCAGCCTTCCACAATGACAATCAGACACTGTCCGAGCAGTCAGTTTGCCATCTCATGTTGGGAGGAAGGGGTCTGATAAGTCATTTAAAGATTTGAAGGACAGGAAAACAAAAGCTGTCTTTCTCATTTTAGTTCATCTTGTAGTTTTTAAATTTTAAAGCTTGACTTCCAAACTAAATATGCTATTACAATTTTATGTGGAAACGGTCAAAATTCTTTAGTTCTAAAAAATGTTTCTGAATGTGAAATATTTCTTGACTTTGATTTCAAAAAAACCTGGAGCCTTTGAGGTACTTAACTGGGAAGATATGTGAATGGAAGTTACAGAGGACTATTCCATTTTCTTATTATATATTTATGCTCCCCTCCATAAAGATTTACCTTCTCAAGACCACCAAAAACGAATATTCATAGATGTTATATTTTTTAGTATATATAGCCCTACAGCACCTATGCCACACCCTTCCTCACTTTTACAGCGATTCTAGTCCCACAGAGCTCCATGCAAAAACAGTCATCAGTAGGGCCCCGTTCAATGCCAAATCTAATGCAGAACGTTTCCTGCACTTGCACTTTAATTTCCTCACACCGGAGGCTGACCCTGCTGATAAGAAGAGTCTTGGCTACATTTAGGAAGTTCAAGCATTTGATTAAAAGTGCTGCTGTGTGACTTGTGCTATTTACCTTTCTCACACTAATCGCCTGGCTTATATCAGAACAAAAAAGAGCTAGTATGCTCCAATACTCTGCATTCCTCTTTAAGGGATGAGATATTCCACACATCTAAACTTCTGCAAATATTGCTGAGGAGTTAGAAGGTCTTTCAGCACTGATGAAGGAACTGTCTTGGAGATTTGGGATTTAATATTAATAAAATGGTAAGGAACTATCCTCAAAACCAAGAATTCAGACTTGATTATAGGGTAAGATTTCAAGCAGAAGAGTCACACCCGAATATCCCAAAACAGAGGAAGAACGCAAAAAAAAATCTGAAAAATCATAGCAGCCTGCGGTCAATTTACTCAGGTGTTAATGCCCTGAATGACATAAGAGTCTCCATATTAAAACCTCAGTATCTGATGCTCCCAAATTACTATGTTCACCCTTGACTGGGGGAGGGAAGTGCATGCTTTAATTTTAGGAGATTTTGATAAAAATTGCTAAAGTAAAATGATGAAGCTCCTAACCTCTGCTGTGACACTATCCACATTTAGCACTACTAAATAAATAATATAAAGCATGTATTTTTGCTTTCTATACTGTTGAGTGTTGTGCTGTATGTTCAAAATTTTGAAGGATGGACCACAAAGCTACCTTATTCCATTAATCTTATCAGGAAATGCTGCTCATGAATCATGCATGACTAAATCAGCCTTTTGGTTTGCAGAGATTTGCATCCCTACCTAGGTAGTCCAGGGCCATATCAATATCACTGATCTGTTCAATTCATTGACTAATGATTTGCATGCTTTTCACTAGTGTGTTTTAGCAGTTGCTCTTAAGTGAGACTAACATGTAGCTTCTAGCAGCTATTCATTTCGTAAGCAAATATTTTAAAATATTTTGTCTTGAAGGACATGTACTAAAAGGCATTCCAATTTATTAACTCGGCTTTTAAAATACAGAGACTTTAACACATACACACACACATCTTAAATCCTCTACTTTGAGAATACTGTTACTGGTACATTTTTAAATGAATCAAGAGATCTTTGGGATTTACTGGGGGACTAAATAGATTATCTAAAGTCAAGAAGCATGTCTTCCATAAAAAGCTAATTATAGCACTGTCAGAGCTCTCAAAGAAGGAGGTATTTTCTAGGTAGTCTATTGATGTAGTCATGTTTTTGGTTGGACTTAACCTGGTTTCCACTCCTGAAAAATTAAACTGGCTTCCACTCATTCAATCCTCATTGGAGATAAAGAATAATTGGTCAATATTCTTTTAGAATTTCAGAGCTAAATGGACTTCTAAAGATACCTGGCTCCATAAGATCACAGAATACAAGACAAATGAGGCAAAAACAAAATGCACTTCTGCATACTTATAACAAACATATGGACACTGAAATTTAAAACATAATTACAAAAAGTAAAATAAAACAGAATTACAATCATTCCAAATAAAATAAAATAAAATAAAATAAAATAAAATACTTAGGTATAAGTCTAGCAGAAGCATGTACAGGATCTGTTTCCTGAAAATATGAAAATGCTGCTGAAGAAACAAGGGAAGTCCTAAATAAATGGAGAGACATATCATGGCAATGGGTCAGAAGCTTCAATATGGTAAAAGTGTCAACTCACACAAAATTGATCTGTAAGTTCATCAGTCCTAGCGAGGCTCTTACATACACACAGACATGTTCATTCTAAGATGTGTATGGAAAGGCACAGGTACATGGAACAAGTACAACTTAAAAAAAAAGATTTATTTGAGAGAATAAATAATAACTTGCATGAGTTAGAGGGCAGAGGGAGAGGGAATCTCTAGCAGGCTCCCTGCTGAACACGGAGCCTACCCAGGGCTTGATCCTATGACCCTGAGATCATGACCTGAGCTGAAATCAAGAGTAGGGGTGCTGGAACAACTGAGCCACCCAGGTGCCCCAAAACATTTTTGATAAAAAAGGAATAAAGTGAGAGGAGTCACTTTATCCTATATAAAGGCTTGTCATACAGCTACCATACTCAAGACAGAGTGACACTGGCAAAGGGAGAGACACATAGACCAATGGAGCAGAGCAGAGAGCCCAAACACGGACCCACATAAATGTGTCCAAATGATTTCTATCAAAGGTGGAAACACAATGTAATGAAGGAAAGATGATTTTTTAAAACAAATGGTGCTGAAGCATTGGTAATCCATAGGCAAACATGAATCTCAACCTACACCTCATACGTTCTATAAAAAGTAACTCAAAGTACACTGCTGGTATGAATGTTTCATTTTTTTTAAGATTTTATTTATTTATTTGAGGGAGAGAGAGAGAGCAAGAGAGAGCGAGCGAGCACGCACAGCACAAGGAGCAGTGGGCAGAGGGAAAAGCAGGCTCCCCGCTGAGCAGAGAGCCCAATGCAGGGCTCCATCCCAGGACCCCAGGATCATGACCTGAGCCGAAGGCAGATGCTTAATGGACTGAGCCACCAAGGCGCCCACTATAGCAGTTTCTTATAAAACTAAACATGCACTTAACCATAATTATCTAGCAATTGTACTCTTAGGTATTTATCTAAGAGAAATAAAGACTTACGTGAATGTCTACAGTGTTTTTTTTCATAATAGCCAAAACCAGAAACAACCCAAATGTCCTTCACTTAGTGAAACTATGGTACATCCACACCATGGAATACTGTCCAGTAATAAAAAGGAATACACTACTGATACACGCAACAACTTGGTGTTGGTCCAAAACCTTAGGAGCTTTCAAGACGAAATCTGAAACTGGCCCTCATGTATGGAGGGCAAGGAAAGACTGAAGAAAGAGGCAGAATTCCAGATAGGTAGGGGGCAGGTTTCATAGGCAAGAGAACTAACATTCCAGGCTTGTCTTAGATAGCCACAAGACAAGTAGATCTCCACGCCTGCCCAGCAGAATCTTAAAAGTTTATATAGAGGCCTTAGTTGGGTTCAGTCATATATGCCATTCAGATGGTCTCAATACACCTTAGTCTCTCAAGCCTACAACCTTAAAATAGCTCCTAGTGTGGGAACAGTGAGCAGAATGTACATTCCAAGAGCAAGGGAGGGGTGAGGAGCCTCTGATTGCCTGGGTCCCACTCTCAGGTCAGCTGGCAGTCACATCCTCTCAATTACCTTCGCCAACCCTTGGATGGAACTCAAGGGAACTATGTTGTGTGAAAAAAATCTGATCTCAAACGGTTACACACTGTGTGATTCCATTTATATAACATTCTTGAAGGACAAAATTAAAGATGTGGAAAACAGATTGGTGGTTGCTAGGGATTAGGGATGTAGCGGTGGGAAAGAGGTACCTATCCCTATAAAAGGGTAACAGGAGAGATTCTGGTGATAGGGCTGTTCCCTATCTTCACAGTCGTATTGGTCACATAACCCTAACCTAACACGTGATAATATTGCATGCACACACACACACACACACACACAGGTGCATTAAAACTGATGAAATCTGAATAAGGTCAGTGGATTGTATCAATATCAATTGTCCTGGGTGTGATATTATTTTGTAGTTAAGTAAGATGTTACCATTGGAGAAAACTGGATGAAAGTTATACAGGACCTCTCTGTGTTATTTCTTATAGTTGTGGGTGAATTCATAATTATCTTTTGAATTTTTTTAAGCTAAAAAAAGATAAAGAAAGATGCAGAGTCTACCTCTGTTTTACAGGTGAAAAAAAGGAACAAACACTAGAGGAATTTACTCAATTTGCACTGCTAGTTAAGAGCTAAATAAAAAATAAGACTTAGGCCTCTGAACCTTCCACAGAATCCAGTTAAGGATTCTGTGTCATAAACCTTAACACAAATAATAAACTAAGCAACCATTACTGTTCCATCCCATACTGGGGGATTAAAATAATAAAGACAGGGGCACGTGGCTGGCTCAGTCAGTAGAGCATGCTACTTGTGATCTTATGGTCATGAGTTCAAGCCCCACAGTGGGTGTAGAGCTTACTTAAAAAAAATAGATATTCAACAATTAGACAAATAACCCATTTTAAAAAAAGAGGAAAATAATAAAGATAACATCAAGCAGCTAAAAATCTAGTTAAGGATACATGGAATAATGTCAAGGCAATAAGTGGGTAATAAATTTAAGTATTACATGGTTCTAACTTAGATATAATAAGAACTCCGAGAAAAAAGGCACAATCATGTCTGTCATACAATTCTACTACAAATCCAAACAAATCCAAGGCAAATAATCTCATTGACGAACAAAGACCTAGAAGAAAAGGATTTATCTTTTTCTTATCCAGATGCACAGACTTATCCTTAAATATATTTTAAGCTTAGGATACCACATTCTGGGTGGAAGGAGGACCACCACAGGAAATGGGCACGTCGTGGGTACCAGACTGGTGTCTGCTCCCTGGCCCCCCACCCTCCTCAATGGGAAGCCTAGCAACACAAAGCATCCTGAGGAAGACACAGGTCCTCTTCCTCACAGAAGTAAGCCAGGTGTCACAAATAAATCTGGATTATCTGAGGTGGACTTTCTTATTTACCTCAGAGTCTAGTTTTAAATTTATTATAATTGTAATCTGTGGGTCAAAGTGATAAAAGTATTACTTAATATTCAGTTCCATCTTAATAGTTATCAACCGTGTGACAGGACACCCCAAAAGGACTGGAAAGCGGTGTTCTGCACACAGGGCGGACTCAATCTGCACTGCAGTGAGTTCTGGTAATGAAGAGTATCGTTGGGGTTCTGGCAATGGTGATGGATTCTCAGGTTCTGTTTACCTGGCCCTGAGGATAGTGGATTTTTAAGGTGTGGGTGAAGATGAAAACCTTTATGATAGTCTTGGAAATTTTGGACACTTGTTATGTAACCTTAATGTTCACTGAAATACGTTTATATTTGCTTTTATTTTCTTACTTTTTAAAGATTTTATTTAACAGAGAGAGCAACAAACCAGGGGTAGGGAGTAGCAGAGGGAGAGGGAGAAGCAGGATCGCTGAACAGGGAACTGGACATCGGGCTCAATCCCAGGACCTTGGGATCATGACCTGAGCCAAAGTCAGATGCTCAACCAACCGAGTCACCTAGCTGCCCCCAAATATGTTTATTTTTTTAGAATTCTATTTTTCTTGCTCCCAATAAAATATTTGTTTTTTTTTTACATTATCAGCTTAGTACTGGGATTCAGTTGTTTGTTATGTTTTGTATCAGTTTTTGTTGAAGTATTATTTTGCACTAATCAGCAATGAAAACTTTCTAGAATTTTACTCAAATTTATTTTGATTTTGCTGATTTTGTACCCTTATTCATATTTGCTTTTTAATCATGTCCTAGATGGAACTTCTTTCCTAACTGTGGTTAATACTGTGGCTTGCTTTTTAATTATAGCCCCATAATATGCTTTACGTCACATGCATGCTAGGATATTAAATTCACCAGAAACTGGCCTTTTGTTTGTTGTTAGGATTCTTTAACATAGAAACTAAGCTGTGTGCACATTTTTCACACAGGGGATGGGTGGGATATCATGATCTTTCTGTAGCTTGTTATTCCTGTATTTATAAGAACACGACTTCAAAATCATACATAATACCTGCATGGAATAAAGAGTTCTTAATTGCCTCCCTCCCCCCGAAAAAAAACCCAATGAAATTGAAATCCTTCCTATATGATGGGATGACAGTGGCATGGTGTGTCTCTAGCAAAGTCAGCAAAGCTGATGCCACCCCAATCTCCCTGCCCTCCACCAGGCTCCTTCCTATCCACTGGTCTCCTCACTTACTATGTGCCTTTCATTGTTTTGCTTTGTTTTCTGCCTAGAGAACCATTCAGCTCATTCTCCACTTTACAATCTCTTTTTCAGCTTTTAGAATTAGTTTTAATATCATTTATTCCAAAGCTTTCATGGACTCCTGTAAGTAGTTAACTTTCCCTTTCCTGTACTCTCAGGATACGTTTGAGTTCATTTACTACCAAACTCAAGAGGCTGTATTATAAATATCTGCAATTATGTTTGTTTCCCCTGTTTGACAGGAACACCTCAGGTGTGGACCATGGGTAAGTGCCTGACCAAAGCAGGTGACAAGTAAAGCAGGCTCACTTCCTGATTGTCCCCAGCCATCAGCCTGCTAGGTTGGGCTATTGTTTTGTTTTTGGAAAGCAGCAGCAGCAAGTTTATTCTCATGATCTAAGGAAAATGCATGCGCCAACTACAAGGCAGGGACATAATTATTTTTTCCAGCTGACTTTGGCAGGGATCCCTCAGGATCCCTATTTAAAGAGCAAAGGCTGAGAGAGAAAATGTATGCTTGTTCAGGACCCTGTATGTTAGAAGGCACACGAGGGGTGGGACTCACTTTTCTATGGGGCAATCTGACTTCGAGGGCAATGCTAAGAAAGGACTCCAGTGCCTTCAGTTAGGAGGGACCTCCTGAAAAACATACTCTACGGTATATGTCCAACATATTTTGGACCCTGAGGTTAGAATATCATCTCTTGGACCTTTAAGATCTGCACCTAGAAAGCCAAGAAAGGAAAGCAATATGCAGCTTTGCTGACAAGAACCCTCAGACAGCTGTTGGGAATGGATAAAACCATTTGGGAATGTATTTCCATATGGTCATACTCATGATAAAGATAATAATCCCATCAATGTTAGTGGATCCATGCCACATAAATCAGCTTTTAATAAAACAAGCTTCTACCCCTTTGACTGATAAACGTTAATAATTTTTGTTGCAAATTTCTCTGAAATGTATTAGTTGCCTTCTTGTCTCTCTATCGAACATTGCAAACTTTTCTTAATGGTATAAGAAATATACCATTGGAAATATTAAATAGTAATACAGAGTGATATGGCCTCAGGAGCTCCTTGCCACCACATTAAATGGATCCAGAGTGTTAACATTTCTTATTTCATATGCTCAACTTGCACAGTATTTTAAATATAGATTCCGTATCCTCTATCAACATCAGTTGATGCTTGCTGCCCTTCGGACACTGACTGCTAGTAGGGAGATGTACTTTCTTCCTGTTAATTCCCAACTTTTAATTTGCTGCAATCCAAGAAACCACATACCACATTTGTGGGGACTGTATTGAGAGTGAATAAGGTAATGGGTGTGTGTTTCTCACTAGACTGAAAACTTCTAGAAAGTAAGAAATAACTATTGCTATTTTTGAGCCCTTGAAGAGCCTGTCATGGTATTTTGTATACCACAGCACTAAGTAGATGTTTTCTGATTTGACTTAAGCAATATGAGCTGTATTTTTATGTGTTTTTCAGCTACTCAAGCAGTTAGCTTACATTTTTTGTTTTAAGGTAGGTCACCAAGAATAGTTTGCTAGGTAAGTGATCTCCCTATAAGTGATATCACACTCTTGTGGTCTGGAAGGATATACACAAGGTGACTGAATGGTGGTTACCTGTGAAAGATGATTTTAGGTGATTATTAGTTCCTTTTTTCTTTTTAAAGATTTTATTTATTTATTTATTTATTTATTTATTTATTTATTTATTTATTTATGAGAGAGAGAGAGAGCACACAAGCAGGGTGGAGGAACAGAGGGACACGGAGAAGCAGACTCCCCACTGAGCGGGGAGCCCAATGTGGGGCTCGATCCCAGGACCCTGAGATCATAACTTCAATAGAAGGCAGACGCTTAACCAACTGATCCGCTTACCTGCCCCAGTTCTTTCTTTCTTCTTATTAGCACTTCAAAATATTCTACAAGTATTGCTTCTATCATGTAAAAATTATGTCAAACCTAGATTGTTTTAGATGGAAATACCAATTTTCCAATTTCCAGTTTCCAAATATCAAATTCCAATTCTGTGAAAAACAGACTTAAATGAGGAAGAAATGCAAGCAAAAAGTAAGCAGTGAGGATACCACAGGAAATGAAGAGAATAATTACTGGGGAAGAAAAGAACATGACAGAAAAAACAAACAGAACGTAGTAAAAGATGAGATACAGAATGAAAGGTGATAGAGGAAAATCGTCAAGAGTATTTGTACGATGGCTTGCTTGCTCTTTCATTTCCTATTCATTTGAGTGTTTACTGAGCACCCAATCCCACACAGGTATTTTTATTGGATACTGCTACCACTAAGAATGGAGAAAATGGGAATCAATAGGTCGTTCTGGGAGAAGGAGAGGCAATGATGATGGCCTGGAAGTTGCTGAGAGACAAGATGAGTATCACTAGTTTGACATGAGTAAACAGAAGACTAATGCAAGAATGAGTCTGAATGGAACATATCAACAGAAAATCTAGAAACATACGGCAGATGAAGCCAAAGCAGTGAGGAAGATCAGAAGGAAAGGATTCAGAGTCATTTATTACATCATCTAGAAGGAACCATTTAACCTTTTGCCATGGTTACCTGATTTCATGATTAAACTGAAATAATAATGACTGTCAAGGATTAAGTATGAGGTACTATATACGAAACGACTTTAAAGAGTATAAAGCATGACAAGAACTTAAGACATAATCAATGCTTTGCTGTCACAAATTGAAGGGTGGAAAGAAGGACAAAAACATTCATTTCCCATTACATATTTAAAAAGTAGAGACTTCTTTCTCAAGTGATAAACTCCAAGTCCTATATTTTTCCTATTTCTACTCCCCAGCGCCTTCCTGTCAACTTTGCCAACTTTTTAAAAAGGATACACCAAAAATACTTAGCAAAGATTAGAGGGACTGCCTGAGCAGAGCTCTCCTTTCCAACTCACTGGGCATTACATTACAAGAAAATATAATTAGAGAAACTTGCCTAACTTTGGTGGTGGTATCAGAGTCTGAAAAACTAATTTTAAAACAAGGCTGTTAAGACAGCAACATTAAAATGGAATTTCTTTAAATAGCTACAATTCTATTTCTTTTTGTAGTAAACTAAAAACATGAATACCGTTTTCTACTTGATCCTAGTCAGTAAGCCTAAGTTTTGAATTCCACTCTTTTTTGCTTAAAACAGCAGGAAAAAAAGGTGGGGGGAGGAGAACAGGAGTCAGCAAAAATGAGCTTAGACTGGCTTTCCCACTTAGCAAATTATTAACCACTGCCAGGTTTCTACATTTGTAAGATGAAAACTGTAATAGGAGTCCTATGCTTTCACTATTCTTGCAGTTGTCATTTCATATTATTTATTAGTTTGTTCTCCCACCAAACTGAATATTCCGTGAGGACCACGTCCTTCTTCTTGTTCAGTAGTATGTTCTCTGCATCCAGTAAAGTGGATGGTACAAAGCAGGGACTAACTGAATCTAATGTTTGGATGTCCCAAGATGAAAGTGACAGCAGAGGAAATTTACTTAATTATTGATCTATTTTCTTGTATCCTTCTGAGCAAATGTCTTCAATTTTGATTGTCTAATTTAGCAATATTTTTCCTTTATATTGGTGCTTTCTGGTTCTTGTTTGAAAAATCTTTGCCTATCCTAAAGTAACGAAGATTCTTCTGTTTTCTTCAAGAAGCTTATAAGCTATTATATTTGTATCTCATTCATTTTGAGTTAATTTGTATATATGGTACAAGGTAAGGGTACCGGGGCTTGTTGTTGTTGTTGCTGTTCTTTTCATATGGGTAGGCTTTCTAGGATTACTAGTTGAAAAGACTTCACTGAATTTCTTTGGTGCCTTAGTTGAACCATTTTTGTGTGGGTCAATTTGGGAGCTCTTTATTCTGCTGCATAAACCTGTCTATCCTGTAGTACCAGTAGCACACTGTCTGGATTACTTTCACTTTATAGCAAGTCCCAAAATCAAATACAGCAAGTCCTCCAATTTCGCTCTTATTTTTTAAAAATTGTTTTGCTATTACAGTTATTTTGCATTTTCCACACATTTTATGTTAGCTTTTCGATTTCCACAAACATTCCTGCTGAGATTTTGTTTGGGACTATGTTGAATCTATAAATCAATTTGTAGAGAACTGACATCTTAACCATATTAAGTCTCACTGAACATGGCATATTGATTCATTTATTTAGGTCTTTTTAAATTACTCTCATCCATGTTTTATAGATCTCACACATCTTTTTTATATTTTTATTGAATTTTATTCACAAATGTTTAGTTTTTGATGGTCACTGTAATTTTTTTTAAATTTGATTTTCCAAATGCAGTACATGCAATTGATTTTTTAAAGAAGATTTATTTATTTGAGAGACAGAGAGTGTGATGGGGAGGGGCAGAAGAATCCCAAGCAGACTTGGCACTGAGTATGGAATCCAATGTGGGCTTGATCTCATGACCCTTGACCTGAGCCAAAACCAAGAGTTGGCTGCTCAACCAACTGTACCACACAGATACCTCCTGCCCCCTGCAATGGATTTTTATAAAATGGCCTTGTATACTATGACTTTGCTAAGTTCACTCATTAGTTCTAGTAGTTTAGTCAATCTCAGAATTTTCTCTATGGTCATATCGTCTGCAAATAAAGACAGTTTTATTTTTTTTCTTTATAAATTTATTTTTTTTATTGGTGTTCAATTTGCCAACATATAGAATAACACCCAGTGCTCATCCCATCAAGTGCCCCCCTCAGTGCCCGTCACCCAGTCACCCCCACCCCCCGCCCACCTCCCCTTCCACCACCCCTAGTTCGTTTCTCAGAGTTAGGAGTCTCTTATGTTCTGTCTCCCTTTCTGATATTTCCCACTCATTTTTTCTCCTTTCCCCTTTATTCCCTTTCACTATTTTTATATTCCCCAAATGAATGAGATCATATAATGTATGTCCTTCTCTGATTGACTTATTTCACTCAGCGTAATACCCTCCAGTTCCATCCACGTCGAAGCAAATGGTGGGTATTTGTCATTACTTTCTTTTTTTCTAATCTTTATATCTTTCATGTATTTTTCCTACCAAACTGGCTAAACTTCCAACACAATGTTGACTGAAGGGGTTAGAGCACATATCCTTGCCTTGTTCCTTATACTGGTGGACTGATTTTGCTATTAAGTGTGATGTTAGTTATAGATTTTGTGTATGTGATCTTTACCAGTTTGAGGAATTTCTCTATTTCTAATTTCTCGAGATTTTTAAAAATCATGAATGGGTTTTGAACTTTGTTTTCTCTGCATATATTGATATGATCATGTGGCTTTTCCCTTTTGATCTACTAATATAGTTAATTACACCAACTGATTGTCAAGTATTTCACCAAAAGTACATTCCTAGGAAGGGAAAACTTTGATCATGATATATTATCCATTTTTATATGTCTAGATTTGGTTTGCTAATATTTTGTTTAGTATTTTTGTGTCTATGTACATAAAAGTCTGTAATGTTCTTTATTTGTAAGGTCATTGTGTATTTTGAGTTATCAGGATTATGTTGGCCTCATAAAATGTATTTGGAAGATTCCATCTTCTTTTTTGGTAAAAGTTTTTGTGAGATTGGTAATATTTCTTCCTTAAGTATTTGATAGATTTCCCTAGTAAAGCCACTCTGGCCTAGAGTTTTCTATATTCAAAGTCCTTAATTATAAATCCCATTTATTTAACAGATGGCGGGTTATTGAAATATCCTCTTACTTCTTGTAGTCAGTTTTGTTAATTTATGTTTTTCAAGGAATTTTCCCATTTCCTCCAAGCCATCAAAGGTACTGGCATAATTATACTCCTCTACTAACATATAGTAATATGTCCTAATTCTCCTTTTAAAGTCTGTAGGATCATGGCAGCCCAGGTAGCTCAGCGGTTTAGTGCTGCTTTCAGCCCAGGGTGTGATCCTGGAGACCCGGGATCTAGTCCCAAGTTGGGCTCCCTGCATGGAGCCTGCTTCTCCCTCTGCCTGTGTCTCTGCCTCCCTGTCTCTCTGTGTTTCTCATGAATGAATAAATAAAATCTTAAAAAAAAAAAGAAAAGTCTGTAGGATCTGCAGTGACATCTTCTTTCATTCTTGATATTAGTAATTTGTGTTCTCTCTCTTTTTGAAATCAGTATAGCTTAGGGGCTTATCAATTATATAATATATATGACATACATATTTCTTCCTCCATGCATTCCTATCTCAGTAACATACCACTGTGTACAAAGTATACTGTCTCCCCAAGTAAAGTGTGAATGGGAACTCTTTCTCAGTCTTGTTCTTGCCTGTATCCTTGCAGCTGGCAAAGAGGAGGAGGTCAGTGAATATTTGTTGAACGAAATAACCACAAAATTGAATAAAATAACAAAAAAATATGTTTAAACAATAAAACCATCAATTTAGGGACGCCTGGGTGGCTCAGCAGTTGAGCGTCTGCCTTCGGCTCAGCTCAGGGCGTGATCCCGGAGTCCTGGATCAAGTGCCACATTGGGCTCCTTGCAGGGAGCCTACTTCTCCCTCTGTCTATAACTTTGTGTCAGTCATGAATAAATAAATCAAATCTTTAAAAAAATAAAACCATCAACTTATCACTGAATTTAAACAAGGTCTTTAAGGTATCTCAATTTTAACATAAAAACACAGGCATCATTTGCAAACAATGAAAACAACATAATTTCTATGAAAAGTTTTAAAGTAAAAATAGTTTCTCCTAGTAACCTCTATGCTAGATTGCAAGAAAAATTCGAGTGACCAAAATCAATATAGGGAGTTGAGAGAACGACCTATTTGAACAGAAATTTCTTTTAGAATAAGAATAAAGAGCTAAAAAAATTGCTGTCACCCAACAGATGGCTAAAAGCACATTTTCAGAACCTCTTAACCACCCACCAAGCACTCATGTAACAAGAAATGCAAATAGCACTCCCTGCTCTCTTTCTGTGAACCCTACCTTGGGTCATTTCAAACCTTCAAGCAGCTCCTCTCTCACTGCCAACCAGTACTTTCCCACTTTGATGCCACTAGGTCAGGGCTTCCATGGAGTCAGGTGCCCATCTTCCTTCCTTTTTGAGATACTGCAACTAATATTTGATGACACAAGATTATTTTTCTTTCACATGCTCTTCACATATTTAGTTTTATAAGTTCTAAGATCCTTATTCTAACATTTACACTATTTTTCTAATATTTTGTTAAACTGACTTTCAGTTGTGTGTGAACCTGCTAACTGAAAACATTTTCTAAATTTTACTTTTTTAAATTGAAATATAGTTGACATACATTATATTAGTTTCAGATGTACCTTATAATGATTTGACACTTGTATACATTGATAAATGATTACCACAATAAGTCTATTTTCCATCTGTCACTGTACAAAATTGCAAAATTTCTTTTTTTCTTGTGATGAGAACTTTTAAGATATACTTTCTTAGTAAATTTCAAATTTGAACTATAATAGTATTGACTACAGTGCCCACACTGTACATTACATCTCCATGACTTATTTATTTTATAATTGGGAGCTTCTATCTCTTGATCCCTTCCACCCATTTCACCTTCCCTTCAAACCTGTCCCCTCTGGCAACCATCAATCTGTTCTCTGTATCCATGAGTTTTGTTTTGCTTTGTTCATTTGTTGTTTTTAGATTCCACATAGAAGTGAAATCATATGGTTTTTGTCTTTCTCTAACTTATTTCACTTAGCATAAGAAGTTCATCTATGTTGTCACAAATGGCAAAATTTCATTATTTTTGTGGTTTAGTAGTACTCCATTGTGTACAGGTGTGTGTGTGTGTATATATATATATATATATATATATATATATATATATATATATTTCACATCTTTATCTATAGATTAACTGATGGGCACTTCAGTTGTTTCCATATCTTGCTATTGTAAATAATACTGCAATAAACATAAAGCTGCATATACCTTTTTGAATTAGTGTTTTCATTTTCTTTAAATACGTACCCAGAAGTGGAATTGCTGGACCATATGGTAGTTCTATTTTTCATTTTTTAGCATCTTCCATACTGCTTTCCATGGTGCCTATATCAATTTACATCCCACCCCAATAGCACATGAGGTTCCCTTTTCTCCACATTCTTCCCAATTTGTTATTTCTTCTCTTTTTGATAATAGCCATTCTGACAGGTGTGAGGTGATATCTCATTGTGGTTTTGATTTGCATTTCTTTGATGATGAGTGACGTTGGGCATCTTTTCTTATACTTTTTGGCTAACATTTTTCTTTGGAAAAATATCTATTCAGATCCTCTGCCCATTTTTTAATTGGATTGCTGTTGTTGTTGAATTGTAAGAGTTCTTTACATATTTTAGATATTAATCCCTTATTTGATATATGATTTGCCATATCTTCTTCCATTCAGTACATCGCCTTTTCATTCTGTTGATAGTTTCCTTCACTGTGGAGAAACTTTTTAATTTGACATAGTACTATTTGTTTATTTTTACTTTTGCTGTTCTTGCTTTGGGGATAAGTCCAAAAAAACATCACCAAGACCAATGTCAAGGAGCTGACCTCTTATGTTTTCTTCAGGAGGTTTATGGTTTCAGGCCTTAGATACAAGTATTTAATTCATTTTGAATTAATTTTTGTGTATGGTGTAAGACAGTGGTCCAGTTTCACTCTTTTGCATGTAGCTGTCCAGTGTTCCCAGAACCATTTGTGGGAGAGAATTCCCTTTCCTCATTGTATATTATTGTCTCCATTGTCATAAATTAAATGATCATATATGCATGGGTTTATTTCTGGGCTTTCTAATCTGTTCCATTGATATTTAATGGTAATATATTGTTTTGATTACTATAGTTTTGTAAAGCTTGAAATCAGGAAGTGTGATGCTTTCAGCTTGTTCTTTCCCAAGATTGCTTTAGCTATTCAGGATCTATTGTGGTTCCATACGAATTCTAAAAAGTTTGTTTTATTCCTGTGAAAAATGCCTTTTCAATTTTAATAGGAATTTTGGTATATTAAATGTCCATTTGCTCTGGGAATGTCGACCTCTTAAGCAATATTAATTCTCCCAGTCCATGAATATGTAATCTTTCCATTTATTTGTGTCTTCTTCAGTGTTATAGTTTCAGTGTACAGGTCTTTCAACTCCTTGGCTAAATTTATTCCTAGGCATTTTATTATTTTTAATGCAATTGCAAATGGGTTTATTTTTCTTAATTTCTCTTTTTGATAGTTCACTGTTAGTATATAAAATGCAACAAATTTTTGCAGATTGATTTTGTACTCTGCAACTTTCCTGAATTCACATATTAGTTTTAACAGGTTTTTGGTGGAGTCTTTAGGGTTTTCTAAACATAAAATCATGTCATCTGCAAATAGTGACAGTTTCACATCTTCCTTTCCAATTTGGATGCCTTTATTTCTTACTGCTTAAAAGCTATGGCTAAGATTTCTAATACTATGTTGAGTAAAAGTGGTGAGAGTGGGCATCCTTGTCTTCTTTCTAATCTTAAAGGAAAAGCTTTCAGATTTTTGCCATTGAGTATAATGTGTCACAGTTAACTGTGAGCTTGTCCTATATGGCCTTTATTATGCTGAGGTATGTTCCATCTATACCCACTTTGTTCAGTTTTTTAAAATCATAAATGGATGTTAAATATTGTCAAATGTTTTGTGCATCTATTCAGATGATATGATTTTTACTCTTCATTTTTTAAGGTGTTTGTGTCACATTAATTAGTTTATGGATGTTCAAACATCCTTCTTTTTTTTAAGATTTATTTATTTAATCATTCAGAGAGAGCAAGAGAGAGGCAGAGGGAGAAGCAGGCCCCATGCAGGAAGCCCCATGTGGGACTCGATCCCAGGTCTCCAGGATCACACCCCAGGCTGCAGGCGGCACTAAACTGCTGCGCCACCAGGGCTGCCCCAAACATCCTTCTATATCTGTAATAAATCCTACTTGTTCATGGTTTATGATTCTTTTAATGGGTTGTTGAATTCAGTTTGCTAATATTTTGTTGAAGATTTTGCATCTATGTTCAACAGTGATATCGGCCTGTAATTTTCTTTTTTTGTGATGTCCTTGTCTGATTTTGGTATCATAGTAATACTGACTTCTAAACATGAATTTAGAAGCATTCCTTCTTCTTCAATTTTTAAAAAAAGTTTGAAAAAGATAATATTAAATCTTTGAGCATTTGGTAGGAATCACCGATGAAGCTAGTCTTAAACTTTTGTTTGTTTTGTTTTTAGATTTGTATTTTATTTATTCATGAGAGATATATAGAGAGGCAGAGACATAAACAGAGGGAGAAGCAGACTCATCGCAGGGAGACCAATGTGGGACTTGATCCTGGATCCCGAGATCATGCCCTGAGCCGAAGGCAGATGCTCAACCACCGAGCCACCCAGGGTCCCTTAAACGTTTGTTTGTTGAGAGTTTTTGATTATTGATTCAATTTCTTTACTAGTAATCTATTCAGGTTTTCTACTTCTTCATGATTTGGTCTTAGAGGATTGTATGTTTCTAGAAATTCATCCATTTCTTCTAGAATATCCAATTTTTTTGGCATATAATCATTCATAATAGTCTCTTATGATCCTTTCTATTTCCTTGGTATCAGTTGTAACTTCTCTTTCATTTCTGATTTTATTTGAGCCCTCTCTCATTTTTTTCTTAGGTAAAGGTTTGCAAATTTTGTTTATCTTTTCAAGAAACCAAGTTTTAATTTCATTGATCTTTTCCATTGCGTTTTTAGTCTTTATTTCTGTTCTATTATTTCCTTCCTTTTACCAATGTTTTTCTAGTTCCTTTAGGGAATAGATTGTTTATTTGAGGTTCTTTTGTTTCTTGAGGTAGACCTGTATTGCTATAAACTTCCCTCTTAGAACTAGCTGCTTTTGCTACATCTCATAGATTTTGGTGTATTAAATGTTCATTTTCATTTGTCTTAAGGTATTTTTTTATATCTCTCACTGACCCACTGGTTGTTCAGTAGCATGTCTTTTAATCTCCACACATTTGTGATTTTTCCAGTTTTCTACTTGTAATTAATTTCTAGTGTCATACCATTGTGGTTAGAAAAGATGCTTGACATGATTTCAACCTTCTTGAATTTACCGGGTCTTGTTTTTCAGCCTAACATATGTCTACCCTGGACAATATGTACACTTAGGTTCCATGTGCACTGAAGAAGAATGTGTATACTGCAGCTGTTGGTGGAATGTTCTAATAGAACTCTATGAGTTCTATTAAGCTCATCTGACCAATTGGTCATCTAGTGCTGTTGTTTCTTTATTGATCTTCGGCCTGGATGATCTATCCATTGATATAAATAGGATATTAAAGTCCCCTAACATTATTGTATTGTTGTCATTTTCTCCTTTAAATTTATTAATATTTGTTTTTTTAAAGATTTTATTTTATTCATGAGAGACACAGAGAGAGAGAGAGAGAGAGAGAGAGAGGCAGAGACACAGACAGGGGAAAAAGCAGGCTCCATGCAGGGAGCCTAATATGGGACTCGATCCTGGGACTCCAGGATCATGCCCTGGGCTGAAGGCAGGTGCTAAACCGCTGAGCCACCCAGGCATCTCCTTAGTATTTGTTTTATATATTTAGGTGCTCCTATGTTGGGTGCATAAATATTTACAAATGTTATATCTTCTTGCTGAAGTGACCCCCTTATCATTATGTAATACCCATCTTTGTCTTTTATTACAACTTTTGCTTTAAAGTCTATTTTGTCTGATATAAGTATAGCTACCCCATATTTCTTTTGGTTCCCATTTGCATTAAACATCTTTTTCCATCCCTTCATTTTCAGTATGTGTGCGTCCTTACATCCGAATAAGTGCCTATACTCTTATAGGCAGTATATAGATGGGTCTTGTTTTTTAATCCATTAGCTACTCTGTCTTCTGATTGGAGAATTTAGTCCATTTACATTTAAAGTAATTATTGATAGGTAGTAATTATTGCCATTTTGTTCATTATTTTTTGGCTGCTTAATATTTCTCTCTGTTCCTTTGTTGTCTTGTTTTTTTCCCTCGTGGTTTAATAATTTTCTGTAGCGTTATGCTTAGGTTCCTTTTTCATTTTATTTTCTGTGGATGTACTATAGGCTTTTTGCTTTGTGGTTATACCAGGAGGCTCACAAATAACAACCTATGTATATAACAGTCTATTTTATAACAAGCTAAGAGCACGTTAATTTTGGGACACATTCTAAAACTTTGCCATTTCACTTATCTTCCCCAAGTTTTATGTTTTTGAGGTCACATTTTACATCTTTTTATTTTGTGTGTACCTTAATTAGTATAGGTATAGTTGTTTTTACTACTTTTGTCTTTTAACTTTTACATTAGCTTTATAAGTGATTAATTCACTACATTTACCTTTAATGGTGAAAATTTTACTTTCACATGTTCTATTGTTACTAATTAGTCCTCTTTCTTTTCAGCTCAAAGAAGCCCCTTTAACATTTCTTGTAAGGCTGGTTTAGTGGCGCCGGATTCCTTTGGCTTTTGTTTCTCTAGACAGCTCTTTATCTCTTCTTCAATTCTGAATGACAACCTTTCTTGGTAAAGTAGTCTTGGTTGGAAGCTTTTTCCTTTTAGCATTTTAAATATATTATGCTACTCCCATCTGGCCTATTAATGTTTTTGCTGAGAAATCTGATAGTCTTATGGAGGTTCCCTTTTATGTAACAAGTTGTTTTTCTCTTAATGCTTCAAAATTTTATTTTTTAAAAAAATTGTTACTTAAATAAACTTTGGGTCCTAACCCAAATTAATAGAAATTAGTCAGGTTTGGTCTTTACTAAGCACTTGTAGTTGGTCTGTAAAGCACACACAACCTATATAGAAAGTGTTTATGAAAATTGCATTTCATATGGTTTTTATAATTTACCCTATAATAAAGTCTTGTTGCTCTTTAAATTACCACTGTTGCTTAAGTACCAATTTCAATTATTTTAAAAATCTGTTGATCCCCATTGTTTTCTGCAGTATTTGACAAATATCTATGTCATTTGATACAAAATTATGACAGAAAGAAAGAAAGAAAGAAAGAAAGAAAGAAAGAAAGAAAACAAACAACTGTCCCATCTTCTCTGGGACTTATTTTCCACACCTATAAATGGGGATAATCGGTCTTCTAGATTACAAAGAGAGTCAAACGATGTTAACTATGAGAGCCCTCTATAAATTAGAATACGTTAAATGTTGGGTAATGCTGATATAAATATTAAACAGTATCCAATAAAGAGTCCTTATACAAGGTATTCAGTGTTAACAAATGCCTTTTTGCAACAGTCATACCATTGTTGACAGAAAATGTGTTAATCCCAATATCCTAGTGATTTCATATGTTCTTTTCATTTGGACTATTCTGATATTTTAGATTTTTCCTTTAGAATGTGGAAAACATATTGAATACCTTTTCCTGGGTGTAAACACCTTGTGATTTTCTGTTCCCTCAGCACTTAATTCTGTTATGATAGCACCTCTCACAACTCCTGTCTCCACTAGACCCATAGTAGAGCCTAATTTACCAAAAAAGGTAATGTTCTCTACCAGTTTTTAAATTTCACACACAAAAACGGTATTCACAGATACACAAGTGAAATTTTACCACATGAAATACTCTGGGTTTTTTTTAGAAATGATATTGAAAAAATTATCAGCTTTATGACGGAAAATATTTTGAAGGTTGCATGACCCACAAACAACTTTTTTTTTTTTTCAGAGAGAGCACGAATGGGGAAGAAGGGCAGAGGGAGGAGGAGACAAGGAATCTAAGCAGGCTCCATGCTCAGTGCAGAGTCTGATGCAGGGCTCAATCTCATGATCCTGGGATCATGATCTGACCCAAAATCAATCAGTTGGAGGCTTAACTGCCTGAGCCACCCAGGTGCCCCCTAATAAACAACATTTTAATCTTTGCACATGTGACAATTTATTTCTTTAATAATGCAGTTTTAGTTATTTGTCTGAAGTATAATATACTTATCCATGGATTTATCATTTATAAAAATAATTATAAACCATTATTTCCTAAAATGTACACCAAGGAGAAGATGCTCCAGAAAAAAAGATGCTGTAATCTAATAAATATATAAATGTCACAACCTATATTCATCTTCTTAGAAACAAAATGGCCCTTGGTATCCATGACCAATAACTTCTTTATACATATATGAGTTTGGACTACTCTCCCAATTTCCTCTATGTTTAAAATATTCTGGAACCTAAAAAAAAAAATCTGTGCCTCTTTTTTAATTGGAATTTCCCCAGGCTGTTTAGCCATAGTGTCCTTTTCTTCTCCTTGTAGATATCTCTCCAGGAGTAGAAGCAAGTAGATACAAGAGTTTAAAGGTACACTTTAGGCTACACATCCCCATCTACTGAAAAAGCAAAGAATGACTTCACCAAAGTACAAGAGGTCCTAGACACAAATGCAGAGGAGGATGGGAAGGGCAAACCCACACCTGAGAGATTCTTAGCCATATACAAGTTAGAGGTGGTGGAAGGTGACATCACTGTATTTCTACCACAGTTTTTAACAACACACATTGAATGTATGTGGTAAGCCTCCTCTTGCCCCTTTGGACAGTAGCCAAGTTTATTTCAATATGAGAGCTATAGAGCTAACAAACTGATGAACCTAATAGATAGAATATCGCTGTCCTCTTTGCACAAGTTGATAAATGACTCATAGCTTCCTGAGATGAAAAGGAAGATTCAAGCTCACCACATACACGAGGGAACACCAGAGAGTTCAGATGAATGAAGTCACTTCAGGAAGTAGCTTTCTTAAATACCTCGGTAGCATGGAACAAAGAGAGGTTGTAATAGTCAAAATAACTGTGGGATTTTGGATCCTTGAGCAAAATTTTACAAAAGATTCCTTTTTGAGAGCATAAAGGAAACAAACTGCCATCCTATCACATTTCAGGAGGTCTTTGGGCCATATCCGATAATAATAGGCAATGACAAGACACTGTTATCCTAATTTTATAGATGCTCACACTGAAGCAACCTGTTAAAGCTGTGAAACTAGCAGGAGGGGATGTCAGAATTTGAAACCAGAGCCTGTCACCTCACTTCTTGATCTACAGAGAGGTAACAGTGGAGTGACGAGTAGCTAACAGATCACCTGCTTTGACTCAAGCCTGTTCTCTCCCATCTCACCAACGAGCCCACAATGAAGGTCACACTAATGGACTAAAATTATTCTGTCTGCAGGTTTTATAAAATCGTATTTCAAGGCACACAACCTCTTTAAAAATTGGATTTAATTTAAAGTGTTGGAGCACTTTTGACATTCACTGATTTTGACGAGCCATCCCCAATTAGTCTGAATCAGGGAGATTTTACTTTCACTTAACCTTCCATTATGACAAGAACATAAGGAAAGCAAGTGTGTCACTGGTAACGGTCGGGCATAGCGTCAAGACAACGCACTCTAAGCACTCAGTCCTCATGGAGCAACATACAGGCAGGATCCTTTTATTTCTTTGCACCGCAAGGCCCCATAGTGTTCCGCAGGACAAACGTACCCCTCTTACCCTGAAATTACAGACCCGCCTTCAAAATTCTAGAGTTGAGCCTATTTTCCCTACATATACATCATAACACTGGATTTTAAAACAGTATCTTCAAAAAAAAAACAGTATCTTCAATCAAGTGTAAAAATCTAATCGCTCTAATCATACTACATATATCTTAGAGTTATATTCTGCTCCATTTCATCCAGTAAGTGAGCATAACCAAGGTTATTTGCCAAATTCAGTGATTTAAACTCATGCTTAAACTAGCTACTCAGAAATTACCTCCTGGCCAAACCAAAACATCTTTTTTTTTTTCATATAGATTTGCAAAATTATTTGGCTACATTTGTTTTAGGGTATATTTAGTATATAATATAATATACTAAAATTACACCCCAAATTGTGGTAGCCAAGTAAGGTCTCTCAGCAGATCTAATCTTGGTCTCAGCGATAAGGAGGGAAAGGGGCTTAGAACTTCATAGGCATTTAGCAGGAATTTGTTAGACTGCGGGCTCCCTGAAAATAGGTCCTATTCACTGTTCTTTCCCACATGTGTATTAGGAACACGATAAACAATAGCCTACAGTAAATGTTTACTGAGGAAGTGGACAGGAACATGAATAGCAAACCCAAAGAAAAGCATCCTTATTTCAATGATATAGATTTAGCTAGGCCAGGAGGCAAAGGTTCTCTCTGGTTATGAGAACCTCCGAATATTCTCAACCATTTCAGAAAGCCTAATGGAAACCACGCATTTACTTTAACATGAGATTGCACAGGGCAACTGAAAGGTCAAATTTCTTTTGCTTTAGCATACTTTATATCAAGTCACTGTAATAAGACTAGTTGTTCTGTGTAGGTACGAAGCTGGGGAGGAAAATGCTCCTGAGTTTCTCTCTGAGCCTTTCTTAGGTGGAAGACACAGCAATCTGACTGGGACAGATTTACAAATGAATAGGGTCTCTGTGTTTTCAGAAACTAGCACACACAGGGCTGTAGCTCGCGCTCTCTCTCTCTGACTCCTCACTCAGAGGCAGGGGTAAGAAGATTTGGGCTTGGGCTTGACTTCTCACTTTTCTTCCTCTTTTTTCTAATGCTTCCACAGTCAAATATAGTAGTAAAATTTTGGCGAAGGAGGCCTGGTCCTAGTTGAGGGCTGAATACACATATACATATATATCCCTTGGAAACTGCACAGGGATGGAGGACTGTGCCAGGCAGGATTCCCAGGGGAGGCCTACCCATCCTATCACACACTACCACAGCCACAGTGAGGTCACGGCTACCTAAGGTGCTTTATCTAGGAAGAACATTCCAAAAATAGAAGTTGATAGGCAGTGACAGATCACTTCGGACAGTTGTGATTTCTCCAGCCACAAGTCTAAGGGAGTGAACTGCACAACATTCCCAGGTGTGAGAAACTAACCCAGAGAGGAGGGCCATAACTTGGGGTTGGCAGACCAGGGTGCTAATCCCGGCCCCACCAAACCTGCTTAGCAGCTGTATCTGCACAAGGCATTTCCCCTTTCATGGTCTCCATGTTCTCAATGGCCAAATGAGGGTATTGGATTACTAGATAATCTCTGTTTCCCTTCCAGCTCCAGCAGTCTACGATTCAGTGAATGACAACTTTGTCTGGTATCTTAAGCACATGTCTTTCACTGGAGCCAACACAGACCATTTGCAAGACACATGCTTGTTAGCAAATCCGAATTCAGTGTTTACGGCACAGACCTGCCAAAGGATTCTTCAAGTCATCTGATATTCAAGATATAATCTAATAGATGTGTTCACCATCCCTGGAGAGCTGGCACATAGGAAGCAGATTCCACTCAATTAATATTTACTGAGCACCTGCAGTGGGGATTTTGACATATATTATCTCATTTAAAAGCCTTTCCTCAGTTTTTCTATCTTGACAGAAGCATTAGCAGTCTCTCATGTCCAGTGTTTTCCTAAACTTATGCCAATAAAATATCAATCCCTTCAGATGCTTCCATTCTAATCTTTACACTAATACACAGCCAGCATCCAGAGCACAATCCTAGGCCTTGTCATCTCCACTCCTAATGTTTTGCATCATTAAATAACCACTTATTAAGGAATCCTTCCTCCACTTGACAGTGTTCTTGTATTTTTTTTAAATTAAACTCTGGGTAAAGATATTGCTTACTGTACTACTTAGTATTCCTCATATAGGAGCCCAGGAGGTTCATGATTTTGGGGGGAGTGGAAGGTGGAATCTTATCACCATGGGTAAATATGTCAGCTTCCTTTAATCAGAAATTGAAAACTGTATTACAAAATGTCTCTTGTTATCTCATTTAAAGCCTAAATTAGTGTCCATTATAATAATCACAGAACACATCTCAGATACTTCATGGCATCTAGTCCTCAACCTTCTTAGCCATCCCAAGTCCTCCTGGAAGTAAATGAGCAAATAAATTCTGGGAGATTCCAGTTCTGTGACTAAAACACAGGCCATGGATGTGAACCATGCTCCCACTTGTGGCTACACTATGTCAGGTGTAGTATTTCATTTCTGAGTCAGTGTCCTCAACTGTGGAGAAGGGGCCACACTGATTCCCAAATCATCATTTCTAATGTGATCCTCCTTCATATAGAGTATTTAGTACACTTCTTGCCTCATAAATATTTGGCAAATATGCATTTATACTAATGATATTTTGGAATCCAAACTGTCCTGCATTTCATTCCCATTCTCTTACTGATTTTATTGGTTAACTCTTTGTTTTCTCCTATCTACTGACTTATGTACAGCCTTTACACCATCTCTCAGTCCTTCCTGTCCTTACTTTTTCTTAAATCCCACAGCCTATCATTACTGTCACAGCCGTGCCAACTTCCTCCACAGTATGTTCCTCTCTTTGTTTCCATTGCTCACCCACCTGGCTAAACCCTATCCTTGTTGAATCCTACTCTCTGCTTTGTCTACCAAGAGACAGTATGGTTTAAGGTATAAGGGTGGCAGCTCTGGAGTTCATCTTCCTAGAGCTCAAACACTGCCACCTAATAATACCTGTGGATCTTTAAGTTGCTTATCACTTCTGTAAAATGAGGATGATAATAATAATGCCTGACTCATGGATATGTAATGAAATTGAAATGAGACTATATACTTAGACTTGCACCGACCATAGTAGGCACCCAGTAAGCATTGTTTATTATTATTATTCCACATATGAGTCAGTGGAATGAATTTAGGAAAATCACATACCTAGACAGACTGCTTAACCATAAATGGAAAACCACAGACATCAGATGGGCCCTTGATACTATCTAGAAACTCTATTCACTTTCTCCCTATGTTTGTTATCCTACTCTCCCAAAATACTGCACCATGCCTTCAACTCTCACTTCAACTCTCCTCCACGCTCAGCTGATGAATCCCCCTCCTGCTGCATGGGGAAGATAGAGGCCGTTAGACAAATACTACTTCATCCGACCATCATCCAAAATACAGTGACCTGCATCTGGATCCATTTTCTCCACTTTCTCTTTAATTCAGCGTGAGAAAGTTTCCTCATTTCTGGCAAAGGCCAACCCCTGTGCTTGGGTTATTGGTCCCTTCACTGTGGCTTTCCCAGGAATGTTCTTCACCCTGCTCCAAGGGCAGTATATATGCCCTTCTATAATACCTCCTTCCATTAAATGTGGTTGGAACTCATGACCCACTACTAATCAATAGAATATGGCAAAAATGATGGAGTATTGTTCTTGTGATTACAGTGAATTATATGAGACTTTACCTTACTAAGACAGGCAGGCGTGAAGATTCCCCTTGCTGGCCTGATGAAGTAAGAGGCCATGCTGAAGAAGCCCAAGTAACAAAGCACTGTGAGGAGTAGGCGTGGGGGAAAGGGGATCTAGGAGCTGAGGGCAGCTTCCAGGCAAGAGCCAGCAAGAAGCTGGGACCCTCAGACCTAGATGCAAGGGAATGCATTCTGCTCACACCCTGAAGAGAACTGTAAGTCCATTCCTCCCCAGTTAGGCCTCCTGATGAAAACACAGCCCTCTCAACACCTTGATTGCAGCTCTGAGACTTAGCAGCTGATCTAACTGAGTAGAACCTGGACTCCTAACCCACAGATACTGTGAGAACTGTTGTAAGTCAAAAGTTAGTGGTAATTTGTTACACATCAATAGAAAATGAAGGCATCCCCCTCACACACCAGAAAATTCCCATAATGCTGTAGTACTTACTCTATTTGCCTTCGAGGTAGTCCCCCTTTTCTCTGCTCTTTTTTCCAACAAGACTTGTTGAAAGAGTTTTTTAAATTTCTCACTATGCCCTCATCTCCCATTCACTGCTCTGCCCACTGTATTCACATCACTGCCTTCAGATTTGTCAAGAATGCCAATAAGTTCCACATTACTTAACCTAAATGGATATGTCTCTATGCTTATCTTACTCGGTACCCCAAGAGTATTCAACACAACTCACCACAGTTCACCTTTAGCATTATCTCTTCTCTTGGCTTACAGGACTTACATGCTCTAGTTTCCTTTGACTTGTCTGGCTGCTGCTTCTCATTCACCTTTGCTGTCTTCTCCTCCTACACCCAAACCTGAACAGTGCTGTGCCCAAGTCTGGCCTAACGCTATCCTCTCTTGATCTACTACACTCCCTTTCTAGTCCCTAGCTTTCAATGACATCAGTATGCTGTTGACTCCCCAATTTTTTTCTCTAGCCCTGACCTCTCCCCTCAGCTCCACAACCTATAGCCAGCTGTCTAACTGCATTTCCATTTACATGTCTTATGGTCATCTCAGACCTAACATGTCCAAAATGAACACTTGATTTTTCTTTCACAAAAAGCTGTTGTTCCCCTAGTTTTCTCACTCTCAGCAAACCGCACATGTAACAAACCTTCATATTGGAGCTTCTCATTCCTTCACCCTCCTCCCCTAATCCATCAGCAAGTCCTTGCAGGTCAATCATCACAACAGATCTGCAATTTGTCCACTCCTCTCTAACTCCACTCCTGTTAATCTAGT
The DNA here is from genome assembly GCF_905146905.1 of Nyctereutes procyonoides. Classification (NCBI taxonomy): domain Eukaryota; kingdom Metazoa; phylum Chordata; class Mammalia; order Carnivora; family Canidae; genus Nyctereutes; species Nyctereutes procyonoides. The sequence continues at coordinate 1,238,186 of NW_026575035.1, read as the reverse complement.
CCAAACTGCTCTCACATCTCACCTAGACTGCAGCAATAGCCACCTAACTGGTCTCCCTGCTTCTCCCTGCAGTCCTCTATAATCCATACAGCAGGAATTAATTAAAAAAAAAAGCACCTTGTATGCCTTTACTGCCTAAGACTTTTCAAAGACTTCACACTCTAAGATGTCCACCAAAGGGCTATGTTGCTGGCTCCTATCTGCCTCCCTGACATATTTCATACCTACCAAGTTCTAGCCATACTCACTTTTTTCTCCTTCCCACCCCAGGACTTTTGCAATTGTTATTCCCTCTGCTGGACAGATCTTCCCAAGCTACATGTCTCAGGTCTCAGATTGAATGTCTCCTCCTAAGGGAGGTCTACCTCACAGTATTTTTCTCTTCCCTCCTAGACTCTGTGATATCATGAGTTCCCTCATAGCATGCATCACAATCTCCAGCGCTACACCTGTTTGTTTGTTTGTTTGTTTGATCGTTGCTATGACTCCTTTCACTAGATGTTAGCATCTGGAAGGTGTACACTGCTATGCTCCGGAATAGCACTTGGCACCTAGGAGATGCTCAACAAATATCTGAATAAATGAATGCATATACATTATATGCATTAGAATACAGTGATCTTGTTATATAGTCCATTGGAAAATCTCTTGATACAGTGTCAAGATGTCATAAAAACAGCAAAAAATGGGAAGAATCATACCTCAAACTATTCAATATATACATTACTGAAAAGCTGTGGCCACAAAAAATGTTATAAAATGAAGCCTATTTTTTAAAAAATTTGATAAATCTGTTCGGAGATGTGAACAATCTTTTTTTTTTTTTAAGATTTTATTTACTTATTCAGGAGAGACACAGAAATAGGGAGAGAGAGAGAGAGAGAGACAGACAGACAGACAGACAGACAGGAGAATTAGGCTCCATGCAGAGAGCCAGATATGGAGCCTCGATCCCAGGACTCCGGGATCATGCTCTGAGCAGAAGGCAGACGCTCAACCGCTGAGCCATCCAGGCGTCCCAATCTTTTTTGATCATGTGAATTATATCACACCCCAGTTACTCTGTTTCTATAGGTTTGATTTTTTCCTACATTGGGTTTACTTTGATCACAGAGCATAAATTATAATGAATTTTTCTGTCACAAACTACAAGCCTTATTTTCAGTATTGCTGAACAAAAACCGCTAAGGAATCACCGCTACTCTTGTTAATGTCACTGATGCCATGTGACTTAATTCCCAACCCAGTTATATCCTTTAGCCTATACAATGCAGGCTTTTTAGCAGGCCATGGTAATGAGTGTGCTCATGGTCTGGATTCCAACAAGCAACTGTCAAAAACTATCATCCCGAAAGACTACTTGCTGAGAATTTCTCACTCCTAGAGCTGGTACTTCCAGGGTGGTCTAGCAAAGAAATGTGTGCCTATGTCTATTCTGGGGATATTCTAAATGCTGATGTTTAGCATTTCTTTGGAATTGCAATTTCATGCTTTGAGCAGCTTTCCCCCCCCCAAGCCCCACAAGATAAATAGTCTCTATTAAGTTCACTTGTTTATGTATTTTTTTTTCTTCCTGATATACCACGATCCTCTGAAAACTCCAGTAAATAGTTACTCAGTTGATTTTCAGAACCACTCTTGAGGAAAAGCACTAACTTCATCGCCTACCACTTGCTGCCCTCAAAACTTCTTAGCAACATACACTGTGCATGAACCTCAACGTGGTTTGCTTTGTCCAATCGCAGGCCTGAAAGCCCAGCCAGTCAGTTGTGTAATAATAAACCCCTTATCTCCTGAAGATACACAAACGGAACGATCTCTCCGTGCTTCCCTGCACCGGAGAGACTTCACTACAATTCTCAGCAGAAACTCACATCCATTTTTAAATGCCAAATGATCCCCACTTTTCCCGATTTCCTCTTTCTTTCCCTATGTGCAATTCTGAGCAAGGAGGGGAACATTTAAAAAAAAAAAGCCCCAAGTGCTAAAACAATGTTTAAAGAGGGGAAGGGAAGGGAAGGGAAGGGAAGGGAAGGGAAGGGAAGGGAAGGGAAGGGAAGGGAAGGGAAGGGAAGGGAAGGGAAGGGAAGGGTAGGGTGGCGGGCACTGCCAAAAGCCTGCAAAATGCATGCAGAAAGCAAGGGCTGGGGGTTCACTTTGGGGTCACCGGGTCCCTCACAAACATCCGTGATGGAAACTCATCAACAATTGCTCTGGGATGAAGGCGGGCTCGGGGAAGGCTGGCAGGAGAAGCCCCTGCTAGTTTCATTAAGCCTGAGTAGCCCGCAAAGCAGGGAGGACAGCGCTGCTCGCTGGGCGAAGAATAAAGCCCCCCACCCCCACCCCCACCCCCACCCCCCGGCGCCAACCCGCGCCCACCGGGTCCCGTCTCCAAGTTCCCTACCTCGCCGGGGAGAAGCGTCCTCTTCCTGCGCCCACACGGCACCACCAGCCCGCCCGGTCCCGGAGCCGCGCGGGAGCGGCCGCCCCGGGAGGTGCGGGGGGCCCGGGGCGTGAGCTCCGCAGCCCCCCCCCCCCGCGCCGCCGCCGCCACACCCCCCGGCCCCCGGCCCCCGGCTCCCGGCCCGCGCCTCTCCCCTCCCCTCCCCCGGCCCGGCCCGGCCCGGGCCCGTCTCCGCCCCCCGCGGCCGCGGGTCCCGCGCGCCCTGCCCTGCCCTGCCCTGCCCTGCCCTGCACCGCCCCGCACGCACCTTCAGGGCGCCCCGCGCCGGGGCCCGGGGGACCGCACGGCCCGCGCCCAGCGGCGGGAAGCGCTCCTCGCCGTCCTCGTCGTCGTCGTCCACCTCGACGACCACCTCCTCGTCCTCGTCCTCGTCGTCGTCATCCTCCTCCTCCGCGCCCCCTCGGGGCTTCTGCTCCACCCGCCCGAGCCCCCTCCGCCGCCTGCTCCCGCCTTCCTCGTCCTCGTCTTCCTCCCCGAGCAGCAGCAGCACGGGCGACGAGGCGGCGGCGGCGGCGGCGGCGGCGGCCCGAGGGGGGCCGGTCCCGGCGCTGCGCGGCGGCGGCGGCGGCCTCCAGCTCTCCGGAGCCGGGGCCGGGGCCGGGGCCGGGGCCGGGTGCGCGCCCGGGCCGAGGGGCGGGAGGCCGGGCACGGTGCCTTCCCCGGCAGGCGCGGGGCCGGGCGCCTGCAACGCGGCGCCCCCCCGGCGGCTGCCCAGGCTGGAGCGCTTGGCTAGACGCCGCGCCTGCATGCCTGACCGCGGGCTGCCCGCCGCGGCGCGGAGCCGGAGAGTTTGTCCCCCTCCGCCGCCGCCGCCGCCGCCGCCGCCGCCGCCGCCGCCGCCTCCTCTTCCTCCCCGGGCGGCCGCTGCGGTCGCAGGCGCCCCGGGCGCGCGGGGCTGCAGGGGGGCCGCGGGAGCCGCCTCCCCGGGCTTGCAGCTGCCACTGGCTGCAGAGGCGCGGGCGCCGCCTTCGCTGGACCGGCCCGCGGGGACGCCGGCGGCCGGCGGCTACGGCGGGGCGGCGCGGCGGCCGCGGGCGGGGGTGGGTGTGAGCGAGCGGCGCGCTGCCGCCTCCGCCGCCGCCGCCGCCGCCGCCGCCGCCGCCGCCCCGGGGCCGCGGGCCGCGCTGCGCTCCATGCGGCCGGCGGCCGGGCCCGCGCGCGCCTCTCCCGGGCCGCTGCGCCGCGCGTCCTGGCCTACCGCGGCCGGCCCTCGGCGCGAGCTGTTTGTGTTGTGTGTGCGCCACCCCCGCCCCCCGCCTCGCGAGCCCTTCCTCGCCGCTCTCCGGTCCCCCCCGTTCAGACAAAACCCGGACTGGATTTATTTCCCCTGCCCTCAGCCTCCGCAGACGCGGCGCCTCCAAGCAGGCGGCCCGGGCGCCGCGGCCAAGGCTGCCCCTTGCGCAGGGCGGACGCCGGATTGGCGGGAACGGGCCGCTGGGTCAGACGCGGACTTGGCGGGAAGAGCTTGGCCGCAGGTCGTTCTCCTGGCTCTGCGGCGCACGGCGCGACGACCCTCGGCCTCGGGCGAAGGCCCAGAAGGTCTGTCAGTCTGAGACGTGGGGCCCGGTCCTAACGCGGACCGTCAGACTCCTTTGGGTTTCCGAGATGCCGGTTCCTGACACCGCCGGCCACCGTCTCAGCCCCTTTGACCGCCCCGTCCCTAGGCCCTGCCCATTGAGCTCCCCGGGGGGACGGGCGACGTGCTAGGTCCGTAAGGGCGACCTGCTAGGTCTGTAAGGGCGACCCGCTAGGTCTGTAAGGGCGACCCGCTGAGTCTGTAAGGGCGACCTGCTAAGTCTGTAAGGGCGACCTGCTAAGTCTGTAAGGGTGACCTGCTAGGTCTGTAAGGGAGACGTGCTAGGTCCGTAAGGGCGACGTGCTAGGTCTGTAAGGGCGACCTGCTAGGTCTGTGAGGGCGACCTGCTAGGTCTGTGAGGGCGACCTGCTAGGTCTGTGAGGGCGACCCGCTGAGTCTGTAAGGGCGACCTGCTAGGTCTGTAAGGGAGACGTGCTAGGTCTGTAAGGGCGACGTGCTAGGTCTGTAAGGGCGACGTGCTAGGTCTGTAAGGGCGACCTGCTAAGTCTGTAAGGGCGACCTGCTAAGTCTGTAAGGGCGACCTGCTAGGTCTGTAAGGGAGACGTGCTAGGTCCGTAAGGGCAACGTGCTAGGTCTGTAAGGGCGACGTGCTAGGTCTGTAAGGGCGACCTGCTAGGTCTGTAAGGGCCACCCGCTAGGTCTGTAAGGGCGACCGGCTAGGTCTGTGAGGGCGACCTGCTAGGTCTGTAAGGGCCACCCGCTAGGTCTGTAAGGGCGACCGGCTAGGTCTGTGAGGGCGACCTGCTAGGTCTGTAAGGGCGACCCGCTAGGTCTGTAAGGGCGACCTGCTAAGTCTGTAAGGGCGACCTGCTAAGTCTGTAAGGGCGACCTGCTAGGTCTGTAAGGGAGACGTGCTAGGTCCGTAAGGGCAACGTGCTAGGTCTGTAAGGGCGACGTGCTAGGTCTGTAAGGGCGACCCGCTAGGTCTGTAAGGGCGACCTGCTAAGTCTGTAAGGGCGACCTGCTAAGTCTGTAAGGGCGACCTGCTAGGTCTGTAAGGGAGACGTGCTAGGTCCGTAAGGGCAACGTGCTAGGTCTGTAAGGGCGACGTGCTAGGTCTGTAAGGGCGACCTGCTAGGTCTGTAAGGGCCACCCGCTAGGTCTGTAAGGGCGACCGGCTAGGTCTGTGAGGGCGACCTGCTAGGTCTGTGAGGGCGACCTGCTAGGTCTGTAAGGGCGACCCGCTAGGTCTGTAAGGGCGACCTGCTAAGTCTGTAAGGGCGACCTGCTAAGTCTGTAAGGGTGACCTGCTAGGTCCGTAAGGGAGACGTGCTAGGTCCGTAAGGGCGACGTGCTAGGTCTGTAAGGGCGACGTGCTAGGTCTGTAAGGGCGACGTGCTAGGTCTGTGAGGGCGACCTGCTAGGTCTGTAAGGGCGACCCGCTAGGTCTGTAAGGGCGACCCGCTGAGTCTGTAAGGGCGACCCGCTGAGTCTGTAAGGGCGACGTGCTAGGTCTGTAAGGGCGACGTGCTAGGTCTGTAAGGGCGACCCGCTAGGTCTGTAAGGGCGACGTGCTAGGTCTGTGAGGGCGACCTGCTAGGTCTGTAAGGGCGACCCGCTAGGTCTGTAAGGGCGACGTGCTAGGTCTGTGAGGGCGACCTGCTAGGTCTGTGAGGGCGACCCGCTAGGTCTGTAAGGGCGATGTGCTAGGTCTGTGAGGGCGACCTGCTAGGTCTGTAAGGGCGACCCGCTAGGTCTGTAAGGGCGACCCGCTGAGTCTGTAAGGGCGACCCGCTGAGTCTGTAAGGGCGACGTGCTAGGTCTGTAAGGGCGACGTGCTAGGTCTGTAAGGGCGACCCGCTAGGTCTGTAAGGGCCACCCGCTAGGTCTGTAAGGGCGACCTGCTAGGTCTGTGAGGGCGACCGGCTAAGTCTGTGAGGGCGACCTGCTAAGTCTGTAAGGGTGACCTGCTAGGTCTGTAAGGGCGACCCACTGAGTCTGTAGGGGCGACCTGCTAAGTCTGTAAGGGCAACATGCTAGGTCTGTAAGGGCCACCCTCTAGGTCTGTAAGGGCGACCTGCTAAGTCTGTAAGTCTTTCAGGGCCTGATGGTAAAGGCGACATTCCTAGAAGCTTTCAGCTCTCACCGTTCAGTCCGTAGGCCACTGGTACCCTCGAGGCCTTTGGAGAGACAAACTGAGGCAAGAGTTCAAGCCTGCCTGGGTTGCTTATTTTCTAAAACTGATATCAAGTTATCAGTAAAACTGAAAACCAAGCCCATAACCATCTAACCAATGACACTGTCGCTTTCTGGGGATCTCTACGTGGGATAAAGTAAAGCGCGCTATCGTTTGGGATTAGGATATACAGCAAGTCGTTGTCTTTACATCCAAACCCTCCGCCCAATTCCATCTTCGTAGCTGAGGGCTGAGGAGGATCTAACTCGCCAAATACTCTGGCAGGTGCCTCCATGAGGCCAGTGTGGAAGGTGTCCTCGCCTCAGCTTCCTTCCACCGTAATTACTGTAGGAGATTTAACATCATGTGCCCTGCTAGACACTTGAAGGGAGCTCATTAAATGCTCACTTATGGTGTCTTCCAACTGTTGAACATTTCCACTGGGATGATGACAGAGACTCTAAAATGAACTTTTTGTTCTCCCTGAATCAGATTAGCTTCCTGATATGCCTATTTCAGGTAATGACACTCTCTGTAATCAGTCAGGCCCAGAATAGCGGTAACATTTTAACTCCCTTCTCTACCTTATCCCTAGAGGCAGGTGCCCACAAGTCCAACCCATTGTTCTTTCTGAAATGCCTGTCGCATCCAACGCTTCCTTTCCATGTCCAAAGTTCCTATGGTATTTCGTGGCTTCAAAAGTGAAAGTTTCTAACAGGGCTCACTACACCCAGTTTCTCAAGGGACACACCCTCTCCTAAACCCCCTCCAGATAACGCCACCAGATTCTTCTTCCCCCAAAATCCATTTAGAGTGACGCCTGGGTGGCTCAGCGGTTGAGCGTCTGCCTTCAGCCCCCTGGGGTGATCCTGGAGTCCTGGGATCGAGTCCCACATCAGGCTCCCTGCATGGGGTCTGCTTCTCCCTCTGCCTGTGTCTCTGCCTCTCTCTCTCTCTCTGTGGGTGTGTGTCTCTCATGAATAAATAAATAATTTTTTTAAAAAATCCATTTAGATCACAGTGTATCCTGGTTGAACTTTTCATTTGTAATTATTCCATTCAAGAATTCAGAGGGAGAAGATAGTTTGAGCATTTTAACAGACGGGTGTGTTTGATCAAAAGCATGAGGCCAGCCAAAGCATGGCTGATTAGTATCAGGCAAGCCTGATACTAATCAGTATCAGTGAGTGTTTCCAAAGAATAAAGAAGGGTGACTGAAATGGTTTCATCCCAAATGCAAGAAATTTTCCTTGGTAGATCTGGGAGATGAGTTTAGAGAGAGGCAGCAGGATCTTTCTCTGACCAGGAAGAATGAAGATCCAGGACAAGGAGTTGGCTGACAGATACGGACAGGGTGATAGTAGGGGACAAAGCTGTGAGACAAGTGGGCTAGTGGTTAGGTATGTGGTCTCAGGAGCCAGAGTGTCTGGGTTTGAACCCTGGCTCTCGAACTTACCAACAATATATATACCTTTACTCACCACCTCACTGTGCGTTAGTTCGCTCATCTGTAAAATGGAGATAATAGTAGCACCTACCTAATAGTAAAGTTCTTTTGTAGGATAATGAGTTAATATGTGCAGTCATCTTAGGAGAGGGCCTAACCTAAGGAAGGTCTATATAAAAGCTCATTATGTTAAATATTTTGATGGCATTATATAAACGCAGTGACTTGGGTTACTCTCAAAGAATAATGAGGTAGCTCTCTTTTTAGTAAACTCAGAACTGTCAATAACTAGCAAGAACATGCTTTTAAAGCCTGACTACATCTTATCAAGGAGCTATGGTCAGGCCAAGGATAAGGCTTTTTACATCTGAAATTGGCATAGATGAGAGAGAGTAAATGTTTTCCTGAGAACTGAGCAGAAACAGAGTTAAGTGAGTCTGTGATTATATTTGTGGATTAGTAGGAGAGGTACTAATTTACACCATTGTACTTTCTTTCAAAATTGCTATATATGCTTCGAAATCAGCTTGTTCTTTTTCTTAGGTCACCTCAACAGAGCTCATACATACCCCCACTGGGCCTGAGAGACTGCCCTCTGATTGGGAGAAAAAGATTGGCCTTAATATCGGGACCGTTAAGTTCAGGCTAATGTCACAAAAGCAGTTTGGCTCAATCTAGGCTTTGAGGGCTGAGAAGGATCTAGATGGGCAGGGAAAGCAGCATTGTGCAGGCCACTGAAGACCAACCTCATGAAATGAGAGTACATTTGGCAGGAAGTAAAATCAAATTACCTGATTCATCAGGAATCAAGAAGTATCTCATGATATGAGCTCATGACACACTGTGCTCGTGGGCTCAGAAGTCAATAAGTAGCTCATGATGCCAAGCAAATGGGGAGGATTCATTGATGCTTTGTCCCCCATGTTCCCTAAACATAGCAGTTTTACTTCCAAAACTAGGAACGCTTCCCGCCAAGGATGAGGCGTGCCCCTAAGTCATAGGCTAGGGAAGACAAATCTTCCAGAGAGTCTGATTTAACACATCATCATCTGAAACATTCCATCATTCATTCAATATGTATTTAGTGAGCCCCACTGAGTGCCAGGCTTTGTTCTGGGCACTGGTATGCAGCAGTGAACAAAATAACCGTCAGTGGGGAGGGAAGTAGACAATAACCAAAGAAAATAAATGAATTATATGGTTTCGCAGATCCAATAAGTGCTATAGAGAGAAACAAAGCAGAGGAAGGGGGTAAAACAAGGTGCCAGAAGGTTAACACAAATAAATAATAATGTTTAATTTCTTAGTCATTATTAAATGATAATTGTGTATTAAAATTATATTTATATTTATTACACGGTATTGCTATTTGTATTTGATATGTATGATATTTCATATATACTTAACATAAATAAATGTATTAAAACAAACATAAGGATCATATGGAGAATAATGTAAAATCTGAATGAAAATTTGCAGCAGTGGCCGTGTCAAGCGTCACACTGAACTCCAGTTTCTCAACCTTGGATGGGATCCATTCTCCCCTGTATCCCAGGGTGCTTTGGCCAAACAGTGTGAGAAGCACTGAGGAAGACCAAGAGTGGGCTTTGCAGTAAGCACCACTCCATAACCCCAGGACAACTGGCTGCCTTGTGCCTGATTTCTTATAATCCTAAATTATACTTAAACTTTTGAGTTCCTAGCCCCTAAGGTACCCAGAGCATTAAACAACAACAACAACAACAACAACAACATATATCTGAAAAACTATAGCAAAAAAAAAAGTCAGGCTCAGTTTGACATACTGTTCAATTTTTTAAAATTCAGTCTTCAGAAAAACAATAATCATGTTCCCCAAATCAAATCTGGCTATCAAATGAGGCATAGCCATAACCAGGGCAGAAATACAACAGACTTTTACTCACCAGCAGTAGCTCCTCCATGTCTTTGTGAACTTTAAATTGTTGGATTCCTTGAGAATGGTAGCTCCTTTTAGAAGTTATTTTAAAACTAAAAGTAAAAATTTGTCCTTTAAACAGTTTATAAAAGTAAGATTAGGTTAGTTTTTCCACACTTCTGGGAAACTTCAAAATGATTTCAGATGATGACTGTCATCCCACCATATGAAAAATAGATTAAGGCTAAGAGAATCACTCATTTATTACAACCTTCAGGCTGAAAGCCTGTGTAAGTCAAGCATAAACCTCCACCCAGATAAATGTTTCTTCCATAAGCAATTAAGTTATGCCCTCTTTAACAACACAATGTACTTTCAACTTTAAAATACCTCCCAGAGTCTTGAATTCTTTTTGAGCATAAAAATGATAGAATAACTGTCTTTTTAAGTGTAACACATATTTGCTATTTAGGGGTGTATGTGGAGCGTGTGTGTGTGTGTGTGTGTGTGTGTGATCTTATATTGTCATCTCATGTTGACACTTGAAAGCAATGGAAGGAACGCTGACTGGTATGTATCCGAGAGGCTTGGGTCCAAATCCTGTTCTGGGGATTTCTAGCCATGGGACACTAGTTAAGTCCCCTAATCTCTGCAGGGTACATAATAACTCTAAGATTAATGAATTGTATTCTTTCAGGCCTTCCGACTCCTGAGTTCCATGATGTAAGAAGACATTGACCTGATTTTATGATGAAACCAAATGCCCATTATTAAAATCCACAAATGGGGGATCCCTGGGTGGCTCAGCGGTTTGGCGCCTGCCTTCGGCCCAGGGTGTGATCCTGGAGACCCGGGATCGAGTCCCACGTCAGGCTCCCTGCACGGAGCCTGCTTCTCTTTCTGCCTATGTCTCTGTCTCTCTCTATCATGAATAAATTAAAAATCTTTAAAAAAATAAAATAAAATCCACAAATGGAGTCTAATATATATGCCTACAAAGGTATGTACATATGTCTATTTATAGGTATCTCTTCAAAGCTAGTTTGAGGTGCTATATCTTAGGACCACAATCTCTGTTTCTGTCAACATCACTCTTAATTCGAGGGGCCGTCCTTGCTTTTCTGGGAATGCAAAAATTATGAAATTACCACCTTATTTTACTAGCTATCTCTCTGGTGATAAGATGCCCTAATGGCTGTAAACCAAGTAGTTGCAATTTTATATTATTTGTATTAGTGCCCCCTTCTACAGAGTGAGGATTGCTTTAGTCTAGATGTATATTTACTTCCTTCTAATGATATTTTCATATCTCTGAAGCTTTTTTTTCTCACCTTATTTTTTCCATAGTTTTTTTTTTCCCCTTTTTTTCATCCAGGCCACTCTGGTACAAGTAACTGAAATCCTAGCCACCCTAAAGAAAAAAATGGGGGGAATGGATTTATCAGCCCAGGTAACTCAACGACAGATAAGCCTGAGCTTGGGGAAAAAATTAGATCACAGGCTTACATGATGTGTGGTCCTCTCTTTCTGTCTCTATCTCTCTCTGAGTGTCGGTCACTCGTGTCATGATCTGGTCAACTAGAACCAGGTCTGTTGGCAGCTCGGGCCACATACCCATCAGCCTTGTGACCATGAGCAGGGAAGCTCTTCACCATCTGCAGCAGTTAGGGAAATCCCAGCGAAGGACTCTGTGGTGAGCCCACATCTGTGGCCAGGGTGGAGTGTTGTGATTAGAAGTCTTCACCAAACCACAAGGTGAAAGGGAAAAAGAACGGTTACTGTACTCGGCAGAAAAAGAACATAGAAGGCCATCATGCGTTAATAAATACAACCAATACTATCTAAAATCTGAAACATAGAAACAATTAGAAGGAAAAAAAATCACATCTAATCTCCCTACCTGAAGACAACTCTGTTACTGCTTTGATATATTTATTTTAATTTCTTTTCTACCATTGTGTTTTGTTTCATATTATTTTTCCACCTGCTTTTATAATGTGAGCTTTTCTCTTATACATTGCAGTACAGCTTGTAGATGGATTATGAGCTAGTAGGAAAAAAAATAAATCATGAAAATATCACAAGAAAATGTGCATAAATATTTTTATGATCTCTGGGGAATGATAGCCATTTTGTTTTTTAAAAGACTTTTTATTTATTTGACACACAGAGAGAGAATACAAGCAAGAGTAGTGTCAGGCAGAAAGAGAGGGAGAGGCAGACTCCCCACGGAGCAGGGAGCCCAACATGGGACGTGATCTTGATCCCAGGACTCTGGGATCACGACCTGAGCAGAAGGCAGACACTTAACCAACTGAGCCACCTAGGTGCCTGACAATAAAAGATATCAACTTGGAGCCATAGCAAAAAGCTGATAAATTTGACCACAAAAAAAAATTAATCTTTATGACAAAGGTGCTATTGTAAAGTTTTAAAATAAGTGAAAGATGATTAGAAAACATTTTAAATCTAAAACCAGGAATTAATATAGACCAAAATATAACTAACTCAATATTATTAAAACAATTACATATACTCTTCACCTATCAGACAGGTAGAAATTTTAAATCTTTGATAACATGCAGTGTTACTGAGAGTCTGAAGAAATAGGGACTCAGGTATACTGCTGCAATATCAATCATGATTCTAAAATGCTTTTGTCATTTGAAGTCAGCAATTCCACTTCCCACTATGTATCCTGAAGAATCAGTGGTACTTGAGCACAAAGGAGCACAGAGACTTGTTGCAGCACTGATTTTATTAGCCAAATATTGAAGACCACATAAATATTCAGCCAAAGGAGAATTGTTTAAAAAGCAGCCTTTGCTAATGTGTGAACCCCTATGCAGCAGCTAAAAAGCGTGAGGGAAGTCATTTTGTACTATAAGGGCAAGGGCTCCAATATTAAAGTGAAAGGGTAAGTTATAAAATAATGTTTAAACACGACGTTATTTGTGTGTAAAGCAAAACCCCATGAAGTATGCTATCTACTCCTACATGGTGTGATTTCTGATGGAAAAATGGATAGATGGATATGAAAGTGTCCAAAGTATACCTTCCAACCTCTAGGTGGTGGACTGGATGGAAGGAGGAGGCGAAGGGGGTCTTCCACTTTCTCTATTTTTGACTTAAATGTATTCAAAGGACTTAAAAGATGGATTTGAAAATCACACAGTGCTTTTTCTTTTTAAAGGTTTTATTTATTTATTTGAAAGAGGGAAACGGAAATAGTGACAGAGATAGCCAGAGAGAAAAGGAGCAGGGAGGAGAGGGAGAAGCAGGCTCCCCACTGAGCAGAGAGACTAATGTGAGTCTGGATCCCAGAACTATGGGATCATAGGATCATGACCTGAGCCAAAGGCAGACGCTCAACCCACTGAGCCACCCAGATGCCCCTCACATAGTGCATTTTAAAATAAAGAGTAAAATAAATAAATAAATAGTAAAAACTCTTCATAGCATTTTTATCCCAGAATTTTCTGTCCAGCCACTGTGCTATGATTTTGCCGCAGCTTGGTATTTTAGTTAGGGTGCCATCAACATTTGTACAGAAAGTATCATACAGCTTTGGGATGCTTTAATATCAGAGCCAGAAGTGGAATTCGAGGCCAAAGATTGTGCACAGTTTCTTGCTACATTTTACTAGATGCTGAAGGAGTTGCTGCAAGTTCCCTTCTGACAACCACGGGAAAGAGGCTGGTCTCTCACGCTGGCCCTTGCTTTGATCATATCGCAGTCCCTCCGTCTTTCCCTCTCTTTGCTGCTTTGATAAACGTTCCATCAAACCTCATTTTGTTTTAATTTATTTCTTTGATCATTAACGAAGGAAAGTATTTCCCCATGTGTTCAAGTTTTATTTCCCCTTCTGCGAATTCTTTTCTTATCCTTTGCCCATATGGCTGCAAGAGTCTGGATATTCCCCTTGTATGGGCTCTCCATATTACAAATCCTATTGTCATATATTTTTTTTTTGCAAATACTTCTCTAGTATTTTGCAAATATTTGTCCTACTTTTTTGCAAATGTTTCTCTAAATTTCTTTGTGTTATCTTCCCCAGAGCTTTAGATTTATTCATGGGTTCCTCTTTCCCTTTCTTTGCTGATTTTATTTACAAACTCTCATCACTCCCCCCCTCCCCCATTTTGTACTAATAGCTTCGGCTAGCCCTCATCCCTTATCATTTTCCTTCAAATTTTATTTCCTTTTAAAAAGAGGTTTTTGCAGCAAAGCTTCATTTTAATTCTGTTTATATGTTTATCCAATGTAATCACTTCCTTATACTAGAAGGATGTGCTATTGCTGGGATGAATTCTTAAATTTTCAGATTTGATCATTTACTCAGTTATTGATTACATGCCTTCCTGTCTATACTCCTGTTAAAAACTCTTTGCTTAACTTTTTCATCTTAATTGAAATACTTCTGTTTAAATTAGCATCATTGCCACCATAATATTTCTAATAAATGCTTTCCAAAATATTAAACCCCACCCCTTTAACATTTTTAACATTAACACAAGCGTAAGCACATAAATCTTTCATCTGCTAGCACATTCTCCAATAACAGGAGTGGCCTGTGCCTGCACTGTACAATATGGTAGCCACTAGCCACATGTAGTGATGGAGCCCTTGAAATGTGGCCAGTACAAATGAGGAAGTAGTTTTAATTGTATTTACTTTTAATTAAGTTTAATAACTATATATAGCTAGTGGCTATGTTACTAGACAGTGTCGGCTCAGACCTTTTCAGAGTTATTTCCTGCTTTTCAGATTCATTTTTGGGCGAACCTAACTGAGCTCATTAAAGACACAGAAATCACACTCATCATACTTTGCTGCAAATGCAAAATCAATACTACCACATTTTTTTTTCCATCTACCCACCTAACTTCAAAAACCTAATATTTTTGAATCATTAGCTTTTATTTAACAATTGTCATTTATTACCTTCCTTGGGCTTCCAATTAGGCTATTTTCAGGTTTAAGGATGGTGAGATGTCAAAAGCTCCTAATCCGTCCCTCTGCCTCCAGTACTATTTTTATCTACACCATTTTAGTTCCTATGTTTGTTATTTTATTCTCAAATTATTCCAGGGGAAGGAGGACCTGAATTAACCCCAGCAACCTATAATAAGAGTCTTGAAAGCTATAAAATATAATGAGACATCAGCACATAGCACATGCTGATATAAATGCCCCTGGGATTTCTTAAATGCTAATTTTAAGTTTCTTTTCGTTGTTGTTATTGTTATGTCTGTTAGCATGGGGGGGGGTAGAGAGATGGAATTTTGTAAAGCATCTAAAAATTCCTCAGTGCTCACGATATCGTACTAGGGAATAGAATTTTCCCTAAACCGTGGTAGGTGTGAGGACTGTCCATCTGGCCCACACGCACGGATGGAGGAGGGCAGGGGGATGCGGGATAGCAGCCCCTGTTGTCTTGCGTGCCTTTCACTATGGATACAGAGGTCACTTGCAATTTTTTTGCATCTCTGTAAAAGCAGTGGTGAAGCTGCCTGTCCCACCACCTCCTATTTATAAACCCCACTATCCCCACATCCCTGGTAGCTCCATCTGTTTACCTAGTCATAGCCACTATGGGTGCTTGATGTTTTGCTTCCTCTTGCCACATGACACGCAAAGCTGACTTCCAAGACCGTTGGCCTAAACTGAAATTTCAAACAAAACCTGGTACAAATATTATTGTTTCTTGCTCCTTTCCTGAGGTTGAGAGGAGGGAAGAGAAAAAAAGAAGAAGATGATGAACAGAAAAGGAAGGAGAAGAAAGAGGAAGAGACAAGAAAGGTGAGCCACAAGAAAATATAAGAAGAGTCTTGGCTTTTTGGTGATTTACTATTTATCTGTAATAATCCACACATAAAAGGTGTTTCCATGTCCTTCAGAAATTTAGGGGATCCTCCCTGCCCCCTCTCCAATTCTCAGTGAAGAGAAAAAAAACAGCTACTTATGATCTTGGATATAAAAATATATATATATATAAATAATATATATATAAAATATATATATATAAATAATGACCTTTACTTTTTTTTTTTTCCTAAATCATCCCCAATATGTTTTCAATCCAGAGTTTCAGCCCCCTGGCCATAGTCATTTCACTCATGTTGTTTTATGAATGTTTTTTTTGGTACGACTTCCACATGATTGTACTGTTAGTGATATTTTCCTATTAGCTTTAAATACCTTTCTCCCATTCTCACTCCACGTGTTGTCCTCAGTGACCTGTCTACCCCTTTCACATACCTTATGGATCATGTCATTCCCTACCTGGGATATTTATATTTTCTAGACTATAAAGCCTGATGTGGCTTAGGTATGCTTAGGCGTATGGGCTCCCATCTTTCAATTCATGTTATTTAGACTCATAAGATATTCCTGGTCAGGATTTGCTCCATAATTTGTGGGGCCCAATGTGACAATATGGATATGTGGGGATCCTTGCTCAAAATTATCAAGGACAGAGACAGTGGAGCATTTAACCAAAGTGGGCTCTTCCAAGCTCGGGGTTCTGAGTGACAGCTTGCGATGCCGTGAAGTGAGCCCCGTTTGCAGTTTTGTCCTATGATACTGGGAAGGGTGCGCATGATCACTAGCAGCAAAACTTCATGTCTTACGGTCTCCTCCACTTCCTTTAATCTAGATTCTTCTTTTTCCTGGGAAAATGACAGTCCAGTGTTTGGAATTGAGTGTTATTTTGTGTTTAGACCTGAAGGCATTCAGAACTTATTTGTTCTGTGAGGACTTGGGATCTTACTGGGGAAACTGAAGGATTTTGAGCAGTGAAGGGATGTGGTTCAATGTGCATGTAAGGAAGGGGTTTTTGGCAGCAGCATGGAGGGCAGACTTCTAGTTCTAGTCTATCTAGAAGATATGGCAGTGACTGCAGAGTCAGGGAGCTCTGCCTTTGTCCAGGGGTAAAACAAAGGGAGTCTGAACAAAGCTGCAACATAAAGTGAGGAGGGGGTAGTTATGACAACTGCATACAAAGCAGAATCAGCAAAACCTGGTGACCAGTAGGATTGGGCAGCACAAGAGAAGGAGCCAAGGACAATCGTTTGGTTCAGACCCACGGAAATAGGTTGATCTTAGCGATAGTCACAGAGGTAGGAGAAGCAGGAGAGAACCAGGCTGGGTAGGGAAGATAGCAGTTCTATTTGGGGAAATGTTGAGTTTGAGATGCCTATGGGCATCCAGATCAAGATGTACGATAGTTTTTTGATGTTTAAGAGATAGATCTAGAAAGCCTATACTGATATAGAAGCTGTGTTGGTCCTTGGCCAACTTCCCATTGGATGCTTTTCTTGCTCCGCCCTTTAGAACAGGTTGCTGGCCTCAACAGGTTTTGTCTCAGGCTCCCTTCGCAGGGGCTGCTGGTTGGGTTTGGCCAAAGAGATGCCACGGTGGGAGAGAATAAGGCAGAAGCCAGGAAATGTCACCCCCTTCTCTGCTCTAGACTATCGTCCTCCTGGGCTCATCTCCACTATGGCTCCAGTTGCCCCAGGGCACCAGAGTCATTGGCACCAGAGCCATGGTATAGCCTCACTTTTTCCTTCCATCCCTCCAGCCAGGAGGTAGCAGTTTCCTGCCACTGATTTCTAGGTTGTCTCAATACCGCTTGTTTGTTTTCCCAATTCTTCAGCACCTGTAAGGATGAAGTTCCTTGTATGTTTAAATTTAGAATGTTTTCTCTTTTCCTGCCTGACACAGAACTCATTACCATACATAGATGTTTGTTAAGGTAATTGAATGTGTTTTGACTGTAGATGACTAAACATCAAGTGAATTTGGTACCAAGTTGGTGCTATTAACAAGGGCATTTCCAGGGGACTCCTGAGGATGGAAGCCAGGTCACAGTGGATTTTTAAAATGTCTGAGAATTTTAAAAAGTAATGAGTACCCATTTCAGGTTTTCATTTTTTTTTTCTAGAAATTTAACTACTAAAGGGAGGAATGAAGGAAACTGTATGAAAGGAATTTTTGAGGATGAGAAAAGCCTGGGTATGATTGAAATAAAAGAAAGAAGAAAAAGGAACTGGAGAGGTAAGTGAAGAAGAAAGATCCTAACGGTGGTAGTTATAAGATCCAGAGCCCCGTAGGTAGATTGACTTTGTTTGGGCAGAGGGTCGCTTACTCATCTCTTACAAGAGAAAGGGCCTCAAGAATGAAATAGATGCAGACATTCTGGTAGGTAGGGGCCCAGATAAGAATTTGATTTAGCAAAAAAAAAAAAAAGGACTTTGATTTAGCAAAGGCTTCTGTTTTCTCTGTGAAATAGCAGAGGTTATGCTGGTAGGTTTACAGAAAGTGGTGGAAAGTGGTGCTGGCCTCAAAGGGGAATGGGAGAAATTGCAGATACAGGTCAAGGCCAAGTCACTGCAGGCCTGTGTGACATTCTCCAGTTTCTCTCAAAACTATCATGGGAGTGGCTCAAAATCCATTCTCCATGAACCAGTGGAATCACCTGGAAACCTACTAGATGTGCAAAATCTTAAGCCTTAGGCCTATTGAATCAGAAAATATGGGGGTGAGGTCCAGCGGTCTGCGTTTTAAGAAGCTCTCCAGGGAATTCTGATGCTCACTAAAGTTTGAGAACCACTGTGCAGACTGTGGCCACCTGAGGTGTGGTCTGTAGATATGTAGCTAATTTGCAATACATAATCTCAGCCTCTCCTTCCCCCAAATTGGAATCCGGATTTTATCAAGATCCCCAGGTGGTTTGTATGCACATTTAGTTAAGAAGCACTGAACTTGGTAGTTTATTCTCACCAAGGGTGTTTGGGGGTATTTATAGATCGGCCGGTGGATTCATGAAAGCTTAAACAGGATGTAATTTTTAGGGGAGCAATTTCAGGTTCAGTTTAGATGGCAGGGGATATATCATGTTTAGAAGCTGAGAACCCCTTCTGACATCAAATGGCTGCACATTTCTTATAGCTGCACATTCTGTCTCCTTCTATGGATTACACACGAGACCAAATTAAAAAATACAAAACCAAACCAAAGCAAAGACAGCCCTTCATCATACAGCTGGCTAGTCCTTCAGCAAAGGTTATTGAGAGTCCAGCAAAGACTCTGAGATGCCCAGGTCACCACCTAGTCCCTTCACTTGAGAGTCCCCTCAACCAGAAGACACCCACCCAGGAACACATTACTGCCATGCCTCTGGGAGGACACGATCCTGATCCACTAGCAGATCATGGAGGAGCAAGCCAGGTGGCCAGGGTGATTGGGCGGGCAGGGGGGGAGGCTCGTGGAATGAGGTCCTGCCAAAGGCGAGTGTCACAGGGTAACTGGGGATCCACCAGATGATGAAGTGGCAGGAAGGACATGGCAGGGACAGATAAAAAGGTGGGGTGGGGGGGAGTGTGGTGCAGGGAGCAAAGGCATAGGGCCAACGCGGAGAGTTCAGGAAGGCCACCTGGGGGATGGAAACACATACATTGCAATGCCAGGATAGTTTCATGAAAATAACTGCTCTCTTCCACTTTCTCAGTCCAAAGACTACGTAGTCTTGCTTTTGTACACGACTGTGTGGGACTGCCGCTCAGCGGGCATGGTGGGAGAAGGCAGCAGGCACATCCCCACACTTCCTACGGGACTCAACGGTCTAGAGAGGAAAATCCAGATGTGTTAGACGGTCCTATGGAGAAGCCCCTCGACTGTCACATCCTCTCTTCTCAATGAAGAAAAATCATGATTTCAGTGGCACAGAGAAATGTGAATACTCACGTTGGAGGCATTTGACAATCTCATTTTTCCACTCAAATCAACATGCCTAAGGGCACCCTAAAGTGTACCCAAGCCAGCAACACCAGCCTTCTCTCTGCATCCCCTGGGTTACACAGTCACCACTGCATTTATGCCAGACTACACCAAAATGAACATCTGAGAATTATTCCCCAAGGACCTCAGCTCTTCTCCCATTGCAGAGGGTGGGTATGAGGCCTGAGGCCCAAGGCCCAGACATAGTCTGCTGACTATCCTTTAGCCTTTAATATTTCTGCAGAAATGCATGATACTCTATCTCCTAAATCGTCCCTCAAGAAAGAGGTAGAGCTTATATTTGGACTTTACGACATCTCTCATTTTACCACGGTGCTCACTCGAACCCTAAATTTTGAGCAATGGAGGCAAAGAAATGTAACTTAGATTTGGCAGCTTTTCCTGGGATCACCAGTGCTGCATGAACTGGAAAAAAGAATTCTAGACATCACCTTACAAGGCAAGATCATGTGTGATTTTGGTGTGGAGCTCGCAAGTAGCAGATGGATTTCTGTGGTTGGGATGAAGTGTCCAGAGGCAACAGCATACACAGATCTACACAGCTCAGCTGTCTGTGAACATCATGTGCTCTGGAAAACTGCAAGAGGACTGGAAACGTGGTTCTAGTGGTAGAAAAGACACTGCTATAGAAGACCCATATGGAAAGTATGGGTAAAATAGATCCAAGGAGTGTGAGAATGGAAAAGGCAATTTTAAAAGCTGAAGTTACTATTTTGTACAATGCTTACTTTAAAATATTTGCCTAGGCACCTGGGTGGCTCAGTTGGTGAAGCGTCTGTCATCAGCTCAGGTCCTGATCCCAGGGTCCTGGGATCAGGTCCCACATGGGGCTCCCTGCTCAGCAGGGAGTCTGCTTCTCCCTCTGCCCCTTCCCTGTGCTTGGGATCTCTCTGCCTCTCTCTCTCAAATAAATGAAATCTTAAAAAAATATTTGCCTATAATTTAATGAATAGTGCTTTTACTCAGTTACGCACACTATGAAGTCCAATTCCATCTACCCGTTGAGTAAATGACTCATTTATCTGATGCCCTGACCTACTTGGATGTTAACACAGGCATCTCAAATAAAACATGACCAAAACAGAATTCTTGGCTTTCTCTACACATTGATTCTTTCTACAGTTTTGCTCCTTTCAGTAAATGGCACTGCAGTTTACCCAGTACCTTAAACAGAAGCCTAGGCATCATTCTTGATTCCTTTTTCTCCCACATCCCAGCTTTATCTTCAAAATACATCCCAAATTCAGGTATCCCTGGGTGGCTCAGCAGTTTAGTGCCTGCCTTTGGCCCAGGGTGTGATCCTGGGGTCCCGGGATCGAGTCCCGCGTTGGGCTCCCTGCGTGGAGCCTGCTTCTCCCTCTGCCTGTGTCTCTGCCTCTCTCTCCTTCTTCTGTGTATCACATGAACAAATAAATAAAAACAAAAACAAAATACATCCCAAATTCAACCAAACCCAGCACCTCTACCGCTACCATATTTCTCTAGCACCCATCATCTCATAGTGGGACTATCACACTAGTCTCCCAACTAGTCCTATGGCTTTCACTTTAGTCTTCCTATAGGCAAACCTTCACACAGCAGCCAAATTGTCTTAAACACACAACACAAAGTATGCCTCTCTCCTACCTAGCGGCCTCCAATGATTTCGCATCACACTCAGAAGAAATCCAAACAACCCCGGGAGTCCTAGAAGACCCCGAATAATCTAGCCCCATCCCACCTCTAGCTAACCTGCTCTCCTCTTCCTCTTCTATCTACACCACCTGTCAGACTTCCTTGATCACATCAAACTCATGTGCATGTCAGGCTGTCACACTTTCAATCCCCTCTGCCAGAATGTCCTTTGTCAGGTCTTAGCATGGCCTGCTGGCTCTTGTGCTTTGCTCGGGTCCTACTTGAATACCACCACCTTTTCTAACCACCCTGCTAAAGCCGCACCCCATATCCGATGCATTTTTTTTTCTTTAGAGCACTTATTACCAAACAGCTAGAATGTAAGCTCCATGAAGCTAAGAGCTCAACTGTCTTGTTCATTCCTTTGTCCGTAAAGTACTGCCTAGAATCTGTAGATGCTCAAACATTTCTTTCCTGAATTTAAAGTAGCAATCTATTTTAAATCTATACTTTAAATACTTTAAATCTAAAAAATAAATAAATTAAAACAATAAATAAATACTTTAAATCTAATCCTGAATCTTCCATCAATATCTCTGTGGGGATGATTCTCCATCCTAGTGGGCCAACAAATTTATTTTTGCCGCCTCTTGTTGGAAGCTCTAATGGCTCTCAAACATTACCATGCCTCAGAATCACCTGGAGCGGGGATGGGGAAATTTATTTTATTTTATTTTATTTTATTTTATTTTATTTTATTTTATATTTTTGCTTTATATATTTTGTTTTATTTATTTATTTATTTATTTATTTATTTATTTATTTATTTATTTATTTATATTTTTTTTTATTGGAGTTCAATTTGCCAACATCTAGCATAACACCCAGTGCTCATCGGATGGGAAACGTTATAAAAACACAATCTCAGTTTCTGATTCTGAAGACGTGGGGTGGAGCCAGAAAGCTTGCACCCTAACAGGTAACAGGGTGCTGCCGCCCTTGTGATCCAGGCCCCAGGCTTTTAGAACATGAGGAACGTGTGTCAGTTGTCCCCTCCAGCCACATCACTCCTTCACACCTTTCTCTTTTCGACCCCATTACCCTTTTGGCAATTGCCAGTAGCATCACAGGAAGGCAGCAGGGCTGGCTTTGCTCCCCTGTAGGAGGGCAATCATGTGAGACAAAGCGCTTGAGGATGAAGGCTTCCACTTTCCTCCTCCCGGGACTGCGTGCTATAGCTGTCAGGCTCTCTTAAAAGTCTGTGGGGGGAAATGTTTGTGGACCACTATGCATTCTAATTATGTCAAAACTTGTAAAGGAATGCTTTTCATCCTCAGGCCTGGTCAGGCGTTAAGCCAAGTGCCTTCTGCGCCTTATAGAACACGTCAGGGTCATCGGCACGGAGGTTTGTGGTTGGCCACAGATAGTCAAGTGGGGCTCTGGGGTAGCGATTGCAAATCCGGGCATTGATTGTTTGACTTCTGCCCTGTGCTATTCAAAGGAAATGGGAACAAGATCCAATTCTTCAGCTGCAGCAAAGAGAGTTTTTATTTATTCCAGTGGGTTGCGGAGTGGGGGGAGAGAAGTTCCCAAGAGGTTTCTTGTTTTAAAGGTGTGTGTGAGGGACGCCTGGGTGGCTCAGTGGTTGAGCACCTGCCTTTGGCTCAGGGCGTGATCCTGGAGACCCGGGATCGAGTCCCACCTCGCTGCTTCTACTCCCTCTCCCTGTGTCTCTGCCTCTCTCTTTCTCTGTGTCTCTCATGAATAAAAAAATAAAATCTTAAAAAAAAAAAAAGGTGTGTGTGCTATGGTCTGAACGTCTGGGTCCCCCAAGATCATCTGTTGAAATCCTAAGCCCCAATGTGATATAGAAGGTAAGTCCTCTGGAAGATCATGAGGGCAGAGTGCTCGTGAGGGCAGTGTTCCCGTAAGTGGGATTAGTGCCCTTATAAAAGAGGCCCCAGAGAGTTCCCTCATCCTTTCCACCATGTGAGGTTACGGTGAGAAGAGTGACATCTATGAGGAAGCAGATTCACTAGACACTGAATCTGCTCGGGCCTTGACCTTGGACTTCCCAACCTCCAGAACTAGGAGAAATAAATGTCTTCTGTTTAAAAGCCACCCAGTGTCTGCTACTTTGTTACAGATGCCTGAACAGATTAAGGCTGTTTGTGTGTGTGTGTGTGTGTGTGTGTGTGTGTGTGTGTGTGTGTTTTAATTTCCACTTAGGTGAATCAACCTGGAGCATTTGGGGTTGTAGAGGAGGCTTCCATATTTCTTCCCCACTCCCAACCTTTTTCATGCACATTCATATTTGATAATTGTGAGCCGCGTTTTTCTTCGGGTTGTCTACTGCTCATTCTCCAGGGTAAAATCATTAAAGTTGTCCCTGGGAATACAACGATCTTGGTGGTATGACCCCTTCAACAGCGATTGTCCACCAACCCTGCCAGAATGGATTTGTGCTGGGCTAAGCATGCACTTAGCAAATCCTTGAACCCGAGACAGAAATTTTGTGGGAAAATAGTGGGGAGGTAGCATCAGGGGAGGTCTGGGGTGAAAACAGCGGTAGACAAGGGGATAGAACTGTTCTTTATCTTGACTGGTAGTGTTCACACAAATCTACGTGTGTGATAGAATTGCACAAAACTACACACACTTCAATGATTGCATGTAAATCTAATGAAATCGGAATAAGGTGGATGTATCATATCATATCAATGTCCTGGTTGCGATACTGTATTTTGTTATGTAGGATGTTACCATTAGGGAAGACTGGGTGAAGGTTCTTTTATTTTTTTAAGATTTTATTTATTTATTCATGAAAGACACAGAGAGAGAGAGAGAGGCAGAGACACAGGCAGAGGGAGAAGCAGGCTCCATGCAGGGAGCCTGACGTGGGACTTGATCCTGGGACTCCAGGATCATGCCCTGAGCCAGAGGCAGGCCCTCAACCACTGAGCCACCCAGGGATCCCACTGGGTGAAGGTTATATAGGATCTCTCTGCTTTCTTTCTTACAACTGCATGTGAATATACAGTGATCTCAAAATGCACATTTTAAAAAGAAGCTATAGAGGGGACAGGTCTGGTTAATTCAGAATGTAGAAGCCTGGGCAGCCAGGGCATGGAAAGGATTTTAGGAGCCCAGACAAAGAAGAAGGCCCACATCTAAAGAGAAGAGAGACACAGAAGGGAAGACAGAGCATGTTCCTAATGAAAACCTCACACCTCCCCATCCTTAAATTGACCTGCAAGGAGGATATAGTCTATCATCAAGCCGTAGTTTCTAAAATGATCATCCTCCAGTTACTGAAAGCAAAAGTGACAATAGCTGACACTTATCGAGTGCAGCCAGATGCCAGTTTCTTTGCATGAGTTACCTCATTTGAGTCTTTCGATAGTTCCATGAAGTAGGTACTGTTATATGTACATTGTGGAGATGAGGACGCAGCGGCTCAGAGAGATGGAGAGACACAACTGGTAACTGGCAGTGCCAGGATTTGTCTGGTTTCCCCCAGGAGCATCACCAGCACCGACTGGGTGCTCACTAGGTGCCAGGTATACTGTCCTAAACGCCTTCTTTTCACAAGGAACAATGTGCATATCATCATTCTTTTTTTTTTTCTGGAAAATTCTCCATCATGTGGTGGCCTCAAACAGCCACATGTGTTTATTGTATGCCTACTAAGTGCCAGCCACTTTGCACAAATCATCCCATCAAGTCTTTGCGGCAAGTCTGGAAGTGTTCTCTTTATTGATGGGAAAACCGAGGCCCAGAGACTCCTTGTCCAAAAGCACACAACCAACACCAGCAGAACCAGGTGGGCAGACCCCAGAGCTACCAATCAACCTCTGAACTCTGCCTCCAACCCCAAAACTACACACTCAGTGTCATCCCATTTTCCCCTGGAGGCTAGATATTTTGCAATCTCCTGGTGCCTACTGAGCAGGCACGAGCAGGGTTTTATTTTGCCTGGTATGTACCAGAGGCAGATCTTGCAAAACACCAGGGGGGAAAGGGGGGGGCTTTCCTTGTCACCTTAATCCATTCACTACTCAAGACACGGGACAATGCTGCTGTTGTGTGTTAATGTGGTTCACCACACAACAGCAGCGTGCACAAAATTCGTCTGTGCCAACCTGAATCCTAAGCCAGCAAGCCCCCTTTCACGACGGTGGCAATGACCTTTTGCTCTGAAGGTCTGCAGGAAGCAACATCTCAAGCACACAAGCCCCGGGCTGGGCTCCTTCAGTTTGTCACTTGGGGCAGCCTGTAGGGGACGGATGGAGGACTGAAGTGGCCATCTCTCAGTCCCCCTGAGGGGAGGGGCGACCTTCTCTGTTACCTTATCCCCCCCCGCCCCCCCCCATCACAGGGGCGTGCACACGCTGTCAGGAGGGGCTCGCCATGGAAATTTCTTGCAGGAGCCGACTACACGCGTGCACAGGGTGCTGGGGGCGGCTGGGCCCCGGGCTGCGGGGGTGGGGTGGGAGGATGCTGTCCCTCTTCTGTCGGGGCGCGCCCACTCCGGGCCGACTCCACGTCCTGGTTTTCCCCTCGCTCGCGTCCCCGCGGCTGCGGGCGCCTGTGAACACGCGGGGCTCCCCGCCAGGGGCGGCCGCTATTGGAGGAGCGCGCCGGCCGCCCTCGCCCTCGCCAGCGCCGTCAGTCCCGGCCGCGGGAGCTGCGCGTCGGCGCCGCAGCTGGGAGCTCGGCTTTTGTTCCCCAACAAAACAAGCGCCTGAAAGGCAGGGCTGCCAGCGCCCGGCCGGCGACGCGGGCATAAAGGAGCCCGCCTGCTGCATGTCTGTGACCTGTCATTAGAGGCAGCGCCCTGCGCTTCCCGACGATCGCGCGGAGACAATGTGGCGAATTATGTCGGTGCAGGCGCGACCCCGCTGGGCAGGGCTCCACCTGGGCCGCAGCTCAGGTGCGGGGGCGCCCTGCGGGCCAGGTGCGGCCCCGCCCGGCCGGCGCTGGCGTACCCATTTTTTATGTTTTAATTTTTATTATTATTATTTATTTATCTATCTATTTTTAATTTTATTTATTATTATCTAATTATTTATCTACTTATTTTTATTATTATTTATTAGTCTAATATTTATCACTTATCGTTAATTATTGTTTATTATTTATTTATCTATTTTTATTTATTATTTTTATTACTTATTATTTATTATTTGGCTGTCTATTTTTATTTTTATTTATTATTATTTATTATTTACTTATTTATCTATTTTTATTTTTATTTATTATTTATTATTTATTCATCCACATATTATTTATTATTTATTATTATTTACTTATTTATCTGTATTTTTTATTTTTTATTATTTACTCATCTATTATTTATTTATTATTTATTATTTACTTATTTATCTATATTATTAATTATTTATCCATTCATCTATCTATTTATTTATTATTATTTATTATTTACTTATTTATCTGTATTATTTATTATGTATTATTTATTATTTATTTATTCACCTATCTATTTTATTTATTTATTATTATTTATTATTTATCTATATTATTTATTAATCCATGTTATTTATTTATTATTATTATTTATTGTTTACTTATTTATCTATATATTTTTATTTATTATTATTATTTATTTATATTTTTTATTTTTATTTATTGTTATTTATTTTTTATTCATCTATTTTTATTTTTTTATTATTTTATTTTATTATTTATTATTATTTATTTATTATTTATCTACTTTATTATTTTTATTATTATTTATTTATTATTTACTTATTTATTTATTTTTTGCCTCCTGTTTTCCCTCTGCGACTGAAAGGCTGTCCTTCTGCTGTAAACAAGTCACATGATGGATTCATTCATTCCGGAAGAAAAGCGATGCATTCAATGTCATAATGCGGTTCAGCCGCCCCGTGGTCCCTCGGTGGGCATAAGTAGAGGCAGCTTCCACTGCGCAATGTTTGTTTTTGTTTTTGTTTTTTGCTAAGTGGGAACCCATCCATGTCCAGGTTGTTACCTGCTTTGAGAAAATTCGTATGTGACAACCTGAATCCTAAGCCAGAGAGATGATGATGGGTGAGGATTCTCATTTCAGAAAGGATTCTCCAAATTTCCCAAGTATTCAGAAGACTTGAATGCCACCTCTCTTTCCAGAAAAACAAAATGAAACAGCCCCCGCCCCCTTCAATCGGTGGGTGTTGATGTCTCAAGTGCCACAGATAAAGAGGTGTTCCTTTGGTTTTGGACGCAGTCTGGTTGGAATGAAGACGCTCTTGAGGAAGGCCGAAAGATAGTCATTTACATCTTAGTCTGAATGAGTTCAATCACTTCCTGAGAGCGGGTTTTTCAAGAAGGGAGGAGACTAGTTGCAAGTGAGTTCTTGAAAAGAGACAGGAACAACATGGTTGTCAATGAAGGCAGAAGAGAGTTTGGGTGCCTTAGAAAACGGATGTCTCTTGCTTCCCAATTCTGGGAACAATCCACTTTTTAAAGAAGGCGCTTTTGTTTGTTTCGCTTTGTTTTTACAGCAGTAATAGGACTTTCTGTGACATGGAGTTGTGTATCTGCACTGACCAATAGTGTAGCCACTAACCACGTGTGGTTTGGAACGCTTGACGTGTAGTTAGTGTGACTAGGGAACTGAATCTTAAATTTTATTTCATTTTAATAGCCATGTGTGGTTAATGGCTTTTATACTAAACAGTACAGAAAAGTGGAATTTGCTCACAACTCTTCAGGAGTAAAGTAAAAGTGGAGTGAAGTTGGTGTGGTGGGCAGCCTCTAAGATGGTCCCCGATAATCCCACCTCTGGGTACTCACACCCCTGAGGGAGATCCCCTCCCTTCGAGCATGAGCTAGACCTACCAACTTGCTTCTAACAAGAGAATATGGCAAAACGTGATGGGATGTCACTTCCAAGATGAGGTTACAAAGAGAGGGTGACTCTGTCTTGAGCACCTTCTTTGGCCCTGTCTTTCCTTTGTTCTGTGGGAAGCCAGCTGTCATGTCATCAGTTACCCTATGGACAGACCCCTCTGCAAGAAACTGGTATCTCCAGCCACAGCCAGCAAGGATCTGGGGCCCTAAGTCTGACAACCCTCAGATAATTAACTGCTACCAACGGCCACAGAGTGAGTTTGGGAGTGGATTCTCTATCAGGAGAGCCTCTGTATGACAATAGTCCCGGCCAACACCTAGTTTGCAGCCTTCTTTAAAAAAAAAAAATTTTTTTTTAAGATTTGATTTATTCATTCATGAAAGACACACAGAGAGAGAGAGGCAGAGAGAGAAGCAGGCTCCATGCAGGGAGCCTGATGTGGGACTTGATCCTGGGACTCCAGGATCACGCTCTGGGCCAAAGGCAGGCACCAAACCGCTGAGTCACCCCGGGATCCCCTATGCCTGCAGCCTTCTGAGTCCCAGAACTAGAGACACCCAACTAGGCCATGCCTGAATTCCTGACTCACAAAAAAATGTGAGATGATAATTGTGTGTTGTTTTAAGTCACTAAATTTGGGGGCAACTTGTGATAGAGCAACAGATATTAATATGGCTAGGCTCATTTAAAATACTTTTGTATTCGTTAGGGCATTAAGAGATTCGAGAGAAACCTCCAAATATCAATGTCTAATGCGGTAAAATGTCCATCCTTTTAACAGTCCAAAGCGGGCATTCTTTTGATGGTGATTCATAGGTTAAAGATTGCTGTCTTTAACTTATGGCCGCTCAGGTTGCCCCGGAAAGCCATTTACATTCCAGCCATTTCAGAGGTGCAATTTGCAGAGTGGATCGTGGGGCTGAGTGCTTCGGTAGGGGAGCAGACATAGAGACGGTACATATCATTTCTGCCCATGTTCCACCGACCAGCCCTCAGTCAAATGGCCTTACCCAGCTGTAAGTCCTACTGGGAGACAGTCTGTATGTCCAGGATTAAGGAGGAGCAGATTCGGGGATCAGCTGGCAGGTTTTGCCACAACACAGTATCCTTTTGGGTGGTAAGTTCCCTTTACAAAAACAGGCCTTTTCATGCATTGCCAAACCCCAGGATCATGCAGACAAGGATCTTTTCACAGATAACAGTAAGGGTGATGACAGAATGGGAAAGAGCCTGACTGTACTCCCCAGCTCCAGACAAGAACTCACCAAAGTTGTCAGAATGTTCCAGCCCAGTAACCTAGTCCATAATTCACCCAGATTTCACCATATCAAAATTGTTTAAAGAAAAGCATGGAAAAAAAAAAAAAAAAGAAAAGCATGGGCATATTCAGGAAATGAGTACAGAAGAGTGGGGAAAAGATGTCTGTGCATGTTCAGAGGGGATTCCTGAATTACAAAGGAAGGATCCAGGGTGGAATCCTAGAAGCTGAGGAATCCCTCAGATATGTTTCCAAAAGTGCATCAAATCTATGATTGCTTCCGAGGCCAACCCTGATTTTCTGAGTGCTGCCCCCAATGTCAACATCCATCTTGGGGTCTATAGATAAAGGAAAGAAAAACATTGCTTTACTTGATTCTTTTTAAGATTTTATTTATTTATTCATGAGAGACAGAGAGAGGCAGGCAAAGGGAGAAGTAGGCTCCCAGTGGGGAGCCCGACGTAGGACTCAATCCCAGGATCCCAGGATCCCAACCTGAGCCGAAGGCAGATGCTCAACCACTGAGCCGCTCTGGTGCGCCTTGATCCAGTTGTTTCAAATTGAGGAGCTACTGCTATTATATATACTTTTTTTTTTTTTGAAATACCACTCCTCCTTTCATGTCCTTGGGCCCTTCCACCCACCTCTCTTCACCTCAAACTTGTGAGCTTATTGCCAACAAATGAGTCAGTGAAGATGGAAAGGTTAATTTCACTTAGTACATATCTGTCAACATTACGTTAAAAAATGTTTGACACCCTGAACTAGTCACATAACCAAGGGAGGAAAGAGATGAGGAAGGGAAGGGGTAGGGGAGAGGCGATGAAAGGAGAAAGGGAGTGAGGGGAAGGAAGGAAGGAAGGAAGGAAGGAAGGAAGGAAGGAAGGAAGGAAGGAAGGAAGGAAGGAGAGGGAGCGAGGGAGGAAGGAAGGAAGGAAGGAAGGAAGGAAGGAAGAAAAAGAAAGAAAGAGAAGGAAAAAGGAAAGAACAGAGAGAACTGTATGAAGTGTATCCAAAGGTAGGTCTCTGAGTTGCTGGTGAAGCTCCTGCTCTAGGGCTCCTCACTTGTAGGTGCCCCCTCCTAGGCTAAGCACTCTCCTCCAAAGAGAAGGAAAAGAAGCAGCAGCTCTAGCATGTGCTTGTGCCTGAGGTCAGCAGTGTTGCCCTAGCCTAGGCACCCCCTCGCCATATATTCATAATATCTAACAGCTTTGAGATAAAATACACATAAAATATACCCATTTAAATGGTACAATTTGGTGTTTTAAATATATTCACAGAGTTGTGCAAACATCACCATAATCAAATTTGAGTACACTTTCATCACTCCCCAAAAAAACCCTGGGCTCACTGATGGTTTCTCCCCATTCCCACTCCCACGCCCTGAAACCCAGGCAACCACTAATATACTTTTGGTCTCTCTATATTTGCCCATTTTGGACATTTCATGTAAATGGGGTCATAGAATATGTGCTTTTTGTGAGCGGCTTCCTTTATTTAGTATCATGCTTATAAGGTTCACCCATGTTGTAGCATGTACCAGAACTTTATTTCTTTGTACTGTTAAATGATGGTCCATGCTATGAATACACATTTTATATGCTTAGTCAGCAATCGATGGCCATTTGTGTTGTTTGTATATTCACTTTCGTATCTGTTTTGTATATGCCCTGCTGGTAATCTCAGAATTGTGGGCAGGGTTGACAGACTGCCAGCACTACCCTTATATCTCCTAGGCCTTCTGGGACAACTTGCCTTTGGGCATGGTCAGAGAGCATTGGAACCCTGTCTGGGACCCCTGAGAAGTATTTGAAGCTGAAGCTGCCCTGTGCCCCACTTACAGGCTTGCTTCCAGATGTCCTGACTGAGGCTTCCAGGTGTCTTCCCTCAACCCAGGACTAGCCCAATGTAGGTAGGAGTATGGGGGAGAGAAAGAGGTGCAGGGACCTGACCATGCCTAACCAGATGCTAGGGTGCTAGTTGCAGGAGCCATGCCAACTATGATCAAAGAGCTGGAGTTCTCTGAGGGCTTGCTGTAGCAGGACGCCCTGCCCAAGCAAGAAATTAAAGGAAGTTTTAAATGTGGTATTGCTCATAACCTGTATGAAATTTCTCCAAATTCTTTATTTTATTTTATTTTTTTAGTTTGCTCAATTATGCTAAAGGAAAGACTGGATCATCCTTCTACTTTTTCAATGGAAAAATTCTATTACAAAATTGTTATATGAAGAGGTAATTAAAGAATATAAAGAGGACTAATGTCACTGAAAGTAGTAGAGTAAGGAACTCCAATATTCTATCCTTCCATGAAAGAAAAAAAAAAGTTGGCAAAAACTGTCCAAATCAATTTTTTCAGAGACCCGGAAATTAACTAAATGCTTGCAACATCCAGGGAGTACTTATTTAAGGAAAGTGCTGAATATCAGTAAGAATAGTGAGGTTTATGGCGTTTTAACTTAGCCCAGACCCATGGCCACACTCAAGTTAAAGGTAGCCTTGAAAAAAAAACAGGCCATATTCCCAGTACTGATGGGACAGAATGGACCTCATTTACAAAAAAATTGTAATTATTACTTTTTTTCTCTGGTGCTTCACAGAAGACCAGTTCAAAAGTCTTACCTTGATTTGCCTTGATTTAGAACTGGATCAGCTCAAAAGCTACTGGAAAGGAGGAGTTATTTGCCCAATATTTTAGTTGCTACTGCCTGAGGCTATAGATAACAGTTGGCATAAATCAAAAAGCTTAGGAGGAAAGGCTGGGAAATGAGATGTCTACAAAGACTCTGAAAAGTTCATGCATAGCCTTGGTAATCTAGAATGGCATGCATGCCCAGGAATGGCATGAGACGGCCGTAGGACCTGACCTCTGGCTGACCTTGAGGTTTTGCACAAAGGGAAAGTGAACGCTTAGACAAAGTTGTAACCTGCTGGGCTGAGTGTTGAAAGCATGCACCAACATACACAAATAGAACCCCTTTGGTAAAAGGCTATTTTTGGTAAGTTTTGGAAGTTTTTTGGAAGTTTGGAAAGGAAATATATGTCCAATCATTAGCTGATCACTAATCTAACAGAACAGTTACTTAAAAGACCCCAAAGAGTGAGACTTTATAGAAAGAGTACATAAAAGTCAGTAAACAAATAAACAATAATAAATAAAATAAGCAGCAAACAATAAACCCTGGAAAGAGGAGAGAATCTGATTTCCAGACTTGCACATTATAATATTCAAAATATCCAATTTTCAACCAAAAGTTATAAAGCATACAAAGAAAAAAGAATAAATGGCTCAAGCACAGGAAAAGAATAGACTTTAATAAAAGTTATTCCTGAGGAGGTCCAGACATTGGACTTACTAGAAAAAGACTTTAAATGACAGGTGCAAAAAAGCTAAAGAAAACCATATCTAGGGGCAGCCCAGGTGGCTCAGTGGTTTAGTGCCACCTTCAGCCCAGGGCCTGATCCTGAAGACCCGGGATCGAGTCCCATGTCGGGGTCCCTGCATGGAGCCTGCTTCTCCCGCTGCCTGTGCCTCTGCCTTTCTCTCTCTCTCTCTCTCTCTCTGTGTGTCTCTCATGAATACATAAATAAAATCTTTTAAAAAAACTATAATAAAAAATAAAACCATATCTATTTTTTAAAGATTTTATTTATTTATTTGACAAAGAGAGAGAGAGAGCGCATGCATGAACAGGGAGGACCTGAGGGAGACAGAGAAGCAGACTCCCCACTGAGCAAGGAGCCTGATGTGGGACTTGATCCCAGGACCCTTGGACCATGACCCAAGCAGAAGGCAGATGCTCAACCAACTGAGCCACTCAGGCACCCCCAAGAAAATCATATCAAAAGAACTAAAGGAGAAAATCAGAATGATCTCTTACCAAATAGAAAATAGCAATAAAAGGATAAAAATTATATATTTAAAAGAACCAAATAGAAATTCTAGAGCTGAAAAGAACAGTTGAATTAAATATTCATGGGGCATCAGGTTGGCTCAGTTGGTTAAGCATCTGCCTTTGGCACAGGTTGTGATCCCATAGTCCTGGGATCGAGTCCCGCATTGGGCCCCCTGCTTAGCAGGGGAGTTTGCTTCTCCTTCTCCCTCCCCTAGCTTGTGCTCCCTCTCTCTCTTACTCTCTCTCTCAAATAAATAGACATAATTTTTTAAAAGTCAAAAAAAAATTCACTAGAGGAGTTCAACAGTAGATTTGACCAAGTAGAAGAATAATAATTAGCAACATGAAGACAGGTCAATTGAAATTATCCAGTCAAAGGAACAAAAGAGAAAAAAAATGAAGCAAAAAATTAAGAGTCTTAAAAGCCTGTGGGACACCATCATATGTATCATGTAAGTCTTAGAAGGAGAGAAAAAAAGAAAGGCACAGAAAAAATATTTTAGAAAATAATATCAGAAAACTAAAATTTGATGAAAAACATCTACATATGCAAGAATCTCCATAAATTCCAAGTAGAATTAACTCAAAGAGATTCACACTAAGACCTATCATAATCAAATTATCAAAAGACAAAGAAAAGACTCTTTGGTGCAGCAGGACTTATCACCTATAATAGAGCCTCAATAAGATTAACGGCTGATTTCTTATTAGAAACTTAAAAGGCCACAAAGCAGTAGGATGATGCATTCAAAGTAGTCAAAGAGGGGAAAAAAAAAGCCAACCAAGAATTCTATATCTGGCAAAATGTTTCCTTCAAAAATGAAGAAAAATTAAGATATTCCCAGATAAACAAAACATAAATTGTTGCCAGCAAATATCTCCTGAAAAAAATATGCTAAAGAAAGTCATTCAGGCTGAAACAAAAGGGTGCCAGATGGTTACTAGAAGCCATATGAAGAAATAAAGATCTCTGATGAGAGAAACTACATGAATAAATATAAAAGACCATATTAATGTATTATTTGTAACTACTTTTCTATCTGATTTTTTTTTGCATTTTTTATTGGAGTTCTATTTACCAACATATGGTATAACACCCAGTGCTCATCCTGTCAAGTTCTATCTGATTTAAAGACAACTGCATAAAGCGGTATTTATCAATCTATGTCAATGGGCGCACAATGTATAAAGATATAATTTGTGATGATAACAGCACAGAACAGGGAAATGGGAGAATTTAGCTATGGAGGTGTAAGGATTTAGAACACTAAAATTGATATTAATCCGAACTAAGTTGTTATCAATTAAAAGGTTAATTGTGATTCCCCAGGGAAACCAGTAGGAAAAGAACTAAGAAATAATATATAGGAAAAGAAATTATGAGGGGCTTAAAATGGCACAGCAGGAAATAACTAACATAAAAGAAGGCAGTAATGGAGGAACAACAAAAATAAACAGAAAACAAATAGAAAAATAACACAAGTTCTCCTTAACAGTATTTTACATCAAATGTAAACGAATCAAGCACTTTAGTGAAAAGGCAGAAATTGGCAAAATAGATTTTTAAAAAATGATCCAACTACATGTTGTCTACAAGAGACTCATTTTCTTTTTAAACAGATTTTATTTATTCATGAGAGACACACAGAGAGAGGCAGAGACATAGGCAGAGAGAAAAGCAGGCTCCCTGCAAGGACCCCATGCAGAACTCGATCCCCAGAGTGGGATGACACCCTGAGCTAAAGGCAGAGACTCAACCACTGAGCCACTGACGTGTCCCACAAGAGACTTATTTTCAATTCAAAAATTATAAATAGGTTGAAAGTAAAAGGATGAAAAAATATATTCTGTGCAAAGTGACTGAAAGAGCTGCAGTGGCTATATTAATATCAGACAAAATAGACTTTAACTGCTACTAGAAACAAAGGATTTTCAAAATAATGAAAGGGTTAGTCCATCAAGAAGATATAACAATTTAAAATATGCCTACACCTAACAACAGAGCTCCAAAATACTGAAACAAAAACTAGCAGAACTGAAGGAAGAAATAAACAATCGAACAGTAATTGTGGGAGACTTCAATGTTCCATTTTCAGTTGTTGCTAGATAACTAGATAGAAGACATATTATAATCAAATTATCAAAATTCTTTCAGCAAGGAAATAGAAGGATTGATAGTGTCAAAGGATATTATCAAGAAATTGGAAAAACAAGATACAGAATGGGAGAAAACATCTATAAATCTTATATCTGAGAAGGGTCTGGTATCTAAAATATACAAAGAAGTCTGACAACTCAAAGACAAAAAGACAAATACCCCAATTTAAAAAGGGGCAAGAAAAAAAATTAAAAAGGGGCAAGGAATTTGAGTAGATATTTCTCCAGAAAAGAATACAAATGACTGAGAAGCATATATAAGGTTGCCCAGTAGTATTAGTTATTAGGAAAATGAAAGTCAAAACAATAATGAGGTAATACTTCACACCAAGTAGGATTTTCACTATAGAAAAAAAAACCATAAATATTGATGAAGATGTGAGAAATTAGAAACCTTGTGCATTCAGGTAAGAAAATAAAATGTTGCAGCTGCTCTGGAAAACTGTTTGGCAGTTCTTCAAAAACTTAAACATAGAATTACCATATGACCCAGTAATTCTACTTCTAGGTTGTAGGCCCTAAATAATTGAAAATGGGTACTCAAACGAATCCATATAAACACATACATATGAGTACCATTTGCAATAGTCAAAAGTCAGAAAAAAATCATGTGCCTATCAACATATAAATGGATAAACAAATTATAAAACATCCAGACAATGAAATATTATTCAGCAAGGGGTGTCTGGGTGGCTCAGCTGGTTGAGTGTTTGACTTTGGCTTGGGTCATGATCCCAGGGTCCTGGGATCAAGCCCCAAATTGGGCTCCCTACTCAGTAGGGAGCCTGCTTCTCCCTCTTCCTCTGCCACTTCCCTGCTTGTGCATATGCTCTCTCTCTTTTTCAGTCAATAAATAAAATTTTATAAAAGAGAAATATCCAGCCATAAAAAGCAGTGGAGTATCAATACTTGCTATGATGTGGATGAACTTCATGAACATTATCCAAAATGACAGAGGCCAAACACATGATTCCGTTTATGGGAAATATCCAGAATAGGTAAGCTCAGAGAGAGAGAGAGAGAGAGAGAGAGAGAGAGAGAGAGAGAGAGAAAGAGTAGCTTGGAGGTTCCCAGGGGCTGGGGGAAGAGGAAATGGGGAATAACTGCTTAATGGGTATGGGGTTTTTTTGGGTGGTGGTAAAAATGTTCTGGAATAAATAGAGGTGGTGGTTACATAACGCCGAGAATGTACTAAATCCCACTAAATCATTTTATTTTATTTTTTTATAAATTTATTTTTTTATTGGTGTTGCCAACATATAGAATAACACCCAGTGCTCATCCTGTCAAGTGCCCACCTCAGTGCCCGTCACCCAGTGATTGACTTTATCTTATGTGCATTTCACTTCAAAAAAAATTTTTAAGGAATAAAGTACTGTTATAAATTTCAATATGGTAAAATCTTGAAAATATTATGCTAAGTGAAAGAGGCCAGACACAGAAGGCCCCAGTTTGTATAATATCATTTATATGAAATGACTAGGATCAGCAAATCTATAGAGACAGAGAATAGATTATGGGGATCAGAGAATGAAGGGCACTTGGGACTGACAGCTAATCCCAAACAGAATCTTTGGGGGCTAATAGAAATATTTTGCAATTAGATAGTGATAATTGTTGCATGAGCTAGTGAATATATTAAAAACCACAAAATTGTATGTTTTGAAACAGTGAACTTGGTGTTATGTGAATTTTATCTCAATTTAAAAAAGTATTCAGCAAAGAGAAATAGGGAAAAAGTGTTGTGTGTGGAAGAAATAGGGAAAAAGGCATGTCTACAGTTAATTAATTATGGTTATGATAAAATTATGTCACTTTTTCTGAATTTTGTGGTGCTTTTCAGCTTTTTGATTATTTGTCATTTGTTGTGATCTCTTCTCTTACCCTAAATGAGTAATCACTTTTGTACCTATTTTGTATTTTTTTTTTCCTGGTAGAGTTCTCACTCACCCTGCTCTGAGATGCTCTTCTAGTTCCACTTCTTACACTGCCACTGCCTTCATTTGGGTTGCCACAGGGAGTCAGACAATTGCCTACTTGTCCTACAGCTTCACAAGCCACTACCCAAACCAGCCCCCAAACTGTGGCCACGGAAAATCTCAGAAAATCTCACGGGAACCCATGTAGGAGTCCTCCCTCAGCTGTGGTTTGGCTTTCCATAGTTTCCTTTCCTTGGGGTCAATCAGGTCGTGTAGACCAGTGGTACCCTACCTCACAACGCCTTGGTCCCTCACAGTAGGCATTTCATTGTCTCACAGCAACACAAGAAGGAGGGTGAGTACAGTATTAAGATACTTTGAGAGCAAGAGGAGAACACAGTCACCTAACTTCCTTACATTATATTATTATAATTGTTCTGTTTTATTATTGTTTTTAACCTCCTACTGTGCTTAATTTATGTATTAAATTTTATGATAGGTATGTGCGTGTAGGAAAAAAACATAATATATATAGGGTTTGGTACTCTCCACAATTTCAGGTGCCTCTGGGGGTCATGGGATGTGTCCCCCGTGGGTAAAGAGGGACTATTGTATTTTCTCCCTTCTCATCTCTGCTGAGAAACCTTCCAAGGCTGTTTGTAGGGTAAGGAGCAAATTTCTTAAGAGAGCCCAGCATGTCTTTCCAGATCTGTCTCTTTAAGTCTTTCCCTCACTAAATTGCATCTCTGCATCAGAAATCATGTCTAACTCTTCCTCAGGTTTTTTAAATCTCCTGTTATCCTTCCTCCCTTACCTATGGTGACCTTCCTCCACCTGTTCCTCTTGGGGAATTCTTTCTGTCTCTACGCTCAGTTCAGGTGTTGCCTCTGCAAGGTTTCCCAGCTGCCTCTGCAGCCCTTACAATCCTGTATTGTTGTTATTGGTAAAAATATGTTTGCATTCTATATGTTTACAAACCGACTACAATAATTTGAGCAATTTTCCTGTGCCCATGAATATATCTAAAACCTAAATACGTGTGTTTTATCACATACATATGTGTTTAACACATACATATATATTTTTAAAACTTGTTGCCCAAAGAACTAGGTGTCTACAAACACATCCACGGTAGGGATGGTATCACATCTATGTAGAAAATGTTTTTCTCTGTAGTTACTTTATTTTCTGTACGGAGCGTGCACTTATCCATGTGTCTTTGGCATTGACACAATGGAGTGACCGCTTTCTGAATTGGATAGGAAGTATGTGTGTGTGTGGGGGGGTGTGTGTGTCAACATTTTTTCCCTTAAGGACTTCAGGCACTGAATAAAGAAATAAGCACACGAGAACAATTAAGCATATTAATATTATAAATAAATGTCAAGTGGCATACTGCAAAACAATAAAATGAGCACTGATGGCCACGGAGAATGGTGGATTGTATCCTCACCACCATCACCGAAGGGTTAAAGCTGATCAAAGGCCGGCTTATTGGACTGGAGAGGCAGTAAACAGCTACAGGTGAAGGCTGCTGGTTCAGGGTGAAGAGGCAAAGTGGTTCTCTTTGGGAAGGCGAGCACTTGAAGGCTCTTTGGATGAGGGGAGAGAATTTTACAATTTTCACGTGGAGAGGAGGGAATTCTTTGATCCCAGTGGGAGGCCATGGAGTAATTCAGTGTTTTCTTTGGAAGTACTCTCTTCTCTTGCTGAGATTAAAAGACATATGGCAATCTAATTTTTACTACTCCAGCGAAAGTTTCCCCCTAACCCCCAAATCCCATCTTGTGAGGAAGAGGGAAATGGGGCCCCGGTTAGGTACACTGAGTCAGCGCATGGAACCAAAATACCAAGTGGGGAAGGCAGGCTGCTTTCCTCTCATCTTTATTCCTTCTTGCTCACTCAGCACTCTGAGGGCTTCCCAGAGAAGGTGACAGACCAGGCTCCGCCAGGGACTCATCGGTGGACTGGTAGGAAGTAGAAGATGCTTTTCACACTTCATTTTATTAGACCAGAATTCCCAGAAGACCATGAAAAAAAAAAAAAAAGAAAAAACCCACTCCACAAGTCACACTGTATTTCTGTGTGTAAGAGGAAAACACTCTCTCTTGGTATGCTGATGGAAAAGAGAGTTATAAGCTCCTTGGGGAAGCATGTGGTTTATTTATTATGCAAATTTTAATCTAGTGTTTGCTTCCTCTCTTTTTCTCTTTCTCACACACATAGTTTGGGAAGGTTTGCTTTGATGTCTTTTCCCTTCCTTTCTTTCTCCACCTGTTCCAAAGCCTGCTGGAGCCTAATGTTTTAAGAACCACATAGACCCTTTGGGAGGATTTGACTCTGCCTCAAAGGGTGAACATTGACACACCCAGAGGACAAGATGCTCATCAACCTGGCAGAATGAATCTCTAAGGGGATAGCTAAAATCATGAGATGAGCAATGGGAGTTATTTTAAGGATTTATTTATTTATGTATTTTAATTTTTTTTGTATTTTAGGGATTTAACAGAAAATCTCAAACCTCAGCAAAACCAATGACTTTGATATTGTGCTTCTTTCCTCCTTCAACAAACCACTGAATGTATACTGTGTGTTTGGCACTGGGCTAGATGAACGATGTTGATGGGCAACTACAAAAAGAACCTTTTCGAGGAGATAGCCCAGTAGTGAATCGTATAAGTAAATGTAAAATTGCCACTGTGTGTTAGAAACGAGAATTTAGGGCTGGGGTGGGGGTGAGTCGGGGCACTTCTAGGGAAGGAGGACATCAGACTCAAGGACCTGAAGCCAGAGAGAACGTATCCAGGTGGAGAGATTAAAAGAAGGTCAGCGTGGCCATTACAGATTCAATTAAAAAAAATCACTCTTCCTGCTCTGTAGACAAGAGCCAAAGTAGATGACAAAGATTCTTCAGGAGGCCACGTGGTAGCTTATAGAACTTGAAGTCTGGAAAACAGCAGGCCTCAGAAGAGCCTGGACCTAGCCCTGAAAGCTTCTGTCTCTCTGCCTCTCTCTCTCTCCCTCTCTCTCTTTGTCTCTCTCTCCCTTTGTTTCTCCCTCTCTCCCTTTCTTTCCTCTCTCTGTGTCCCTCCCCCACTACCCATTTTTCTTCTTCTCTATTTTCTTATATTCTTTCCCTGCCTCCCTCTCATACCTATATTATTCTTGTTCTCTCTGCACCCAGATTAGACTTTACCTAATCTTCTACTACAAAGACCCAGAAGAGAGAGGAGACTGCCTAGAAATCTCTCTGTATCCTCCCCCCCCCCTCCGCCGTTAATTCCTGGCTGAGTTAGCTGAGACTCACCACCTGGGGGGAGGAGTGCGTGGGGGTATCATGCGTGATTTTAGTGACTCACCACCAGAGTTCTCAGGGAAGAGGGTTGGTAGCCAGACCTCTCCCATCTATTTTTCACTAATGCATAATTATCTATTTCCATGTTCTATGCATTGATCAAACACACAGATTTTTAAAACAGCCACATGAGGGGGGGCACAGTCTATTACCCTAAGCCAGAAGAACCATCATTCATTGGCAAACTTATCACTTGTGAACTAGGCACTGTGATAGGTGCTGGAGAAACAAAAACAGCCCCAGACCTCACACTGCTCATATCTTATGCAGGAAGCAGGCAAATTAATTGACAACCCTTCACATTCCTGAGTACTTTGAAGAATATTTCTCATCTTCAATTCAATGTACCTTAATTCAGTTACCTATTATGAGCACTGTGAGAGGGAACACAAAGATAAATGCCTGGACTCTACCCCTAAGGAGTTTAGAGTCCAGGAAGGGAGACAGGCGTATCAACAAATATTAACAATGCAGAGTGGCGAGTCAACAGTGTGTGTGAAAGATTCACAGGCAGAAAAGAGAAGGGAGTGATTGCATCCCCCCACCTCCCAACAACACACACACACACACACACACACACACACGTGCACGCACATGGATAGAATAATCATAGAAGTCTTCATGGAAGAGGTGACACCTACTCCTGGGCTTTGGATGGCATTCCAGGCAGTGGGATTGGGGCACAGAGGACATAGAATGATATTGCTGGAAGGTGAAGTGATGGTGGTGGTGAGTAGGTAAAGAGGGGAAAGCAGCAATGGTGAGATTGTGAAGGGCTTTGTGTACTTTGATCAGGAGTTCTGCAGGGGCACCTGGCTGGTTCAATTGATTAAGCATCTGCCTTCGGCTCAGGTCATGATCCCAGGGTGCCCTGTATCAAGCCCCGTGTTGGGCTCCCTGGTCAGTGGGGAACCTGCTTCTCCCTCTCCCTTTCCCACACTGGTACACTCACGTGCACGCTCTCTCTCTCTCTCTCTCTCTTGTTCTCTCTCTCTCTCAAATACATAAATTAAAAAAAATTTTTTTAAGAAAAGAAGTTATGCGGATGATGTGCAGCTACAAAAGACCATAGGGGGAGGAGAAATGTGAGTGGTGTAAGCACTCTGGCAGGGGCATAAGGACTGATGAAGGGGAGGCCAGACTACAGATGAAGAGACCATTTGGAAGATTATGACAAAAATCCAGACAAGAGATGATGAAGACCTAAGGGAAGTCCACGGGGCTGAAGTGAACAGGTTCGACATGATAAACGTTTAGGAAATAATTTTAAGATTTGGTGACTAGTTGGGTGTGTGTGTGTGTGTGTGTGTGTGTGTATTGAAGGGGTTGGGGATGTCACAGGAAAAAAAAATCCAGAATTAATCCCAGGTTTCTGCCTCAGGCCAAGAGAGAATAATAATATAGAAGGAATAGGGATGGTGGGAAGAACAGGAGAGAGAGGGGAATCATTTAAACTGGGGGAGATTAGGAAGCATTTACATAGAGGTTTTAAAAAGAAAGCTGAGTATATATGTCTGGAGCAGGAGGAGGAAGTGGAAATGAAATGAAATATGAAACCTTCTGGGATTTAGGTGTCAGAACCAAGGGAGAGGTTGAAATCTAAACAAACAAGATAGGAGAGAATGAAACAGGACTGTTAATCCCTCACAGGATTAGTAGAGGAAAACAAAGGAAAGACATAAAGTAGGAGAAAGTGGGGTTTTCAAAATCAAAAGGAGGAGAAAGTGGGTAAAAGTAGCAATTGCTACTGAGTGACCAGGAAAGGCTAGATAAGGATTTGGCAGTTAGGAAATTGTGGCAAACCTTTGCTTGGGTATCTTTCCCTGCAATGTAGGGAATGGGAGACCGATTATGGGGTTGGTGAAGAAGTGGCATTATGAGTAGAGATTATTCCATCAATAAACTTGACTTTGAAGACATGGAGAGAGAAAAATCAGTAGCCAGAAGGGGCACTGGGTTTGGGGAAGAGATTTGTGTGTTAGTCCCGAACATGCTTAGAGATTGAGGGGAAGGTGCCTGTTGAAATGGAAACTAGAGTAAGAGCCCTCCTCCCACCCCCACCCCCACTCAGAGACACAAGGGGATGGATTCTATGCACCATTGGAGACACTAATCTCCAATGAAAAGAAGAACACATGTTCCCCTAAAGTTGTAAGAGTGGCAGTGGATGTAAAGAAGTTTTTTTGTTTGTCAGTTGGTTGCTGTAAGGATAATTCAGGAATTTTAAGCCTGATGGCCACCACTACTCAGAAGAGGCCAATTTTATGGGTGAAGTATCAAGAAAAGAGATCGGCACAAGAGGACAGACAATGCTTTTCTATATCTGTGGACATCAGAAGAATGAAACATAAAGTAGAATTTACAGGGCATTGAAACCACT
The DNA here is from genome assembly GCF_905146905.1 of Nyctereutes procyonoides. Taxonomy (NCBI): domain Eukaryota; kingdom Metazoa; phylum Chordata; class Mammalia; order Carnivora; family Canidae; genus Nyctereutes; species Nyctereutes procyonoides. Next base: position 1,195,414 of record NW_026575035.1, on the reverse strand, counting down.
GGAGAGATCATCAATTAGGGGAGGTGCCTATCAGCAGTCCAGAGATTCAAGTGTCTTGCCCACATTATACTATTTTTAAAAAAATGTATTTAAATTCAATTTGCTAACATATAGTATAACACCCAGTATTCATCCCATCAAGTGCCCTCCTCAGTGCCTGTCACCCAGATACCCCATTCCCCCACCCACCTCCACTTCCGCAACCCTTTGTTTCCCAGAGTTAGGAGTCTATCATGGTTTGTCTCCCTCTCTAATTTTTCCTACATCGTTCCCCTCCTTTCCCTTATAATCCGTTTCACTTTTTCTTATATTCCCCATATGAGCAAAACCATATGATTGACCTTCTCCAACTGACTCATTTCACTCAGCATAATACCCTCCAGTTCCATCCACATTGAAGTAAATAGTGGGTATTCATCCTTTCTGATGGCTCAGGAATATTCCAGTGTATATACAGACCACATCTTCTTTATCCATTCATCCGTCAAAGGACACCGAGGCTCCTTCCACAGTTTTGCTATTGTGGACATTGCTGCTATGAACATGGGGGTGCAGGTGTCCCGGCGTTTCACTGCATCTGTATCTTTGGGGTAAATCTCCAGCAGTGCAATTGCTGGGTCGTAGGGCAGGTCTATTTTTAACTCTTTGAGGAACCTCCACACAGTTTTCCAGAGTAGCTGTACCAGTGCACATTCCCACCAACATTGCAAGAGGGTTCCCCTTTTCCCCCAACCCCTCCAACATTTTTTTTTCTGTCTTGTTAATTTTAGCCATCTCATTGTGGTTTTGATTTGTATTTCCCTGACGGCAAGTGATGTGGAGCAATTTTTTTTATGTGCTTGTTGGCCACGTGTAAGTCTTCTTTGGAGAAATATCTGTTCACATCTTCGGCCCATTTCATAACTGGAGTCTTTGTTTCTTGGGTGGTGAGTTGATAAGTTATTTTATAGATCTTGGATACTAGCCCTTTATCTGATAGGTCATTTGTGAATATCTTCTCCCATTCTGTAGGTTGCTTTTTAGCTTTGTTGACTGTTTCTTTTGCTGTGCAGAAGCTTTTTATCTTGATTAAGTCCCAATAGTTCGTTTTTTCTTTTGTTTCCCTTGCCTTCATAGGTGTATCTTGCAAGAGTTTGCTGTGGCCAAGTTCAAAAAGGGTGTTGCCTGTGTTCTCCTCTAGGATTTTGATGGATTCTTGTCTCACATTTAGATCTTTCATCCATTTTGAGTTTATCTTTGTTTCTGGTGTAAGAGATTAGTCCAGTTTCATTCTTCTGCATGTGGCTGTCCAATTTTCCCAGCACCGTTTATTGAAGAAACTGTCCTTTTTCCAGTGGATATTCTTTCCTGCTCTGTCGAAGATGAGTTGACCATAGAGTTGAGGGTCCATTTCTGAGTTCTCTATTCTCTTCCATCGATCTGTATGTCTGTTTCTGTGCCAATACCATACTGTCTTGATGATCACAACTTTGTAATACAGCTTGAAGTCAGGCACTGTAATGCCCTCAGCAGTGGTTTTCTTTTTCAGAATTCCTCTGGCTATTCAGGTCTTTTCTGGTTCCATACAAATCATAAGATTATTTGTTCCCACTCTGTGAAGAAAGTCCATGGTATTTGGGTAGGGATGGCATTGAACGTATAAATTGCCCTGGGTAGCTTAGACATAGCTATTCATAATATTTCTTCTTCCAATCCATGAGCATGGAATGTTTTTCCATCTCTTTACGTCTTCCTCAATATCTTTCAGAAGCGTTCTGTAGTTTTTAGGGTATACCTCTTTGGTTAGGTATTTTAGCCCACATCATACTATTAAACCCAAGTCTGACACAACTTGAACCCATGGCCTAATTCCTACAAGCTCTGAGTGCTTCCCTTATGAGCTAAGTATTGAAGTTTATAGAAAAATGAATATAAAACCAATGCCAAAAGAGTTTGGTAAAGTCACTGAATTTGTTCTGCCAGTAGTTACTGAATGCAGGTTTTCCGGCATTAGGAGACCGTTTCTAGTTATTTGGTCTTAATTGAAGACTAGACAACAGGAAATGCACTTAAATTGCAGCAAAGTTTCAAAAAAGAAGGATGTTCTAAGAGAGGTGGACTCTGAGAAGACAGAGAATAACCTGCCGAGGTGATCCTTAGGAATAAATACTTCTCAGATGTTTTTACTTCAGTCCTAGGAGGATGATTTATTTAGATTTCTTACATTCTTTCATTTTAGCTCTATGCCACAGTTTGATATTAAGCAAAAAGAATATATAGTAGCACACAACATAAAATGGGAACAGCACATAGTACTTTGTTTTTCTTTGCTTTACATTTTATTTTATTCTCTTTTATAATGGGCACATTAGAAGAAGCTGCTATGTAAAAATAATCTGGACACTAAAGTAGAATAAGTCATATGTAATTACTGATTGTGTCATAGCCCCATCAGAGAGAGAGAGAGAGAGCAGAGAGAGAGAGAGAGAGAAATTCATAAACCTCCAATTCTCTATCCAGCCTTGTTGGTTATCTCTAGCTTGATTAAAGGGAATGATACTCATTTGTAAATGCATTTGGCAAACTTACCCTGCTATTGTTTCCATTATTTTGCAAATTACAGACATTGAGATGAAGGCCCTGTAATTTGCTAGCGTTCCCTTTATTCCTGCTTGGAAAACTGGTGTTGCCCTGGCATACTTCCACTTTGCTGTTATTTCATTTGAATACAGCAAATTCTTTATTATGATTAACAAAGACTTCTGCTCCATTCCTCTTTGAATATCAGTCTGCTCATGGAGATGAGTTGATTTTGAGCCCTGCTGTCTACTTGAATCTCTCTGCTTCGCTGATCTCAAAGATGTTCAAGACAACAGACACCCAAGTATTCCTAAATGACATGTTTTTTGTGTGTTCTCCCTTTTGAATTTGTTATATGTTTAGTAATTTTACCATCGTCTGGAACTTTTTTCTCTTCTTTCAATTGTCTGATTCTAAATGTCTCCTTCACTCATTACTTAAAAGCTGGAAAATATGCATGCAATTTGGTTCGGTAATCTTGCTATTTTTAAGCCTCTTTCTCTCTTAATATTTTAGTTTTCCTTTTTCCTCACACATACATCTCTCAGGGGTTTACAATATTTTGTAAACAGTCTTGATACCAGGAACTTCGGGGCATCTGGAATATACAGATGGCTTTCCCTGAGCGCTATACATTTCTAATTCATTCATTAATCATTGTGCTGGAATCACTTTTCTCCTAAATCAGACTCCCCTTTAAATATTGCCTGAATGTCCATTCAATATAATACCATGTAGCAGTCCTTCCACTTAAAGTACTAATGAAATATTTGCCTCCTAAGATCAGTCATATTTAGAAGAAGTTACATTAAAAGAACTCTTCTAGGACTTGGTGGCGTGACTGTGACTTGGGAGCCCATGCTCCATGATCAGATATTTTTTCTAAAAGATGTTATTTATTTATTTATTTATTTATTTATTTATTTATTTATTCATTCATTCATTCATTCATTCATTCGAGACACAGAGAGGCAGAGACATAGGCACAGGGACAAGCAGGCTCCTCGCAGGGATCTCGATGCGGGACTCGATCCCAGACCAGGATCACGCTCTGAGCTGAAGGAAGACGCTCAACCACTGGGCCACCCAGGTGTCCCATCCATGATCAGATATTAATGTACAAAATTCTTCTCTCATTCCTTTCTCTTTATATCCTCTTGTCTTTTTTTTTTTTTTTTCTGTATCTCCTCCACAGTGTCAGCATCTCTGGTCACCCCTTGTTGCTTTAACTCCACTGGGCCAAATGTTGGAAGAAGGGTGTGGAGGTGAGGGTAGTGCAATATTTTTTTTCATATTGGGCAGATAGCCTTGTGGAAAATGAGGATACTAATAGCCAGAATAATGCTTCATGCTTATTGAGAGTTTGCCAGACATTATTCCATCCGCTATATGTGTTTTATCTCAGTTAATCTTCTAAAAAATCGTATGAGGTAAGTAATGACATTGGGTCTGGATTCTGATAACTCAGAGAGATTGTGGAACATCCTTAAAGCCTCACAGCTAGCTACTCAGCAGAAGCTGCAGGATTTAAACTGAGCACGTCTGACTGCCAAGCTAGAAGTATACTGTGCCTGCACAGAGGAAGCCCTCAATGAGTTGTTAGTATTTTATGGTGATTAGCATTCAGATATTTATCTTCCACATGGAGAGCACTAGTGTATGACCCTTTTGTCTTATTTAACTTAATCACAGTAACCCATGGAGTTATGGTTTCCATTTTATAATCAAGGAAACCAGATCTCAAAGATTTTCTGTAACTTGCCCCAGATTACTCAGCTGGTAAGAGGGAGGCCCCAAACATACCAGCTAGCTCCCCCTTTTCATTCCTCTTCGGGGTTTACTTTGGAGAACATGTTGAATTTTTCCTCATGAGGCTACAGAATTGAATGAGGAATCTAACTGATGATAGTAACTCAGATGTTAATGGCTGATGCTCTTATCTGCATAAGCAAGGTTCACATATGAGCCGGGGGCTGGTCTTACTTTGTGGGGCACTGCTGTCTCCACGAGGCCCCCTCCCCCTGAGGGGCATATTGTACAGTGATCTATGGCAAATGAGGAAGAAGCTCGCACCAGCCTTAGCCTGGTGCCCTGATGTCTAGAGCTATTGTTTTAGTGCTTTCCTAAAAAATGTAAAAAAAAGCTCCTTCACTTTTCATTTCCAGCCCCTCTGCTCTCCCTAAGACTTAATTTTGAGCATAGGGGGACCAGACTAGGGATCAGAATCACATGACAGAGGCCATTCTGTGTTCAGAATCATCCTCCTGTCCATCGACTAAGATGTAGGCTTGCTGCCTGGTGAAGGTCATTGAGCTTGGATCTCTCTCTCTTTTGCAGACTCTTCCTAGGAGAGTCTCTGTCGGTGTCCACATCATCAATTTTCTAAGCATGTTCTATACATTAAATCTCCCACTCAGACTCAAGCATAGAGAACCTGTAACAGCTGGTATTTGTCCTTTCTACCCTATAGCCCCCACTTCCTTTTCGGAAGATGCCTTTTCCATAAATTGTGTGTCCTGGGCGGAGGGTAATACCTGCTTCCAACTAGGGAAGTCTAGGGGCCAGAGGTTCCTCTCAAGCAGCCAGGGAGGGAGCCCATGTCCTCATCTGGCCAATCAGTGCTCTCCTTTGTGTCTTTGAGCCATGAGTGACACAAGGATGAGAGGGGCGGGGAGCAGTGGTGTTCCCATAGAAATGCTGCCCCCCACTGATATGTCAGCCCTTGCTCTGAGTCTGGAGGCCTGGCCTTCACGCTGCCCCCTTACCATTGGCAGTTTCCAAGGCTCCAGCTGATTCTCTGAGCTCTTCCTATCCTTACAACAAATGACCTCTTCTGTAAAACAGCCAGGGTGCATTTCTGTTGCATACTATTATTAAGAGGCCAGACAGATATACAAAGAAATGTATAATGTAAATGTAGCAAAAAAAAAAAAAGTCTTCCTGGACCTCTTATCTCTCCTGTTCATTCTCCTCCTATTCTCCTCTGCTTCCAAACCCTCATTGACCCTGTGCTGGTCCCACTGCTCAGGCCCTCTCATGGAACCAAGGGCACTAAGGTTGCCCTCCCCAGAGCCAAGAGGTCTGGATTTCTTTCTTTACTTTTTACCACAAGTAGCAACATCTTCTGTATTTTCTTCAGCAAGGACTGTGGTCCACCAGGCCTTCGTGGTTGTAAGGGGATACCATAAAGCCATTTCAAATCCTAGAATACTCTTGATAAAAGCCTTTCGAGAATAATATGTCTATCAGGTAAAAGAGCAGCTGCTCTGGCCCACAGCGACTTTGAAAACCAGGGTAATAAGCCGATCCATACTCCCTGCCTCCAAGAACAGTCATAGCTGATGATGGTTCTGAGTGGCCAGCATGAAGTGTATCTGACTGAGCTTAAAGTAAATTAGGATCTTTTCCCCATTTCTGCCACCACCTCTTGGTGTAGCTTTAAACAAGTCACTAAGCCCTTTTGGGTTTCACTTTCTGAGTTTGGAAAATGAAGGGCATTACATCAGATAGTCTTCAAGTGCCTTGCTGGGCATTGATTTGGTGTGTTAGCCTGTTCCTTTGGTAATTTTGCACCTTAACAGAAGACTCTTGAAGATTTCATACTTTTGAGTTACAAACAAATAAATCCTCACTCTCCAGACAGCAGACTTCGCAAGAGGCTGGGAGGAGAAGTGTTTTTGGTTTGCTGAGATGGGGGTGGGAGAGAAAGGAAGGAGAAAAGAGCAGCAGTCCCTCAGATTTTGGTCACACTTCCTGGCAATTGCAGCTCGACAGCCAATCCCTTTTGTCCTTAGAGAGTCTAACCAGCACCCCAGCACTACAGGAGGGGGCTCGCTGGTGTGCTTCCATATTTGGCCCAAACACAAGACAGATGCTTTCCTGGTGCTTGTGTACATTACCCATTCTTGCTCAAATTCAGCAACATCAACTCCCCTCGGAGTTCTTTTGTTCAAAACACAGTAAGTGAATCCACATTTTCTCCCTGAATAAACAAAAGCCCCTGCTTGCCACCTTGCAGAGAACAGGGTGTTTTTTTCTCTAGATCGGCACGTGCCTTTGTGTTTCTGTCCCCTGGCCCTCAGGGGATGTGTCCTACTGCTTCCTCAGCTCCAGCTCACGCTAACGAATGTTAGCTGATGAGGCCTGCAGTGTACTTACCGACTCCTTAATTTTTGACCCAGCGGTGCAATGTTTGTAAATAGCTTTCAAATACAAATACATTCGTCTTCACAATCCTACGAGAGAGATCTATTTATATTTGCATTTTTGATGAAGCAGCGGAGTGGCAGTGACTTTCCCAAGGCCACGCGGAGAGGAAGAGCCATACCTGGGATTTGAACCCACGCCCGTCTTTCTCAAAGTTCTTACTGCTGAAAGGAATCTGGAAGGCAAAGGACATTTTCCAGAGCGTGGGCACATCACCTCAGGAATTGGAGGCAGACCAGGGCCTGTTTATCTCTATTCATTTAGACTCAGGCCTGCCTAAAAGCAGGAAGTAGAAGGCACAAGTGTTGGCCACAATATTTGCAGTTCGTAAGTTAGAAATTAGCAATCAGCCCCTTTTCACGTAGGACACTATAATAAACACTGGCACGGGCCCTGCAATTTGGTTATGCAGAGAAAACAGGAAACAAGCGCATTTTCCCTGCGCCTTCTGTCTGAGGAGGGCTGGCGTCTGCCCACGTGAGGGCTAGATTTTCTTGTCAATATTGTATTTACTATCCTGGTCACATGAGTGGAGAGAGGAGGATGAGTCACAGTTAACTGGCTGCTAAATTAGGCAAATGTAATCCATTTGTTTCTTTTAAATTAGATCCCCCCCCCCCAAAGCATTTTAAAGCTTTTTTCCTCAACAGTCATACTCACAACCTCAACAGCTAATGCATTCCCAATGTGCGCTAATCTGGCTCTCTCGTGGGAGCAAATAAGTTGTCATCTTGCAGCCTTCTCTTCCTACGCGAGGGCAGGGTTTGGAGGGTATTATTCTTCAGCCACAAATGCCAAACCTCTGTACACCTCCTGCCTTTGCATTACCTGTGTCCACCCCTCACTACTTACTTTGCAGAGCCATCAAAATGCAATGCATGATGTTGGGTGATTGAAATGATTAGCAAGCAGCAATGTAGGCCTTACCCAATAGGAATCACAGATCAGCCCTGTGATCTAGTCCAGTGGGTCATTCAACACAGCTTCCTCATCTTCCAGATAAAACTGAGGCCCAGCAAGGTTGAAGCAGTTGGACGAACTCAGTCTTTGCAGACCCAGTGCCCCCATATCAACCCCTCTCTCCCTGTTGCATGACAGGGAAATCAGTGCCACTCAGGAAACCCTGGTTTGGAAGTATAAATGTGTGATGGTCAAAACAAACAAAACAGCTGGTCTATATGCCCTGCCAGCCTGGCCACCCCTCAGCAGGTTCCCTGGGGGTAAAGTCACTGGTGGGGGTCTCTTCCTTAGAGGGGAATCCAGCTTAATCCCAACTTGCAGCCATTTACTGAATTTCCCTATGAGATTTGCTATGTTGAGTCAGAGCTTCATTTCTTGTTTTACCCAAATTTAGCAATGAGGTCAGAAAGACCTGGATTTATTTGAGAATAGACACAAAGTTGCTGTTTTGATCTTTATTTTCAATGTGCTCTATGACTCTTTGGAAACCTCCAGTGGTCTTTCTCCAATGAGCGGAGCTGTATTTCCTCTTGCTCTGTGCCGAGGAGGCACATGTCAGCCCATGGGCAGGAACGGTCTTTGCAGGAGTGTGGGGCAGGAGAAGGGTACCTTTGGAAACCATCCTTCCCCCGTGTAATCATTATCATCTGCATCTCTTGCATTATGCGGGGGCAGTCTATTAGGGTATTTACATGGATGCCTCACTTAATGCTCACATGAGATGTTTTATAAATGAGAACACTGTTCTGGAGAGGTTAAGAAACTTGGCCCAAGGCCACACAGCTAAAGAGAAACTCAGGCCTGAAAATGGAAATTCGACTCTGGAGCAAGTGGCCAAAACACTGTACCACGTGACCTTGACTGATTCACTCAGAAGTTAAATAGCCCAGCATTTCAGCAGCATTTACATGTTGAAAGGGAACATCTACACATCATATAGGCCAGGTTCTGGTTCAGCTATACCTACTTTCTAGCTTGGGCATGGAAGTTGACTTTTCTGTTTTAATTTCATCTCTGGCCTAACGGTAATGAAAATAGGAGTTGCTGTAAGAGTGAAATGAAACATTACATCATCTATGAAAATGCCTAGAGTCGTGATAAAGACTTGGCAAAGTTCAATTTCCTCCCTTCCTTCAGGGAGATGCCTGGACTAACCTAAAGGAAGGATCACTTTTAATTTTTTGTGGTGATTTTTAAAACACTGGAGCCCAGCCCTCATGGATAGGCATTTTGGGCTATAATAAGAGCACCAGTGTAGGCCCCCTTTTGGCCATTTTGAGGAAAAAGGTATTTGCATACTGTGGGGCTCTAGTTCAGGAGCAAAGAGCCCAAGAGTCAGATTGCCTACTTTAGATCTCAGCTGGCTATTTGCTCCCTGTGTGACCTGAACTCTCTGTTCCTTGATTTCCTCATTTCTAAAATTAGATTGTGATAGCAAAACCCCAAACTACCCAATGAAAATGTGGGCAAAGGACTTGTATAGATATTCTTCAAAGAGTATATACACGTGGCCAAAAAGCACATGAAAAGATGCTCAAACATTAGCCATCAGGGAAAATGGTTAGTGTCGACAAGGCTGTACAGAAATTGGGATGCCTGTACATCGCCTGTATGTCGCTGGTGGGAATGTGAGACAGTGTGGCCTCTGGAAAAAAATTGATGGTTTCTTGAAAAGTTAGACATAGAATTACCATTTAATTCAGAAATTACACTCCTAGGTATATATCCCAAAGTATTAAAAACAGATATTTAAACAAGCACATCTACATGAAATTTAGAGCAGCATGATTTATAATAGCCAAAAAATGGAAACAATCCAGAAGTCTGGCATCCAGTGAATGGAGTAAACAAAATGTGGTATAGCCACACAATGGGATATTGTTCAGCCATAAAAGGGAACGAAATACTGATAAATGCCACAATGTGGATGAATCTTGAAAACATTTTGCTAAGTGAAAGAAACCAAACCCCGAAAGCCACATATTGTAGGATTCAATTTATATGAGAAATCCAGAATAGGCGAATCCTTAGAGATAGAAAGCCTTGTAGTGGTTGCGAGGGGCTAGTGGGAGGAGGGAGGAGAGGAGTGCCTGCCTACTTGGTATAGAGTTTCTTTTGGGGGCAATGAGAATGTTCTGAAGGTCGATAGTGGTGACAGTGGCACAACAAGTGAATGTACTCAGTGCCACTGAACTGTGTAATTTAAAATGGTAAATTTTACATCATGTGTATTTTACCACAATAAAAAAGACATCATAGTAACACATACCTTAGAATTGTTTTAAGTGTTAAGTTGCACAGTAAGCACAAAGAATCATTGTCCATGATGACAGTGACAGGGATGGAGGATGGAAAGGATGCAGGTGTAGAAGTCAGGATGGAACAGGTGGAGGAGGGAAGAAGGCCTGGTGGTGAGGGCATAAGAGATGAGTATAGGACTTGTGCAGGGGGTCATGGGAGAGGTGGTGTAGATGGGAAAAGAATATATATATATATATATATATATATATATTAAATGAGAGGAAGACATTGTAGCTTTTTTCCTCATTTTTTAAAATTTAAATTCAATTTGCCAACATATAGTATAACACCCAGTGCTCATCCCATCAAGTACCCTCCTTAGTGCCTGTCACCCAGTCACCCCATCCCCTCACCCACCTCCCCTGCCACAGCCCTTTGTTTCCCAGAGTTAGGTATGGTTAACATTTTGTAATGAGAAGAAAGCCAGTGAATTTAGTGCCACATGCGTAGCTTTGTAAGCCTTGACTTGTGAAGTAATCAAGTTTCCGCTTTAGAATGTTCATATCCAGGGGCCTCATTTTTTAACATTTCTAGGTGCACTAAGAAAGAGTAATCAGGGGCACTTGGGTGAGGATGGACACATTTGTTAGGCAATAACAGGGATTTCAGGAGATGAGGCTGTAATATTTGGCTCACTTCAGTTGAGCCACAGCTCCAATTCTAGAATATTCTTTTTTTTTTTTTAAAAGTAGGCTCCGTGCCCAGTATGGATCCCAACATGGGGGCTTGAACTCACAATCTGGAGATCAAGACCTGAGCTGAAATCAAGGGTTGATCGCTTCACTAACTGAGCAACCTAGGTGCCCCAAGAGTATTCTTGATAAGAACCTTCTAAGTGTGACTCCAGGGGGAAAGAATAACGGGTCCACGGCCAGCATTGTAACCCAGAGTGGCTCTGTGGGGTTTTTATGAAAAAGATGCCTACCTCTCACTTTCACATAACACCAACCCCCTTATCCCCCCCATTCCTGCCATGTTAGTCTAGGTGTGAGTTACGTACCTGTCACACAAGAAAAAGGGGTAATTCTTAGGATCAGAATATAGAAGAGAGCGGGGAAAGAGAATAGGTATGAACTTTTATAGACCCCTGGGACTCAGTTATCTTACTCCTTGCTCTTTGGTGCTTAAAAGCTTCTTTCTGACGGTTGCCTGGGTGGCTCGGTTGGTTAAGCATCTGCCTTCTGCTCAGGTCATGATCTCAGGGTCCTGGGACTCAGTTGCACATGGGGTTCCCTGCTCAGCGGGGAGTCTGCTTCTCCCTCTCCCTCCGCTACTCCCCTTGCTTCTGTGCTCTCTCTCAAGTAAGTAAACAAAATCTTTAAAAAATTAAAGTCTTTTTTTCTTTTTTAAAGAAGTTTCTTTCTGGCAGATACTCCCTTCAAGGGGACATAAAATGCAAAGTTGCAGCAGGCTAGTGTTCAAGAGGCCTTGATGGGTGCTCTGGAACCTGGGGAAAATATGGAATCAGCTTCGTTTGCAAGTTGTGCTTTTGTCTTGCATGTGTGGTGGGTCCAGTTGTTTATGGGTGAATGTTTCCAGTTTCCTCTCTCACCTCATCCATAGATATCTGCTCCTCCCTTCCCACCAGCTAACTGAGAATCCAGTTGGGTTCCTGGGTGCTTTATGAGGCAACATCGAGCGAATGAGTGAGGGTAACCTAAATGTAAAGGGGCCAAAGAAGTCAGGATTGAAATGGAATGTTAGAAGAAAGGGAGTGGGATGGGACAGATTGCTTAGAGTGGTAGTGACGATCTGCTGAATGAAGGAAAGGGGAGAGAGGGAGGGGGTGGGGGAGAGAAAAGCCTAGTGGGATGTGCTCAAGAGGAAAGTGTGGATTTTTGCATGTGAGAGGTTCTGCAGGAGACCGTATGACACTTGTGGGTGGGCCAGAAGGGGTTTGGGAGACCTCTTAATTAGAACCCCCGAGAGAGATGAAAATAGGTTTGAATCCTCTCAAGTTGCTTTTTTGGCAACTGGACTGGTGTTCTTTGAATATAGAGATGAGACCTCAGGAGATGGGCTTATATTTGGGTTACACACTTAAGGTAGAGACTTGAATATCCTCTGGTATAAATTGTCCTTTTCTTCTTCTTCTTCTTCTTTTCTGTTTTGAAAGATGAGAGACAAAGAGAGAGGCAGAGACATAAGCAGAGGGAGAAGGAGGTTCCTCATAGGGAGCCCGATGTGGTGCTCGATCCCAGGACCCCAGGGTCACGACCTGAGCCAAAGGCAGATGCTCAACCCCTGAACCACCCAGGTGTCCCTGTCCCTTTCTTCTAAGAAAGAAACCCAAATGATGCAAAGACCACTGACTAAAACAAAGACTGATGAGAAGCCAATAGCTCTAAGAAACCAAATCGTCCTCTGGGATGGGAAGCTGGTTGTATGATCTAGTCCCAGACGCTGAAAGGTTTGCAGGTCTCTGCGGCACTACCACTCCTCTGTGGCTTTACCAGATGGAGCTGTATCTCTGAAAATCCTGATTCTTTCACAGAAATCTCTCCTCTCCTACAGAGAATCTGAGTTAAAACAGATCCATGGCATTGAAGCAGCGAAATCCCGAGAAGCTCAACAGCTAAGAGAACTCTTCAAAGATCTTGAGACCGAGAGATTTAGGAAAATCACATTCCAGTGGTGTTCATCCAACCAGTGACTTCCTCCACACCTTTACCATGAAATGTCAGGGACATTTAAGTTCTTATAATAAACGGGTTAATAGTTTCATTTAATCCTTTCACCATGACCAAAGTTACAAAGGGTCCCGGTCATTTTGAAGTATCCAATTTTCCCCCCCTTGTTTTCAAAAATGGATGTTTTCTAATCTATGAAAATAAAGCCCCTTTGAAAATAACCCTGTAATTATGGCTTTCAGTCTTTCAAGATGTTACAGTGAGGTCATCTGAGCCCCGTTCCAGTGAAGTCATCACTTCTTCAAAGATTATTTCTAGCTGTTGTCTCATCTGTTGTGTGATAACAGGGAATGCTTATGAAGAGCCCCTTTAAAAATGAGGTTGGGGGGCATCTGGGTGGCTCAGTGGTTGAGCATCTGCCTTCGGCTCAGGTCTTGATCTGGGGGTCCTGGGATGGAGTCCCACATTGTGGTCCCCGCAGGGAGCCTGCTTCTTGCTCTGCCTGTGTCTCTGCCTCTCTCTCTGTGTCTGTTATGAATAAATAAGTAAAATCTTAAAAAAAACAACAGACAGCTGAGGTGGGGTGAGGGAACCACAAGCAGCTCTACCCCGTGGACTGTTCTGGAGGCCCTGGCATGATAGACTTGCTGGATGGAGGACAGCTGAACCTTCCTGTTTGTTTTGAGGTAACATAGCTTACAGCTTGGCTTTAAAATCAACCTGAGACATTAAATCCCTCAGCTTCCCACTGTCTCCTCCTCCTTCCATGAACCCTGAGGAACAATGACCAAACCGCACCGAGCCGAACCTAACTGGGCAGGACCACAGCAAACCAAACCAAACCAAACCAAACCAAACCAAACCAAACCAAACCAAACCAAACCAAAACCTGTGCTTTGAATTCCAATCTCTCTCAAAACTTTCAAGTCGGGAGGAAGTTGTTTACAACGATTTACCCCAAGGCAAATAAACGCTAAGAGAGAGGGAAGGAAGGAACTCTTGCCAGCTCATGAGATCACTTTTCTCTACTAACTGCCTGCTTTTGCTGAGCTGACAAAAATCCGTTATTTCCTCACAGCGTTTCTGACATAGTTGTGGCAATATTTTGAAACAGGGAAAAGAGTCCTGTTTGCCTCCACACACAGGCCTCTTGGACTTCGGTTCCCTGGGTACGATCCCGAGTTTGGAAGGGCTCCAAGTGACAGAAAATTGGCAGGTTCCTCATCATTGATTCCCCACCGGCTCTTTGGGGACAGAAAGGAGTTCTGCTCAGGACTTGGCTGAGCTTTTTGCCTGGCACCCCAGCCAGTTATTCCAAGTTCAAGGAACTTGACAGACAGAGGCTGTTTGTCTGGAGAAAGATGTGAATGGGCCAGGTTGAGCCTGCCATCTTGTGCCAGCACATTCTGTCTTCTTCTGGGGAAGCCTAGTTTCTCACCAGGCTCACGAGGCCTCTGTGGGAAGACTGCCCACCAGGGGTGGCATTAGCCTGGTGACTGGGATGAGCCCCGGATCCCTCTGGTATCCCAGTACCTACAGCTCACTGACCTACAGCAGTAGAGGCAGTGCGTGAGCGTGTGTGTGACAGTTCTACAGTAAACAGTTAAAGGGGAAAAAAAAGACAGAAGGCTTAGACAGTGTTCTAGGAAACAGGCTCTGTTAGTCTAGACTGGTAAAGCCCAGCCAATTTAATTTCTGAATTTGTGATCATTGTTTCTGTATTTATTTTGTATTTAAGCCCCCTGCAAAGAGTTAAAAAGTGAGAAAAACTACACATATGCACTAAGCTTTCCAATGACCAGCCAATTTCAACCGCTTTGAGGGCATCAATAGAGTTCATATTCCCAGGATTAGAAATAATAGATTGCTGTTATGAAAACGAACAAGGGGTGGTTGAGGGGGAGGTAGGCGGGGGGTGGGGGTGGCTGGGTGATGGGCATCGAGGGGGGCACTTGATGGGATGAGCCCTGGGTGTTATTCTATATGTTGGCAAATTGAACACCAATAAAAAATAAATTTAAAAAAACCTTTGTATGAATTAAAAAAAATCCTACTATTTTCTTAATAGGAAAAGCAACTTGTGTCATTGTTGAAGTTTTAAAAGAAATATAAGCAAAAAGAAGAAAATTAAAGTCATGTATAATCTCACCATCTAGATAGATATAAGGTTACACTGTTTGGTTAGGCAAGAATTGGCTTTGAGTTTGGTAGAACAGAATTTAAATTATAGGCCTAACAGTATGACTCAGAGCAAGTTTACCTCACTAAGCACTGATTTTCTCAGCAAGAGGCCTATTCTATAGGGGTGTTGGAGGATTATGGTAAAGTTTTGGGCACAAAAATAATTACTGATTAATAATATCACAATTTGGAAATATCAGAAAGGGAGACAGAACATAAAGACTCCTAACTCTGGGAAATGAACTAGGAGTGGTGGAGGGGGAGGAGGGCGGGGGGTGGGGGTGAATGGGTGACGGGCACTGAGGGGGACACTTGACGGGATGAGCACTGGGTGTTATTCTGTATGTTGGTAAATCGAACACCAATAAAAATTAATTTATTAAAAAAATAATAATATCACAATTTTACGTCTTACACTACTGATCATAGCTCATTATTAATTTTGTACTACCTATAGGTTCAGAAAAATGAGCTCATTTAATTAATTAATTTCAGACTCCTTTCTTTCCTATATTGCTATGACATGAATTTATGGCTTCAGTGTTCTCATTATTGTTTCTGATGCTTATGCCAGTTTGGAGGAAGATGTATAGAGAGCCAGAATTTATAGTGAGCAAGCCTGATTCCATAGCTCCATTATTTTTGGCAGTGAATGATGTTGAGGCAAGTTTGATTTTCCTCCTTCTATGCGGTATATTTTGCCAGCTAGATGCCTGTTGATTTTCTTCAAATTCCATGGCACACTTAGGATAAACTTTGATAGTGGTATTCTAATTTAAATATTCTTGGAACACAGTATTCGCTTTCATGTACAGTTACTGTAATATCTTAAAATTCAGATGATTCTCTTGTATTATATCTTGGAATATATCTCCTATTTTAAGTTTTTTTTTTTTTTTTGGTTCTGATGCCCCAGTAGTTCTTATATTGGATTATGCTTATCTACCTTATATTGTCTTGTATATAATTGATTTGTTTCTTTCATTTGCATTCACAGGGTCAATAATTTAATTTTTAGCAGTGTTTATTCTATTTTGATTTTATTAGCTCTAAAATGTTGCTTCTTTGTCTTTCAATTTGTTTTCTTCATCTAGAAGTTCTCTTTTTTCACCTCATTGCTTTGCTGTTTTCCTGATTTGATGTTTTTTATTCAATTGTACTGTAGTGAGAAGGGAGTGCTTCTATTGTGAGGTAAAGTTTTATCTATTTTAGGCTTTTTGTCTTTTGTACGATATCATCTCTTTTTTCCCTATATTTTCTTCTGCTCAATTTTTTAAGTTAACATTTTTATTGTATTCTATTTTATATTTTTAATTAAAATTTTTATTTTGAGATTATTGTAGATACACATGCAGTTGTAAGAAATGATATAAAATTTGATATATCCTTTGTCAGTTTTCCTCAGTAATAATAGCTTGTAAAAACTATAATACAATATCACACCTAGGATATTGACATTGATGCAGATTTTCTCAGTTTTACTTGAATTTGTGTGTGTGCGTGTGTGTGTGTGTGTATGTATTTAGTTCTATGCAGTTATAACACATGTGGGTTCGTACCCACATGTGTTCGTAACACATGTGGTATTCAGTACCACAGTTTCATTGCTGCAAAGATCACCTGGGTAGTCCTTTATAACCAAAATTTACCTATTTTGGATATTTCATATAGATAGAATCATACAATATGTGACTCTTTGTGCCTAATTTTTTCATCAATGTTTCAAAGTTTATCTATAATGTAGCATTTATCCTTATTTTATTGCTTTTTATTGCTGAGTAACATTCTATTTTATTCATATACCACATTTTATGAATCCATTCATCAATTAGTGGGACATTTGGGTTGTTTCTACTTTTTGACTATTACGAATAATACTGCTATGTACACTCAGGTACAGGTTTTTGTGCGGATCTATGTTTTTATTTGTCCTGAATATACTTCCAATAGTAGACTTGTTGGATCATATGGTAACTGTATGTTTAACTGTTTGAGGAATGGCCAGACTGTGTTCCAAAATGACTGCACCAATTTACATCCTCACCAGCAATATATGAGGCTTCTAATACCTCCACATTTTCACCAGAACTCATTATTATTACCTATTTTTTTACCATCACTTTATTTTTTGCCTTTTAGAAAAAAATTAATTCCAGTATAATTAACATACAGTGTTCTATTAGTTTCAGGTGTACAATATAGTGATTCAACAATTCTATACATTACTCAGTGCTCATGAAGATAAGTGTACTCTTAATCTCCTTCAAGTATTCATTCCCTCCCCCTAGCCACCTCCCCTCTAATAACTGTCAGTTTGTTCTTTATAGTTGAGAGTGTTTTTCATTTCTTTTTTTCTTTGTTTTGTTTCTTAAATTCCATATGAATGAAATCATATGGTATTTGTCTTTCTCTGACTGACTTATTTCACTTAGTATTATGCCCTGCAGATCTGTCCATGTTGCTGCAAATAGCATGAGTCCATTTCTTTTTTTATGACTGAATGATATTCATGTGTGTGTGTGTGTGTGCCACATCTTCTTTATCTATTCATCTATTGATGGACATTTGAGTTGCTTCCATAATTTGGCTATTATAAATAATGCTGCAATAAACATAGGAATCCTTGTATCTCCCTAAATTAGTGTTTTTGTATTTTGGGGGTAAATATCCGGTAGTAGAATGACTGGATCACATGGCAATTCTATTTTTAATTTTGTGAGGAACCTCCATATTGTTTTCCACAGTGGCTGCAGTAGTTTGCATTCCCATCAACAATGCAAGAGGGTTCCTTTTTCTCCTCACTAATGCTTGCTGTTTCTTATGTTTTTGATTTTAGCCATTCTGACAGGTATGACGTGATATTTCATTGTGGTTTAGATTTGCATTTTCTTGATGATGAATGATGTTGAGCATCTTTTCATGCATCTGTTGGGATCCATATATCTTCTCTGGAGCAATGTCTATTCATGTCTTCTGCTCATTTTTAAATTGGATTATTTGTGTTTTTGATGTTGAATTGTATCAGCTCTTTATATATTTTGGATGCTAGCTTTTTATCAGATATGTCATTTGAAAACATCTTCTCCCATTCAGTAAGTTGTCTTTTAGTTTTCTTGATTGTTTCCTTTGCTGTGGAGAAGCCTTTTATTTTGACATAACCACAATAGTATATTCTTGCTTTTATTTCCCTTGCCTCAGGAGACATATCTAGAAAAATGTTGCTATGGCCCATGTTCTCTTTTAGGATTTTTATGGTCTCAGGTCTCACATTAATGTCTTTAATCCACTTTGAGTTTGTTTTTGTGTATGGTGTAAGAAAGTGGTCCAGTTTCATCCTTTGGCATTGGCATGTAGCTGACCAGTTTTCCCAACATCGTTTGTTGAAGAGACTTCCCATTGCAGATTCTTGAGTCCTTTGTTCAAGATTAATTGACCATATAATTGTGGGCTTACTTCTGGGCTCTCTGTTCTGTTCCATTGATCTGTTTTTGTGTCAGTATCATATTGTTTTGATTACTACAGCTTTGTTGAGTAGCTCAAAATCTGGGATTGTGATACCTCCAGCTTCATTCTTCTTTTTAAAGGTTGTGGTGGCTCTGTGGGGTCTTTTTGGTTCTATATAAATTTTACGATTATTTGTTTTAGTTCTATCAAAATGCTGTTGGTATTGTGATAGGGATCGCATTAAATCTGTAGATTGATTTGTGTAGTATGGACGTTTTCACAATATTCTCTCAATCCATGAACATGGAATATCTTTTCATTTGTTTGTGTTGTCTTCACTTTCTTTCATCAAAGTTTTACAGTTCTCAGAGTACAGGTCTTTCACCTCTTTGATTCAGTTTATTCCTAGGTATTTTATTAATTTTGACATAATTATAAGTGGGACTATTTTCTTAATTTCCTTTCCTGTTATTTCATTATTAGCATATAAAAATATGACAGATTCCTTTATATTGATTTTGTATCCTGTAATCTTACTGAATTCATATATCCATTCTAGTAGTTTTTTTGTGGAGTCTTTAGGGTTTTCTATATATAATATCATATTATCTTTATAGAGTGCAAGTTTTACTTCTTCCTTGCTAACTTAGATGCATTTTATATCTTTTTCTTCTTGATTGCTGTGGCTAGGACTTCCACTACCAAGTTAAATAAAAGTGGTGAGAATGGACATCCTTATCTTGTTCCTGATATTATGAGAAAAGCTCTGTTTTTCACTATGGTGTATGATTTTAGCTGTGGATTTTTCAGATGTGGCCTTTATTATGTTGAGGTACATTCCCTCTAAACCTACTTTATTGAAGGTTTTTACCATAAATAGATATACTTTGTAAAACTTTTTCTACATCTATTGAAATGATCATACAATTTTCATCCTTTCTGTTGATGTATCATGTTGATTGATTTATGAATATTGAATCACCCTTATAACCCAGGAATAAATTTCACTTGATTGTGGTGAATTTTTTTAAATATATTGTTGGATTTGGTATGCTAATATTTCATGGAAGATTTTTGCATTTATGTTAATCAGAGCTATTGGCCTGTAGTTCTCTTTTTTTTTGTAGTATCTTTTTTTCTGGTTTGGAATCAGTGTAATGCTAGCCTCATAGAACTTGGAAGCTTTCCTTCCTATTCCATTTTTTTGAATAGTTTGAGAAGAATAGGTATTAATTATTTTTAAAAATGTTTGATAGAATTCATCTATGGAGCCATCTGGTCCTGGACTTTTGTTTGTTGGGAGTTTTTGGATTATGGATTCTATTTCATTGCTGGTAATCTCATCCATTCAAATTTTCTATTTATTCTTGATTTAAGTTTAGGAGGTTACATGTTTCTAGGTATTTATCCATTTCTTCTAGGTTGCCCAATTTGTTGGCATATAATTTTTCATAATATTCTCTTATAATCCTTTGTATTTCTAGGGTATTATTGGTTATTATTTCTCCTCTGTCATTTCTGATTTTGAGTCCTCTCTCTCTCTCTTTGTTGTGAATCTGGCCAAAAGTTTATCAATTTTGTTGATTCAAAGAACCAGCTTCTGGTTTTATTGATCTGGTTTCTAATGATTTTTTTTTAAGTTTCTGTTTTATTTATTTTATTTTGCATCTATTTCCTTCTTTCTACTGGTTTGGGGTTTTGTTTTTCTTTTTCTAGCACCTTTAGGTGTAACATTAGGTTGTTTATTTGAGATTTTTCTTGCTTCTTGAGGTAAGCCTGTATTGCTATAAACCTTCCTCTTAGAACTGCTTTTGCTGCATCCCAAAGATTTTAGACCAGTGTGTTTTAATTTTCATTTGTCTCCGTGTATTTTTGACTTCCTTTTTGATTTCTTGGTTGACCCATTCATTGGTTAGTAACATGTTACTTAACCTCCATGTATTTATGATCTTTCCAGATTTTTTTCTTGTGCTTAACTTCTAGTTTCATAACATTGTGGTCAGAGAAGATGTATGGTATTGCTTCCGTCTTTTTGAATTTGTTCAGACTTGTTTTGTGGTCCAATATGTGATCCACTTGGAAGAATGTTCCATGTACACTTGAAAATAATGTGTATTCTCTTGTTTTAGGGTGTAATGTTCTGAATATATCTTTTAAATCCATCTAGTTCAATGTGTCATTCACAGCCACTGTTTCCCTGTTAATTTTCTGTTTGGATGATCTGTCCATTGCTGTAAGTGGAGTGTTAAATCCTCCACTATTATTGTATTACTATTGATTAGTTCCTTTATGTTTGTTGTTAACTGTTTTATGTATTTGGCTGCTTTCCTGTTGGGTGCATAGTATTTACAATTGTTATGTCTTCTTATTGGATTATCCCCTATATTGTTATTATATAGTGTCCTTTTTTCTTTTATCATCTTTGTTTTGAAGTCTTTTGTCTGATATAAATATTGCTACCTTGGTTTTTGTTTTACATCCATTTGCATGGTAAATGCTTTTCCATCCCTTCACTTTCAATCTGCATGTGTCTTTACCTCTGAAATGAGTCTCTTGTAGGCAGCATATGGATGGGTTTTATTTTTTTTTTGTGGGGGGGGTCTTGTTTTTTAATGCATTCTGTCACCCTATGTCTTTTGACTGGAATGTTTAGCCCATTTGCATTCAAAGTAATTATTGATAGGTGTGCACTATATGCCATTTTGTTACTTGTTTTATGATTGCTTTTATAGTTCTCTATTCCTTTCTTTTGCTTTCTTCTCGTGGTTTGCTGGCTTTGTTTAGTGATATACTTGGATTTCTTTCCCTTTATTTTTTGTATAGCCATTACTGTTTTTGATTTGAGGTAACCATTAGGTTTATTATGTAACATCTTATGCATAAGGAACCTATATAAATTGACGGTTACTTAAGTTTGAACTCATTCTAAAAGCACTTAAGGTTTGCTTTTCTACCCTCCAATATTTTTAGGTATGTGTTGTTATACTTTATATCTTTTTATTTTATGAGTTCTTTGACTAATTTTTATAAATATACTTAATTTTACTGCTCTTGTACTTCTACTTTTCTTAATCCTGCTTATGGTCTCTCTTTTTCACTCAAAGCGTCCCCTTTAACATTTCTTATTGGGCTGATTTGAGTGGCCATGAATTCCTTTAACTTTTGTTTGTCTGGAAAGCGCTCTCTCCTTCTATTCTGAATGATAGCCTTGCTGGGTAGCATATTCCTGGCTGCAGGTTTTTTTCTCCTCCAGCTCTCAGAGTATATCATGCCACTCTCTTCTGGCCTGCAAAATTTCTGATGAAAAACCCATAGATAGCCTTAAGGGATTTCCTTATATATAACTTTTTTTCTCTTGTTGTTTTTAAAATTCTCTGTTTACCACTACTTATTGCCGTTTTAATTACTATATGTCTTGGAGTGGGCCTCTTTCGATTGATTTCGTTGGGGACTCTCTGTACCTCCTGGGTCTGGATTTCTATTTCCTTCCCCAGATTTGGGAAGTTTTCAGCTATTATTTCTTCAAATAAATTTTCTGCCTTCATTTCTCTCTCTTCTCCTTCTGGGATCCCTATAATTCAAAAGTTATTATACTTGATTTTTTCATTTATTTACTTTCATTTATTATTATTTTTTCTCTCTCTTGTTCAGATTATTGATTTCCATTACTCTGTCCTCCAGGTCACAGATCCATTCTTCCACTTTCTCTGGTGTACTACTTATACTCTCTAGTGTATTTTTAAATTAGTTAATTAATTTGAGAGAGAGAGAGAGAGAGAGAGAGTGTGTGTGCAAGCAGAGGGAGGGACAGAGAGAAAATTTTGAAGCAGACTCCATGCTCAGAGCCTGACACAGGACTGGATCCCACAAACATGAGGTCATGACCTGACCCAAAACCAAGACCCAGTTTCTTAAAGCAACTGAGCCACCCAGGCACCCCTCCTTATAGTGTATTTTAATTTCAGCCATTGAATTTGTTATCTCTGATTTTTTTTTCTTTTTTATGTTTTCTATTACTTTGTTGAGGGTCTTATTGAGGTTCCCCCACTCTTCTCAAGTCCAGTGAATATCTTTATGATCATTACTTTATTTATTTATTTATTTATTTATTTATTTATTTATTTATTTATTTATTTATTTTTGATCATTACTTTAAATTCTCTATCAGGCATGTTACTTAATCTCTGTTTCATTTAGCTCTCTTGCTGTGATTTTGTTCTGTTCTATCATTTGGGAAATATTCTTATGTCTTCTCATGTTGTCTAACTTCCTGTCTGTTTCTCTGTGTTAGGAAACTCAGCTACATCTCCTGATCTTAAAAGTAGTGGCCTTTTTTGAAGAGAGGTCCTGTAGTGCCCTGCAGTGCAATGTCACCTGTTTATCAGAGCCTGGCATTTCAGGATTGTCTCCTATGAAAGTTGCATACATCCTACTGTTGAGGCTGAGCTGCTTTTTCCTTTAGTCCAGGAGTTTGCGATGGTTCCCTTTGCCTGTGTATTTAGGATGAAGTGAGCCTAGGACCCTCCTACTCTGCCATCATCCCCAGTAGTTTTCTATTATCTATTTTTAGAATTAGAGACATCCTCCTATGTGTGAAGTAGTATGTCTTTACAGGTTTAATTTGCATTTCTCTGATAGCTGATGATACTGAGCATTATTTCATATGCTTTTTTTGGACATTCATAAATCTTCTTTGCCCAAATATGTATTTAGATTTTTGCTTATTTTAAAAATTGGGTAATTTTTTATAATTCTTAATGAGTTATATTTATATATTTTAGATACAAATCCCTTATCAGATACATGATTTTTAAAAAATTTCTCCAATTTGAGGTTGTCTTTTTACTTTCTTGATGGTGTCCTTCAAAGCATGAAAGATTTTAATTTTGATAAAGTTCAAGTTACCTATTTTTTATTTTGTTGCTTATGCTTTTGTGTCATTTTAAAGAAACCACTATCTAACCCAGAGTCATAATGATTTATATCTATGGTTTATTCTAAGAGTGTCGAGTTGAATTTTGTATATGGAGTGAGGTAGGGGTCCAATTTTACTCTTTCACATGTTGATGCCCAATTGTTTTAGCACCATTTGTTGAAACGATTATTCTTTCCTCACTGCATTGTCTTGGTGTCCTTGTCAAAAAATCAACTGACTGTATATTTGAGGGTTTCCCCCACCACCCCCGAACTCTCAGTTCTATTCTCTTGAGCTAAATGTTATCCTTATGTAAGTTCCTGATGCATATACTCTGGGTGTGTGTGGGTATGAGTACACTTTCCCTCATGCCCCCAGTTTTCTGGTTTATGTGACTACTTTCTGATGTCCTATAACTCCCTCCTCAATCCTTGGTAACCACTATTCTACCTTCTGTTTCTAGGAATTGCTATTCCAGGTACCTCATATAATTAGAATCATAAAATATTTGTCCATTCATGGCTGCTTTGTTTCATCTAATATAATATCTTTCAGTTTCATCTTTGTTGCAAGATTTTCCTTCCTTTTTAAGGGTAAGCAATATTCCATTGTATGTATACACCACATCTTGTTTATTCATCTGTTGATGGACACAGGTTGTTTTTACCTTTCAGCTATTGTAAATATGCAGCCACAAGCCACAAACATTAGTGCGCAAATATTTGTTCAAATCCCCACTTTCAATTTTTGTGTGTGTATATACCCAGAAATAGAATTGGTGGATTATATGATAATTCTGTGTTTAATTTCTTGAGTACCTCCATCAGTATGTTTTAGTATTCTTCAGGTGACTCCAGTGTGAAGCCAAGTAGACTCCCATTGTCACAGAGTCTTGACTGATCCCTTTAGCTACATGAAATGTCTTCCACTTTTTAAAAAAACATTTTATTTATTTATTTTAGAGAGAGAGCACGAGTGGGAGGGGCAGAGGGAAAGGGAGAGAGAAACTCAAGCAGACTCTGTGCTGAGCACAGAGCCCAATCCAGGGCTTGATCTCATGACCCTGACATTATGACCTGAGCTGAAACTAAGAGTCAGGTGCTCAACCAACTGCACCACTTAGGTGCCCCACCTCTTCCTCTTCTGATCCCAGTTAGCATTTTAATGAACTTTTTGGATGGTGCCCTTTTATTTTTGTTATGTTACTTATATTGTTATATATATTGCTTATACTAGATGCTGAGTATACAATGACAAACAGACCCCTTACCCCCTCAAAAATGCTTTCATGAAGCTTGTAATTAAATGAAATGGATATTAACCATACAATCATATAAATGTATAATTATAAACTAAATTATCTGCTATGAGAGAAAGAAACATGGTTCTACCGAGGACAAATTAACAAAAAAATTGACCTAGACTTGAGGTGGAGGTTAGGCATCTTCCCTAAGGAAGAAATGCTGGGGTTTAATTATAAAAGATAAGGAATTATGGAAGTATACAGTGAGAAGGAAGGTCATTCCAAGTAAAATAAGCACAGGTTTGATGGATATAAAGAAAGGCAGTTCGGCTAGGATATGGGTAGCAAGGGGCCAATGCTACAAGATGAAATTGGCCATTTGCAGGGAGCAGACCATTCAAGACCTTGCAGATAGTTGAATGACTTTTTGTCTTTATGCTAAGGGCAATGGGGGGCCGTTGAAAGGTTTTGAGCAGTAGAGTGACAAACTCAGATTGGCATTTTGAAAAGATCTTTCTGCTGCTGTGTGGAAAAGGGATTGGATGGGGTTAGAGTGGTCATGGGGAAACCAGGTGATTATAGTAGTCCAGGTGAGAGAGGCTGGTTCCTTGGACAAGAGAGGTAGCAGGAGTGATGGAGAAGTGTCAGAGTTGAGAAATACATAAAATGAATGATCCTTGATGATGGATTGGATATAAGCAACCAAGTGTCAATGACGATATGTACTTTTCTGATTTGCTCAAAGCTTTGAGATTGTAATTATGCTCGATTACACTTTGCGTGCCTCTGGAGCACCCTGCTATGAGAGAGCACACAAAACATAGGTTCACTGAATAATAATCTTCAAATAAGTTAATGAGTCAACAAACCAACCATTACATTATATTGAACACACCCATATCAAGCATGCTTAATGGTATTATCCTCTAGCTTATTTTTTTCTGCTAATGGATTTGCATGATTTCTCAAATGAATTAAATTCAGAATGTTTTCTTCTGCTACAGTCAGCACTGTGCTAGGCACTGGGAATACATATATAGATGATATATATTATCTACCTATGGGTAGTTCTAAATACAGTGGAGAAAAAGACATACAAATAAATAATTATAACAAAATATAATTATAGTAATAAACACACACTTTAATTGCAGAAGGAGTACAGAGGAGGCAGTGATTAATTTTTTTCCCCTAGGAGAGCTAGTAAGGCTCCCAAGGCAGAAATGTAAGTACAGCATATTCCAAGTGGAGGCTTTTATTTTTTTTAATGTACATAGATGTTTTAGGAAATGGCAAGCTTATTTTGGTTAGAGCATGGGAAACCCGATAGGCAATATCACCAAGGTACAAAAGGAGGTAGGAAAGAAGAAGAGAGGAATATGTGGCTGGAGGCCTGAGCATCATGGCAGCATAAGGACTGGGAAGAGTGAGAAGGCCAAAGTATTTTCCATGTTACACTGGCCCTAAGATATTTTTGTAAGTCAAAGGATTTCATGGCCAAATAACTCTGGTAAGCACTGATAATTACATCTTGGAGATTTGTATGCACATTGGCATGTCAAAGTCTCTGCAGAATAGAAATTAGTTTAATTTTGTTCAATACTGTATTTCTCTAATATATTTGATCAGTAAAACTCCTTTTTCCTTCATATAACACATCATACATATTGACATCCTGAAGTAGATAGGAGTTTGGCAAAAGCTGTATTGGACCATATAGATTAGAGATAGTTTACATGGTTTTGCTGTCATTAGGGTCAAGGTGTAGAGTATAATCCTATTTCTAATGAATATATTTGGTATTATAATAAATGTTTCAGATGGAACGCTGAGCAGAGCACAATATAGAGCAGGGTTCAGCTCCACTAGCAGGAGGCAAAAGGAGAGAGCCACAGATTGAATGTTTACTAAAACACACAAAGTGCTACTTCAAGAGTAGAAGAGACAGTGTGGTTAGACTCCTAACTACTAGTGACTCTGAGAGGGTTGTTTTATAGACCCTGTGAGACATTGTTAAACTGGAATAGTGGCTGTGTTGCTTTATTGCTAACTCGTTTAGTGTCGTTTTGAACTTTTAATCCCTTTCCCGCCAAAAATTCTGATCTTGAAAGGATTCCAGGAATAGTAAAAGTTGAGATCCATTGTTATTTCCCTGACACAGTGTTTGAGGGATACCAGAGTAATCAATCCCAATTCTCAATGACCAGCCATTGGGTAGATGAGCAGATCCAACCAGATGAGCAGAACTCAGGGGCTAGAAAAAAAAAAAAAAAAAGAACTCAGGGGCTAGGGGTCTAGGCATGGGGCTATTGCTTTTGCATGTCCAGCGTCCATTTCCCCTTCTGGTAAAATATCCTGATTTTCCTTTTAGGAATAATTTCCTGAAATTTGTGGTGGGTACTCAAGTATACAGGAGCCATCTTATCCCCCGTATGGGAGAATAGTGCATCTCTGTCTTCCTCAGGTTTCCTTGTTGCTCTTTTGTTTATAAATTCTTTTGCTACCCAGTGACTCATGCATTATGCATTTCTCTTGTGGAGATTTTGTCCTAGGGAGCAGAACCTTTTAACTTTTTACAAGACCCTTCTGATAGGCTCTAGACAGTACATGCCACATTACTGGGACTAAAAGTGAATGAAATGACTAGATCTAGCATAAAATATCTCTTTCATCGTTTATAGAATTGCTAAGCTGCTTCACAGCAATGTAAGCAATTACAGGGATGCACACCAGAGCCCACCTGACTCTTTTATTTCCTTTGAATATTAATCATGAAGGTCTTTTCTTTCTGGCTTCTTTAGGAATTAACCATAAATTTGGATCAGATGATAGTCTGACAGCCTCACTATTATTATGAGAAAAAATAATATTATCTTGATATTTCACTCACAGAAATTTGCTTTTGCTTTTTCTAGGGTTAAAGTTCTTGGTTTGCAACCCTTAGTGTGCTTTCAAATATTTATTTGATGTTTCTTTTGAAGCTCATGTAGCTCTTTCAGGTCTAGAGTGAAATAACTCTTCTCTCTTTCCCTGGATTTTTTTTAAATGGAAGAAATTTTCATATTCTTGTCCTCTATGCCGGCAGTATGGCTTGGAGCTCATGTAAGAAGATAAACTCTATCTGAAGAACTTTGATTCCAAGATATTCATCTTTATTTTACAATTGTAGCATCATCCTTTACATTTAAATTCTCTCACTTGGGTGAGAAGTTTTTTTCAAAATCATATGTACTTTTAGATGAGTCTCATATATATTTTTTTTCTTTAATTCAGATGCTACTACATTAATAGAGTAGTAGGAATAGAGCCCTACAAATTCATTAGGGAGCGTCCTTTTTTCCCAAAGTAAAACGCAAAGGAAATGTAAATGAGTCCTCCCAAATAAGTTGGAAACGGTAGAAATTGTTAATAGAGAGGATGTTAGACAAGCACAATCTGTTTTAATAAAACTCTCGGGGGTTGGAAGAGAAGACCAGGGCTTTATAAATGTTTGAAAATCTTGGAAGGTTTTAGTTCCAGGGTAAATAGAAAATGCAGTTGTCATCTTGGAATTTTTTTTTAAAAGGTCTCAGAGAAGCTTCCTCTTGATGCATTTGTATTAGGGCACAAGGAAAGACTTGATTCTGACTTGCATGTAGATAGGGAAACAAAGAAGGCAAATCACCAACACAGAAGGTTTCCGGCCAAGACGGGATTGAGTAGGATATTAACATGATGGACTTTATACGAGAAAGCAGGTCATTGGTGGGATCTAAAGGAAATTTATAGCATAGTAGGTAGAGTAACACCCCCATTGATCTGAAATCAATCAGATTTTCCTAAAAGAGAAATCTCACCCTGGAAAAATGTCTAGCTAACATCCATTTATTCATTCATTTTTTTAAAAATTGTGAAATTCCTACCAGGCACTGTTGTAGGTGCTAGAAATAGAATGGAAAAGAGACAGTCCCTGCCCTTGTGCTGTTCACATTCCAGTGGTTGATGACTCATATAAACTAAATAAACCACTTTTTTTTTCTCATTGGCAGCAGTTCTTCTTTTATTAAGAAAATAAACAGAAACAGGATAGAGCATGACTAATAATGGCAAGAGTGAGGTGTAGACATAGAAAGGACTACCTAGGAGAGCTAGGGGAAAATATCTCTGGAGATCCCACTTGAACTGAAGCTGAATGATGAGAAATAACCTGCCTGCCCAGAGTAGCAGCAGAACATTTTAGGTGCAAGAGCGAATACTCTGAGGTCAAGACTAAAATGAAGGCAAGTGAGATTAAATTAGAGGGAAAGAAGGAAAAGGAAAGCAGAATGTTACCTGTTTAAGTTCCAAATTTGGATACATTTTGGGGGCAACTTTCTCGAACTATAATTTACATAAAATCTAATGCCTGTAGTTTAAGAATAATGTTGAATGAATTCTGATGTAAGTGCTCACTTTTGCTTACTCTAGGATCTCATAGATTTTCCTCTGGTTTTGGGCAGCCCTGGTGGTAGCTCAGCAGTTTAGTGCTGACTTCAGTCTAGGGCATGATCCTGGAGAGCCAGGATGGAGTCCCACATCGAGCTCCCTGCGTGGAGGCTGCTTCTTGCTCTGCCCCTCTCTCTCTCTCTCTCTCTCTGTGTTTCTCATGAATAAATAAATAAAATCTAAAAAAAATATTTTCGGGATCCCTGGGTGGCGCAGCGGTTTGGCGCCTGCCTTTGGCCCAGGGCGCGATCCTGGAGACCCCGGATGGAATCCCACGTCGGGCTCCCTGCATGGAGCCTGCTTCTCCCTCTGCCTGTGTCTCTGCCTCTCTCTCTCTTTCTCTATGTGACTATCATAAATAAATAAAGAAAAAAAGTATTAAAAGAAATAAATAAAAAATAAAAAATAAAAAAAATATTTTCTCTGGTTTTCTTTTCAGAGTTTAGTGTTGGCTTTTACACTTGTATCTCTGGTCTACTTTGAGTTAATTCTTGTGCTTAATTTAAAACTCATTTGTCCCCCCATAAGATTACCCAGCTATCCTAGTATTGGTTATTGAAAAGACTCTCCTTTCTCCATTAAATTACCTTGGGATCTTTGGTAAAAATCAGTTGACCCTACATATGTCTTTGTTTCTGTTTTGAACTGTTGATCTTGAGATTTATCCTTGCACTAGTGCCACAGTCTTGACTACTATAGTTTTACAATATTTCTTGAAATCAGGGAGTGTAAATCCTCCCATTTTATTCTTTTTAAAAAAATAAAATTGGCTATTTGAGGTTCTTTGATTTGGGGTGTGAATTTTAGAATCAGCTCATCAGTTTCTACAAAAAAATCCTGTTGGGGTTTTGTCAGGGGTGGGATTAAATCTATAAATCAACTTGTGGACAATTTACATCTTAGAAATAATGAGTCTTCTGATCCAGGAACACCGAATATTAGTCCATTGATTTGGGTCTTTAATTTCGCTGATGAATGCTTTGAAGCTTTTGGCTTATACGTCTCATTTATATTTTGTTAAGTTTATTCCTAAACATTTCATGTTATTTATGCTACTGAAAATAACATTTCTTAAAATTTTATTTTCCAATTTTTCATTGGTTGTATGTAGCAATACTATTGACTTTGAGTATCCACCTAGTGTCCTACTACCTTTTTTTGTGATGTGGAGCCCAACACAGGGTTTGAACTCACAACCTTGAGATTATCACCTGAGCAGAGATCAAGAGTCAGACACTTAACCAACAGAGCCACCCAGACACCCCATCCTATAACCTTCCTAAATGTACGTATTTGTTGTGGTAGGTTTTATTTGTTTGAAATGTATTAGAAAATGTTAGATGAATGTTCAGCCTTACACATTTGTAATCGAGGTTTCAGGCAGGAGACAGCTGGTGATGTTGAAGGCTCAGCACATCTAGAGGTCTACAGAGGTCCCATGGCAGGGCTGGGTGCATGTTAACCTATGAAGCCTTTTGGGAAAGTCCTTAAGCTAAAGAGCCAACTGATGAGTCACATTTGGTTCAAGGATTATGAGTTTTTGGAATGGAGACACTGATAAGAGGCAAGATCCTTATCTGCTGTAAAGACTCTAAAAGGGCTCTTTCACTAAAACCTTTGAAGACAGATAATCCTTGGTAAACCATTTGGGATACAAGGTAACCACAAGTAAAAAGACAAAGATGGGAATTTCATTTTGTTTCTGTGGTAATGTGGAGTGTGTGTGTGTGTGTGAAAGAGAGAGAGAGAGAGAGATGAAATTTAATTTAATGAGGCTTTAATGAGATAGCAGGACTAAAAACTACTTGAGGTTAAGTAGCTGGCAGATACTGCACACCTCTCTTCTCCCTTTCCAACCCACTCTACCAGTATCCACCTGACACACAGATACCACAAATGCCTAAGTGAAGTCTATTATATTAAAAAATAGCGGGGTGCCCAAATGGCTCAGTCAGAAGAGCATACGACTCTTGATCTCAGGGTTGTGAGTTTGAGTCCTGGGTTGGCTGTAGAGATTACTCAAAAAAACAAAAACCAAAAAATCTTTTAAAAAAATACAGACTTTTGTTGTTGTTTTGTCATAGTCAATTGCAGAGGCATGAGTCAGAGCCAACAGTGGTCATGAAAATAAAAGAAAAAGTTTGGCAGATTTCAGATCTCTTCAGGGCATGGAAAAGGGGGTCAAGATGACTTCACCTATAGCTCCTGGGCCAGGTAACTCCAACTAATATTTTGGAATTCACATATAGCAACCCAGGCTGCCTCTTCCTAGCTCACCTTTTAGCTTCATAGCCCTATTGGAAAATGTACACATTTGCAATTTCGGAGATAGTTTGTTAGTGTAAGATGTAAGGCAATTGCACAGTTACAGAATCTTAGATTTACTAGTCTAGTAAATCTAAGAGAAAGAGCTGCTCTCAGAGTGTTGTAAAAGGGAAACTCCTTGTTCCCTCTTGTCATTTAAAATTTTGTTTAAAGATTTCTTTATTTGAGAGAGGGAGAGAGAGAGAGAGAGAGAATGAACACATGGATAAGGAGAGAGAATCTCAAGGAGACTCTACCCTGAGCACAGAGCCCCATGCAGGGCTTGATCCCACCACCCTGAGATCACCACCTGAGCCAAAGCCAAGAGTCAGGATGCGTAACCAACTGTGGCACCCCCGTACCCCACCCTCTGGTCATTTTAATGTTGTGTCTGAGGCTCTGTCCAGATTTTCTGTTCATTTGGTCATTTATTCCCTTATTAATTTTTTTCCCTTATTAATTTAAAAAATATTGAAAGCGTACTGTAAGCCAGGGATTGTTTTAGGGAGCATTTGTGCTGGGGGTTCAGGAGCAAATAAAACAGACAAAATTATCTGTCTTCATGGGGTTTATAAATATCAAATATATTATTATATATTAAGCTATTGCTTCGACACCCATTCGTTGTACTAGGACTGGGGTCTGATTGCGGTTTCACTAAGGGGAGGAGAAAATAATTACAATCATACAGGGCGATAAGTGCCAAAACTCAGGTGAGCACAGGATTCTGTGGGATGAGCAACCCTATCCTGGGGAATCAAGGAGGGCTTCCCACAGGTGACATCAGAGTTGGGTGGCAAAATTTTCCTCCACCCCCCTAGGGGCTCCAACCGGGACTGACTTAAGACAGGTTAACAGGAAAAAAGGATATGAATTTTATTTACATGTTCATGGGAGCCTCACCAGAAAAATGAAGAGTCAAGCAGCGGCCAGGCCCAAGTGCTTCTATGGCAGGTGGAACAAAGAGCCACAAGCGTGGCAAAGTAACTAAAGTACACGAAGGGAGGGGGGACCACAAACGGAAGGGAAGTTATTCAATCAGGGCTGTAGGTGCAGATGTCCTAGCCTCCGCTCCCTGTCTCTGACGATGATGAGACTGTTCTTTCTCCAGATACAGGCCGGGCACTGTTCACATGCGAATTCTATCTCCTGCTTTTACGAAGAAAAAGGAAGGGCAGAGGGTCCTTCTTGCACCTGCTGTTTTTTTAGGGACCTTTAACTCAAAAATAATACACCAAGGTGGCAGATGTGGGGGTGGCAGGTCTTGAATGCCTGCAGATAGGAACTAGCCGGGTGAGCAAATGGGGCAGGTGATCCTGCAGGGGACGGGAGTATGCAGTCCAGCCTGGGGGGGCTGCAGGGCAGTGGGGGTGGTTGAAGCCGGAATGGTAAGCAGAGTGTCATCGTTGAAGGCCTTGCGTGGGATGCGTAATAGTATCGTAGTGCCCTTGGCATCTATTACCTGAGCCCAAATTCAGCATCCGACAGTTCTGGTGGTCAGAGGCCTGCGTGTGTCTCGCTGGGCAAAAGTCAAGTTGTTTGCAGAATTGCTGGTGTTCCCTTCTGGGGGTTCTAGAAGGGGAAACCCCACCCCCCACTAATTTTTTGCCTCTTCCAGCTTCCAGAAACCACATGCATTCTTTTGTTTGTGGCTCCTTCATGCTCAAAGCAGGCAGCTGAGCGTTGTCATCTCTCTCTGTGCCTACTGCTTTCTTCCTCTACTTTTAAGGGCTCTTCTTTTTTTTTTTTTTTTAAGATTTTTATTTATTTATTCATGATAGACATAGAGAGAGAGAGAGAGAGAGAGGCAGAGACACAGGCAGAGGGAGAAGCAGGCTCCATGCAGGGAGCCTGACGTGGGACTCGATCCTGGGACTCCAGGATCACGCTCTGGGCCGAAGGCAGCGCTGAACCGCTGAGCTACCCAGGGATCCCCCTTTTAAGGGCTCTTCTGATTACACTGGTCCTATCTGAATTATCCAGAATGATCTCCTCATTTCAGGGTCAGCTGATGGACAGCTTTAATATCAGCTGCAAGTTTTAACCCCTCGCCCCCTTGGAATCTAAAGTCCTACAAGATTTAAAGGTTTGGGGGGTTACAGTGTGGACATTTTAGGGGGCTAGCATTTTGCCTACCACAGATGTGAGCTACAGGAACAGAGGAGCAATCTGACCCGGTTTAGAGGAAATGATTCAGAAGGGTGGGTGCTACGGTTGTGTGGAGACTGGGCCAGGCTGGGGGGCGGGGGACACGATGGAGGTTCTGGGGACAGAGGCTGTAAATACAAAGCCCTGGGAGTGACAGATGACCAGTGGCTGTAGGCTCATATTTTCAGTAATTTATCCCTAGAATTCTTAGAAAAACTTAATCTAAGTAAGCTAGAGACACACCCCGCAGTGTGGAGAAAAGGAAATTGATTTTTAATCCTGGTTTAAGGCCTGAATAACTTTGGAACAAAGGCTCTGTCTTCGTACAGAATTTCCTTACTTTGCTCAACCAGGAGTGTTTTTCTGGGTTTGTAAAATGGGGCTGTTGGAGTGGATCACCTGGAAAGTTCTCTATACAACTTCTCTGACTCTATGACAAGGCAGTGGGGGTTGTTTCCACCTTATTTAAATAGTGGCTTTAAGGTAAATCAACCACATGATTGAAAAGACCTTGGTGAGTGTAGAAGGGCTACTGCTGAGCGCCATCATTTCAGCAAACTACAGAGGGCTGGAGCAAATGCTTCGGTGAACAACTCTGTGGGTCCCAAGAACCCGGAGACTCTGAAATTCCTGGGGTGGGTTTTCAAAAGAAACACAGCAGGTTTTAGCTTCAATGCCTTTTAACCTTGCTGGTGGGAAGAATGGAGGGAGGACTGGGTCCCTACTGTGTCCCTCAGGACTCTCGGTGGCAATCCGGAGGAGCAGATTCGGCCTTGGGAGGATCTTGAGGATGCTGAGTGGCTGGGGGCTAGAGCCTGGGGCTGGGAGGACCCGCCAGGAAGCGAGGGGACCCTGGGAGTCCGCAGAGCTAGGAGCACAGACAAGGGGATGCCATAGAAATGTCCAGGACATTGTGTCACACTTGCTTCTGCGGAGCACCTGACCTCAGTCTTTGTGTTAGTAGCTGGGGAGCCAGAGCCTTGGGGGGGGGGGGCATCTGATTGCTCATACACCCTTCCCTTAGCTGGAGAGGAAGAATGCAGCCCCCACGACCTCGCCTCCTGTGTAGCCCACTCTTCACGCTGAGAAATCTCCCATGAGGAGGAACAGATTTCCAATAAGTGTGTGGCAGTGGTGGGGGTGTTGTGTGTGTGTATGTGTGTGTGTGTGTGTGTGTGTGTGTTGTTGGGGAGGGATGGGGGATGGCTGGCTGCTTAGATGGCCCAAAAAATGGCAAATATCTTCTGATCCGGCTACCTCGGCTTTCCTCTCTGGCTCCCTTGCCCTCCTCTGGGCCACTTTTTGGTTTGCTAACTTACTCCATGAGAGGCACGCCGTGTCCGTTTAGACAGGTGATCCAAGTAGGGTCCTGACTTATAGAGTAAGTTAGAAAATGGGATTTTTTAAAAAAAGATTTTATTTATTTATTTATGAAAGACACAGAGAGAGAGAGGCAGAGACACAGGCAGAGGGAGAAGCAGGCTTTGCGCAGGGAGCCCGACGTGGGACTCGATCCCAGGTCTCCAGGATCACACCCTGGACTAAAGGCGGCCCTAAACCACTGAGCCACCTGGGCTGCCCAGAAAATGGGATTTTTAAGAGTCGCTTTGATTTCTTGAGAAGGCCATCCTGCTATTACATCCTAGATGCTGCCAATCTGAACGCCGACCAAGGTGGAATGTTTCAGCCAATTTCTGATTGGTCTTAATGGTGCAGACACAAGCTTCTGGCTGCTTCCCAGCTAAGGCTGTGTGGAAAGACAGAGCGGGTGTGGAGAAGAGCGTGGAGGGACCATCGCTCTGGGAAGAGGGTGGTGCACTTGCAGTTGTGATGTTTGCCTGCAAACCCATGGAGCCCATCCGGCTCATCTTGTGTGTAGGTAGTGATCCTTCTGGTCCATGCTCAGTGGCAGAGATTAGCCAAACTGCTTCATTCTCTGGGTGTGTGTGTGTGTGTGTGTGTGTGTGTGTGTGTGTGTATTGTCAGTAGAACCAGAAAGGGAAATCCTTGTACTAAATTTCACCATCACATGGGTCCAGAGTGAGAAAATAAGATGAAATTTCGGTCAGAGGGGGAGCCTGGGTGGCTCAGTTGGTCAAGCATCTGCCGTTCGCTTAGGCCATGATCCCAGGGTCCTGGATGGAGCCCCGAGTTGGGCTCCCTGTTCAGTGGGGAGTCTGCTTCTCCTTCTCCCTCTGCACCCTCCCCCTGCTTGTGCTCTCTGGCTCTTTGTATCTCTCTTTCTCTTTCAAATAAATCAGTAAAATTAAAAAAACAATCCAGCCACTTAGGAAGAAAAGATCTGGCCTTGGAGGGGGCACTCTTTGTGTGTCTCCGGCTGAGGGCTGGAATAAGCACACGCTTGCTGGTCAGAGAGGAGCCAGAGGGCCAGGCCGCACGACTCCGGTTCGGTGGTTGTCCCAGTATGCAGTGTAGAAAAACAGAATAGCTACTTTTTCCTCTTTTGAACTCCTTTGTCTGTTAGTTTCTGGCTGGGGTTAGCCAATGGGACACACTGGCAGGAGATTGGAGGGTAGGAAGAAAGAAGGAGCTAGAACGTGTTTCTCTGCTTTGGATGTTTTATTAGGCAACGGCCACAGCCCTTATGTGGTGGCTCAATGAAGCACCTGCACCCCCAGCTTTGCCAGGGCTCTTGCTTCTTACCAGGTGCCCAGCCTCTGGGCTCTAATAATTCTGCTTCTCCCCTTTTCCCTCCAGCCCAGAGATGGTAGTGCCTTTCCTGCCATTGATACTCTCTAGAGCTTCCCACCAACCCCTGCTGGCTTCCCAGTGGCTCCATAGCATAATCAAGTCCCTTAAATTCCATCTTATAAAATAATGGGTTCTGTCTTCCAGATTAGAGCCTGACCAAATACAGCCAGTGTGAGGCTGTGGGGTAGGCCCCAGGGGCAGGAATTGGGCCAGGACACGTGGTTGCCACCAGTGCGCTACACACGTCCCCTTTGGCCATCTCTGGAAGTCCCACTAATTCTCTCCCTCGAAGAGCTACATCTGGAGGCCTGCCGGGACACAGTGCTGGGACAGCTGGGTTAAAGATGTCTCTTCCTCTTTCCTTTTTGTCCACCCCCCTTTGCCAGGCTTTCACTCGCCCCCCAAAGCCCTGGAGGGGCCTGAAGTGGCAAGCCGAGGTGAGGGCAGGAGAAGCAGGTGTGGGGCAAGGAAAAGGGAAGGAAGAGGCTCCCCGCTTCTCTGGCTGCTAAGCCCGGCGGAGAGCTCCCATCGGGAGCGGGGCTGCTTGGGAGGTTGGGGGAGAATTAGGTGCTGGTTGACGCATGGGTTAGGAAATAGTGGGCTCAGTTATGGGGCGAGGAATCTAGCTCGAGTTTTAAAGAGTCTTTACAAGGTGGGATCACAAACAAAGATGGCTAAACGTGACAAGGCCATGTCCATCCATCCATCCATTTTTAAATTTTATTTTATTTTATATTTTTATTTTATTTTATATATTTTTTAATTTTTTTTTATCGGAGTTCAATTTTCCAACATTTAGCATAACACCCAGTGCTCATCCCATCAAGTGCCCCCCTCAGTGCCCATCACCCAGTCACCCCAACCCCCCACCCACCTCCCCTTCCACTACCCCTTGTTTGTTTCCCAGAGTTAGGTATCTCTCATGTTTTGTCACCCTCACTGATATTTTTACTCATTTTCTCTCCTTTCCCTTTATTCCCTTTCACTAATTTTTATATTCCCCAAATGAATGAGACCATATAATGTTTGTCCTTCTCCGATTGACTTACTTCACTCA
Source organism: Nyctereutes procyonoides (assembly GCF_905146905.1). Lineage (NCBI taxonomy): Eukaryota > Metazoa > Chordata > Mammalia > Carnivora > Canidae > Nyctereutes > Nyctereutes procyonoides. Next base: position 1,158,290 of record NW_026575035.1, on the reverse strand, counting down.
GCATAATACCCTCCAGTTCCATCCACGTTGAAGCAAATGGTGGGTATTTGTCGTTTCTAATGGCTGAGGAATATTCCATTATATACATAGACCACATCTTCTTTATCCATTCATTTTTCGATGGACACCGAGGCTCCTTCCACAGTCTGGCTATTGTGTACATTGCTGCTCTAAACATCGGGGTGCAGGTGTTCCCGTGTTTCACTGCATCTGTATCTTTGGTGTAAATCCCCAGCAGTGCAATTGCTGGGTCTAGGGCAGATCTATTTTAAACTCTTTGAGGAATCTCCACACAGTATTTTATTTTATATTTTTATTCTTATATTTTTATTTCATTTCACTTATTTCATTTCATTTTATTTTATATTTTTATTTTTTATTTCATTTTATATATTTATTTTATATTTTTATTTCATTTCACTTTATTTTATATTTTTCTATTTTATTATTTTATTTTAATTCTATTTTAATTTTATTTAATTTTAATTTTATTTTATTTTACCAGTATTTATTGAATGCTTGCCAGGTGGTGGCCTTGTGTCCGGAACTGATCATTCCGCCCTGGGCACTGGGCAGTGTCCCGCTCCCCGCCGTTTCCAGGACTGCCCTAGTGGCTCGGCCTGGCCTGTCTTCCCGAAGCGCCCACGAGCTCTTTCTCCTCATCGCCAGCGCTGTTTAATCAGAGCTGCGCCCCGCGTGGATCGGCCGAGTGACTCCGCGTTGCGGAGGGAGTATCTCAGTATTGTCCCCTGCCAGTTCTTTTTTTATTTTTAAAAGAATTTATTTATTTATTTATTTATTTATTTATTTATTTATTTATTTATTTATTTTAAAGATTTTATTTATTTATTCATGATAGAGAGAGAGAAAGAGAGAGGCCGAGACACAGGCAGAAGGAGAAGCAGGCCCCATGCAGGGAGCCCGATGCGGGACTGGATCCCGTGTCTCCAAGGTCACGCCCTGGGCCCAAGGCAGCGCTAAACTGCTGAGCCACCCAGGGATCCCCGATTTTATTTATTTATTCATGAGACACACACACACAGAATGAGAAAGACACACACACACACACGCAGAGGGAGGAGCAGGCTCCCTCCTGCCAACGGGGCTGCCCCCAGTTCATTTTTAAAATATTTCTAAGCACATCAAGAGCCCAGAATCAGGGCAGCCAGGGGGGCCCAGCGGTTGAGCGCCGCCTGATTCAGCTCAGGGCGTGACCCTGGAGACCCGGGATCGAGTCCCACATAGGGCGCCCTGCATGGAGCCTGCTTCTCCCTCTGCCTGTGTCTCTGCCTCTCTCTCTCTCTCTGTGTGTCTCATGAATAAATCAACACAATCTTTAAGGGGAGCCCGGGAGCCCGTGGGACCGCCCGTGGGCTGCAGGCCGAGGCGCGGAAGCTTGTCCCCTCCCTCCTCCCCTCCCTCCTTCCTCCTCCTCCTCCTCCTCCTCCTTCTCCCTCCTCCTCCTCCTCCCTCCTGCTCAGGGGAAGGCAGCCGTTGCTGCAGCGGAGCCGGAGCCTTGTACCGCAGCCAAAACACAGTGTGGATCAGACAACTAAAGATGTCTTTTCAAGTGAAACAAAGACATAAATTAAAGCCAGACAGGAAGCGTCTCCGGTGCGGCGTCTGGCGTCGTACCCGGGCCCGCAGGCTCTGACGAGGAGGGCGATGTGGCAGGTGGCTACGGGGACCCGAGGCCAGACCTCGTAGTTAGCCGAGGGCCCCTCGTGGACGCGTGGCTGGCAGCACTGTCGGCGCTGGTGGGCAGGCTGGGTGGCCCGTGCCCTGGGGGTCAAGGTCAGGTGCGTTTGTGTGTGTGTGTGTGTGGGGAGCTTCTGCAGGCCCTGCGCAGGGGACACAAGAGGACGTTAAGAGTCAGGACAAGGATAATGGGCACCTTTTCTTTCCCCGGGTGTAGACACGACAGGGTCTCTGAAGGAAGGAACTAAGGACACTCAATGTGAGAGTAGGTCAGGCACTGTCATCCGTGTGATTTCATGTAATCCCATGAGGTGAGCACTGTCCCATGTCCCAGATGGGCAGACCGAGGCAGGCAGAGTGGCCAGTGAACCTGCATGAGTGGCACTACTCAGATTCAAGTGCTGGTGTTTGGCACCAGCAGCCTGTAGCCATCCCGTTGCCCACACTGCAACCCCCCCCCCACCCAGTGGCCTCTTCCTGCAGCCCCTGCCAGCATGCATCCCAGTTGAGTCACTAAGTGGAACTCAGAAGGGGGATCCCTGTGCCTCCTGTCTTCATCTGCAAGAGGAGGCAGATGTACAGGTGAGCTCAGATTCCTTCTGGCTCCGTCTGCGAAGCCTGCAGGATTCCAGGGGAGGCGGTAGGGTAACCCAGACTCTGGACTAAGCTGGTCATGGTGGAGCTCTTACCTCATCAGCAGTTCCAGACACACATAATGGTATTTAGTTTCTCAAAACTGACTTGGACGCAGACACAAACCCCCCACTCTCTTCAACTGCAGGCCTACTGTTTTTATTTTTATTTTATTTTTTTATTTTTTTTAAAGATTTTATTTTTTTTATTCATGAGAGACACACAGAGAGAGGCAGAGACACAGGCAGAGGGAGAAGCAGGCTCCATGCAGGGAGCCCGATGTGGGACTCCATCCTGGGACTCCAGGATCACGCCCTGGGCTAAAGGCAGTGCTAAATCGCTGAGCCACCCGGGCTACCCAGGCCTATTGTTTTGAGAGGGAAATGGAGTGCCTGGCACATTGAAAGATTAGTTACTATCTGGTGGGCGAATGAAAGAGGGAGTGGAGGCTGGGGCTCAGCTGGCCAGGTGTCATCGGTACAGGGGAAAGGAAAGAACTATGTCCAGAGGAACACAGAGACACATCTGAATTAAACAGAATTTTAAATATTTACTACCAGGGTCATGTGGTGAAATCTGGATTTTTTTGTTGTTGTTTTGTTTTTTGTTTTTTTGTTTTTGTTTAAAGCGAAGAAAGATCTAGCGGGTTGGTTAAAGGACTTACTTTGATGTGGCTTCTTTGTAGGCCAAGATAGGCAGCTCCACAGAGGCTGTTTTGTGGAAGGAAAGGAGTGAAACTTTCAAGCTACTGCTTCTAACTAAGGCTACTGAGTAGATGATCTTTTGTGTCTAGGAGGCTGTTCATTGGTATCAGAATATGTAAGGGAAGGTCTGGGACTCAGCTGGGAGAGGAGAGCAGACCTGTACAGCAGTAGGGTTAGGGTAAGGGTTAGGGTTAGGGTTAGAATGAGGAGAATGGAAGGCAAGTGTGTTCAGAGGAAGAACATCGGGGGGTCAGGGTCCACTATTCACTCGAGATGCTTCATGTTCAGTTCCAACTTTGACCTGCAACACCGTCTGTTACCTCCATAAATGCTTTGTGTGAGCAATTTTGAAGGACATTCTAACAGTGGGGTCTGGGGCACCCTAGAAGAGGAAGGAGAACAGTTGGAAGAGCTGAGAAGACAGCAAGATGCTTGGTTTGACAAGTACCAAGACCCCAGCACGCCCAAGGTTCCCGGCACCCTACAGATCTCTTGGGATCAAACTTAGACTTTCCACCATGCACCATTTTGTTTAAGAGAGCATGACCTCAGTTGACGTCTCCACGGTGTGGTTGGAAGGTGTTGAGTGTGGGGGGCATCGGAAAAGCAAAAAGAGAGGGGCATTTGGTTGAGAAAGCAGAGTGAAAGCAGAGCCCACAATACACATGGCTGCTTTATTCCAGGACTCAGTGGGAAACCACTGGTGCCAAGGGATATGAATATTTAACATTTTCTCAAGGAAACAGTCAATCTGTTAGTTTTATCCTCCCTCATTTAACAAGATGTAGATGATAAGCAAGTGAAAGACACTGGGGACAATTGAAGGTCACTGGATCCAACTAGTTCTGAAAAAGAATGAAGTGAGAAGCATCAGGGGATTGAATACCGTGGAGGAAAAAAATGCTAATAATAATTGTAATTGACAACAAGAATCTCGGAACCAAAAATGTGTCATTTTCAAAAGCTTCCTGGTAATTAATGAGTAATGAATACAAGGAGAAAGTGGGGAATATGTTTTTTTGTTTTGTTTTTTTTGTTTTTTTTTTGTTTTTTTGCAGGAAAATTATTTTTACCTCAATGTAAAAAATTTTAATTGTGTTACTGGACTGATCAGGAGAGAGAATTTAATTCCCCCTGCGTTCTTTCTTCCCTCGAACTGCTGGCCGGCTCTCCTTCACTGAGTCTCTGTTCAGTTCCTAGGCTATTCTTCTTCTTCTTCTTTTTTTAAAGATTTTATTTATTTATTCATGAGAGAGAGAGAGAGACAGAGAAGCAGAGACACAGGCAGAGGGAGAAGCAGGCTCCATGCAGGGAGCCCGACGTGGGACTCGATCCCGGGTCTCCAGGATCAGGCCCTGGGCTGAAGGCGGCGCTAAACTGCTGAGCCACCCGGGCTGCCCCCCTAGGCTAGTCTTCATTCGAGCATTTGCAGAGCTTTTGTCCAGCACTGGCTGTGATCATAATATAACGTGACACTTACTGGGACTGGGGTCAATGTAAACTAAGTGTGTGAAGGTAGCTATGGGTTTGCAGCGAATTCCCATGTGGAAGGACCCACCGATTTGGCTCACGTCTGGATAATCATGGTCCAGTGGAAACTCCATAGTTTTCCAATTCAGTATAAGTGGAGAGTTTACATCTCCTTCCTCCCTCTACCCTCCTAGCTTGGTACATGATATTATATAGTATCCTTCACCAAGAAGCTCAAAGCGGTATTATTGAATAAGTATGAAACCAATAGGAAATGGGTGAATATTATATGACCTTTGTGGAAATGGAGAGGCGGATAGTCTAAGCTCAAACCAAAATCCTTATTTACCCTGCTTTATTCCCTCTCCTTCTCTATTTGTAGTTCATCAATATTATCATCTATCCAGAAACCCAAGAGTCACCTTTTCATCTCTGGGCCTCTAATCCCCTACATCTTATCCGTTGCTAGATCCCTTCTATTCTACTATTTACTTATGTCGAATTAGCATCTTTTTCCTATTCCCTCTGCCCTGGTCAAGCCCTTATCACATCCAAACTGGTCTCTGGCCTCAGGTCTTAGCAGCCTCTAGTTCGAACTCCAAGTGGCTCAGCCTGAAGCCTCTCAGTCTGCCATTGGCCCTGCAGATGTCACCTGTATCACCCAGAAGTTTGGGTGCCCAAGGGGACAGAGGGACATCTGTCCGACTCACATGTGTGTTGGCAGCACATAGCCTAGAGCCTGGTACGTTGTCCCCACATAAACCTCCACCCGTCCGTCATCCATCCTTTGCACGTCTGTTTACTGAGCTCCTACTATGTGCAAACACACTTGGAGGTGAATGAGGCTGTGGCAGTGAACAAAACATACTAGTGTCCTTACGTGTTGCTTCTTACCCTGACGCATATGTTTAAATTTTTATAAAGAAATTGTGGGGATCCCTGGGTGGCGCAGCGGTTTGGCGCTTGCCTTTGGCCCAGGGCGCGATCCTGGAGACCCGGGATCGAATCCCACGTCGGGCTCCCGGTGCATGGAGCCTGCTTCTCCCTCTGCCTGTGTCTCTGCCTCTCTCTCTCTCTCTGTGACTATCATAAATAAATAAAAATTAAAAAAAAAAAAAAAGAAATTGTGTAAACGTATGAAGTCAAATATATCCATATTTATTTATGATTTGTGCTTTTTGTGCATTGCCCAAGACATCCTTTGGTTCTAAACCATAATAAAATCTCCCGGAACACAATGATGATTAAGTACTCAGGCCTAGGGGCACCTGGGTGGCTCACTCCGTTAAGCATCTCAGGTCATGATCCCAGGGTCCTGGGATCGAGCCTCACATCCGGCTCCCTGCTTAGTGGGGAGCCTGCTTCTCTCTCTCCCCCCTTGCTCACGCTCTCTCTTTCAAATAAATAAATAACATCTTTAAAAAACAAAACAAAACTCAGGCTTACAATGCAGCAGAATCTGAATTCAGATTCCATCTTGGCCGCTAACAGCTGGGCAACTTCGTTTACTATCCTGTGCTTTAGTTTGATAATTTGTGCAAATAAGAATATTTAAAGGTATTTAACTCATGGGGTTGTTTTGGAGATTAAATAGACCAATACAATGAAGTGGATGTAGAATTAAATGTGATAAGTTGCAAGTTTCTACTACTCTGTTTTTATCTCTAATCAATCTGAAATTTATTTGTTAAAATATTTTATTTATTTATCTGAGAGAGAGAGAGAGAGAGAGAGAGAGAGAGAGAGCATGCACACATGTAGGGGGAGGGGCAGAGGGGAAGCAGGCTCCCTGCTGAGCTGGGACCCTAACATGGGGCTCCATCCCAGGACCCTGGGATCATGATCTAAGCCAAAGGCAGATGCTTAACCGACTGAGCCATCCAGGTGCCCCTGAAATTGATTTTCATTTATGGTGTAAGTTGGGAATCCAAGGTCCTGTTATTTTTCATATGGAAAACGAATTGTCACTGAGTCCTTGTTTATACTTTTTCAGTGGTTTCTCTTTGCTCCTAGAACCACAGTACAATTGATCTTAATCTACTTTGCTGTAGATGATCAGGCCCCCACCTGCTTTCCAGAAATCCCTTTTCATTACTCTCCACTGCAGTGCTGTTGCCGCCCTTGCCTCCTTTGTGATCCTGGAACATACCAGACTCTTTACCTCCCCTTGCTCTTGCTCTTTTCTCCTCCTGGAATGTTCCCCTCCCCCAAGTATTATATGGCTGCTCCAGGTCATTCAGGCCTTCCCTGACCACCCAATAGAAAACATATCATCCCCTCTCCCTCCCCCCCCCCAAACCCAGGCGCTATTTCATCACCATTTTAGTTTTTTTATTCCATCTTGTTTATTTTCTTCATCATATCTGTGATCTGAAATTTGTTTGGCTAAATCATTTCTTTTCTTCTCCCACTGAAAGGTAAGCTTCATCGGAACAGCAGGCCTTGCCTGTTTTATATAGTGCTGTATCCTCAGAATCTAGAATAGTGCCTAAGAAACAGTAGGTTCTTAATAATGATTTTATGAGGTAGTCTGTCATTTTCTTCTGACCAAAACAGGCTTGTTTTGAGAAGGATTATTCTGCTGAGTGTATGAATGTTTGGTTCAAGGTATCAGAAAATTTAGGATGGGAACTGGCGGGACAAGGGCAAGAATGAGGGGGAGAGAGAAATCCAGGAGGCCTGGCAGGCTGTATGGATTTATGTTGACCTCTGGGAGGACAGCTGGGTTTGTTTGGCTTGGAGTCTTGGCAGTGGCTGTGGTCAGTGCCTGGAAGGCTTTTTCTCTGGCTTATTTATTTTATTATTTTATTTTATTTTATTTTATTTTATTTATTTATTTATTTTAGTTTAGTTTACATTTTAATTATTATTTTTTTTGTTCTCATCTGAGCTGTAACCTGTTCACAGAGGCCTTTCTGGACCCCTGCATCTGGAACAGATCTCCAGAGACTTGGTACAACTGGCTAAGGTATCCAGTTAGGAGCACCTGGAGAATTTAAATGTGTATGTGGGGCATTTCAAGGTAAGCGCTGAGGCCATCAAGGTGAGCTCCTGCCAGGCAGGAGTTGTTTTTTGATTGTCACTATGTTTTGGCAGCTGGTGGCACATAATAAGTGCTCAGTAAATATTTTCTGAGTGAGTCATAGAGAATGGTTTTTCCCCTGGGTTCTTTTGTTTTCCCTTTAACTTGTTTTCTTTGAGGTTGCACCTTTTTTTTTTTTTTTTTTTTTTTAAATCTTGGGCCTGGGATCCCTGGGTGGCGCAGCGGTTTGGCGCCTGCCTTTGGCCCAGGACGCGATCCTGGAGACCCGGGATCGAATCTCACATCAGGCTCCCGGTGCATGGAGCCTGCTTCTCCCTCTGCCTGTGTCTCTGCCTCTCTCTCTCTCTCTCTCTGTATGACTATCGTAAATAAATAAAAAAAAATTAAAAAAAAATAAATCTTGGGCCTGAGCATTTAAAGCAATTTGCTTTGAATGACTTGTCTGCTTTAGAAGATAATTCTGCTAGCTTGTAATGCTGCTCATCTACATGTCAGATGTTTTGGCCACTGCTTTCTCGGCCAGTCCCCCTTGGAGGTCACCCTACTTTGTCACTCTGCCACCTTTTCAGAAACTTAGATTTGCAGAGAGGCTCATTGGACTATGGTTGATAGAGAAGTGTGAGAATTCAAGTCAGATCAAACATTTATTTTGTGCTTGCTGTGTGCGGAAAACTGTGCTATATGCTATGGGGTCACTTCAAAGCTAAAATGTGCCCCTAAGGGCGAATAAGGCAGCTGGGAAAGATGCCTTCTGCTCCAGGATGATCACATTTTGAGATGACATCAGGGCATACAGATGGAGAAATCTTGGGAACATGTGATGCCTGGTAGACAGTTGGCTTTAGAGCATCCAAAGGACAGCTTTGAGATTTTAAGAATTGTCTAGGATAAGAGCAAATATTTGTAATGGTGACCTTAAAGGAACAGGAAGGTCCTGGGTCACTAACAAAAATAAAAAGAAACATAGTGCAGATTGTATTTATAGAAGTAGATAGATGGACCGATGATCTTTTTTTTTTTTTAAACAATGACAACGGCCACCTGGGTGGCTCAGTGGTTGAGCGCCTCCCTTCAGCCCAGGGTATGATCCTGGGGACCTGGGATCGAGTCCTACATCGGGATCCTTGCAGGGAGCCTGCATTCTCCCTCTGCCTGTGTCTGCCTCTGCCTCTGTGTCTCCCATGAATAAATAAACTCTTAAAAAAAAAGACAAAAAAGGGTACAGTATGTCTTGCTCACCTTAACTAGGGTCTCAGAATTCTCCACTTCCCATAACGAATACTTGTTAAATATGTTCTATGAGTTGGTCCTAGAATTGGCAGCGTATCTGAGACAGAGTTGCTGAGGCCAGTCTATTCCACAGGTGACGGGAACTCTACCAGACTGCTGAGCTCTGGAACTTCCATTTCCTCAGGTAGCCCTGGTGGGAAATCCGGGGACTCAGAACAAATTTTTGTTTTTTTGTTGTTTTTTGTTTTGTTTGTAGAGAGAAAGAGAGGGAGAGTGAGCGAGCATGCATGGGTGGGGAAGAGAATCTCCAGCAGACTCCCTGCCTAGCGCATAAGTCCAGTGAGGGGGGTGGGGGGAGGGGCTCCATCTCACAACCCTGTGGTCATGACCTGAGCTGAAATCAAGAGTCACAACCCTGTGATCATGACCTGGGCTGAAATCAAGAGTTGAGCTTACCTGACTGCACCACCCAGGCGCCCCTTTTAGCTCCAACCCTTTGCACACAGAGTTGAGTTGGGACTATTAACTCCAGGGGAGGAAATTCTCCCCACGTGGTGAGAAATGAAATGGGGGCTTGAAACTAAGATGGCCAGGCTCTGCCTGCCTTTGCTCCAAGGTTGCCATCACTGCCCTGCACCCCCCACAAGAAAGCCCAGGTGGAGAGGGAGCCTGGGGCAGGGCGGCGGGTGGAGGGAAGCAGGCGGGGCCTTGCGAAGGCACAGCCAGCATTTGCTGATGAGGTGTAGGCAGCAGAATGCCCTCTGTTCCCTCCTGTGCCTGCCCTCATCCCCCAGCTCCCAGCAGCCTCTCACGGGTGTGCAGTGCCCACAGTGAGAATTAAAGTTTGGTCTCAAGACTGTGCTGGGCAGCAAGCTCCTTAAATCACCAATAGTCCTAGGAGCAGTGGGCACAGTAACCTGTGACAGGGAGGACTTGGTTCCTTAGGAACAGAGCTGCCCTGTGGGAATTGGGGACAGGATATTTGTCATTGTGCAGGTGGGGTGATGGGGACAGGGTATCTGGCATTGTGCAGGTGGGGCAATGGGGCCAGGGTGTCTGGCATTGTGCAGGTGGGGTGGAGCAGAAGGAGGGAGCAGTGGAAAGCTCGAGAGAGGAGGGCCAGGTTGTACATGTGGGGGAGGCCTAGTAACATGCACCGTGTGGCTTTGGGAATATCCAGGGTTAAAGGGCACAGACATCAAGGAATCCAGAGCTTGCCAAAGAAAACCCTTCCTTCACCTTTTGGCCCAAAGGCCAGTCTCCAGTTGTCAGGAAGGGGACAGCCAGGGTTGCTGATAGGATGCTGTTTGCTCTGCTGGGGTTACGCCTCCCTCAGCCACCAGGTGAGTGGGGTTCCCCATAGCCTGGGGCACTATTTGCTCTCTGGTTGCATTTTTTCACAAGAGTGGCTGCCAGTGTTGGGTAGACATCGTCAAAAATTTCCCAGGCTTGTGAGGATGGCCTGTTGGCATTGATTTATAGCGTGTGCTGGGTAGCGTGCCCCAAACCTCATTTAATCCCCAAGACAACCCTGTGTGTAGGTTCTATACTATTAGCCTTCACTTTGTATGTGGAAATGGGTCTGGGTAAGTCCCACAAAGTGCCCGTGGAGCTGGGACTCAAACTTGGGTCCTTTTCTGCAGTTTGCAATTCTAACCACGACACTCTGCAGCCTGGTCATCAGGCACCTGCTCCTTCCTGTCACTATGGGGAACTGACTGCTAAAATCCCGAAACCCTGGGTATGCACCGAGGCACATAAGGTAACATTCTTGACAGTCCCAAACACCAAATGGATTTTAACAAGCTTTTATAATATAAAATGGACTTTTATTGCAATTTAAAAAGAACAAAGATGATTTGATAAGTGCCTTTAATTACAATGTACCTGCTATTTACATGTAATCATATTTTTGTACACAGCTTGAATAAGGTTCATTACATGTAAACTATAAGATATTACAAGTTAAACTCCAGCCTTTTGGGAACATTTAGAATAGAAATACTATTGGGCAGAAACACACAGAAAAAAATACCCATTTCAGTTCCTTACGTACCATTACTGGATGAACGATCAAGATTTGGCCACAGAAGAGAATTGTAATTATGTGGTGAATTGAAACTTATTCTTAACATGGCTAACAGTATTGCTATTATTTAAACCCTAACATAATAATTGGATCATTAAAAACAACACAACTTTAATTTATATAGCACCTTTCTTCCAGAGATCAAAGCATTTGTATTTATATTATCTTATTTGTCCCCATAACATCCATATGAGGTAGGCAATGGTTGGTATCATGATCCCCATTTTGTACATGGAGAAATTGAGGCACAGAGTCGTTAAATCATTTGTTCAAGGTCACACAGTAAAGTCAATGCTGGAACAGTGACCACAGAGCTGTGAGCTCATCTCTAAATCCCATGTTTCTCTTTAAGTTGTCCTTTCGGAGAATTTAATTCAATACCTCAATTCACTTTTCCAAGAAAAAAATGTGCATTTTTTTCTCCCATAAAAATTGTTGAAAACTATATTATAGGCAAGAAACAAGCACTGTGGGACAGAGGATAGACTGATGCCACATTCTTTTACTGAAGTCTTTTTGTTGGATTTTTTTTTTTTTTAACAAGGAGTTTCTTTTCCCAGTTACAACAAAGTTAGGTTTGTAAGGGAAACATATTTGAAAGGATGTATCTAGTTACCTCCAGATTATAGCTGTAGTAGCCATATTATGCAATTCATAAACCAGGCTTATTCCTGGGTTTACAAAGAAAATATCTAAAAATAACTTATGTCTTTGAGGTCAGCTTTGTCATTTCTACACACTTACAGTTTGCTCCTTAAGCAACTCAAAGTGGTAGACAGGGAGCGGGGACAATATATTTTCCAGAGACACAAGCACATGGAGACATAGGGGTGGGAAGTCTTGCCTATGCCACTTAGTTCATATTATATGTCTAATCCCTGTCCTGCTCGCCAACCCCTCCAAATCAAATAGTAGCTGGTACTTGGAAAAAAAAAATTTAAATGTCAAAATCTGAGGCATAAAGCGTTTCTCAAATGCTTGTTGACTTGTACATAAAACTCAGCTTATCTGGCATTTTTCAGATGCTTCTCCCTAAGAGGTAAGCCCTGCTAACACTGCTGCCAAAATTCCAGGACACCAGGAGGCAGTCATGGAGTAGCCCATCAGAATCGTTTCTAGGATGGCTCTGGGAAATAACAAGAAAAGCCTATATTCAAAAAATAAGTTCCAAAATAAAATAAAGGCAAGCAGGCCTAGAGGATAAGTCATGAAGATCATGTCAGATTCATTTATGGGTTTTACATTAAAAATAGATAAAAATGTGTCAAATGAATATTCAGAGACAGACTTGGCTTTTGGTTTTAGCAAACAAAAAAACCCAGATAGTATAGTTAGATTGTAGGCTCTGGGGCCAGGACTGGTCTTTCTTTTAGCCTTAACTGTCCTAGTGAGGGTCCCTAACTGGTACACTAGGTGAACTGCTGAAAATTAAATGTGTGAAGAGAATGAGCAAATGCCAGTTCTATTATCTTGGGGGGGGGGATTACACTCAAGAATAGCCACCCAAATAATTAGCTATGATGACTTAGAGAGTGAAGTTAAAAAAAAAAAAAAAACCAAAAAACTAAACACATCTTGGATCCTTAGCTGCATAGAAAGTGAGACCATGAGCCACTGCATCACCCATCCACCTATGCGAGTGCTTAAAAGGGATCTGGGTTCTTGCTTCAAATGTCAGACAGTCTGCCTACAAATGGCCAAATTATTCAATTATTCTTTGGTAACTCCACAGCTAGATGCTTGAACATTCAATTCAGAGGCACTGTTTCCCGAGGGAACGGGGACAATGGCTCCATGGCTAAAAGAAGTCACACTCAGCTTATTTTATAAGGGATGAATTTTTTAAGAAAGAGTTTTTCCTCAAAAGAGTCAGCATCCTCCTACTTTACAATGAAGTACTGGTGGGTTATTCCAAGGATTTAACTACCCTGGAACTTAGGAGACACCAGGCAGTCTCAATATATTGTGTGTGGGGGGGTGCAGTGAGCTTACCCAGTGAGTGTGGGGCAAATTTTCCTGTAACTGTGCGCTGGAGTCCTCAGTAGAACTTTCTGACATTCTCTCCCACAGCTGCCAAGTGCCCACCATTCTCATGAAGGATGTGGGTAAGAATGAACATGGTTTAGCAAAGCCCACGACAAATGCTTCCCTAGGCGGACCTGTGGCCTTATCTCTTGGCAGCCTGTGACACAGGAAAATGTGAGTTGGGCAGAGCTGTTTGCTCATGGGGGGGTGGGGGAGTGGGACGGTGTTGGGGCATGCTTCTATGCTGACAGGCAAGATCTGTGATCTGAGGATAGTGTCCCTGTTGGAAAAGATGTGTTGGGATGTCCTATGAATAGCAGAGAGCGGCTCCGGTGGGGAAGAGGAACAGGGGTGGTGCTATGCAGAGTGGTGGAAGGTCACCTGTGCAGGAGGAACCAAAGTGAGACTGGAAGAAATAGTGGCTTCATGACCCCACGCTTTAGGCTTGCTCCTTAGAGGGACTAGAGTAAGGAAGGGGGAAAATTGAAGATATTGAAGCCAATAAGAGATATTTTCAGACTTGAGGGTTTAAAAATTCCCAGTATTGGAAACAACTTTCCCACTCTTTTGTGGATTGGATGGTTTGATCACAACAAAGACTTTGAGACTGAAGAGGCAAAATGCCACTGTCATGGATTATTTTTTGAGCGAGAGGAGAGCTTTGAAACTGGTCGGGACCACCTAAGAGACAATATGTCACTTTTTTGAGAAACTATTTTTATGAGGAAAAAAATGCATGAATGATGAAATGCAAATTCCTATTTGTTTAGCTAGATTTCAAGCTTTCCCTGAAAACATGAGGTGCATTAATAATACATGATATTTAAAAGGTAGCAACATTAAAACTGTTGCCAATATCATACACAGAAGGTTTGAGGAATGACCGTTACCAGCCTTTATAATCCATTACATAAGGTGATCTGAGACATCCAGAGCATAATACATTTTTAAAAAAATACCCATAGCATATAAGTGGTGAACAAAGAAAAATCTAATTTAAATACATAAGATACATGATTACCAAATTGAATGCTTAAAAAATTGCCCTTTTAACAAAAATTGTAACATTTCTCATTCCATCTGGCATCAAGAGGAATCTGAACTACGATTTCTTAGTTAAATAAAGAAGAACCTGGGAAAACAATGCAGACTTTATAGCTCTCAGAGACCGGATGTAAACATACTTAAAAATGAGCAGTAGGAAAAAAAAACCCTACTTATGAATATTTGTTCTCTTCTGGACCACGGTTTTTTAAATTTACTTTCATACTTGCAGACAAAGACTAATTTATCACGGTTTCTCAACTGATGTCTTTAAGTCAAGCACTTTCTATTGTGTTCAACTTGTCCAATGCCACTGTCAAGAATAATGTGTTTAAGAAAAGGTACAACACAGAGCAAGAAAATACTACCACAGGACGAGGAATATAGATTTCACTGCCCCCCCAAAAAGCCATATTTGATATTAGAGACACATGTTCCTATTTTTCACATCAGTCACTTATTAACACCTACATTACACTTTAACTTTGCCCAATTACACAGTACAATAAGCCTGTCAAGATTTCCAGGAAAGAACCATCCGTACCTACTGTGCTTCCAGCAGCCCAGATGAAGCTGGCCAGGTGCCGGAGGCGACACTTTCCGAAGAATGGCATCACTAGATCACAGGGACTCATCGACTAGTACAAGGAACCCAGGGGGAAAAAATGTCATTTACTCATTTACAAAATCCTACTTGAGTCTCGAGCTGCAGCTCTGAGGTCATCCACGTCCCTGTCTCGAGCTGCCTTCTGTCGGGCACGCGATGTCACTGCTAAACTCCTGTGGCTTCCAAAGAGAATGAACTAAAATGCAACCATGTGATGACAGGCCACCGCTCCTGCCACCAGCTGAGGGGGTCACCTGGCCTCGGCTCCATCCCGGCCCGCGTGGCTCCTGCTTGCTTTTGGGCCAGATCTCTTCTCAACAGCACCTGCGAGGGGCACCTGTTTACCTTTCCTCCTGGCATGTTGGGCACATAATGAGCCACCCAGAGAAGAAAACGATCTTCAAACACCACTGTTTGTCAGCTAAGAAATTATGGACACAATTTAGAAGCTGAATTTATTAATTAGAAGAATGACATGAGGGCAACTTAAGAGGGTTTTCTTATAATTACTAAAGGAAAACTATTGGCTTTTTTTTTTAATTCTGCTTTTATGACAATGGTCATCACACTAGTAGGGTAGACATTCCAAATACATAATAGGACGTATCATCACTAATTAAGAACCAGAACTTTATATATATGTGTATGTATATATTTAAATCTATATGAATGTATAGTGTATACACACACACACACATATACAGACATAGTTTGTTACTGGCTAAATAAATGCTTTAATTAGAAAAATGAGAATCTAATATGAGAAATAGACACAGTGACATCTTGAGGTAAATTTTAGTTCTGTGCTGACTACCTATTGTTAGCACTCAATTGGAATTAACTCTTGGATTTTGAGGGCAGAAAAATCAGTAATTAGCCTTTTCCCCATAAAGGACGGCAGTATTTTCAAAAGCTTTAATAGACCTAATGATGCAACTTAGTGCAGCACCGGAAAAAAAAATGTGGCCCACATACTTGCAAAAATTACTTTTTTCTATAATTTAAAATGTCCTCAGACATTTCACATAAAAGTATGACAAAGGTCATACTTTCCTGCTGACTGCATTTGAGAAATAGTAAAAGCAGCATAAAAAATTCTTCTAAACTTTCAAAATATCTGACTAAAAAACAAAGATTCTACTTTTAGGCAAGGTGAGTTTATAATTCTGACTTATAAGACAAAAAAATCCCTAAAACTTACTTTATTTGTATAGTTTCGCAAACCTAAATTATAACAATGCATAATATGGATGTCAAAGTTGAACAGTAAAAATGTGTTTATAATTATGTTTCATACATTTAAACTCTTAACATTTAGCTGAACATGAAATTTTTTAAAAGAAGCTATAGGCTTTTGTCCAACTCAAAGACTAGCATAGATTTTCAACAAATAAAGTAAAAGTGATGCAATTTATGAAATATTGTACTGTAAGGTCAAAACCATGATGATGCATCAATAAATATACTTCAGTTGAGTACCCAATGGTCTAAAGAGCAGAGCCAGCTCCTAAAGTTTACTGTTTCTCCCTCCCCCAACTCTCATGGATTGTGCTATTAATTTTTCTTTTAGCATCTCTACTAGAGGGCCTTCTAGTTTCTTTTAAAATACACTTTTGATACTTTAAATCACAACTCAGCGCAGATTCTCAAATCAAGATATTTCAGTGCATATTTTATGGCTATACTGCATAGCCTTTATTTCAGAACTTCTGGGGGAAATTCTGATAGTGAAATTTCAGGATGACATGAGTAATTTATAAAGAACTTTTCTCTCTAGAAATGATTTTACACTTTAGAGATCATACCCACTTCCCTGGCAATAAGTAAAGACACTATGAAATACAAGAAAACTTTTGAGTGGTCAGGCGCTCGGAAAGGACATTATTGCAGCAAGCACAACAGTAGGTATGCGATGTGACACAGATCACCCGGTGCTAAAGGAACCTCACGGTATAGAGATTGTTGGGTCAAACTCAATACTAAGCAAACAATGAAAATCACCAGGCAAAACAGTGCTTATGAAAGATGTGAATTCAAAGAGCAAAGACCTTGGCGCCTTCCCGATAACCGTTCCCCCCACCCAAAGGTATTCTATTATTACCATCTAGGACGATTGTGCTTAGGCTCGTGAGGTCCTCATGGGAGAGGCTAGGCTGACTGCAAAATAATGACAACCAACCAGCTGACCCCAACAAAGCTCACTTGACAATTTCAGAAACGTTATTACTTAGCAGTCATAGGATCAAGCCATGAATGCAAGGGATGGAAGAGACATGCCAATGAGCTGGTTCCTACCATTTTCAAGATGCTTCATCCTCCAAATCGCATCCTTTGTCACAATGGGTGAAAACTGTGAGATTATTCGACCTGAAAACCCAAGGATATCACAGTAGAAGAATTGCCTCTTTTTTTTTTCCTCTATCAGTGTAGGCAAGGGTCCCTTTCTATAGCCACACTGCGTAGTAGCAGGGTCCTTTTCACAGGAAAAGTGAACAAATTTCCCAATGTTGGCCTTCTAAAAATCTAAAGAGATGATAAAATTCAAACCAGGCTGAACTCTTAATCGGAGTTATTTTAGCCACTGATTTTTGTAAAATGAAGAGGAAAAGAATCTCAATAGGCAATTTGCATTTGCAAGCACTGGATTGCAGAATCCATCAGTATAAATTTTCTTAAAGCTGTAACTAAATCTTAATGGAATTATAATACTTTCATGAGGTTAATAATACAGTTATCCCTAGTCTTATTTCATTCTTCTATTTTTTCTTTACCATTTCAAATATTTCAGTATTGCCCACCACAAATCACTGAAAATGCTCATTTATGTTCATTCCACTTATTCTCTAGTGAGCCAGATGACTTTGACCAGGGCTCCAAGTACCATTTGAAAAGTTAAGTCTTTAAAAACCTACAATATTTTAAACACTTGATTAGAAAACAGATTAACAACTATGTGTAATTATCTAGCTTATGTGCTTTATGGTGTTTTTTCAAAATGAGAGTATAAATCATTGTACATAAAATCAAAATAGTTAATATACATTTTTTTCTGGCACTTTCTAGAAATTAGGCGTTAAACATAAAACATCTTATAAATTTATATAACAAAAATAAATGTTTACATTTTGATTTTAGATAGATTACCTTAGGGTAGCAAGTTAACTTATGAAATCTCACACTGTTGGTGTGGCAGAGGGATCATCAGAAATACACATTCAAGTCCACAGCCCTTCAGAGACGGACGCCATGGCTGTCGTCCAAATATGTGGTCTGTGTCCCAACATAGAGATTAAGGCTCTCTGTTTCAGAGGAATGGGCTCTGGGCTAAAACAAGTATAGAAGTACCACAATATTTGTTGAAAATACTGAAAAGGCTCTGAAGAGTTTCCAATACTGGGGTGGGGGGGCACCTTTTGACTAGAAAAATAAAATAAAGCATCTAAAAATGACTTCAAGTACTTTGGGAGAGGTTGCTGATGTGGACTGCCCAAACCAGAAGGTATAAAGCCCTAAGAAGCTCGAGGGGCAGCCCCAGTCCTATCCACCTGCAGGGCTCCTTTTTCCAGGTGTGATTCTCAGAAGAGGACTGGTGAGCTGATGGTAACCAGCAACCACAGTCTTTTTTTTTTTTTTTACCATCTTGAGACACCAAAGTTGAAGGCAAAGGCCAGGCCTTGTGGGAGAATTTTCTTGGAATGAACCATTAGAAGTTGGAAGATTTCAAGGGGGGAGAAAGCCATACATTTAAAGGTGAGGAGCGGAGACCAAAAGGGAAAGAAAGGACGAAAAACCTGGCTCTTGTGAATGGCAGTATCCGGGGCAGGCGGAGTCGTGGTTCTTGATGAGTGCAGTTCTTCCCTGCATCTTGGCTTTCCCCCTGCGCACAGGACAAAACTACTGGTGGCTGGGATCTTTCCAGAGGGTGAGGGTGCAGAAGGGAGATGTGCTTGGGTGTGCCAGTGCCCCCGGCAAGCAGGGGCACGCTCGGGTGCCGTCGGGTATGTACCTCACTGTTTCCAACCCTGGCAATCAGTCCCCACGTCTTCCATTGTCTTCAGATTCCTAGAGCAGCATATGAAGTAGGGGTTGATACCGCCTTTGTCTTCCACAGAAGAAGTGCCCCCAGCAGCTGATCGAATGCCATCTGGGGTTGCCTTCTGGGCGGCTAGAGCCTGGTGATATCCCTGCCTTGCTGCAAGTCCCCAATGCTCTCATAGTCATTCTCCTTTGGGAAAAGGCCGCGCTGGCCGTTGGTCTCTGGGGTGGCCTTTTCTTCCTCTCTGTTCAGAGTTTGTATTGCTTCATAATCAGGCTCAGGCTCCTCACCGGGTCTCGCTGCTGGTGGAAGCGTGCTGACACTGTTTGGGGTTTTCTCAAAGTCTTTAACAGTAGCATAGAGATCATTACAGGAAGAGGGGGATCTCTGAGTGGCTCTTTGGATGGAGGTGTAGGCAGACTCTGGTGCCTTAAGGGTCTGTCCTGATTTATTCCCTGACTGTCCAGGTTTATTTACTGATGAATACATGGCTGAGATCTAGAAAACAAAAAGGTGAAGTAAATAAGCTTCAAATTTGACCTCTCCCTCCCCTTTTAAACTGACAAGTTAAGATATTTAGCACTTACAGGCATGTGTGTGTCCCTTTAAGACTTTTTTTTTTTTTTTTTTTGCCAATTTTCCCCCCAGGTCTGGTGAGATATTATTGATATATTACATGGTAATTTGATACATATATATATACTGTGAAATGATTAACAGAAAGGTTAGTTAACTCCTCCATTACTACAGTTACCAGTGTGTGTGTGTGTGTGTGTGTGTGTGTATGTGTGTGGTGATAACATTTAAGATCTACTCAGCGGAGCATGTAAGTGGCTCAGTGGTTGACCGTCTGCCTTTGGCTCAGGGCATGATCCCGGGATCTTGGGATTGAGTCCCTATCAGGCTCCCTGCATGGAGCCTGCTTCTCCCTCTGCCTCTCATGAATAAATAAATAAAATCTTTTTTTTTTTTAAAGATCTACTCTTTCAAGTATGATAGTATACTACTTTTAATTATAGTCACCATGATCTATATTAGAGCCCCAAGACTTATTCAGCTTATAGCAGGGAGTTTGTGCCCTTTGACGAACATGTCCCCATTTCCCTTATTCCCTAACCGCTGGCAACCACCATTCTATTTCCTATTTCTATGAGTTTGGGTTGTTTAAATTCCACATGTATGTGAGAACATATAGTATTTGTGTTTCTCTGACTTATTTCACTTTTAGCATAATGCTCTCATGATCTATCCAAGTTGTTACAAAAGGCAGAAATTCCTTTTTATGATTGAATAATATTCCATTGTGTGTATGTGTGCATATACACACGTATATGTGTGTGTGTGTGTGTGTGTGTGTATATATATATATATACACACACACACACACACAAATGTGTATTTATAATGTGAGTGTATCTCTCTTATATTCTTTATCCATTCATCGGCTGATGGACACTTGGTTTGTTTCCAATCTTGGCCATTGTTGAGTAATGCTGCAAAGAATATGAGAGTGAAGATATGTCTTCAAGAAAATGATTTCATTTCCTTCAGATATAAACCCAGAAGTGGATTCTTTATTAACTGTACTAATTCTGGAGCATACTTCCAGAGAACAATTATATATGGTAGCTTCAACTTTGTAAGTAGACCAGACACATTGGCATAACTCCAGGAAAACCAGGTTCTCTCTGGGTCATCTGAGGGATGGGAAGTTCAAGAGGCCTCCAGGTCCTGACTAGAGTATCATGTTTCATTCGATTTCGATTATCAGAATGCTATTCCACCTGAAAAAAGGCTCTACTACTTTAAGAAAAAAAGGGCAGAAAACATATGTGAGATGAATGGTTCTCAGAATGTGGGCTTCAAACTGGCAGCAGCAGGATCTGGGAATTTACTGGAAAGGTAAGTCCTCGGGCCCCATCCCAGAAGCACTGGACTGGAAACGCTGGGGTGGGGCAAAGCACTCTGCTGGTTTTCATGGGCACTAGAGTGTGAGAACCTTTGAACGAGACTATTTGATCCACTCTTTCTGCATCAGAGCGGTCTGAAAAAGTAGGTCCTGGATTCTCACTGGCAATACACATACATCTGCAAAAGCATCATTTTCCATTAATTTTCAACTTCTCTGCATAATACTGGTTAAAAAGACATTTGCAGAAGGTGATAAGCTTTTTTTTTTTTCCAGTGGGAAAAATTCATTCTTATTTGCCACCAGCCAACTCAGAAGTGAAATTCGCAGACAATGAACTTACAGGGTGCTCTTTCCTATGCGAAGAGTGGGCTACTTTCCAGACACACCTACTCAGTCTTGCTAATACACCCCATATAACCTCTACTATCAAGAGGGATTTAATTTTCTTTGATAATGATAGATTAAACATACTGATAAAGATTTTTTTTGGGGGGTATTTTATTGTTAGAAATCATGGTTGGAAATAAGTAGAAATAACCTTCATTACCTATATTTATCTTGGCCATAATGATTGATTTATTCAAACACCCAAGAAATAAATGAACATGCCTCCTGACAGATGCTTGGCTTCCCAAGTGCAGAGAGATATTTTCTTGCTTTCACATATCTCACATACTGTGGATGAAGTTTCCAGCTGGCCGCAAACGCTTCTTAAGACAGGCCTGCCGCATGCTAACCGGTCATTTGCATGAGAACTTTTCACTGCAGGCTGGTGGTTCTGTTTTGCCAGGCCTTGACAATCCACAGATTTAGAGCCAGAGAAATCTTATCTTTGGGAAATTCTTGCCATGTGGGTCTAACCCTTCTAATCAATATTAAATTAACATTCTCATCTTAGAGATTTTAGTGGAAAAATTACTCTTGAAAGGAAGGTGTGTAATTTCTTTGAATTAGGAAGAGTTAAGGTAAGTTGTTTGCTTTTCATGGTGAGGAACAGACATACAGAACTTATTATGTGAAAGGTGGTCCAAGCCGAAAATGTGGACAGATGATAAAGGGTAAATCATAAGATGACAGTGAAGAGGGGACTCTTCACCTTCAGGGAAGCATCAAGGACAAACATGCCTTTACCTACATTTTTTTTTTTTTAACCTACATTCTAACAATGGGGCTTGGCCCGGTTCAGCTTCTCTCCTCAACTCTCTTCCCCATGATGCCTGCCATCAATACCCCTGCTGTTTGTAATTACTTAGGTTTTACAGGCTCTTTCATTAACTAAAAACTTGATATTATCTTTGGGCACCAACCTAACCATGCAGAGGATATAATTTTTAATGCATATAAAAGATTCTCAAGTCTTCTGATGCTCTGTTTGAGTATTTGCCTTCTAGAACTATTATTTCTATTTTGTAGATGGGTTCCTTTCAAGCCCCCTTGCTATTTACCTTCACAATTTTTCCCTTTTATATCTTTCATTTTTATTATTCAGGCTGTAAATTGTTATGTTCTCATAAATTACTCTCTACCTTTTCCCTATTTCTCTTTCTATAAGTACCCCTGCCCCCATCTTTCTGTTAAATTGGGATAATAGTACTTAAAACTCAGATCGCAGTTTCAGTCTGGACTAACATTGTATTGCATAAATACAGAAATAAGTGACTTCCATAATTATTTTTTCTAAAACACTTTCCTAAAATGAATACATGAGTCACAGTTCTTTAATCTGTCTTAAAAATCAACCAGTATACCAAGGTCCTATTTTCTGAAACCATTAACAATCTAAGATTAGAAGAAAAATAATTAAAAATTTTACTTAGTCTCAACTTATTTTAAAGGACTGATTTCCAGATCTCTCATATATTCTATTTTCTTGTCCCAAGTGGGATGGCTCTGGTGCAGTGTGGACCAGATGGCTGGAAGAAGGCAAAGGAGCCGCCATGGGCCTGGTAGGAGGGCAATGCCATGGTCTGGGGAGCGAGGGCGGGGGTGGGGGGGGCGTACAGGGGACATGGAAAGAGTGGTGTGTGAAAGAAACCCTTTGAGATGGAATTCAGGGGACATGGCTATTGATGGAATCTGAGGACAGCGAGGAAATGGGGTGTCAAAGATGATGCCCGGGGTTCTGGCTGGTGTGACCAGGTGACTAGATGGCAGGTCCATTCCCTGGGCCAGGAAACACAGAGGCATGTGGGCATCCATCACCTATGGAAAGTTCTTCTGCTCTTTGAACTTCCAGCGTGCGACTGTAGTCTATTCCATATTTCAATACTCTGCAAAGTCTATAATAGGAGGGGATGTACCTGCATATGTATGTCATTTTTCTACATGTACCAAATTTACTGTGCTAGGAATTCCAGACAGAAGCTTTATGCAGCTAGATAAATTAAGGTGTTCAGCAATCTGAGCCTAGCTCGATATAATATATATACTGGCTTTTATAAACTTAATGCTTCCGTGAAAAGTTAACCGGTGAATATCTAGCCCTGGTTCTTGGGAGGATATACAGTCCCTCCTTGTTGGCTGCTATGTCTGACTGCTGCTCCAGCCTGATTTGTACTTTCTGGAGTTACCTGCTGTCTACCTCCAAAATGCCTCATTGAAACCTTCCCCTTCATCTCCCAGACTGGATTAAATTCCCTACACCCACCTGTTCCAATTTCCTGTATTTTCCAACCCATGATTAATTTCCTTCAAAGGTGGACTTCCTGACTGCTCACTAAGCTCTCGTACTTAAATTTCTCTTTTCTCATTCTATTTTCTCCCCTGCTCATTCTATTTTTTCTTTTTTTTAAAGATTTTATTTATTTATTCATGAGAGACAAAGAGAGAGGGGGGGGCGGGGGCAGAGACATAGGCAGAGGAGGAAGCAGGCTCCACGCAGGGAGCCTGATGTGGGACCCGATCCCGGGACTCCAGGATCACACCCTGGGCCGAAGGCAAGTGCTAAACCACTGAGCCACCCAGGGATCCCCTCTATTTTTTTCTGATGCTTCTTTCTTCCTCAGTTTCTTTTACTTAGGTGACCCGTTCATCCTGTCCTCCCCCTTATCTCACCATCTGCCAGTTACTCTCTCTGAGCCATTATAAAGCCAACATCCCCAAACCCTGGTCTCCAGACATATGCTGAAGAGTATTTTAGCTTTTTTGGAGAAGGGTAACATTGACAGGCGTTTATGCAAGGAGAGAAACTATACTTTAGAGCTTTCCAGTTATTTAAAAAGCAACAAAACTCACCTCTTCTTCTGTTAGAGTTGGGTCCTCTTCCCGGGACTTGTATGACAATGAACTAAATCTCTGTTAAAATAAACACAAGCCAAGGGAAGGTATAGTTTGAAGTCAATAATCCAGCCTTTCTTTTGCATATGTTTTGACAATCTAATAAAAATGTTTTCAAATGATTTTTAGGGAAGAAATTTTTCTACAAAGAAATTACGTCAAGCAACTGAGGATAAACACTTCTAAAAATTTGTGTGATGTTTTTCAATACCCAGTAGTATTAAATACCCAATGCCCTTTCCAGTCACTGGTGAAATCAACCCTCAAGTGAGTCCTTAATGCTGCTCCATGTCATACCACACTTGTTAGTATACCCGGTCCTGGCTCTCCTAGCTGTCTACCTCCTAGCTTCTTTTCTCTCCTCAGACTCCAACACCTCCTACCTCCTCACCCCATCCTTACTCTTACCTGGTGACCTTGAGAAAAACTGAAGAAATCTCCATGAACTTGTACCCCACCCTGCCCCCCATCTCTGTCTTCACCAATTTTCCTTCCTCCCTGTCACCAAAGAACTTTCTAAGCCCCTCTTTAATTAAGGTGATGAATGAAATCCTGTCCCCTCGCATCTACTCAGGAATACGTGCTCCAGCAATTCTCCCATTTTCTTTAGATCATCAGCTTTTCCCTCCCTATGAAATCATTCCCACCCACGTGAAACCATGCTGTTATTTCTGATTCTAAAAACAAAACAGCCCATCCCTTTATTAGCAGAACCTCCTAAAAGAGTTGTCTGAAAAAGCTGCCCAAATAATGGTTCTCTTCCTATTCTTTCTCTAAACCCATTTCAGTCACGCTTCTGACTCTGACACTCCACAGACACCAATATCCACCATGTAGCCAATGGGACTGACAGTCCTCAGCCCTCACTTTCTGATTCATCGCTGTTATTTGCCACAGTGGCCACTCCTCTGTCCCTGAACCTTCTTTACCTGGCTTCCAGGACACTGAGCTTTCCTGTTTTTCTTTCCTATTTTGGTGTCCTCTGTTCCTTTTCTTTCCCAGACTTGTGCCCTGGGAACTCCTCTAGATGCCATTACACTCATTCGATGATCTCATCCAATGTCATAGCTTTAAGGAAAAATTTCTGCTGAGGATTTCCAAGTGTACAAATCCAGCCCAGGCCTTTTCTCACAAGGCTGCTCATTCATCCAGCCGCTCTCTGCTGCTTCTACTCAGACATCCAGTATGTATCTCAAATGAAACATGGCCAGCACCGAATACCCAATCTTCTCCAAAAACTTGCCTGCCTGTCATCCTCTCCATTTCAGTTAAGGGCGATTCCATGTTTCTGGCGGCTCAGGCCAAACCTGGGATCGTCATTATTTTGTCTTTCTTTCTTCACACATCTGGTCCACCAACAAATATCTTGGCTCTAGTTTAGTTTCTCCCATGACTTCTGGCCTGTTCCAAGCTACCACCATCTCTTGTCTGATTTGTGAGAATGGCCACCTGTTTGGTCTCCTTGCTCCTACCCTTTACAGTTGAATTTAACACTATAGTCAGGGGTCTCTTTTCTAGACCTAGAATAATCTGTTCTTCTGCTCAAGATTTTCTAATGACCCCTGATTTATTCAGATTATGAGTAAGGGCCATATAGGATTGGGCCCCTGATTACCTTTCTACTACTCTTATCCTGCTCATCTAGTCCCCCTCCTCTTCTCTGGATAAGCCGGGTAAGGTGCAGCCTCAGAGCCTTCACATGCCCAATCCCTCTGCTCCATCTGCTCTTCCCCAACTTATTCTCACTTCCTTGAACACTTTATTCAAATGCCACCTTCACAGTAGGCATACCCCAATTCACAACTGTACTCCCACTCCGCGTTCCTAATTCTGTTTTAATTTTTCTCTATAAAACTTAAAGCCTTCTAAAATGCCATATATTTTACTTATGTACATATTTATGCCTTTCTCTCTCTACTAAAATGTAAGGTCCACAGGTCCATATAAATTTTTGCTCATTTATGTTTTGGTCACTAGTGTATTCTTAGCACCTAGAAGATTGTGTGGCATAAAGTTGGTACTCACTAAAATCTTGTGAATTAATGAAAAAAATGAATGAATATTAATATTTCAAGTTCTCTGAATTGCTTTAAATTAGGATTTTTTATAATGGAGATGACGGGGTATTCATTCTTATATCACTATAGAAAGGTAATCTGATTCCCAGACAGATATATCCAGATTCTAATGTGGTATCTGGAGAACTGCTCACTAGTAGTGGTTAGACAATTGACTTCTTGTCTTTTTCAAGTAAAAAAAGCTTTAATTGCTTTAGGCACTATAAACTTTACGTTAGTTTTATTATCTCTGGTTATATGAAAGGCAAAACATTAGACTGCATTTTTGCATTTTATGACTAGGTTCATAGATAGACACTTGTATTGGGGCTCGCGACAGCTGGTTTCATGAGCAATACTAAAATTCAAAATGCATTCAGAGAATACCACAAAGAATGACTGACTTGGTGTAACCTAAATAACCATAGTCAGGGTTCACATTTTGATCATGACCTCCAGATGCTTTTTAAGGCTACTATTAACTAACCCCTACGTGTCCTTCCTTCCTACCAAAGCCTCAGATGAGAACTTTGCTTTTTTGCTTTTTTTTTTCCTGTGTAGAGAATAGAAATCAGATACTAGTTGCTTAAAGACGAGGAGGCCTAGTTAAATCCCAAGGAGATACTGACAACAGGAGATGTGAATTTCAGGCTACTGTGGCTCCTACATCAAGTTATCAGAAAAAAGAGAAGGCTGAGGCATTATTAATACATTTTACAGCTTCGTTGACTATCTAAACTGAAGCGTTACAGGCCATTGCTTTGAAATCGCCACAAAATCTTTTACTTGATTTATATAAAAGTATGCATAGAATCAGATACAACCAGTGGTCCTGTAAGTCTGTTCTCTCTGTGGTCCGATTCCTGGGATTCCCGGAAGGGCAAAGATCACCATGATGCTTGAGGAGCAACAAACAGAAGATGCTAAATGTGTGGCAAAGGGTCTAGTCTCCATTTAATTCCTGATCTTCAAAATGAAGAAAATAATACTCGGCCCCAATTAGACATGATGTAAACACTGGAAAATATCCAAGTAAGGTGCCAACAGAGAAATATTTTACAAACACGAGTTTTCAGTATTTTATTATTTGGAGGCAGGAAGAAGTCAAACACAGCTTACACTAAAACAGCTTTCATCATTCAACGAACCTGAAAGTGTTTGTATATATTTCCCAGAACAATGTGCCAGCCAAAGCCCCAGGATTAGCTACATTAGATTCCCCATCAGGACAAAAGCACGTGAGACAAAGGAGCCCACCTTGTTGGTGTCACTGGTCCCCTCTGTGGCTCCTTCTTCTGTCTTGCTCTCTTCTTTCTCCTGGAGGTTTTCGTTTTCGTCCAGAAGTTTAACAGGGACAGGTGGTGGGGCCTCCTCTTCCGCATCACACGAATCTCCGAGAATGGTCTCTGCATTAACACTCTGTCGACACTTTTTGTTTCTATCCACCGAGGCATATTCAGCGAAGTCTGCTTGGGGGGCTTGGGGCCCTGGAAGCTCTTTCAAGGCGGAAGTCGACTTTGATCTGCTGCTCTGGCCTCTCCCTGGGTTCACAGCTGTGGCCACCTCCTTAATTTCTTTCACAGTCTCATACAAGCAGTCCTCCACCATGTTTTCTTGGGAGGAACTATCCTTCAGCACTTCATATGGCCCTTCCATCCCCAGGCCTTGGTCCCCGTCCCCGCTCCTCGTGCTGAGCGTCGTGTCCACGGCACTGTCGGGAGGAATTCTGGGCAGTTCCCGGCTCTGATGACATTTCGGCTTCCCCGTGCTGTCCTGGGAGTCCAGCAGATCTGAAGCTGACGTCTGCACCTCCTCATAATGTTGCATGCACGTCAGAGTACTGTCTTCTGAAAGGACTAAAGTGGCAGAAGTATTAAAAAAAGATGGAGAAAGACAATCTCTTAAATAATTATTGCAGTGAACCGGATGACGAAACATTAGGTTAAATCAAGGTGCTTGCTTCTTACTGGACTCTGAGCTGCAAATTACAGATGATAGGATTGTTAGTTGATATTTCAACCACAGCTGAAACGAAAAGCAGCGATTACGTCTTTCCAATACATTATTTAATGAACTATCCTAGCTATAAATGTGGTTCCCGGTTACTTTCATTGCTTATTGATGGGACTCTTGTAGGCAGCGTGTCTCATGCGACCTGAGGTCTGACTCCATGAGCTGGGCACCCAAACGGGGGGCATGTGTGGTGGCCACCTGCCCCGGCCTTACTGGCCACCTCCCGTTTGGAGGGAATGACTGGTGCCCATCTGCCTCTACATGGTCATGGCGGACGTGATGCAAGCAGTGAGACAAAAATGTACCCTCAACCACAAGCACAAAGGGACCGTACCCCCGTGCCTCTTCAAAGGTCTTCCTTCCACCTCACCTCCCTACTACCATTTCTACCTCAAATTAGAAAGTCAACTGTGAAGTTTAGATGTCCACGGAGATGCACCATGTGAAACCATTCAGTCATCCTTTTAGCAAATGTTCTTTGAGTGCCTACTATGTGCCAGAGACCGCTGAAGTGCTGGAGATACATCAACATCAACAAAGCAGAGACCCGCCCTTCTGATACTTAACATCGTACTGAACAAGTTTCTAAATTACTGTCACCTCGGTTTTATATTCTTTATATACTACATAGTCTTCACATGTAAATATAAAAAGTGTACGTCTGTATTTATATATTCACGCATGTATTTATCTTCTATACTCTTTATATAGTATACAGTCCTTACGTGTTATATATAGTCCTTATATATGTAGATATGTGTGATTATAATTTATGATTTTTAATCTTTTTTTTTTCATTGACTGGATTGGGATTCTCTAAGACCCCTGGAGCCCAGGACAGTGTCTAACACAACGCAGGCGCCACTCTATGTG
Organism: Nyctereutes procyonoides; assembly: GCF_905146905.1. Lineage (NCBI taxonomy): Eukaryota > Metazoa > Chordata > Mammalia > Carnivora > Canidae > Nyctereutes > Nyctereutes procyonoides. The sequence continues at coordinate 1,129,580 of NW_026575035.1, read as the reverse complement.
TACTTAATCATCACAGAGGGCGTGAACTTTTCCCTCCCGGTCCCAGAAGTGTGTATGGTGGACAGAGAACAGGCACCGGAGCCTGAAGACTCTGGGGTTGAGGCTGCCCCTCCGCTTCCTTACCAGTACATGGGGTAACGAGACAACCTCTTATCTTACATCAGGTGGAAGCACTTTGTAAACAGGAAAGTGCAAAGCAAGTGTCATTGCTGTTTTTGTCAGGGAGAGCACCCAGCGCATGAAATAGGCAGTATGCAGAGTGCTTCCAAAGGTGCGTCCAGGACTCAGCTTGCCGGCCTCAAATTAAGGATCCTCAGCACCCTGACTATGATCTGAGGCAAATTATTAGACTCTCCCTGGAGGGCAAAATAATGGCCTCTGAAAGTGTCCAGGTCCTAATCGCCGGGATCTGTGTGTGTGTGTGTGTGTGATGTCACGTGGAGTAAAGGGTGCAAATGAACTATTAGCTGACCCTGAGATGGAATTGCAGCCTGAGCCACCCAGGGGGAACCGATGTCATCATAAGGGTCCCTTCAAGTGACAGAGGAGGCAGGGAGGGTGGAGAGAGGTGGAGATGGAGGGAGAAGCTAGGAATGAAAAAATGCAGGTGGCCTCTGGAAGCTGAAACGGGTAAGGAAACAGATTCACCTGAGAGCCTCTAGGAGGAAATGAAGCTCTGCTGGGACTCTGACTGCAGGGCTAGGAGTCCATATATTTCTGTTGGTCTAATGCACCAGGTTTGCGGCAATCTATCGAAGCAGCAATGTGCCACTGTTTCTTCACCTGTAAGCTGTGGAGAGTTACGAGAGCCTCTTTCCAGGAGTAGTAATATTACTACTAGTAACAGGAATCTTACAGGGTAGTTGTAGGATGAGTGAGTATACAAATCTTGGAGCCACGGCACAGAGAAACCCATGAATAAATATTAGGTTTTCATCCAAATGAGCTTATTTGTGCTAAAACTGGTGGGAATACTAGGAGTGAGCAAGAACACACTGCCTAGTTTTTGAGCTACATATTTGGAAACTGACTTCTTCCTCGGGCGATGAGGCCTGCGTGGAAAGCCGGTATCTTTGCGGAACTTACTGTCGCCATTGGTGAGTATCCCGTTCTGCTCGCTGCTGGCAGGTGCATCTGTGGCCAGGCTGGTCACCGAACGGCTGAACATCTCCTTGTCGGAAGGCTGCAGGGCAAACACCACAGGAACAATCAGAGTGAAGCAGAGGACAGTGGCCATGGCTTTTTTTTTTTTTCTAAAAATTAAAACAGCAACAACAGAAACCCAACTCCCCTTAAACTATTAAAAATTAAGCAAAATTGAATTGCTCAGTTGTACCAGTCACATTCTGAATGCTCAACAGCCACAGGTGGCTAGTGGTTACCGCATGGGATCAGGTTCAGACACGTCCGTCATGGGGCAGAGCTCTCTTGGACGGAGTTGTCCTAGACTCTTCAGGACACTGCAATCTTCTGAGGCCATTGCCAGAGCTTTCTACCTGGTGGTCTACAAGCGGGCTACAGCTCAAGGTGAGAAGGGGACCAGAAGCCCCGGTGCTGGTCAGAACCGACCCCAGCAGACAGCAGGCTCAGCTTCGTACCGCAAGTGCTGAAACGTGCTGTTCTTAAAGGCATATGATGCCAAGAAAAACATGCCACCTGAAGGGAAGAGACTTCAGTCTGGCCAAAGATAGACAACGTCCTTGGTTTCTGAGTTTATTTCATAACCAGCCACGCCTCTGCTTCAGGGCTCAGGGAAACAATCATGTGTGAAGCAGCAGGTTTGCAAACCTTTCTTATTCTCCCAAATTCAGGAAGGAAGCTGGGCTCCAATGTGGAGCTCCTATGTGGAATAACATGCCAGCCTGAGCTCTAGCTACGGGCATTCAGAAAGTAAGTTAGTAGTTCACGTGTTTCTTCAAATGCCCAACTGGTTCCACATAGCAGCCTGAATCACTGCTAACGTGACCTGTTCCCACAGCTTCTCACAGAATACACAGCATGCGTGACCCAGGGCCACACCTGGACCATGTGTCAGGATGCCACATGGCAAGTTCTTTTTTTATTTTTTTATTTTTTTTTGGCAAGTTCCAATATAAACAGCTCCAGAAGCTTGGCTAGCTGGCTTCATAAGTTCTCTGACTTCTTACTGGGAACCCAATAATAATAGTAGAGAGCATACAGCTCATGCTGTGTTGCGAACCCTTACTGGAGTCAGCTGCTTCAGTGTAAGGCTGCCCCTGACCATAGAGCGCTAGGAGGTGGGTCATTGCATTAGGGTGCAGGAACTTATGGTGCAGATGCTCAAGGCACAGAAACGTCACACCTGGACAGGAGTCAGGGGTGAAGGGGGAAGGCTCCCAGGCAGGCTCACAACAGCATCATCGCCCATCCCTGCTGAAGTAGTGTAATCGGGGTTCTAGCCACCACATCTACTCTTAGCTTCCAAGAGAAAGGGCCCATGGGGGACCACAAGTGAGCCTCCCTCCTTCCATAGCCCCGAGGAACACACTACAGGGCACCCCTGTGCCTTTGGATTGTTTTAAGCTACAGTTTAGTGGTGCCTCCTCTGGGGACTAGGAGGGAGCAGGGATGTAGCTGGGGCCAGGGGTGGGGAGGTGAGGCTGACCACAGGGGCTTCTTTGGCCTAAGTGGCCAATCTGCAAGTTGAACAGGATTTAGAAGCTGAGAGGGAGGCTCTTAAAGAGAGTGGGTGCACAGGCTGTGTGTGTGAGCTCGCACCCCACTGCCCACGTGAACGTATGCTCCTGCTTGCTCGCTCACTCATGCACATCTGTGTAAGAGAGGCTTTGGGGGGCAGCCCGGGTGGCTCAGCGGTTTAGCACCGCCTTCATCGCAGGGCCTGACCCTGGAGACCCGGGATGGAGTCCCACGTCGAGCTCCCTGCATGGAGCCTGCTTCTCCCTCTGCCTGTGTCTCTGCCTCTCTCTTTCTCTCTCTCTCTCTCTGTGTCTCTCATGAATAAATAAAATCTTTTTTTTTTTTTTTAAAAAGAGAGGCTGTGGGGTTATTAGGTAAGGACATGGTACAGGAAGAGTTCCGTCTTCCTTCTGCCCACCTGCCTCTCTACCTCACCCAGGGCTGCTGTTGACCCTAGGTGGGCAAGCAGGCGCTGCAGGTCTACCGCAGGGGTTCTCAAACATGAGCATCCAACAGAATCACATGGTGGGTGCCTGCTAATGGTTCCCTGGGCCCCATGGATTTCAGGTGCAGCTGCTGCTGCCAGCAGTGCAGGCCACACACGAGAACCGCTGCTCGGGAAGGATCGGGAGGGAGGACACAGATGGAAGCCCTGTCTCTGGCCCTACTCTCACCCACCACCCGGCACCCAGGAGCATGGGCGGTGATGAAGAAGGTGGGGCCTGGGACCTTCACAACAGCAGAACTGTCCTCCACCGCCACCCCCTTCTGGACGCCACCACAGCAGCAATCTGTGCAAACGGTGCTGTGTGCAGTGGAAGCGACCAGAGCGCAGGGGGTCTGGGATGGGAGAGCCCTCGGGGGGAAGCTCTGAGGGGGGGCCTGGGATGGTAGAGCCCTCCTGGGGAAGCTCTGACCCCACTGCTGGCTACATGTTTTACATCCTTTCCTCCAAAGCAGCTCTTGCGTGATCTTGAGAAAGTACCTCAGGGACCGGAAACACCTCTGTTTTAGCACTGCCGTGGGGACAAAACTGATGACATCGGCCCTGCGAATATGTGGGTGGCCCTGTCCCCAGCTGCTAGAATTGCTCAGCAAGACGAGGGCATGATCCTGAGTGGAGAGGACAAGGAGGACCAGGCCGCTCAGGCTGCTCCTCACCAGGAAGGATCTGAGGGGCTTGTCGGGGTCTGGTGAGAAATGGTGGACTCTGGACACCCGGCTGGGCCATAGCTCAACATGAGGTCACACTGGAGTCTTTAGAAAATGGGGACACTTGCATAGAAACATGCTTTAGAAGAGAGATAATGGAGAGAGACCCAGGAGAACGACACGTGACGACGAAGGCACTGAGGAGCGGCAAAGACCACCAGCACGCCACCAGAAGCTAGAAGGGCCTGGGATAGATTCGGCCTCCACGGTCCAGAAGAACCAGCCCCGCTGACATCCTGATCTCCAGCTCTAGCCCCCAGAACATCAGGACAATGCAGTTAAGAGCATTTAAGCGCTACAGTGTGGGGTCCTTTGTTATGCAGCCTTGCAAACCGATAAACAATGATACAGGGCTGGGGCTGGGCACAGGCCACCCTGCATCCCTGCAGTAGTTGGGAGCTCCCTCAGGATCTCTCTGGCAGCAGCAGGATCACATCCATTTCAGAAACTCTCCCAACCAACCTAGCTAATTGCTTGGGCCTCCAGTCACGCAGAGTAAGAATCCTACAGAGAGAGGGCGCAGCCCAGGCAGCCAGCTACCTCTGGCCGAGTTCTTTCCCCTGGGTTGCTTCAGCGCATCAGCGTGTGGGAACATGCTCGGAAAAGTGGCTAGGGTTTTAAAGCACACACAGACATGTGCACACGGGTCTCACCACATTCATCAGGTTCTCATGATCCCCGCTATGCTGCCTTGGCTTCTTTTCTCTGAAATGGAAAAAGGAAACATTGCTGTAATATCAAACATGCCGTCGCAAATCAAACATACACTCCCCTTTCTATCCTAATATTTATCGGCGCTTAAATCTCCCTTTTAAGATCCTGGTTTATTTTGCCAAGGAAGCAGAAGCCGGACAGTGACTCCCATCGCTCTTTTGCAGGTGTCAGGGTCAAGTCACAGCATGAGACTGGTCGCTTCTCTGGCTCTCCCCTTTCTCCCAGAGTAGAAAATACAAGTTTACAACAAAAGGACTGGGAGGCACGTTCCTGAGTAGAAACTGTTCATACCTAGAATACTAGAAAAGGATTTTGCCTTTTTTTTTTTTAAAGGAAATCCAGACAATTCTCAATTCTTCATCTGTCTTAACTCAGAATCTTTACAACGTTGACTGCACCCTGCAACGGGACTGGGAAAATAATGAAAGAAAATACAAATTTTGGCAAGTCGGGAAGGATACATGCTCTCAGGATGAGTCATATGTACTTCCAGTCTATGGAAAAGTCCATCGAATAAAAATAGAATTTATTTTTACTCTGGACAGTCTAAAGAAAGCCATCGGTACTAGAGAACACATTTCCCGTACACGCACAAAGCAACAGTGACACCCAGTGGGAGTGAAAATAATTACAGGCAGGCCCTCGCAAGTCCAAGGGAGCAGACACTGCCTGCTGGCCATCTTCTGATCAGACTCAGAACCCGGCTGTAGAGCCCCAGGTCTAAACTGGGAAGGGCAAAAAAAAAATTTTTTAAATAAAGAAAAATAAACTGGAAAGGGATTAGGGTCACTTGGTTCAGAGAGTCCATCTGTGTCCCCCTCCTGACGGAGACCTCAGGGGTCTATCTGCAAACTCAGGGGTCATCTCTAGACTTGTAAGTGACCCTCGTTGAGTCTCTCCTGAGGTTACTGAGAGGAGGGTTTAGAGGAGGGCTGACTGGTCTACACCGACCCCACAGCACCAATCCACTGGGAGGCTGCCCATGCCCCAACAGTGTTCAAACACTGGGAAATTACTCCCTGTGAGAAAGAGCTTTGCTCCTGAGCAAAGATCTCTTTTTTTTTTTGGGGGGGGGGGGTGTATAGAGATTTTTATATGAGGGAGACAGGGTGGGGGAAGAAGTAGCATAGACAAAAGACAGGATGATTATTTCTGTTCATCTCTCACATAGGAAAATCAACCTGTTCCTTAAACTGCACTTCTAGATTACAGATCTTGAGGAAAACGATCCTTTCAACTATGTAACAGCAATCATTCTCGGTAAGTCTCAAGGGGCAGCAAAAAGAGGGTCTTGAATGCGCGGCATACTTAGATCTGTAAATGTCCACAGATGGGAAGACGGTATAGACTTTAACAAGGATGTGCTCTGGAGAACGCCAGGAATCTTGTTCTGGGAAGTTTCGTACGTAAGCGTTCTTCCAATCTCTCCTCGGCAATATCCGATTAAGATTTTCGTTCAAACTACTAAAAAAATGTCCTGAGATGCTTTACAGTAGAGACGTTAATTTTAACAAAGGGGTTTCTGTGACAACAGAAACAGGCCTACGTAGCGGGATTCCTTTTGTAACGTGCCTTCCCTGTGAGGACCCTTCTGGGTCCAGGGAAGGGGTTATTTTAGGGTTCCAGGGGATCTCACCTGTCACAACTGGAGCACAGGAAGATGAGGAAGCTGATGAGGAAGAATGTGGCCACGGTGGCCAAGCTGCCCCACAGGACGACCTGCACTTGCCCGCTGCTCAGCATGTCCTCCGAGGGTCCCATGGTGGGAGCGGGAGTGGCACAAGCAGAGGGAGCCCGTCAGTCCTTCAGAGGTGGGCACATGGGCGCGGAGTGCTGCGTCCTCCTGCAGAGAGACCACTGGGTTTTATTATTTTTTTTTTACATTAAAAATTTTTTTTGGATTTTTAAAAATTTAAATTCAATTTGCCAACATATAGTCTAACACCTAGTGCTCATCCCATCAAGTTCCCTGCTTAGTGCCCGTCACCCAGTCACCCCCACTCCCAGCCCCTCCCCTTCTGCAAAACTTTGTTTCCAGAGTCAGGAGTCTCTCATGGTTTGTGTCCCTCTCTAATTTTTCCCCACTCTGTTCCCCTCTTTTCCCCTATGATCCCTTTCACTATTTTTTATATTCCCTGTATGAGTGAAACCATATGATGATTGACCTTCTCCAATTGACTCATTTCACTCAGCATAATACCCTCCAGTTCCACCCACATCGAAGCAAATGGTGGGTATTCATCCTTTCTGATGGCTCAGGAATATTCCAGTGTATACACAGACCACATCTTCTTTATCCATTCATCTTTTGATGGACACTGAGGCTCCTTCCACAGTTTGGCTATTGTGGACATGGCTGCTAGAAACATCGAGGTGCAGATGTCCCGGCATTTCACTGCATCTGAATCTTTGGGGTAAATCCCCAGCAGTGCAATTGCTGGCTCGTAGGGCAGGTCTATTTTTAACTCTTTGAGGAACCTCCACACAGTTTTCCAGAGTGGCTGCACCAGTTCACATTCCCACCAACAGTGCAGGAGGGTTCCCCTTTCTCCACATCCTCTCCAACATTTGTTGTTTCCTCTCCTGTTAATTTTCCCCATTCTCACTGGTGTGAGGGGGGATCTCATTGTGGTTTTGATTTGTATTTCCCTGATGGCCAGTGATGCCAAGCACTTTTTTCAAACAACTTCTCACATGAAGTGTGACACAATCTCGTAATGAGCGCATGTCAGGAGGCAGGCTTTGAGCAAAGTTGGGGTGCTGTGTGCAGGGTGTGCTGGGCTCCCCTGGACACCTGCTTCTGGGCAAGTTCCCTTAGTCATCTAGACCTTTTTTTTCCTCATCTCAAAAAGTACAGCAGGAGTGCACAAGTGCCCCCAGGACAGTGTTTGAGGCAGTGGATAGCTTATTATTTTGTTATGTTTGGGGATAGATTCTTAAGGTCTTCAAAAAAATATAAGATTGTATGTATTCCATCGCAAATAAATGCTTATTTGGATTCCCCCTGCTCCCAGGGCACTGTAAAGCATTTACTGTAGCTTTCACAAAAATGCAGTTCACATCTCCTCCCTACCCGCATCTCCCTAGATCCCAAACCTGCTTTTTTTTTTAGAAAGCTAAAGGCCAGTACAATTAATGGAAGAGAATGTTTTTATCTTCACCTTCGTAACTGTTACCTGTTGTATGTGACTATTTTCAGGGCCAGCTTTCACTGAGCTTCTGTGAGTGCTCAGGAAGTACATCTTCCCTTCCCTTTCCCTTTCCCTTTCCTTTCCCTTTTCTTTCTTCTTCTTTTTTTAAAGATTTTATTTATTCATGAGAGACAGAGAAAGAGGCAGAGACATAGGCAGAGGGAGAGGCAGGCTCCCTGTGGGGGAGCCCAATGTGGGACTCGATCCCAGGGCTCTGGGATCACACCCTGAGCCAAAGGCAGATGCTCAACCACTGAGCCACCCAGGCGCCCCCAGGAAGTACATTTTCAAATGAACAGATCAAAGTATGCGCTAAGAATACATACTTCGCCAGCAGTAAATAGGACCTATTTATAAACCACTAGAAGTGAAGCATGAGAGCTGTACTTCGCACATCTTAGTACCTGGCATGTCCTGGGACTCTTGCTAAATGCTTTCTTCATTTAATTGCTCTACCAGCCTGTGAAGAAGGCCCTGCTTGTCCCCATTTCTCAGACAAGAAAGTTGAGTGGCAGAGACATTAAGTTCCCCCGAGATGTCACAGATGTTAAGTGGCAGGTGAGGATGTGAGTCCAGTCATTTCTGACTCCCAAACCTGTAGTCTTAGCCCCTAGAGGAAGCGCCTTCTCAACGGGGGCGACAGCTTGCTCTCTGTTCCAGCTACAAATCCTCCAAATGAAAATGGTCACATGAGTTTTGTGAGATATTTTGAGTTATAGATTTTGAAAAATAGAGCAGTATATTAAAAATAAATGATCATCTGGGAACATACAGGCTTCCAGTTACGGAACGGATAAACAGCAGGAATAAAAGGCCCAGCTCAGGGAACACAGTCAGTCATACTGTAAGAGTACTGCATGGTGACAGATGGGAGCCACCCAGTGCGTGAGCAGAGCATGACATATAGAGAAACTGGACACCTGAAACTAATGTAACATTGTGTCAACTACAGTCAAAAAGTTTTTATTTTTTAATTTTTTATTTATTTTTTTAAAGTTTTGTTTTAAATTAACAACTATCTCTTGCCAGAGAGGCCTTGCTTAAAGAACATCTGCTTTGTTCAATTTTAGAATATTCTAACTTAAAAGGAACAGTCTTAATCTCAAGTTTCGCGAATAAAGTAAGCAAATTACTGTCTTAATCAGAGCTCAAAAATGTTTTTTTCTTGCAAAAGACCGTCCACAGTTATGCTTTCAATCTGCTCCACTGAAAGTGCTCTAAGTACGTCTCGGGAGCACTGCGCTGTCTGCATCAAGCCAGCACCTGGAGGGCTTGGTGCCTAACAGGAGTGTCCCTTGAAAGGGCTTGGAGAATAAGAGCCACCTCGGCAAAGGCAGTGAAACTGGACCAAATCTCCTCCAAGTGAAACACATCGCATGTATCTGAATATTTAAGACTGAAGAACAATACAAAGCTGGAGAAAAAGAAACTTTTACCTATTCAGAGAGTATCCTAGGTGAAGTCCATGTTTTCCTTAGGTCCCTGAATCAACACAAACACTTCCTAATGCTCTGTAAATATATAAGCGTACAGTTTCCTGGGTAATATTGAACACCGTTCTTCCCATGCTGGTTATATATTATGCCTGCAAACAATACACGCATACGCATACCGTAATGGATGGTCAAACTGCTTTGGCATGTTTGCCCCCGGACAGCTATAACTGAATGAAAATAACCACCACTTCTCTTCTGGTTTGTTGAAGCAATGAATAATTCACTTTAAATTTAGACTACAAATTGGCCCTGCCATCAGTTACTAAAATATATTCAAGCAAGCACATAAATCACGGCGACCTATGAATATATTTGAAATAATTTTTTTTTAATATACAGGCCCAAAGCATAACACATTTTAGGAAACACAAACAAAAGAGATCTGTCGTGCAGGCATTTGAGCGTTCCCTCCTTTGTTCACTCATTCACTCAGACAACAGATTTAATCAATGTCTATTTATAAAGTGCCAGATTCCTAGAAAATAGTTTGCTGTGTGAATTATTCAAAAGCCAGATATCCATCCAGCAAACGGGTGTGCAATCTGTAGGACCTTTCTCTTTCTGCACACGTTTCTCGTCTTTTCTCTCTCTCTCTCTCAAAGGGGAAGGCCAGTAGAATACAATGAAGTAGGTGGGGTGCCCAGCCTATCGGAACAGTGTAGGGAAAAAGAGGATGATATCAGATTATTATGAGCTACTGAATGAAAGATGTACCTCAGGGAAAATGTGTCAAAGCTCCAGGCTTCCTCCCCCTTCAACTAAGATTTGTTGAAAAGCTACTAAAAGAACTACTTTTTCCTGGACAAGAATCTCACAAGGGAAAGAATGACTGTCATCGTGTTTCTGAGTCACACTGCGACCCCTGAGGACAAGGGCTCCTGTTGTTTGGGCAGCTTCCACCTGTCTGAAGCCTCTGGGTGGAACTCTTCGGGAGGACCAGGTCACAGCAGTGGTTGGCAGCACACAAGAGCAGCCACCCCTTTAGGGGCCTGGTGGAGGGCAAGGCTTTACACACATATGACCTTCGGACCCTCACAGCAGATCTGAGGGGGGTGGGGGGTGTTATTCCTAGGCTACAGAAAGTCTGCGCCAATTCTTCCTTTCTCTTGTTCTCTTCCCTTTTCTGTTTCCAAATGCTCTTGCCCATTCCTTCTCTGGTCATCTCCTTCCATTTTGGGGTCTTATCTACAGTTAAGATAGATAACTGTGTGCTGTAGATGGGCTGTCCCCCAAGGATGCAGACGCACATAGACTTCCGTTCTCTTTTCTTGGTGGGGTTGAGAGTATGGGCCTTGTGTAGGCCCACAAGACTAGACCTCATGCACTGGTTTCATTGAGGTTAAACGCCATGCTCGGGGCTCAATTTAGTTTGTTCTGAGCAGTGAGGGGATCGGATCGGTGTCTCCCTGTGGCCGGAAGGTTTCTCTCAGGACTAGCAATAACAGGTCAGAATAAGAGGACAAAAAGCACAGTGTTTGGGAAATGAAAAGTCATCCTGAAAAGGAAGGGTTCCTGCCACAATGACAACATCTGCCAGACCAAACACTGTGCCCCTCTACCAACCAAGTTCCACATGGAGAAGATAATCTAAGGTTCCAAAGTCTGTGATACTATTACTGGTCCCCAGGACCACCTTATTTTCCGCGAATGCGTATATCGAGTATGGTTATTTTCTGAGTATCCAGAATGAATCCAAAGCAGTAGGACAATCTGGACACCATGAAAAATTTGGAGCGATCTCTCATTATTTTTTCATGGAGACATTTAAGCCTTTTTCTTTCAATCCTATTCTTACCTGACTCAATAACATTGTGTTCAACTGTGGAATATTATTCCTTCAAAACTTAAAAAATATTTCATTGCCAGACCACATGAGTAAATTATTCTCTGAGTTAACTCAACAGAGGGGAAAGGAACACCATTCACTGTACCTCAAAGAACATTATGGCACCCCAATGCCCACTAAGATGAGTTGCAGAATATCATCATATTCCTGAAAGATTAATAGTTGCGTTATCAATTATTTTTGTTTTAAAATAGACCTCATTATTGGTTGCAGTGATGTACATTCACGGCTGAGACTGTCCCTTAATACAAGTGTGTGATATTGTAAAATAGGCAATGGTACCATCCCCCTGCCCCCACCCCCACTGCTTTTATATAATTCAGTCTAGTGTGGGAACTTGTCATTTGGCCTGAGAAAGGTCAGTGCTTGAGGTTATAGAATTTCCGCTGGGGATCCTCTGAAAGGATCTGAAAAGTTGGTCTGAATAATAATTTTGGACATAATTATTTTGCTCCATAATCTCTTATTCTTTTATATCCATTCATGTTTTTAACCAACATGTGATTCAATAAAAAAAAAACGGATTTTTACTTTAAAAGCAGGTATCGGGATGCTTGGCTGGCTTAGTGGTTGGGCGCCTGCCTTCGGCTCAGGTCATGATCCTGGGATCTGGGATGAGTTCCGCATCAGGTTCCCTGCGGGGAGCCTGCTTCTCCCTCTGCCTGCATCTCTGCCTCTGTCTCTCATGAATAAATAAATAAATCTTAAAAAAAAAAGCAGGTGTCACTATTAACCACAAGGTGGCGGTATGACCCTATTCTCGGCCCCAATCATCAGCCTCCTCAAAGACCCTCATTCTGGCTGTTTGTGCCTTGTGCTAGGTAGGTATTTTGTCTTCATTAGCCTAGACTCTCGGCCCCCAGAATCAATTCCAAGAGAAAAGAAGAAAAAAAAAAACCCGAGATGAAATTAATGAAAGGTGATGACCAAATGACAGCCTTTGGGTTTTTTTTTTTAAATAACACTCTTAACAGGTAGGTGTTCTGATGACAGCAAATTGTGTAAGTAACAGTTTGGTAGAGTTGGGGGATGGCCAGTGAGATTAGGATAGACGGACGGAGGCAGACACCTGAATTCCTCTGAAGCAGGCTTAGGTTGGTAATGATAGTCATTACCATTTTATAGCTGTCCTAGTCAACTCATAATTAAGCATGACAGTCACCACCTCCACTCGTGACCCCTCACTGACAGGCAAAATAAGGAGGGCAGGACCCAACCCCATGGGAATCCCTCCTTCCTGGTCACTACCAGGTGTGGGAACCATGACTTTACGAGCTACAGAACAAACAAATTTAACGATGGCCAAGGAGCCTGTTTCTCTGCTGGGCTCCTGTCCTATGAGGTGCATGGGCAGATGTACAGGCTAAGGTTCGATAAACCCCTCAAAAGAATTCTCAAGTCCCCTGAAAGAGTTTTTGGCTCAAGTATCTCAAGTACTTAAATTCAAGGAGATTTCTCCTCAGATTAAAGAGACCCTGAAATAGGCAAGCCTGCTATGCTGGACTCTGGATGGGCGTGCACCAGGCCTGCGCCAACACAGGGAGCCACTTACATGAATGTTTGCCATCCATTTGCTAAGGCACAAAGGTTCTCTGCCAAATAAGGTAATCCCAAAGATGGCCCTATTGCCTTTTTTTTTCCCTTGGGGTTGGGGTTGGGGAAAATACACCCAAAGAACAGAAGGTGGTGAAGGACTCCAAGGTAAGATTTTCTTGTTTCCAGTTTCTTGAGCTATAAATTTTAAACCATCGCTATGGAGCAATGACTTGGCATTTCTTTCTGCAGCAGCTGAAGAGAAGCACACCACCTATGAGCACAAGAGAAAGGAACCTGGAAGTCTTGTAGACAGCAAATAGATGGGTCCTGCTTTTTTATCCAGTCTGAAACCCTGCGCCTTTGGAACCTGGAAGTCTTTAACGTCACTAACTGACCCTGTTTATCAAGGGCTGCTGCTGAAGGCAGAAAGCCAGGCATTCATTCTAAGAGCCAGTTATAAATCCTTAAGGCCATCTGTCAGTGTAACCTGATTACTTTTTGTATGTACCAAATGTATTGATCCACACGGGAAACGGGAAAGCTGGTCCTTTCAGGGGGAGGGGTCTTGCTTGTCTTCAAAAGTACATTAAACTTACATTACAGAAATCATATAGTTTGTTGCTTATAAAAGCCCCATCGCCATTTTGGTTTTTTGTCTTTAGAAAAGCCAAGAGGTAAGAGACTTTGATGGGTAAGGAATAACTTCTAAGGTTGCTTTTGCTCCTATCCTGACTTGAAGACTAATTTGCAAGGTTAATTTTTTATTTTTTTCAGGATTTTATTTATTTAGTTAGAGCAATGGAGAGGGGGAGAGGAGGGAGGGGCAGAGGGGGAAGGAGAGGGAAAATCTCAAGCAGACTCCATGCTGATCATGACCTGAGCTGAAACCAAGAGTCAGATGCTCAACTGACTGAGCCACTCAGGCGCCCCTCATTTTTTAATTTTTTAATGGTGAATCTCAAGAGAGAGAGAGAGAGAAGAAGGGAGGGTGAGGGAAAGTGAGAGATACTGACCGATTCGTAGAGACCAGGTGAGGTTCACAGGTAAAAGGGCTTCATTTTGCATAAGCAAGTCTTCATGGAAAGTGTGCCATTTGGGCTCTGTGGTCTATCTCTTGGGTCTTGCATGTTTGCTCATCTGATCTAACTTTAAAGTTCCTTGAGGGTGGAGACCTGTCCACCTCATTTTCCACCCTAGTCTCAGCATCTACATAAATTGGAAAATAGGAGGCAATGAAGAAGTTTTTTTACTACACACTTATTTCTGTAGGAAAACCGAGGAGTAAATTCCCGAGCGGACTCTCAAAATGCAAGTTTAATAATTTATAAGGTAAGGGAGAGAAGGAGAACAAAAGAGATGAGCACATCAAGCAAAAAATTAAAAAAATAAGCCAAGTATGTCTTAAGGCAATACCTTAACTCCGGAATAAACACAGCCACCTGGCTTCTTTGTACTGTCACCGAAGCAGCCATCTCTTGAGAATAGTCACAGCGGCGGAAATGTGGGGGTCTGCGTACATGGGTCCTCACCAACTGTAGCAAGCCTCTCAGCCCGGTGGGGGGGGGTCCCACTGGGTCCCCGAGCTTGGTGCTCCTCTGACCCCTTCCCAGCAAGGGCTTTTCATGCCCTCCTGTCTCTTCCCTCCCTCAAAAGGCGCTGGGGCTTACCTGTCTCAAGGGAAAGAGGAGCCTTCACTATTCTGGACTCTCCTTCCCACGGTTTTCATCTGATGAAAGCCTAACTACTCTTTAGATCTCAGTTTAAATGTCACTTCCTTGGAGCAACGTTCCTGATGCTGCACTTCAATCCCCTCCCCCTACACACACACACACACACACACACACACACACACACACTTTAGTTTGGGCCTGTTTTGTAAAAGCTTGTAAAGCTTTTCCCTTCATGGCACTATTCAAAATTGAAATGATGAAGCTCTCTGCTGTCTCGTCTGCTGGTCTAAGTTCCAGAAGGGAGCGCTGTGAACAGACCTACCTGGTTCACAGCTGCAACTCCAGTGTGCGGCACACACTAGGCACTTAATAAATAACCTGAATGAATGAACAGTTGAGTGAACTAATAGATCAGAGGAGAAAAAGCATCCAGGAGGAGGTGAGTATTGACCAGGCCTTCAGAGACAGTAAGGATTAGAAGAAACTGCTCTCTCAGTCTTCTCAAATGGTGTTGAAATTGCACGGGGATGTGAGGAGTTTTTTTTTTTTTTTTTAAGATTTACTTATTTATTTATGAGAGAGAGAAAGAGAGGGAGAGAGAGAGAGAGAGAGAGAGAGAGAGAGAGAGGCAGAGACACAGGAGGAGGGAGAAGCAGGCTCCATGCCAGGAGCCTGACATGGGACTTGATCCCGGGACTCCAGGATCATGCCCTGGGCCAAAGGCAGGAGGTGCTAAACCGCTGAGCCACCCAGGGATCCCACATTGTGGGACGTGAGGAGTTCTAAGTCTGCTTGTCAGACTACCTGACAGATAGATTTCCATTGCACTGCCTCCGTCCCGCCTATGATCACCTTGACTCTACCCACGTAGAGACCTACCACATATCAGTTTTGACTCAAAGGCTTGAAATCAAAGACACTGAAAAAGCCTAAGTGAGTACATGCTATGTGCCAGCCACCTTTCTGCACATTACAATTTTTTCATCCTTCTTGGTGCTCTGGCATAGATGCCACTGTATCTATTTATGGTTGAGGACGCCGAAGCTCGTAGGTAAGTGCCATGTCTAGGGTCACACAGCCATAGGTTTCCTGACTCAGTGTCCCTGGCTCTTTCTACTACAGCGTTGTGCCCCACAATGTGTTCTCAGGGAGTGGGCGGTGGCCCGCCCCATGCTGTTCACAATCCCCAGGTGTCTGCCTGTCTGGGACACAGGAGCCCCATTCTTCTTCTTGGCCATTTTAACTTCCCTCTATCATGACTAGAGGGAAGAATGCTCACTCTCTTCTGGTTTGCTCACTGCTCATTCCCAGCTGTGCATTCATCACGTGTCCTCCTTCCAAGGAATCTAGAAGACTATCTGGCCCTTGCCCCAATGGCTTTGCTGGAATCCTGTGAGGATTTGGTGTTTGCACAAAGGTCAGTTTACCAAGACCAAGACTTCACAGTCCCCCGCAGTTAAGCATTATTTGCATTGTTTTTATTTGACTTCTTAGGCACAGGTTTCAGCCAGGTTCCTTTTCCTAAAAGATGTAACCAAAAACAACCTAAGTTTCTTTGCTGAGAGGTTCCGAAATTTCCTGCTCGACCTAAATGCCTCTCAAATCCTCCATTCATGGCTGGTGATATTTAAATGATGAGATGTATCTTAAGAGCTGGTTGGACTGTGGGTGGACCCCTAATTACAAATGCTGCAGGGTCCATCACGTACCAATTAGCTTGTACCAAGCCCTCACCCTAACCATGCTCTCCCATTGAGACTGCACATCAAAGGGTGCTTCCTCTGGGATAGGGGAACCCTCAACATGGAAGAAGAGGTGCAATTTAAGAGTAGATGGCAATGTAAGTCACGTGCCAGAGGAATCCCATTTTACAGCAGTGGGTTCATCATGAGCTAGAGCAGAGTTAGATTAAGCAGTCAGCTGTCTCTACTGCACGCCAGTCTGATGCATTTCTGCATCCTCCGGGAAGGGCGACTGACTCTGGAGTTAATGTGTTCCCTGGGTGCGGCGAGAACGTGGCTCAACGTGCCACCTAGTGCCTGGTGCACCACGGCCATCTTCCTTCTCATCTTGACTATATTTTTAGAACACTATGAATTCTTTCTTTTTTTTTTAATTTTTTTTATTTTATTTATGACAGGCACACAGTGTGAGAGAGAGAGAGGCAGAGACACAGGCAGAGGGAGAAGCAGGCTCCATGCACCGGGAGCCCGATGTGGAATTTGATCCCGGGTCTCCAGGATCGCGCCCCGGGCCAAAGGCAGGCGCCAAACCGCTGCGCCACCCAGGGATCCCTATGAATTCTATTACAGAATCAGCAGAGAAAATGCTTTTTATTGACTCCTAAAAAACACAATCAGAATCTTCAAAAAAAAGAGAAAAAAAAGAAAAAAACAAAACAACACATCCCTGCAAGTTACTTGCTTCTGTTACTGGGAACTACTCAGGAGGGCTGGGACTAGTTACGTTAGAATATGTCAGAACTTGTATTTAAAATCACAGGTTTGGGGATCCCTGGATGGCTCAGCGGTTTGGCGCCTGCCTTTGGCCCAGGGCACGATCCTGGAGACCCGGGATCGAATCCCACGTTGGGCTCCCAGCATGGAGCCTGCTTCTCCCTCCTCCTGTGTCTCTGCCTCTCTCTCTCTCTCTCTCTATCATAAATAAATAAATCTTAAAAAAAAATTTAAAATCACAGGTTTTCAGGGCTTATCCTCAAGGCTTTCTGCCAGGAGTGGAGTACTCAAGGGCTCTAGAAAATTCTCCTCCTTGCAGAGAAGTGGCAGGACAACGGTTCTAGTAGAACAGAGCTTCTCAAAGGGTGGGAATGACCAGAAACCTTGGTGTCTTCTGGGGACTTGTTAAAAATATAGACTTCTGGGCTTCCCTGAGGCGTATGAATCAGAAAGTTTGGGGTGTGGCCCATAAATCTCTATGTTTTTAAAGATTTATTTATTAAAGACAGAGAGAGAGAGAGAGAGAGAGAGAGAGAGAAAACGCAAGTGGGTGAGGGAGAAAGAGAAGCTGACTCTGCAGGGTTTGATCTCAAGACCCTGAGATCATGATCTTTTTTTTTTTTTTTAATGATAGTCACAGAGAGAGAGAGAGAGAGAGAGAGAGAGAGAGAGAGAGAGAGGGAGGCAGAGACACAGGCAGAGGGATAAGCAGGCTCCATGCACCGGGAGCCCGACGTGGGATTCGATCCCGGGTCTCCAGGATCGCGCCCTGGGCCAAAGGCAGGCGCCAAACCACTGTGCCACCCAGGGATCCCCTGAGATCATGATCTGAGCCAAAATCAAGAGTCGGAAGCTCAACCAACTGAGCCACCCAGGTGTTCCCCATAATCTTTTAATAAGCCCCCTCGGTGACTGTGATGCAGGCTGAAATTTGAGAAGACTATTCTAGAACAGACTTTTATATACCTATAGATCACCTAGGGATCTTGTTAAGGTACAGATTCTGAATTCTGTGTTTCTAACTGGTTCCCAGGTAAGGTCTAGGCTGCTGGCCTGAGGACTACATTTGTAGTAGTACTCGGGTACACGATCATCTTCATTCCAACTAGGGTTGCAGGGTCATCCAGCCAGATCCTTAGTGAACGTTGGTCTTCATCTCATTGAAAGTCATGTGAAGATGAAGTCAGAGCTCCTGTGTCTTAGGACTTTCTTGGTTACCATATGAGTACTCCAGTAAAAGGCAGTTCCTGACTAATCCAGAGTCCCATAAAATGCCAGTGAGTAGACATGTCATTGTCTGCTCTTTTCCACAATATGTTCAACCAAACCAAAACCTCCCATGCCTCTATTTCTCCTGAAAAAAAAAAATGAGGTTTTTTCTCTCTACCATTTTATGAAAGTAGCCAGAAATTCCTCAGGTCTAAAATAAAACTTCAGGGCTTTCCACCCAAAGGGAAATATCGACCCAGCAAGAACATGAAATTCTCAGTGTGATCAATAGTTTCAACTCCCCAGAAAGCATAGTCTTAGTCATTCTCAGGTAAACCTGACAAGGCTGCAGCAGTTATAGGAACATCAGGAGGAAAAATCACAAGCAGCCTTTTCAGTCAGTGTCCAGTGCCAGGAATCAATCCCGACAGCCCCTGCAAAACATCAACTGCTCTTCTGGCAAGCCCACCACTGGACATTGGCAGCAGAGCTAAATTTTGAGTCTATTTTTTTCATCAGCACCTAGCTGGCATATTTATACATTTATAATTCATGTTTATAACAGCTTTTAAATAAAACACAAAGACAAAACTAAAAATATGTAGATGGGCATACACAGGTAATGGAGAGAGAAAAATGCTGCTACTGGAAACTTCTGAAGCCTTTAAAAGGTACATGCCCAAATTTAGGAAGATTTTACAGAGAACACAAGTCTTAAAGGGATCTAATTTCCAACCTCTGTACTTGATAAGCGTGAAGAGGTTCCAAATGCAATAGAACATTCTGGAGAAGTCCTCTGTCTCTATTGTTAATGACGGTCAGCTCTTTGGGTTGGTTTCATCAGTTTCTTAACTATTATCTCTGATATTTCTCACTCTTTAACACAAAGGCACAAAATGTATTTTATTCTGTGACACTCCGTAATTCATTAAAAAAAAAAATTGTGAAATACCTGCTACGTACCAAGCACTGTTTCATCTTGAATATGAGATTACTCGGGTCTGAGGCAATTATATTGCAAAATTCAATATGCAAGTGGAGAAAAATGTTTCGAATTAAGTTCCTAATACAGAGCTACAGTTTGATCAAAGATTTTTTTTTTTAAGCCCATTGTTGAATTCCAAGCACATGAAATCAGAGGGAAACAAAAAGCCACAGGCCCTTTCACTCCTACCATATTGCATTAGTCACAATAATTGTAGCCTGATTCCGTCCGGCTTGATGGCAGAGGCACCGTGGCACTGTCACAGCTGCAGTGCCCTTGGACTGATGCTGTTTCAAGCTGAGAACTGTCCTCAATGTGTCTGGTGGACTGCAGAGCCAGCCTCTGCGTGTTGGCGGGGTGGGAAGGACCACTTCCCCCACATGTGCTCAATCACAGTCAGGGTCAGCCAGTCTCAGGGAACAGGTGAGGTTCTGAGGGTCAGGGAAGGTACCTGCAGAGCTCTGGTGCCTCCCTTACCGAGGGGGAGAAAACTGCTTTCGCTTTAGGGTTAAAAGAAGCTTAAAACACCAAATAGTCACGCAAGCGTTGGCACGTGTACTTAAAAATCTTACCAAGGCAGGGCAGCCCGGGTGGCTCAGCAGTTTAGAGCTGCCTTCACCCCAGGGCGTGATCCTGGAGGCCTTGGGATCGAGTCCCACATTGGGCTCCCTGCATGGAGCCTGCTTCTTCCTCTGCCCGTCTCTGCCTCTCTCTCCTTCTGTCTCTCTCATGAATAAATAAATAAAATCTTTTAAAAAAAATCTTACCAAGGCATAAATGGAACAGAACAGGTCACCTGGTAAGGAACAGAGAGGCAAAGGAGAAGGGTGAGAGGGGTGAGGCCAGAAGGCAGGCACTGCGTGTCTGAGGTACACGCAGGGAAGAGATGTGGGGGCCTTTCCTGTTTTGTTTTTTCCCCTCTGCTTGCCCACTTTCCCTATGGCTGGCCTTAATCCATGGTTACCTTGTGAATTTAAGAACGACATATGTATGTACCTGTCTCCATACTTCAGCACACTTATTTTCCTCTCTTCCTCTGCCCAATTTAGGGAAGGCAAAACCACAGTGATGGGGGTAGGGAAGTGGGTGTAATGGAGGGGCGATATCTTGGGAGACTCCACTCTTACACAACGTGGCCTGACATGACCAGACAGGGAACTCCACACCCAGAACCAATCATGGCCTTCGGGAGAGGTCCACGTCCACTGCAGAGGTGCTCCTAGGCTAGGCAAAGGATCCTGGACTAGATATAAAAGGCAAACGGAGCGAAATATAGGGTTCTGAGGAAAGACCTGGCAGGACAGAACAGTAGCAGACTTCTGAGAGAATGTTTTCTCAGTTTTAAGGGAAGGGTATTTAGACTGTGGCCCTGCTGTATAACCAGTCCTGAGGTATTCAAGAGCCTCAGTTCAATGGCCTCCAGGCCCCTCCATCCATTGGCCTCATCAGCTGTGTAGGCTTTCCTACTCAGGCCATGGGAGAGCACGAGCATGTCCTCCAGAACTCCCTCAAGCCCTGCTTCACAACCCTCCGAGGCACTTGTTGGGGTGCTGATGCCTAAACCTGACCCTCAGATACTCTGATATAATAGAGCTGGAGTGGGGGCCCAAGAATATGTATTTTTAACATGCACCTTAACTGATTCTGAAGTGAGTAGTTCACTGAAAATCCTCAGCTCCGAATTTGTTACGAACCCAGTGGGAATCCAGTGAGGTGGGCATTACTCATCACGCTTTCAAAAGTTCAAAGTCCTCAGAACTGACATGGTATTTGGCCAGGGGAATCATTGTGGGAAGAATCAGGGAAGGATGAGAGGACAGGTTTTTGTAAACATGGTTTCTATAGGCTGTATTGTTTTCATCGGTTCATCCTATCAAAAGAAAAATCTAACCCCGTATTGAGTCCCAGTGTGCAAGAGGTAGTGGATTCCGGGGGAATCCATGGGGGGGATCTCCACAGGGCATCTCCCCTCCTTACAATGTCATACAGCTAATGTGATTATGAGACCTAATGAACTGAAGCTAATGTAATTTTGAAAATCTTCATAGCTAATGAAAACCACGTCTTCTCCCTCCAGATTTCCCATTTTGTCTGTTTGTAAATCATGAATAAAACGGAAGTTACGGTTTGAGGCTGTGTTTATGAAAAATCTTAGTATAACTTGAAGAGTTTTATATTTTGAGTGTTACAGTGGCTTCCAAGTTGAAGGATCACATTTGGAACTCACATTATATGCCACAGTATTAAGAAATGTGTGGGAGAGACCTAGAATATGGGTTCATGACACTGACAATTCAGACACAGCCTTTTCCCCCTGCTGACTTCAAAGCACTCCGTATGTCAAATAGTTAGTGTTGTCACTCTGCCCCAATTTCCATTTTCCCTGGAAAGCAGAGAACAAGAAAAGTCTTCAGATTGCACAGTAAGAGCTATTATCAGGGTACGGCTTTGACATTCCCCCACCCTTCACACTTCTCTATGCCACGTTTTCACCCATGTAGGGGGAAGGAACATTTCAAAGGGATTAAATTGAGAGGTAGGGGAGTAATGTACGGTGGCAAGCTTCACAGGCTGGGACAGGCACATCTTAGGGATGTGTTGTGGTGAGCTCAGGAAAAAGGAGCCAGCCACATCTTCTGAGTGTCCAAGTTACTCAATTTAACTGTATTAAGAAACAGATATTTATGGAGTATATGGTAAAATTATTTACAACTTAAAAATGGAACATTGGAACTCAAATTTTGCACACGGAGTCAAGAATGTGAATCACTCTTCTCTGCCACTGAGACTTTGAGTAGCTCTGTTTGTGTTAAGAGCACAGACCATACCATGGGAGTGGTGCCTCCTTAGTGGTGCGGGGTATGCACTAATGGCTGTACTGGCAGCTCTGGGAACGCATACTGTGGGAAGTGTAACTGTGGGAAATGGAACTGTGGGATTTGATCTTGAGAGGGGCATTGCGTAATTATTTCTCATGCCTCTACTGTAAGAAGACATTAAAAAATATATACTTACATAAGGAACAAGAAGGTATGTTTTCAGACAAAAAAGAAAACTCATAAAAAAATCAAAATAGTGACTGACATCTAGTTATTGCTATTGGGAAAAAAAATCAATAATTATCATTTCAATCCAGTGGATTAAATAATCTAAACCAAGTGACTTCATTCCAGTTCTTTCTGTAAACAATTATTTATAAGATCTCTCGGTACTAATTGTAAAACAATACATTGCTAGACCTGAAATTTAAGAAAAGGATTCAATCTTTTTCACATTACATTTCTTCAAAGTCCTTGAAATCTTCATTTTATTTCATTGGAGTATTATATCAGGAACAAGCAAATTTTAGGGACAACTGGTCTAGTAGCAGTCACCTGTGTACTGTTTCTCCTTCCTGAGAACTTGATTAAGAATAATCTCAGACATTCTGTAACGTTTACTAATCTAAGTCTTTGACTCTGGAATCAAAGGATCCAGGATCCAACTAAGACATCAAGCTATATGATTTCAGTATAGTCCCCAAACTATTAATACTCTCTCCAAGACTGTGTCATAATACTCAAATTCCAATCTTTCATATTTCCTAATAGAGTTGTGACCTGATGCTTTGCCCCCTAACCTATTACTTGGATAGGCTTTCAAATGGACTAAAGGACCAAATCCTACCCCGGCTAACTGGAATATTAATACCCTCCATATTGTATCTGATGTGGTCCTATTGTTGTGAGCTAGGGCTACACTTAGGTAACAGCTGAACCCAGGGACTAATGTCTCAATTAGGTGGCTAGTATAAAATAATAGTGTAAGAAACTGTCATGATTTATCTGCATTTTTCAGTAAAACTATTAATGACATTGTTCTATTGTGTAGTACATAAAGCTTTGTGTGTGTGATAAACTCAGAGATTTTAGTATCTGGAAAAAGGTTTTTTATTCTGATAGATCAGTTTGCCTTTTTTTTTAAATAACGACTCAACTGTATGTATGAAAATCATATTTGCTTTTCTCTTCCCCCTCTCATATAGCTGGCTGGAAGCTCAAAGATGTAATTATCCTCAATTACAGCAATTATCTTAGTCTAGCTCTTTCTTTTCTCTCTCTATACCAACCCCAACTGCAAGTTTTTATTTCATACATTTTGAAGAGCCTTATATAAATGTCTTTATTATAGCAATGCCAATATTTCTTAGAAGCAAATCTTAATTTCTAGAT
The DNA here is from genome assembly GCF_905146905.1 of Nyctereutes procyonoides. Taxonomy (NCBI): domain Eukaryota; kingdom Metazoa; phylum Chordata; class Mammalia; order Carnivora; family Canidae; genus Nyctereutes; species Nyctereutes procyonoides. The sequence continues at coordinate 1,106,396 of NW_026575035.1, read as the reverse complement.
GTTGCATACATGAAGTTTTCAATTTAACTGTCATGTACTGTTTATAAATTTTAAAAGTTTTCAATGTGAAGACTAGGTTTTAGAGGAAGAGACATTTATTAAAAAGCCAAAGATAAAAGAAGGAAGGAAGGAAGGAAGGAAGGAAGGAAGGAAGGAAGGAAGGACGGACTTTCCCTACTAAGTTAATCTTTTGGATCATAAGTTCTAATCTTTAAGGAAATAATTTAAGAAGTATCCAGATGATATACGAGATACAAAGACTAAGATAATTAAAATCAAACCAACTTTACCCTAAAGGCTTCACAGAATTATTAAATTCCTGAATAAGACTAAGGTTTTCAGTCCTGGCTATACATTAGAATCACTTTGGAAACTTTTTTACAATATATGAAATGCCCAAGCCTAACCCCAGAAATTGGCTTGAGTAGGGATAGGGTCCAGACACTGACATTTGTAAATATGTCCACAGAGCATCTGAATATATAGTTAGGGCCGAGAATCACTTAGCTAGACCATTCATTTTCCTAAATTTTTAACTGCTGAATGCTGCTTCATCTTATTTCTTATGGTAGTGAAACATGGCATCATCAGAATGTGACCATGTAAAACAGATACAGCTCATCGTTCCTCTTCCCACATAAGTTCACACTGTTAACCACATAAATCAAGTTTTTTGCAAACATAAATCCTCAGAGCTTGGGCCAATAGAGAGCATTATATAGAGTCTATTCCAGAAGGTGGTATCTGAGCTCACAACATAAAGACTCAGATCCAGAAGACAGGGGCACTGAGCCACGTTCTCTGTCTGCTGTATCGTCCACAAATTTTTCTTTGCGTTCCTCAAAAAAGTAATTGAAAAGTTGTATGGCTAAACATAATTGCTTAGATAAATTAAAACAGAATTATTTTAAAGTATATTCAAATATAAATTTCAATACAAAATACAAAAAAAAATCTGGTCTGTTACTGGTTCTCACATAGCACTGGTTTTCTGTTGCATGTCAAAATTGAGCTAAAACACATTCATTATCCTCCGCTTGCAAAATGATCCATAATTCCTACAAGGTAGAGAGTGTACTGGGAATGAACACATTTTACGACAATACTTTTCGTTATATTTTAGCTTTTTTTCTTGATCTTCATTGCTTAAGTGGACACAATATATTTTGTTCACCTCAGTTTGACAGTTATTGCAACACTATCATGGCTTTTTTTTTTTTATAGCTCTTGAACGTCACTCTGGATCTTTTATACTAGGTATTCATCTACTGGAATGATTATCCTTCACGTTGTAACAGAACTGCTTTCTCTTCATTTTTTCTAATGAAGCACCTGTTCAAGCACCATGTTCTCAGAGAAGACTTCTAAAGCCCTCCTGCCCATCCCCACTTCAGCCTTTATCCTCTCTTCCTTTCCCATTATCTCTATCTGAAAGCATCTTATATATATTGGTCTTTGTGTTTCTGGTTGCAAGCTTCCTTTTCAAATATAAGCTCCATGAGCACCAGCATTCTCTGTCCTCGTATCTCTAACTCCAGCACCTATGAGGGCTGTGGGTGCTCAGTAAACACTGACAGAGTGCATGACTGCATATGTATGCAGTCTGAGCAACAATGTTCTGAATATAGTTCTCTATTCTGTAAGGTGGAAACTACTGACAATAGATAATAAATGAGTGTGTACAGTTGCAATTTTCACCTATAGTTCCTCACATATTGTGCACGTGCTGGGATTTTAATTAGACCCACAGAGCCAGCCACTTTTGCAGAAGGGCGATTTGCACCCTGTGCCTTGCTGGCTCTAAGCTTCTGCCAGAGAGCCTCTCTGTTTGCACATCTTGCAATCTTGGCTGTTTCTTTGAATTCCCAGCAGAAAGCAGCTAGATGCTAATGTCTGAAACTGCACTTCCAATCTTCTGTTGAGGTTTCTTTAGACCACTTTATTGTGTGCGTGGGGGGACGGTGGAGGGTTAACACCATGCTTATTTGGCATAGGATCCTCAGTGTACCGAGGAAAAATTTTGGGTCTCTTATTATTGGCAATTCCCACACATGTCTGGCTTGGGCAGGAATTACACTGGAAAAAGCATCCACTTCGTGTTGGTGGATTTATTACAGCCTGGGATCTTTTGTCAGTAATCTTACCCTTCCATTATTACCACATGATACTAATAGATCTGGCCAAGAAGTCAGCTGTAATATCTTCAGGACAAATCCTACTGACATATGGAATCGACAGTTGGACACTACCTCTATTTTGAGGCGCTTCTGTTGGGTCTAGATTAGCACTTTAAGCCATATTGATAACACACTCTGCCAGCCTTCCAAATATGTGCTATGTTTGCATGTCAGCTCCATTCAGAATCTTCAGTATTTCAATTTTCCATTCAGTACAGAATAGAATATTTGATATCACTATCAAAATCAGCTATGTTTGTATCTTGTGAAATATGCTTTAGTGCCCTGGCCCAGAAAAGGCACCTGATAAATATTAGTTCCTCCTTCTGCTTTTCTTGCTATTTTAACAAAAATGCATTTTATTTAAAAGTACATTTAAAAAATCTGCATCTTTTAAAAACTCAATGTACATATAAAATATTTAAACATACAGTTTATATCTGATCCTCTTTTTTAGCTAAATAGAGCTACATTAAGTTCAAACGGTAAACTGCACTCATTATCAACATCAGAATCAGCTGCTTCAATGGCAGGAAGTTCGATCACACTATAAAGTTCTAAGAGATGGTGGATCTTGCATTAACCAAACCTAATATATATATAAATATGTATTTGTAAAAGACTGGTATTATGAAATGATATGAATGTTTTACAAAAAATACTATGTTAAATGATGACCAATTCAAATTTATTTAAAATAAAATTCAATTTCAAACAGACTTTTATAGAAACTTACAGGATCCTATGTAATGCATACAGTCGGCCATAAACAGTTACAAAGCCAACTCAGAACTAACCATTATTTCTCAGCAATGATCATACAAAGGCTGTTCAAACTACAGGGTTGGTGCAGATGGGAAACTTTGTAGTAAGTGAGTCAGGATGATTACACCTGCACCCAGTGGTTAATCTTAATGTCATGAGAAGAGGCACCATCAGACACCGGGTTTGGTGGTGCAAGACAAGCCACTAACTATGAAGTCTTCTTGCCAAAAATATGAATCTGACCTGATTATGCCTAGATGTAATCACAAGGCTTTTATTCATTTTTTATTTTACTTCTATCACTGCAATGATCAAATAACAATCAAGGATTTTGTCTACCCAGGTCAGTTAGCTCACACTCACGAGACTGTGAGGTTTGTAACTAAATTTATGTATGTGTCTGTCTGTGTAAAAAAGGAAGAAGACATTTTATATGTGCTCCTTGTATAACAATCCCTAATGATCGTCATCAGTGTGTCAACTAAATTGCCAAATTCTCACATGTATGGAAATGAAAATGACACCGCACATTGAGAAGACACTCCCAGAGCCCCGTTCCTCTCCCTGGTCGTGTGATACTGGGAGTCTTCTGCTCTGAGGTTCAGTTGTAGGCCCTATTCATTATTTTCATATTTTGCTCCTGGCATCTTATGCACCCAAAGGCATATGATGTCACTCTGACTTAGCCCTGTTTATGAAAGACTGCAAGAACAAAACAAGAATTGCAACATTATTAATAACACAGGGAATGGACATGGGTTCAGGTGTCTGACAAACACAGGTTAAATCCTGCTCCACTGGTAAATCACCCCACACTCCAGGTGGAGGCTCTCAACCTGAGTCCTTTACTCATCGACAAAGACCTTCATCCACCCTCACCCCTCAGGTTCAGAGAAGCTAATTGTTATCACATTATTTTTATGTAGTCCTTCAGAGTTTATCAAACATTTTCACAGATTTTACTTTATGAGTAGCTCAACAATCTTGTGAGAAATTTAAGGAAGAGTTCCTTTTAAATTTTTTTTAAATCACTATTGTTAAGATGAGGAAACAACAGACCAGAGAGATTAAGAGGCTGGCCAAGACCCAACCGAACCAGGAAACCACAGAGTTGTCCCCACCTTGCACTGTAGATCCTATATTCTTTCCTTGTTATACATGATATTTAAAAAAATGTGGTTTCATACAAAGTGAAGTTCTCATTAACAAGCCTGGAAAGCAAAGAGCACACAGCTGCCACCAGCCACCAACTCCAGTACCACAGGGGCCTGGTACGTGCTGCAAACTCAGAGGCAGGCCAGGTGGACATTAACCACAAGGAAATAGTTTCTCTTTCTCAAAGAAACATGATGTTTCTCATTTTTCTTTAAAGGCACAACCCGTTCATTCTCTCTTTTGCTTTCTTTTTAACTCTAAGAAAACCACAGTACAAAAATAAGAAGCAGCGATTAACATTCAACTTGATGGTTGGGGAATAACAGAGTAGGGTGGGGACTGCAGCAAACTGCAACTCTCCCTCTATGTTGGGTGTTGGTTACCATTCTTCTAAGGTATGGCATCCTCTAAAAGGGATAAAGTTCTAGGGTCTTAAAAGGCAGAAGAAGGGTGGTCCATTGCTCAGTGTCAGCCTGTGAGAACCCGAATGAATACTAAAGCGGTATGAGATCAAACTAGTATTTATGTTTTACTAATCATCTAAAATCTGAAGATTAATATCAGTTCTACTTACTAAAGCTGTTGATGGCTTTCATGTGACAAAGGTTTCCAACAGCATTCAAGGCATGTGCTTAATGCAAAATGTTTAATATACTGTAAATTCTTTATAGTAACAATACTAAAAACCTTACCATATCCAGGGATCTTTGGGATTGAGAACCGCATGTTGCCGTTTAATTTTTACTTATAAAAAATCATTACAGTAATTCAAGAGATCTGAAGGGCTTGCAGGGGTAAAATTCTCTTATCTGGGTTCAGAAACCTGTGTACAACTTCTAGTTTGGCAAACAAATGTCAAAAAATATGGAATTCCCCTTAAAGATATTATGTACAAACAGAGCCATCAAATTTAGAATAGAAAGCCCCAGATGGTCTATTAGTATCAACAAAAACCACTGTCCTTGCCAATATGAATTTCATAAAGCAGAAATCATTTTCAGGCATGCACAGACAGACATATCACATCCATGAATACTTATTAACCATATGCTCAATACCAGGTAAAAAGTACTTTATTACATAGCCTGTAAAACATTACTTTAAAAACAAACACCAAGTGTTCAATTGAATTGTTTACTCATATGGCAAAGGCACGGAAGTCTTTATGGAAAGAGTGGCCTGTACTCCCATGTTTTAGAGCGAGATAGGGTGGTGATTATGGCTGTGATGGGCGGGCTTTAAAAGCAGAAACAAGCAAACCTGTTTGTGTTGGGCTGTCTTGAACATTTTAACTTATGTTCTCTTTTTCTTTATGATGACCAAATTTCTGGGATTCAATATCTGTGTGGTTAATAACCTAAGGACTATAAATATGATGGAACTACCATGTAAACCAAAGTGTCTTTGTACAATTATTACTGGTGTAATAAGGAATAGAGACTTAGAGAGTTTTAGTAGCTATCCCCTACCCCTGTAACTCAGAGAGGAAGAAAGTAAGAGAGATGAGGATGAGAGCCATAGGTCTTAATCACTCCACCTTGAGAACTTTCTAAAATTGTAAAAGGAACCACAGTATGATGGAAGCTCAGTACTTGGAAGCCAGTGTTGTAGGTGGACATGGCCCGATTAGGTCCTTGGGGCTTCTGGAGATGGAAGGCTGGGAAGGCTGGGAATGCAGGCTGGATTTGGGATGTAGAGCCCAATGATCATCTAAGATCCCTTAAAGAGCTTAAAAGTACGACAGTTGTTAAAAAAAAAAAAAAGCCAAAAAACAAAACAAAAAACAGACACCATCTTTAATGAACATGTGTCATTTTTCTATACTATACATTCTTGAGTAACCTTTGATGTTCTATCTATTTTAAAGAAGATAGCCCCCCCCCCTTTTTTTTTTACCCATTCACATCACTGATGAGAGAGATTCTGTGGGATAAATAAAGCTCCATTGAATCCCATTTATAGGATCCAAGAGCAGTTTATGGATCAGTCTGGAACTATATGAGGCTTAGCTGGTTTTGTGAAAATATTTATAATACAACAGTGAAAAAAATCAATAAAGATTTATTAAGGTTTTCATTCTCTGCATAGGCTTAAAATGGGTTCTAACCCATTAAAAGGGACTTTAATATTTTTAGAGTTGAAATATTACAGTTTACTAATTTTTGTCTTGAATTGACCTTTTGCAATAAGTAGGTCTTTCTCCTGGGCAGCTGTGAAGATGCCTGGCTCCACTGCTAGACTTTGTCAGCCTCATCAGGTGATGAAACCTGAATTTTATGCCAAGATACACACGCACTCACAGGCAATGAGCTTTTCTCTACTTATATTATCTTTCTGCAACAGAGAAAGCAAGCATAACATTTCTTTAACCTTTGTGAATACCATTTGGAGGCTCATCTGATACTCTTTAAAATAGGCAATTAAAAGAATCTGGCTGAAAATCTGATTTCTGATATACGTAAGAAAAATTAATAGCTTCTACTTATTGAATGTCTACCACTTGCCAGATGCTTTTTAACTTAGAGCTTCACCTAGAAAAATCAAGTTACATTTAACATATTCCTCATAGGATGGTTGTGAACCATAGGTGGATGTAGAAGATTGTATAACTGGTTAGAATTCTTTTCTTCCCTGTACCCTCACTGCTTGCATTACGACTTCATGGGTCCTACCAGTAAAAAATGTTGCCTATGTCTCTACTCTTAATTCTTGCCTTTTGTGACTCACTTTGTCTAATGAAATGCAGTGGAAGCAACAGTGTGTCAATTGTGAACCTAGACCACAAGGTTTTATGCTTCCGCTCTCACTCTTGGAAACTTGAGGATCCTCTGCGTGAATAAGCCCAAACAAGCCTGCTGGATGAGAGGCATGTGAACAGACATCGTAACTGCACTCCAGCCCAGCTAGGTGCAGACATCTAGCTGGCTACAGACACATATGTGAGCCCAACTGAAATCAGAAGGGCTGCCATACTGCGCCAGCTCAAACTGTAAACCTATGGAATCAGGAAGCCAAATAAATGGCTATTGTTTTAAGCCAATAAGCTGTGGGGTGATTTGTTACTCAGCAAAAACTAACTGATACAAAACGCATTACTTTCTTCACTGTACTAAAGAGCTATGGAAGATAGTAACTTGTCTAAGGTCACTCAGATGATTAAGCTGAAAAGCTATCAGGTTATTATTTCTGTCTTATGGGCCTACCCACTACTGTAGTGACTTTTTTAATGTAAATGATGTAAACATAAATGAAAAAGGACATGTTGAGTGATTTCTACATGCTCTGTGTCAGGGCTAGACATATTTCCTACATTTGGGAAATTTAACAATCTCTATTTATTTTTCATTAAGGAAGTTGCAATCTGACAGTTTTCCACACACTACTGCTTTAATCTGAATGCGCTGTTTTCCAGGTTTGAACCTGCTCAAACCCTCTCTCAGAAACCTCTCTTAATGTCCCAAGATAGACTCAGAATTTCCACCTATGGCTGTTTGCAAAATATAACTACAATTACCCTCACTCTTTCTTTTATCCTCATCATTTATAATAGGAATTTTTGGTATCATCCATCAAGAGGTAAAGACCATTTCCCTAGCCCTTGAATCTAGACTGGACTTGTGACTTGCTCTGGCCAACAAGTATGGCAGACATGACAGTGTGATAGGTCTGAGGTCAGGCCTAAGGTGTCTTATATAACTGCATTCATTCTCTAGGCACCCCTCACTCCCTCATGTAAAGAAGACAAGGTTAGCCCTGCTGAAGGATGAGAGGTCACAGGGACCAAGGTTTGATCAGCCAAGTTGTCCCAGCCCACACTGCAGACATGTGAGAGCCCAGCTAAGATGAGCAAAGGTCAACGATAGCTGAACACTGTTGTATGTGGGATCCTGGTTGAGACCGGAGGAATTGCCCAACTAAATCCAATCTAGATTGCCAACTGCAGAACTAACAAATGGTCATGTTAAGCCACTAAGCTTGTTGTGAAGCAAAAGATAACACATACAGATCTTTTGTGTTTTAAAATTTTTAAAGTACTTTGAAAACTTATTTTTGGAACAGCACATATATTCAGTAAATGTTCACTGAATGGATGAATAAATGATGAAATATTCAATTACACTGAGATAAGATTTCTCTGATAAAACAAGACATATTTTTTGACTTTTTATTTTTATTTTGGAGTGAGTAACTTCTTTCTCCCCTGGCTGTGAGACAGAATGATGTTTAGCAGGGGCCTGAAACTTATCGGATGTACTCACTAAATGCTGGCTCTCACTGATCTTGTACGTGAACTAAAATGCCACACAAAACAAAAGCCAAAGCAAACACTAGCACTGAGGGATGCAATTTCAAAATCAGGGCAGATGCTCCTGGTATTTGTGAGGTGGAGATTTAGGGGGCAAGGGACATGCTTTTGTTCTTTAATCCTGGCAAGCTTCTTTCTCTTTCGAAGTATACAGTAGTTCCTCCTTATCCACAGTTTGGCTTTCGTGGTTTCAGTTATCCACAGCTTCTGTGGTCCTGAAGCAGATGACGCCCGATGTGCTATCACAAAGTCAGTAGTAGCCTAACGCTACATCATGATGCCTCTGTCACTCCCTTCACTCCATGTCATCACATAGGCATTCAATCACTTCACACCATCACCGGAAGGGCAAATACAGTAAAATAAGGTATCCAGACAGAGACCACATTCATATGACCTTTATTATAATATGCTGTTATACTCATTCTATTATTATTAGTTATCATTGTTAACCTCTTACTGTGCCTTACTGATAAATTAAGGTTTATCATAGGTATGTATGTATAGGAAAAACACAGTATATATAGCATGCGGTACTATCTATGGTTTCAGACATCCATGGGGGGTTTGGAATGTGTCCCCTCTGGACAAGGGAGGACTACTGGTCACTCTTTGAATGACCCATAGCTACTCAAGTCACCCAATTTTGAAGGACAGGAGAGTCCTGCTGTATGAAGATCATGACAAGAGGCATCTCTCACACTTCCTTAAGGATAGGAGTTCTCAACTTTTGCTGCATATTGGAAGGAATTGGGAAGTTCTTTTTTTTTTTAATAAATTAATTTTTATTGGTGTTCAATTTACCAACATACAGAATAACACCCAGTGCTCATCCCGTCAAGTGTCCCCCTCCGTGCCCGTCACCCATTCACCCCCACCCCCCGCCCTCCTCCCCTTCCACCACCCCTAGTTCATTTCCCAGAGTTAGAAGTCTTTATGTTCTGTCTCCCTTTCTGATATTTCCCACACATTTCTTCTCCACTCCCTTATATTCGGAATTGGGAAGTTCTAAAATAATGTCTCCAGAGATTGGTTTGACTAGTTTGGACTTTTAAAAGTCCCCTAGTGATTTTATTGAACGGTCAAAGTTCAACCATTCCCGAGAGAGCTGCCACCAGTCAAGTGGTTATTATTTGATTTAACTTTCAAGGCAGACCTGACTAGACTTTCATGTTTTATATGTCTCTAATCAAAACACAGCACTGAAATACTGTAGTTAGAAACTAATTTCTTATTATGGACAATGACTGGCTCAAAAGGAATTAAGTAATTATCAGATGAGTAACTTCCTAATGATTTACTCAACAAGCCTAATAGGGACACTTGGCAGGATCTTCTATGTCTGTAAAGGCCTTGAGAATAATTAGGTATTCAAAATTTTATTATCATAAACTAGAAAACCACATAATGCTATAAATCATACTAAATAATAAATTCAATCTAAATTTAAGTGTATGATCCATAAGCACATTAACCTAAAATTTTTGTTTGAAAATGTGCCTTACATATACTTCATCACAAATTAAGTATAATTTAATATCTTAGTATGATTTTTAGTTCAGATTTAACATGGGTATTTTAAGAAACTGTGGTCTTCTCTTCTTAATGCAGAAACGACCTTCACAAGGCAACAGTATTATTTTCAGGGGCTATTTCTTTTTTAAGAGAGTTCAAAAGTGCTAAAAAATGATGAATATTAATCTTATGCTATAAACTAAAATAATGCATGCAAATTGGCTTGGTGCCAAAGTTCCATCCTCAATGAATTCCAAAGCTACGATCACAATCACAAACAGACCTCTAGCACATATTCAGAGTCAGGATTTTCTAAGCCACAGATTCTCTAAGTCAAAAATCTGATTTGACCCTTTAATTTCCTAAAATTGGAAAATGAGGTCCAGAGAGGTTAAATGAATCAAGCAAAACCCCTAACCAAAGGCCTGGGAATCAAGCCCAGGAAGCCTGAGCATGCACTCTTTCAGCTTTCTGGAAATGGGCACAAGCAAGATCACAGCAGAGCATGTTCAAGCCCGTGTTCAAGCCCCACACAAATGGTGGCTGGCTGGCCCCAGATTTTGCCAACCTCTGCTACAGACGGTTACGTTGAAAGAAGAACTTGGCAAAAAGAGGACTAGTTACCACTTTGTGTTCTAATTATTCTTATCAAGAAACAGATTGTAGTCAACTCTACCATTTAATACATTAGCTATACATATAGTTACTGTGATTTTTCTAGTCTACTATTAACTTTGTACATTAACATGGTACATTTATACAGTTAATGAACCAATACTGTTACATTATTATTAAGTAATAGCCATACATCATTCAGATTTCCTTAGTTTTCACTAATGTCTCTTTTTGTTATCCCCTCCAGGATAGCATAGTACATTTAGTTTGCATATTTTTTTTATTAGTTCAACACTAGGTGTGTGTGTGTAAGAGAGAATGAGACAGAACATGAATTCTCCTTCATTCAGCCACGTAAGTGCAAAACCCTACAAATTACTGTTCTCATATTGTCTAATGTAAAAGAAAAGGTCATATGTTAATAAAGTAACCTAGAGTTTTAATATGAGAAAACCACTGTGGGGAGTGAGAGGTTACACTAAAAAGAACTTGACATTAGAGGGACCTAGAAACATGGTCTCTGATTTCAACATGGGTTAGCAAAATCTAAAAAGCAAGGGATATTGTGAGGATTTAAAGTAATAAAAGGCAGGTCACACAGAACTATAGTAAAGCAGAAGAAAGAAGTAATATTGTAAAATTTGCCATCATTTACTTTAGGGGAGTTTGCATTTTTAAAATCCACAGAAATGCAGTTACAGTTTCCTTGCCAATATTTGTATAAAACATTTTCCAAACAAGACTGATTCATCTTACTCTGAAATGAATTGTTAGATCACAACAGAGAATGTTAAAGAGTTTGCATCCCTTATAGAAATGCCAAACATTTTACTCTGCCTCATGCTGTACTATAAATAGGGAAATTCAAATGCTAAAAATGTTCTCCAAGTTGCCAAACATAGTTCTTTAGCATCTACTTCCTAGTACAAATGACTCATTCTTCCAAAGTTTGAAAATGAAAGCTAGTTACGATTCACGGAGAAATACTGCAGCTTACGCCAATTAATTAAATGCAAAAGATATTTCATTTAGGTCTATTTCTTTTTTCTTAGGTCGAATCCACTGAAATGCTTCTTTAGATTGTTACTGAAGTTTTATTAAAGAGTATTTACTCCAATGACAGTTGGATTTTCAATTAACAATTAGAATAGTCAGGCAACATTAAGATTGTTGGAAAATAATGATGCTGATTGAAATGACTTTGAAATTCATTAGCTGCATTTGAACGTAATAGATGTAAAATTTATTTACTGTAATAAAAACGTTAATAGTGAAGTCAGAACACGAAAACTAATAAGCTCACCTAACAAGACAGTACAAATAATGCTCCAATCTCTTAGAACACAAGGAAATGAAACTCTAAGAAATGTAACCTGATTAAGAAAAATAGTACTTCTTAGGAAGAAATCACCTTTTGTTGTAAAAAGAACAATAAATAGGGGAAATGCCATTCATTTATGGTTGGTATTTCAAAATAGTGTACATATGTATGTATATCTTATAATAAGTAAAGAGAACATAAAGAGTACAGGGGCTTGTGTAACACATCTGAGGTCAGCACTTGCTGGGAGAGGCAATAGCTGATTTTCCCTGAAACCTGGAACAGGAAACTGCAGCAGATGCTCCTGTGATGTAGTTGGGGGGCTGGGGGGAGAAGATAGCGGTTTGGGGGGGGGGATGGCATGAGAGGTTTCATAACATTTTCTTCTAATCAACTGACTCTACTGTCGGCCTTTAATCTTCTTTCCGCAACTCACCATACCTCATATTATCTCATTACCAACCACTTACTCTAGAACAGCAACATTTTCTTTAAACTGAACACAAATAATTACTGCAATGTCTTGTTCAGGCTTCACTAAAAGTCTTCACCTGTTTTGACTCGCACAGGTTTATTTTTGCAAGCCTTCAATGGAACTGTTTTGATTAAAAATTTTATGGTATATAAGAAATAGGTGACTTAAGGATAATTCTTCGACTTTGGACAAGTTATTACTAAAGTTTGTATTATCATGCTCACTTACATGTAAACATTAATAATCCTATTTTGAGTGTTTCCTTTTTTTCTTAAGGGGGGGGAAGGGTAGAGGGAGAGAGAGAATCTTATGCAGGCTCCACACCAGCATGAAGCCTGACGTGGGGCTCTATTTCACAATCCTGAGAGCATGACCTAAGCCGGAACCAAGAGTGGGATGCTTAACCGAATGAGCAACCAGGTGCCCCTTGAGTGTTTCCTTTTTAACAAGTGATGTGCTATTTCAATGAACTCTAAATTATTTATAAAATAAAATGCATAACTTGCAGACAATTTTTTTTAAAAGGGAGGTTTTTTTTTTTAATTTATTTATTTATGATAGTCACACACACACACACACACAGAGAGAGGCAGAGACACAGGCAGAGGGAGAAGCAGGCTCCATGCACCGGGAGCCCGACGTGGGATTCGATCCCGGGTCTCCAGGATCGCGCCCTGGGCCAAAGGCAGGCGCCAAACCGCTGCGCCACCCAGGGATCCCGCAGACAAATTTTTGAGAAGACATACTGGTATATGAGATATATATCCAATATATAAATATTTTCATAAGTTTCAAATATATGTCTCAAATTAATATTTAATATGTTATAATATCAAAACAGACAATAATTGCTTTCATTAACTGATGTTTCAGTATTTAACTTTTTTTTAAGATTATTTATTTATGTATTCATGAGAAACACATAATACATACACATAGAGAGAGAGAGGCAGAGACACAGGCAGAGAGAGAAGCAGGCTCCATGCAGGGAGCCCGATGTGGGACTCAATCCCGGGTCTCCAGGATCAGGCCCTGGGCCAAAGGCAGCGCTAAACCACTGAGCCACCCGGGCTGCCCAGTATCTAACATTTTGGACAAACATAATCAGCCTATGATGATTTTTATGTGTACTTATAAAACAACGAGACAAGATAAGCAGGTTTAGGCTACTATTTGCAAGCATTTCTCTGCAATAAATATGTATTTTGTCTGACTTGTGTTGTCAGCTTGCCAACAGGAGTCTGAGGACATATATATATTAAGGGTATGGATGATCCTTATTTCCAATAAATAAAAAATAGGTTGTATGATGGCCATTACTTTTTCTTTTAACATTGAATTTTATGCCACAGATATTCAAAAAAGCTGATACGTAACTTACCAAATATATTAAGATATTTAAGATTTACAAAAAGTATGATACAACAAACACTGGTGTAACTACTACCCAATTTAGGAAATAAAACACTATGGTAAGTATATAAGAATTTCGGCCAGATGATTGCAGCTTAGAACAACATCGATACTTCTTAGGCTTCTTGTCTCAGGAGTGAGCAATCCATTTCATAGATAAAGTAACAACAGGTGACTAAATATAAAAGTTAAGGAAAGCTGCCATGGGCGCTTGCAGGATTTGAGTGACATGCTTGTTCATCTGTCACTAAAGGCTTTCTACGTTCTAAGAGGTCCTCCGACAGCATTATTTTTTTAAAAAAACATTTCAGAATCATTTTATTTACTGAGACTTTAAAAAGAGGATTTGGATTTGAATCTTTACCCCCCTAACAATGTAAACCCCCTGGGACACCTCTGAATCCCAGTGGTCTTGTGAAGAGGCTGCAGGGAAACCATGATCCAGGAGAGGACAAAGGGTAAGTAGTAAGACTTGCATGGGGTAGGGGGAGACAAGGGAATCGGCATCCTGAAACCAGGATGGATGTAGTGACGCTGTATAAGGGAGGTCACACAAACAGGCTCTGCTCTAGATCACGTCCACCTCAGCACAGCAACCCGGACCTTGCCTCCCATCACACAGCCCTCCGGGGGTTCTGGAGAACACTCCAGATTCTGGAGAAGCGAGACTCAGGTACCTTCTCATATACCAAAGCAGAACGGGTATACAATGTGTACTGGCTTAGTAAATGAGGACACTATCCGCAGCTCCCTATGAAACACATTTGTAGAGGGTCCAAACCTCTTTGGGACCAGCCTGTCATGGAGCCAGAATTTCTACCTAAAAGACCAAAAGGATACAGAATTTAAAAAACATGGGAAAAATTTGGTCTCAAAACTGGGAAAAGCTGTTTCTGCAGGAAACATTTGTTTTTAGCTTAGGACCCTATTAATTAGGAAGCTTTGATTCTAGTTCTCTCCTCAAACAGTTCATCAAAAAGCAGTGAGCAAAACTTGGTTCTTTCCTTTCAGCCATGAAGGATTTCACAGAATTTCTTCTGCATACTAACCTCCCTCCTTTCTCTGTCTTTCCTACCTTATATTTCCTAGGCCTCATTTTACCCTCACCTGTTTTTAATTTTACTCTGTCTTAATATGTTTTATATACATATATATAAATTGCACCTTATTCTTAAAAGCTCTTCTGGAGCAAGCTAGGATATAAACAAACAGTTGCCAGCTTCTCACAAAGATGAAAACAGCTTAGAGATAATCCAGTTCTATCCTCCATATTTTACGGATGAGAAATCTGAAGCTCTAAGGTCCCAATGACTATTGGCTCAAAGACGGGGTGGCATTTAGGGATCCCAAATGTAGCTGGCTGGTCTTTCCTCAATACCTGATTACCTTCTATGACACTGTTCTGTTGTCTCTCTTTTTCTTAAGACAGCACTGCCCAAGGGGTGCTGCTAGACATTTCTCCCCACCTGAGAGGATAAAAGCTTTAGGAAATTCTGCTCTCCACATCTTGCTGTGGAGAGTCACAAGGAAATTCTGAGAAATTTGCAGTAAGTTCATTTAATCTCTGTCTCTCAAACATATCGGGTCATAAATGAAACGTTTCTTTTTCTTTTCTCTTTCAGGAGAGGTGGCAGGGAGCTGCACTCATTAACACCACTCTTTGGGGGGGGATCCCTGGGTGGCTCAGCGGTTTACCACCTGCCTTTGGCCTGGGGTGTGATCCTGGAGTCCTGGGATTGAGTCCCACATTGGGCTCCCTGCATGGAGCCTGCTTCTTCCTCTGCCTGTGTCTCTGCCTCTCTCTCTCTCTGTGTGTCTCTCATGAATAAATAAATAAACTCTCAAAAAAAATCATTCTTTGGGGGAGCATTGGGGTAAGGCAAGACCTCCCAAAGGCAGCTGTCTAAATCCTCACTGCAGGTGAGAGAGGAGAATGGTCAAACATCCATCTTATCGACTTATGGGCTTGAATAGTGGCTTCTCTCCATACTGGCAAGTCCAACACTGCTGGCCCCAGGACTGGAGCACACAGAAAGGCACAGGACCCACGCAGTCAAAGAAGTGTTAGGAAAAGGGAGAGCAATGGCCTTGGCCTTTCTCCCAGTGCAGCTTGGGTGATGCTCTGCAGGCATGCTGCGGAGTACAACTCACCCCGACAGCCACAGGATGCAGGGCCTGGAATCCACTGACCTGCACCCACTAGAAGGACACAAATTAAAAATTCTTCTTCCCCTGATGTAAACTCCAAGAGGCAAGGGGTGTACAGTTTGAAAACCAGCAATGTAACCCACTGTGTGTGCTTCTCTGACTGCAGACCCCAAAAGGGGCTGTGTGCTTCCAGACCCCAAAGGGACAGATCGTTAAGCAAATTCTGTTCTTGGTACAAGAGGGGTCTGCGATGGGGTGCACAGGGACCTAATGCCTGACCCTAGGGCAGACAGCCCCAGCGCACATGTGATCCACTCTCACCACCTGTGGAATCCAGGACAAGTTACCCTCTCTGAGCTTCAGTTTCCTCGTCAGTAAAATGGGAATCATAATAATGGTAGCAGTGGTGGGGAAGGCGAGTGGGTTACATGAGTTAATATCTGCAAAGTATTTAGACAACTGCTTGCCTCACAGTCGGTGCAGTTTAAGTGTTTGTTAAATAAAAGAGTGTCATTAAGCGTTTACTCCCAATTTCTCTCCCCTGGTATGGGCCTCCTTTCCCAATAGACAAAGATGAGCTGTAACTGGTGAAACAAGCCCTTGGCGACTCGTCATTTTAAGACAAGGATAGTCCTTGTCTCCTGGTTACCAGGATGTGAATGAAGCCAGACCAGGCGAGGGTTCGGCCCCTAGAGGTGCACCCGCTGACGGAGCAGCCTGCGAGCTCCCACTGCTTTCTGGCAGGCTGAGGTCCACGCTCCGCAGAGCCGGGTGTCACTAGTGCATGCTAATGACCGGGTCTCCAGTACAGTGGTTACCGGGGTTCCGGGAGAACAGGAACAAGAAGGCAGCATGGGAGACAGGGCCGCCAAGTCACAGCCACGCCAGCAGTTACCCTGCAAACTGTCTTTTGAGGCCAGCCTGTCCCCCAGCCCCCAGCAGGAGCAGTAGGGACCCGCCCCACCTCTGCTTTTCCTCCCTTAGTAGCCATCAACTTGGCTGTTAGAAATGATAACGTAAAAACTACTTTTAAAACAGACCAAATAAATGCACCAATTTATTGAAGCAACAAAGGGAAACAGTTTTGTAACATCTTGGTTAATTTTACTTGGTTCCTTTGGTTTTTACTGGAAAATACCACCATCTATATTTTACGTATTTCTAAGAGGTTACACAAACACGTCTTTAAAAAGAGTGCTAAACACATTTTAAAAGACTGAGAAATTTAAAAACGAAGCAAATAATGGTACCTGGATGGTTATTATTAAGCAGCAGAGTAAAAGATCTGCTTTAGGTGTCTAAGGCTGATCCTTACACAGGTCACATAGAAAGCCAAGAAGGGTCTGCAATAATCTAATGACCGCCTATACACCGACATCATTGCAGCTGTAATTTTAGAAATGTCTTAATTTATATTACATAGTTCTTACAAAAATATACATGGAGTTCTCATAAATACAAGCCAAGACTGGGGGATATGGTAAATCTCTCTTGGAGCCATAAGGAGGACAGGCCCTTGGACTCGGCTGGGAATGGGCCCGCACACCTGCTCTTGGAGCTCCCCTGGTCTAGCTCACGTGCTCTGTGAACACAGCAGCCTGCAGCCTGACATCATTTTCTGCTCTAGTGCAACACACACGCATGCACACACGTGAAATCCCCAGATGCCTGGGGCTCCTGGGGACCATCACACCACACAGTTCCTGTGCCGGGTGGGGAGGGGAGGTTAGCAAGGAAGTGGGGTGTTTCTGCTTCTTAAGCAGCAGAAACACTGAGCCTCAGTCTCGTTTTACATCTCTGCCAGTTTGGTTTCCAAGAAAGGGCTAGCACACCCGTTTGAACCTTCACTTTCACAGTTGAATTTAAAATTCTGGACATTTGGGGCATGGCACCCTCTCGCACTGTCCCTAACAGTGTACTGCTGACCTCAAAGCCTATCATTTAATGTGTCTTTTTTCTCTTACCTTAGGCAGCTCACACTTGCTTCTGTGAATCACCAGACGAGGTGCATAGGTTGTTTTTCATTTACACTGACATGAATACTAATGCACAGGGAGCGATCGCCAAGCAGGTCTGGTGTGTTTATAAACTTCATGATTGCAATTCTTGTTACTATAGTAGTTAGATAAGCACGCCGCTGTCTTGAAGCCTTTTTTTTTATGTAATACACGCATAATGCAAGGTGAAGAAAACTATCACTTGAAGGACAACTATTTCCCTAAATTATGACTTGCACCTACAGCAATGAGAAGCTTTAAAGTATTTAAAAAAAAATCTCTAAGCTAATCTCTTGCTTCGGATTTTGAGATTCTCCACTGCTGTTCCCCCATTCTGTATGCACAGCACAGATTCCTGCCAAGCCTATTACAGTGAACAAACAATGTCTTCTCTGTCAGAACAGACAATGAATAGTATCACAAAATTCTCCTCTAATGTACAGCCTCCATTCCCCCCACCCAGACCCTTCAGAAAAGAACAACTAGGATGAGGACTGATGAGGAAAGCATTACTCGCCCCTTGCCAATCTGAAAGTGCATTCTAGCAAGCTAAGGACTAGGTCATGTCAGCCATATATTAGCTGCTAAACAGAGAAAGCTGACAAGTTTATTTTTTTTTTCAATTGGATCATATATTTGTGCATTTCTGTGGGTTGTGTCCTTGGGTATCTCTATCAGGAAGGAAGGAGGCTGTTTTATCAGATGTAATTTCAGGGCTTAGCAAAAACGGCTTTTGGCTACAGACTGAGTAGCAACAGGGGAGCTTCATAGAAATGACACAGCAATTTGTGTTAAAATATTGGCAGCCGATTCATGAATGCTAAAGCTGACTATGAATTCAGCTGCCTCTGTTAAGCCTTTATTTCCACTAAGCTCATGATTCATAAAGAAAGCGCCCGGAGTTACTCCCCTGAAACATACAGTTATGATGCTGACAGACTTCTCTTTGAGGTGTCTGTCTGTCTGTCTCTCTCATATTCATGAAAAGGCGTTAAGCATAGGATTTTCCAAAACAGGAACTTCATGAAGTATTTGTCACCAACCCAACCACAGCCTTACAAAGTGGTATTTTCATGAAAGGAAAACATGGATTTCTTTACAATCTTCCACATTTTTAAGTCTTAGTTGGTATAAAATATCATGATTCCCTTTCCTTTCCCTTTGTGACGTGCATACAGCACAGATTTTACTGTAACCTCTGAGAATTGCACCATGCTTTCCCCATAGAAGACAAAATGCTGGGGTTCTTTTTAATAATCAAACCACACTAGCTATTGTTTTCGTGAATGCCAGAGAGAGATTAACACGAAGAGGGAAGTACAGCCTCCCCTTTCCTCCCACACATGTGTAGTACGACTCGGTGAGCTCCCAGATTCTGATGGCATTCTCCGGGTAACACATTTAGGAGGCCAGCAGGATGTCCCCACTGTTCGGTCTTCTTCTCTCCCTCCCTCTTTCACAGCACCCTCGGCTCCTATTAGACGGCACAATCACGCCTGTGTGTGGCACCACCGCAGTCTGCGAATTCTAAGGATGGGTCCCCCTTATTGTGCATCGGTAATAGTTACCTTGGAGAAACGTTTGTCCAAATAAGAAATCAAAGCTCTGGCAATGTACTCCCTCTGAAATGTTGTGGTGAGAGTCCTCTCTTCCTTCTTGGCCTGTAACCAAAGAGAAAGAAGATTAGGGGAAAAAAGGCAGATGGATACAGACTGCGAAAGATACGTGTCCAGTTCGTTGTAAAGCACGCTGGCAAATTTAAGGCCAAACACTGAGGCTTTTTATTCCTTCCTGAGCAAAGCAAGCTGCAAAGTCGAGGAGCAGCAACAAATAGTAAATAAATAAAAAAATTTCTCTAACATAAAAATTAATGTCTGATCAAACACCCATCAATTTTTTTGCTCTCTCCATATTTTTCCTAATACTATGATAAATAAATCTAGGTGTTATTGCACGGCTAATTTTAAAATTCAAATATCTGTTACCCAAATTTGGAATAAAGCAAGTGATTTATTTGAAGAGTATTTATGCTTTTAAATAAAGTAAGCTATGATTTAATTATGAGAATGTCTTTTTTTTAAAGAAGATTTTATTTTCTTGACAGAGAGAGAGAGAGTACAAGCAAGGTGAGTGGCAGGCAGAGAGAGAGGAAGCAGCAGGCTCTCCACTTAGCAAGGAGCCCGATGCGGGTCTCGATCCCAGGACCTCAGGATCATGACCTGAATTAAACAGGGCAGATGCTTAACCAACTAAGCCACCCAGGCACCTGAGAATGTCTTATTAAAAGGAGCATCTTTGGGGCACCCAGGTGGCTCAGTCCGTTAAGAGTCCCACTCTTGATTTTGGCTCCGGTCATAACCTCAGGGTGGTGAAATAGAGCCCTACACCAGGCCCCATGCTGGGCATAGAGCCTGCTTAAGATTCTCTCTCTCCATCTGCCTCTGCAATGCGTCCCCAGCCCTATGTGTGCACACAGCATGAACTGTGTGACCTGACATGCAGATCCCTTGATCCCAAGTTGTTTCTTCACCCACTCCACTGTGGGAATCAGTGTACTTCGGTCCCATCCATGGCTTTGTTCTAGTTTTGGTGCCCAGCCTTTCCTCTGTTCCCCTTTCCTCTCCACATCTTTTCCCATCCTCTAACAAATATGTCCTATGCTGAACCTCTGATGTAAGACACCATAATAAGTGCAGCAGGAGAGGGAGTAGGGGAAGAGGATGGAATGAATGACGGGGTGAGCTTACACCCTAAGGGGAATATCCTAGCTGTTAACTAAGATTCAGAACTTCTCAATTATTTTAACAGATACAATTCCTACAATTTTTATATTCCTGTTTGAATATAAAAAACTGAACACAACACGAGCCTTCCAGATTTGCATCTAGTGATGTTCTATTATTAGGAGACATATGATCTTAGACTGTATGTTGCTTTCTTCCATAGCAGAGTCAGCAGATTATTTGTATTATCTTGAGGTACGTCTATTGTCTCCCTGACAGTTACCAAGTGAGAAATGGCCACCTTTTGTTTGCCACTGCATTCAGCTATTATTATTATTTTTCTTTAATATGCCTATAAAGACCAGAATAAGACACACAATCATGGGCTGTCTTCTTCCGATCAGACTCCAGGTCTTTCCACTGTCAATCATGCAAACTGAGAGGGCAGGGCAGCTTCACTGGGTGAGGGCTTTGCAGACAGGAGCCTTTCCCAAACCACCTTTTGCTCTTTCATTAGATTTTAAAACAAACCTCCTCCTGAAACCCTGCCAAGCAGATATATTTAGATGTGGATTTCAACTGTAAACATCTCCGCTTCCCTGTATCACCATGGTCGGTCCCAGAGAACTCTCCTGAATATGTTAGAAATAGAAGCAAGATTTGATTATCTAAATCAAACTGCTGCAGAAAAAAAATAATGAAAGGAATATTTTTTTTTCTTAAAATGACAAATCTTATTAATATGTATTAGAAATAATATGTTTGCAGATGCTTCTCTATTACTAGATGGAGTAAAGAGTCTAATTTGAAAATTAAGCACATAACCTGACAGTTATTTTAATAACATAAAGTGGTGCATAATTTTGCATTTTCAGAATATGCATTTCATGACTTAAAAATATTTCAAAGAAACAAGGTAATCAGGACAGTGTGGTACTGGAACAGGATAAACCTAAAGATCAATGGAATAGGATGTACCACCCAGAAATAAACCTGTAGGTCTATGGCCAATTAATTTTTGACAAGGGTGCCAAATAATCAATGGGGAAAAACAGTCAACCAAAAAATCTAGGACAACTGGATAGCCATGTTGCATGTTTTCATAAG
The DNA here is from genome assembly GCF_905146905.1 of Nyctereutes procyonoides. Taxonomy (NCBI): domain Eukaryota; kingdom Metazoa; phylum Chordata; class Mammalia; order Carnivora; family Canidae; genus Nyctereutes; species Nyctereutes procyonoides. The sequence continues at coordinate 1,084,679 of NW_026575035.1, read as the reverse complement.
GATGAAGTTGGATCTTCAACTCAGACAATATAAAAGCTAACTCAGAAAGAATCAAAATCTACATTGAAAAGCTAAAACAACAAAACTCTCAGAAAAAAGCATAGGGACAAATCTTCATGAGCTCATATTTGGCAGTGGAGTCTTATATATGACACCAAAAGCAAACGCAACAAAAGAAAAAATTGATAAATTGGACTTGATCAAAATTAAACATATTCATGCTTTAAAGGACACCATTAAGAAAGTGAAGACAACCCAAAGAATGGGGAAAAATCTGGGCAAATCATATCTAATAGAAGACTTTTATCTGGAATATAAAAGAACTTTTATAACTCAATAATAAAAAGACAATCTGATCAAAAATCGGCAAAACATCTGAATAGATATTTCTCAAAGTAAATATACAATGGCCAATGAGCACATGAAAAGATGCTCAGCATTATTAGTTATCAAGGAAATGCAAACCAAAACCATAATGACATGAGATACAATTTCATCCCTCATAGAATGGCCATAATCAAAAAGTCTACATGGCAACAAGCATCGTAAGGATGATGACTGATCCCATCAAAGAGAAATCCCATGCTTTCCATGTTGATTTCTTTTTCCACTGAATGGAACTTCAGAAGTGAGGCGTCTACTCAAATATGATGCCCCTCCCCCTACTGCATATGCTATGTCAGTGGAATGCCAAACTCAGCACTGTTTCTTCCATACCTATTTCACTGACAGAATTTTCATTAGGACTGTTAGCAGGTTCTTAACACAGATGATGACATTCGTAAGAAGGCTCAAAAGTGAACTCTGGTAATTCATGATGCTTTGCTAACTTGAAGTCTTGTTCTAGCTAAAGCCACTCAGAAAAACTGACATAGAGTTCAATTTCTGGGCCACTGGGACCCTGAGGGTTGGGATATGCACCTGACAGATGGCCTGACCCAACCCCCAGCTGGCATTGCTGAGCAGGAAGAGAAGTGGTTTTTTGGTTTTTAAACTTATGTCCTTACAGTCCCTTCTAGGGAAATAGAGTGATGTTGACAGCATATCCCCCTGCTATCTGAGTAGATAACTACAGGGACTGGGTAGCAGAGACTCAAGTAACCCAACTCCAAATTCATGTTTGACTTTTAAAAACTATACTTGAAGGCAGGTTATCCACTCACTGTGAGACCAGAATCATGAAGCTCAATTAAGGATTTTCAAATGTAAAAGAAACTTAAAGGTGATCTACAAATCAACCCCACTTGATACTTGAACCCTTTCTACAATGTCTGTGACATCCAGGTTATAAGTACATATAGAAAGGACTTGGTTAAACCTAACAGCTAAAGGTACTAATAAGCACAGAATGAATCACAATGCCTACTATATAATAATCACTCAATATTTATTCACTGAATGAGTGAATTAATTTTAAAAAATCAGAGTAGATTTGAGGATAGTGCTATATAAAACTGCTCTCCCTTGCAGTCCCTGAAGACAAGGAAAGGAGCAGGATTGCAGGGCACTCATGATTGGCGTGTGACCGCAGTAACATAGCACACATGCAAACGCCATCCAAATAAATACTATCTTTTATTAACACTGCAGTGGAAACAAACCAACATGATATGTTAATCGAGCCTGTGCTAGGATTCCCTTCCATAATGAAGGGCTCCCAGAAGGAATTCGTTTCTGTCTCTGGGAAAGGCTGTTAGATTTGAGCTGGGGTAAGGAAGGTTCTTTTTCACACAGCGACTTAGTGGCTTCAACCTTGTTGGGGTCCTGGATCTAACTTCTAGGACATACGGAACAAGTCCAATAATTTCCCTACATGGCAACTTTTCAAAGACTCAAAGACATCGATTTAAAGAAGTTCTTCTTTTCCTGCCCTTGAGCCTCCCCTTCTCCATTTCAAAGAATATAGTTCTGAGTACCAGCTACCCTAACTCAAAAAAGCACACAGGCTGTAAGAAGAAGAGAGCTAGGCCCTGGCCAGGCATGCTCACAACAGCAGAGCAGGCTAAGAGCCTGCTTCAGCTACAAAGCCCAACTGAAGAAAGCAGCCCAGTAACCAAGCACAACATCCAGCGGACAAGGTAACCTTGATATCATTTAGGAAATCACCCTTATGTGGGTTTCGGTGATAGTGCTAGAGGAATTCTTGTGGACCAGATATTATAGGGAGGCAATAGGGAGCAATAGGCTGGTGAACTCGGGACTGTGGTCCATTTTCATCCTGGAGACTAATCACAGCTATAGAATCTGGCCACTGGGCAGTGATTCAGGGTAAGAGCTACAGTTCTTGAAAAGATCTCCTGGCAAGATCAAGAAAGACCATGGTACCCAAAATAGATACTCAGTCCCAGACATTTAGATGCATAGGAAGAGAAAGAGCTGAAACTTGCATGGTCAAGGAGTGAGTACCATAGAAATCTGGAAGTCATTCCTGAGATACCAGATCCTACATCTGGGTGGCAATAAGGGCCACCTGGGATGCAGCACTGGTCATCCCAGTCGTCAGCACTGGGGCAATACCATTCTCAGCATGGGAGATTAAAATTCAACAAACAATTCAGGAAGCACTGAGCAAGACGTACTGTGCGCAAGACACAGAAAGAACACGATGAGAGATGTCTTCCATTGCCCTGGAGGCTAGGTTGAAACATCTTCAGTGTTTCCTGCTTTAGTGAGAACAAGCTCAGACTTGGGGAGGGCATGATGATACATGTGAGAGGAACGACTGGGGAAGAAACATGGGAGGTGGGAGGAGATATGCAGATGAACGCAGGGTGGCTAATGCTTTCAATTTTTGATTGTTCGCTTCCAAATGACCATGCTCAAAGGCCCTCACTCCAGATGAAGTAGCACTTCATCAGTGAAGAGGAGAACAGGAAACACTTACTTGTGTCAGTGTAGATACTACAGTCTTACTTAGAAAACTGTAAACTGCGATCATAGAAGACTTTTTCACCAGCTACATGAGACTGTTGGGATGCATGAATCTTAAACTTGACTAAAGCAAAATCTAACTTTCTTTCATATATGATGCTGCTAAGCCAAATCTTTCCTACTGCCTTTTTGCCATTTAATTGGTGGTGATGATGGTGAGGTGGTTACATCATCCCTGTGCCATTTCTGCCTCTTAGATCTGGGTCACTGCATTAAATGTCAAGATGTTCTCGAATTCTGTTTCTCTCCTTTGTTATGACATTAGCCATCTCTCCCAGCTTTGGGCCATGCATTTGTATAGCTGTACCCAAGTGAGGCCTAATGTCGGCTAGCACAGGGTTTGGTTCAAATACCAGAAACCTTTCTCTAGGAAGATAGCAATTTATTAATTGGTTCCCTCTGGATATACATACTAAGTCAGTTATTAATCTAGCTAATTACACATATCCCCTATTTGTCCAAATGATAAATGTTAGCAATTTGATACACTTTGGGTATAAAAACCCCATAAATATATCTGTAAAGTAATGCATGCTATTTCTTATTAATCCATCTGAATTCTATGATGGGTCTAGTAAATTGTCAATAGAATAGAGTCCAATCGCAAAGCACAGACATTTCCTCCCATTAAAATTTCAATGACTATTGAAGTCCTTTGCCATAATCATGCAAGAAAGTAAGACTGAATATGCTCAATGGTAAAGCAATTAAAAGGGTAGCTCATGTCAATGTATCTGGATGTCACAGATGTCCTGAACCATACTGGAAAACCGTAATTTACAACGGATGCTTCTTCCTCCCTCATCTCCGGATTCTCGACTTCTTGGGCTACACTTCTCCCCTTGTGAGGCTCCCTTGTGTTTTCTGGCCATTTTTTCTTGCCAGCTTTCCCAGCTGTGGCTCTCTTCTCTTCCATGCTTTCCCCCCACCCCAATCCCTTACCCCCGCCTGCCCTGGCTGCCTTTGCTCACACTTCCAGCCTTCCTGGGATTTTCGGAAAGATTCCAGCTTTCATGCCATCTGATATCTCCTGCCTCATTTCTCACACATCCTAACAGCTGAAATCCTTGAGGTCTGCAAAGCAACAGTCCATTAAGAAAAGAGTATTTTCAGGGAGTCAATTTTCTTTACTAAGAACAGTAAAATGGAAGAGGCAAGGAAAGGAAGTTCAGAGGTACCAAAGAGAGGCCACTATGAAGATAAGATGAAAGTAAAAAAAAAAAAAAAAAAAAAAAATTAGGCATCAAAAAGATGTAAGTATGACACTAGGAAAATAATTCTTTCTGAAAATCCTCTTAAATGGTGTGGTTTAATAAAAATAATCCCCTTTCCAAGAAGAACATATTTTTCTTGAATTCTGGGGAGCTGATGATAAAATTCTTTAACCACATATCCTCATACTATCTACGATATACAGAACCCAGGTAAGCATAGATACAGTTATAATACACACACGGAGTTATTAACAAATGACATTTTATTAGCAAAAACCTGCTTTTTATAAGAGTGTTACTTGGAAAGAGGCCTAAAACGACACTATTTCCCATAAGCCTTATCTGTGAGCATGCATCTCAAGCAAGGCTTGGACTTGAATTCTTTGCAGTTTCAATATTAATAGACAAAATATCAAAATAACAAAAGTGCTCAATAGGAAAAAAAAATCCTTTATTCCTAACAAAAGACAGAACAGTTTATAATATGCAAATTTGATGTATTTAGGGAGAATTGCATGCTTCTCAGGCATCTAAACATAAAGCAAGGGACCACAAACACTAACAATAAAAAGATTAGCTCTGGAACTTAAATGTTGCTGTAGTGAACAGAAAATACATCAATTGACTCCCCTACTTACTAATAAATGAATTGGTAGGAAAATAAAAAACATCCTTCTTTAGGCAATGTAGATAAACATGGGAACACCCCACCTGGGTGGCTCAGTTAGTTAAGCTTCCAACCCTTGGTTTCAGCTCAGGTCATGATCTCAGGGTCATGAGATCGAGCCCCACTTTTGGCTCCCTGCTCAGCGGAGAATCTGCCTGAGATTCTCTCTCTCTCCCTCTCCCTCTCCCACCCCCACACTTGCTCTCTTTCTCTCTCTCTCTCTCTCTCTCTCTCTCTCTCTCTCTCTCTCTCAAAATAAATAGGGATGCCTGGGTGGCTCAGTGGTTGAGTGTCTGCCTTTAGCTCAGGTCATGATCCTGGGGTCCTGGGATTGAGTCCCATATCAGGATCCCTGCAGGGAGCCTGCTTCTCCCTCTGCCTGTGTCTCTGCCTCTCTCTCTGTGTCTCTCATGAATACATAAATAAAATCTTTAAAAAAATAAATACATCTCTAAATAAATAAACAGGGCAATGAAAGAGGTCATCCATTCATTCATTTCCTTACACATCTTTTAGTGGTATTTCCTTGCTAGAAACAAAAAGTAAACACTACTCCGGTCCCCCCCACTCTATTTTATCTGAGAAGCTGTCTTTTGGGATGCAACTTAAGCTGCCATTCGGAGAGCCTAGAGCTTTGGTTTGTCTTTGCCTCTTGGTGGGTACCTGACTGGGCAGCCACTTGGCACACTTCCCTATCACAGAGCCTTGGATGGGCCTTTAGACGTTTCCCAGTGAGGGGTAATTTCTGTTTTCTCTAGTCTTGTGATCACCCAGTCTTGTGGGACAGTGGAGCTGGAGAATCCCTGATCACTGAGATTTCCTGGAAGTTGCTGCATGGGTGTGTACATATGGGTGGGGAAGGGGCACAAGCCAGGATGACTTCTCCTTCCCTAACTAACTTCCCTTCACTAACTTGAAGTTTGCCTAAGTGGGCTTTTGAGAAACCTCAAAATTCATAGAAATCTACTTACTGTTAGAAGTTCCAGCTGCAGATTGCAGAGTACGTTCAGGACAGAAAGAGCTCTCCTTCACACTCCTGCTTAAAGTTCTGCAGAACTGGCTGTGTTGTTTGTGTTGGCCTGGGGCAACGGCTCCGCCTGTGAGGTCAAAAGGGGGGATATATTTAAGCTGTGGCTGTTTTCCTGGCAGCTTTCCACATTATTAAAGATTGTTGTCTATAAAGTGTCTGAGTTTTGGAGGAATGTGTAGGAGAGTGTGTGTGTGTGTATAGTGTCTGAGTTTTGGAGGAATGTGTAGGAGGGTGTGTGTGTATGTGCTGGGGGTGGGTAGGTTGGCTTTTTTTTTAAATATATATATATTTTTAATCATGAGAGACACACAGAGAGACGCAGAGACACAGGCAGAGGGAGAAGCAGGCTCCCCACAGGGAGCCTGATGCGAGACTTGATCCCGGTACATGACCTGAGCCAAAGGCAGACACTCAACCACTGAGCCACCCAGATGCCCCCAGGTTGGCATTTTGTAGATGGATTTTACATCTCAAGTAATTTTTTAGTGCCCCTTTCTATATATATGTATGTGTGTGTGTATTATAGACTATATGTCTATATTCATCTCTATATAATGTATATAAATAGAATATATATTTTATATATGTAGTTGGAGAGAATATACACACTTATACACATTTGACCTCTTCAACCTGAGACTTTCAACACTGCCTGTAGATATCACACCAGAACTGTGCCACTGATATCATATTCAGGTGGCCATTCCCTTATGAATTCAGGCTAGTTTCATGAAATGCTAGCATATGTATGACATTTCAATCATTTCTCTAATGGAAAACAACTACTAAATGACCGAAGTTGAACCTTCGAGAAGTTTTTTTTTTTTAAGATTTTATTTATTCATTTGAGAGAGAGAGAGAGAGAGAGAGAGAGAGAGAGAGAGAACATGAGTAGTGGGGAGGGGCAGAGGGAGAGGAAGAAGCAGGCTTCCCACTGAGCAGGGAGACTAACATGGGGCTTCATCCCAAGACCTCAGGATCATGACCTGAGCCGAAGGCAGATGCTTAACTGACTGAGCCGCCCAGGTGCCATGAACTTTAGGGAAATTCTAAGACACTAAGTGAGTGTCTCAGCATCCCAGGGAAAGTCAAGGAGATTCATTCCAATGGAAATAATGTGCACCTAATAATGTACTATCAATGCTCTGTAAATACTTGCTCCATGATGATTTGTAAGACATGGTGTGTTCAGAAGAACTGAAGGTATCATGGTGGACTCCACTCTACTGAGCTGCATCTTCTCTGCAGGCTGGCTACATTTGGAATACTGTACTTTGCATGTGTGAATACAAATGACTATGTGCCACATTTTTGAGCCTGTTATGGGTTGAAATGTGTCTTCCCCAAAATTCACATGTTGAAGTCCTAATGAATGTAGCCTTATCTGGAAATAGGATCATTACAGATAAAATTAGTGGAAGTGAAGTCAGAATGGAGAAAAGTAGGCTCCTGAACTATTATGATTAGTGTCTTTATAAAAGGGGGAGATTTGGATACAGAGAAACATATACAAGAAAAATACCCTGTGAAGACAGGGATGTATGCAGCCACAGTCCAAGAACGTACCAAAGGCTAAAAGAGAGGTCTGGGACAGAAAGAGAGCACAAGCAGGGGGAGCGGCAGAGGGAGAGGGAGAAGCAGACTCTTCGCTGAGCAGGGAGCCTGATGCAGGACTCGATCTCAGGACCCTGGGATCATGACCTGAGCCAAAGGCAGCCAACCAACTGAGCCACCCAGGTACTTTGAGAATTTGTATATTTAAACACTGTTTTCAATAATCAATTAAGGGGGGATGCCTGGGTGGCTCAGCGGTTGAGTGTCTGCCTTTGGCTGAGGGCATGATCCTGGGATCTGGGATTGAGTCCCACATTGGGCTCCCTGAGAGGAGCCTGCTTCTCCCTCTCTCTATGTCTCTGCCTCCCTCTCTCGGTGTCTCTCATAAATAAATAAATAAATCTTTAAAAAAAATAATTAAGGGAATAATTACCAAAACAACATAAAGTAGAATAACTGCCTTTTAATAATATCTTTTTTTAGTTGTGAGGAAAGTTTTATTTTTAAAAATTTTATTTATTTATTCATGAGAGACACAGAGAAAGGCAGAGACACAGGTAGAGGGAGAACCAGGCTCCATGCAGGGAGCCCGACATGGGACTCGATCCCAGGACTCCAAGATCACGCCCTGGGCTGAAGGCGGCGCTAAACCACTGAGCCACATGGGGAAAGTTTTGAAAGGGCTCCTTAAGAATTTGGACTGACCAAACCTCCTAAGGAATTTTTTACTTTACTGGGACTATTATATTTAGATTGATATAACAGATCAATTCACATTTCTTCAACTCCTCCTCTTGCTTAATTTATGCTTTCCTTGGTCATTGAAAAGTCACTCAAAATTCATGCTCAAATTCTGCCCTCATTCCCTTTTCAGTGTTCCACCATTTAGCACTTGCGCCTGGTTCAGAGTTGGATTAAATATAACTTTAGAGTTAAAATCAAACCCACAATATTTTAGCTCAACTAATTTTAGCAATAAGGAAACCAGTGCCCAGTTGTGATCACACAGCTCTTTAGGGTCTGAGCCATGGACATAACCCAGGCCACTTTTCATTCATTACCATCTGTTCTATGGCAGTGGCTTCATCATGTGTCATGTATGCTACCTGTGTGCATTCTCAGATTTGGCTTCAGGGCTGGTACTTTTTTTTTTTTTTAAATCTCATCCAAAGATTCTACTACACTGCCATATCCAGAACAGGCATGCCAAAATGTCTGTTTAAATATGTACTATTTATGATATAGCTGAGTTTCTGTAATAAGATATTAGCAACTGATAGCACATGATTGCCCTTTAGGATATTGTTTTTTTTTTTTTAAGTCTCTTCATTCAATATCTAGAACATATTCCTGTGGACCTGCCTTGTATAACTAATTGGCATGATGTACAACTCAGGTTTTATTTTCTTCATTGTTTGATTTCCAGACTAATGGCATTTAAAGTGAGCCTGAGATCTGGGCTCAGCTACTGTGGCCTTTTGTCTGGTCAAAGAAGGAACACAAGCCCATCTAACTGATCAAGTAAAAAAGGAAGAGGAATGGGAAGACAAAAATGAGAGAAAAGGAGAAAAAACCCTCAGGCTTTAAAGATGTGAACTCCCTTGGACAAAGACACAATTTCTATTATAGTTGGTAAAAATCACCAGAAAACAAATGCTCCCGGAGGTTGTATCTTAGCATGTAACACAGAAAGAGCTAAGAGCAATTTCCATATTAATCAGCCCAAATGGAGAAACTGATGTCACTTTACAAGCCTAGAAAGAAAAAACATCCCCTAAATCTAACTGTGAGAGCCAGAAGCAAGAAATACAGAAGCAGCTTCCTCACTGCAGAATTACATTTTTTTTTGTCTGCCATCAACAGGTGTTGCCATGGTAACTATCCTATAGTTAAGAAATAGTAGAGGTAAGGAAATCTATACGAAACCACCATAGAGGAAAGAATAAGAAAGGTGTGCTGTAGCAAAACTAACCTCCGACCTAATAGAATGAGCAACCAGAGACTTGCTCTGCCATTTGTCAGATCTTTATGTTCTTTGAAAGGGACGCCGCAGGGGAGACAGGTCTCAGCCCAGGACTGTGGTCCTTGGAGGGGGCCAGGGAACTCTCAGTGGGGGGCTGCTGTGGCCCTCAATTTATTTCAGGTGCTAATTTACCTTCCCACTCCCATGTGCCCATTGTAGCTTTTTGATGACTTTGAGGGGAAGGTTGAAGCTGAGGAGGGTCATGTCTGGAAACTTCTAAAAAGTGAACATCTATTAGTGGATGACTTCCTTACTATACTTCTGCCTCTTGCAGGTAGTATAGGTAGTGAGAATTTCTCTGCTTTCTTCCTTCAGATGGAGAAGCTGGGTTTACATGCTATGAATTAGTGAAACCGTTCACAGCTCTTTCTTCATATGAACAACTGTAAGTATCTGTAGCTCTAGGAGGGAAATAACCTCCTCAGCGCCTGGCTAAAACAGAACCCATTTCTATGGTCCTCCTTTCACAGCTCATGGCTTATGATTGTGCCCCCTATGTTTAGCATCATGAGTAATGAAACAATTATTTCTGGAATTAAATGCTACATTCTTATTTTGTAAGCTGTTGCTTGGCTCCTGCAAAAGGGCACCATCTATCTCCTTTTTTTTTTTTTCCACCAAGCTCTTTGTTGTTGTTCAAAGGACCACTCCACTCAATAAATGACATGAATTAATATACTTTGTTAACTTCTGTGATTCTTCAAAGTTAGGACAGCTGACAACACAAGTTTTTAAAGGATAATGGCTCAAAAGGTTTAGCCTGACAGACAAATCAGTGTGGGAGCAGGGATATGAGGCATTAAGAGAGTCTTGCACACAAAAGACGGTGGAGATGTTAGCAGATTTGCTCTGAGACCTAGCTCTACCTCTCTTGCCCATTTCTGAGACTCAGTTCTCCTTTCCATAAAGAGATAGAAGTATTCTCTCCTTCAAAGGGTTCTTATGAGGCTTCCATGAAATACTGCAGATGAAAGTGTTCTGGGCGTAAACAGTAAGTAAAAGCAGATGTTGGAAATACTATTGCCACTTGTTTTTCAAGCTTTCTGCTGTGTTAATATTACCTATCACATTTTTGATGCCACAAAATTTGCACATAAAGTTTCTGGCAGAAGATTTCTTTCCTTATCATCATTTGGAGGTGCTTATCTGATTTGGATGCCACGGTCTTCTATTAGTTCCTTTTCTTTTAACTTTGTTTTCAGCCTGGCAGATTTGTATCAGGGACGTGGGTGTGTGGGGCGCCTGAGTGTGCAAGAGAGGAAGGGGTAATGGAAGGAAGAGAGAAAGGAAGAGTGAGAGGAACACATGAGTTAAAGGGGAAACTTTTCCTTCACATTCCACAGATATGCACCCATCTCTGAGTGTTCGTTATTTTATCTGCAATCTGTAGATGGCTAGCACTGTTTCCGGCGGCCTTCTACGCTCTTCAGGAGAAATGATTCTGGGGATGACACTAGTTTCTGCAACCAACTCTCAGCTCATGATGCTCTGCTTCTCCACTCTCATGGTGAAGGGCTTTGCCAACTGGAGCTGAAAATGTAGAAATCCTATTTCTCAAACTGTAACCCCTAGAACTCTGTTGCAGTAAGATTCATACCTTCATTTTTCTTTTCTTCTTCTTCTTTTTTTTTAAAGCAGGGGGAGCGCAGAGGGAGAGTGAAGATCATAAGCAGGCTCTAAGCCTAGTGTAGAGCCTGACGTCAGGCTCAATCAATCTCACCACCCTGATATCATGACCTGAGCCAAAATCAAGAGTTGGACGCATAAGCAACTGAGCCACCCATGCGCCCCTCTATCCCTTCTTTTTTGTTTGCTTTTTTTATTAAAAAAAATTCTCTCTTTAAAATGTTGCCCTTTTGTTTCTGAGGGGTTTTGAATGTATCCTCCCCATTTCACCCCTTCCAATCTGTTCCTCACTTTCCCCTTTCCCTTCCACCCTGCTGTTCAGCACATTCACCTACTCACCAAATCTTATAGGTTCTACAACTTTGAGTGTTTGTTACAGTAAATTTTCAGTTTTGTTGTAATACATGCTTATTGAGAAGGCTCACAGAATTCAGAAAGGCCTATTATGAAAAATGAAAGTTCCTTTTCACCTTATTGTCCCAATCCCACTTCCTTCCCTAAAGGTACATACACTTAGAGTTGAGTAAAACACTTTATTATTATTATTTTTTTTAGTAAAACACTTTAAAAAGTGTGGAGAGATAAAAATCTAGAGGGTTTTTTTTTTCTTTCTTTGTTACATATTAGGTAATACTAAGCATCTCTACACTAGGATTTGTTCAACAGTTTCATTGTGCTCATTTGCTGGATGTTAGAGAACTTTCCATGTTAGTGCATACAGAGTTATCTTTCCTTTTAATAACTACAGAGCACTCAAAGGTATGGAGATACTATATTTGGGCCAATGGATATTTAGATACTTTTGGTATTTCTCAATTAGAAACACTCTCATACTTCTCCGATTGACTTATTTCACTCAGCATAATAGCTTCCAGTTCCATCCAGCACTTGATGGGATGAGCACTGGGTGTTATTCTATATGTTGGCAAATTGAACACCAATAAAAAATAAATTTATAAAAAAAAAGAAAATGAAAGGTAAAAAAAATAAAATAATTCACAATAAAAAAAAAAACAAACTCTCATATGATTGCTCTCGCATATGTCTCTCTGGTTGTGAGGATACTGATAGGATAGATTCCCAGACACAGGATTGGGAGGGTCAAAGGGCATGTGCATTTTTCATTTCATTCTCCCTCTCCTCACTGACCTAAAGCCAACGTCATATTAATATATTGTCTATGCAGCTGTGAAAGAGAATGTATTTCTCTTTTCTGTTGGGTTTCACTGCCAATTAGATTAATTTCTCTTAATACCTTCTGAGATTCTTGAGTATCTCTATCTGCTGATGGTATGTCTGGCCTGGCTTTCCAGTGCTGCTGTGGATTTGTGGATCCCTCTCTTTATTTTTTTTAATTTTATGAGTGAAGAATAAAGTAACACACCAATCATTTACTTGGTCAGGCATACAAGATCCATGAGACTTCTTGCCTGGACAAGGCCTAACTTTTCTTGACTCCTCTGTATTCACCTTCCACAGCCGACCAAGTGACTTACTAAAATGTAATACAATCACTCAACTCCTTTGTTTAAATTCCTTCAGTAACACCCTAATGCTTGGTGGGTGCTACAGGTTGCATTTTCTCTCTTAAAGAATGCATGCTGATGTCCTAACCTCCAGTCCCTCAGAATGTGACCTCATTTGGAAATAGGGCTTTTACAGAGGTAATCAAGTTAAAATGAGGTCATTCATGAAGGTGGGCCTACTCCAAAATGGCTAGTGTCCTTATAAAGATGAGAAATTTGGACCTGGAGTCAGACAGGCATGGGAGAAGATGGCATGAAGCAGCACAGGAAATACATCATGTGAAGACACAGGCAGAGAGTGAATCATGCTGACCCAAGCCAAAGAACGTCTGGGGTTACCAAGAACTACTATAACAGGTTTCCCGTACAGGTTTCAGAGGGAGTGTGAACCTGCCGACACCCCTGGTTTGGAATTCTAGCCTCCAGAAATGTTAGAAAATAGATTTTTATTATTCTTAGCCCCCCAGATTGTAGCACTTTGTTACAGCAGCTACAGGAAACTAATACCACAGGTAAAGTCCAACCTCTGATGCTGTCACATAGCACCTTTCATGCAGTGGCTCACTGCCCGTAGTATCTTCCTCTCAAACTTTCATGTGAACATCCTACTACCCTATGTGCTCATGACCAAAGGCGCCAGGATGCTTCCTCCTCCTTGCTTCTGAGCACACTGGTCCTTCCACCCAAACACCCTTCCCCATGCCCGCACGAACTGCAGACATGCCTTCGCTGATCTCCCAGGGCCACCTCCTTCAGGAGCTGTTTTAGACATTTCTCTGCCAGGCTCCTTGGGCATATAGGATTGTCCCTTGAGTACCCCCTGTGCTGTAGACTTTGATATTATTTTGTACCTATTTGTTTATACACATCCATCCCCCTCTTCCATGCTATCAGCTCACTGAGGGTAAACCCATTATCTTAGCAAAGTCCCTACAGAGAGAATGTCCAAAATGGGATTTTTCTGGGTAAACAATGCACAGTGCCATGAACTCTAAGCAATGTTTCACAGACTTTATCCTGCAAATGGTTGATGCATACAACTGGTAACGGCCGAGGATTCCTTTTCTACATATTGAATATGTAACTGCTTTCTAGCTTGTTATTATTTTTGATGAGATTCATTGTTCTAATCAGTCACACTGAGAAACTTTAGTTGACTGCTTCCTTCATTAGCGTGGTTCATTAGAGACAGAAAGTAGATCAGTGGTTGCCTGGGGCCAGGGGGAGTGCAGAAGATGGGGAAATTGTATGACAGCTAAGGAATCAGGGGTTTCCTTTCAGAGTTATAAGAATGCTCTCAAGTGGATTACGATAATGGTTGCAAAACTCTGAATATACCGAAAGCCACTGAACTGTATAGTTTAAATGAGTGAATTGTATGAGATGTCAGTTATAACTCAATAAAGCTGCTTTAAAAAAAAGAAAAGCAGGATACAATTAATTCAATCCAGTCTACAAGAATCACCGTTAAAACAAGTCAACTCGTTTTTTTGCCAAACATCTGCAGAGATAAAAGAAAATAAACCCTCTGCATTAATGATAAAGAAAACAAACAAAAACCATATCCTGCAATGTTTGCAGCATCCTAAAGAAAATATGACAGCCACGAGGACATTTTACATCAGACCCATGTACTTGGACCATCCTATTGCCAAGATGTAGCAACTTACTTAGGCCTCAAAACTTTTCCTTTGTCTTAAAGTATGCAATTCTCACTTCTTTCTCTCTGTGCCATATTAGAGATATGTTTAATTCAAGAAATACAAGAGCAAGGAGGGAACAAAGATAAAATGATAAATGATAGCCAAGAAGGGAATTACTAAAATCTACCAAATTTTAGATAGTGGAGGGGACATCAGTTATATGGTGAATCCAATTACGTCTGGGTAAGTCAAGACAGTAGCATTTGTCACGGTGTCAAGCAAAAGACACAGTTATCTTTAACACCTGTGAAACTGTTCAATACGTTTTCAGAATAAACAAAGCAAAGAATGACAAAAAGCAGACATCCTGGTGCTGATTCATATACTGTTTCTATTTACCACCTATAAGGTAAATGTCTGTCACATTTCCTCTGTGAAACTTCAAACTCCCTGAAGACAAAGAAGGTAGCTAATGGGTGTTCTCTGCTCCCACCATTCCACACCCAGACCATTCTGTCAAGAGTCAGCAATTGCTCACAGGGTACAGGATACAGAGTCAACTTAGAATCTCATTATACTAAAGAGATTTTTTTTTTCCTTTTTAGTAACACTGTTTTAGAGCAAACCTGATTTACTATACAGAATAACAAAATCTATGTAATAATTGATTCCATAATTGTTACCATTCTTTGAAGCCCCATGTCTAAGAACTTTATTTTGGAGACATATACACTATGAAAAGCCTCCAAAATCAATAGGTTGTTGGCTCATGAACGTATTTGAGCATGACTCAATGAGCAGGATTCCACTGGATCTACCCAGATTGACACATACTACAA
This sequence comes from Nyctereutes procyonoides, assembly GCF_905146905.1. Classification (NCBI taxonomy): domain Eukaryota; kingdom Metazoa; phylum Chordata; class Mammalia; order Carnivora; family Canidae; genus Nyctereutes; species Nyctereutes procyonoides. Next base: position 1,069,626 of record NW_026575035.1, on the reverse strand, counting down.
GTTCAGCTTTGAAAACTTACTCAGAACTTTATCTATTTTAGAGGCAGCTTTTAATGTAACCATGAAGATGTTAATCATGGAAAGGGAGGGAATAATTTTGCCCTGCAACATGTCCTTATATAGGTCATATACTCCAAAAATGACTCTTTGCTACTGAAATCTCATGATTAGTCACCAAGTTCAGTACATATTTGGAAAGCATGTACTTACATGTAATTAGCTAAGATAAGTTATGGAGAGAACCATGCAAAAATAGGAAAAAACATTCTCAGGGTTCAATGTGCTAGGATGCAATCAAGAAAAAAAGTAACACCTCTCACACACATTCACAAAGAAAGAGTCAAGTGTGCCACTTCTAAAGGCTCCTCAGTTTCTTTGTAGGGACTCTTTCACCTCCTTTCCAAACAAACTCACCTTCTCCTGCCTCTGCCACACCAGAATATTCTAACTCCTTCTTCCCGGACCACTTAGCTCCAAATCTTGAAGGTTCTTCTTTGAGAGATATACTCTTCCTTCTGTCCTTAGATTCTGCTCAGTTCATCTGGCATCAAGTATTAACCTACCTATCCCATATTGTGAGTGAATCCTTTCTCTACACAGTTCAAGCAGATAACACTCTTGGGTCTTTTCCTGGATCTTTCTTTCTACTCCTTCACTTACTCCCTTGAAGGGGAGAGAGGATGACTTCTTTAATGGGTGACTGCAGGAAGCATGAACGAGGTACCCCAGGCTCAGCAACTCCCTTCTTCCTCTAGGGAGTGGGGGTATCTTCTGGGAAGATGTGTTTTCCTCTAATCTTCCTGCCAATAGTTTGAGTTGCTCCTTTTGGGCCCAAAGAGAGGCCTGTACCTGCCACTGTGGCCTGTACTCACTTCCGGAGTTTGGCATCAGCACAACAGATAAACCCTGCACTCCAACCTGACCTTTACTAGTAATAAAGGTGATATTTGCCCTGCCAATGATTTTATCCTATCTCTTAATTTTTTTTTCAGAACTTGGGAGTGTCTGAGAAGTGTCACTATTATGGTTTATAACAAAGACTCTGGCATCATCTGTACATGTATGTATACATTCATATACATAAGTATATGTATTGATTAAACAGGTTAAAAATTGATATGAGATTGTGTCCCCTATCCCTGCCTGGATATAATTTTGGGTTGTGTCTCATAAATCTTTGTCTCCAGGGCTTCACAATGCCCAATATATAATAAAAATATGCTCATATGGGTTTAAGCCATGACTATACTATCCAATTAAGGACATACAGAAGATTGAAAACAAAACTTAGGACTGTAATATTTGTGTGTCCAGCTACTGGTTATGACTTTATTAATGCATTTTTGGTATCACTTAGAAGTATTAGCATAAAGTTAATATAGACAGAGTATAAAATTATTATATGATAAATACTGCGATCCTGCAGAGTAAATTTAACTGTACACTGAGCAAGGAGAGAATAAAAGTTAAGGCATATACTCATTTCTTTCATTAATGTCCATCAGAATCATTTCAACAAAACCCTGTCTTTGAGTTTACAACAATCTAACAGTGAATTTTATGTGATATATATCAAAGTCTAATTTCCAAAGCAGTAATGGCAATCATAAGACAAATTTTCATGTACCTATGCCTTATATTTTCGTGTTATACATTACATTATCCATTGCTCACTCTTACATAAAATGCCTCACATACACATAAAAAGCTACTAATGTGCAGTGTTGTTGGGAAATAGTGACTTGGTTGTCTAAATGTGTTTTTGAGTGTTCCTCCATGAAAAAACAAAAGTAAATTAAATACACAAGTGATTATAATTATGTCAAGATAAACACAGTATTTCAATAAAACTCCAGAGGTCAATTAACGTGATATGTTACTAATTTCTCTTCAATTTTACTTCTAGCACACAATCTTTTTTTTTTTAACTGAAATATGCCTTTATGGAATGCTAACTGAATGGTAGAACAAACATATGGTACTAACAAGCAGTCCTGAAACGCAATAATGCTGGTAATGAATACTTAGAGAAAGCCCTCTTCTCCAGTTTTCAAAAATGTTTCACACATTTTTTCTTTCGACTTTCACAGTATCGCCTTAAAACAAGAGGGTAAATATCATCATATCCACTTTATAAATGGGGAAACCGAGGCTCACAGAGGTTCAGTGATACTTCTAAGGACTGGCAGGGCTAATGCTCCATTACATATTGCTGACTTCCATTTGGAGATTCAATAGTTACCAAGCACCTACTGTGTAATAAACCTCAGACTAAGGCTGAACTAAAGATGGTTCCTGGTCTCTCCCCCGGTCATCCTATTTGACAGAGGACCAGTCATCAACATGCAAATGGCATGTTCAATGTTCAACTCCTTTAATTTTATATACAGAAAAAAAAAATAAGTTTGCAAATATTTTTCCTATAAGAGCAAAGCTAGGGAAGACTGCTTTAAAATTAATACAGCTTAATCATTTACTTTAGAAATTAAAAACATGTTTCATTGTTACTTCTCAATGCTCAAATTCAAATGATAGTGTTTCAATTAAAATTGAGACTCCAAATTAAAAATATCCTTTGGCATTTTTAAATGGATCACTTAATCTTCTATCAAATGAATGAGAATCTGATCACATAAATTAGCCTACCTCATTCATGTACCAAAATGTCAAAATGATTCTAATGAAACAAACTTAGATTTACATAGTCATAGGCACTGTGATGAGAATGTTGCTAGAGAAGACCCTTTCTGAAGCTCCGTTCTGGGGTTTTACATATCAAAAATCACAGACAGGTATCAGCCCCACTCTGTAGCTCTCAAGCCATAATTTTAATGGAAGGCTGCCTCTTCATAAGTGCAGTTGTCTTAAAATGTCAAAATAGGAGAGAGAAGACCCATGTTTAGTCCTGAAATGAAAAGGAACAGTACTCCCATTGCTTTTTATCTATCTCTTTGCCTATAAGTTAATCAATGAGTAGTAAATACATTTGGATTTCAGGCAGGTTTCCTTTGAGGCAGGAATAAAGAGAAGCAATTGTGATGCTGAGAAACCCAATGAAGCAACAAAAAAGAAAAGTAGGTGCATAAGTCAATCAGCGGGTGAGGTGACCCCACAATTGAAGCCTCACTTTTGCTGATAAGCTGGCAGTAGACAGCAGAACATGTGCTCATTACAAATGAAACACAAACCCCCACCTCACACCTCCAGGGGTTATCAATCTTCTGGAATTGAACAAGCAGAGAGGTACGCCAAAGTGTGTTTTACTTGTCCATCCCCATCCCCTTCCACCACCTTCTTCCTCTAAAGGACCGTAACTTCCTATTTGCCTTATACTTTCCTTGTCTAAAGTCAATCTATGTTTTAAAGAACTCTTTTAATAAATGCAGCATTATATCTTAGGTAGTGTATACTTCCCTGTCAATCTGTAAGTTGTCTCTGATAGGGTTTGAGTGCTGGGTAGATAATTGATGCCAACACTATCACAAGCCCAAGTTAAGCATCATGCACAGTGCCTGAGGGCATGGCTCTCTTCTGTAAAATGAGCACTGTTGCACTAGCGTCCCTTTTACATGTGATAAGAAGAAAGAAAAAATGAGAACATGGAGAAGTCCTAATTTATATAAATCATTGTCAGCTGCCCTTTAAAGACTACTTAAGCTTTTTTAAACCATCAGGTCCCAAATTGTCAAATAAATTGCTACAGAATGATACATCTATTTATGCATTTCTCTGGGTTGGATTAATTAAAAATCTAAATCTTTCTGTTCAAGCTTACCACCTTCTTTGGCTTATCATACATGTACAAGATTTTGGCAGCCCAGAAAAAGAGGACTAATTTACAAAATAATTTCATTCCAAGAGTTCATCTTCAAACCTGTCATTAGGGCACGGAATGCACGTTCTCATTAGAATGAGTAAATGAAGGTTATTACATTCTTAAGACACTTATAATTTTTACAAAGTTATGCAACTTTGTGTAAAATAAACTAGTGAACATTAAAACCCTACTTACTATATTCAGAAGTTTCCTTTTTTTTTTTTTTGAAGATTTTTATCTATTTATTCATGAGAGAGAGAGGCAGAGGGAGAAGTAGGCTCCCTACTGGGAGCCTGATAGAGGACTTGATCCCAGAACCCCGGGATCATGACCTGAGCTGAAGGTAGATGCTCAACCACTGAGCCACCCAGGCGCCGTCCCTCCTTTGGTCTTTATTTTGTAGAAATATTTACAAAGTTGCCATCAGCAAAGAAACACTATTTTCAGGTATTATATCAGGTATGCACTTCCATGTTTCAAAACAGTGTGCATATGCCATTTTTAAAATTATAATATTATTTTTAATATTCTTGTCACATCCTCATTGTTGAGGCAAGTAGTTTCCACATCTTCATTTTTTTAAGAACATGCTGTTATGAATATCTGCATGACTTTCACATATTTTTCTCAATGACATGAAGTCATGATCTCATAGGATAGAAAATATAGCATCAGAGAAGATCCATTTATTTATAAAGACTGAGATTACTTGTCCTTCCTTTGGCTAACTAGAGCATGTGTGAATGACAAGGCCAACATCAGAAATCTGAACAGAAATGTTATATAATTAACAAGTGTAATGCCTCAAACATGGCTGTGGTTGTTTTTTCTGTTATTATTATTATTATTATTATTATTATGATATCAGCAACCACTGCACCACAATTTCCTAAGCATCTATCACTCACCAGGTGCTCTGCAAACATTATTCCTATACTTTACAACTTTCATAAAGTAGAGATTCATATTCCCATTTTAAGTATGAAGAGTTAAGGGGCTCATGTAAGGCTACACAATCTCCATGGGCACCACACGTAACAGAAGCCACTCTGCCCCAACTGCCCAGTTCTTAGAAAAAGATCACAGGAAGGGGCTATCGACCTGCTAAAACCTATTCACTAAAGACTTGAAAGTGAATTTATGTGAGACCTTATAAGGAGACTCCATGTGCCACCCTGTGGCTTCATGAGAGGTCCTGGGGGCACTGCCACGGGCAGAGAGGACAGTGACAGCCCCAGCAGCCACTTTCTCTGCATGGCACTGCCTGACTCACAGGGCATGGAGACAATAAGGTAGCCTAAGGTCCTCAACCACTTACTTTTTTTCTCTAAGTATTTCAGCTATTTTGAAGTCTGATGGTGGGTGGCATTTTTCTCTAAATCAGAATGTAAAATCATCCTTAATTTGACACTAATTGAGCTCCATCGCTTCTTTACATGTCTGATCAAAATATAGCTTTGAAAGTCTACAGATAATTAAAATTTCAGGAAGTGTTTGGAGAAGCTTATTAATGTATTTCATAATAATTAATCAAAGAAAAATATTAATCTTTATGATCACCATTGAGCACGGGGAACTATTATTCTTGGGATTATTTTATGTGAACAAGCCCAAATCCTAATGTTACACAAGGCTAATGTCTTTGCTCAGAGGATTAGAATTAATTTATGACCTCTGCTTTTGACTCAAATGCTGTAAACATCGCTTTAGTTCCTGAAAACAAAGACTGCTCCTGCATAATTTTTCAGATAGAAAAACTGAAATTAAAGTATTATGATAATATTTACTGGATAAAACGAATGCCAAGATCAAAACTGCTAAAACGCTGAGTGGATATTTATTATCCCCACTAATCCTTTTGCATTTCAAAGTTTATTTATTTTTACTATGCTCTTCATCAGTTATTATGGCATAATTTTAAATTCATAAAAGAGAATGCAGAGTTAATAATATCACAAGCTTTAAAAATAATATTCAAGTAATACTGATGAGGATAGAAATGCATTTGTTATCTAAATATGTTCTTTGGATGAATAAAAAAAAATGGTAATCTAATGTTAGAGTTTTAACTCCTCATGCCCCAACCAATAATGCCCTGCATAAAGAGCAAAGATTTAATTTTAAAACACTGATGAATATTTTTAAAGTGACAACTCCATGAATCAAATGGTCATGTTCTCGTCAGTGTATTCAAATAATAGAAGTACAAATTTTACAATATTTGGACTTCTCAGCACTCCTAAATTCTTATTTGTGAAGCAACAGCTAAAGCTGAGAAATGGACCTATCTCTCCATGGCTTATTTGATAGAAACATACCAATGATTACTTCTCACTGAAGATATTTTATGGCAATTTCTAAAAGGTCAAAAAAGGAATTTCTAGTCTAACTGCAGGTGGGTCTGAGAATATAAGGACGATAAGCACTGGGTTACTGAAAAGCATTGGCAGTACTGGGTGGCTCAGTTGGTTAAGCATCTATCTGCTATAGGCTCAGGCCATGGTCCTGAAGTTCTGGGATAGAGCCCAGCATAGGGCTCCCTGCTCAGTGGGGAGTCTGCTTCTTCCTCTCCTTCTGTGTGCTCTCTCTCTCAAATAAATAAATCTTTACTTAAAATGTAGATTACTGTCTGTAAGTAGTTCCTATATTTTGGCTAGTCAATGGACTGGCCTTGGTGACAGATTAGGCATGAATAATATAAAGGAGAAAAGCACTTTGGGCATACGGTGGTGCCATTAACTGAGTTAGAAAACTCAGATGGGGTGGAGAGGCATCTGGTGGCTCAGTAGTTGAGCGTCTGCTGGCTCAGGGTGTGATCCTGGGGTCCTGGGATCAAGCCCCTCATCAGGCTCCCCACAGGGAGCCTGCTTCTCTCTCTCTCTCATGAATAAATAAATAAAATCTAAAAAAAACAATAAAAATAAATTATTTTTTTTAAAAAAGGAAACTCAGAGGAACTGATTAGGGTGGGGAAATAAAATAGGAAGATCTCAGTTTGGTAAATGTTGATTTTAAAGTGGATGTGGGGCATGGAGGTAAAGAAATCTATCTGGTGGGTGTCTAAATTTAGGAATTAAGATCTTGGGAGAAAGGTTGAAAGTACTGAGCAAGATTAGGGTAAGCAATCATTTTCTTTAAGTGGCAAGACAGTAAATACTTTATTTAGGCTTTGCTGGACATATGATCTATCATAACTACTCAACACAGCCTTTGTGGTATAAATGTAGCCATAAACAACAGCTAACGAATGAGTATGTCTGTGTTCTAATAAAAATTTATTTACAAAAACAGCTGTCAGAATGTATTTGGATCGTAGGTCACAGTTTGCCAACCTGAGTTAGATGACAGTGAAGTCCCGGGATTAAATACAACCACCCAGGAAGAACATATAAATGTAAAGCAAATTAATATGATATGAATTTGAAAACATGCAATTCTCAATTTCTATTCAGTTCAGTTAGGATATACTTTTACTTTTTTCCTTGATATATGAACAATGGCTAGCAAGCATAGGGATATATATATATATATATATATATATATATATATATATATACACACACACACAAGAAAGCTATGAAGTATAAGAAAAGCTACTAACCTAAAAGGGAATTTAAGTTAAAAGTAAAAGTAATGAAGTTTTATATTCTATTTACCAGTGATACTATATGTCCAACATTTTAAAAAAGTTCAATAATCACATGAAATATATTGAATTATTAAATATATTTATCAACTGTTGCTAGAATGGAGTTAAAGTCAATTTTTAATTTTCCCAAAAGGATATGAACCTGGGATGAATTATTCCTACCCATGAAACGGATGAAGTATTTTAATATTAAAGAGAAGCCAGGGAAGTCATAGCAAGAGAAAATACAATGATTAGGCTATATAAGGGCAAACAGCGTTCATAACACTTAATGGTTCTACTTATTTCTATAGTCATTCCATATAACTATTAATAGCTTTAAACTATTTTTTAAATAACTATTTCTAACTATTTCTTTAATAACCATCAACATCTTAAACATATACTCCCTTGCTAAAGGACTAAATAAATGTTGCTTCTGTTTAAATAAAACTCTTTAAAAAATTCAAATATGCCTTGGGTGCTATGTTAATGCCATGGATTAAATGACGAGTATTTATAGCATAAAAACTAAGCATAGCTCCTACTTAGATGTATAAGTCAGGGTCTGTTTACTTAGGGCCCTATAGATAGATACCAAAGGGTCCTTGGCCAACTGTGGGAGGGTCTATACACTGCCTATAATTATATGCAAAGCTTTCTGTGCATGGGTCCTTCTTCAGAGACAGTCCAGAACGGTCATTAAATTCCTGAAGGAGTCTATTACTTATCCAAAGCCAAATTGAGATCTGTAAACAGGTCTCTTTAAAGCACATTTATCTTACTTAAAAAGCCTAAATATTCTTTTCTAACTTCCTACTTTGAAAAGAATAAAAGACATGATTATTAATATAAATTAAGCAGTAAGTTTTTGTGTTTCTGCCGCAGACCACTGGCATTAGATCCAAACTCAAAATTGCATCCATTAGTGAGAAGCCTAGTTTCTTTCCCACTATTTACTCAGAGAAACTTACCCTTAACTTAGAATTTATAAACAGCTCGTTTTTCCAGGGATCTAAGGTACCTTTTTATAAAGCTCAGAAATCAATAATTATCCCAAGAGCTGAGCACCTGTGAGATGCTAGACTATTAATTAGTATATCTTCTCTTTTATCTGTAGAGTTAATTCTATGTAATAGGTTAAAGAACATAGTACCAGAACGTTTTTCTTACAGTTTTTTTTTTTTTTTTTTTTTTTTTTTTTTTGGTGAATTACAGCAAGTTGATGGTAAAATTAAAGAACTGAAAATCCTGCTGTTCCATTCACAGGCTATAATCCATCTCTTATAAATGAAAGGCATTTTGGGATCTCTTGGGAAAGTAACCTATTCTTTTCAGAACAAAATAAATTTCTCTCAAGGATTAGATTTTTGAGAGACTCTATAGCATTTACAAAAGGCTTTTGATAAACCTCCTTGCTAATTTAATTTTCTGCCTTTTCTCTCTTAATAGCTAAGTTCAATTTGGAAAAACTTCCCCATAATATTGAAAATCAGTGAGCAGGAGTGTCACTAATGCTTTCAGGCCACTACTGTACAAAGGTTATTCCTTCAAAGTGTAAAAGATGGTCCAAAACAAGTTGACCTTTCTAAGACAGGAAGTAGCAAAGGCCCTGAATTTCAAAACCTGTTTTGGGAGGTGCCTGGGTGGCTCAGTGGTTGAGTGTCTGCCTTCAGCTCAGGTTGTGATCCCGGGGGTCCTGGGATCAAGTTCCACATTGGGCTCCCTGTGGGGAGCCTGCTTTTCTCTCTGCCTTTGTCTCTGCCTCTCTCTGTGTGTCTCTCATGAATAAAAAAATAAAATCTTTAAAAAAAAGCTGTTTTCTCTCTACCCAAAAGAGAGAAATGTTAATGTCCAATAAACATTATCTTTGATGACCAGAGAACGAACATTTCCTTGGTTAACCTGACATGAGGGCCCACAGAATTATATGCATGCTCTACAGCTGCTCTACAGCAGCTTCTCTGCCTGAAAGAATACTTTGATTCATACATGTTCCAATTTATATCTATTTTGCATAAATGAAGCAGACTTGTAGAAGAGACTGGATTTGTTATCATGTAAAATACAGCCATTAGTAGAAAATTGATATTCCCAGACATAAGAAGATCAGACTCTGGCTTCTGAGCTGGAGCTTGGGGTTAAGAGGTAGAACATTTCCAAAAAAGAAAGCTCTCCTTCAGAAAGTTAATCACAGGAGTAAATTAAATAACACTACCAAAAAAGGAAGCTACAACAAGCCATTGCTTGAGTCTACCATCAAAGCAGAACAACCTATCCAACTGACCCTTAGTATTAATGTCAGTGTACAGGTAATTCTTAAATGTGTATGTGTTGCTCTCTCAAAATCTTTTGTCAGCTATATCTTATGGCTGGAAAACTTGACTCACTCGCCTCAAATGCCTATCATGTTAACGCACAGTAGATGTGTTATCAATGTGCCAATCAGACACTCCAACCAAGAGGCAAACACTAGCTAATTACAGAAATACAGAGTTTAAAGCACCATGGATTCTACAGCAAGGGAAGGTGACAGTAAGGCCTGCTTCCAGGCAGTGATGATGAAATGGTCTCAAACAGAAGCAGGATGGGGGTGGGGGGAGGTGCCTGGGTGGCTCAGTCAGTTAAGGGTTTACCTTCAGCTCAGGTCATGATCCCAGGGTTCTGGGATCCAGCCCCCTCACCTAGGACTCCCTGCTCAGCAGGGGAGACTGGCTCTCTCCCAACACTCCCCACCCCCCACTCTCTTTCTCTCAAATAAATAAAACCTTAAAAACAAAAACAAAGAACGATGAGCCAGAGGGGAAGATCCAGAGAAGAAAGCAGATCTAGAACATTCAGGTGCTCCTAAGATGCCAGCTACTACTCTGGGCACTGAATGGACACAAGATGAAAAACACAGATGAAGTCTCAGCTTACTTCCCTATAGGTAAAGCCTGACAAAAGACTAACACTAAAGTATGAGATGGGGAAAGTAAATTAAAAAGGTCAAGGAAAAAGAAGTGAGAGTGTCTTGAGGGATTCCTGAACCATGGCTGCTTGGGGAAATCCTTTTTGAGGAGGTAACACGTAAGCTGAGATCTGCATGACAAGAAGGAACCATCCTCTATGCTTTCAATCTATGAGAACTATCTTTGATGGGAAAATTGGAGAGATGTGATTTAGTCTCATAATTGTGCAGCTATCACCATTTTTGTGTGTTTGAGGCATAATTTTTAAATATTAGAATATTTAAATTCTATATATTTATATAGATTATATATTATAATCTATATAAATTCAGATTATATATCTATATAATCTATATAAAAGATTATATAAAAAGATTATAAGACAAAGCAATTTGTCTTATGATCAAGTCAACAATAATTTGGTCCTGTCACTCATGACAATTTAACACTGCCTCAGTTATCTGTAACAGCGCCCATACCCATCCCCGGCACCACCAGTTGGCTTCAGTTCTGAGTTGCTATTTGCAGCCTATACCACACTCATACACTTGAGAGGCAAATGTCTCCAGTTAAAGTAAACAGGAGATCTTTCTTTAGCAGAGGCTCAAGAACACACTCAACAAAAAAATCAAACTTCCCTTGTCTTCTGCAAACATAACCTGTTTGGCTTAATAATTGCCTAATAAATACTTGAAATTGTGCATACACATTTTACAGACTATACACATTGAAATGTGGGAAAACAAATTTTAAACATTAATGTCCTGGCAGCATGCCTTCGTGCTATGGGTCATTTACGGGGCAATGGCAAAGGACTGTGTAAATGAAACAGCAAATCCTGGTTTATCACTCTTGAGTTTCTGTATTTTCTGGCCTTTCCACTAGAAAATAATCAGTTTCACAGATTCTCAACCTTGTGGTCATTTCCCTATATGAAGCTGTAGGAAAGAGTTTTAATTTCTTGTCCTTCCCCCCATTTTCTGATTCTTCATAGTTAAAACCCCCAGAGACGGACTATAAGCATAACTTGCCTGGTGTCTGCAGAGATGCATGAGGCACATGTGAAGAAGGGCAGGTCCTGGTATGACTGAGCAACTTATCAAAATCACTAGAAACTATGGCTGTTCCCAGAGGTCCACCACTCAGAATCATGTGTTAATAACTTGGGTGTAGGGCCAGCTAGCTGGGACACCTATTCTTCCACTGATGACCAGTATTGATCTGGTGAGCCCACAGAGCCTCTGAACCAAAGGGCAAGGGAGAGTGACTTTTTTAATCAGCTTCCTAGAAGAGTACAAAATTAATTTTTAAAAAGATAGGGCAATAGGGTAGGATCAAAGAATATGAAGCTGAGCATACTGAAGGAAGAATGTGGAGAAGACTTTGGAGACCCCATGAAAGCTGTTTAGAAAACATAACAAATAACCTCAATACAATGGTTAGAGTCCAAACAGCCAACGCCCTCATCTTCAAACAGGCCCTGTCGTGTGCCTTTCACACCAGGCAATCAGGGTTTCTGCTGAAGATAAGATCTTAACCTGGGCGTTTCAAAAAAGTAGCTCTTAGGATCTTCTCACTTTTGCAAAGTAAGCTATCTGCTCGTGAGATGAATAGCTATGTTCTTGGAGCTTAATGGGAGAAGCCCTGTAGCACTGACATGCCACCACGTTGTGTCAAAGCCTAACGCTGTGAGACAAAGGAAAACAAGTGCAGTGAGTAGTAACCATCATGAACAGTTTTACATCCTTTCCCTTCTATAGTTCCTAGAATCTTCCTCTGAAGAGGCTCTCACTGCTGCTACTAGGAAAGAGGGAACAGGTGAGTCCAAAGAGAGAGGATCTTAGAGACTTCTCCCAAAGCTCTAGAGGCGGACTGGGGTCCCCTGGGAGCTACAGACCTGGCTAGAACACCCAGGTGCTCTCCATAGCAGGTGCTGAAGGTCCCAGCTTCTAAAGTCTGTGTCCTCAATGGTTCTGAGGTTTCTAAGGAAATTGTGGCTTCTGACTGGCAGTTGAACTAATCATCAGAAATCTTTTCACAGAAAATTGCGGACCATTGAAACTGGAAAAAGCTTTATTTTTTATGAAGAAAGAGTCCTCATTTCAACTATCCATTTTTTTTCTTTTGTTTCTTCTTTCCTTCCTTTCTAAAAATATCAACTAGTTACTTTTAAAAGAAAAAAAAAGAGTCTTGATATACGGAAGATGATGGAAGTCAAGTGAATGTTTGCTAATTTCACAAATCCTCACCTTTATTTAAATGAACAAACAAAATGACACTATAAACAAAAACTTTAGTCCTTTAGGAACTCACCTTGGGTCACCCAGCTGCTAGGAGTAAATAATGAAACTAGAGTCTAGGTCATCTGACTCCCTAGCCAGTTCTACCATACTAAGATCAGATAGCTAAGAGAAAATTGATATTTAAAATTCCAGGGGCGCCTGGGTGGCTCATCGGTTAGGCATCTGACTTGTGATTTTTGGCTCAGGTCATGATCTCATGGATCATGAGATGGAGCCCCATGTTGGGTTTGGCACTCAGTAGGGAGTCTGCTTGATGCCCTCTCTCCCTCTCCCTTTGCCCCTCCCCCCACTCAATGCGCACACACACACACACACACACACACACACGTGCCTCCCTCTCAAATAAATCAATAAAAATTTTTAAAAGAAAAAAAATTTTTAAAAGATAAAATAAAATAAAAAATAAAATAAAATAAAATAAAATAAAATTCCAGATGGTGACATGCTAGCCATTGGATACATTTTTAATCACTTCAAAGTCAGCTAATGTTAAAAAAATTTAGAAGAAAATAAAAATACCCATGCCCACATATCAACAAAGTGAATACTCTAGAATTACTCATGACTTACACAGTCTAGCTATGTAGAGAGCGAAGGAAGCATCCCCAAAAGTGAATATACTTGCGTTATGTGCCCCTTGGATAGAAAAATCCATGCTCTGGGATCCCTGCACTGTGAGGCAACATTACAGGGCTGAGACCAACAAGGGCAGCACATCTTTCAAGAGTGAACCGACAGATTTGGTGTCGACAAGGGGTTGTTGCTGAAGCTTTGATTCCATCCAGTCTGATGTTCCAATTTTAGTTACACTTCATTTAGGTTCATTTGAAAAGTGGCACCGAAAAACAGAGGACTGGAAGTTAACCATATGCTAAGATTTTCCTCTCACACTTGGAAGCACAGCAAATGTACTTTTTCAGGCTTATGAAGTAACCCTCTAGCATCATTGATTTTTGAGTCTTACAAAAGCTCTTCGTATTGTGCCTGCACCACAGATTTACACTGCTATAACTCCTGTCAGACATCATCTTAGCTTTATGAATAAATAAAACTATGCTCTAGGGAAACATTGATTTAAGAGGAAAAAATCAATATCCATCTAGCATGTGATAGACTTGAGCTTTAAGGCTACTTATCCTCAAAGTACAATGCAATACTGAGTGTAAAACCATACTTTTTTGCACCGTAACAAAAGGTAAGTGGGGATATGTGAAATTGGCAGGCAAATGCTTGCCTTTCATAGTTCTTAGTAGATCAGGATTCCCCTTTTCCTTTACAAAGTAGTTAGCAGAGACTTCCAAAAGGGAAGAGGTAGGGAAAGAGAAAAAAGAGCTGGATGGACCAATGGTATCTAAAATCTTGATAATCTGTAAATATGGATTGTGAATATATATACGAGAACTCACTATATTATTAATTCTCGACATACGCAAAATTTTTCATACGAATTTGAAAAGTATATTATGTTTGCTTGGAGAAAACTCTATAAAGCTAGTATCAGCCAAGATGCTGACAATGGTTGTCTTTGGGTAAGAGCCTCCTGTAGAGGCTTTTATCCTTCCTAGGGAGTTTTACACTTTCCAATTTTCTGTAGTGAATATTATAATGCTTTTATAACTCAGAAGACACACACAAAACAAATGTAGCTAAGGACAGCAAAAAAATAAAAAAAAAAAGATTAGAGTGATTGCCAAGTATTTTGTTGACTACTGGCCTAGAGAAAGCCAAAATTCACAACGTAACACATACTTATATTCAGCTCTTTCTTACTGTTCTTGGACATTTTTCAGGGCTCAAGCAGGTTGCTATTAAAATGGATTCATTTAAAAAATAAAGCTACCAGCTTATGCTGCAATTAACCTCATCTCTCTGAGCCAAAGATCAAACAAGGGATAAAAGCTGGCTAAAGTCACCATTTCCTAGCCCTGCACTCACCCGACAAGCTAAAACTATTTTCACAGTGGAGGCAGTTGCTGAAAGTCCTGACAGGCCTGTGGTAACCTCTGATTACAAAGCCACTCCAGACAGCCGAGGCTTTTGCTTTCCTGCTCACAATTGGTTGGAATTAAAAATGAATCCCACTCTCTTTCTCTAGCTGCTCAAAGATGCAGTCTATTGCTAATTGTGTTAACTGTGGTCTCTCAAGAAACATACTCATGTGTTGATTTGGATTAGGGGCTCATGTCTCACCAAATAGTTACTGATGCTGTTTGTGCTCATTGCTTGTCTTTCTGATAAGTGGAAACAGCAACTCTGGAAATTTAAAACACACTTCCAAGTCAATGGCACATTAGAAGCCTGAAAATAGGTTGCAGTAATTTAAATTTTGAATCTCAAATTCAAGCACAGTGCAAGCAACTACTGTCATCACCAAAGTTGGTGAGAATATTGGCTGAAACTATCTCTAAGGTGGAAATGACACACAATTAAAAGTTCCAGAAGTATACAGCCACTGTGTTAGTACTAGTTAGCAGCGGAAGATGGAAAGGACCATAAATTGGTTTTAGTGGCTCTTCTTTAGTGCATGAATATGAAAAATAAAATAGAAAGCAAGACATTATTGTTGGTAAAATGCTTATATTTAGAGAAAAGCAGAGCATGAGACTACTTTCCACAACCATTATTTTTTTCCTACAGTTAAATCTTACGCTCATGCTCAGTGTCTAGACGAGGATCAGACATATAAATGGAAAATTAAATACAGTATGATCAGAGACACAACTTAAGAACTATGGAAGCCCAGTTACAACGGGGGATCGGGAGGGCTTCTCAGAGGACATGGAAGCTGAGGTGGATCTAGAAAGATTCACCGGAATTTATCAAGGACAAGGGGGCAAGGGCATTCTCAGAAGTGAAAACAGCCTGTGCAAAGGCATGTGTGCCCAAAAGCACACTGTGTGTTGGAATATCTTGAGAAATTCAGTTTAAATGAAGCAGAGATGTCAAAGCAGGGAATGGTAAGCAGGACACTGGAAGGGTGCCACCGGGCCAATTGTGCAGGTTCACACCAAAGTGTTTGGATCTATTCTCAAGGTTAAAGGGCCCACAGAAGTCATTGAGAGCAGGAAATCACGTTATCAATTTGAAAGCAAGGTACCTGGAATGGGTAGAGTCTATTGGAAAAGAGCTATGTTAGCTCTAGCAACAGGCTAATGCAGAGTCAGGAGGGCCAGGGCTAATGTAGTGATGGTAGGAGGCAGAAGAGAAGATTGAGAAGATATTTACAAGGAACATTTGTAGCAGTTGGCCATTAATATTTGGTCTCATCAAGCACCAGTCACTGTTCTTAGAATTTTCATATATTATCTTAAATCCAGAATCTACTGTGGACTGGATGCAGAAGGTGAAGCAGTGTCAGGTCAGAGATTTCTGGCTTGAGTTATGGGGTCGACAGTGATACCTTTAATTGAAATATTGATTCCAGAAGAAGGAACCAGTTGTAAGCAGAAAGTGAGTGAGGCAGGCGGATAGAAGACATTTCACTGAATCCATATTAATTTTGAGAGCTGCTTGGGATATGCAAGTGAAGATAACCAAAACATTGGGGTCAGGAATTTGGCAGAGAGCACACTGGAAATTTGGCAGAAAAAAAAAATGCTCAGTTAAATTTAAGCAGTAAGCCGCGTACAAAAAAAGTAGCACATAATACAATGCTTTCCAAAAACTTAAGACTGATTCGACTACAGAAACATCTGAGACCTATTCTAGAATATATAGATTCTTGAGTTAAACTTTAATTCCCCCTAACTAGAACATGTTCTACATTTCAGGCCCACACATAAAATAAGGCAAGTAGCTCCAGTGGAAATAGAAGTGGCTCAGAGAAAATATCTAATCCCTAAATCGAGATTCTTGTCCAATGTTGGGAGATCAGAGGAAGGCATTTTTGGAGTGTGGATAATCAAAGCTCTTAATGCACTGATTCTTTAAGTTAACTCACAAAAGGCAGGCTGTTTTCCAGCATCTGTAGTTATATTTAGAAAGACCTCAGAGGGTAACCAAAATGACCCTGAAATTGCTCCCTGTTCTCTTAAGAGGAAGGGGTTACTCAGAAAGAGAAAGAAATTCTCAGCGACTTAAAAGAAAGATTTAATTAAAAGACAGTGGCCTATTTTACAAGATTCATTCTATAAAGAGATTGGAAACATTCAAGCCAGATGTACGCCTTTCTTTCCAGCCCATAGAGGAATTGAATAATGATGTATAACGGATAAGGGTCAGTCAGGTCACCATGTTCATGGTTTGTAAATCTTTTTAAATGGGTGAGCACAGCACTTCAAAGTCCAGGAGTCATCATAAAAATTGATAATCAAGTAGTAAGCTAATTGCCAAAATTAAACACAGGATGACTTTGTGTTAACTCATTCTTCCATTAAGTTGGATGATTTTTTTTCTGGATTCGGTTCTGTTTGAAGGTGACCCAAGATCATTAAAGATATTTAATAGAACTTTATGATTAGCACCATATGAGATTCCTAACACCACTAATAACAGGAAACACAACCTCATATAATTTCACTTGTGGTGGTGGTGACAGTGGCAAACACGACAGTATCTCATTAATCTTATCTATCCAATGATTATCTCTATCTCAAAGGTGAGTAGAGAGACAGAGAGGACAGGCCTTTTGCCCAATCTCCCATTAGCCTTAGAAGGCAGAGCCAGGGTAGTACCCATCACCAAAAGGAAACACCATACTATGGAAAGCATATCCATAGGTGTCTCACAACCTCTAGGCAGAAACCCATGGTGCTAAATTTGAAACTGCACAAGCTAATACTCTTGGGGGTTTTTCAACTTCACAGCTGTGTCTGCAGTCCTGCAATGCAGGGGTCCCCAAATAATCTATTGATGCTTCTACGAAGTTAAGCTAAACGTAAGCTAAATAAGCGAGAATGTAGAATATATCAGATACGTGAATACCTTGAAATTGTTCTTTCCCAGCTCTGTTACACCCAACGGCTGAAATAAGAGAATGACCTCGTGTTTTCTGGAAAGGAAACACAAGAAGAAACAATTTCAAAACTCTGAACTGAAGGAAAATTACAATAACAAAGGGTAAATGATTATCTTTTCATTTACTTATTAAAGTTTTGAGCAATAAGAAAAGCAACTGACAAATAACTATTTAGTTAACCTTTAGTATTTTAATACTATTAAAAAAGAATGTTTAAAAACAAAGTTTAAAACTTGCTCTTAAAAAATAAAAATAAAACTTGCTTTTAAAATATTCACAGACCCATATATTTATCCTAATTTTTATATATGTAGAAAAGTAAAAATGACATTAGTCACATGTGCTCCCAATGATGAATAACTATGTCCATGCTGTTTTATTTTATTTATTTTTTATTGGAGTTCAATTTGCCAACATATAGCATAACACTCAGTTCTCATCCCATCAAGTGCCCCCCTCAGTGCCCGTCACTCAGTCACCCCACACCCCCCCCCGCCCACCTCCCCTTCCACCACCCCTAGTTCGTTTCCCAGAGTTAGGAATCTCTCATGTTCTGTCTCCCTTTCTGATATTTCCCACTCATTTTTTCTCCTTTCCCCTTTATTCCCTTTCACTACTTTTTATATTCCCCAAATGAATGAGACCATATAATGTTTGTCCTTCTCCGACTGACTTACGTCACTCAGCATAATACCCTCCAGCTCCATCCACGTCAAAGCAAATGGTGGGTATTTGTCGTTTCTAATGGCTGAGGAATATTCCATTGTATACATAGACCATTTCTATACACTAACAATGAGACTGAAGAAAGAGAAATTAAGGAGTCAATCCCATTTACAATCGCACCCAAAAGTATAAGATACTTAGGAATAAACCTAACCAAAGAGGTAAAGGATCTATACCCTAAAAACTACAGAACACTTCTGAAAGAAATTGAGGAAGACACAAAAAGATGGAAAAATATTCCATGCTCATGGATTGGAAGGATTAATATTGTGAAAATGTCAATGCTACCCAGGGCAATTTACACATTTAATGCAATCCCTATCAAAATGCCCATGCTGTTTTAGACTCGTTGCTTCATGTTACCTCTCTCACACAGACACTGACAGTAACGGTGGGTTAGTACCGCACACCTCACACACAGACCTTTTGAGTTCTTTAAGGTATCATGGATTAAAACAAAAAGGGTTGCATGTTCTAAGATGACAGCCTTATCAGAACAAAGATAGTTGGAACAAAATTGTACAGGACTGTGTGATAATTATTACAACATATTTAGCCATATTATTTTGTTTTCACCTTGAAATGTGCTATATTTTTTTTTAAAGATTTTATTTATTCATCCACGAGAGACACAGAGATGTGGAGACATAGGCAGAGGGAGAAGCAGGTTCCCTGCGGGGAGCCTGAAGCAGGATTCCATCCCAGGACCCTGGGGATTACGACCTGAGCCAAAGACAGATGCTCAACCACTGAGCCAACCAGGTGCCCCAAAATGTGCTATATTTTTGTTGGCATTGCTGCTTACCTTAAAATAAAAACTGTATTACTTATAAAGATCACTTCCTCTTAGAGGAATGATGCAAGTTTGAGGAATGTAATCTCAAATCTAAAATTCTGTTTTTGTTGACTATGGATCAAGGAAGGCAACTTAAAGTATGCTAAGTAGAAGTAAAGAGCTGTGGTCATGAAAGTATGGCCCAGTGACGAGACTGAATATTCTCAGAAACAGTATCCACTGATGTAAAGCAATGCATTTTTTTTTTCTTTTTTGGTAAAGTTTAAGAGAGAAAAGAAAGAGACATTTCTTAGGAAAAAAGTGAAAAGCTGGGATCCCTGGGTGGCGCAGCGGTTTGGCGCTTGCCTTTGGCCCAGGGCGCGATCCTGGAGACCCGGGATCGAATCCCACGTCAGGCTCCCGGTGCATGGAACCTGCTTCTCCCTCTGCCTATGTCTCTGCCTCTCTCTCTCTCTCTCTCTCTCTCTCTCTCTGTGACTATCATAAATAAATAAAAATCAAAAAAAATTTAAAAAAAAAAAAAAAGGAAAAAAGTGAAAAGCAAAGCAATGCTAGAAAGACCAAAAAAAATTTAGTAAAATTGACAATAAACAAGGCGGTGGTCCCTTCATGACCTGGCATATAAGCCTCTCCAGTGGCCAGTAAGACAAGAGCTCCTCAACCCCTACTGTACCTCTTGGGGCCTAAACTCACATGGTCTAAGAGCCTCCTGGATATAAGGTCCAAGAGAAATGTTCAGGAAAGGGCAAGGAGAATTACACATCGAAACCAGAGAGAGGGTAAAGATCACATTTACCAACAGTCCACTTTCAACAAAGGAAGGCAATGGAAATTTTTTTTTAATTTTTTTTATTTAATTATGATAGTCACAGAGAGAGGGGGGGGCAAAGGAAATTCTTTCCTCTTTGCCTTTTGCTGGGAAATTCCCCCACTCTGAACCACTGAGCACTACAGTTCAGCAATATTATGGGTTTTGGTAGGTTTCCTGAAAACTTGTCATTTATAAAACCAAGAAGATCCATTTCAAGCTCTAATCAACTGCATCAGAAACAAATGTTGAATCATATTTGCTCAAACATGGAAAACTATTTTGAGGCACTGCTACATCTATCTAATAAGCCTTATTAATAAAGCTCTGTGCTACACAAAAGCAAAATGATAAGGCCCAGTTCAAGAGACCAAGTTCCCAATATATAGGATACAGAGATACAGGGAATAATAGAAGTACGTATAGGTTGTGAATAGAGTACAGAAAAGAGCATGAGGGCTCCATATGTAGAACTCTCCACAGCTCCTGGGATAAAACCACACCACTTGGCCTACGTGGCAAACTCCCCATTATGGCACTGCCACCGTGCCCAACACCCTAGCTCAGCATCTATCTCCTCTTCCTCAGCTCCCACCCGTAGTTCTCCACGCCTCTGCCACACTGTTTGCTTGTTTGTTATTTTTCTAAGGGGCTAAACAACTAATCTAGACATGAATATCATATAAAGCACTTGTTAGAAAGCTAGAAACCATCTGTAATGTGCTTAATAAGAGTAAGTGGATCCTGGTATCTGGCAGGTGGGTTCTCCCACCTGGATCCACAGCCTGTCACATCCTTCTCAATCTTGCCCTTCTTTTATTTAGAATAAAAGAAGGAGAAGTAAACTGTAAGCACTAGTATAAAGTACAGAGCACTAAAATTTGGAGCTGGATAATTCTTTGTTTGGAGGGGTTGTGGTTCCTCCACCCATTGGCTGTGACAACCAAACAGGTCTCTGGACTTTGGCACATGTCCCCTGAATGGTTAAATCACTCCCCAGTTGAGACTAACTGGTCTCAAATGAATGATGACTTACTAAAATATACTAATATTTATATCCTAACTTCCATACTATGCAGAAAGACAATGGTTTGGACAGAGACCATCAGAAAGGGCACAGGTGGGGGAGGAAAGCATATTTATTGAGCACCCTCTGTATACTTGGGCCTATGTGAGGTCAGTCATTGTATTTAATACTCACAAAACACACTCTGCTTTTTCTTCCTAAATCAAAGCTTGCTGAAAACCTTAGGAGGCAAGGAGTGATGCTGGCAATGTTATTACAAGCAGAACTCTTCAGAATAAAATTAATATTTCTAGAACTTTGCACAGGCACCGATATGCTTTTCCTTCACTTGCAACACCCAACTGCTGAACTTCTCAGCCTTGAGAATGAGCTGTGCTACACATTCCCATGAAGAGTGCCTCCATTTGTGGCTTCATAGGATATTCCCTCTACCAATTTCAAAGGCACATGGTTGTTTTCAGAAGTGTAGGCCCAAACGGTGTCAGATGCATGGCCAAAAATGTCATCGTCCTAAATGCATGATGAAGTAGGCATAGTTAGCCTGTGGAACTGTCAAATGCTAACTCATTACAGCTCTTTGTCAGTGTCCCAAGTGAAGACAACATGCTCTGTAGCCCAGAGCAGATGAGTTGGTTAAAGGCTGACTTAACTACCGACCACCCTGAGAGTGATTGATGAAAGAGGGACAGGAATTCTTGACAGACCTGGAAGTTGGTCAGTTTCCCCCCCTGGTCCCACAAGAGCCTAGCAAGCTCAACAATCTCAATGACATCTGGCATAGTCAGATCCAAAAGGGTCTCCAAGCTGGGGTCTTCCATAATAATAGTTTTTATTATAATTGGCTTTTTTTTCAGATTCTGTTCTAATATAATCACATCTTCTCCTCTAAAACATCTAATATCTAATATCTGTTCAAATACTTAAGAACAGGTTCCATGTGCTGGACACTATTCAAGGAGGTGTTTCTTTTCTTTTAAAGATTTTAGGGGATCCCTGGGTGGCTCAGCAGTTTACCACCGCCTTCAGCCCAGGGTGTGATCCTGGAGTCCCAGGATCAAGTCTCACGTCAGGCTCCATGCAGGAGCCTCTGCCTCTCTCTCTCTCTCTCTCTCTCTGTGTGTGTGTGTGTGTGTCTCATGAATAAATAAAATCTTAAAAAAAATAAAAATAAAAAAATAAAGATTTTGTTTATTCACAACAGAGAGAGAGAGAAAGCAGGCTCCTTGCTGGGAGCCCCGTGTGGGACTTGATCCCAGGATCCCGAGATCATGACCTGAGCCAAAGGCAGACGCTCAACCACTGAGCCACCCAGATGCCCCAAGGAGGTGTTTCTGACCAAGACGGACAAAATTCCCAGCCCTCATGGAGCTTTTTGGTAGAGGTGGTAGACAAACCAGCCATCTGGCAAAACAGAGAATTCCTGAACAACTGAAGCTAGTCTGGGGCATGAGTACAGTCATGCTGGCCCCTCAATGTGACCATCACGATGGCACCCCTGGGAGAAGCAGAGAATGCCCAGTGCTCCCATGGCTCCGGCAGGGAAGACCCCAGACGTGGGCCCACATGCAGGCACGTGAGTGAATCCAGCAGATGGAGAGTCCGAAGCAAGGTTATCACCCTGAAACGTAAGGGTGGGCAAGGAAACAGTGAAGGTGTCCCAGGAGAGCAGCAGGTAGCTGGAGTCCTCGGAGAGGGAGATGCGAATGGACCGGGGAACCAGCAGCGCAAGGGCCACCGAGATCCAAGCGAGCCCTAGCAGCATGCACCTGTGTGCTCCTCCAGCCGCATCCGCAGCACAGGGGAGGATGCGGGCAGGGGCAGGGGGGCCAGGTAGGGGTGCACACCCACGAGGGGGAGACAGAAGCAAAGAACCCGAGGGCACATGCAAAGGCGTGTTAGGAAGAGAGAATGGAATCCGCTCTGGGTAAATGGGAAAGGAGAACTGGCCCGAGTGACAGAGAGTGGAAATTAGTAGGGCCTGTGGGTTGCAGGCGCTGGCAGCGTCCGAAAGTGACTGGAAGCCAGGAGGTGCGGTGGAACAGAAAGAGGGGGGATCAGAGAACAGGATGCTGGGAGGGAGGCTGGGTTAGATCCTCACTGTTCAAGGTGCCGCCCTGCACCGGCAGCCTCGACACCTGGGACGCGTGTGGACTACAGACTCTCAGACCTACTGCATCAGACGCTACGCTTCACCAGGTGACTCAGGGGCGCACTAACTGTGAAGGAGAACCAGCCTCCGTGGGAGCCTGACCAGAAGCCATAGGCTCCAGATAAAAGGGTGCTAGTGAATCAGTGTCTGGGGTTAGGGACTTCCCTGGGGCTCTGCTTCCCCTGCTCCACTTGACATGGCTCACTCTGGCATCCTGCCTTTGCACCCAGCTGCCTCCTGCCCTCCTGCGCTGCTGGCAGACCTTAGAGTCCAGGGACCAAAGAAGGCTGCCCCTCCAAGTGCCCCATTCACAGTCCCACCCCTCTGTCAGCAAATGGCACCCCCCTTGCATCCTGAGACCGAGGGCCACCTAGCCCTCTCTGCTCTCCGGGGCCTTCGGGGTGGCAAGCGGACACTTAGTGCCCCCATGCAGCCTGTGTAATCCACATGCCTCCACAGATCGGTTAATAGGCACTGATGCAAAATAGATGGTACTGGGGCAGCCCGGATGGCTCAGCAGTTTAGCACCTGCCTTTGGCCCGGGGTGTGACCCTGGAGACCCGGGATCGAGTCCCACATTGGGCTCTCTGCATGGAGCCTGCTTCTCCCTCTGCCTGGGTCTCTGCCCCTCTCTCTCTCTTTCTGTCTCTCTCATGAATAAATAAAATCTTAAAAAAAAATAGATGGTACTGGCAAAATGTATAATACGGCTTTTCAGGTTTAGCTTCCTGTTATCACAATTATTCCAGATTTTATACCTCCTTTAATATGAGGAGACTGCCTTCACTCGATAGTTAATTTTATAAAACAAAACAACAGCTGTACGCGACATTACAGAATGAAAGCTGAGGCTGAGCCTAATTAACGGAGGCTCTGCTTCAATAACAGCTTTATTCCTAATAAACAGAGTGTGACATTTTCATTAACCCAGTTACAAACTCCTGTACAAATACCCACATGTGAAATAATATAAAAATTCCAAATTTAGACTTGCTCACTCTTCTCTTTCAAGACACAAACCGTTCTAGATGCTGTTACTTCCAACGGTTTTTTTTATGATTACTGAAAAATTATCGGTTACGAGTCCTACTATTTGCAGGCACTGTGCTACACATCCCACACAGCTTCGTCTCATGTAATGTTCATGAGAATTCCACGGGATCTGTACTACTGTTATGCTGGTTCTACAGATAAGAAAACTGAGCCTTGGAAAGGTTACATAATACAGTCAGTGAATGGCAGAGCCAAGTTTCAAACCCAAGTTTCATCCAAAGCGTGGCCTCACTCACACATACCATTTCAGATTGGATTAATTTACAGCTGTCACCTCAGAGTGTGGCCATACAGTTTTCTCTGCATCCCAGAGCAAATGCACAGTTACTACTAAATATCATTTGTGCCGACATGAATCCAGAAAGCATAAAATGATGCTCTCTAATCTCATTATCAGTAAATATTCGATACAGACACTCTTGGTTAGATGGGACCCTTTTCTAGATCTGTGATAATTCTTTTAGCTTTTTCTCAGCTAGAATAAATGAACAAAGTGAGCCAATCTGGCATCACTCTGATAAACTTTGATATGGTTATAAACAAACGTGCTCAACACTATGGGTACCTGAATGCAATCTCCGGTGGGTGGTCAGCCTGGCCTCCAAGAACAGAATCTTTTCTGCTGTTAGGAAAAATGTTGGCAATGGCCATTGTCTGACACCTTCTTCCACCAAGGCAGCACAGACCTCAGGTATATTTAGCAAGCATACAGAAAAAAGAGAGCCGAGTCCAAACCTTCCTGTGTAAATTAATTACCACGAGACTTTGGACACACTAGCTCCTTCCTTGAGTCACTTAACGAGGTACCAATGTCTGGTCCTGCCTGCCCTGCTTCCCAAGGATGGCATGAGGATGACTTGATGGGCCTAAGGCCCTTGGATGGAAGAGCTGAGGCTAATGACACTGCATCCACACATTTACACTGAGCAATACAAAATCAGGCCAGGACACCTGCACATGGTAATCACAGTGAGGCATGTGTGGCTGATAAGATATTTCTTTTGAAGTTAGTAAAGCCAAAATAAACAACAATAACAACAAAGGAAGCCCCAGAAACTGACCTTCCCATTCCTGAATCCTCTTCGGTAAAACAGAAACAGAAACCTCTTCAAGTACAAATTACAGAACCACCTTTCCAGTCTCCCAGATTTTAAAAGGAACAAACGTTGTAAGAAAATAAATATCCTAAGGCCCATGTGAAATATGTAACCTTTTTATTTTAATATGCCCTATATCTGGATGAATATTTATCACTCAATATTTATTACTGTCTCTATGCATATTTCTCCATCTGTCTTCGGTTGTCAAGTTTGATAAGGCAAGGGCCAAACCCATTTAGTTCTTTTTGTAAAGCATGTGAAATTGTTATGCATAATTAGGCACTTAAAGGGTTTTTGATGAAAATGATTATGAAGAATGAGAACAGTTAATACCACGGCAGGCGTGTTTTTTGAAACCTTCCTGTCTATTCTGAAATGTCACATGATCACACTCATCGACCTGTAGAGCTAATGGGCTCGGCGGTGGTGCAGGGCTAGCGAAACATGTGGTCTGTGGCCCAGCAGCAGCATCACCAGAAGCTTGTTAGAAAGGCAAAGCTCGGGCCCCACCCTAGACTTATTAGGTGAGAATCTGCAGTTTAACAGGATGCCCAGGCAACGTGTATGGACATTAAAGTCTGAGAAGCACAGACCAGAGAACCATATAGTTCAAGGAACTTCATTTCACGGACAGGGAAGTAAGACATCCAGAAAGGCTGAGTGATGTGCAAGTAGCAACAGATCCTGATCTGGGCCTGGTACCTTCTAACCCCAATGTTTTACTACCTCTTGCTTCTGCAGGCATATTCCTCCTAAAATGACTCTTCTGGGTGTCTACGAATACATAACCATCTACAGATTCCTGAGAACACAGGTTGTTTTTGTTTGCCACAGAGGCCTTTATTCTCTCAACATTTTGAATACGCTTATAAGATGCTGGAAACAGACTCTAGAAAGCCATCTCATAGCAGCGGGCTGGCTCACTGCATGCTGCCCCAGATGAGAGACCACATCATGACACCATGCTCCTTGGCCGAAATCCGGATCCCACATTTCTGCACATTGCAGGTCTCATGATGCAGCGCAGGCTGCTGATCGTCTTTGCCCCCTATTCCCTATTTCACTAAATGCTCCTAAGTCCTGGCTGATGCATGGCTCTGCTTTGCAGTTCAACTGAATGAATATGATTCAAACCCTCAAGGATATGTATTCCAAGAAAAAAAACACAGAAACATTTGAAAATTTGCAAAAATTTCTTTGAGTTGCGGTTGATACACTAGTTTGTCACCGCCTCTTTTAAGCCAGTTCCCATCACATCTTCCTGGTCCAGCCATATTACATATTTCCTATATCAGATTAGGAGCCATTAATTTTTTTTTTAAGATTTTATTCATTTTGAGAGAGTGAACGAGCATGAGCGAGGGGGAAGGGCAGAGGGAGGAGAAGCAGGGCTTCTCCGATGGATGCAGGGCTCGATCCCAGGACCCTCGGTTCACAACCTGAGCGGAAGGCAGATGCTTAACTGACAGAGCCATCCAGTCACCCCAAGAGCCATTAATTTCTAATTAAATTAGGGGAATTTTATTATGGGTTTCCCCTTAGACTTCAGCCACAAAAAAGTAGCTAGTAAAGAGTATTCAATATTTAAATTCCAGCACTGTTGTGCAACTAATATTTTCCAAAAGGCTGAAAAGGACTGCTACATACTTTAATCAGACCTGTATAGGGCAGATATCTGTGTTGACTCACATGTGAATACCAAATGGCACCCTCCAATATAGTGAAAATATTAATTTCTGGAAAAACTATCTTTTCAGGTATGAAAAGATCAGCTGCAGTTTTTCAACAACTTGGAGTTTTTTCTGCATATTTAGAAATCAGAAAGGAATTTATTGAACATTAAAGAAAGCACTGAAGGAGGCAGGTTTTTAAAACACAAAAGATTAAATAATCAATAATTCAAAGTTTAGACTAAGGGTTTGGGGGAAAATGCGACAATTTTACTGAAAGCAAAACATCTAGATTAGTTGAAGAACAAACTGACCTGTGTTGTAGATGCCAGTTCCTAAATAAACCTTGAGAGAGACCACCATATGAGAGAGAGCCAGGCTTACCCTAGAAGCATTCTTCTCTCCCTCAAGGCAAAGTCCTTCATAAGAGAACAGCATTCCATCATTTGAGGGTACAAAGTACCCAGAAAAGACCAGAAAAGATAAAGGGGAAAAAAAGTACCAAAATAAGATACTACCTGCTGAAATGCATATCCCAAGAAGCCAATCTCAAACTAGTTGAAGTATCAGGTTTTAAGAAACCTTCATTGCATCTTTGAGGTTATATTAAATTGGTATAGAAAGCACTAAGGACACAGCCTAGCATAGTCAGTGGAACGTAAAATCTACTAGCATTAGACCCACATTCCCTGAAAAGCAGCAACTGAATGAAACTATTTAACTGCTGCCCTTTAGATGAAGCACATGCTCCCTATTTGCCCCAGTCCTCACCCCTCCCTATCGATCCCAGATACTGCAGCCAGGTACTAGCTGCTTCTGATCACTGCAAGGCACTGCTGTTCTTGGAGTTAACACAAAGGGATGCTAGTTTTACCCACCTCTCTACCAAATCACTGACTTCCTGGGAGGGCTTTGAGATCTGGTTCATTTAACTCAGTTATGAGCTTATTTGACCCACCTGAGCTTATGACTCTTGCCCTGAATAATACTATCAAGCTGTTGCGTTTGCCAGGACCATTCTCTTCTCCCCTTTCCCACCCCCAATTAGAATTCATTTTTCGAGGTTTTTACAGTCTTTCTGATCTCATCAGTTAGAATCTACTGCTTCATTATTATGTGTGCTAAAATTTTAGAATGAGTTCTCTGTACTACGAATCATTTGTAGGCCAATAGTTGAATCTTCTGATGTTCTTCCTCATAACTACAAGGCCTTCCATTGCTCACAACATCCAGCTGCAGCTTCTCAACCTCCTTTCTATTGGAGCCATGATCACTGCCATCCTGCATATACACACATACATACATGTATGTGTAGGCCTTCAGCATAGGCCTTAAGTGTGTGTGTGGGGGGCAGGGGTGCTTTGCTGGGAGAAGGTAAAAAGGACAGAAGAGGCATTTGTATGCCTTCCTGATTTGGATCTCTTCTGCCCACAGGGGCTGTAAAGAAATGCAGTAAGTGGTAAAGGAGACTGGAAAAGATGAAGGACAAAGGTTGTTGACTTTCTTCCAGTATTTCTGGAACTCCCCTCCCCAGCTTCCACTCTGCAAGTCAGGTCTATGTGACAAGGTAGGATCTAGAGTGAGGATGAGGAGGAGAAGGAGAAAGGGGTCAGGGGGGCAGGGGCAAGAGATGAGAGTACCTCGTGAGTTCCTTACCCATGCTCCATAATCCTCCACCTCAGAGAGAAAGTCTGCAGCTGCTGAAAGAATAGGGAAGAGAGGGACACCTGGGTGGCTGAGTGGTTGAGTGCCTGCCTTCGGCCCAGGGCATGATCCTTGAGTCCCAGGGTCGAGTCCTGTGTCGGGCTCCCTGCGTGGAGCCTGCTTCTCTCTCTGCCTGTGTCTCTGCCCCCCTCTCTCTGTGTGTCTCTCATGAATAAGTAAATAAAAATCTTAAAAAAAATAATAGGAAAGAGAGAAGATATCAGAGAACAAGGAGCAGTCAAATCTCCTCAACCTTGCCTGCCATCTCAAAAGCTTTTAAATCTCCTTCACTCTTATGTCTGCTTCTCAGTTCCAATCTTGTCCCTGGCAACATGAATGCCTCTTCTCATGCTTCAGTCTGCTCTTTCTCCTACATCCTGAAATCCACTCCAAGGAGTCACACCTGAGGCTGGAAGAGCAGCTCCTTTGAAGATGGGACTCTGGTCTTGTTCAACTGGTATATAACCATGCCTACCATTGCCTGCCTGGTCCAGGAATCAAAGCCACATGAATGGAACTGGATCAATAAAAACTCCTGAACTCAAGAATACTTTTCCTTGTAGGACTGTTATTACAAATGTACTCAGGAAATCTCTTGACATACAGAAGAAGGAAAAATAAAGAAACTGTCTGCTAGGGTATTTCTTCTTTTTCTTGAGGGAGGGAGGGGGAGAGAGAGAGAGAGAACAAGCCAGCCCATGAGCAGGAGGAAGGGCAGAGAGAGGAAGAGAGAATCTTAAGCAGGTTCCATGCCCAGCATGGAGCCGACACAAGGCTTGGATCTCACGCCCCTGAGATCACAACCTGAGCAGAAATTCAGGAGTCCGATGCTTAAGTGACTGAGCCACCCAGGCATCCCCTGCACCCCCTTTATTTTAGTGCTAGAGCTTCTGGGTTCAAGGTACTCGGTTGCAAATTATTTCTCATGTACTTGTTTCTTGAGATGAGGTGACAAGTTTTTCATCTAACAAAGTCACCTGCAAAAATATTTAAATCTATTACCCAAAATACTTTAAAAACAAATATCTTGAAAAGAATTGAGGTTAACTTCACAGTTAACTTGAAGGTTTTTCTCTTCTAGCCCTTAGGAAAGTGGGGATAAGAACTAAGGTGTTTTCCAACAGGCAAAAAGATCTTCCTAACATTCTATAAGTCATGAATGGCTGTATTTTGAAAATGAGCAGATGTTTGAGGTTAGTGCAAAGACTAAACCCGAAAAAACATCTAAGTTTGGAAGCAGGTCTGCAAAGAGCTGTTTGAGAACACTCACACATTGATAAGAATCCCAAAAGCATGTGTGGCTTTGACTGCCATTCTTTATCCTTCCTTATTTTTATCTAACTTAGTTCCCAGGCTCCTGACTCATTACATTAAAAGACAAGCTGTTTCAGATGACCTTGTAGGTACAGAATAAAAAGAGCAATTGACAAAAAAGAAGAAAAAATGTACAGTACAGAGATGTTGCTATTTATGAAAGGAAACATTGACTGTTTGGGGCAAGAAAGAGCAAGACTGTCTTCTGTCCTGGCCCTGTGAGCCTTCCCTCTATAACAGCCAACACTGCCAGTGGGCTGACAACATATACCAGGCATTGTTCTACGCACTTTTCATATGCCAACAATCCTACAAGGGAAATGCGATTATTACACCATTTTACAGATGAGGAAAACGAAGTATTGAGAGACTCATTATTTGCTCAAGGTCACAGAGCAAGGAGGGAGAGGGGACAGGAAGTAGACATAGAGCAGAAGTCTGGCTCCAGACGACATGCTTTTATCTTCTCAACCCTTACTCCATTTGACTCTCTTTTGCTCGCTTCTCCATTATCTTCCTTCCCTCCTCCAAATGCTCCAGCTTCACCCACAGCAGCGTTATAAGCTCAGCAGTTGCTGATCCCCTGGTCTGGTGAAACCCTAGCCAGGTCTCAGCCTTCTCAGACCTTCCCTTTGAATAAAGATAACATGGATTAGCAGCAAGCTGCGAAATGGGCAGGAGTCCACAGATTAGAGCCCAGCCAACTTTCCATTCCTGAAACTGCCTCCCCCTTTTATTAGCACCACTCACATGCCCAGCCGGGAAGGTTGTCTTCTTCATGGGATCTTCAATCATCCCTCGATCCTAACACAATCTGTGCAAACAAGGCTGCCTCCTGTCATCTACTCTTTGCTCGGGAAGCAAACAAAACAAATTTCTAATCGTAATATCATTTGCAATACCATTATCCTGAGATAATATAGAATTACTTAGGAGTTCAGTACTGAACATAATCAGTTCACTTTTGAATGTCTGCTCGGCAACAAAAATGTGCTAAGTACTACCCAGTATATCAATATGAATAATTTATCAATCCTTCCCTCCTACTAAATTTCCCTTCTGTGAAATTCTTTACTATTTTCTACTACGTCAACTATTCCAGATTGAGTAGCTGAGAATCAGGAGAGACACTCGGACTTGGGCCCCTCAGTAAGCAGATGGGACCTCTGAGTTGTAAAACTGAAAAAAGCTCGAATACTTTGTTAGAAAGCCAGATGCAGAAGAAATATGAGCTTGTACTATGCATATTATGCACCATGAAACCAAATCAATTTATAAGTACTTCACTGAAACGCCAGATAGAACTACCAGAAAGTCTTTAGTAAAGAATGTTAAAGTCACTGAAACCATGAAGACCGTAACTGCACAATATTCATCATTACTGATTTAAGAAATGCCAAAGGAGACATATGCCCTTCCATGTATACCGATTTCATTTTAGCGAGTAACTTTCATAGGTGGTCAAATGATAGCCACTCCTCCAAGTATATTGAAGTCTTAGAACAGCAAATTCTCAAATAACGGAGGTTTTCAGAAAGAGAACTTTAGTTTACAACTAGGGAAGACACAACTTTACAAATTGCTAAGATAAAAGGTACAACATCAAAGCCACGAGAAAGAAACCTGCCTTGTATGTAGGTAGGCCAGAAGAAAGAAAGAGAGACATGGAGAGAGAAAGAAAAAAGAGCAAGCAATTGAGGGAGGCCTGGGTGGCTCAGAGGTTGAACATCTGCCTTTGGCTCAGGGCATGATCCCCAGGTCCTGGGATCGAGTCCCACATCAGGCTCCTCTCAGGAAGCCTGCTTCTCCCTCTGCCTGTGCCTCTGCCTCTCTCTGTGTGTCTCTCATGAATGGATAAATAATAAAATCTTAAAAAAAAAAAGAGCAATAGATTTCCTACTGAAGAGAAAAGAAAGGCTGCATAAACCTTGAAGAAGTCCTATTTGGGCAGGCCAGGTGTGAGGGCGGGAGAGAGAATGTGGCCCTAGCAGAGGTAATAGCCCTGCAGTATCATGAAGGGCAAGAGTCATAAATTTAGGTGCTGACCCGTGTCAGGCAGGTACCATATTAAGTGTGAAGTGTACCAGAGGAACTTACAGCCTTCTCAGCTCTTTGACTCGGCAGCGAGGTGGGTTAAAATGTTATTTTCCTCTAAGAAACACAACAGGGCTACGCAATGGTAGCTGGCTGGCTGCATTATCCCAGAGCAATATGGAGTGGTGAGGCCTGTGGCAAGCATTCCTCTTCCACAGGGGTTAGTTCACTAAGCATATGTATCCAACCGGTCTGGGGGAATTTGGGAATGTGAACCCAATGTGGGCTGATTTTCTGTGTTTTCCTAAGAAAAGCTGGAAATTTGGATTTTTACACACCTTGCAATGTTTTAGCGTATGCTCCTATAAATTTTATAATAATACTGTAATAATAATACAATAATATTGCCACCAACAATACTTCACAATAATACTAAGCAGGCCAACAAAACAGGTTTGAGGATGAGGTCTGAGGGCCATGTGATATATGGCTTCTGAGGAGGTGGGAGGAAGATGGGATTATAGATAGCAAAGGCCTGGGACTTTCCATCCCAGATTGATTCCACCGTAGCCTGGGAAAACTGCTTAAACTCCCTCAGGTCAGCACCTGGCTCCAGAGAGCTACTTGGAGACTAAATTAACAGCCTACGCAGAAAGGCAGAGGAGTGCAGTCTTAAGAAAGAATGGTGATGATACTGAACATCTTTTCATGTATTTGCCACCTGCATACCTTCTTCAGGGATGGGTTTAATTCTTTCATATTCTGATTGCATTGTATCTTTGTATTGTTGAGTTTTATTAGTCATTTATTAAACACATGGTTTGCAAATATTTGTCTTCACTCAGTAGCTTGCCTTTATATCCTTTGTAACAGGATCCTCTGGAGAACAAAAGTTTTTAATTTTGACTACATCCAATTTTTCAAATTTTCCTTTTATAGATTATACTTTTTGGTGTCAAGTCTAAGACCATTATATCTAGCTCTAGATCTTAAAGATTTGTTCCTCTATCTTTTCCCAAGAGCTTTATCCTTTCATTCTTTGCATTTAAATCCCTGATCCCAGTTTCTTCAGATGGGGTAATTTCTATTGTTCTCTCTTCCAGGGCAAGGATTCTTCCCTCAGTCCTCGCCATCGTGTTGGTAAATCCATCTACTGAGATTTTTACCTTGGTCATTGTATTCTTTTGGTAAGATGCCCACTAGGTTCTTCACTAAGTTTCCTATTTCTCTGATGAGACTTTCTATTTTTCATGTGTCCTGAACGTTCGAAATCGCTCAACGCCTTTTATGATGACTGCTTTAACAGCTCTGTCCACCGACTTTTTTTTTTTTCATTTGGTTTGAGATCTTCCCAGTTGTTGGCATGACAAGTGATTTTTAATAAAACCTGGGCATTTGGGGTATTGTGAGACTCTAGATCTTATTTAAACCTTCTGTTTTAGCTGCCTTCCTCTGAAACCACTCTGACAGGGGAAGAGGGAGACTGTGTCATCATTGCCAGGTTGGAGTATAATGTAGTTCCTCCCACACCTCCACGGACACCTGAGAGAGGGGTTCCTCCTTGCTGCTGGGCAGGGAGTAGTTTTGGATCTCCACTGGGCCCCTGCTGACACCTCCCTGGCTGGGAGGAGTAGTGTTACTGCTTCCTACGCAGTCTCCACTGACACCACCCCAGTGATGGGAGGGGTGGAAATCCAGATTCCTCTTGTGGTTTCCGCTTTTACATAAAGGTGGAGGTGGCAGGTTTTGTAACCACGCACCAGAGATCAAAGTCTTGGCTCCTACTACTCAGCCTTCTGTGACACTGCCCAGTGGAGGGGGCTCAGGTGCCTCCTTGGAACCTGACAAGAGTGGAAATCTCAGCTTTCCAAACAGCCTTTGCTGGCAGGGTGGGGCCACAGTTTGTTTGTTTGTTTGTTTGTGTGTGTGTGTGTGTGTGTGTGTGAGAGAGAGAGAGAGAGAGAGAGAGAGAGACAGGAAGATGTTTGGCTAGAGCACAGTAGTTGTCTAAAAGCTTTCGGTGGGGTGTCCCTCTTTGGTCCCTTGGCTAGAAAGGACAGGCTTTTGTTGTTGTTCATGTTTTTTTCTGTTCCCATTGGTGTTTCTTGATTGCTGGTTTTTCTAACTCCAAATCTGGAATATATGAGGCAAAAAGAAAACCCACATGACTAATCACTGGGTCATTCCTTGGGTCTTGAGGTCCACTGAGGTTCTGCTGCTTCTCTCCACCTTCATATCTTCTTATGTTTGTTTGTTTTACGTGGGTGTCCAGGGTTTTTAGGTGTATGTTGTGGGAATAACAGGTAAAAAAGCATGTTCACTCCATCTTCCCAGAAACAGAAATAGTCCTTCCTTTCATTTTGAGGTTAAAATGAGAAACCTTATCAAGTAAGGAAATTACATTTACTATGTTGAAAAAGCTACATCAAGTAGTAGCAGAAGTTTACATGAAATCGATTTGGAATACTTATCAAAAAACCTTAAGAAAAACTTTAAAATTGTGCCATGGCATTTAACGAATGAGAGAACCAATTTACAAAGAATATGTTTCAAATGCTCTCCAAAAATACCCAAATTCTATGGTTAACTTTTTATTTCAAGAGATTTCAAAAAAAAAAAAAAAGGACTTTATCTCTGTGGCTAATGTTTTGCAATTGATTATGTAAAAAATATTGAGGTTTTTAGCTTTTTTTCCCCCTACTTTGGTCATTATTTGAAGGTGTCTTTCTTTCCTAAGCTGTCCGCAAGAAATAGCTGCATAGGTCTTATGTATGATTATATTTATACTACCTGAAAGCTCTTCTCCCAAACAACCCCTTTAGTCACTTTAAGAGAACCAGATGTATGATAAAGGATGGCAGTCATCATTAAAGAGCAGACAGGGTCCTAACATTACATCTATTTCCTTTAATCAACCTTTTATCTTAGATGAAATGGGGAGAGTGGCAAAAACACTGCTCAGAGTAAATAAAAGTCTGTCTAAAATATATTGAGATGAAGTCTGTTTTTGACAGAAATTCTTTTTTACAGTTCAATATAAAAGGTTACTCTAAAGAAATTTAATTAAGAAAGTGTCAGAATCAAATAAGATGTAGAACGTCTCAAGAAATGTGTAAATTAGAATAACCTTCAAATTGATAAAGCACTTTAAACACAATCTAAGAGCAGCTCTGAGTTAAGACAGCTGGGCATTTGCTTGGAATAATCCTGGAAAAATCAGGGTTTGGATTTTGTGCTCCACTTGCCAATTAGAAGCAAATGGCGATTCCTTAGGGTGGTCTCTAAATTCATCACGTTATTACTTCACATAGCCTTTCTCTTCCTTGGATGAACAGAAGGAAACTGCATGGTACAGCACTCAATGAAATGTAAAATAAGGATTAACAAGCCATTTTGGAGATTTAGCAAAATTAAGCTTCATCAACCAGCTTGACTCACGGCCAATCTGGCAAAAAGCATCCTAGAAAGAAAACTAACAGTCAAGTGACATGTAGCACAAAAAATTTAAATAACTCCCAGAAGCATTAAAATCATGAAAAGGTGCATTGTGTTCTGTGATCAACCAAGTCCATTACTAGAATAACAAGAGATCATTCTGTACTCAATATGCAAGTCCAAAACAGCCCACTGGCCCACCGTAAATTCTGCTTAGGAAACAAATAGTACATTTCCCTACCTATCTCCACAGAAAAGAACTAATCATGGGGAAGAATGCATAGGATGGTGTGGAGACTTATTTTCCCTTTATGTGAAAAGGACACATGACACATCCTTACAGAGCTAAGGTGTGGCAAAGGCCATTTCTAGAAGATTGAATAAATTTGAAGTCTGTTTAGTCTGAATATGTCTTTCATGTACAAAACAGAATTGTTAATACAGTCAGGTAAGCTTAAGAACACAGTCAATATTCGAAGACTGCTAAAAATGGAAAGTTGCATTTTGGTCAATTATGTTTTATGATTCATTTTTTCATATTTTAAAAGACTTTTCATATACAGTTCTATCTCTTCTGGTAAGTAGTCATATTTTTAGTCTGGCAAGGATATATGGGCTATTTAAAAAACAGGATTTTGTCCTATTTAATAGCTATTACATACTGTAAATCAGAATGTACAGCTGAGAGCATTGTAAAAAGTCATATAGTTCATTTTCTATCTTCAGGCAAGATTACATTAAAGTAGTTCAGGCCCAATGTCAGTAATTCTTATTCTCACTGATGGGGAAGGAGAAAAAAAAAATATGTAAGTGTGAATGTATTTACTTTTCATGAAGTTTATTTATGTTTAACCTAGAATTTCTATGCTGCTCTAACTTAAACCTATTTCCAAGTGTCCATGTCTCCTAATCTGAAAATAAATCACCAATGTCTTCCTTTAAAATGCTTGCATATTGTTATTAAAGATACTAGAGCAACTAGTTAGT
Organism: Nyctereutes procyonoides; assembly: GCF_905146905.1. Taxonomy (NCBI): domain Eukaryota; kingdom Metazoa; phylum Chordata; class Mammalia; order Carnivora; family Canidae; genus Nyctereutes; species Nyctereutes procyonoides. Next base: position 1,033,167 of record NW_026575035.1, on the reverse strand, counting down.
CATATAATCATTATATTGCACCACACAACCTTATACAAACATTAATTTCAGATAAATTAAACATTTCTTTTTTTTTTAAAGATTTAATTTATTTATTCATGACAGACACAGAGAGAGAGGAGAGGCAGAGGGAGAAGCAGGCTCCTTGCAGGGAGCTTAACATGTTAGCTTAACATGACATCAGAAAGAACCAGAGATGCTAAGTTCTAGGAAGGACATGGAAAAGTTATTATCAAAAGGATGAAAACGAAAGGCTTTGGACAAACTGAAGAGGTTCATCTGTCATCTTTGGAGGGGAGGGGGAGTTAAATTAGCAAAGAAGTAGAGTCTCTTTCCCGGCAATAGATCACCTATTTGTCCTTAGCTTTTTGAGAAATCATTGTACCAAATTCCTACTGTTCCTCTTGAAATTCATTATGCTAAGTTATGTTTATAAGTGGAGATTTATCACGACTCTGTCAAGAACTGTGAAGGCTCTGAGATTTTAAACAATTTGTAAGCTAACAAGTTGGCCTGTCAATATTCACGGATACTGTAAGAAGACACAAAACTCCTACGTCAGAGACAAAGGATTTTATTACTTGCAGCACAGCAAGCAGCATGAGTTTCATGGTTAGTCACTTCTGCTTGGTATTCAAGTCCCAGGGGGTGCTATGCAGGGGCTCAGGTGGATGCTGTCTTTACCGTGGGCTTGCGTTACACCTAAAGAACCCTGGGTTTGGAGAACAGGAATTGTTCATAATGGAGCCTTGCCCTGAAGGAAAACATTATCTTTACTATAATAAACAGTAAATAACCCTACTTTTTGCTCTGAATGCAGACACTAACTTCTAATGCTGTTCATATTACAAATATCCTTACAAAAATAGTTCAGAACAATAAGGCATTTAAGTACCTCTGCCTGTAAGACATGCAGAAATGTGAGATGCTCCCCTGCCCCAAACTCTCATGAAATAAACAACAGAACTTGTGAAGACTTTGATGAAAATTGCATTATAATTAATTTGGAGAATGACTGCATCTTTCCTATACTGGGTTTCTCAATCCCTGAACACTGTATGCCATTCCATTTACTTGTCTTTTATCTGTTTCAGATAAAGGTAAGACTTTTTCCACTCTTGGATATTTTCTGGTTTCTGCTAATGTAAATGGTATTTTTAAAATATTATATAAAACAATATTAAGCAATTGTCTAATTCCCTTGGTGTACAGGAACACAATGATGATCTATCCCACAATCTTTCTGAATTGCTTCCCAGAGAAGTTCAGAAATTCCTACTCTGCTTTATTAATTGATAGCATTCCACAAATATTTATTATATGTACTTGGAGTGACTATAAAAACAATTAAGCATTGCGTAGCTCTTACTATGTGCCAGGTACTATACTGATGCTTTCCATGTATTTTCCAAGTAGCTCTTTTACTTCTCAAAAACACTCAGATAAATTCTGTTATTCATATGAGGACAATGAAACAGACAGGGTATGGTACTTGCCCCAGATAACACAATGGCAAGCAGAAGAGCATGCTAAATGCCCTCAAGGAATTCCCAGTCCAGCCTTAATATTTACATATGTGTGAAAGCTTTAATTCCTAAATAACAGTGACTTTCCTCTCCAGAAGGGAGTTTCTGGGATTAGCTGAAAGGTAGCTATGGACCTCCTGTCAGAAGACTTAGGTTGGAGTCCTGAACCATAAACTCCTAGCTTTTCGACATATACAGGCAAATAATGTACTACTTTAAGTCTTCATTTTCAATGCCACAAAGAAAAATGCTAATTGTTCTAAATGCCACAAAGAAAATGCTAATTGCTCTAAATTTCACAGGTTTAGCCGGAGAAACAAGTGAGAAAATGATAAAAAAATTTTGTAAAATGCCCTAAAATGTAAGTGAAGTGTAAACTGTCATAAAATTGCAGGTATTGATCCTTACTCTCCTATTTAGGCAGTGTCTACATAACATCTGTCCATCCTACTTTTACCTTCAGTTCATTTCAGATAAATTCAGCAAATACTTGATTGGTTACTAGAGACTAGATTCAGTGCAAGATGCTGGGAAAATAAACATTAATAAGGTGTGATGCCTGCCTTCAAAGAACTTATAGCCCAGAGGGAGAAAGAAAGACCACTAGCCAGGCAATTACAAGAATGTGAGTCACTGGTTAAGAGGTATGTAAGAAAGCACTATGGGAATGCAAATAAGAGACATCTAAATCAGGTTATGTTAGGGTCGTTAAGGTCGTTGTACAGTCAGGGTCAGCTGCTCAGAGAAAGGAACACCTGAAGATGAAGCAGGAGTCCATTAAGGGATTTAGCGAGTGGTTTATGCAAAGTCTCAGGCCACATCTGAGGGACTCTGACTTGATGTATAACTAGAACACACAAGAAGAGTGTAAAAAATGAGGCTGGACTAATCATCAAGGTCCAGATCACTAAAACTTTTGTATACCATGCTTTTCAGGAGGCCAAATTCAGAAAATTCAATGGAGAATTTTAAAGGATGACATGAACAAATCTGCATATTAAGTCATTTTCCCTGGTACTAGGATAGAAAACAGCATAGTTCTGGCTATGTCTGGCATCATAAAGTCCAATTAGAAGACTTCAAAAATAATACTGGGCATATGTCACCCAGATGATAACATTCTAAACTAAGAGAATGGCAGAAGGATTTGAAATTAAAAGACAGATTCAATATTTAATAGATATGGTGTACAAACCTTGTTGGCCAAGGGCTATGAAGATGAAGGAAAAGGAGGCATCAAGCCCTAAATGTCAGATCTGAAAGCATAAAAATCCTAGAAGAGAGTCGAGGCAGTGACGTTTGAAATCAGTCGTAGCAGCATTTTTCTAGGTATGTTTCTGAGGCAAGGGAAATAAAAACAAATATAAACTGTTGGGACTTTATCAAAATAAAAAGCTTTTGCACAGTGAAGGAAACAATCAGCAAAACTGAAAGGCAACCTACTGAATGGGAGAAGATATTTGCAATGACGTGTCCAATAACAGGCTAATATCCAAAATACACAAAGAACTGATACAACTCAATACCCAAAAAAACAACACAATTTAAAAATGGGCAAAAGACATGAGCAGACACTCTAAAGAAGATACACAGATGCCAACAGATACGTGAAAACATGCTCAACATCACTCATCATGAGGGAAATGCAAATTAAAACTATAATGAGGTATCAACTCATATCTGTCAGAATGGCTAAAATCAAAAACACAAGAAGCAACAAGTATTGGTGAGGATGTGGAGAAAAAGGAACCCTTAGGCACTACTGGTCGGAATGCAAGCTGGTGCAGCCACTGGGGAAAACAGTAGAGGTTCCTCTAAAAGTCAAAAATAGAACTACCCTATGATCCAGTAATCATACTACTGGGTATTCACCCCCCCCCCAAAATATAAAAACACTAATTTGAAGAGATATATGCATCCCTATGTTTACTGAAGCATTATTTACAATAGCCAAATTATGATGTCCATCGATAGATGAATGGATAAAGAAGTAGTACACATATTTGTATACATACACACAGAGACACATGCACTGGAATATTACTTAGCCACAAAAAGAATGAAATCTTGCCATTTGCAACAACATGGATCCAGCGAGTATGATACTAAGTGAAATAAGTCAGAGAAAGACAAATACCATAGGTCAATTCACCTCATATGTGCAATTTAGGAAACAAAACAAATGAACAAAGTGGTGGGAAAAGACAGACAAACCAAGAAATAGACTCTTAATTATAGAGAATAAATGGATTGTTACCCAAGGTGAGGCTGGGGGGATGGGTGAAATAGGTGGTGGGGATTAAAGATTACACTTATCAAGATGAACACTGAGTAGCGTACAGAATTGTTAAATCACTGTATTTATTGTCCGTGTGAAATTAATACAACACTGTATGTTAACTGGAATTAAAATTAAAAAGTTGATTTAAAAAAAAGAGGGACTTCCTGTGTTATTTGCCTAGTCACTGAATGGGTGACAATAAGTAAAGTAAATCTGCAGAAAAAGATAACACGAGGCAGAAGGGGAGGGCTCTGAAAACAAGGCACTAAACACCATTTTTCTCTTCTACGATCTGACTGAGAAAACACACATATGGATGAACTATTCACAGCAGGACTTGATAAATGCTAGGGTCAATGAAACCAACAGTTAATAAAAAATTGCATCAGTAAGTTGTACCACACCACTGTATCATAGAGTGAAGCAAAAAAAACAAAAACAAAAAACAAAAACCCTGACAATATTAGTTTGGACATATGTTTGAATAAAAATAAATCCATTTATGAATATTAAAATGACATCACTTTGTGTAATGAAGCTTTGGAGAAAGATATTTATTCTTATGATTTCATCTTTGTCAAAAATGACGAGTCCAAAGAATCTTTGCATCTCCAGGCAAAGAGGTTTCTAAATGTCAACCAACTAACCATCGCATGTTGATGTCTCTGTACAGATTCAGCAATACTAGCTTAGTCCAAAATTTGATCCCTTGTCACAGACCTGATTAGACAACCAGAAAGGTGCTAGAACTTTATAAATTAAGCCCATCCTTTAGCAGGATGCTTTCCCCAACATCATACAGAAAAAAACAATGAAGAAAACCACCTGTCTTGGGATGCCTGGATGGCTCAGAGGTTGAGGTTGAGCATCTGCCTTCGGCTCAGGGCATGATCCCGGGGTCCTGGGATCAAGTCCTGCATTGGGCTCCTTGAGGGAGGCCTGCTTCTCCCTCTGCCTGTGTCTCTGCCTCTGTGTGTGTGTGTCTCTATGAATAAATAAATAAATAAATAAATAAATAAATAAATAAATAAATAAATAAATAAATAAATAAATAAATAAAATCTTTAAAAAAAAAAAGAAAACCACCTCTCAGGTCAAGTATGTGGTGAATACCCTTTTAACTAAGTCAGAAGGACATGTCATCTGATTTAATCATTCATTCTTTAACCCCTACCTATTTCTTGGGATGGTGAGGAGAAATCACAGGAAAAGAAGGAAGGAGCACAGAACATGATTTCTATTGATCTCCCTTTCAGCCCCAACTCAGAGACTTCCTAGCTTGCAGGCAAGTCATGGCAGGGCTTCAACGACATTTCTTCCCTTTCAAAGGAGGAACTGCAGGGCCTTGACAATATATATTAATATGTTTGGAAAAAGCTTGGTTTTCAAAAACTGTCTGATGAATGAGGACTCCAAGACATATACTGAACAAAACAAAATATAAAACAAAGAAGATAAATACACTAACAATACACAGCCTTTCGGGCACCATCAAAAACATAGCTTCACGGAAACAGAAGGGATGCAAGGCTGCCTCCCAGGTAAGTGGTCCTCCCTTCAGAGGATAAACCAGGAATCAAGGATGCAGCTGGAGCTTAGGGGGACAAACTAGTACAATTAATTTTTAAAAAGCTTGAGGATGGTCATAAAGTCTAGAAATTGGTGAGTACCCATAACGAATGGCGCGTTCTTACTTTCCAAGCCACAGTATCTTCTAGGACATATGTATCTGTTTCCAGACTTTACAATCTACACAATCAACACATAAATGCTTTAAGGAAGATCACGAAGCCAAAGCCTCTCTCTCCCCTTTACAAATCCACCATTCTTTAAATTGCAGTTAAACCTTCAGTTTTCTTTCCATTTTAAGATTGCCACTGAAGTTCTTCTTTCACTTACACAGAAATGCAGGCACAGATGGGGGGACATTTTGCCTTCACGACAGGATGCCTTGTCTAGCATGCTGTATCCCTAGAGGTGGCTCCGAGCCCACCTGATACCATGAGGGATGGGAGTGCGACTGACCACCAACACCAAGCAACAAAATGTGCCCCCGGGAAAACCTGTACACAAGAAATAGCACCCCCTGGACAGCCTGACCCACCCAGTAGCTAATGAAGCTGATGGCTGCTGATAAAAATAACCTCAGGAAGGAGTGTTCATCTAATGTTCATCAACAAAGCAGCGATCTGTGCTGTGACAATCATTGGGTCTATAAACAAAAAGGCCTGCCTCTCCCCTGCCAATTCTCCACGACCTAGCAGCCAAGCTTCTGGGGAGGGAGAGAGAGAGGGAGAGAGGGAGGGAGGGAGGGAGGGAGGGAGGGAGGGAGGGCGGGCCTCTTCATCACTTCCTGGAAGCTCATTCCAACAGGCCAGGTCACAAGTGGAGCCTAGTGCAGAGGATGCTACCCCCTGGCTTGCAGTTCTCCTTCCCTGGCCTGCTGCAGGGGGGACAGGGCAGGGTAGGACATGGTGCAGGGTGGCAGGGGAGGGCCAGGGGGGAACTCTGCCCTGGGAAAATTTTTTCTTGTTCTTTTTTTCATGCTCTCCCTCTCTACATATTCCCCTGGGAGGGGGGCTCTTCTGAGCTGACCTGTGATCCCCCAACATTCACGTGCTGAAGTTCTCACCCCCAGGACCTTAGAACATCTGCTAGGACCTTTAAGGAGGTAATTAAGCTAAAATGAAGTCTTTAGGGTGGACCCTAATCCAATATGACAGGTGTCCTTACATGAAGAGGAGATTAGGACACACAAGAGGGACACCAGGGGCATGCACACACAGAGGGATGATGATGTGAAGAGGCAGAAAAAGGACAGCCATCAGCAAACCAAGGAGAGAGGGAGGAGAGGGGCCTTCGGAGAAACAGAACTTGCCTACACGTTGGTCTTGGACCATCAATCTCCAGAACTGTGTGAAAATAAATTTCTGTTGTTTAGGCCATCCTGCCTGTGGTATTTATGAGAACCCTAGCAAACTAATACAGGATGCTTTTTAAAAGTCAGGCCAACATACACTTTATTACGAAATTAAATCTCCCAGATAAATACATTCAATACCCTATTAACAGAAGAAAATAAAGCTGGAACCCTCCTCACACTTTCATATGGGGGCAGGCAGGTAATTCATCTAAGTAAATGTGCTTCCAAGCTAGCTTTTAAACAAGAGTTCTAATCATCAGTGGACTTTTCACTCAGCAACCCTCCTCCACCTCTTTAACATCGTTTTTACAACTCTCAGTTCAAGAGCCACTTAAGAAATAAATGATTCATGGCAACTGAAAGCATGATAATTTTCTGTGAGGCATAATGGTTGGGTTTCTAGGTCTATGGGTAATAAAAAAAATGCCATCCCTTAACCCTTTTAACTTCTATTATGGAAAAAAGGCAAAAAGATCCCCAAAAAGACCTATAAAGATCAAATCTCTCCTTTGCAATAAAATCCTACCTCTGAGAAACAAAATTAAGGGATGCCTGTGGCTCAGTCAGTTGAGCATCCAACTCTTTTTTTTTTATAAGATTTTTCAAATCTCTTGTAATCTTTTTTTTTTAAGATTTTATTTATTTATTCACGAGAGACACACACAGAGAGAGAATGGCAGAGTCACAGGCAGAGGGAGAAGCAGGCTCCATGCAGGGAGCCTGACTCAGGACTCGATCCCGGGTCTCCAGGATCACACCCTGGGCTGAAGGCGGTGCTAAACCACAGAGCCACCCAGACTCCCCGAGCATCTGACTCTTGATCTCAGCTCAGGTCTTGATCTTGGGGTCCTGAGTTAAAGCCCTGTGTTGGGCTCCATGCTGGGCATCGAGCCAAGAAAGAAAAAGAGAGAGAGAGAGAGAGAGAAAGAAAGAAAGAGAAAGAGAGAGAAAGAAAATTAAACTTTTCCTTTAGAAAAACTGTTTAAAAATGCACATTTCTGGCTCTATCCAAAGATAGGATGTATTGAGTCTTGGCTTTGAGAGAAGGATCCTGTTCATTCGTAAGACATTAACCTTTGAAGGTTTTCTGAATTTTGCCGGGCCAAGATTCCCACTTTCACAGGCAGGGCTATCTACAAAAAGGAGTAGATTGCTTGGCCAGTCATAACACGCACCAGCAGTGTCACCTTGGGCCAGATGCTTAATCACACTGACCTTGTTCCCTAATCTGTAATCTAGGGAAAACACACTTCTCTTACAGGGTTGTTGAGAGAATTAAATTGGATACTCAAGTAACAGCAGAGTCTGTAAACACAATATTTTTCAAAAATTGGTCCATAGACTCCACACGTCACACACCTGGAAGCTTAATGAAGTCTTGGGTCCCACTCTATATCTGTAGACTAGAGTGGGGTCTGGAAACTGGCATTTTTAAAAAAGGATTTTATTGATTTATGAGAGAGAGAGAGTGTGTGAGCCTGCATGGGTGCATAAGTATGAGAATGGGGAGGGGCAGAGAGAGAGAGGAGAAGCAGACTCCCTGCTGAGCAGGGAGCCTGATGGGGGGCTCCATCCCAGGACCCCGGGATCATGACCTGAGCTGATGGCAGATGTTTAACTGACTGGGCCACCCAGGAGCCTCTGGAAATTGGCATTTTTAATAAGCATTTTAAACGATCTTATTAAAACACAAACCTGGCCATGCTGCTCCCTGCTGCAGAGCACCCAGCCTCAATGCTCTGCCCTCCCAGTCTCTTCTCACTGCCCAAGTCTGCTCTGTCCAAACTGGCCTCTGAATTCCCACCAGCCATGGTTGTTTGTTCACATTTCAGCTTAAATGTCACCTCCTCACGGGGGAGGGGGGTGTCTCCCCAATTGCCCAGTCATTCCTAATAACATAAATATATTTTATTTCTCAGCCCAGAACCTAATACCTGCTGATAGTCCCTGCTTTATGTGGTTATCTCCTCCCACCAGAACGTCAGAATAGGTAGCTTGTGGGCTGCTTTATCCACTGCCTAGCATGGTGCCCGGCATACAGTAGGGACTCAATAAACATATCCTGAAGGGATGAACACATCAGTGAATTACAGGCTGCACTGATGCCAGCCTTGGCGAGGTTCTCATACTGTATGTGTGGGGTTGATAGAAAAGTTCCATTTCCTACCACGCAACAGGGTGACCATGAAGCAGAATTTTCTTTGTGCAATATCTGTGGCTCAAGGTAAGGTGTTAAGTATGATTTCTGTAAACTGATCCCATTATAATAAAGAAAGCTGGCATTTAAATCAGTCCTATAGGTTCCTAGTTGTTTGTAAAGTGAGGCACTTCTTTTTCTCCCCACACAACTGGATTTCCCATAAATTTCACATGGCACGTCCTTAAACCAGTTCGCTGTGCGTACTTTTTATGAATACCAAAATCACCTCACTTAAATGCTCCTACTTACCGATAAAAGTAAAAGTATTGTCTTTGGAACAAAATAACCCTTAACAACAAAACAGTCAGGTCCAGACAGTATTATAAATCTATTCATGTTATAACCGTTCTCAGCCCCTTTAGAAACCGTGGAACAATGGCGCCCATCCACGGGCTCTTGTGTGCCACTCTCTGGAAAATGGACAGGCATTCTGACCACAGAAAGTCTAGAGAAGAGGCTTTATAAAGAAGGCTATCCGAATGCATTTCTGTCCAACTTCTTCATTGTGTAAGGAAGGATTTCAGAGACCCACAGGTATATTAAGAATAAAAGAAACCTATGAATAGATGGCAGTTCAATTTTAGTAGTGGCCTCTCCTCTCCCACTAATTCCCACTAGAAAAATTTATTCTATACAATAGTTTCCCAGCAAAGACCCTGCCACCCATCCTTCTCATAAGGAAAAAGCAAAGTGAAAATCTCCACCTCAGAACTTTTAATTGGTCATCCCATGCGTGTCTTTCCGACAGTGAGTTTCAAACAAACAACAAATGATGGAGGAGGGCACATGGTTTACAGAGAGTGACAGAAAGGAAAAATGGAAATAGTTGGTTGCAAGGCAGGAGGCCAGAGTTATGAAAGGAAAATAAGGCCCCTTGTGGCCAGCCCCATGAGGAGTTAAGTACATACTCCACCTCAATTGGTTTCTGACTTGCTGGGGGCACATGGCCACCAGGATTTACAGATGGGAACACAGTCCAGTGGAGAGGAGTGTAGGTGGCACTTAGAGAAACCCATTCCCTCAGGAGCTGAAACTAAAAATAAACAAAGGGACAAGGGACTGTTGCCATCGTTTAATCTCTTCTCATCCTTTTTCAAACTTCCTTGCTCCTCTGTTCACAGTGGCTTATTAACCTACAGCACCCAACAGGTATCATGCTCTCTAACCAGGAGGTTCTCAATGATGGGTGTATTACCTGGGGGGGGGGGGGCAAGGGGGAGGCGCCTTTCAAACAGCACCAAGGTTTGAGGTACCTGGGGGGGCTCAGTCGGTTGAGAGTCCAACTCTTGATCTCAGCTCAGGTCTTGATCTCAGGGTCATGAGTTCAAGCCCCTTGTTGGGCTCCACCCTTAAAAAAAAAAAAAAAAGACCCACCAAGACCCCTTAGGGCATGTTAATCAGAATTACTGGGGGCAGGCCCTGGACATCACTAAGTATTACACCTCCCCAGGTAGTGCTCTTATGCAGTGAACTACTGTTCTAAAGTCATCTAGAGTGAAAGAGGGAAAAAGATAAAGGTGAGACAGATCAGATGATCTGCCCCAACAGAGAGGAAAAGCAAAACCAGAACCCAGGGAAGCGGGGGGACTTAATGGGGAAGGGAATGCAGCAGTGACAATGTGAGGCCCCTGTGGGCTGTCAGTTCTTTGACAACAGGAAATGTGGTAATAAGAAATGCTTGCAAACTCAGGAAGATGCTTGGCAAGAAAAGACAGGTGCAAAACCAACGTGGGCCTAGTTTAGCTCTCTCAAGTTGGGAGACAGGAGAGAAGATGATACTTGCAAGGAGGCTGCAGCCAGACCAAGAGGAAGGTGTCAACTAAGACCCCAAGGATGAAGTGTGCAGACAGGAAAGGTAAGGTACGGACTTCCACTGCCCGGTGGCAATGATGCAACATCTCTTCACGTCACTGGTTCACCTTCAGGTGAAAATTTTGGTATTACACTGAAGCAATGAAGAACTTTAAAAAAGAGGTAAGAGCAGCTATGTAACCCCTACTGCATGCTTCCCAATGCCTACAGAAACATTCAAAATTACCCTGTTCACTCAGCTGACTGCTAGATCACATTGATCTTCAAGAACTTATTACTTGATGATGTTCTTGAGTTCTCAAAAGGCAAAGTTCTCTGATGTCCCTATAAACGTGCAGTTTTAGGGATGTCTGGGTGGCTCAGTGGGTGAGTATCGGCCTTTGGCTCAGGGCGTGATCCTGGAGTCCCGGGATTGAGTCCTGCATGGAGCCTGCTTCTCCCTCTGCCTGTCTCTGCCTCCCCCCACTCTCTGTCTCTCATGAATAAATAAATAAAATCTTTAAAAATAATAATAAAAATAAATGCACAGTTTTCTCCCAAGGCTGGTATAACACTACACTCTGTTTCTTTCCTCTAATTCACAGAAATTGGGTCCCCCTTGCTGATAAATGGGTCCCACAATCTGTATGGTCTGCCTAAGTAACATTTCATACTCAACATGTAACGAGCAAATTTTACACGATGATCGAAATATTCATTCACATTCATAGCTACTTAGGAGTGCCATGGAAAAGTCAGTTAAACCCCAGTACCAGGTAGTTTCAATTTTCTGAGTACCACCATTGGAATCTAGAAATGAATAAAGATATGAAATTTATGTGATACATGCTTATCTTCTCCTTCACCACATTTTTCGCCTGATTAACCTGAGAATTCTGATAACAGAGTATACCCAAACCTGCACTGTAGCAGGCTGTGGGACTGGTAATAAGAAAAATATAAACATGATAGCCTTTAATAAAAAAGACATGAAAATAAATACATGTGGAAAAAATACTAGCAAGGCTCGCTAAGTATCATTAGGCCAATGATATAAGATTATGCAGAATTTTCTAAAAATTGGAACAAATCTGAAATACCCCACTTTGTACTAGTGTCTTACTTCCGAGCTGAGAACCCACTAGCTATCACACATTGTTTTCTTCATGTCTTCATCTCTCATCTCACTGCCCAAGATTTGGGGATGGGTGTGAGGTTTACTTAGCACGAGTCTGGGGCTACCTGCAGTGATAGATGCCACTGTTCCCTTCAGATTTTTCTCCACGGACATCTTTTTGACCTAACAAAACTATCTTCATCTTCTGGGACCCTGGACCCCAGAGGTTCTGGAATAAATGAACGTGGCTACAGTCCAGGCCTGTGACAGGGAGGTGAAACCACAAACCACAAGAGAACACAGACCTTGTGGCCATAACACAGCCGTACCTGGCCTTCTTCCACCAAAACTGAGCAGCTAACTTGGCATTTTATCAAGTCTAATGGGAAGCTAATGATGTGAAAGCAGACGAGTATTATGAGGGCTAAATTGTATGAAATGTGTAGGTGGCAGAGGGGATGGGAGGGTGGAAGCGGGAAAGAGGAAGGAACCGTTGTTTGAAATGTAATATCCTGGGATACAGTGAGGCTAGTTCACCAACCATTGTCTACAAGTTTGAAATGCAAAATTTTCTGAAAACAGGGTTCATTTGTTACTTGGCTACCAAACCCATTTACTCCAAAAACTGACCTGAACTGACATTAAGGTATTTGATCATCCTCTGCCCTTCTAAATGTGAATATTCATCCACTCTGCTACAGAAATTACTGCTTTCTGGATCACGTGGATTATGCTATTACATAACATACTGTATTAGCTTTCTAAAAACTGAGTTCTGGAAGACGTTTGGCCCCAGAGGGACTGCTGACCCCTACACAACTCTCCAGACAATGAATCCTCTGGATTTAATCCTTTTGTAGTTTCCCCACATCATGCAGTATTCACCTGACCTCAGTCAGCTTGTCAATGATTTCAATGACATTATGTTAGTAGACAAATTCACAGGGAACAAAACTGGGCAAAGCTGAAAAACAGGCATATCATGGACTCTTGAACGTAGCACATATGCTGCATTAAACATACATGCTTATCTTCTCCTTCACCACATTTTTCGCCTGATTAATCTGAGAATTCTGAAAACAAAGTATACCCAAACCTGTACTGTAGCAGGCTGTGGGACTGGTAATAAGAAAAATATAAACATGATAACCTTTAATAAAAAAGACATCAAACTATATTTTTACTTATAAAAATTAATACCCCAAATGAAATGTCCAGAGATTTGCTAAAAAGCAAAGCTAGAGAGACAGAAAATGAGAAGAGACAGGTTGCCTGGGGTTGGCAGTGGGAATACAGTGACCACAAATGGGCACAAGGGAGCTTTTTGGGGTGATGGGAAAACCCTAAAACTGGAATGTAATGATAGTTCTTTAATGCTGTACATTTATTAAAGACCAATAAAATCCCTAAAACAGGAGACTTTTATGGCATGTAAGTTATAACTGAATGAAGATATTAAAAATATCTAATATCCTAAATTTCTGAAGTAACACTTTTTATGTCAATACTTTCTCTTCTTTCCTGATGTTTCAAATTAATACCAGTTGAAATGGAGGAGAGAAAGGCAATAAAGGGGACCTATTCCTGATTATCAAGGGAAAAAGAGAAATTTCACCCATAGATGACTAATTCTTTTTTTTTTTAATTTTTTTAAATTTTTATTTATTTATGATAGTCACAGAGAGAGAGGCAGAGACACAGGCAGAGGGAGAAGCAGGCTCCATGCACCGGGAGCCCGACGCGGGACCCGATCCCGGGTCTCCAGGATCGCTCGCGCCCTGGGTCGAAGGCAGGCGCCAAACCGCCGCGCCACCCAGGGATCCCTATAGATGACTAATTCTATATCTAGCCAGAGAACACAAATTTCTTCTGGATAGTCCCGTATACTTAGCAAATAAAAATCAAAATTATTTTTTAATATGTCATATGTTCCTCTAATTATAGCATACATCACACTGAATAATAGTATTTTATTTGCCAGTCATCTTCAAAGAGAGTATAAACTCCTGAGGGCTGGGACGATGTCACGGTTTGCCCTGTATTTTCAGGACCTTTTAAATGCTCGATAAATGATTATATTGATTGCAATGATTTCTTTCCAAGGACTGTCTATCACATTTCCATTTGCTTGAACAATATAAAGCAAATTTAAATAGATATTCCCAACTTTCTAGATCAGGGTTTCTCACCTTCAGCACTATGGACATTTTGGGTCAGATAATTAATTTTTCCTGAAGATGGCTGTTTTGTGCATTGCAGAATGTATGACAATATCCCTGGCTTCCATCCACTGTATGCCAGCAGTGCGCCTCTCCCCACTTATGACAACCACAAAGGTCTCCAGATGTGGTCAAATGTCTCCTGCAGGACAGTGGCCCCAGGCTGAGAACCACGGCTCTCACTAGAAAGAGTGTTAAGACAGAGCAACCCAAACTAATGTGTTCACACTTCAACAGCGCCTTTTGTGTTCTCACTTTCTGCAGTTCATCAGAAGATCCAGAAAGAAAAAGCATATGACTAGGAAATGATGATTTTCTGACCACAGGCCTTGGCACATTATAGGGAGAAGAAAAGGAGAACATTCTTTTTATTCTTTCTGTCACTGTGGAGATGCGAAAGGCTTATTCTAATCCAATGCTGACAGTTTTTAGGATATGTGGAGCTGCAAAAATACATAAGAGAAAGGTCCAAATGCCAAATGGCCCGTGGCTATAAAACAGTATAAAAGAAGCATTTTCATTGCCAACACTGGGCTGTTATTATGAGTTGTATCTAGGAGAACAATTTTGAAAATGCCATTGAATATTTATTGAAAGAAAAGATTTATAATAATTTGGGTCCTGACATGCCACTATTAGCAAATCACTCAGCCAGTGGGAAAGGTTAAGAGCCATGGTGGCATTAAATTAAGTCTAAGTTTCACATTTCAGCGTTTTATTTTTCTCAACAACCACAGTGTTTAATAATACTGTTCCAAATATCCCAGCACAAAGCCTGAAAAGCTGTTACCCATACCGTATGCTCTTTTTAAAAAGATTTTATTTATTTATTTGAGAGAAAGCAAGAGAGAGAGAGAGAGAGAGGACAAGCATGGGGAGGGCAGAGGGAGAGGGAAAAGCAGGCTCCCCACTGAGCAGGGAGCTTGATGTGGGGCTTAATCCCAGGACCCTGGGATCATGAACTGAACTGAAGGCAGATGCTTAGCCGACTGAGCCACCCAGGAGCCCTCATATTGCATGTTTTTAATGAAACTCCAAAGTTTTTAGTTTTAATTCTACTTTGGAGATAATGAACATTTCACACTGATGTTCAAGTTCAAGACACACATTTTGGGCAAAGTGACTATTACATAGCAAAGCAAAGGAAAAATATTTTTTTTTATTTTTTAGGAAAAATATTCTTAACATCATCTGAATGTGTTAGATTTTTTTTTTAAGGTCTTATTTACTTATTCATGAGAGACACAGAGAGAGAGAGAGAGAGGCAAAGACATAAGCAAAGGGAGAGGCAGGCTCCATGCAGGGAGCCCGATGCAGGACTTGATCCCAGGACCCTGGGATCACTCTCTGAGCCAAAGGCGGACGCTCAATCACTGAGCCACCCAGGTGCCCCTCATCTGAAAATGTTTAAATATTTACAAAGATTCATAATACTTTACTTGAAAACATCTTTATTTTTTATTTAGAAAAATAAAGGAGGACGCTTCTGACCTCAACGTCAACAATTTGGGCATGACATATGACACTATTCTAGTTTTCAACCACTTCTGCATTTATCAATCTGCTATATACAAGAAAAAGCAACTGTAGACAGTTATGTATCAGTATATCTTTTAAATTCTGTTTGTAAAAATGTTTATATTTTTCTCTCTGTACCTATTGGTAAACATAGGCAGGTTTAGGACTTTGAATATTAAACATATAATTCCTAAATCCACTAAAGAGAACGAATATACACAATATGCAAAAACGCTCTACTCAATCAAGCCCTAACTATACACATAATTATGGTATTCAAATTAGATTATTAATTTAGACATGCTCTATCATGTCAAGTATACACTAGCATAAAAATGTCTGAACAAGATTCAGTAGGAAGTAAAAAGAGGTAAAGAAAATCCAATTATTCTTAACAAATGAAAACTCCTAGTACCTAACATTAAATATATATTCATGGGAAGATTAGTAGGAAATGCATCTTAATTATTTACCTTGGTGGTGGGTAATAAATACAGTAGTGCCAAATCAATTCAACAAAATACTAATTCTGTGCCCTGGATTATCATATTTGCATTTGGATAAATTGGGACACATGAGGCATGAAATGGCCAAATTAATTTTCATTTTACTTCATTTGAGTTTCCTCATATATTATTCTAAATGTAAAATGCAATAAAATCATATATAAAATACCATATTGCTTTATATTATTATCTAAATTTTCATATGCCTCCACTGTAATTTCTCAACTACATTGGACTAAGGCTACTATAATACACCACATGTAATGGTAACTACTAGAATTAAGATAGAAGCCTAACATTTTCATAAAACTTTTTAAAATTTATAAATGTATGGTCATTTTTAAAAACCAGCACCAATAACAAAAGATCAACTCACCAAACACCGCAAAAGCATAAGCCCCTTCAGATTCAACTTTTCCTACTGAAGCTAAAATGTAAAATTGGCACCGTGAAGCTTGAAATTGAGATTTAAGGATAAGCACTGGTACTAGCATTTTGCTACTTGCTAGAAATTGCTTTCATCTGGAAGCTGCCATTTAGCAAGGTTCATAGATGGGTTTTTGTGTGTGTGTGTGTGTGTGTGTGTGTGTGTGTGTGAAATAAAAAAATAAAAAACAAACTTTTCAAACTGTCATAAAATTCCATGTTCTCATGATTCTAACATTCCTGTATATTAATAGCTAATATCTGATTGAAAGTAGCGAAATTAGGTAAATCATAATTTTAGAACATCAGGAGCCACAATAGAGGTTGTAAAATTAAAATAAACCCTTTAGATTTATCCTGCATCATTTTACACTGCTCAAGTGTAAAATGCTCAAGACAAATGTTTTACTACTGTGGTATTAAATGGGTAACGTAATAGCAACTTTGGCAAGATAAAGCAAGCTACACCATTTAATGTTTTTGGAATGTACAAGAATAATATTTTTTCTCTTTTAAAGATCTTTATTTATTTATGAGAAAGCGAGTGTGCGCAGGAGCAGGAGAGTGAGGAAGAGCATGAGCAGGGGGGAGGGGCAGAGGGAGAAGCAGACTCCCCACTGAGCAGGGAGCCCTACCCGGGGTTCCAATCCCCCGGGGTAGGACCTGAGCCTGAGCTGAGGGCAGATGCTTAACCAACTGAGCCACTGAGGCACCCCGATATAAGAATAATAAGAGGAAAACCAGTAGCTTAAGCTTAATTTGGCTGATTCTTATTTCACACGCACACACAAGTCCACCCAGAACACTCCTCACATAGGACAGCGATTGCAACAACTGAACTGAATTTGTTGCAACAAATTTTAACTGCATCGCAAGTACCAAGTTTAACTATAATTTTGCAGTTTAAAATATTCAATCTCTTTATTTTATAATTCAGACGCTTTTTTTTAAGCTTTTAAGAAAGAAAAAGATGCTCATTTTGTGAAGATTCTCTTCCATCTAACTTAATTACATACATTTGCATAAATAACCTGTGGCCCAATCAAATACAGACTGTAGTCAGCGCAGTTTCTACTGCTGGTGCTTTGAGCAGACTAATATAAACAATCTCTTAAATGTTCCACTCTCTAATCTTTCTTTAGTAGCTGTTCATGAAGACACTGGCAACATGATGAGTGTCAAGAACCTACAAGGTGGGGATGCCTGGGTGGCTCAATGGTTGAGCATCTGCCTTTGGCTTAGGTCATGATCCCAAGGTCCTGGGATCAAATCTGCATCAGGCTCCACACGAGGAGTCTGCTTCTCCCTCTGCCTATGTCTCAGCCTTTCTGTGTCTCTCATGGGTAAATAAAATATTAAAAAAAAAAATTAAAAAAAAAAAAGAACCTACAAGGTGAAGTCAGAACACTCCCCTCTGGGTCCCAGGAGCTGCCTATTTATCCTCTGTGATACCCCCACCCACCCAGTTATCTGAACCCTGTATGTCAGCTCTTTCAGCTCTAGAATTGGAGTAATTCTGCCTTTAAGTCAAAATAAAGCCAAAATGGGTGAGGACTAAAATGTATGACATCAACTAAAATACATGGTCACTATTTCCATCATCCCCATATACTCTAATTTGTCTATAATATGATGAGGATTGTTTTTATGACAAGCAAAACTCACAGGAAACTCTACTCAATATATCTCAAATATACCAATGAGCCAAAAGATTCATTAATAGCTACCAAAGGATTGGTTCAAAGGCCCAAACCCTCTCAAGATGCTATGACCATGATAAAAGCTTGGTTTCCTTAAACTACCAAATAATATGCCACCTAACCCTCCTCCTCCCAGCATGCTCATTCATGGACACAATGAAACATGTCTATTAGAAGAACCCACTTTGTCCACCGAGAAAGTGACTTTTTCATCCTTCCCACTTTCCCAAGTGCCCATGACCTGCAGTCAATGAAGGAGATCAATGAATGGAAAAGAAATGTAAGAAATGACAATTCTATCCTCTACGCAGCTTCAGGTTCAGGATCATGTTTTTTCATGATTTTATTTCTTTTTTTCTTTACCCTTATGTGCCACACCCACTTTCCAGATGGGAGGCCTAATGTTTATTGACAGAACAGAAAGCGATACAAGAAACAGCCACCAACATCTGTGTAGCTACAAGTTAACAGGCAGACCTGTCCCTTGCTCACTGCTTTTTCTTTCCTATTTCATTCCTTTCATTACCCAGCTCCTATTCCATCAAGTACCTCATTTTACTTTGCCTCTGGCTTCTGCCACTTTGTGTCCAAGCGCTTGTCAAAAACTTCTCTCACCTAATCTCACTGGCCCATCTCCTTTCCTTCAGCCTGCCACCTTGGCCCTCATCTTTTTTTTTCCCACTCCACATGCTCTCCCAGGCAGATCACAACCTCAACAATAATGTGAAACACACAGAGGTCTGGTAACCTGGTATTTCCAGCTCGGCCTCTGTGCTGAATTCCAGAACCATGGGCTGGTACAACTGTTGATTGAATCTCAAGCCCTGGATGGCCCTCTGGTGCCTCCTATTACATAAATCCAGAAATAAATTCACCAGCTTTCTTTGCAAACTGCACCATCCTCTGCATTCACGATCATGACCAATGGCACCTCTTACCATTCAATCACCCAAGCCAGAGACCACCGAGTCATCCTCAAAGTCACCATCCCCTCCTTGCTTCTCCCCTCTTCTTCCTTTCCCCACTCTGATCAGTCTGAGTTCAGACCTTAAGCCTGCACTAGGATTCATTCAAAAGTTGTTTTTTTGTTTTGTTTTTTACAGGGCTTCTGTTTCTGCCCTCCCCCCACATCCTCCATCCTCTACAAAACACTCAGAATAATCATTCTAAAAGAACAACCTAAAGTACCCAAATTCATCTAGACCAAAGACACCCCCCCCTTTTTTTTAAGATTTTATTTATTCATGAAAGACACACACACAGAGAAAGAGGCAGAGACACAGGCAGAGGAAGAAGCAGGCTCCATGCCAAGAGCCTGATGTGGAACTCGATTCCGGGACTCCAGGATCACGCCCTGGGCCAAAGGCAGGTGCCAAACCGCTGAGCCACCCAGGGATCCCCAAAGACCCTTCTTAAACTGGCCCCAGCCTCCCTATCTCTGGCCTCTCCACCACCCTCGATGTACACCAGCCACGTCTTTTATGCACTCTTTACAACTGCATCTTTTCCCCCCTTCATTCTGCTGAGATTCTTGAGGGCAGTGCACGGATTCTTCTTGTGTTTGAGGTTTCAACATCCAACAACATGCCTGGTATCATATCAATATATATCTGGTAAATGCATAAATGAGTAAACATCATTCCAACTCAATCTGACTCAAACACAGCCAAGCTGCTAGTGATTATGTGTGAATTAGAGGGCCACCACTCTCCTAAGAGGGTGTCAGGGAAAAAATAATAAGGCCACAGTGGTTGCAATGCCTCAAAGCTGAATGCAGAGGTTGTAGTATTTGTGTGTGCAATTGTGTTACAGCTTGGCTTTTCTTAATTAAAAAAAATCACTGCATTGTGTGGTTTTATTGCCTCTAACTCTTACCATGAGCTGCCTCAACATTAAAGTTTCCAATAGCTTCACCGTGTTCAACCCTAATGGGAATGATAGAGGAATGGGTACGGCTGGGGATGAAGGGCCGGAGTGAGCAGAAGCAATATTCACAGTAATGCTTGAGTCACAAATGCAGTGAGACTAGATGCCCAAAGACTGACATGATTCCCCTTCATCACTTAGAGAATAAATCTGCAGAAAGGCTTACAGATGCAACACTGGGACCCTCTGAAGACTAGAATGACAGATGACAACAATGTTGACTTAGTCACAGCTTTTGATACTTTTTAAAAATCAAAAGAAGCTGATCAATTGCAAATGCAAACGTGATAGGGTGATAGGGTATGTAGGTACTGGGTCCTCTGAAATCGTAGAGAAAGGTACCAAGCTGCTGTTGATCGATTTCAAAACTTTTTATTTGTTTTACTTGCCTACTTCATAAGGTCCATAGGGTTTCCAGTGCTCTGTAATTTAAGTAAAGGCCCTCCAGTCAGCCCAAAATTCCCTATCCTTTGCAATAGTGTCTGTCTTTAGAAAATTCCATTTTTCACAAATTTCTAGTCACTCACAGGTTTGGAAATCGTATAGGCCTATAAAATCAAGGAGGGGGAGTAGATGAAGTATAAACACAATATGCCAAAGTGTTATAACAACAACAAAAATAATAATTCAAAACCTAAGGAATACGAAGAACTCATTGAACAAATGCTGACTGCAATGTGAAATCAAGAAAAAATGGAGGAAGTGAGGCTCAGAGGAAAGATCTAAACATATTACAACTTGGTCATAAAGTCTGCCTTTATATTGTGCATTTGGACTGGAGTTAGACTATAATACAGGCATAGGAGATTCGATGCAATGTTCCTACTCTAAGACAACATAGTTTGACCCTTACTTGTTAAACATATGTATTCATTTAATTTACAAAACACAGTCTCATTGTAAATAACATATGACACTGTTGCAATAATGTTACTGACACTTTTTTGTAAACTTTTTTTTTTTAATCACTAGAGAAAATATCTTGTTTCTATGCTTCCCCTTTCTTCAATGAGAGTGACACAAATATGTGACCCAAACACAGATCTTTATCTGCTAACATGCCTCTCTGCTGGGTCCTGTTATCGGTCAAAGACTTTACGCTTCCTATTTCACAATGCTAACATGTGGTTTTCTTTTCTGAGCTTGTTGTATAAACTAAGCCTAAGTTCTTCCTCCACAAAGATATGGAGATGACACTATCTGTGCAGTCAATGCTGGATGCTGGCCATGGGCAAGAAGGTGGACAATGGGCCTTCCCGCCATCTCTTCAGCTCTATCCCAGGGTAACTATGGGGACCAAGCGAGAGAGTACAGGGTTATTTTGAGAAGCACAATATAGGACATCTATGCAGCACAGTTTGATGAACCATCCTGAAAGCTCCAAAATTAGATGCAGAACGTACTGTAAGGAGCCCAGGCCTTGTCAGACAGCCATGTGTTCCATTCTTGGCTCCAAAACTCACTACTGTGGCCCTGGATAGGTGCCCTGACCTTTCTAGGCTTCTGTTTCCACTTCTGAAAAACAGGATAATAAAGTAACTACCATATAAGGTCACTAAGAGGATTAAAGTAAATACTGTATGTAAAGTTCTTAGCATGGCAGTTGGCACAGGGGAAATGTTCTGTGTTAAATATTCACTCCAATTCTTATCCAGGAGACACCACCAATAAGGACTAGAAATGTGGCAGATAAACCATTCTCAGAGCTGCCTCCCCCCACCTCTGCCCCTTATTCTCAAATTCAGCAATGCCCAGCCTTGAGGGACTGTCTCTGCCACAGTGAATATGAACTGCTTGCTTGTATACAGCCAGAAACTTGTATAATTCCCTAACACATCTCTCATGGATGTGTGAGGCAAGAGCTCTAGAAACAGAATCAGTGCTCAACTCCCCAAATCAGAAATGAAGATCATTTAAAACAGCAGATAGGAGAGAGTAAATGATTTTCATTCACTTTATCCATATTAAAATTACCTTGTTTCCTGTATACATGTATCTTCTGACAACCAGAGAAAGCAGATGTCAGAGAAGTTATTTGGAGATCTAGAGGTGGCCACAAACAAGCCAAAAAATAGTTAATACAGACAAGAAATAAAACAGAACCACATAAATTCTAAAGAATTAGTTAAAACTAAATTATGGACTCAGTCTAAGTCACAAAAGTGACCAAGGAAGACTTCAACTATAGAAATACTCAGAACAGAGAGTTTACATTTGAAATGTAAATACTGATGGAGTCCAAGGAATATTTGTACTCTGACAAGGACGGTTAACATTGAAGCAGAAGATATTTCAAAGATAGGAAGAGGCTGTTGATGGCAAGGGCTCTTTTTGGCACACTGTGTCTGTGGGATTGTGTCCCCAGGCATGCCTGAGGCACTCTCCTGAAAGCTCATTCCCAGAAAGTTTTGATTTTTTTAAACTGACATATTACTGACTTACAAAATTATATGTTTCAGGTGTACAACTTAATGATTTGATATATGTACATACTGCAAAATGATCACAATAGGTCTAGTTAGCATCTGTCATCACACAGTTACAACTTGTGATGAGAACTTTTGAGATCCACTCTCTTGGGCAACTTTCAAATACACAATATGGTATTATCAACTATAGTCACCATGCTGTACAGAGTTTTGATTTTAAAAAAGAAAGCCAACTTTGAGCATCTGTCCTGACGTACTTTCAGCCGTAGAATGCATTAGCTGAGAGGCTATACCAGTCTACAAGCAGTCTGTTGCCTATGTACCTTATATAACAACTAGATTTTAACATCTAGAGAGCAGAATAAATATTTACCAAGAGTCAGAACACTATGTAGTATCAGGATGATAACCCAGGAAAGCCCTCCCCCCGCCTCCCCCTCACACACACATACTGTGGCCTCTCAATCATTCCCAACCTCTGAAGTTAGAAGTTCGACAGGCTATGGATCAGACTTTTAACAAAGTACCCCGGAAACTGCTTCCCATGACCGTGGCATTAAGGCCTAGAAGAAGCATGCTTATTTATTGCAAAATATAAATAGTTTCCATTTCTGAATATATAGTAAAATGTGTGGCAAAGTACAAGGACTCTCTCTGCCCCATGGTTGTTCTCCAGCTGGGACTGAATTCATGCTCAGGTATGATGCTCTTTGTGGATGGAGATGACAGCTGCCTGTGCTGGTTTTCTAGGCCATGTGGGTCACTGCACCCACATCTGCAGGCAGAAAACAAACCAGAGAGCACCATCCTCCAATGTGAACTGTCACATACCATTTTTACCCCCTTGATTCTCTGAATATATGAACAGGGAAGTAAAAAGCAATAGCATCCACTTGAAAGTAAAGGAGAAAATGTACTTCACCCCCTTGCACATCTACTTTGTGCTAGGCCAAGTAAGTTATTTAATAATAATTATGGTAATAATAATAACTCCCAGTCTTGGAGAACTATGTTGTGAGTCCTGGTAAGCACTTTGCATACTTTAATGCTTAACTTGAATTTCCTTATCTGTAAACTGAAGATAATAATACACATATCTTATTACTATCAGGATTAAAGGAGAATAGATGGAAAAAGTACTTTGCAAGTTGAAGCAGCAAGGTCAAAAGGGAGAGGATGTGAAAGAAACCAGTTAAAATCCCAACTCGATCTGATCTCACTGAGCTTCAGTTCCTCATCACCCAAGTGGAGAGGAAACCACCCACCCCAGTGAAGAATTGAGGGAGACAGTAAATTAAATAGCAGCTGGTCTGCATCACTAGAAAGTGTTTAATAAATGTTCATATTCTCTCTTCTGTTATACATGTGACCTGCTTCCATTAACCTCCATCAGCAAGCAGCCGTCCAATGTCCCTGTTATCCAAAGATGCATTTCCTTTCATAGTAATGATGATTTTATCAGTCTAACGTGCCAGACACTGGCTCAACAGCTTTACAGCTATGAACTCACTTAATCCTCATCATAATCCCGTGAGGTACGTACTACTGTCATCCCCATTTTAAAGATGAAGACACTGAGGCACGGAGTTTAGGTAATTTGCCCAGATTAAAAACAGATGGTAAGCAAGTCAGGCGCTGAGCTGTCTACCCTCCTAACCATAAGGCAACAGTGCTGATGGGGGTGAGTCTGTTCGACATTCCATGCTTGGATGTATTCTCTTCTAGACGTAAGCAATGGACGCTCTCACAAACCACAATGTGTTGGCTAACTTTTCAGCCTCTGGAATGACATTTTAATATTTTTCTAGAATTCTTCAAAAACCTATGATTTGTTTTTAAATGCAGGGCCTATACCTAGCTCATTTTGTTCTACGTGTTGGAATGCCATAAATAAAAGCACTTCTCTTTCTCAAGATTGCCTAGATAAATCTTACATCAAGACACATCCCTGAGTTTGGTTTAAACATTTATTATAAATCCAAATTTAAACAAATATATATGTATATATACCTTCACACACATATAGGATGTGTGTTTAATGCTGTTAAACATTAACAGCTTAATGCTGTTTCATTAAACTAATGACTCGGATAGCAAATAACCTGAAAATTCTCATTTCGAATCTTCAGTCTTAAGTCATAGCAATACCATATTTATTTCAAAGTATTCTTTTTACGAATTTAATTGACTCAAATATTAAACGTCAATGATGATAATCTATTGCTCTACTTAATGGGAATCTCTAGGGGACAGATGAAAAAGAAAGGTTCTAGAATTCTATCCTTCAAAGCAGGACAGGACAGCTACCCATAAATCATACTCTTTATTTATTAAGATAATTAAGCCCATCAGTACACTTAACTTTCAGACTCAACAAATGTCTGGGATGAACAATTCCCACTTTTTCTAAAACAAAGAGGATGTGTTCAAAAAGGGTCCTCTGCAAGCTCTGTGCACAATGCACGCTATTTTAAAACATGATTTATGTGTCTAATTCCTGGAGCTGCCTTGAAAAATATACTGGGCTCTTCCTCGCATGCTACCTATTAGGAGAAGACACTCCAATTTGAAGAGGGCACTCTGTTTCAGACTACAAGAACGCTATATCATGTCAGCATTTTCATTAAATACTGTTCAAGCTGGACCTTAAACAAATGGAAGGGAGAGAGCCACAGCTGCAGCCACTGCAGAGAGACGGTTATCCCGCCGGGAGGCTTATATAAGAGGCGCAGGGCCGGCAGGGTGAAGCCCAAGTGTCATCATCCAAATCCTATTTCTTTGAGACTTGCCCACATTCTTGAAATGTACGAAATCACATACGATGAACGGATTTCTCATTTTATTCGCCTGATGGCACAAAACGCCGTGTTGACTTAACAACTTGTTTTCTCCCTAAACGCCTGGGCTCCAATGAGGGAGACGCTGCAACTTCTGCCTACGGGAAGCGTCGAGTGGGATGCGCGCGAAGCCCCAAGGACTCGGCTGGCTGCCGTCCCCAAAGACCCATCGCGTCCAGGGGCCACTCCCCGGAGGGCTTAGGAGAGAGGGAACGAGACCCCGCACGCTCCCTCCACCGCCAAACGCCGTCCAGGAGCTCGGAACGTGCAGTCAGCGGCAGGCGAAGTGCCCTGGGAGCACCTGTCCTCCCGCAGCACGTTTCCAACCCGCACACTCGTCCTCTCCCCGCGCGCCGGGTCCGCTTCTCCGCACCCCGACCTCCCCGAGCCCGAGCGCGGCCCCTAACGAGACGGGGGCCACCCCCAGCTTCATGCAAAAACGATCATGCCAACGCACCTCCCCTCCCCACGGCTCCCTGCAACTTCAGAAACTACAGGCAACTTACCGGGACGCAGGAGACCGGGAGCCCTCCGGGGTGGGGCGGGGGGACCGCGCTCGGCTGCGCGCAACCCCGCGGGCCCCGCACCGCCCGGGCGGCTGCACGGCTGCTCGGCTGCTCGGCTGCACGGCTGCTCGGCTGCACGGCTGCACGGCTAGGCGCCGCCGCTCTGCACCAGCCGCCTCGCTCCGCCGCGCCCGGGGCCGGGGGCACTGGCCAGGGCGCGGCGGCTGCGGCGGCACCGGCCGCGCGGACCCGGAGCTGCAGACGCCGCCGACCCCGGAGCGCGGCGCTCCGAGCCCCCGGCGCGTGTCTCCGGCTCCGAGCGAACGGCCGCTCGGCGAGGACCGCGGCCCCGGGAGAGCCGAGGCGCCGTGCCCCGCAGAGCCTCCGGGGGCTCCCGGGCGGCCGGTCACATCGCGCGCGCCGGCACCGCAGTCCGCACTCGCCGCCGCGCCGCGGAGAATGACAGGCGCCGAGGCGGAGCAGCCGTGCGGGGCGCGGGGCGCCAGTGCGCATGATCCCGGCCCGCTGCGGCACGTCACGGGGGAGGGGGAGGGCGGGGAGGGGAGGGGAGGGGATGGGAGGGGGAGGGCGGGAGGGGGCGCGCTGGGCGGGGGCGGGGCCGGGGGCCGGGCGCCGCGCCCCGCTCCGCTCCCTAGCGGGGAGGCGCAGGAAGTCTCCGCCTCGGGGTTCTGCGAACCCTAGAGCTGCGAGGTTGAACTTGTCTGCAGAGTCCATTGTCCTTAACCCCCCCCCACCCCGCCCCGTGTGCTCTCAGGGGTCCCCAGGGCGCTGGGCAAGCCCCGAAGAGCCACGTTAGCTCAGGTTATAGCTTAATCGTGAGGGCCTGCCACTGAGGGGACAGTGGTCCTCCCCACCTGGCTGTACATTACAAAATAACTTGGGAAGCTGGTGGGAGCCCTTTGCCCTGACCGCACCCCTGGAGTCCAGGCTTAAGTACAGGAGAATCCCTGGGTGAGGCTCGGGTATCAGTAAGGTTGTAAAGCTTTCCAGATGATACCGGCCTACAAACAGCAGAGGTTTTTCAAAGCTGTAGCGTTTGTCAGAATCTTCTGAGCATTTTGAGAGAATGCAGATTTCTGACTCACTAGGCCTAGGCGTTAAGGGAAGATCCTTCATTCCTAACACGATCCCAGTTGACGCCAGGGCTGTGCTGTAGCACCGGCCCACCTTATCCTTACTACCCTTAAGTATAGTGTAGAATCTGGAGCAGAGCTTCTGAAAGGTTGGGCTGTATGAGAATCACCTGAGTAATGCTTTTGTTGGTTATTGTTGTGTTTTAATTGCACAGCATATTCTCAGGCCCTCCCCATGCGGTTCAGCCTCTGGGGCTCTGCTAATTCTGATGGGTCTGACGATGGGTGGTGTTTGAACAAACCTAGTAGGCCAGCAACCTGGAGTTGGGCATGCACTTTTGCAGTGAGCAGGACCAAGCCAGGTCTAGAACTCAGAACATCTGAGTCCAAGTCTAAGCCCAAATGGTACTTTATGTTACTAGTCCAAATTTTCTACGATTATTATCCATTGCTTTACTTAGTAGGAAATATATATGAATCATGAAACACACACGCACACAACACATTCTGATTCCTTACACATGCTAAAGTGGCTTAAAGTTGGCTGAGGGAAAAGGCTCATTAAGAGGGGAGGGGTGGAATAAGGGATATTAGATGGTCTGCACTTTAGTGCATTGCAGAGGAAAGGGTTAATAGCAGGAAACAAACCTTAGGTCCACCCTAGAGCCTGGGATAGCATCTTGGAGAAGATCCAGAAATTAGGCTTTGCCTCTGATCTCATAGCACAGGTTGAAACTGGGATGTTCAACAGTTTATGAACATATGGCATGTCACATATATTATCTCATTGAAATCTCACAATGGTCTGGTAAGTTGGATAAAAAAGATAGTAGGCCCATTTTATGGATAAAAAAGGAGGCTCTCTGGACATTAGTTGACTTGCACAAACAGTGGAACTTGAATCAAAGTACAGATCTAAATATTGGATGTGATTTCTATAATTCTAAGGAAAATAGCGATTCAGATCTCACAAGGAAAATGGTTTCTGTATTTATTGTTCACATCCTTTAATGGCTATGCCTAAATTTTAAGTTAGAAAGCAGTTCATTTTTATAGAGAGGAAATGCAATTTATATCTTTACTTCACTTTTGCAGCTCTACAAATTGGAATGCAAAATGTTCTGAGAGCACCCCAGTCCCGGACCATTGCAGTTACATAATGCAGGCTTCACCAACAAGTTCAAAGAGCAACACTCATATTTTCTGGTGACAAGTATAATTACCATCTTCATTTTATCCAGGCCCAAAGAATCTAAGTGATTTAGACAAAATCCAGGCAAGCACCAGTATCTAGCCTCTCCTTTTACCAAATGACATACTGAAGATTATTTTTCATTTCCAAATTTTTCATACCAAGATTTACCATCATTAAATTAGAACCAAATGTATTTCAAAGCCACTCCTTGATACAGAACCAGAAGGAGGAGGAACAATTCCTGTGCTTGTGGTAAATGCTATAGTCTTTAGTCTCAGTCTGTTAAAGTTTTGGAAGAAAGTATTTGATATTTATACACAATGCACAGGTTTGCCTTAGAATCCTACTCACCTTTATCTTTGCTTTCGATGTAAATTTTTCATAAAGCTATTCTGTGTGATTATGAAATAAAAAAATTAATGAATGATTAAAAGAATTCTCTGTAAATGAAGGAGCTACTTGCAGATTTTTGTTCAGTTTTTAATAAGAAAATACTTTAAATAAAATTTTAAAAAAACCAGAGGTAGTATGCTAGTCATATTGGAACCTTTAGAAAAACCCAAAGTTGTCATTTCTGTTGTTAGAAACTCCAATAAAAATATTTATCTGTATAGTATGTGAATTCATTTGTATATTGACTTTACAAGATCCAGAATTTAATTATATAAAAAGTTAATTAGTATGTCCCACTGCCATTGTATTTTGAGCCACTATTATTGGCATTAAATGCATGAAATGTGTAATATTGGCTGAATATTGACTGTCTTAACATTGACTGTGTCTGCTTTCGAATTTGCTTCTCATTAGCTGGGAGGAATAGCAGCTTCATTTGTTTTTTTCTCTGAGCTCTATATTCCTTATGGATCAGCAAAGCCTGTTCTTTGGGTAAGAATTTCTTCATTAAGTGCCTCTAAAAGTCTCAGCAGTGAGGACTGCACTCATATAGATGATAGTGACTCCATTGAACCTATTCTCTGCTTATTAGAGAAACTGTATCTAGAATAGACTCTTATTAAACTCTTTTCGGGGATGCCTGGGTGGTTCAGTGGTTAAGTGTCTGCCTTTGGCTCAGGGCGTGATCCTGGAGTTCCAGGATGGAGTCCCACATTGGGCTCCCTGCGTGGAGCCTGCTTCTCCCTCTGCCTATGTCTCTGCCTCTCTCCTCTCTCTCCCCTCTCTCCCTGTGTGTGTCTTTCATGAATAAAAACAAAAACAAAAACCTCCTTTGGCAAAGAATCACAAGCTGAGCTAAGCTGGGGCCCCTAAATTTGTAAATTACATTTCTTCCTCCACTTCACTCAAAAGGATTTTTTGACATGAAAATCTCCCAGCCTCTGCCTACTTCATACTTTTAGTCCAGATAAGAGAACTATGGGGAGTCCAAGGTGACTGACCAAGGTGAGACAGAAGTGGGAACATAGAATTAGATTTCACTAGGCAAAAACTAAGGTTACCGTAAAAATTAATACAAGTTGTGCTTGATTTTTGGACATGGCTTATTACAGTTTGCTTTGTTTGAACACATGCAGCTGCTACGAACTTCCCTGGAAACCATAACTGAATCTTTGGTGGGAGGAGCTAGTAGGGATAGGGAGATTAGCATTCTGTCTTTTTCTCCCGGGAAACTTTGGAAAACTATTGGAAGGCTCCTCTTGTTCTAACCCAGGAAATTTACCAAGTGCTTTAAATTTAAAAATTAAAATTTTTATTTTTAAGAAATTTGCTTAGAACTTAGAACAGTCAATGTAATAAATGATCTGGATTTTCAGACTAGCTCCAAAATGTTGTTTTGTTTTTTTTTTTTAAGACTTTATTTATTTATTCATGAGAGACACAGAGAGAGGAAGAGACATAGGGAGAGGGAGAAGCAATCTCCATGCAGGGAGCCCCATGTGGGACTGGATCTTGGGTCTCCAGGATCAGGCCTTGGGGCAGAAGGTGACGCTAAGCCACTAGCCCACTGGGGCTGCCCCAAAATGTTTTTAATGCCCACAAATAAGTTAATATGGGGTTCCTTGTAACCCCAACCCTGAAAGGAAATAAGCACAGAGTGAGGACTCTGGCCTAATGGTAAGAGTAGAGTTTGGGTCTGGGGAAAATAGAATTTGGGGACTAAAGAGGAAGATTGGCTATGGCCTTTGGTGGCTGAAGAGCTGAGGCTGGGGAAGACTAAATATTAGTAGCCTTTGAGATCAAGTTGGGAGAAGTATGGACTTGTGATCAAGAAGAGAGATAGTGTCAAAACTGTACCTGAAGCTTCGTGCCTTTGTCTTTTCTTAAAGTTCTTAAGGATCCCATGTTTGACTTAATCTATAGTAAGGAATGAACAGAGATGAATAAATAGACTACAAACCCCTTATAGATAGATAAAAATAGGTGAATGCTTTAAAGAACTACTACAGAATGCACATTCAATTTTAATCTCTAAGAATAATACCTACAGCCTCCCAACCAAGTTGCCACTAGCAGAAGAAAGTGGCTGGTGGAGAAGCCACCTGCACACTTGGAATCAACCTCACAGAATCATCTGGTTCCAGCTCCCTTCATTTCCTTCTGTCAGCTGAAATCACATGGCTGCCATCTGTAATTACCTAACATGGGGTGTGGATAGCTTCAAGCACATAGTAGGTTCTTAATAAATGCTAGTTGTTGGTATTAGCTTTTTTTTTTCTCTCCTAGAGTTAAAACTGCAGCTAGCCGTCTCCTAAAGTCCATTTTATCATTTTAATGTAAGCAGTGATTAACTGTAGATTTTAATGGAGTGCTTTTCTTTTCTGACAGAAGACTTAAGAATGACTTCAGGGCTCTTCTGAGAACCGGGGAATCATGTAGAAAAGGCTTTCAGGGGAGATCAAGACAAAGCCTGCTAATGTTACTCTGTGGCCTCACGCTGTACTGAGGGGAAAATGCAGAGCTTAGGACTTGACATGTGTAGATCTTTCTACTGGGAGAAAGAAATGATGGTGGGAAGAGAGAGAGTACTTAACAAAAGCAAAAACAGAGAGTGCCTGAAGGAAATGTCTTTACATTACAAATTAAAGAATGCATATTCCCATCATCTTCTGTCATCCTGACCTTACACATTCCTTACATTTCTATCCCAACATCTTCACTCAAGACTTATGGCTGTAAAACTAATGTGGTGTTCATGATACTGGCAGAGATTTCTTAGGTTCACTTTTTAATTCTTCTGCTTCTACTATCTCTGTAGAATATAATTCTTACAAACTTATAATTTAAATAGGCATCAGACGAGACTGTGTTTCACTAGTAATAAATCATTTGCCAGTCAACAAATAAAAATTCAAGATTGAAAAAGGAAGATGTATAAAATTAGCAAGAGTTTTAATTCTTTTTTTTTAATGATTTTTATTTATTCATGAAAGGCAGAGAGAGAGAGGCAGAGGGAGAAGCAGGCTCCATGCAGGGAGCCCGATGTGGGACTCAATCTCGGGACTCCAGGATCACGCCCTGGGCCATAGGCAGATGCTCAACCCCTGAGCCACCCAAGGATCCCAAGAGTTTTAATTCTAAGAGAAGCTAGTTGCGCAGTCTCCAAAGTCAGAAAGATGTGAAAGGCATTTAGTGGCTGAAGCATGTCTGTCATTTCTTGCCCTGTTGTACATTTTTTTCTTCCATTCCCACCCTCTCAACACTTTTTCAGCAAATAGACTTTTCTGCTCTCAGACTCTGGAGTAGAGGCCATCTCTTGTTACAGAGGATAAAACATGACAGGGAGAGGAAATTCAGCATACTGTGGCTTTCTTCTTGAGCCAGAAGCCCATTTAGAAATTCAGGAATGTGCTCTGTTTACATGGCTTTCTTCCTCACTCACATAAGTTTCCTTATCTTGAAAATGAAGATAATAGTAGTAGCTATTATTAATCTTTGAGCCAGCCACTTACCTATTCCTACTTCCCCATGTACAAGGAGCATCCAGTTTCTGCTAAACTCTTTTCCCTTCCCTACTCCCAAAGGAAAGAACCTCTTCTAGAGAGAAATGATGGTCAATACTAGTGACTGCTAGTGAGTGAGGGCTCCCCAAAGTTTCTACATACTTGGCAGTGGCTAAACTTACTACTGTTCTGAACAAGCAACAAAAACTCCTGGAATTTGAATTGAATTACTTATATGGTTGGTGGTTAGACCTTCAGTGGAGTCTCAGACGTATTCCTTGGGGAATGAATAAAAACAAAATTGCGTAGCCTGATGGGAAGGCAAGGGACCTTGGAGATTTCACAGCAATTCCTATAGAGAGAAGAATTGCGGAGGAAAAAGCCATAAAGTAAACCATCACTCCAAGATGTCTTGTAAAAACAGCAGTTGGTTTTAGAAATATTTAATCCCAAATTCCACTGAAGTGCACATGGTATTTCCTGTTTCTGGAAACTTAGAAAAAAAAAATTAAGCTCTGTTTGAAAGCAAGCAAGCAGAGCCAGATGTTGGTGTTGGTAATGATCCGCAGAGCCTAACACTCGTGTGGCAGCAGTCAGGAAAATGCATGACAGCTGTCTGAAGCCATGGGAGCCTAATTTCTCTTGGCCAGAAAAGAAACAAAGTGTAGAGCCTGTTTTGTTTATATGTACAAGAGGACAGCTGAGCCCAAGAGACATTATTTTGGTTAATAGAGCCAGTAACAGCAATTTAAAATATTATTTGTATTCCCTTGACATACTTTGTCCAAATCACTTATTCAAAGAGTGTTCAGTATCCAACCAACTGTAGTGCCATTCTAAAGTTTTGTTGCTGTCATTGTATTGGTTTTTGTTTTTGTTTTTAGAAAATACTAAACTATTAAATTTTGAAACCAAGTGTAGGCCGTCTCATAGTAGTTTGTTTGCTCCATATTAAGAATTGGAGGTTTTTCTGAAAAAAACATGACTGAACTTCTTGATTAAAAGATTCTTGGGTAGGGACACCTGGGTGGTGTAGTTGGTTAAGCATCCAACTCTTGATTTTGGTTCAGGTCGTGAGATGGAGCCCCGAGTCAGGCTCCAGGCTCAGCATGGAATCTGCTTGAGATTTTCTCTCCCTCTCCTTCTTCCTCTGCCCCTCCCACTCATGTTCTCTCTCTCAAATAAATGCATTAATTTTTTAAAAAAGAGCCTTGTGTATACAGAAGTGGTTACAACCTACTTTATCTTTCACTATACTCCACCCTAAATCTTCTATTTTGGTCTAACTAGTTTGCTCTTCACTGCTTCACTATCCTGTGTACTTTCTTGCTTTGGTGTTTCACTCTTGTTTTTTTCCCTCAACTTCCATACCTACATATCTGTCCATCAAATACTATCCATACTCTAATACCTAATTCATGTCTCACCACACTCATGAAGTTGACCTTGATCATTTCAGCGCCCTTGCTGAAGGGTCTCTTCTCTTGGGAGCTTTGAAACATCTACTGTCCGTATCATTTACATAGCACTTCTCCCAAACTGTCCCTGGTTCCTGGCACAGACCTTCAAAAACCCTTGGAATTTCTTGAGTGAGAAGAGTATGCTAGATATATGTAATAAACCCTCATGGACCATATTTAAGTTTATGCTAATGAAATGCAGAGGAGGATCAACCAAGAGCTTAGAAGGTTGGAACCTTCAGCCTTACCTCCTGACCTCTGGGGAAGGGAGGGGCGCTGGAGATTGAATTTAAACACATGGCTAATGATTTAATCCATCATGCCTATGTAATGAAACCCTGATTAAAAAAAAACAAAACAAAACTTAGTACACCAAGGCTTGGGGAGCTTCCGGGTTGATGAACATGTTGATGTGCTGGGATGGTGGTGCACCCTGGCTCCACAGAGACAGAAGCTCCCACACTCAGCACTCTTTGTGCTACAGACTTCCTCATCTGGCTGTTCATTTGTATGCCTTATTACAAAACAGTAACTGTTAAATACAGTGCTTTCCTGAGTTCTGGGGGTCATTCTACTGAATTATCAAATCTGAAGGAGGGTTGTGTGAATTTGTAGCCAAGTGAGACAGAAGTGCAGGAAGCCTGGGGACCCCACTTGCAGCTAGCATGTGATGTAAGGGCAATCTTATTGGGGACCCTGCCCATTAACTTGCGGGATCTGACACTAACTCCAGTTAGTTAGTATCGGAATTTAATTAAATTGTGGGACACCCATTTGGTGTCAGAACACAATATTACATTGTGCATTTTAAAACACACCATGGCATTGCCTTATTTATAGTTTGGATTAGCATACAGCAGAAATGATATCACCACCACAAGATTCAGAAGAGAGCAATTAGGGATCCCTGGGTGGCGCAGCGGTTTGGTGCCTGCCTTTGGCCCAGGGCGCGATCCTGGAGACCCGGGATCGAGTCCCACGTCGGGCTCCCGGTGCATGGAGCCTGCTTCTCCCTCTGCCTGTATCTCTGCCTCTCTCTCTCTATCTGTGTGTGACTATCATAAATAAAAATAAAATAAAATAAAAATTAAAAAAAAAAGAAGAGAGCAATTATATCAAGTGCTTATGTCTCTATCATCAAACTCCAGGGTTGATTGACGGTCAGTGAAGTTATCAACAAATATCACCTTAATCCTTCAACTGAACTGAGGCCTTCTGGTTATCAAATCCACATTTTCAGCATCTATATATTTCAAATCATGCCTACTGAATTGTCTTAAAAGTCCTAGTACTAATGACCTGCTTTCTGGTTTTATGATGATATACGAATTGGCACTTATTAATGATAACACTCACCTTGCATTACATGCCTAGTTAACAGTCTTCTCTCTGTGGACATTGCTTTAATACTCTCTTTCTTCTCTCTACTTATTTCATAAACAGGAAATGCTAAGCCATAGATAAGCTTCTTTCCTAGGATCTTAGGGTCAGCTAGGACCAGAATTGAAATTAAAAGTCCATCTCAAAAAAAAAAAAAAAAAAAAAGTCCATCTCCCTTGGATTTCTGAGCCCATTACTTAGTTTATCATACCCTCTTTGAGTAGTAAGAGCTACGGGTCATTTTCAGTTCCAACCGCTATATGGGTAATGATAGGTGGTGAAGTAGCCAACAAAGCTCAGAATCAGGTTTTATGATGCATGGTGTGCTTGTCATTCATTTTAGAAGAGTTCGTTTGGCCTTATGTTTACACTTGTAATTATTATTTTTTTTTGCAATTTTTTAATTGGAGTTCAATTTGCCAACAAATAGCATAACACCCAGGGCTCATCCCATCAAGTGCCCCCCTCAGTGTCCATCACCCAGTCACCCCCACCTCCCGCCCACCTCCCTTTCCACTACCCCTTGTTTGTTTCCCAGAGTTAGGAGTCTCTCATGTTCTGTCTCCCTTTCTGATATTTCCCACACATTTTTTCTCCATTCCCCTTTATTTCCTTTCACTATTTTTTATATTCCCCAAATGGATGAGACCATATAATGTTTGTCCTTCTCTGATTGACTTATTTCACTCAGCATAATACCCTCCAGTTCCATCCACGTCGAAGCAAATGGTGGGTATTTGTCGTTTCTAATGGCTGAGGAATATTCCATTGTATACATAAACCACATCTTCTTTATCCATTCATCTTCGGATGGACACTGAGGCTCCTTCCACAGTTTGGCTATTGTGGACATTGCTGCTATAAACATCGGGGTGCAGGTATCCTGGCATTTCACTGTATCTGTATCTTTGGGGTAAATCCCAGCAGTGCAATTGTTGAGTCATAGGGCAGATCTATTTTTAACTCTTTGAGGAACCTCCGTACAGTTTTCCAGGGTGGCTGCACCAGTTCACATTCCCACCAACAGTGCAAGAGCGTTCCCTTTTCTCCACATCCTCTCCAACACTGGTTGTTTCCTGCCTTGTTAATTTTCCCCATTCTCATTGGTGTTACACTTGTAATTAAATCTAATGTCTTCTTGCCAAATGAAGTCAATGCATCATTTATAATGATAGAAAAGTTTAGGGATATAACTTAATTTAACATGTACACTCTTAAAAATGATGAGAAATATAATTCAAGATTGACAAAAATAGAAACAAACATTAAAAAAAAAGAAATCTCAAGAGTATAAAAATAATTGTATTGCTTACCTAGCAGGTTAAAATTTAATTAGCCCTATTGAGTTGGAGTTGGACTCATTTTTTTTTGAGTCTTCTTCATGTTATAAATCAGAATTGAAACAGTAACTTTAGCAGCTAGAGTTTTTAAGGGCTATGGGGAACACCAGCCAACAATTTATTTCAGACTAGAGAACAGAGAGAAAAATCTCGTTTTATTTTATCTGATTACTCTTCAGAAATAATGACTTGCTTTTGTAACACACCAAACTTTTACTTTATTACTAACAGAATCTCTGAAAATGATGGCAAGTGGAGTTAGGGAACTGTCATTATTATAGCATTCTCTTTGACAACATGCAACACACCCATTAAGAGCTTTACGTTCTCCTCAAACATGTGGTAGGAAACTTCAAAGTTTATTTAACCCATAAATCAAGCTGAGAGTACAACAAGCTTGATAATAAACATGTGTTGGTAGGCTGTATTTCAGACCACTTCCCTAGAAGCTTTATCTAAATGGCAAACACTGGCAGAAATAATTGTTTTCCCAAGTCTTAAGTTTAGACACTATTTGTGACACTTTTCTCAGAGACAAAGTAGATAATTTCAGTGGCCATTTTGTAGTTAAGGGAAAAGTTCATGGTCCTTCCTTTCCAGAATACTCCTGCATAGATAGTGACATGCTCCTGACCTTGAACATCTGCTCCATACAAGCTTTTGCATGCAAATGCTCTTCAATGGGAGACACCTGTGTGATGCGACTTTTTAAGAAATGGCCTCAGAGTTGGCCTGATTTTAATATTTCAACAGTATTTCATTCCAAAGGAGTCCAGATTAGTTTTCTTTTAAGATCTATCACTTAGGGCAATTTCAGACTTACAAAGTTTCAGAGCAGTGTCTCAACTAATCTAGACTCTTCTGAATTAGGGATGATAAGGCCCACTGTAGGCCCACTTGCCTGGGACGACAGGAGAATTGATGGGGGCTTGGTTAGAAAAAAAGTGGCTTAGGTTAGGGTTTTGTATCTGCTACAGTATGGATCCCAAAGCAGTCTTTCTTTTATGTAGAAGAGAGCTGATAGTGAGATTTGGCCCCCAGCACAGTGGTTAGCAGCGTGGGCTCTGGAGGAAGGTAACCCAGGTTTATATGCTCCACTGACATGTACAGAATCCTAGTCCAATTGCTTATTCTCTCCGTGCCTCCAGAAGCCTCCTTTATAAAATGTAGTAATGACCTTTCTTATGTAACATTTAATAATAAGATACCAAACAAAACTAATGATACTTAAACATTTGGCACAGTCTCTGGAACTTAAAAGCATTCAAATAGTAACCAATAGTGCTTACTCTGTGAATGGGGAAGTCTGTGCATTAAATATATGTAAGTCCTTTAAATTTCACAGTGGAAGATACCACATTCCCATTTTACGGATAAAGAAACTGAGGTACATGTGGGCTGAGTAACTTGCCCAAGGTCGTACAGCTAGTAAGTAGCAGATTGCCTCTGCACGTTTTAACTCAGGCCATGTGACTTCTGAATCCATGCAATTAGTGACTATTTTCTGATGTTTCTCTAATCGATAAGAGTGATGTTTTATTATTGTTGTTTTCCTTCCTGTAAATCTTTCCAACTTCGTGGCACAGACATGACCTTTGTTCCCTCGGGTCTTGTGTTCCAGGAGAAGCAGCAGCTGCCTCCTCCTATTGCTCAGCCACCCATAATTCGTGACAAGCCACTTATCACTTGCACAATTCCCATTGTGAAGGGGAAATGGTGGCAGGAAGAGACGAAAAGACACACATGAGGAGTTATATTCTTGTTTAGATTCTGACACCCTCCTAGCTGTGTGGACTTAAGATCTTCTCTGGGCCTTAATCTCCTAAATTGTAAAATGACAGATTCAAATTGGAATATTCCATATCTAGGATTTCACAATAGCCTACTTACCTAAATTTAAATATTTACTAAATACCTACTAAATTAGAACATTGTATTCTTTGCTAGGACAAAAAAAAAAATCAGTAGAAATAAAAATGATAGAAAAATGCAAATAAATTGAAGGCGTGATCCCAACTATAAGTACTTTTTATCTAAAATGATAGACACCTGCATAAGTAAACAGGATGGAGAGCTTGTGTGAGTTGGGAAGACTTGGGCTCAAATATAATTTTTCTTTCCTATCTGTGTTTATCTAACTGAGCCTTAATTTTCTCATTTATAAAATGGGCTTGATAATACTTTCCTTGACAGAGTTGGATCATCGCTGATACTCATAAATGTTATTAAAAGTATTCAACAAATGCTTTGGATAAATATGTTATTTAAAAGAAAGAACATAGTAGGGATGTCAGCAGGAAAAATATATGCTGTGGAAATTTTAAAAGTACATATGGGATCATCGACTCACTTGATTTCCATTCTCTGTTTTCAAAATAAACTAAAAAAGAGGTTATATGCCAAAATTCATTATAAACTGATTAAGAGGGGATCCCTGGGTGGCGCAGCGGTTTGGCGCCTGCCTTTGGCCCAGGGCGCGATCCTGGAGACCCGGGATCGAGTCCCACGTCGGGTTCCCGGTGCGTGGAGCCTGCTTCTCCCTCTGCCTGTGTCTCTGCCTCTCTCTCTCATTCTGTGTGACTATCATAAATAAATAAAAATTTAAAAAAAAATAAATAAAAATAAAAAAAATAAACTGATTAAGAATTTAAAGTCTAGACACCTGGGATCCCTGGGTGGCGCAGCGGTTTAGCACCTGCCTTTGGCCCAGGGCATGATCCTGGAGACCCTGGATCGAGTCCCACGTCGGGCTTCCGGTGCATGGAGCCTGCTTCTCCCTCTGCCTATGTCTGCCTCTCTCTCTCTCTCTCTCTCTCTGTGTGACTATCATAAATAAATTTAAAAAAAAATAAAAATAAAATAAAAATAAAGTCTAGACACCAACAAAATTTTACAGAGTCTCTTCTAGCTCAGGATCTCCAAAAACACCCTCATTGTATGCTTTGGCAGATGTGTTAGTCTTCTCCCTTTGGTGGGGGGGAGGGGGGGGAGCAAGGGAAGTGGGGGTGGGGTGGTTGGTATCTTTCCATGGAGGTAGCCGGAGATTGCATGGGGTGTCTGCTATCTTAAAACCCAAAGCCCCGTAGAAGGCAAAAAAAAAAAAAGGTATTTTTTTTAAAGTGTCTATTATTAAATAGTGAACAGTGAAGGGGAAGAGGTTCTTTCCTATCCTGATATCTTCTTCCATGTAAAAGGGATTCCATTAACCTAAACTCCTTTCTCCCTGTTACTAGTTCCCCACCCAGGGAGGGAGAGTGACTTATCTAACTGGTAAGGTTAAGAGAAGAAACAGGACATATATAGCCCACCACCTTCTCCTCTCTTTTAGGTATGAGTTGCTGGGAGGAAGTGAGTGGTTTGCTTTGCTCTGCTCTTTCTCTTCTTTTTGTGTTACAGAAACTGATTTGCTACCAAAGTCCAAACAGATTTGCTCCCAAAGTCCAGTACCCACTGCAGCAGAACGAGTGGGCTTGCCGTGCTGACTCCTGCTTGCCCATGGGTGTGCAAGTCACATTTTCCAATAACATCTTTATTGGTAATAAATGCTATATTATGGCCTCCATCTACCTGACTGCTCTATCTATGTCTTATTTTATTTGGAATTCAAGTGAGGAAAACAATGGCGGTAATTATTGAGTACTCTTGATATCTGACCTTCAAGAAGTCGTTGCCCCTACCCCAGGGGACCTCTGGTTTTCCTGCTCAAATAGATGGCTTATACTGAGTCTTTGCATTGCTTTCTTTTGTCCCCCCCTTAATGGTGCCATGCAGTTTTCAGGGTGGCTGTGTCCTAGTGGAATAATTTCTCACAGATTTTGAATACTTTAAACTGAGCCAATTAGTGGGAAGAATTTAATTTAATAATCATTTCATCCTCTGCATGTGAAATGTGCTATAAAAAGATGTCAATCAGTGCTCTCCTAATTACAAATATATACTATTAATGTATTATTTTAATGCTAAAGGAGCATGTTATTGTCAGACACTTGATAAGAATAAAATGTGAATTAAAATGGGATACATCTGTGAAACACGAGAAGCATGCCATTTAACCAATTTAAAAATAAAAAATGAAGGGGAAGGAGATGAGACATACTGCCCATTGGTGACCAAGCTGGATGCGGATGATGGATTTGTGAATGTCCTGATTAAATCCTGACTCTGGTGTCCTACCTAAACATCATAGTGTAGAACTTACACATTATTACTTTTAAATTCAGGGCTCACACAATAATGTTATCTGTTCAGTTCAATTCAGTGAATATTTATTTGACTCAAATTTTCTTTATGCCATGTTCTATGTTCTATTTGGGCAAAAGAGCAACAAACCTGACAAAATGAGGGTCATACCCTCATTGAAAATAATGGAAAGAACCTAACTGTATTTATCAGTTAAATTTGTAATTGTCAGCAAAGAAATATTTTTTAAAATAAAAATGCAAAATTTTCAATATATGTACCATGGTTTTTATTGCTTTGTTTCTTATAACAGGGAAAAATAAGGAGAAATATCCTGAGTATCTAATAGAAAATGGTATCATAAATGATTGTACTTCCATTCTATGGGGTATTATGTACTTGTTTGATAGAATGAGGTAAATCTATATGAAGGGATTTAGGATAGCAAAATGATTCATTGTTAAGTAAAAAGTTACGTGCACTTCATTTTTGTAAAACAATAGCAGCAATGATATTTATATGTATATTATATGTTAGTTTAGCAAAGGGACAAGTAAGGAAGGCACATGCCAAATTTTTAACAGTGATTACATTACTTGGGAAAACTTTTGAACTGTAACAGGGAAGTAGTATCTTTAATTAAAGAATTGGAATAGATGCTTTACTGGTAAAAATAAATAATGCTAAGTAGAAACAATAGACTATATCTCAACTAAGAAAAACAAACAGGAGTATGGTGGAGATGAAAATGTTGACAATATGTTCTTCTATGTAGTATAATGATGATTATAAGTAAATTTTTTCTCTCCCTCTGGACACTTTTATGTATTTTATACAGAAGCATGCATTAATGTAACAATCAGAAATTTAAAAAATTTATAAGGAAGAAATTTGTGCCCTTTGACTTGTTAATCCTACTCTTAAGTTTCTTTCTGAAAATGGAACATACCAGAAGAATTCAAATGAGAATAATTTCTTTTAAAGTAATTATAAGGAAGAGCATGTCATTATTCCAGAAATGATTATTTAAAACTGTTTTTGAAATTTCTTTTGGATTTTCCAGTGTATTCAGTACAATCATTGGATGTTACACTCACTCCAGTTAAGCAGAAATTTATCTTGCTCATCTCTACAAGGAAACCCTGTCCCAGTCATTCTGGGTAAGATGCATTCCACTCTAATCTGAGATATCATGATGTATATTCATAGGAAAAAAAAGCACACTTCTCAGAAATTACGCAAGACTTTCCCCTCAAGCTGTTAACTATTTAAAAAGAGGCATCCTCTAAATCTTTTTTTAAAAAGATTTTATTTATTTATTCATGACAGACACACACACACACACACACACACACACAGAGGCAGAGACACAGGCAGAGGGAGAAGCAGGCTCCATGCAGGGAGCCTGACGTGGAACTCATTCCTGGGGTCTCCAGGTTCAGGCCCTGGGCTGAAGGCAGCGCTAAACTGGTGAGCCACCCGGGCTGCCTGCATCCTCTAAATCTATCCAAAAATAACAAATAATAAATAGGATACTTCTCTTTTTAAAGATTTATTTATTTTAGAGAGAGTGCACACTCATGTGAGTAGGGGGAGGGGTAGAGGGAGAGAACCTTTAAGCAGACTCCCACCTGACCACAAAGCCCAATCCATGACCCATGAGATCATGACCTGAGCCAAAACTAAGAGTCAGGCACTCAACCGACTGAGCTACTCAGGCACTTCAAGGATGCTTCCTATGTAGAAATTTATAATCTCCAATCTAAGGATCTTAAAGCTTGAATAACTGCTTTTGTGTATGACCATGTGAGGGTACAGTAGACAATCCATTTGACAAACACTATTGATTGCCCACCATAAGTCATCTTGTTATCTTTGGGATATGTAATGGCAGATGTGAATAGAAATTACACCAGGTGTGGTAGATGGCTACCCAGACCACTTTGGAAGCACTGGTGCTGGCACCAGGGGTTGAGACAGAGAGAAGAGGCATATACAGGGAAGTGGAAGCTTAGTTTGTCCCTGGAAAGTCTAGGCTGTTAGAAACTGCAGGTGGAGCAGAAAGACCTGGGGTGGAATTCTATCACTGCCAATTTTTTTGAGCTTGACTATGTCAGTTAACGTCTGAGCAATGCGTCTCTGATTTGATCTGTGCTGAATTGAAAAAAGAGGTAAAAAATATGCAAGTGCTTTGCAAAGCTATTGAGACAATTAAAGGAGATAATGTATGCAAAAGTGTATTTATAAAGTGTGAGGTTCAATACCTAAATTTAATATATTAATAATTAAGGGCTTATTTACATCATTGGGGACACAGAGTGCAGTGTCTTCCACTTGGTCATTACCCCACAGTACTTATTAAATTTATTTGGGGAGGCAGGACATATATTGGTGATAAAGTGATGTTTTGGCAGCTGTCTTCATGAAAAAAAGCCAAGTTTCCCTAGGTATTGCAAAATTAAAATAGTTATCATACTTTACATGGGCACAGAATACTTGATATCATGGAATTTTAGAACTGATAGGGTACCGTGTGGTCCCTTGACTCGACTTTCTATTGGTGGCTGTTGTGTTCTCATGTATTCTTTCCTAGAGCACCAATTCACTGATTCCGTATGACTAATGAATTAAATTACTCAGCCAGGAAATATTATTTGAGAACTGAACCATGTTTCAGGCATGCTATTAAAAGCTATTGATACAGTAGCAAGGAAAGGTCTTCATGCTCCCTGTCCTTATGCTGTCCCTGACAGCATAATATGTGAGGCAGGTGACTGTTAGGCAATCACACAAACCATTGTAACCATGACAATTGGTTGTAGGGAAAATTTGTAATTCCGCAGGGACCTATCATTTCTGTTTGATTTAGTCAGAAAGTTCAGGAAAGATGTCTGCAGTACCCAGAAGATAAAAATGGGAGAGAATATTTCAGGCAAAAAGAAAGCCTCCCGCAAAAGCCCTGAGAAACATGGAGCATGGTGAGTACACAAAAGAAAGCCGGAGTTGCTGAATCCAAAATTAAAGGCATATGGGGACGATGCAGTTGGAGAGGCTAAGGGAAGCTGAAAACCTCAAAAGACTTAAATGCCAGGTTAAGGAGTTTGCCATGTTTCCAAAAAAGTAGTAGGAAACTAATTAGGGTTGGAAACAGGTGTGTCTTGACCAGATCTGTGTTAGAGGGAGAAAAAAACATAACTCACATTGTGTTTTGAAGAGTAGACCAGAGATGAGCTGGGGTTAGTGCATTTGTTTTCTATTGCTGCCAAAGCAGATGATCACAAATTAAGCCATTTAAAACAATCTCACAGTTTTCGTGGGTCAGAGGTCTTGGGCACAGCATGGCTTAGCTGGGTTCCCTGTGGATGATCTCAGGAGGTAGAAAACAACATGTTGGCCCGGGCTGAGGTTCTCATCTCAGGCTCATGGGCTATTGGCAGAACTCATTTCCTTCTCCTGCTTTCCATGTAGCCCCTCCCATCTTCCTCCAGCCAGTAACACTCTCCTGTTTCCAATCTCCGCAACTTCGTTGTCTGCTGCCTCTCTCTCTCTTACTTCCTCTTCTTCTACCTTCTGTCAGCAGACAGCTCTGCTCCAGAGGGTTCAGGTGATGACTTTGGGCTCACCTTGATCATCCAGGATCATCTATTTTAAAATCAAATTTATGAATAGTCTTTATTACATTGGCAAAGGCTCTTTTGCCAATGTAATGTAAGTTATTCATAGGTGTGACATCAGGGGCAAAGGTCACAGAGCCAAAATTCTGTCTACTGCTGCACTTGATATGGGGCTACGAATTAGAGAGTTACTCTAATGGTTCAAGTGGGAGAGGTTGGGTCCCTGGACAAGAGTAGTGTTGGTAGAGATGGGAAAAAATTGTACGTGTTAGAGGAAGGTTGGGGAAGGAGGGACAGAAAGGTGTAAAGGCACGCTCCCAGATTTCTTGCCTGCACAATTGGGTAAATGGGAAGTTCACTACCTCACAATGCAACTTGTTCCATTTTGGGACTTGTTTCCAGCATGATTCTTCTTTCCTAAACCTTTTACTGACAATTTCTGGCCTCTCTCTATCCTGCATTTCTGCATTTCTTCATCTTTGCACAGAGATAGCACTCCTGCAGATGCTCCTGGCCGCCTACCATTATTGAAAACATACACCAGGGAAGATCTGTTTCTTTAGTGATTTGTTTCTGCTTGTAAATAGCCTTTATGTTTGGATTGTAGAA
Source organism: Nyctereutes procyonoides (assembly GCF_905146905.1). NCBI lineage: Eukaryota > Metazoa > Chordata > Mammalia > Carnivora > Canidae > Nyctereutes > Nyctereutes procyonoides. The sequence goes on along the minus strand of NW_026575035.1, from coordinate 988,495 downwards.
ATCCATTAATACCACTATTCAAATCTAAGAGAAGAAAAGCCCTAAACCTCAGAACTAACCACTGTTTATAAGTTGGTGTTTGTTCATCCTGATTTTTTCCAATGTATATAAATATTTTTTATAGAAAAGAAATAAAAATATATTCTTCTACAACTGGATTATTTTTCCTAGTGATATGTCTTGGCAATCCTTACATGTCACCATATGTGGTTTTTTCTGGTTCTTTTTAAGAGTGGCATAGTATCTTTTTAAATAGATATGCCATAATTTACATAACCTGTCTCCTATTAGTGGCCTGTTTTCAATCATTGCTGTTATAAGCAATGTTTTCACCAATATCTTGGTGCAGATGTCTTTGACTACTTTTATGATACATCTCTGGGGGATAACTTTTCTAGAATTAGAATTGCGAGATCAAAAATTCATATATTAAAATTTTTAGTTGTTATTATAGTAAGTGTCCTTCAACAAAACTGTGGCAGCATGTTTCTTTCACCTAGCCTGGTGGAAGGAGTTCATTTAGAACCAGAGGAAACTCTCTCTTTTTTTTATTTATTTATTTTTTTTATTTATTTATTCAGGAGAGACACAGAGAAAGATGCAGAGACACAGGCAGAGGGAGAAGCAGGCTCCATCCAGGAAGCCTGATGTGGGACTCAATCCCGGGACTCTAGGATCACGCCCTGGGCCAAAGGCAGGCGCTAAACCACTGAGCCACCCGGGGTGCCCCAGAGGAAACTTTTTTAATGAAAATCTGAGATAAGGGGCACCTGGGTGGCTCAGTGGTAGAGTGTCTGCCTTTGGTTCAGGTCATGATCCTGGGGTTTTAGGATTGAGTCCCACATCCAGCTCCCCGCCGGGAGCCTGCTTCTCCTTCTGCCTATGTCTCTGCCTCTCTCTCTGTCTCTCATAAATAAATAAATAAAAATCTTAAAAAAAAAAGAAAATTTGAGATAAGACCAAATTCATCTCTTCAAGGTGTCTAGGAAATGCAGATTTAATGAAGTTAACACTGTGTTAGGTTCTGGGAATAGTGTCATGGTACTGGGGACTCAAAGAATGGGTATTGAGTCTTTCCCTCAAGGATCCCTTAGGCTAGATAGTAAGCATAAGACTCCTGGAAAGCATTAAAGAAGCATGAGAGGAAACTTGGGAGGCGATGCATTGGGGAGAATTTGAGCAGAGTCATTTTGGTGAGCAGGATTTTGGAGGGAAACATTTTTGTGCCCCTCACAAAATAGCCCTGTGGGTGTGCTGAATAGAAGTAGATGTAACTCGAGGAATAGGGCACAGAGAATGAGGCTGGAAAAGCAAGCGATCTCAGTCTGTTTCAGTTAGGAATGCTTTTTATTATAAGTGACAAGAAGGGAACAACTGTGGCTTAAACAAATATAGGTTTATTTTTTTTCTCAAAGTCAAAATGTAGGAGGCTGAGGAATGGGTTCAGTGACTAAATGGTGTCGGTTCCATTTGTCCCGTGGTGCCAAAATGGCTGCCTCAGTTTCTGATCTCACATCTACATTCAGGCCACAAGGAGGAAGGAAAGGGTGGCACCAGCACAGCTGTCCTCTGCCTCAGGAAAGCCAAAGCGTCTTCAGAAGCCCCCGTAACAGATTTCTGTTGCTGTTTTACTGGCTACCACTCACAAGAGAAGCTGAAGTTATGGAGAACAGAATGTCATAATTTGCTTAAGCCAACTATGAACACTGCTGAGAAATGGGTACAGAGATTTCCAAGCAGAACTTCAGCCCTAGAAGAAGAGAGAGATTGATGTCAGGAGATAACAGAAGCTGTCCTTGTAGGTTAGATTCTGAAGGGCCTGTGCACTTTGCAGGAATGTCAACTTCATGGTATGCCAAAGGCAACCAACCTTCCAACTTTCCATATGGATTATAAAGGTTTCTAGTAGTGACTGTTCTGGCCCAAAAAATTCAAAGAGTCTGAACTTGGTAGAAAATTATTTCAGAGTGATAGCTACTGATCAAATGAACAACTCCCTTTATTTACTTTACAATATGAAAGGACAAGATTGTGCTATCTCTTTCATTGGCAAAGCTTTCCTGACTTCAAACAGAATATTGTAAACAAAAACACTTCACAGGATGTGGAGATGAAAACAAGTTATGAAACCAGTTTACATGGCACAGTTTACGGAGAATCATAAGACATAAACACCCCTTTTGGGTTAAAAAATCCATATTTACAGGCACATGTATAATTGCTATCATGTTATTATGAATTTTGAAACATCTTTAATGAGCTGGTCAAATAGTCAACTCAAACGTGCCATCATTTTTACAGTTCCACAGTTTTTCTTAAATATAAAGCAGTTTTTCTTCTCATCAAACCAGAGTAGCTGTGAACTATTACTAAATGGTCCACATTAGGTTATGTATAAATTCATATTTTTTCACTATGATTGTTGATATGTTTATTTTTAGTAGAGGAAAAAAATGGGAACACAGAGAATGAGACTAGGAAATCCACTATGAATCCCACAGAAGTTAAATATTAAAAGTAACCTGTAAAAAGCTTAAAGAGAATGCTTGGAAACTATTGAATTGGCCTTATGGATTATAATTACCATTCTCTCATTAAACACTAAGAGTTATGGGGACAAGAGAAGAGAATTATTTTCTTAAATAAATTATTGCCCATTTTAGCTAAACACTATTATAAAGCTATAACTTCTTACATGAAAATATTAGTAGAAAGATTACAAGTCTAACTGTATTCTCCATAGACACTCTTCAGGGTTGTGCCCACAGCATATGAATAAATGGTTATAGTATTCTTCAGTTAGAAGATTTTGATCATATGAACTGTTATTCCGTGCTGTTGCTATCCAATAAACGACAAATGTTTCACACTTTCTTTTTTTTTTTTAAGATTTTATTTATTTATTCATGACAGCCACACAGAGAGAGGCAGAGACCCAGGCAGAGGGAGAAGCAGGCTCCATGCAGGGACCCCCGATGCGGGACTTGATCCTGGGACACAGGGACCGTGCCCTGAGCTGAAGGCAGATGCTCAACCGCTGAGCCACCCAGGCGTCTTAGTGTTTCAAACTTTGAACAATACGTACTTGACCTGAGTTACTAGGTCAGTCCCACACTATGTTACTATATAAACACAACTAAGAGACCCAAAGCGGAAAATAAAAAAAACCCAGATCAAAATAAAACAAAAAAACCACAGGCAAAGACTCAGCAGTGACAAAAAAAGATCAATATTTATCCCCCGTCCCCCCCCCCCATAGGTGAAAAAGACATTGGTGATTGAGAGATTTCAGAGTAGGAAGCACAATCCCCTCTCCCAGAAGGATATTGGAGATGATCTGGAAAAATTTGTTCTGTTTGTCATAGAAAGCGTTCCCTTCCCTTCCTCTTCACGTATACTTCCCTTCTGCCCTGCAGGTGCTGGCCTGTCCGTGGGGCTCTGGAGAATACCCCTAACATGGGTCAGGTCTGCTCATCCTTCTCCCTTCATGACTGTGTCAGTCCAGGTTCTCTGGGGGACTGAGGGTGAGTGTGCAAGAGGCTTCTCTGGGGCATTGTCTGTGGGGAGCGTGGAGAGAGGGAGCACGGGAGACAGGGGGAGCCTTCAGACTGCCCCACAGACCTGACACCTGTGAGAGGGGAGGGGAGGAAAGATGAGCACACGGAATGCACCCAGGGTTGAGACAGTCTCAGCCAGGCTAATGGGAAATACTCAAGGCAAAGTTTCCCACTGAAGAGGCAGCCTGATGGTCAGGAAGGGTGGCGTTGGGGTATGCACCATTGGGGTGAACCCCAAGCAGTGACTGCTGGAGGGTGTCAATCATCTCGACTCCCCATGAGGTTTCATTGTCTCGAAGGGAAATCTTGGGAGGGCACTCCCATGGCATCATCTTTTTTATTCTGGATCAGCTCATGTTGCTCCCCGATCTGAAGGTCTGCAATAGTTCCTGGTGGCTACAGAATAACGTCCAACATGCATTGGAGGTTTCTGCAACCTTGACATAGGATTCATCTACGCTGTCTACTTTATGTTACGGGTATCTCCTCCAGATTCTTGTTCTCCAGCCAGACAACTTAACACCACTCCCCACACCCCCAATGTAGTGTGAAGCCTCTGAGCTTTCGCTCCAGCTGGTCCTGCACCTCACACTCTCCTTCTCAGCCTCTTAACATACGACTCGTATTTCCATGTCCATGTAGATTCCTTCTCCTCTGAGGCATCTCTCTTGTGCCATCTATTCAGGATGCAGCACCCGCCTTTTGTGCTAAACAGCACATTGTGCAGATGTGTGTTTGGCATGGATTTCATTTAACTTTGTCTTATGTGCTTTCTTCAAAGAGGTAGAGGACAGGGACTTGATCTCTAGGACCCTTCCTGGGACTTATGCATAGGAGGGATAATCTGACAAATGTTTCTTGAGAAGAAATTAACCCAAGTGCAGGAAAAGACATTTGTTTGTGAGAAGAGAGGATGGGGGAAGAAAGGCGGCATTATCTAAACAATCCCAAATACATTTCAGCACATACACTTGCTAGATTCTCTTTGTTTCTCATGGAGAGGTGAAAGATCTCCTTTCCAGGAACCTGAAGCCCATAGTATCTAGAGAAGTTGAGAAATAAAGAGCAAGGAAGCAGATGGAGCTTCCTTTCAATGCAGCCCTTAGAGGACCCAGCTCGAAAGGAGAGAAGCAAATCTGTGTTTTCCTGTATAACTCTTCCATTTCTTACTTACATGTATCCATGTGGTCTAAGGGTCTCCCACCTAGTTCTTATGTGAAGACCAGTGAGGTTTTTTATGCCTTCTCGTGTTTATCTTTGGGATCCTATCACCCAGCAGAGGACCTGGCAGAGATTTTGTGCAGAATAAGCGACCACAGTGAGCTGCATAAGTGTGGTGTGCAGTAAGCAAGGAAGCAGACACTCTTACAGAAGCAGAGATCTAATCAGCAGAGGGTGGTTGCCAAGAAATCACACAGAGAGAATTATAGAGACTAAAACAGTAGCAGGAGGTGAAAGGACAGATGGCAGCATGAAGAAAAAGAAACAGAGGGGAGACACTTGGTTTTGCAACGGTCAGTTGGATTGGACTATTTCTGGCCCCAATAGAAATAAAAATATTAATTGGATTCAAGTTAATAAGTCTTTGTTATGTGCTCATTTTTGCGAAAGGCCATCCTTATTGCTGCAGTTTAGAGCCAAAAAAAGTAGGATATAATTAATTTCTGGGTGCAAAGTAATTATAGTCTTGTTGGGAACACATATACAAACACATATTAAATAGCTTAGTTATGACATGATAGAAAACACATTTGTGTTTCTTGACTCTTCTACATTCAAGTTACCCATAAGTCCGGAGTGCTTAACCTGTAAAATGCATCCTAAGTCTGTCAGCTTTTCTCCATCTTCACCAGACAATCTTAGTAAAAAACTCATTGTGCCCTCTAACCTGCAACAACCTCCTGTCTGGTCTCCCGTGCTCTAATCTGGGTCTCCCTCATGGTCCATTCACTGCCCAGTAGACAAAGAGATCTTCCAAAAACTATAACTATACCCTGTCTTCTCTTGCCTAAAACCTTCCCATGGCTCTTGGATGTGCTCTGAGTAAAAGCTGAGGTCCTCACATGATCTAGCACTAGCACTCAGCATCTCTACCAAGCTTCCCCTAGCTTGCTACCTTCCATGCATACCACCCTTCTTTCTGTTCCTGGAAACTGTCATGCTTGGTCCCTCTTTAAGACATTGGCATCTGTTATTCATTCTACCTGGGACCTTTTGCATTCCATCTTTGCAGGGCTGACTCCTTTTCATTCAGGTCTCAGCTCAGATGTCATCTCAATGAAGCCCTCCCTGATCCCTTAATCTAAGCTATCAATCCCTGCCCCCTTCAGGCACTTTCTAATATCACCCTGTTATAGATCTTCATAACACTTAGCAGCATCCAAAATAATCTTCTGTTTTGTTTGTGTTTATTGCCTGTCCTTCCCCCAGAGGATGTAAGCTTTTCAAAAGCAGAGATTTGGGTTGCTTTTTTTCTTTTTCCATTTCTTTATCTCCATTACCCTAACATGATGCCTTGAGCATAGTCAATTCTCATTAAGGAGTTGTTTAATAGGGATCCCTGGGTGGCGCAGCGGTTTGGCGCCTGCCTTTGGCCCAGGGCGCGATCCTGGAGACCCGGGATCGAATCCCACGTCGGGCTCCCGGTGCATGGAGCCTGCTTCTCCCTCTGCCTATGTCTCTGTCTCTGTCTCTCTCTCTCTCTGTGTGTGATGACTATCATAAATAAATAAAAATTAAAAAAAAAGGAGTTGTTTAATAAATGGATGAAAAGTATGACATAATGAAAGACAAAGAAAGATGATTGTAGCTCAGAGTAGTTGGGAGGAAGAAGTACTCAGGGCAGTACTCAGAGTAGTTCTTGGAGGAAGAAAGATTATTTTAGCTGTGAAGAACGGTGGGGGACATGCACATGTTTGTCGAAGGAAGGACTCCAGTCTGGCTGGAGCAGAAGGTACACAGAGGCAAAGATGGGGCAGGTATCACATCAGGGCAGTGGAATTCAGAGGGAATCAGAAGGCAAAGGAAAGTCATCATATGGCCAAATAATGTCTATGCATTTTGCCTCAGGTGGCAAGGCATTGGAATTCCACAGGGGAGGGCTAAGACGTTTATCATTTTATTTCCAATTGCAACAAATACGGAACAAATTACAGTCCCTAAATCATGAACATAATGAAAAAGATTTAGTAAGCCCCATATATTTCATATTTATACTAGTGATGGTGATTTTATTTTATTTTTTGGCTCCTCTGTTTCTCATGAAATGGTTCACTATTTTGATAGAGCCGCTCCCTGAATTATTCAATCCAGGAATAGTTTTCATTTACTTGACATTTTATTTTCTCTCAGGAATGGCCCTTATAGAATATGCATTTCTTTTCCTTGAATGAAATAATATATGGGAAAATACTTTGCAAGCCATCAGGCACCACCGAAATAGAAGGTGGAATGATTATTACTGCTAAAGGTCTTAAGGGACATAAACCACTGAGAGCATCAAGTCTCACTGTCCTGCTTTCCTTGCTTTTTATTGCAGGAAGATGGACTATTTCATTATACCTGGAGATTATTTTCTGTTATAGTCAGGAGGCAAACATGGTTTCTGTATATCTTTTTGTTATTAGCTCTAAGAAAATTAACAAAACCCAGGTATTTTTCAGAGAAATCTTGGGTGAACAACCAACCCTATAGTATATTGTTGCTCAGAAGAAGAAAGAATTAAAATTCTGCTGATTTGGGTCAGCTGGGTGGCTCAGGGGTTGAGCATCTGCCTTTGGCTGAGGTTGTGATCCTGGGATCCTGGGATCGCTTTCCGCATTGGGCTTCCCACAGACAGCCTTCTCTCTCTGCCTATGTCTCTGCCTCTCTCATGAATAAGTAATAAAGTATTAAAAAAACAAAACAAAATTCTGATTTAAAAGAACAGTTATTCCTCACATTCCCACTTGACTCTTCTTTTAGTAGCACCACAAGTCTACATGCAGAGTCAAGAAGAATGGCAATTTCTGTGAACACCTAGAATTGCAAGGGCCTACTGCAGGGAATGGGAAATTTTAGGTTGTGTTAAAAAAAAAAAAAAGGAATGCACTTGAAAGATGAAAATATTTTCCCAAATAGGACCATCTTGGTCTTTGTCCTCCATAAATGGCTCAATCAGTGTTCCTGAGCATATTTCTATGGTCACACTGATGCTTTCTGTGCAATGTTTTGTAAGGTGATCATTTTTTCATTTTATACATATCATAGGGGAAACGAGTTCTCTGAGATCCCAGGCTCCTGGGTCCTTCTCTAATAAAGAGCAAAAGTCAGCTTTCAGTTAGAAAGCAAAGGCCAGTCAGACATAACAAGGGACAGAGTGGTTTGGAGTTCTGACTTGGCTAGAACTCCAAGGAAATGAGCCTCAGTAGATGAGCAGAGGGTGGTGGGGCAGGTCTATCTGAAAAAAAAAATTGGAAAATAGGGACCCAGAGAAAAGTTTTTCAGTGAAGAGGCAAGTCAAAAGAAACCACAGTTTTTTGGGTGGAGAAGTCAATGGACTTTAAGAGCAAATGCAAACTTCTAAGAGAACAAGAGTGACAAGGATCCCACCTGGTTTAAGAATTCCTCAGCATCTTAAAAGCCATGTATGAAAAGTCCACAGACAATATCATTCTCAATGGGGAAAAACTGAGAGCCTTTCCCCTAAGATCAGAAACAGGGCAGGGATGTCCACTCTCACCACTGCTATTCAACATAGTACTGGAAGTCCTAGCCTCAGCAATCAGGCAACAAAAAGAATTAAAAGGCATTCAAATTGGCAAAGAAGAAGTCAAATTCTCCCTCTTCGCAGATGACATGATACCATACATAGAAAACCCAAAAGACTCCACCCCAAGATTGCTAGAACTCATACAGCAATTCGGCAGTGTGGCAGGATACAAAATCAATGCCCAGAAATCAGTGGCATTTCTATACACTAACAATGAGACTGAAGAAAGAGAAATTAAGGAGTCAATCCCATTTACAATTGCACCCAAAAGCATAAGATACCTAGGAATAAACCTAACCAAAGAGGTAAAGGATCTATACCCTAAAACCTATGGAACACTTCTTAAAGAAATTAAGGAAGATGCAAAGAGATGGAAAAATATTCCGTGCTCATGGATTGGCAGAATTAATATTGTGAAAATGTCTATGCTACCAGGGCAATGTACACGTTCGATGCAGTCCCTATCAAAATACCATGGACTTTCTTCAGAGAGTTGGAATAAATAAGATTTGTGTGGAATCAGAAAAGACCCCGAATAGCCAGGGGAATATTGAAAAAGAAAGCCAGAGTCGGGGCATCACAAAGCCAGATTTCAAGTTGTACTACAAAGATGTAATCATCAAGACAGTGTGGTACTGGCACAAAAACAGACACATAGACCAATGGAATGGAGTAGAGAACCCAGAAATGGACCCTCAACTCTATGGTCAACTAATATTTGACAAAGCAGGAAAGACTATCAACTGGAAAAAGGACAGTCTCTTCAATAAATGGTGCTGGATATTGGACAGCCATGTGCAGAAGAATGAAACTAGATGATTCTCTTACACCAGACACAAAGATAAACTCAAAGCGGATGAAAGATCTAAATGTGAGACAAGAATCCATCAAAATCCTAGAGGAGAACACAGGAAACACCCTTTTTGAACTTGGCCACAGCAAACTTTTGCAAGATATGAAGGCAAGGGAAACAAAAGCAAAAATGAAAAATTATTATTGGGACTTAATCAAGATAAAAAGCTTCTGCACAGCAAAAGAAACAGCCAACAAAACTAAAAGACAACCTACAGAATGGGAGAAGATATTTGCAAATGACCTATCAGATAAAGGGCTAGTGTCCAAGATCTATAAAGAACTTATTAAACTCAACACCCAAGAAACAAACAATCCAATCATGAAATGGGCAAAAGACATGAACAGAAATCTCACAGAGGAAGACACAGACATGGCCAACAAGCACATGAGAAAATGCTCTGCATCACTTGCCGTCAGGGAAATACAAATCAAAACCACAATGAGATACCACCTCACACCAGTGAGAATGGGGGAAATTAGCAGGACAGGAAACAACAAATGTTGGAGAGGATGTGGAGAAAGGGGAACCCTCCTGCACTGTTGGTGGGAATGTGAACAGCTGCAGCCACTCTGGAAAACTGTGTGGAGGTTCCTCAAAGAGTTAAAAATAGACCTGCCCTACAACCCAGCAATTGCACTGTTGGGGATTTACCCCAAAGATACAGATGCAGTGAAACTCCGGGACACCAATGTTTATAGCAGCAATGTCCACAATAGCCAAACTGTGGAAGGAGCCATGATGTCCATCAAAAGATGAATGGATAAAGAAGAGGTGGTCTATGTATACAAAGGAATATTCCTCAGCCATTAGAAATGATAAATACCCACCATTTGCTTCGATGTGGGTGGAACTGGAGGGTATTATGCTGAGTAAAGTAAGTCAATCGGAGAAGGACAAACATTATATGGTTTCACTCATATGGGGAATATAAAAAATAGTGAAAGAGATTAAAAGGGAAAGGAGAGAAAATGAGTGGGAAAAATCAGAGAGGGAGACAGAACATAAGAGACTCCTAACTCTGGGAAATGAACAAGGAGTAGTGCAAGGGGAGGTGGGCGGGGGGTTGGGATGACTGGGTGACAGGCACTGAGGGGGGCACTTGACGGGATGAGTACTGGGTGATAGGCTATATGTTGGCAAATCGAACTCCAATAATATATATATATATATATATATATATAAAAAAGAATGGACTGGAATTAAAATTGGTCTAATAGGGCAGATAAATTTGGACTTCAAATGCAAAATAATAGTAACAACAAAAACAGCAATATCTACTGAGCTTTCTTTTTTACTACAGTATGCATTGTCATGAATCATCCTGCATTATCTCACTAATCTTTCCTACCTCATGACATAACAACTAAGTTTATTCTTATGTTAAAGCCGAGGAAATAAAGATTCAGGACATCTAAGGTGCTAAAATAATGAAGCCAGGACCGGAGCTTTGCCTGCCTGACTCCAACACTCATGATCTATAATAGTTCTCAAAGACAATATGGTTTGGGATGTATACTCAATTTGAAATATAGAGAAGTATATACAAAGAAGTTAAAATTCACAGTACTTTTACTATGTAAAAACAATGTAATGTAATTCTTCAGATAATCACGATTCCCAAAAATAAGTACTGTTAACACTTTAGTTTATATGGTTCCTATATATATGCAGATGTTTGTGTAGCGTATATATTTCTTCTCTTAATGTAGATCAGCTTAAAAACAACGCTCCGCAACTTTTTATATTAAAAATGAATTATAGCAATCCTTTAAGAAAGTGATACCCTCCCATATTTGTGCATCTTTTTTCCCTTGAGGAAAATAGCACTACAAAATATGTAGTATTCATGTGTTCATGTATGTATACATGTGCATACATATGATATATGTGTATATGTATACCACAGTGCACACATAATATTTCCCCATTGATACTGCCAATAGACAGTGGTACCAATTTATATTTTTACCAGTGTATGATATAAGATCTCCCCTCTTCTTATATCTTTGTGAAAACTAGTTGTTACTAATTAAAAAAAATTTTTAATTTTTAAAAATTTTATGATTCTAATGGTGGAGAAATATCTCATGTCTGCTTTTTAAAGTTTTCATTGAAGATGAACATTTTCACATATTTAATTATCTTAACATAAATATGTTTCTTTTAAATATATTAATGTAGATATATTTTTTTCTCTTAGTGACTTAACTGTTTTCTGTGTATCTATAGTTTTACACGTGAGCATAATATGTAATCTAGGAAGTAGGGTTGGGTAGTACCAGGAAAGAATGAATTTTGGGGTTGGGACAGTGGTAAGAGGACATTGAGACAGTACTTGACTATTTTATATAGCTATCCTAAAAATATTTGATGGAAAGTAATAAAAGAATGTTTCAAAGCACTGTTTCTAATCCTTGATCATTTAACTCTCTTACTATGACGGTTTTTTCCACTCCGAGATCTAATTTCTAATTTGTAAAATGGGGATAAAATTTATTTTCCTTTTTAAAAAGATACTTTGAACATTGGAAAAGAAGACATGAAAACAGTTTGAAATCGGTACTCCATAGCATGATAATTATGTTTATTTTCTTCTGTTTTATCAATGACATCCTCTCAGGTCTGATCAACCCATTTCAAACCCACCCACACACTGTTTTTTTATCCCTCTTATAAAACCACTGCTTTTAAAATAGTGAAAGTAACACATCTTTGCCATTTCCTTGGATTTCCATTCAATTGTCTTTCAGGCTTAAAGAAAGATGTCTCTTTCTAAAGTCAAAATTGAGTTATCTGAGTTGTCCTTTAGTTAAGGATGAAAGTAGGAGAGTTTTACAAAGAAATGTAAGGCTCTGGAATTTTGTTTCTTTTGATTTAGAAAAATCTAAACCTCTTTCCTTTGGGGCATTACACAAAGCACATCTGTTAAACCAGGATTTTCCTGATAAAAACAGACATGGGCTCTCTTGACAATTTGACCTATTTGTATTCTGTTGGGCTGTTATACATATGTCTGGAGGGTCCACCACAGAGTGGGCATTATAAATCGAAATAAAGAAGTCCACTTGGCTATATCAGAACCATTATCCATTAGATATGATCCCCCAAATCTTCATCTAATCAAATGCAGTTTTATTAGCAGCTATACATTTTTAATAGCCAGCTCACTCTATTCATTGTAATTCAAGGTTGTGTCTCTGCTGCCATCGTAAATCACTTGTTATGCTCTCCTGCTTTATAATACCAGTGTAACCTTTTGCTCTATCTTCTGTCAAAACATTCCAATCTGATTTGATGCAATTTTATTCCACATGCACCCTTTTTTTAACCTACAGGATAGCAGAAATAATTGAGCACATTTGAGAAATTTTTTTCGCCAAATATCTACAATAATTAAAACTCTAAATGGAAAATTCTTGACAGTAGTGTTTATCATTAAGAACTTCTTTTCATAGGCATAGCAAACAAGATGTGGACTGTGTACAATAGCTAGTCAAAGATGGATGAATAATAGAAGCTTTATTTGCTGAGCATTCCAAAGGATCCCATTTATGAGACAGCTAAAACATGATTCATTGGATCCATTAGTGGTTCCCACAACCGTGGCAGACTGACAAGAAAGACCCACATTTCCAGGCTTTATGATATGGTAGTTCTTATATTGCCTAAAACAAAAACGGTTTCATACTACTTTCCATATAGATTGCAGACTTGCATTGATTTTTCTCTACTTATCTTGCAAAACATAGATCTTCTCCAGATGCTTGGATCACACTTGCCAAATAGGTGCTCAATCCAATGGGTCTCTGGCATTCTGCATCAGAGCTATTAGGGAGATACACTGACGGGCATAAAAACTGAACATGTAATAGAGATTTAGCTAACGGTATTGTCTTTTTTTCTCCTACCTCACACTTGAAACACAATATGATATATTTTTGGCTGAGAATTGTTTTCTTCTTGTTTTCTATTTTTATACACATACTATCAGAGAGGGACACAGGAAATCTATGACAGCCCAACCCAAACTGTTCTGAGATGAGACTAGAAATTAAGTTTCTAGCAGGAAACCACATGTATTTTGAAATCCGGTATAATATGCAACAAAATCATGTCTTCCTCTGTCTATCCTATAACAGTAGTCATTATATTCTTTTTTTTAAGATTTTATTTATTTATTTGATAGAAAGAGTGAGAGAGAGAGAGAGAGATAGCACGAACAGGGGGAGGAGGAGAGGTAGGGAGGGGGGAGGAGGAGAAGGAGAAGCAAACCCCTTTGCTGAGCAGGGAGCCAGATGTGGGGCTTGGGTTGTGGGGATCACAACCTTGACCAAAGGCAGACACTTAACTCGCTGAGCCACCCAGGCACCCCACATTATATTCTTTAACTGGATAAATTTGCCCTTTGTTTCTTTTCTTGTTCATAGGGTTACTCGGGGTATCTTTAAAATGACAAGAACTACTTGGCTGGTACTAAAGTATGTGCTCTCTTGATGTACTTTCCCACCATTCAAATTCTTTGAGAAAAACTTAATTTTCTTTTTAATATCCCTTCTATTAATGCAGAGTCAGATTTCATTATTTTCCTTACCTACAGTTTCCTTAACCATATCAAAGATGCTACCCAGGAACCAATTCTTTACAAATAAAGAAGGGCTTAAAGCCTTTTATCACTTCTCATATTGAAAACAAAACAAAACAAAACAAAACACTAAGGGCACTGAAAAAGAAAGATGCTTTAGCTTTTGCTTATCTAGGAAAGCAGGGTAAGGTTGTTGAAGAGAAGGACCTCAAATGCATCACAGTATTTCTTTTCTTTTCTTTTTTTTTTTTTTTGCATCACAGTATTTCTGCAGGAAAATTGGACTTATCCCTGATATATGGCTGGGTGCCAAGGACGCAGATTAGAAATAAAAAATACATGATTTCTGGATCCATCAGACAGAGTGAAGAGAAATGTTCCTTACTAGGGAGGCCAGAGAAGCCCTCTTGGAGGTGATATTTGAAGTGATCACGAGATCCTGAGAAGCAAGAAGCTGTGTGGAGACAATGCAGGGAAAGAGGACTGCAAGGGCAGGGAAGAGCAGGTCCCAGGCCCTGAGAGCCAGACAGGCCAGTGTGCCCGGAATGAATTGAGAGAGCAAGAGGTGAAGAGGGGGGAAGATGTCAGCTCACACAGCACCTTGAAGGCCAAGACATGCAAATGTCTGCATTTGATTTCAAACTTGGTTGTAAATTAGTGGGAACACAGATACAGTGCTGCCTTCTATGACCACGAAAAATCTGGGGGAGCCAAGGGAGGAAATATGGATTTCGTCATGGTCTCAAATGGAAGGTACCTGAACATTTTAAGCAGGGAAGTGACATGATCTGACTCAGGTTTTAGAAAGTACATCTGCAGAGTTGTTTGTAGTCACCATGCAGGAGGTGTCCTGGCAGGAAGCTCAGGGAGGCCTGGCCCAGGAGTCTGTTACACAAGATGTGATTGCCCCGTGGGCTAAGTTGTAGCAGTGATGTTGGCAAGAAGTGCTTGAAGCTGGGGTATTGGCCTCACGAGCCAATGAGCTGGTGAAGAGGACTGATCTGGAGGTCACACACTTACAGGAGACTGGAATTTGATCGTGTGGCTGAGATGGGCAGAGCAGAAGGAGGAGGAAAAACTAAAATGAGAAAGTAGTAGCCTGCCCTGGGGGGGTGATAGAAAGTAGCACTGGAAAGAGTGATGGTGAGAAATGTTACAGGAGACTGGTGGCCCAGCAATCATGCCAGCACATGTCCAAGACAGCTGCTCCATTTATCAATGCAGAGAAAAATCTATTAAACCTATTGGAGCATCATATAGACGACCAGCCAACAGATTGCATTTCCCACATATTAACTACTTTTTTAAAAAAGATTTTATTTATTTATTCATGAGAGACACACACGGAGAGAGGCAGAGACACAGGCAGAGGAAGAAGCAGGTTCCCTGCAGGAAGCCCGATGTGGGACTCGATCCCCAGACCCCAGGATCACACCCTGAGCCACCCAGGTGCCTCTAGCTACTTGTTTTTATACTACAAATACAAAACTTTTTTAAAGGCTTGGATGAAATAGATGAAGCAAGGGAAAAAAATGTCTGCATTTGATTTCAAACTTGGTTGTAAATTAGTGGGAACACAGATACAGTGCTGCCTTCTATGACCACGAAAAATCTGGGGGGGAGCAAACAGAAAGTGAGAGGATGTTATTGCATCTAACAGCTAATGAAAAACCTTTACCTTTGGCTTAGGAAAGACAAGAGGGTGTGGTTTTCTGGAAGTTCATTTAAATATAATAAATAAGTGGAGTGCAAACCAGACCCAGGAGATGCTGGGAAGCTACTTCTTTTCGCAGCATTAGTTCTTCCCTGGGAATAGATCGCTCTCCCAGTTCTTCTGGAAAGATGATCTTTCGTAAGCCTTCCCAGGAAGATTATGGGAAGAAGTTATGTGCTGTGTTTAATATCATGAAAAATGAGTTGAGAGGTCATCAAAGCTATAATTAAGCTCATTCATTCATTCGACACATACAAATTACACTCAAATCCAAAAGTATGTGATAAATATTCAAACCTCTTTGAGGTCAGGAATCATACCTGATGTATCTTCATATCTCTTATAGTACTTGGCACCAGTTGGTGAATTAAATGAATTAGATGGCAAAAGGAGAGGTGACTGTGGTTGAAATATTTGGAGAAATCTCACGGTCAAAACAGAATTTTAACTTGGCCTTTAACAGAGGGAGAGTCTATCTAGAAATTAAAAAGAGGAAAGGAGTTATATTAATTAATAAATCTGGAAGGAAGATTTATCTCCTAATCCAAATGTGAGTAACTGACTTAAAATCACTCATTCATTCATTCATTCAACAATTCATTTAGTACCCTCTATGTTTTAGGCATTGTGCTATGTCCTAAGCATGCACTATAATATATTCACGGTCTCTGCCTTAATGAAACTTAGAGTCTAGTCGGGGACACAGATGAGAAACAAATTAGTAACCAAATTGAAAAACAAAAATAAACAAACAAGGAAAAGAAACTCAACTTTTTCCTTGCGATGAAAACTTTTAAGATCTACTCTCTTTGCAACTTTCAAGTATGTATTGCAGTTGTAATAACTGTAGTCACCATATATATCACTAGGACTGTTTACTTTCATAACTGGAAATTTGTACCTTTTGTTTAAAAAATTTGTAACTATATGGGGTGACGAATGTTAACTAGACTTTTTGTGGTTAGCGTTTCACAATATATACAAATATTGAATCATTACGCTGGACTCCTGAAGTTAACATGTTATGTGAAAAAAGAGAAGAAAATCTATATTGTTCTAATAGAAAATAATGAGGGATTGGTTGATTGGGGTGATCATCGATGTCCTTTCTGAGGAATGACATTGCCTTTGGGTGAGAAGCAGCCAGCCTTCCTAATGGCAAAGAATTTGGTGGGAGAAGAAGAGAGTTAACTGGTTGATGTTTTAAGCAGAGGGAACAATATGCTAAAGCTGGGAGATAGGAAATATCTTGGCTCCTTTAGAAACTGAAAGGAGGATTTGTAGCTCAATTTTTGAAGCTTGGTTTTGAATAAAAATAGAATTTTGCAGTAGAGACCTCCCAGAACAAGAAGGAAATTAACAGCCTAAGAGGGGATGAAAGGTCACTGGTAATAGTCACTCATTTCATAAACATACACTGAGTCAATCTAGGCATTGGGGAGCTAGCAGTAAGAAGCTTTTAGTCTAGAAGGGGTTGGCGAATCAGAAAACAAGCAACTCAAGAAGCAATTTAATTTCAGATCATGATAAGGTGTCAGGAAGATGACACAATGTCATGGGAATGATAACGACTGCTTTAAATAGAGAAGCCAGAGAGGCTTTGGAGGGAAAGACACCAGCTGCCTCGCCTGGAGTGACAGCCTTTCAACAGCATGTGAGGAGGTCCTGAGATGTGTGGTTCTGCGAAGCTTTTCCCAGTGTCACGAAGGCCAGGAATATTCTCACAGCTTGCAGGTGCACCTCACTCCGTTGTGCTCAGAGGCGGCCTACCACCCCAGGGGAGTGGAGGCGGTCCCGGCCTGCTGCACCTCCTGTCTCTCCTTGACCTTTGTTTCTCTTTCTGTCACCCTGCGCAACTTATGTTTCCCCTCCAGCCCCACTGGCAGCAAGCACCTTCTCCTTCTTGAAGCAGGTGCAGTGAAGTGCTGTGGGCTGCGAGCTGGGAGGAGCCCCACGCGGCCCAGAGCAAGAACCCTGCGTGACCGCAGAGCCTGGATCAGGAAACAAGTGTGTGTGAATGTAATCGTGGGCATCGCTCTCTGACAAACCCAAGATTCCGCTCGACAACGTGTCACTGAGTTCCTGCTGTGGGGGCTTGTGCTTTCATCTCCCTGACATATGTACGCACGTCTGGCTGAGAATGTGAGGTCTAAATGCGGAAGCAAATGCTTGGGTATCTATGCACAGGATAAGAGTGAGATAGAAAATTATGTTCTTAGAGACACACTGAGACTCTGTTAAGTTGAAGTCATAGATGAACTGATATGTTATCAAGATGCTACTTCATGAGAAGCTATAGAAAATAGACAAATCTATTTTCTTTTTTTAAAATTTATATTTACTTGACAGAGAGAGAGAGAGAGAGATTGAGCACAAGCAGAGGGAGAAACAGACTCCTATAGCGAGCAAGGAGCCTCACCGGGGCTCGATCCCAGGACCCTGGGATCATGACCAGAGCTGAAGGCAGACGCCCACCAACTGAGCCAGGTGCCTCTGACAAATCTATTTTCTTGATAGAATTAAGTCACACAGGAGACAGACTCAACACACATGAATTGAGCACCTACTATATACCAAGTACTCTGCTTAGAAAATGGGTTTAATTCTGTTCTTTGCTGTAAATCTAATTTCCCCATCTTACCGCCAGGGATGAGGGAATAGCCTGACATACTGGTCATGTACTAAAAAGAGGCAGGACACCTTGTGAGCACAGGTCTCTCGATGCCAGAGCCTGAGGTCATCTTATGAGGTACCAACTGCCTGCTTGGCATCTTGACAGCAGGTTAGGAGGGAGCCTGGGGAGTATTCGAGAGCAATGATGGGTGTGCCTGAATCAGAACACGAGTCAGAGTCTATGTTCCTTCTTTCTAGCCATGTTAAGCCTGGGCCAGTAACTTCACCGTCCTAAGCCTCAGTCTCCTTAACCCCAAAAAGGGAATAATGATAAAACCTATCCTGCAGGGTTGTTTTAGGATTAAATGAGCTTCTTATATCAAGTATCCAGCATCATGCCTGGTGCATTTGGCACACAATAAATGGCAGCTACCTATCATATGAGAGAGAATTTAGCCCTCAAGGTGTTCTTTTTTTTTCTTTTTAGATTTTATTTATTCATGAAAGATACACACACACACACAGAGAGAGAGAGAGAGAGAGAGAGGCAGAGACACAGGCAGAGGGAGAAGCAGGCTCCATGCAGGGAGCCCGAGGTGGGACTCAATCCCAGGACTCCAGGATCACACCCTGAGCCAAAGGCAGATGCTCAACCACTGAGCCACTCAGGCGTCCCACCTCAAGGTGTTCTTTTTAAACTCAGTGACATCCACTAGCTCAGTGTGTCCTCCCAGATTGGAGATGGTGGCTCAAATGGAGCCAGCTGATGGAGGGAGGGGACTCTAAATAACACTGTCCCCAGGACAGGTGCTCTTTGCTCTCCAGCCTTCTTCATGAAGGGTGAGCATCACAGTTGTCCTCTTTAAGGAAAGCATTCACTTCCCACCAGCCAGCCTCAGGGGGACAGAGGTGTCAGGGGGACATGAATGCCAGTCAGCAGCATGCTCATTGCCTCAGGGCATATCTACAATCTGAAGTGTCTCCTCCGAGAACACTTGAGGTTTCCAACAACTCCAAGGCCTCATGTTTGAATCCAAGTGCCGCCTTTCTCACATAATCTCTGCTCCCCTGTACCTTCTAGACGTCTGAGTAGGATGATTTACATAAATATCCTGTATACCGTATCAGAACATTTGAATGTGAGTTTTGAACCAGGCTCTTATTAAGAAGAAATTCATTGCTGATTTAATTTAATTTAATTTTTGCATGTTAACCCTATCAAATAGCCTGCCTAGTAAATTAGATAATAAAAAAGTTAAAAATAAGTGAGTCATGTGACATTTGCAGTTAGAAAATAAATCAGAGGAGAAAAAAAGGAAGTGAATTGTTCTAAGTATACCAGAAAGGCCTCATGCATTCATAAACTCATTTACTTTTCTCCAAATCAATATGCAGTGCTCAGCACAGAGACTATCAGAGAACTACTGAATATAAAGCACACAAGATAACAGCAGTGATTACAACATGCAATTGTGCAGCTGTGATACTAGCCCCTCCCCCTCAGCGCATCCCCTCCATCAGATTGGTTGCTATGTTAATATTTTAGGCTTTAAGGACCAGAATTAATGCATTCAGTTTTATCTCTGATGTGTTGGTTTTCTGTCAAAAACTCCTGACAGCATTAACAGCCAATGAATCGGGGATAATTAGATGGAGCGATGTACCCCATCGTGTAGTCCTTGGAATCACTGGGCGCACCATCATCCCCTGCCTGGTCACAGAGCCTTGGCACAAGATGATATCCCCTCCCCATTTTTCTACAGGGCAACAATTTTCAGCTATAAATAGGCTACCAATTTTTTTTTCTCCAAATAATGAATATGGAGGATGATCTTTCTCTGTTTTGATGAACAACAGCAACCGCAAAATCAGATGAAATCTGGGGAGGAAACTGGAAGAGGTGTTACAAAGTCCCTAACACTGACTTTAAGAAGAGTCTATATAGTCTGATCATGTTATCACCATTTTTTTTTTAATGATGATGAAGTAGTTGTCTGTTAAGAGAGAGATCCTGTGTAATAGGCAAAGATCCTCCTGAGAATGTTCCAGCTCATTCAGCCTGACAGTAAAAATAGAGAAGTTTTATAGGAAGACAACAGAAACACAGGAAGCTGACAGGGGAAGACATTGTGAAACTCTAGCATTTTCACCCCTGAAGAGTGGCCTCCACCCCTCCCTACTCGGTCTCCTCCTTTCCTCCCATGCCTTTGCTCTAGAACAGCAGTGTGGAAGAAGAAAGAAAGGGAAAGGATTATATACGTATCTGGTGGCCAATAAAACAAACTCCTCCTTTAGCGTCAGAAATGATTAATCTTTATGACTTTTCTTTTCACCATTTACTCAAGAATGGTTGAGAATTCAGAATTCTGCTGCTATCAACAGCTCCAATCTTCCTCATCCAGACCTACTTTCAGTTTCTAACCTCCAGTTGGTTGCTCCAGTCTAGATTTCTTTCCTTGTCTCTGTGAAATTTCCTTTCAGAGGGAAAAAGTGCTACCACGGATCATTCTGTGTCTGAACTTATGACCCCTGTGCAGAGGAAGGTGTTTTGGAAGCTCCCGTAAGGGAAGGTCCAATCCTAGGCCGCCTCTGACAAGCACCTACAAGTGCATGAGGCTTTGCCAGGGACAGTTTGCTGAGGCCGGCTGTGGAAGTCAGCAGTGAGGTGTCAGCAGCAAGCTGTCTTTGAAAAGGAGGTGAGCTGAGGGGAGCAAGGAGGTGTGGAGCTTCTGAAACTGAAGAATAGAGAGGTCTCTCTTGATTGTTTCTTCTTAACTTGGCAGAGATGGGCTAGTAACAAGGGAGGGACATACTCAGTATGTTAGGAACAAAGTTGGTGTAATACATTCTAAAAATTAAAAAAAAAAAAAACTGGCCATAGCACAAGTCTAATGAAATATACCATCCACCCTTAAAAAGATGGTTTCCCTTTGCCCTGGGATGTTGCTTATGATAAGAGGTTGGGTAATACCCATGGTTTAAAGTGACCCATCATTACGGATTTCCAAATGCCAAGTCACTGTCACAAAGCACCAGGCCCTATCTAGTCTGATTTATAGCTCTAGGAGGAGCGATGGACTTGAATAATTAAATAATCAAGTATCCACATAAATCCTTTCTCCAATCCCTCCTCTAAAATTTTTACTTTCCTAAAGAGTAGAGATTAATTTTTAATGTTATTAAATTAGAATAAAACCTAAGAATAGACACATTTGAACATTTGATAGAATGTACTTTCTTCCTCTTATTAGGAGAGTAGCATCTAAGGCCCCATCCTCGTTCAGCTTTTGCAAAAACTTGAAAGGGAAAATAATCCATTAAATGAAAAAGGCTAAGCACTGGAGAGTATTACTCAAATTATCCTTTAATACGACTACATAAAGTTAATCAGAAATATGGTCAAAAATAGAATACGCCTCCAACTTGTGTTATCCACAAAAAGCAAAGCGAAGCTGATATGTGAATCCCACTGTAATGACTACCTGATTCTAAAAGTTTTCATTTGGTTTTTAAATATATTTATATAAATTTTCATTGCAGGAATAGAGAGTATGTTGTTGCATCATGTTTGGGGTAAATCATACGTGACCTGGAAGATCTCATGTCAATCTTTCATATTTCCCAAGATTACTCTTAATTGTAGGACCACAAGACTACTACAGGCTCTTAGGCTCTGGAAAAAAATCATGGGTGGGGTGTGTGTGTGTGTGTGTGTGTGTGTGTGTGTGTGTATGAGATCACTCAGAATCACTTTTTAAAAATATTATATTTATTTGTTCATGAGAGACACACAGAGAGAGGCAGAGACACAAGCAGAGGGAGAAGCAGGCTCCAAGCAGGGAGCCCGATGTGGGACTCAATCCCAGGACCCCGGGATCATGCCCTGGGCCAAAGACAGATGCTTAACCACTGAGCCACGCAGGCGTCCCAGAATTATTTTGAAATATAATTTTCCCCATACCATTTCCTATGGTCGAAACAATAGAACATCTATGTATTTAAATATTTTTGCGTGAATTTATTTTATTAAATATGGTTTAAAGTATTTTAAATGACAACAATAATAAAAAGGTAATAGGTTTCCAATTCTGGTTATTCTTAATCCCCATCTTAAAGAGTATTTTGGGAACTGTAGCACTCACTATCAATACACTGGTGAGTCCTTTGATTTTCTTTTTGTTTGTTTGTTTGTTTATTTAAAAAATGTAAAAGAAAGTAAGACTGGTGAGAATGAAAACAGATATTCTCAAGTGTACCTTACTAAAGCAATATTGTGACCCAAATTTCTGAATACAGAAATTTAAGTGTTTAAAAATAGACCTCTCATTTTATAAAATAGTTCATTCTACAAAGTTTTGTCAGGAGAATTTGATTAACCCACTAAATTTCATTCAAATTGAATTTTACTAGATCCTACTCAGAAAAACTGATCTCTACTGAGACAAAATTGCTGCAAACTGCATCATAATGTGTTCAAAGTATAGAATCTCCCAGATGGGACTCAGAGTAGCAACATAGGCATCTAAAAGCAATTTATGAAGTGATGAAAGCCCAAGGACACAGTGAAAACAACAATAACAAATAATGAAGCAATGGCTGAGTAGGATGTGTTATTCTTAAGTCCATCAAAGGTAATTATAAAAAGCATCTTTGATTTGGAGTTAATTATCTCTTCTTAGATCAAATGCTTTAATTAAAACATCTTTAAATTACCTGTTTTTCATAAATGTTTTAATATAGATCAATTGGATGTGCTCATTTTTTTAACTAATGGGAGACAAAATATATGCAGACAAAATCTCCGAAGGAATTTAATATTAAAATTATTTAATCTGATAAGACATCTAAAAGCACACTTTTTCCTTTCAGAGCACAAAACTCTGAAAGGAAAAAAAATACAATTCTTAAATAACGAATAAGAATGTTAAAGCGAAAAATATCATTGACAATTTGGTTTATAATGTCATTCACTACAGTCTTATGACTCCTGGAGACTATTTTAAAAATGCATGAATGTTTATGTATTTTATTTTTTTTAATTTATATCAGTTTTACATATCATTTTTAAACTATTAGGGCTGGGGAAAAAGGATTAAGTCTACCAGGAAAAAATTATTTTGTAGGTCATTTAGCTTAATACAATAAAATCATTTTATTTTATATCCCAAGTCTGACTCAAAGGAAGTCTGTGCATTCTTTTCAAGGTCCAAGAATAGAATTCCAAGTAATCAAGAGTATCCTAGCTACAGTTTTAACTACCGGTACTCAAAAGTCCACAGTGATCTTGATTTGCTTTCCTTTCATTATTTTTTTTTTCCTGTTCTATGTTTTCTATGGTAAATTCCCTTACTGCAGGTAGACTAATTCCATCTTCCTTTGACTCAAACAGTTACAGAGGCGATGCTTCCCAGTAGTCTCTGTGAAATCCAGTCCCAACAGGGAGAGATCTAGTTTCAAGACAGAAATCTAGTCACCGGAAATAGATAAGCTTCCAACAATTTAAAAAGGAAAATCAGGTTAAAAAATTTAATGAGGTTTCATTCTTGAAATTAGTCACGTTGTTTTATTAAAAGAAAAAAAAAACTCCAATGAGCCTTCTGTACCATAATAATAACTCAGATTTGCATGTTGTGTTGCAGCTTAACAAAGCTTTTTCACAGATTATTTTATTTAATTTATATGGTGCCTGTTTATTTTTCTATTAGATCTTAGAACTCTGCCATGATCTGTAATAATCTGGAGTTCGTGACTGGCTACAAACATGACCAGGGCAACAGCGGTTGAGTTGTCTTGGATAAAATATAACCCAGACCGATAATGGGAGCCCCGGAAGGCATTCGTCCATATACTGTTCCATCTCTAGCATGATCTCAGAGCCAGGACTTCAGAGATAACATCATCGTGAGACTTTACTGCACTCAATTTGATTTTTTTTATGATTCAAAATCATTTCCTGGGAGACCTTAGTTTTTAAAACCATTTCATCTTCATCACTATTTCTTTTAAGTTTTCCAGATTGAATTCTTACAGGAAAGCCTCTTTGCGATCAACAGTAAGAGAGATACTTTTGACATATTCATACGTGAGGGTAAAACCAAATGCTTCACATTGTGAAAATAGCTAACATTCTC
Source organism: Nyctereutes procyonoides (assembly GCF_905146905.1). Taxonomy (NCBI): domain Eukaryota; kingdom Metazoa; phylum Chordata; class Mammalia; order Carnivora; family Canidae; genus Nyctereutes; species Nyctereutes procyonoides. Next base: position 964,292 of record NW_026575035.1, on the reverse strand, counting down.
ATTTGTAAAATTCAAACAGGCATTTCCTAATCATTTGTGTAGATCCAGTTTCGATTCATAATTTCCAGACTGCCACCTGGATGCATTCAAGCTGTTCTGTGACACACAGTTGAGCTAATTTTGAAGGTTCCTCCTTTGTCTCTGGGCTCCTTCTCTTTTATCCCCCTAGGACTCTCTGCCTCAAGTTATTTAATCTGAAGCTATGTCTGAACATGAATAGACAAATGGAGAAGTGAGGCAATTATACTATTAATTCAAACAGAAAAAGGAACACACTTTGCCTGAGTTATCTGGAAATTTCTGGCAAGTGTCTTTTTCTGTTTCATTGATCTGGAAGATTGACTACCTTCTTTTTTTTGGGGTGGGGGGAGTGTGGATCTGGTCTATGTCACATGGCTTGAGCATTCAGTGTCTACACATGATTGCCTCATTTCCTGCTGCCTTGGACCGCATCTATTCTAGGAAGGCTAAGCCATAATAGAAAGGTTCAGGGTTCTGAGGTACAGCTCTTGTGAAGATATCCCTGTGAACGCTCAGACTGCTATTTTAAGTTCTTAATTGATCTTAAGGGTCTATTACACCAGTCATGGTGAACTGGACCAAGCGACATTCATCTTCAGTCATTCACTCATTCATCATTTATGAGCGCTCTGCACTATGTCCCAAGGATACAAAAATGATGTCTTGCCACAAACACGTGAAACTGCCCAAAGACCCATTAAAAAGGAGATATGCTACGATGGAATAGATTTGAACAGTGAGTCTACTGTGGGTGACAGCACACACCCTCTAAAAGTTTCAAAGAGGCAGAAGCAGAAGCTGCAAAAGCAACTTCCCATGAATATACTTTTCATGCTTATCTTGTTTTATTTTTCTCCTATAAGCCCTTAAGAATGAGATAAATCAGTCTCATTGGAGATTTGTTTGCTGCTTCTCAATACTCAGTCTCTGAGAATTCTGGGGTAGACATTCTCCACACATGAGGGCTTGGCAGAGGTTTGTCAAGCATCTCTGCCAAGGGCTCTCCCTGGCAGATGGCAACAGCTGTTTGTGATCGAGTCAAGGAACGTACAGGAGGAACTCCTGCAAAATGTCCTTTTTATTACACTAATGACTTTTTCCCTGAGAGCCGCTCTTCATTGTATCAGTGCATAATTGTTTTTGCTAATGCATTTGCTCCGATCACCCAAAAATCTAATAACTCTGTGTAATGAATCATTAACAATTTCCTTAAATTCATTTCAGTGTTTGCATGCTGGTATTCAGTGTATGCTAATAAACCTAAAATATTCATGCCTTTGAGTCTGAGATGGCAGACTTGTGTTAAAAAAAAATTTGTTTTAGTAAGTGTACATCTTAAATCTGCATTTGGTAGAATAATGAAGTGTAAACTCTGCGGGATTATTCTTGAATACAATACTTTAATTGTCTATTCACTTTCTAAGCTGAGTTCTTTTATCTCCTTCACACGCCGTGATCACTTAGCTCCAACAAAAATGACACATGGTCATGTTTAACTTAAAAGCATTAATTGGTGTTTGGTAATGGAAGACGATCAAAAGTGATTGATGCTGACCTTTTCCACTTTGGTTTATTCACATTGAGATTCAGCCTCTGGTTCACCTGCTGAAAGAGATATTAGGGATAAGTATCTTATTATCATTATTTTTAATCAGAGAAGGGGAAAATAAACCGAGTTCTAGTCATAAAAAGACACCACTCTGCAGTACAGAAGTTTCCTATATTATTATTATTATTATTATTATTATTATTATTATTATTAAACATAAACAATGCACCAGGTACTCTGCTCAGTGCTTAAGGTTTCCCATCTCATTTCACCCTCCCCCAAAGCCCAGGGGGCTGGTACTATATTATTTTACAGATAAGAGACTGAGATTTAGAGAAGTGAAGCAACTTGCCCAAGTTGGCAGTGTTGCGTAGCGGTTCTCAATTGAAGACGATGGCGCCTTCCTGAGGACATGTGGCAATGTCTGTAGATGCTTTTTATGGTCACAACTGGGCAGGAGGCAACTGGCATTTTGTGAGAAAAAGCCAGGGAAACTACAGAACATTCTACAGTGCATAAAGCAGCCTCCATAACAATCGTCTAGTTCAAAATGTCCATAGCACTGTGGCTGAGAAACCCTGGTGCAGCAGGTGTGTGCAATGCCCACGTCACAGTTCCCTAAGCTGCTGACTTCAGAGCAGCTGTGCCGGACAGCTGGGGTGGACCCTGGGCTGCAACTGCCTGCATCTCACCACCACAGGACCTACTGCCTCCTTGCTTTTCTGCCTCGGGGCCTTCTTTGAAACACCTGTGTAGGTGCAGGGGCTTGTTTAAGTGTTAACACCTGGAGGCAACTCTCCCTATTCACAGATGGCAGAAATCTGGGGGCCTTCTCTACGGTTCCTCTGCATGTCCCCCCCCATGGACTCCATCTTAGTTGCCTACAGCGGTGACCCACTGGCACAGCAGGCACTTACTGACCTAGTGCCATCTCCCGCTGGTGGAGGGTTGCCCCAGGATGGTCAAACACCTCTGCAATTCCAGGCTGTGCCTGTTGCTGAACTTCAGAGAAAGGTTTGGAGCACTGGGGCAAAGCCACTCCCACCTGAACTGGGGGTGGAAAGCTGGTAACTCCGCTGCCCTGTTGTGGTATCTGGCTGAAATCAGGAACATAGGCCTTATGGGTTTTATCACTCACCTGTCTCACCTCCAATGCTCTTCTTCCTAGACTTACCTCCCAAATCAACTACCCACACCCCAAGTCCTTATTTTAAGTGCTGCTTTCAAGGGAACTCAAACTAAGGCACAAAGCTAGCAAGTCTGCTATGTTATATTGCAAATCCGATGAAAACAGAACCGCAAGCTGGCTGTGTCACCTGATAAGTGAGGGAAATCAGTCCATTAGCACCCTTTGGCTTACGAGTCCCCCTCCACTTTAAATTTCATAGTCAACCACTGGATATAGTCAACTCGGACTCTAAATTCTGTCAGTACTTTGTCTTCTCCCAAGCCCAGTAACACATTCTCAATGCTGGGATCAACCTTTCTGTAGTTGTTATCTGTGCAGAAGTCACATTAACTTGTGAGAGGAAGCCAGTTGACCTGACCTATCGCAGATTTATGCTGAGAACTTGAAATTGGCCTTTGGTACTGTTTGGAAATATTTTATGAATCTTTTCATGATTTTGTTACAAACTTCTTATTGCTTTTTAGCCCGTGACCTGACTTTGTTAGCTCTTTTCTCCATGATCTCCTTGTACCATTTGACACCTTCTTCATGAAATTTTTTTCTTCAACTGCTATTATTATACTATATTTACTACTCCTTTGATCTCTCCCTGACAACTCTTTGTTTTTTTAATCTGCTAGGTTCTCTTTTTACTCCTTCCCCCAATCTGAGCACAAGATTTATCATCTGCCCCTTTTCTACACTCACTCTCTGGGTAGCTCATTCACCTCTAGACGAGTGACATGTAAATATCTGTTTCCAACTCTGATATTTCCCCTTGGTCCCAGGGTCATTTCTCACTGTCCATTTGACTAACTTGTCAGCCAGTCTTCTCCTAGGTAGCCCATATGGCTCAGAAGAAGTTAAATCCTCTTCCAAGTCCAGAAATGTACCAAAATGGTCTAAGGAGAATCTCCTCTCTTGCCCAATTGGTTCAGCAATTGTCATGCAAACCAGTTCAGTTCCCTGAGATTCAAGGATATATTTGTTGGGGGTTCTGGGAGCTTCTTTTTTCTTTCTTTTTAAAAAAGATTTTATTTATTTATTCATGAGAGACATGGAGAGAGGCAGAGACATAGGCAGAGAGAGAAACAGGCTCCCTGTGAGGAAGCTGATATGTGACTCGATCCCCAGACCCCAGGATCATGACCTGAGCCAAAGGCAGATGTTCAACCACTGAGCCACCCAGGTGCCCCTTCTTTTATCTTCTGAGAGAGCTTTTAGAAGCAAATCTTTTCCCTTGCTTTTTCTCAGGATATATTCCCGGGTGGATGTGACATCTGGAAGGAAGGTCCTTATACCATGTTGGGGATGACACCAACAAATGGAGGAGTGCAGAATCAAAAAAAAAAAAAAAATCTCAAGAGAATGGAACTCAGAAAACTGGATTAAGTCTGTCCCAATGGGTGCACTACTTTTGGACATCCAGCAATGGGAGTCATGTCTTTCCTTGTTGTTTAAATCAGTTTCTGTTACTTACAGCCAGAACCTCTTAGTGAGAAAATGCCCTGCCAAGTTTTCTTTTTCTTCAGAAGTACCTTCGACTCTTTCCATTCTTCCTCATTATAACTGTCATCTCTTCGAAGCACATCTACTACTAGCACTGTCCTAATAAATTTATATACCTTCATTCTCTCCTCTTTCTGATTTATCTTTCATACTGCTGCCAGGCCATTTTCCTAAAAAAAAAAAAAAAAAAAATTCGCTACGTTTCTTCATTCTGTAAATTCCTGTAATGGTTTCTTTTTGCTTCAGCTTTTAATCCAAACCCGCAAGATTTGTTCTTAAGACTTTTCATAATCAAACTTCATTTTATATATGCTCAGTATGGTTTTTCAGGTTTCATGACAATATTTTTCCCTAATATCTCTCCCCTGAGAAGCGTTTCCCCAGTGAAATTCAATATGTACTTTGAGTCTCTATTCAAGTTCTAGATTTATGATAAACTCCTCTTGAATAGAGATAGCCTCTATTTATTCAAATAGTCTTTATTAGGTACGTACTATATGTTCTAGGCCCTCAATAAGGCAGTGGAGCTACAAAGACAAATGTCTGAAAAAATGATGTCTGAAAAAAATCTTCCTAGGAGAGCAACAGTGAAAAAAAAGTTGAGAAGCCCTGTACCGGATACTGGATGAATAGCAGTGAACAACAAGGAAAACAAACTCTCGTTCTTGTGGAGCTTATATATGGGAGGAGGACCCACAGGAAACAACATAAATAAGCAAAATACATAATGTGGCAAAAAGGAAGCAATAAACAAAATAGAAAAAAGTAAAGGAAGGCCATAGGAAGTGGTTATATGGAAGGAAAGGACATTGACCCTTGAGCTAAGGGTGGCCAAGAACATTTGAGTCAAGGCCTTCTTGAGTGAGGGAGTGAGAATGTCCCATCACAAATGAAACAGATTTTGCAAAGGCCCCGAGGCACAATCAAACTTAGCATGGGGAGAAGTTAGGAAAGTATATCAAAAAGCCATTTCAAAGTGTCCCCAGGACCCAAGTCATGAAGGGCCAAGTAAGGACCTTGTTTTTGACTCTAACAACAAAGGAAGTCACTACAGTGCTCTGAGGAGGAAATGGTACTGATAATAATAATAACTGATTGGCACTTTTCCTGGGCTCACTGTCATTGCTGTGCTGAGAATGGCGTGGACAAGGCAAGCAGGGCACCAGGGAGATTAGTTGGGAGGTCTACTGGCTAGCCTGCTAGGGCTGCTGTGACAAAATACTATAGACTGGGAAGCTCAATAATAGAAATTTATTTCTCACAGTTCTGGAGATTGGAATTACAAGATCAAAGTGCTGGCAAGGTTTTTATTCTGAGATCTCTTCCCTAGGCTTGTAGGTGACTACCGTCTTGTTGTGTGCACACATGGCCTTTTCCTCAGTGTGTGCGCACATAGAGAGAGTGTGCACAGGTACTTCCTTGTGCCTTCCTCTAAGGGCACGATTTATTCCAGGGCTCCACCCTCATGACTTTATCAAATCCTAATCACCTCCCAAAAGCCCTAGCACTGAATATCATCACAACGGGGTCAGGGATTCAAACTAAGAATTTTGGAGGGACACAAACACTCAGTCCCTAACAGGAGGTTACTGAAATAACTCAGGTGAGAGACGGTGGGGGGCTTGTATGACGTGGTGTGGTAGTGAAGGATAGAAGTGAAGATAGTTTTAAAGGTAGAGCAGACTCAATGTGTTGATTGATCTCATGTGGGAGGTGAGAAAAAGAGAGGAGTTTTCAGCAAAGATGCCGCAGGGTTTTGGAGAGTCATGGTATTATTTCTTTTTTAAGATTTTATTTATTTATTTGAATCAGAGAAAGAGAGAGAGAGAGAAAGCACCAGCAGGGGGTGGGGCAGTGGGAGAGGGAGAAACAGACTCCTCTCTGAACAGGGAACTTGGTGCGGGGCTCAATCCCAGGACCCTGAGATCATGATCTGAGCCGAGCAGACACACAACTGACTGAGCTTGCCAGACACCCCTCATGGCATTATTTTTTTACTGAAGTTTTCAATATGGATAAGTAGAAGAACACAAACAAAAACAACTAAGATTCTTTGGAACACTGGAATTTGAAAACATTTGATCTAAGATCTCAATTTATAAGTAGATGTGTAGGATATTTTCAATTCAGTTCAATTCAATTCAATTCAATTCAATTCAATTCAATTCAATTCTGTTTGACACAATAGTTGGGTAAAACTGGCCGGGGATTGAAACCATCTAGCAATGCATGTGGCAATCTTGCAAAACTGAAGAACTATCCTGCACGGATTCCAATGCTGGTCAGAAACACTGGTGCAGTTTCTTTTTTGTAGTATTTATTTTTTCAAATCTTGTCTTGCACTTCAAGGCAATAGAAAACAGAGTATTTTACTGCCAATTCTTTAGGGCCTTCCCTCCCCTCCCCATTCAGTGAGGCTCTCAATGCCTTAGGGCAGATGTGATCTCTTGGATTTCTTTCATATCTTCCTTGAGAGAATAGCATAAAATGCCTTTATTTTGGTGTCTCTCTCTTGTCTCTTCCCTCTTCCTCTCTCTCTCTGTCATTCTCTTTTTCTCTCCCCATATGCAGTATATACTCCCATTTTATCCATTTCTTACTGGAGTTCAAGGAGTGATATATGCAAAGCTGATGCTAACCATGGTTAAGGACTGACTTTTGCTTTAAGGATTTAGCATACAGGACCTGATAAATAAATATTAGCTCTTATTAATGATAATAACAGGAGGCATCTGAAATGTCTCGACTGAAGCAAACAAATGCCTTAGTTAAAAGGTCTTCTAGCTGCCATCACTTTGCCTATTCTCTTAAATTCAATCTTAATAATAGGATTTAAAAATTACTGTCAAGGGGCACCTGGGTGGCTCAGTGGTTGAGCCTCTGCCTTCCACTCAGGCCATTATCTTGGCGTCCTGGGATCAAGCCCCGCATCGGGCCCCACATCAGGCTCCCTGCAAGGAGCCTCCTTGTCCCTCTACCTATGCCTCTTCCTGTCTCCCTGTGTCTCTTGTGAATAAATAAATACAATCTTTAAAAAATAAATAAATAAAAATTACTGTCGTTAATAAAGTTTATTTTCTTAATCTTAACATAATCTCAACTCTTTAATATTTATTTCTTTATATTCTCTCACAAATTTTGTCCACATGGAGTTGATTTTTTATTAGAAATAATAATATCAAACATGCCTTATTCACTTAGAATCATTTAGTAAATACAGTTTCAATGTTTCTATCTGATTATCACAGTGATCATTTTAACAGCTGCATTACAGCCCATCACATTTACTGATAGCTCCTTCCTTTTGTGCTGGATAATTTGTTTCGCATCTTTAATGAGTTATGTCTGATATTTCTGCCTTGTCTTTCTGTCATCGATTCTTTTTATCCTCTATTATATACAACTCCTCCTCCATGGATTATTGTCTATTTGCTTGGTTTCTGACTATTGTGATTTATATATGCGTGCATCAATTCACCTATCCACTTTAGCTCTGATCAATGATAGTAGCTTTATCCTTCTAGCTTTTCTTCGATATTTATATACCTGGCTCCCAATAGGTGGTGCTTCAGATCTCTGTGGCTCAGGAAGGATTTGTTATAGCTTGAGGCATATGTGGGAAATCGGTGGGATGTTTCATGGTAGGAGAGAACACATATACCAGAATAATTGAAACGTTTTAAAGATAAAAGCCACATATTTTTTCTTTCAATATTATGAAATATATCTTTACTAAATATTTATGTATTCAATAAATACTAGTAAATATGCTCCCAGGGTACCTGTGGATTACTTGATGATAATAAAAAATGACAACTAAATAGTGTCCTCAATATTCTTCTCAAGAAAAGTAAACAGATCCACAGCAATCATAATACTACTTCATATGCCTAAATTAGGATGGAGTAATGCTTTTTTTTTTTTAAAAAAAGAAAGATTTTATTTATTTATTCATTCATGAGAGACACAGAGAGAGAGAGGCAGAGACACAGGCAGAGGGAGAGGCAGGCTCCATGCGGGGAGCCTGACTTGGGACTCAATCCCGGGTCTCCAGGATCACACCCTGGGCTGAAGGCCACACTAAACTTCTGAGCCACCCAGACTGCCCTGGAGTAATGCTTTTATAGATGATGTGATCTGGGTTCAAATAACATTTATCAAATGCAAAGAATTTGCTTTTGACTTCAAGGCAAAAAATAAATCTATCAAAGTTAAGACTCAATATAGACACAGGTCAGATTCCATTATGAAAACTCAAAGAATCCAAGCAAAGTAAGCTAATTTAGTTAAGGTTGTAGTTAAACAGTCTTCAGAAGTAAATTTTATATATTTGATAAAAAGGAGGAAAAAAATCTATTCAACAGCAAGATGAAATGTTTAGGAATTAAGTGTTAAGATTTATATAAGGATCTACACAAAGAACATTTTAAAATGCTACTGAAACATGCAGAAGAAGATGAATATATAGAAAGGTATTTCACTTCTTTAATAGGAAAAAACTGCATCATAAAGCTGAGCTTCAATAAAAACAGCAGGAGCATTTGGAAATTATTTTGGAATCAGACAAGCTGGTACTAAAGGTCACATGGAAAAACGAAAAACAAGAATAGTCAAGAAAAATCTGGAGCAGTCACCAGGAAGACCAGCTCTTCCTCATATTCAAACGTATTTTAAATCTTCAGTAATAAAAACAGTGTGGTACCTGAATAGAAGGACAGATCAATGGGATTGAATAGAAAGAAAATAAAAGGAAATTTAACAAACAAAGAAGGTGGCACCCCAAATCAGTAAGACAAAGGTAGATTTTTCAGTTGACCTGATATTGGGTCAATTAATGAGGTCTTAAGCAATGTGTAACTTGATAGCACATCTTGATATGGACCCTCTGTCCAGCTTCACTTCTCCCAAACCACCCCCCACTCATCCTCTAGACACTACTCTCCAGTAACACACTTGCACAAAAGCCTTTGTCACAAGTTCTGCTTTCTAGGAAACATAGACAAAGGCACTTATTTTATCTCTAACCTCCTCTTCTCCTGCCCATCTACACTCTTTTTAAAAAAAAGATTTTATCTATTTATTCACAAGAGACATATAGAGAAAGACAGGCGCATAGGCTAGTGTGTACAGTTCCCCCACTAATCTCATGTTCTCTGCCTCTTGGATCCAAAGAAGGCCCAGGAAACCTGTGCTGCCATTTGGTTGCCCCTATTCTCCTTACAGCAAAAGGTTTACATTTAGCGTCTCTTCACCTTCAGGACATTTCTTTTTCTGGCTCTTTGTGGGATCTGCTGCTACTGTGCTCCTCCTGCACAGTATTCTAGATCTGCTCCTTCTTCCAATGTCTACCACTCTGGGCAGGCTTCTCATTTTTATACAGCCTGGAGTTTTAACTCCTCTCCTAGTTTTACTAAAAATGGCACCAGAAATAAAATTTTAGGTGCTTTGCTTTCCTTCTCCTGTATTTCTTATTGCTTTTTGGATTATTTTCAGCAAGAGAAGAGATAAATGCTGACCTAATGTCATCACTACATTCCAAAAGGAAACCCTACATTTCTTGATAAACAATGGTGAATTTCCTCATTAATGCCATTAATAAACATTTGATTCTACCTAAACAAAAATAGGCTTTTGGTTCAAGTACCAAAAGGGTTTCCTTATCAACATTCCATTAGGAAACTCTTTTATGCCCACATGCTTATTACATGAGCACTATGTGCATAGACTATGTGATCTAGTCATGACAGATTAACTCAGGTGATCCACTCATGCACCACAGCCTATGGTCTCTCCTGTTCTTTTGCTTCCATACTCCAACCACAAGTATTCTTGCATCTAACTGATACTCTTTTCTCTTCAAACTTAATTTTCTCCCAATGTATCACATGTTCTTGGTTTACTTTCCTTCAGTATCCAACCTAGGCCCGCATATAACATTCATTTTAATAATTTCTTGGTAGTACGTGATTTCCAAAACCATCTGCTATATTTGCCCAAGAAAAGCCCAATCCCAGGTTAATCTAAATGTCTATTTTCTCTTCTCCGATACTGGGTACTGATAGAAAACTTATAGCACGTAACGAGGGAGACGTGTTACCAGCAGATAATTGGCTCCTAATCTCAGTCAAGCAATGGTTATGGTAATAATAACAATTGCTAGCATTCATTTATTTAAAGCTTTCTTATGGCAAGGAGAGACTTTGGAATCATTTTGTTCATATTTGATATCCAGCTATCTAATTTACTAGCTCTATGAGTTTAGATAAGTTATTCAACCTCTTGATTTCAGTTTTCTCATCTATAAAATGGAGAAAATAAGAGTACCTACCTCTTAGTTCTATTGGGAGTGTAGAATGAGATAATATGATTAAGGGATAAGACTGGTGTCACACACATAGTTTACACTCACTAAGTGGTAGCTAATGTCAGTGTAATTGCTACATATTTTTAAGACACATTTTTCAGACAGAAAACTAAGTCACAGAATATATTCCAAGGACTATAAATTCCATAAAGGCAGTGTCTTTGTTTGGGCTGCTATAACAAAATATCACAGACTGGGTGGCTCCTAAGCAGTAGAAATTTATTTCTAACAGTTCTGGAGGCTGGAAGTCCAAAAATGGGTGCCAGCAGGGACAAATTCTGATGAAAGACCCCTTTGGGCTTATAGACTGTTGACTTCTTATGTGCCCTCACATGGCAGAAGGGGCTGGGGAGCTCCGTGGGGTTCTTCCATAATAGCACTAATTCCACTCATGAGAGTTCCATCTTTATGACCTAAGCGCCTCCCCACCCAAGCCCTACTTCCTTGTTCTATCACATTGGGCATTAGAATTTCAACATATGAGTTTTAGGGAGGCATAAACATTCAAACCATAGTGGGCAGTGGCTCTATTGCTACGTTTTGCCCCTTGTTGCTGAATATCTAATATTTCGCATAATCCCTGGCACTATGAGAGTCTGTTATTCAACAAATAGGTGCTAAATGAAAGAATGAATGAATGAATGAGCAAAGACACTTTCCATAGGTCACACAGCTAAATAAGTGGCAGAGCCAGTATTTGAACTCAGATTGCTTAGACTTGCCAGTCACATTTACTTCAGTTTGCCTTCTATTACTCAAAGCAAGTCATAAAACCAACTGGATTTCAAGGATTAGGGAAACAGATTACAGTTCTTACTAAGAAGAGCTACAAAGATTATGTGGCCATAAGCAAAAAACCACAGACATCCTCTCCCATTTCCTACTCACATCTTTACCGTTCTCCTTGAGTCTCCTAGTCTCTTCATATATGCCCACTTTTGGAAAATAAGTGATTTCTAACTTTGCAGAGAAAGTGGAGAATCTCAGGCAGAAATTACTTATGCTTCCTGCTTCTACCTGCACTTAATTGACTGTAGATTGTGCCTCCTCTCCCCCTATCTCCCATATTCTTAGTGGTTTTGATACTTATATCTTTATTTTTAATTCCAGGATCAGAGATGTACAGGTCTTTCTCCTGAAAAAGACTTGTCTCTACCATTATACCTGTTCCCTCTTCTACTTTTTCCTCAAGAAACTCCCATCATCACTAAAATCTTTGAATAATTTATATTTCTGTTTTAAGTTTCATGCCATTTTATAAACATGCAGATATCTTTTCCATCTTTTTTGGGGAAAAACCTTTTATCTTTTGTTTTTAGTCACATGAATATATTTGCAAAGAGATGTCTCCACTTACTATCTCTTTTTCTTTACTTTCTCTTGATGTCTCAACCCATCACCAATTTACACCAACATTTTAAAAAACACAAATTGTTTCCACCAAAGTTACCCATGACTTCCTAGTTGTCTAACGGATTTGCTTGAATCGTTACTGTATGGTTCATAATTCTTTCACTAATTTCTTTTCTCTACTCATGTCTTAAATGTTGGCTTAAATTAACATCTTTAACAACTTTGCCCATGACTGAAACAATATGACTGCTTGCTGGATGATCTCATGCAGTCCTTGCTGTTAACTGTCATCATAAAGGCTGTATTATCTCTCCCATGTGCTCTTAGGCTCATATTCAACTCCCAAATGGACATTTGCTCCTAGATATTCTACTATCAATATATTAGTTCTCCATTGCTGTATAACAAGCCATCTTAAAATATAGTATCTTTAAAAAACAATAATTTAAAAAAAAACAGTAATTTATTCACTCATGATTCGGTAATTTGGGGCTTAGCTGGCTGGTTGTTCTGCTGGCCTGGCCTGGGGTCATGAAGGTGTCTGCAGGCAGCTAATGGCCTGGGTGGGGACTGGTTTGTGTTGAATGGCCCATTCATGTATTTGGGGACTCAGCTCAAAATGCTGGAATGGCTGGAACTCTCTCACTTCATGTTCTCTCTGGTTCTCAGAAGCTACTTTCTTCACAAGGTGATGACAACATTCCAAAAAGCTGAGAATAGAAACTGTAAGACCACTTGTGGTTGAGACTTGCCAAACACATGTTACTTCAGCCACATTCTCTTGGTCAAAGCAAATCATATGACCAGCTGTATTTCAAGAAGTGGGAAAATAGACTCCATGTCTTGTTAAGAAAACCTGCAAAGAATTTATATTTAAATGATCACATACACCTTATACTTAACATTCCCTTAACTGGTATTTATCATCATCCTTGAATCTTCTGATACTCCTAAATTTTCTGTTTTAATTCATGCAGTCCCCAGGTGAGAAATCTAAGAACAATGATCAACAATCCTTTGTTTTTCAAGTCCAGTCTCCAGGTTCTGTCAAATTTATCATCTCACTTTCTCTCACATTCTTATCTCATTAGCTTCAAGCCTATGCATCTTCAAACTGAAAGTCCAGGGATCCCTGGGTGGCGCAGCGGTTTGGCGCCTGCCTTTGGTCCAGGGCGTGATCCTGGAGACCCGGGATCGAATCCCACGTCGGGCTTCTGGTGCATGGAGCCTGCTTCTCCCTCTGCCTGTGTCTCTGCCTCTCTCTCTCTGTGTGACTATCATAAATAAATAAAAATTAAAAAAAAATTTACAAACTGAAAGTCCAATTCTACCTTTATAATCTACTCTTACTATTCCTGCTAGGGTGATCTATCGGAAGTGCAAAATGATCAGCATGCATCAAAGTAGATGTATATCCTTTTTAAATAAAGTTATTTTTGTTGTCTGGTACCTGAATCTCATTCCTATGATTGGTTGGTTTTGTCTCTTCCTACTGCAGCTAGAAAGAATTATCATTGTTTACCCAGCCCTTGGTTGCTGGGCTGCATAACCATAACCTGGGCCAGCCCCATCAGACATGCCTACTGCAGACTTTGAATCCAAAGCAAAAAGTGGCAGCCACATCCAGTCTCCCAGGAAATAGTGCCAGGAGTGGCCTCCAGAGTCCAATGCCAAGGCGCAGTGGTAGGAGTTCCAGTGTCCAGTCATCAGATGTAGGGCATCAATATTTTTGCTCAGTTTTATGTCATGGCACTGCAGTCTTTTATTCCTGCCTATTTTCTGAGCCTGTTTCCAGTCTTCTATGTAATTCTGTGTAACACTCAATGGTTTTTGGATATATTGGGCTTTTTGTTTCTCTTAAAATTGGCCAGAGTTGATTTCTGTCGCTTACAAATCAGAACTTTGTATGCTTCCAAAGTTGTTGCTTCACATCTTTCAGTGAATCATTCATGAACTAATTTTGAGTAAACATTTATTGAATGAATTATTGAACCTGGTTTCTGACTTCCAGGGGCAAGCCATCTATGAAGGGAGAAGAGACTCAAGAGCATGAAAAAGTTCCATGATATTGTTGTCAGTATTTTGGAGTTAGATAAATCATAAATGACTTTATGATGTGCTCTCTGGGCTGTGGTAGATATTCTATGTTGGTGCTGTTAGAGAAAAACCATTATATGGGCTTGGCCCTTAGGGAAAGCAGTTAGGAGATTTCAAGGACAAATAAAATTAATTTAATTTTTTAAAGATTTTATTTATTTATTCATGAGAGACACAGAAAGAGAGGCAGAGACGCAGGCAGAGGGAGAAGCAGGCTCCCTGCAGGGAGCCTGATGCAGATCTATCCCTGGACCCCAGGATCACACCCTGAGCCAAAGGTAGATGTCCAAACACTGAGCCATCCAGGCATCCCTAAAATTATTTTAATTTTAAGAGAAAGACAGTAGTGCTCTGTTTTATTAATAAAATGTTGTGTAGAAAGTATAATTTAATCAATTAAGCATTACACTATTGCACAATGGCAAGAAAAATAAGTGACTACACATTGTGCCACTCTTTCTCTTTTAAACTGTAACAAATTTACTCTGATCCAATCGTCTTGGCACAATCTAGTTAAAATCCAAAAATTAATAACCAACATTCATTAGTAATTCTAGATGGCATTATGAAATGTCCAGAGGTTTGAAGTAATCCCATTCTATGTCAGTTGATTCCTGCTGAGCTAGATCTTCATTGGTAGAAAAAAATGAAGATACATGGTATTTGTTGCTAAATGAATGCAACAAGCAGTAAGTTTAATAGCGTTCAGAGAACTTTTGCAAATAGTGCCATTCCTTTTTCATTCCAGACTAATATTGCCTTTCTATTCATTATGCTTTTGAATATATATATGCTGGTAACATTTTATGAACTGGAGAGATCAGAGAAAATTTATTAGAAATTCAAGACTTGAGCTGGGTTGTGACACATTACAAAGATTTAGATATGGATATGCAGAGAGACAAAGGAGGTCGTTAGTGAGTGGGGAATGGACTGGGTAAGATATATGGATGAGAAACTGTATTTGGCATGGTAGAGTGGAAATAAAATTCCAGCTCAGTTGAAGAGTATTAAAATCATGCAGTAATTAGAGAAGGCATTGGGGAAGGTAAAATTAAGGATAAGGAATTGCCGTTGACAATTTGTAAGTGGAGAAGGTATGGATGTCATGTCTAGAACGATCAGTTTGACAGTCCTGTGCATGACGGATGGAAGTGAAGAGATACTGGAGTCAAAAATGGTAGGTAAGGTGGTTAATGCAATTATTACCTCATATGGTTATCAGCTCACAAAGATCTGGCAGTGAGTCAGGTAATAGGAAGGAAAAAAAGCAGAGAATTTTAAAGATATCATGAAGCATAAATTTGCAGAACTTAAAGATAGGACATGGAAGTCAGGAGACAAATGAATGAGAGTTAGAGAGTTAGTTTATCAATATAACTATTGATTATAACTATTGATGGTTTATCAATATAGAGAAGCATGCCCTCACTAACACAGGTGAAGTCAGAAGAGGATAATTTTAAATTTTTTTTTTAATTTTTTTTTTTTAATTTATGATAGGCACACAGTGAGAGAGAGAGAAAGGCAGAGACACAAGCAGAGGGAGAAGCAGGCTCCATGCACCAGGAGCCCGACGTGGGACTCGATCCTGGGTCTCCAGGATCGCGCCCTGGGCCAAAGGTAGGCGCCAAACCGCTGCGCCACCCAGGGATCCCAGAAGAGGATAATTTTAAAGAAAAAAAAGACAAATCTGGTTGCAGATACATTGACTTTGAACATCCAAGTGGAAATGTTCAAGTTTCATTTGTATGTTGTCACCTAAAAGAGACACTCAAGGCTATAAACTATCCTCAGAGTGAAGATGGTTTGGTGTGGGATGAATGAACTAAAGAGAAAAAAGTAGATCTCTGAAAATGGCCTTGCTGTGGAACTAGGAGGAGAAAGAAGAAAGCAAAGAGGACTGAGAATGAACTCTCTGAGAAACAAACAAATAAACAAACAAACAATGGAGAAGTGAAAATGGGCCCCGGATTTGGAGGGTTAAGCAAGAATAGATACATTAATAGTATCAAATGCTAGTTCAGCATTTTCCAAATATCCTTGAGTTTATCGCATTTATGCCTGTAATAATTATCTATTGCTATATAACAACCTTCCTAATTAAATATTTTCTATATCAAACAATTTCTGTGGGTTAGGAATTCAGGAGTAACTTAGATGCAATGTTTTGGCTTGGCGTCTCTCATGGGGTTGCAAACAAGATGGCAGCTGAGGTTGTAGTTACCTGAAAGCCTGACTGGGGCTGGGGGCTTTGCTTCTAAGATGGCTCAGTCACATGAGTAGAAAGTTGGCACTGGCTGTTGGCAAAAGACCCCAGTTCTCCACAAGGATCTTTCCACAGGGTATTTAACTGTCCCTGAAGCATGGCAGTAGACCTCCTCCAGAGTAAGTGATCCCGAAGAGAAAACAGGAGGAAAATCACAATGTTATTGGTGATCTAAGCTCAGAAGTCCCACTCCAACATT
This sequence comes from Nyctereutes procyonoides, assembly GCF_905146905.1. Lineage (NCBI taxonomy): Eukaryota > Metazoa > Chordata > Mammalia > Carnivora > Canidae > Nyctereutes > Nyctereutes procyonoides. Next base: position 947,763 of record NW_026575035.1, on the reverse strand, counting down.
TTTTACAATACCCTACTGATAAGACATGTCAGCACTATTCAACACCAGAGAGGACTAGACACAGGTAGTGAATAGCAAGAGGTGAGAATCATTGAGGGGATTTTAGAGGGTATCTTAGCAGGAGGTGAGGATCATTGAGGGTATCTTAGAGGTTGGCTACCACAACGTGCCTCGTCTTGTCACTGATCAGAAACTTAGAAGTATTTGGTCTTTCCTTTAAAACTAGTGACTGCTAACAAATCAAGTTGATGGAAAATTTCCTAAAATAATGAACATACCATATCTTTTGTAATTAATTTTTTTCTTCTTCCTGGTCCATTAGATTTCTCCATCAATATAAAAACTTGTAACTTGTAATGCAGTATTATGAAATAATTGGTGAAATCCATGGGGTCAGTAACCATTCGTGAACATTATCCCCCTTAATGAGATACTTAATGTAAAGCAGATGGATTAATGATGTTTCCTGGATCACTTGTTGATTATTAATTCTTGCTTTCCTTGTATTCCCAAGGGATGCATTCTGCTTTAAAAGCAAATGGATTTTTTACATTTTTATTGTGATTTTATGTGTATCCTTTTATCATTTTAAATGCTCTTCCAGTATGATAAATAAGCAAGGTCTACATTAATTAATTAATTAATTAATTAATTAATTAATCAATTAAATTAATATTTAGTGAAAACACAGATGGCATTTTCACAATAGGCCATTCTTCTCAGATTTGAATGTGTAGAAGAATCACCCAAGAAACTTGTTTACAGATGCAATTTTCAGAGCCCTACTCACAAAAATTAACTCTTTAGGTTTGGAATAGGGCCCTGGAAAGAGAATTCTGAATGAGTAGCCAAGATAATTATGAAATAGGTGGATCCATGGAATTATAAGGACCTTATTCTTAGGAAAAACTTTCATTAGCTTATAATGCTTATATCCAGCATTTGGCAGAATAAATTGGAGAGAATAAAAAGCTTCTGAGAAAAGTAGCTACCAAACAGTTCTTAAAAGAATGTACTTTCAGCAAATACATAAAGGAAGAACAGAACTTTCTATAGTTACTAGAAAAGGCCTGAAGAAAGAGGTACCATGCAAAGCAGCCAGGTATGGAAAATACTAGTGTTTCCCACTTAGGGTAATTATAAGGGTTAAATTATTTAGCATGAAGTGCTTAAAACAGTAACAGTCGCCCAGTAAAACTTTCATAAAATGTTCTTGATGATGATGATGATACTATAAATTGGATCATTCAGACTGGACCAGAATGCTTGTTATTCTCTTGGAAATGGTGGTTAAAGATGACCACCCATTAATCAGCGAATAGAACTAAACATTGAAATCAGACCCTATTGTGTATATAGTCTTAATAGTTCACAATATATAGGTATGAAGAGTGAAGTGTATATAGTTCTTAACTCCATGAGTTCAGACTTCAAAAAATACCTAGCTGCTTCAAGTAAAAAAAACACAAACAAGAAAAACAAACAAAGGACGTCTGTATCAGTTTCCTAGGGCTGCTGTAACAAAGTCCCATAGACAGAATGGTTTAAAGAACAGAACTTTAAGCACCTCACAGTTCTGGAGGCTAGAAGCCTGAGATCAGGGTGTCAGTAGTGTTAGACCTTCCTGAGGACCAAGAGGAAAGAAACTGTTGCAGGCCTCTCTCCTTGGCTTGTAGGTGGCCATCTTCTCCCTGTATGTGTCTGTGTGCAAGTCTCCTGTTCTTATAGGACACCAGTCCTATCGCATTAGGGTCCACCTTAGTGACCTCATTTTAACTTGATTACCTCTGTAGAAGTACCAGGGGTTAGGATTTCAACACATTGGGAGGGACACAATTCAAGCCATGACAACCTCTCTCCACTCTCCTTGCAGGGTCTTGTTTTCTTTATAAGCTTTCAGATTGGGATTGAGAGTCCCTAATGAGTAGGCTTAGCATGGAACACACACACACACACACACACACACACACACACACACACGACAAAGATGTCAAAGCCTGCTTTTCCCACATAGTGCTTTTGTAATAAAGCCTTTTTTTTTTTCTTTTGGCATGGGTGGGAATGGTGAAATTGGCAATGAGAGCAATATAAAGGAGTAAAGTCCTTACCATAAAAAGGCTTATGCTCACATGGCACACAAGGAATAAATGTACGGGGGAAAATGAGATAATGGTACAGAAATGTCCACTAACTGAATTGAATTCAGCTTAGGATGTGACCAAATTTAATGAGTGATGTTTTGAGTGTAGTACAGAGGAGATGCTCATAAATCATAGTCATTACTACTTCACAACTACTAACCTGGCGTTCCTCTAGAAAGACTTCATATGAAGGGGTACCTGGGTGGTTCAGTGGTTGAGCATCAGCCTTTGGCTCAGGGTGTGATCCCAGGGTCCTGGGATTGAGTCCCACATCAGGCTCCTGGTGAGGAGCCTGCTTCTCCCTCTGCCTGTGTCTCTGCCTTTCTCTCTGTGTCTCTCTTGAATAAATTAATACAAACTTAAAAAAAAAAAGACTTCATATGAAATAAGTAAGAATGGTCCATAAGCAGAAAGAAATGACCAGTAAAATAGAACTAGTAGGACCTATTTGTCTGGAGTCAGCGCTTTTGTTTATAATCTTAAATAATAGGTACAAAGTGGTCAGTCATCTTCACTTTTATAAAGTCTTCCCTTTTGTTATTCTTATTTTCTTTGGCTCTGACTTTTTGTCTCTTTAAATATTTTCATATTACTATACATCATTTTGTAAGTCCTTTGAAATAGCATTTGGAATAAGATGAGATATAAATACAATAAAATGTTCTGAAGGAATTGTCTTGCTTTATTTTGTTCGCCATAAGGAAAATACTTTTATAACTCAAGCCAGCTTTCAAAAGCTTAAACTATAAAGAAGAAATATGAGCTAAGGAAAGGTCAAATAATGGATAAAACAAAATCATGTAATTTGGATAAGATGTGTTTTTCTTTTTTTATGAGAGAGTAGAATTGCGTCAATTTAGTCGATTGCAGGTTTAACAGGAGAAAAGGTCAGAGATCCATAGCTGCATGCACTTCATGCAATAAACCAAGAAAGAGAAATGAATAATAGTGATTTATGGGATTCCTCTTGATTCTGACACTTCATTATTTTTATACAGAAATAGCATTTCTAGTGCATGCTTTTGGCATTATGTTTCCTCATCTTGCTCTGAAATAATATATATACTGCAATGAACTATCTCATTTTATAGTTTTCTAGCAAGAAAATAGTATAGTATTTTCAGCTGTGTTTCTGAAAGTATGGAAAAGAATGGCATAAATATGAAATCCAAAATTCAAAACTTACTTCTTACAAATTATGTACACACACACACACACACACACACTTACACACAAACCATTTCACTAACTGGCATATACAGTTTTAAAAGAAATAACAAAATTAAAATGATAAGGCTTTATTGTTCCTTTTTAGCTGAGTTTTTACATCAAAAATTTAATTATACTTTTGAACCAGTACAATTGCTTAAAAACTAGAGAACAGACCTTTATTTGTAGCAAGATATTTATATGGTTCTCCTCACTGCCTATCAGTTTTTTGTTGAATATGGAACTTTCTCATAAGTGACACAAGGCACAGAATTTTAAGAAGGATGGAGAAAGTTTGATGTGTGTGGCAAAAATCTGTGGCCTGTATATTATGATTTGGCTACAAACTCATCATATGATTATGACTCTGACCTCTGGTCTACCACTAGATAGTAATGGTGTCGTCAGGTTGGACCTGAGATTAAATCTTTACTTTGACACTCAGTTGGAAGAGGAGTTTAAATTTTCTAAGCTTCAGTTTCCCCATCTGTAAAATGAAGATGTTGATGGCCATTTTGTAAGACCTTGAAGAGAATAAAATGAGATAATATATGTGATGTTAGGCATTACCTCTCATAGCACTTTCTAAGAATAGTCCAAAGGTTAATTGGATGAAATGAGAATGTTTAAAAATAAGAATTCTTGAAAATTCGACTGGAGGGAAAAGTGGTGATTAGATTGGCCAATGCCTTCTCCAAGTAAACATCTTTGACTTTATAGCTTCTGCTCAAAGATTGTCGGTAAAGAAGTATTCACCATCTGCCAGCGTAGTTGGCTCTATGCTGAACTGTTTTAATTACTACCACATTTGCTATGTCACTTTATGAATAAAATATTGACATGCTGCCTCTAAACTCACATTGGAAAAGGAGATCACGTTATTGCAATACAAGGCTGTGGACTTTACACTTGCAATGACTATGGTTCACATGGCAAGGAAAATATGGCAACACCATGATGTCTAAATGAAATATTGCATGCCTGGGAGTGCATCCTTGATGAAACAGATGGTTCTTTGTTGAAAACAAAATATGATTATGGTGTTTGCATGCAAGAGATTTTATATTGTCTAATTATAAGAATCAAACTAGTTGTTACTGTTTTGGAGTGGAAAGCTTCTTCAAATCTTAGGGAGATTTCCTACTCTTGCCTCTATACAATTAAGAAAAATGAGATAGAGGTAAAATATCACTTTCATGAAGACTATTATGATGCCCACATCTACAAAACAAGACTATGTGCAGGTTCAGACACAAGATCCATTGTTAGTGTATCATGTTGATCTGGCTTCAATATATACTGTTGAGCCAACAAGTTCGCATAACCATGCTATGTTTACTAGGCCCTTTCTATTTAAGAGTTCATCTTGATTAATATTGCCTTGACGTTTATCACTGCGCTGTAACTGACCTCAATGCAGTGGAGCACTTCTTTAAACTTTAACAGATATGAGGAAAGAATGATTATCTTTGATCTTAGAGTATGAGGTCAGGGAGATTAGCAAAATCAAGAGAGAGGAAAAGGAAAGTGGAGAAGTTTCTGAATGAGGAATCTTTAGTCAATAAATGAAAATAAATATCCTCTGTATAGGTGACTTTCAACTGGGGTAATTTTGCCCAGGGGCATTTGGAAATGTCTAGAGATATTTTTTGTTGACAGCCCAGGGAGAGGTGCTATTGGCATCGAGGGAGTAGAGACCAGGGATGCTGCTATACATCCTATAGTGCACAGGACAACCTCTCACAGCAAAGAATTACCTGGCCCCAAATGTCAATAGTATGGAAACTGGGCATCCTGCCACTTGAAAGTCTGAATTACATTCCCTTATATACATTTTAGGACTAGATATATCTATAAAAGTTGGACTTGTAATAAAGCAATTTTTATATTTTATCGGCTTCATTCATATGGGATTCTACTCAGATTGTATAGTTTAAAAAAAGAGTTACTTTCTGATTGTTATATGAAAATAAGATTTTCCTGGTGGTAAAACCTCTCCTGAACAAATAGTAACCTCAGAATGGTGTTTCTCTAAATATAGCAGAGGAGCAAAAATATGCAGGCACAAAATTTGTAAATACTTTAAGCTGATTCACATCCCTGGGGATTCTATGCACTGCCCTGGGCAATAGCAGAAAAACCCAATCAACGTGGGACACAGAGGGAATGGTAATTTAAGTTGTAAATATTGAGACAGTAGCAAAGATAGCCCCAAGCTGAGCACAAAATTGGAGAAATGGCTGGGAGCTAGAGCACATCAGTCTAGACTGGGGGAATTAAGGCTCTCGAGTTAAAAATTGGAAAAGTAACTCTGGAAATAGAGCTGAAAGGCAATCAACCCTCTTCAGGCCTGTAGACTGTAGACCCCATAATTCTCATGTTTGGTCAGTTATTACTATGCAACCATAAAAATCTCAGTGCCATTCAACAATAAGTGCTTATTTTCCATGGTTCAGCTTGTTGATGGGAGTTGGGTGATCTAGACTCAGCTGGATGGCTCTGCTTTAAGCTTTGGGCTTGGCTATGGTTGATTCCACTTGTCTTTATTCTGGGGCAAACAGGTAGGCAGAAGAATTTCTTTTTATGGCAATGGCAGAGACACAGGAAGATAATCGCACAAGCACACTTCAAGCTCTTACTGATGGCACATCTCCCAACTGCCCATTGGTCAGAGCAAGTTGTATGGGCAAGCCCAAATTCTAAAGACAGGAAAGAAGACTCCTATGGAGGTAGAAAGGGAATGATATTTTTAAACAACAATGTAGATTTCTACTTCATCTATAATTGAGCCCATTTTTTAAAAAGCAATACAGCTTTTATTTATTCAACTGCAATATCCTATGTTTAATACTTAGAAAGGACCGTCCAAGTAGTGAGTAATTTAGTTGAATTTCCAGGTCTGAATATTATTCCCCCTCTCTACTACTGATTGAGAAGCTGAGCGTAACGGATTTCCTGGAGTCTCATCTCCACCATCTGCTACATGTAGATAACATTTGCTGTTGACTTACTATCGCATGTCTTCCAAGAAACAAGGTAACTCCAATTTACTAGAAAACCCTCAGTGGAAGGCAGTAATGAAGGACTCATTATTATTTAATTGTTTAGCCTCAATAATTTTTCTGCATTTCCTTTGATGTTATTTAGAATATTTTTAGAATGGAGAAAAAATTTGTCCAGACAAGCATTGGATGCTTTTCCTCATCTCTCTCTTTCCAAAGGATACTATTTTGAATTTGTTTGGCATTTTAGTAAATCCATTAACCCTTCCCCCCTAGACTTAGCAAATGGGTCTGACAGCTTAATTCTGTTTCCTGTGGAATCTAAAACCACATCATACACTGCATCATGTTAGACATTAATTATAATGTATTTTCACACCAAATTCAGAGTTAGGATAATGAAAGTAGGGAAAATAGGTACTGGAGAAAGCTGAAGAAATTTGTCAGTCTTGACTCTTGCTAATTTTGCCATAGCTAGGTTAACTCCTGTTGATGGAAATGGCATGTACTACCAAAGGGGCTAAAACGATTACTGAATTTTAAAAAATATCCATTTAAAATAAGCTTGTTCTCTTTGATATGTGAGATTGCTACCCATATCCTTTATTTAATCTGTGACAAGTCTTAAGTACTCCTGGTTTCTCCATATGCTATGATGTTCACAGTATGGAATTAAAAGGAGTACCTTGGAAAGAAAGATCTCAGTTTCTAAAAAGAAAGGCTAGTTATAAAAGTCAATCTGCTTTTCTGTTGCCTTGTTTCATTTCCTGAATCAATCCTGAAAAGTAAGGAAAAATTAATGGACTCAGCAGGTTACTCTGAGGGGACAAAGAAAGAGTTAGACTGTTTCCTTTACTCCTCACACAGGGGTGATTACTACTAGGAATGGACATTACAAGAGAACAAGAGCTACCTTGTGCCTGACCTGCTGTCTACACCTGGATAGCATGCCTCACCTCCACTCTTCCCACTACACACATCGAAGCGGGGGTGGTGCCTACTTTGCACCTTACCTCACATTCTTCCTGCTACCTAAACCTGAACATCAAAGTTTTCCCATGGGATTTCATCATTGTATATATCTATATCTCATTAGAGACCCTAGTCCCTTTGTCCTGCTACCTAACTGAGCTTACAAAAGTTTATTTATAACCTGGTTGATTTCTTCCATTTTCTTATATTTGATCAAGGATTTCTTTCTGGTCCGATTTCCAATATTGTTGAGGTAGCAGAGGGCCTTATCTGGTTAAGGCATTAAAGTTCCTGATGAGCAATAACTTTACGGGAAAAAAAATGTGGATGCAAATTCCAACATTTCCCACAGTAGTTATTTGACGAAAACATCATTTTATTAGAAGTCTTAAATTTATCAACGGCTAAGTAAGCCTTTATGATTCTGTGAGATGGAAGTGGGTGAGGAGGGAACAGATAATGGCTGGTGATAATATGACATCCACTCTGGTGAATCATAGTGGCCTGTCATCAAAAGATATTATTTGGTATTTCTGGTCTACTAAATAGGAGATGGGAAAAAGGTTGAGCAAAGCTATTACATTAAAAAAAAAATCTAAGTTTCTGGTTTTCTCTTTGAACTGGAGTAATAGTTTATTTTACTAAATAATATTCACCAATAATATGTTATATATAGTACTCTCTCGCTTTTCTAATTCTTTTAGGTATCTGTGGTTTTATTTTATCTTTCATTTATAATGAGATTTACTTCTGTTCGCTGTCCACTTTTTCTTGATTTGACTTACTGAGGGTTTCTCTTTTCATTCACTTTATGAATATTTTAGCACCATATTAAATGATTGATTCTAAATTTTGTCTGTTTTCTAACTCATTAGTTTTTGCCTTTATCTTTCTTCATTCTGTTTGCTGCTTTTCTTGAAATTCCTCTTATTAATGTATTTTGCATTATATTACTTTGTTTTATTGTGAATCCTTTTATGCTTCTTTAATGAAAGTGTTAATTTCTATATTTTGTCTTTTTAAAACAATCATAGCAGTTAATATTATATATTTATGTCTGAATGTGTTTAGAGATGTAATTGATATAATGCTCCCTTGGCCTTTATGAAATATTCCTCTTTTTTTTTAATTTTTATTTATTTTATGATAGTCAGAGAGAGAGAGAGAGAGAGAGAGGCAGAGAGGCATAGGCAGAGGGAGAAGCAGGCTCCATGTACCGGGAGCCCGACGTGGGATTCGATCCGGAGTCTCCAGAATCGCGTCCTGGGCCAAAGGCAGGCGCCAAACCGCTGCGCCACCCAGGGATCCCATATTCCTCTTTTCTAATAGCCTGCACAACCTTTAATGAGTTGGAACTTGGGACTCTACAGTCCCAACTGATTAGATAAGGGCGGGCATCTTATTCAACTGGACCAATCACATTTTTCTCACTTTGAATATCAGATCTGAAATAGTGACTCCAGTCAGTGTCTGCTAGACTCCAACTGGGATTTAAGAAAAAGTCAGAATATTTAACCCATGATTAACTGAAACAAAAAAAGCTAGGCTGCAAGTAAGCCTATGTACAAGAGAGGAAGAACCAGGAGACTATGCAAGATGAGACAGAAAGATAGTGAAAGTAGTCACTTTGATTCTTATAAGAGTTCCTATTCCTTCTATAGTTTGGCTTCTCTTCTAGACTTTTGTTTCCATTTTACTTAAGTTAGCCAACTAGCTTATTTTCTTGCAACAATATGATTTCTAACACAGTAGTTCTTTCATTTTATTTTAAAACAATGTAGTCACTTTTTAAAAAACTATTTTAAACTGAAAAAAAATATTTTATTTATTTATTTTTTAAAATATTTTATTTATTTATTTGTGACAGATACAGAGAGAGAGAGAGAGGGAGAGGCAGAGACACAGGCAGAGGGAGAAGCAGGCTCCATGCAGGGAGCCCCATGTGGGACTCCATCCCGGGTCTCCAGGATCACGCCCTATGCCGAAGGTGTGCCAAACCACTGGGCCATCGGGACTGCCCTGAAAAAATATTTTAAATAGTGAGTTTGGTTCTCATGTTAGCCTGTGGGGAAATTGCCAATTAGTTTGTCTATCTGTGTTACAGTTTATCTGGTAACAGTAACTTCAATTTTCAGTAAAGTTTCTAGATTTCTCTGTTTCTTTCAATAACATTCATGATTATTTTAATGAAATGAAGTAAGGTGTTTAAAAGGAAAGAGCATGTGTTAGTTTCTTATTGCTGCTATAACAAATTAATGTAACCTTCATGGCTGAAAACAACACAAATTTATTATCTTACACTTTTGTAGGTTAGAAATCTGAAATGGGTTTAGTAACCAAAATTAAGGTGTGACAAGGCCGCATTTCTTCTGGAGGATCTAGGGGATAGTTGCTTCCTTGCCTTTCCTAGCTTATCAAGTCTGCTTCTATTCTTTGGCTGAGGTCCTTTCTTTCATCTTCAAAGCACATCAGTCTGAGCTTTGTTTTTATCATCACATCCCTTTTCTGCTCCTGAGCTTCTATCTTTCTCCTACAAGGACTCTTGTGATTGCATTAGACCCATGCAGATAAGCCAGGATAATTTCTTCATTTTATAATCCTTAATTTAATCACATCTGCAGTCTCTTTTATCATTTAAGGTAACATATTCACAGGTTCTGGAGATTATAATGTGAACATCTTTGAATGGCCATTACTCAGCCTAAGAGCATTAGATTAGGGGCTATTTATTCATGTCAATTCTGTAATTTATTAATCTTAAGCAAGTTACTTAAATTCACTGTGCTTCAGTTTCTATATCTGTAAAGTAAGGGACTTATATTAATCACTTTTTAAAAACTCTCTTCTTAGGCTAAAATTCCTTTTCTAGGCTACCATGAATAATACACAAAATAACACTAAATTGCCAGCATAATTTTGAAGATGGTTATTTTTTCTCAAGAATATACTACTAATTTTAACTACTAGGTTTCTTAATTTCAGGCAAGCATTTAACAAGAACAGCCTTCTTCTTCACTCTATATAATCATTTTGTACTTTCTTAATGACAATGTTTCTCATTTTTATTCAATACTTCCTTTCTTTTCTAATGCTTCTCCTATTCCTTCCCACTCATGCTACTCTACTTCCTAATTCTCTTGGGAAAAAAAAAAAAAAGCTTATAAGACCAACTAATAGACAGTGTCTTCTAAGGAAGCTTATTTTAAATAAATATCCATTATGTTTTCCCATCATTACTACCTCTTATCTATTCCTACCCACCCATGAGTCAGATAACAATTAAAAAAAAAATTAAGTAATTAAGAAAACCACTGAGTGAAGGCATCAATAGCAATGGTTAAAATGTAACATTAAGGAGTTAACATACTAAGTTATTATTAATAATTATAAGATTTTCTTATAGTAAGTCTATTAGATTAGCAAGTCTACCATCCAGTACCAAGGGAAAGGGGAAATAAAGCATGCACATTTCAGAGGAGGTAGGTTATAAAATATTCAGACAAGCATGATTAGGAAAGGACATTATAGTGGAAAAATTTAAAAAGAAGCTTTAGAATCAGAAGAATGTCTGACTACCAAGAGGTTGGCTTTGGTCTCTGAATATATCTCCTTTACTGCCTCATTTTGCTTAGAGTTGTTGGGAACATTACATTGTCCTATTTTCCCTTTTCATGGTTTCTCAGGGAATATCTGTGGAGGAAGAACAGTCATGTAAACCTTTGATTTTCTATTTAAATTTCAGATGTGAACTAATCACAACCAACAAATTAGACAGCCTAGAAAAAAATGGATAAAATTCTAGAAACACAGAACCTACTGAAACTGAATCAGGAAGAAATAGAAAATCTGAGCAGACAAATTTATTAGTAAGGAGACTGAGTCAGTAATCAAAAACCTCCCAACAAATAAGGATCCAAAACCAAATAATTTCACCGGTTAATTCTACCAAACACTTAAAAAAGAATTAATACCAATCCTTTTGAAACTCTTCACAAAAATTGAAGAGAAAGGAGCACTTCTAAACTAATTTTCCAAGGCTGGCATTACCCTGGGCACTAAAAGCCTACAAGGATATTACAAGAAAAAAAATTACAGACCAATACTCCTGATGAAAAAGAATGCAAAAATCTCCAACAAAATATTAGCAAATTTAATTCAACCATACATTAAAAGAATCACACATCATGATCAGGTGGGATTTCAGGAGTGCAAGGATGGTTTAACATCCTCAAATTAATGTGATCCATCACATTACCAAAATGAAGGATAAAAATTATCTGATCATCTAAATAGTTGCAGAAAAAGCATTTGGCAAAATTCAACATCCATTCACGTTAAAAACTCTCAACAAATTGCATATAAAGAGTGTGTACTTCAACATAATAAAATCTATATATGACAAACCCACAGCTAACATCATATTCAATATTAAAAAGCCGAAAACCTTTCCTCTAAGATCAGCAATGAGACAAGGTTGCCCACTCTCAAAAATTTTATTTAACTTACTACAGGAAGTCCTAACCAGAGCAGTTAGGTAAGATAAAGAAATAAAAGTCATCTAAACTGTTTTTATTTGCAGATGATGTGATATTGTATATATATATATATATATATATATATATATATATATATACATATATATATATATAAAACCCTAAATACTCCACCAAGGAACTTTTAGAATAATAAGCTCATACTAGCAAATTCAGTAAGTTACAGGATACAAGATCAACATACAAAAAATAAATCAGTTGCACTTTTATATGCTAAAAACAAGCTATCAGAACTAGAAAATAAGGAAAGAATCCTATTTACAATTGTAGCACAAAAAATAAATATCTAGGAATAAATTTACCCAAGGAGGTGAAAGATCTGTACACTAAAAACTATAAGGCATTGATAAAAGAAATTGAAGAAGACATAAATAGATAGAAAGGTACTCCATACCCATGGACTGGAAGAACCAATGTGAAAATGTATTTACTACCTAAAGCAATCTCAATTCAATTCCTGAGAAAATTCCAGTGGCATTGTTCATAGAAATAGAACAAACAATCCTAAAATTTGGAACCACAAAAGGTCATGAACAGTCAAAGCAGTCTTGGAAAGAAGAACAAAGATGGAGGCATCACACTTCCTGATTTTAAACTATATATAGTAAGTTATAGCAATCAAAACAGCTTGGTATTGGCAAAAAAGCAGATAAACATCATTGGAACAGAATAGAATCCAGAAATAAATCCATGCATATATGGTCAATTAATTCACAACAAAATAGCCAAGAATATAAAATGGGGAAGGGTATTCTCTTCAATAAATGGTGTTGGGAAAACCAAACAGCCAATGCAAAAGAATGAACCATAATACCTTACAGCACACACAAAAATAAACTCAAAATGGATTGAAGACTTGATCATAAGACCTGAGACTATAAAATGCCTAAAGAAAAAGGGAGGAAAAGCTCCCTGACATTTATCTTAGGAATAATTTCTTTTTATTTGATGCCAAAACAAAGGCAACAAAAGCAAAATAAAAGAGTAGTACTACATGAAACTAAAAAGCTTCTGCATTGCATAGGAAAACACCATCAAAATTTAAAGACAACTTATGGAATGGGAAATTTGCAAACTGTTATATCTGATAAGAGCTTAATATCCAAAATATGTAAAGAACTTATACAACTCAATAGTAAAATGGAACAAAACAAAATCTGATTTAAAAATGGCCAGAGAAACTGAATAGACATTTTCCCAAAGAAGACATACAAACGGTCATCAGGTACATGAAAAGATGCTCCACATCACTAATTATCAGGAAAGTGCATATTAGAACAACAATATCACCTCACTCCAGTTAGAATAGCTACTATCAAAACTCAGGAGATGACAAGGGTTAGCAAGGATGTGAACAAAAGGGAACTCTAGTGCACTGTTGGTGGGAATGTAAGTTGGCATTGCCACTATGGAAAACACTCTGAAGGTTCCTCAAAAAATTAACAAAATAGGCACCACATGTTTTATCACCACATGATATAACAATCTCACTTCAGGATATATCTCTAAAGAAAATGAAGATAGGTATTGAAGAAATATCTATACTCCCATGTTCATCGCAGCAGGATTTATAAGAGCCAAGAAATGGAAACAACCTAAGTGCCCATCGATGGATGAATGAACAAAGAAGATGGCATATATACACATACATATATTTAAAAAGGAGGAAAAGAAGGAAAAAAGAAGGAAAGCCTGCTGTTTGCTGCAACTTGGATGAACTTTTAAGGCATAATGTGAAGGAGAATAAGCCAGACAAAGACAAATACGGTGTCACTTATATGTGGAATCCAAAAAAATAAATAAAAGCAAAAAAAGAAGTCAAAGTCATAGACACGGATAATTGAAAACTGGTTTCCAGGGTGGAATGGAAATAGGGAGAGGTCTGTGAAAGTGTACAAACATTTAGCTATAAAATAAATAAGGTCTGAGGATTTAATGTAAAACACGGTGACAATAGTTGATAACACTGTACTGTATAATTGAAATTTGCTAACAGAGTAGAACTTTAATGTTCCTAATGGAAAAAAAAAGAAGAAATAAACGAGGGGATGGGTGTGTCAATTAACTTGACTGGGTAATCCTTCCATAATGTGTATATATATCAAATCACTACAAAGTACACTTTAAATATCTGACAATTTTATGTGTCAATTATTTCTGAACAAAGCTAAAATTAAAAAAATATCAAGTTTGCAAGAGTAGTTTGAACATTTATATATTTACTATTTTTGCTTCTAAGGGATCTCTTACTTAGCAATTTCCCAGCTCTGTCAGAGTGGAATGGCCTTCATCAAAAGATACTACTTGGTAGAGCCAATATGTCTGGACCAGTTATACTCCCTCATCCTTCCTTTAGTTTTTTTCCCTCACAAATCTTTATTGAAAGTGATTTTCTTCAGCTGTTTGAACGTGTTGCCATCATGAACATGCTAACATAGAATACATCATCTGGACTATGAACCAGGAAGAAATCCAGGCTATATTTGCTGTAGTTACTCAATATGGGTAACTGTTCACTGCTCTTTTTATGCCAAAAGAGCAGGGACAATATTCATGCTAAACATCAAGAATTTATGGTCCAATAAAAGGAAGGTATAAGTAAGAAACTTAAGCATCAACATTCTGAATACAAGCTAAAAAGTTTAAGGTAAATAGGCATAGGTATTTCAGCTGCTATTTCTCCAGAGACGTGTCATGTCTTTTCTTAAAAAGTTTCTGTAGCCACTGAGAGACTGAAATGTCTGATCCTCATTGCCCAACTGCAAACTCACGTGGCCTCTTTTTTTTTTTTTTTTTTTAAGAAACTCAAGCAATTCTCCAGCATGAGAAAACTATTCCCACAACTATCAAGATGCTTCTTCACAGCTGTAATGGTCACACCAATTCTTCCAAGGAAATTATGTCTTTATGGAGAAATTAAGGCAATTTTTTTTTTTACAGAAAATACTGAAGAACTTGACAGGATTTATGTAGCCAGTTAATACTGAAATGTAATTACAACCAGGTTCATTGTTTTCTCTTGACTACCTTTATGACCAGTAGTTTCTACTGAATCTAATTTTTAAGGCATGCAAATTACAGGAGGCTTCAGAATGCCAATAATAACATGCTGGGGTTAATTATTGACTCAGAAGGGAGAATGTCAACTACTGAATCATCAACATAGCTCTTGCCACACCTGGGGTTTTCTCTGGATGACTTCCATCCAAGTGTTGACAAAACTTGACCTTGGATAGTTGCTAAGATTTGTCGGGACTATGGCCAAAGGTGTTTATGTGCCAGTAGGACAGGCTCCGTATTCATTAGCCAGGTTATTCTGCTTCACATATGGCAAGAAAAGTACTTTTTGAGTTTTCCACATTAATGCTGATTGAAAACTTCCAGACAAAAAGGCTCTTATTACTGTAATCCCATGCAGTGCTCTGGATTCTATACTGATGTAAACCTTAGTGTGTAGCAAAGCCGAAAGACCAAGGCTCAATAATGGGTCACCTAGGAAGGATAAGCATGCCCATTTATTAAAGTTAGAATATGGGCCCATAACCAGAATGCTACATTTATACCTTCTGAATGGTCTTGGCAGCAATCCTAGTGGGGTGGGGGAGTGCGTTTTTTTCCAATTGAATTAACTGGAGCCAAAAGTACTGTTCTGACCCCAGCTGTGCTTCTGATTTGTCTGGGGGAAAGCACTTAACCTAGAGTTTCCCAATTCTCTTTGGAACATAAAATCATTAAGTAACTGACCTTGAAGGTTATTGTGAGGAATGATGACAGTTTGAGAAGGCTTGTCTTTGGGATAAAGAGTGCTGCTTCACAGCAGCCTCAAAGGCCTTGGTGCTTCCACAAGGGGTAGTAAATAGAATAAAGAGAGTGGAGAGTGGAATAACAGTCATAAGAAGGGCATTATAGAAAAAGACTAAATAATGTTGTCTAGCCTGTTAAAACCTTTTCTTGCTGCTATTATCTATAATTTCTAGGTCAATTATGCTAATGTCAACCCAGGGTCTAACTGAGTTAAGGAAAGAATACAGGAAGATTTGTATTGACATGATGTCAAGAGAAGGGTGGCATGGGGTATGGAAATGGCTCATCATGCCTCCATTTGGATATAATAGCCTGCTTTGGTGCAAGCTTCTAATAGGGCCTGATGGTTAATCATATCCCTGTGGAGCAAAACTTGTGTCTTGCTAGATCACAAATCCAGAGATAACCAGTTTCACAAAATGTAAGGTTGAGAGCAAACTTTAACAACTCTCTAGAAAGTGTCCTTTGAAGGAGTTTAGAAAATTGGTCAACAATATTTCTACTTTGAAAGAGTTTAGAAAATTGGTCAATGATAAGACAAAATTTATGCTTTCTGCAAAAGGTCAGGAATAGGCTCTTTAGACTTAATGATAAATTATTGTCAGGTCATAAAGCAAATTCAATAAGATGAACAGAAAATTTCTAATATAAAAAAATGAGACATGCTAATTTTAAAACTTAAAATATGAATAAATTATCTTGCCCCATTTTTCCTCCAGGAAGTCTTCACAAACAAGGAAAAAAGATTTACTCCTTAATTTCCACACCCCTTATTCCCCATGTACATGATGACACATACTCTTAAACTCAGATATGTGGGTCTCTGTCCTGAGGTCAGCTCCCCAGAACAAATAAATTTCCCTCCATACAGAAAACTATCTGGAGAGAGTACAGAATTTTCCCCCAGTACCTGGAAGTATGAAACTGGGCATAGGACAATTAGGCCATTCCTTTTGGAATAGATCTGTCTCCCATTCTACAGGGCCCTGAATTGGTGGAACTCTATCTTTATATGCATAAGTTTTTGTTGAACATCTTGCAACCTGGGACAGGGAATGGGATGAACAACTTTCCTTGGTATGTTAGCACCATGTTGATTCAATTTTGCCATGTAACATAGTACCCATGGTAAGCATTCCCGACTGGGAATTTGAAGCATGGCATCCATGTTCAGAATGAACACCCACCTACAAGTGTCTGATGCTGCAGATGGGGAGATAGCCCTTTGCTTGCACCTCACTCTGAGAGGAAAAGCTGGGTGACATTTGAGTTGACAAGCCCTACACCCCCTTGGCCACAATAACTAGTTGTTCTAGCCTCTTTCTTGCCTCCTTTTCTAGCACTACCTGGCAACTGAGTAGATGTATAGTTATCTCTCTGATTCTCCACACCTCCACAAGCGTGTTTAGCTTCTTTGTAATTGGCTGTAGATTTTCTTCGTGGGAGCAATTCACCATGAAATGTCTATTTTCCATCCAAGCAAAGTGGAAAGATGTGCACGAGCACAAAATAGTAGAAGTTATTGAAGTAGAAGATACATAGTGTATTATATTAAAATTAATTATAAGAGGAAACTGGCCTAGAATCATGTATTATGACTTCAAATACAGAGAGGGAGGAGAAGAATAGGCGAAAATAGATAATGCATGCTGATCAATACAAAATTTTATTCTTGGAATTGATAATGTGAAGAATTTGGTTAAATATGTTCTTAAAATTTTAAAGTAGCCAATGGCATAACATAGAATTAGGCTAAAAAGGAACATGAAAGCTATTAGTTGTCATAATCAATTTAAAGATTAAATGGCCCTATTAAAAGAGATTTTCAAATTGAGTCAATTAAACTATTCTGTTGTGAAGGAATAGACCTAAAACAAAGCACAAGATGAGTAAGAACATAGTAGACAAATACAAACACAAAGAAACTAGATCAGCATTTAAATGGGCAGAGGGTATTTTTTATTTGACATACAGTGTAACTGATTTACTAATTCCATCATTTATTGAGTGCACACTATGTGCCATATACTCTTATAGATGTTCGAGGGCATAGTGGTGAGCCAAACAGATGAAAGTATAAAGGAATATAAAACAGGGCAAGGTGATAGAGAATGACATAGAGGTTGGGGTGGAGGGGATAAAGATGTAGTAAAAAATTATTTTGCCTAAAATACGTAAAGAAAACCACTGATAGAAATAGGAGAAACAGAAATACAGTTGCACTACATCTTCTTTAATACAATTCACTCACTTTTTCACAGACCAACAAGTAGCTATAAAAGAAGATATAGAGAACTTTAACAATGTACCATTAAAATGTCGAGTTATTGATATATATGTATATAATGTGCACCACCTGTGCACTTTACAAAGAGAAGACATTTTCCTCAGGATTTGTGAGTATTCTAAAAAATATACCACTTACTATGTCATGAAAAAACACAGTTAAGTTCTTCAGAGCAAAAATTACACAGGCTATGTGTGTAATAAAGTTAGTCTTTATTAAAAAAGTATAATCCTTGGGATGCCTGGGTGGCTCAATGGTTGAGAATCTGCCTTCGGCTCAGGGCATGATCCTGGGATCCAGGATCAGGGCCCACATTGGGCTCCTTGCAGGGATCCTGCTTTTCCCTCTGCCTGTGTCTCTGCCTCTCTCTCTCTATGTATCTCTCATGAATAAGTAAATAAAATCTTTAAAAAAAGTATAATCCAAAGACATTAAAAATTCCCTTATATAATTCTTGAATCAAAGAATTTAAGAAAATGACAATGGAAAGCATTACATATTAAAACATACGAGATGTAGTCAAAGAAGTACCCAGAGACAAATTCATATCATTTAATGCTTTCATTTATTTTTTTTTTAATTTTTTTAATTTTTTTAATTTTTATTTACTTAGGATAGTCACAGAGAGAGAGAGAGAGGCAGAGACACAGGCAGAGGGAGAAGCAGGCTCCATGCACCGGGAGCCCGATGTGGGATTCGATCCCGGGTCTCCAGGATCGCGCCCTGGGCCAAAGGCAGGCACCAAACCGCTGCGCCACCCAGGGATCCCTAATGCTTTCATTTATAAGCAAACCAAAAGGAATACAAATGGCCTGAAGCCAGAATTTCCAGAACTGGTGTCCTGCACAATATCATGTCACAAAATGTTAGTAGTATCCTAAAAAAAGCAAACTATGTTAGTAGTATACCATAGAAAATATACTATACTATTCTATACAAAGTATATAAATTATATACTTTACTATTCAGTACTATGTTGAAGTATACTATACACTAGAAAGTGGCCTGGGGTAGAAAAACAATTTGGAAGATGCTATTTT
This sequence comes from Nyctereutes procyonoides, assembly GCF_905146905.1. Taxonomy (NCBI): domain Eukaryota; kingdom Metazoa; phylum Chordata; class Mammalia; order Carnivora; family Canidae; genus Nyctereutes; species Nyctereutes procyonoides. The sequence goes on along the minus strand of NW_026575035.1, from coordinate 928,755 downwards.
CAAAAGCTATATATTTTTGGGACACCTGGGTGGCTCAGTCAGTTGAACAGCTGCCTTTGGCTCAGCTCAGGATCCTGGGATCAAGCTCCTAGTTGGGCTCCCTGCTGAGCAGGGAGCCTGCTTCTCCCTCTCCTTCTGTAGCATCCCTTGCTTGTGTTCCCTCTCTTCAAATAAATAAATAAAATCTTTTAAAAAAAAATAAGAAGCTATACATTTTTTAATTTGAGAATTCTTTAGTATCTTTGATATGATAATGAGCATTGTACAGCACTAAGAAGAAATAGTATTCACAGTTTAATATTCACAGTTTCCCAAACTATTTGATCATAGAAAATTTTTTTCATAGTGTACATATTAACGTCTCTGAGAAAAGCTCTTCTTGTTAGGAGTTAGTTGGACAGTTAGTCAGGGCCAGAGTCCCCAACAAGAGAATATGAAGTCAGAACAGCTAAAATCAAACAGCACCGACACCCTATTTTACAAAAATGACTTCTGAAAAATGTCCTAAAATAGGGCAATTAACCACAAAGCATTTATCCCTATCACGGGCAAGAGGCAATTAAGACATAAACTCCCAGATGTCAGTAAAAAAAAGGCCATCAGCACATGGACATTAACCTACTGGATAGACCATATATGACCAAAGCCCTGATTGGCACAACTCAGCACACTCTAATTCCTTAAGATACTTCCATGAAAAAAACTAATAAAACCACCTAAACTTAGAAACTCAGAGGGCAGCCCACTCGGGTCCCCCCCCCCCCCCAGGAGCTTTCTTCAATCCCTTGGGAAGTTTGCTTTGCTGCCCACTGCTCCTCCTCTGGTCTCCCTTTTCATTCTTCTAGGCAGCACGACCAACAACCCCGGACACTAAAGGCAAAGTTCCTGCAACATGCTGAGTAGTTTGGGAAACATAGAAATGAGCATTCAATTTAAGAAGCATTAAGAAAGAAGGAATAATAAAAGTGAAAGTAATGAATCAAAACCACAAACTGTTCAAATTAATAAATCAATTCATAATCTGGTTCTCTAAGAATAAAATGGGCCGTGCTTGACAAGCTTAAATGTAGAAAAATAACAAACTATTTGGTAGTAATAAAGTTGAAATACCAATGAAGCATTTTTTAGTAAACTAGATCATAGATTGCTTGAATTAGCTTAAAAGAACATAGAAAGTCAGGAAAATAAATATTGTGATAGAATTGGAGAGGGAATCACTTAAGTGTCTTTAATAAAAACTCACAAATCATGATTAGTTATTTCAGAACTTCAACAGTTAATTTACATGTTATATAAATGATTCCAGAGAATAGAACATCATGGAAAACCTATCAGTTCATTTTAAGTATCTAGTGTAATATTTGAAAAGCAAACAGGATTGTACAAAATAAAAAGAAAGGTAATTATTTGGGCAAATAGAAAAAAATATCTAAAAAAGAACACCGGAGAGGCTCAATCAGTTGCGTCTGACTCTTGATTTTGGCTTAGGTCATGATCTCAGGGCTGTGAGATCAGACTTGGTGCTAGATGTGGAGCTGCTTCAGATTCTCTCTCTCCCTCTCCTACCCCCTTTTCTCCCTCTATTTAAAAAAAAAAAAATCTAAATAAATTACTTTTAACTGAATCTCTCATTTGAGATATATATAAAGATATATAATATTTATATATGTATTTAAGTATTTATATTATCAAAATATCTATATACATGTTTATTAATGAATGCAAGCCTTATTGACAACTAAGAGATCATTAACATGTTCCATCTATATCAAAGATGAAAAAGGTGATAAACTTGATAGATGTTGAAAAGCCATTTGAAAGCCATTCAAAATCAATTTCTGACCAATAGCATTGAGTTATTTTAAAACAGAAGAATTCTTTCCTAACATGACAAGGATTATCTCAAGCTCAGTGCAGAATTTTCTGAGAGGCCAACTAGATACCCATGTAGAGAACCAAAGCATTTGATCCTTAGCATTTGCAAAACACCCACTGACGCAGCCACCTTTAGAAAACAGAATTTCTTGGCAGCATTTTACAAGTGAATGCTGGTTCTGTTTTGAATTGCATATCCTAATCTTTTCTATGTGCCTATATGTCTTTAAAGGTTGCTTAATGCTTAAACAATTGGCATTCCTATTAAGGTAAATAACGAAACAATGATAGCCATCAGCATTTGTATTTGAATAGGTCTGCCCAGTAGCAGAACAAGAATGAGAAGAGATACAATTATGAGATTCTAGGAGGCAAGATTATCATTTTGTGCTAACGATATGGCTGTTTACTTTGACAGTGCAAAAGAGCAATAACAAAAAATTGTTAGATATAGTAAAAGACTTCATTAAGGTGATTGATTATAAAATAGATATACCAAGTCATTCATTCTTCTATTTACCCATAATAGCAAGTTTGGAAACATAAAGGAAACAAATCTCAATTATAATAACAAAATTATAAAATCATCCTGGCATAAGCCTAATCAAAAACAGGGGCTTATGTTATTAAAATTATATATCTCTTTTCTTATAGATGTAAAAGAAGATTGAATACATGAGGGCATATACCTTAATTCCAGAGGAAAGCCTCAAAATTTTATATATTGTCAATTACAACAAACTTTTGGTACAAATTTCATGCTCATCCAATTTAAATATGGCTAATTCTTAGATATATCTGGAAGAATAAAATCTGTTTGGATTAAATATCTAAAACAATAAAAAAATTAAAATTGGGAGAAAATGAGAAGAGATATTTTAAATAAGGTAGGAAATTGAGAAAAGCTAAAAAGAAAGTAAACAGTTTGACTACACAAAACATTTTTAATTGTCTTATGGCAAATGATATACTAAAAACAAAATGAAAGTCATAGAGTGAATATTTACACATTATTGATAAAGGGTTAAATGTCATATACAAAAGGTTTCTATGCATTTATAAGGAAAAAATCCCAAGTAATATGAATAGATAAAACAAGTTATAAATGGACTATTCATACAATTGTATTGTATTAGTATTTAGCCATGAAATACTAATTCTTATCCATTATCTGAGTAAAATTAAAGAAATTATAATATCTAGTGCCTGCAAAGATTTGGACAAACAGCATTCCCCTAGACTTCTGGCAGAAATGTGAATTGTAACACCCTTTTTTGGAGGAAGCAATCTAGTAATATCTATTTCCAGATGTTACCCTTCAACCCAGAAATTCTATCCCTATGAACTTATCACATACAAACAAAGCTTTGATACCTTAGAATATATGCTCAAAAAAGACTTTTCTTATAGGATTGTTTGTAGAAGAAAAAGGTTATCAAGGTCAGTGATTGTCCATCAATGGGAAAAATAATTAAATATATTTTGGCACATCCATGTATGGATTTTAAGCAATCACAAGAAAGAATAACTTAAATCTATACCTCTTGAATGAAATTTCTATTATTCAGTGAGAAAATCAAGAAGCAGAAAAATGCTTACTGGCTCTATTGTATGGGACAGAAGTTAATAAAAAGCTCTGTATATGAGATTGTGGGTACATACATATTTGCAAATGTTATAGGACCAGGATGAAGGACACTCACAGGCTGCTGGGGATCATGTTCAAGGTATGAGAGGAAAGAAGGAGAATGGAAAGGAGGGTTTTAAAGAGTCTACACTATACTAGAAAACAGTTCTTTTAGAGAGCATAAAACTCAACCTACATTGTTGGTTCACATTGTAAAAATTAAATCTATGCATGAACTAGAAGATAATATGAATGGATTAAAATATTGATTTGCCCAGGACTGTTACTTCAAAATATTGAATTTTTGAATAAAGGAAGAAAAATTCAGTGAAAACAGAAATAAAATCAAGAAGGGAGGGATCTGGGCAGCCCCGGTGGTGCAGCGGTTTAGGGCAGCCTGCAGCCCAGGGCGTGATCCCGGAGACCCTGGATTGAGTCCCACATCAGGCTCCCTGAGTAGAGCCTGCTTCTCCCTCTGTGTCTCTGCCTCTCTCTCTCTCTCTCTCTCTCTCTCTGTGTCTCTCATGAATAAATAAATAATATATTTAATAAACAATCAAGAAGGGGAAAACTGTCCCAGTCTGTGAATTAAAATATGCTTGTGTTGGTTGAGCTTCTTCAGATGTTATCTCCACTGATAGGGAAATACAGCTGAGGCTGAGTAAAGAAGTAAAGGAAATGATCTGAAGGCCTCATGGAGATCTAACATGTGGCTTATTGCTCTCCAGGATAGAAAAATGGTTTTAGCCCATGGAGAGAATAGAATTCCAGTGTCTCCCATGCTCAGCTACATCTTCTTCTTCTCCTTCTCCTTCTTCTCCTTCTCCTTCTCCTTCTTCTCCTTCTCCTTCTCCTTCTCCTTCTTCTTCTTCTTCTTCTTCTTCTTCTTCTTCTTCTTCTTCTTCTTCAAGATTTTATTTATTTATTTATTCATGAGAGACACACAGAGAAAGGCAGAGACATGGACAGAGGGAGAAGCAAGCTCCCATGGGGAGTCCAATGAGGGACTCGATCCCAGGACCCCGAGATCATGACCTGAATAGAAGGCAGACGATCATCCATTGAGCCACCCAGGTGCCCCACATCTCTACTTTTTCCGTTTCAGAAAACTGAAGTCTCATTTTCAGAAGTGGATCCGTCATGTTTAAAGTACAGGTAGGAGTGAGCCAGAGTAAGAACAAAATTCTTCTAATAGAGGTAAAGATACACCCCACTGGAAGCTGCCAGGGACCAGCTGCTGCACTGCCAATGCTTTCACAGAAGTGTCTTCTAGATTCCAATTCATATGGTAACATAGATGTTCTTGCACCCAGAGGAAGGCCACCATGAGACTGCCTCTCCTGGAAGAATCCTTTATATCCTTTTCTGTGTCCAGACTCTTCCACCTTCATCCCCTCAGAGTGCCCATTTATTGTACCACAGAAATCGAGCTGTGCCCTGTAGCTGGTTTTAAGGCATATTCCCTCATATTGTTTATAGGTTATTTTCATTTGTTGTCCAGACATTGCAGTGACAGGCACAGGCTCCCACATCAGCTAGGTCTTGAACTTCGGAGGGCTATGTAGATCATTAGGAGTCACTGGTCACCAATGGCCATGAAGTTCTAGCACTGGATGTTCAGGATTTGGGGAGAAAAAAGAGGTAGGTGATGGTTATCTTTCTTTAGCTTAAACTTGAACCTGACCCACTAAATGGATGACTTGATAGATAGGCTGATAACATGTCTTCAAAAAATTCTTGTTCCTCTAATTTATTATAGGAAAGTCTTCTCATGAATAAAGCAATATGGGGACGCCTGAGTGGCTCAGTGGTTGAGTGTCTGCCTTCAGCTCAGGGCCTGATCCTGGAGTCCCGGGATTGAGTCCCGCATTGGGCTCCCTGCATAGAGCCTGCTTCTCTCTCTACCTATGTCTCCGCCTCTCTTTGTGTCTCTCATGAATAAATAAAAAATCTTAAAAAAAAAAAATAAAGCACTATGTCTCAAATTTATCTTCTTTCTGGAATTTACTAAATGTTTTTACATATTTCATGCTTTGTGATATGCAGCTATGTCTTACAGGCAAATTTTATGCATTCCACACTTTATACTCTTCATAAATATTTTAATTCAAATAAAGTAAATTTCAGAATGTTATTTTTTTCCGAGACCAAAAATACAACTATTAATAACTTCTGACTTTATTAGTGTTCTCTAAATATCACAAAATTAATATTATAAATCTTGGTTTAGGTTGTTAATTATTAAAATGGCTTGTAGTTTATATGTGAGGAACTTTCGAAATTTTAAAAAAATATTGGGAAAAATAGTCCATTTTCTCTGAACATTGCTTCTCCAATTATGTATCTCTCACTGTTGTGTTCTATCTACCTGATATTTCTTCTCTATTCTAACTGCCTAATTTATCTTCTATGGCTTGTCACAACTGATTACTTCAAATATCACTCTTTTGTTCCACCAATTAGAAATGCTTGTTTTGATTCTGAAGCCAACAATCCCCTGTAGAGAAATGTACAAACAAGAGAATCATGAAATTAAATTTTTTTCCCCTTTTTTTCCACTATGGCTGAGAGATGTGTATACTTAAAAAGGTTCATAAATTTTGGTTTCCCTAAGAAGGACCAAATCTAGAAGGGAACTTGAACACTAATAAATTCACTTTTACATGAAATACTCCAAATTTTGCAGGTCATCCTAAATTTATTCTCATTAGCAAGCAAATGAATAAGAAAACCCATCTATAGACAATTTCAATTTCCCTGAAGAGGGTGTGTTTTATTTTTTGGGTTGTTTTGTTTGTCTGTTTGTTTGTTTGTGATGAAGCGACTGAAAAACTTTGGTAAATCAGAGATACTGTTGACATAACCCTGCTGTGGTTCATTCACTCAGAGATTTTAGAAACTGAATAGAGAGAGGATTTCTCTTTCTTCTACATTCTCCCACTTGGTCATTTAGAACTTAGTTTTTGTTTTGAACTTAGTTTTTTTTTTTTTTTTTAAGATTTTATTTATTTATTCATGAGAGACAAGGAAGAGAGGCAGCGACATAGGCAGATAGAGAAGCAGGCTCCCTGCAAGGAGCCTGATGTGGGACTCGTTCCCCAGTCCCCAGGATCAGGCCCTGAGCCAAAGGCAGATGCTCACATGCTGAGCCACCCAGGTGTCCTGAACATAGTTTTGAAAGGAAATATTAAGACACTGTGCTGGATCCTAAAGTTACAATTATTTTCTGAGTTCCACTCCAAGTTTTTTTTTTTTTTTAACCAAAAAACAGTTTTAGAAACTTGGTATGGTTTAGGAAAATATAAAAAATAAATTGAAACCACTTGAATTAATTCTCAGTTGTTTGTTCCTTAGGAAATGTATTTGCTCTTCAGACAAACGTCTTCAGACCTCTAAATACTGTTGGATACAAAGCTATGAAATACTTCAGTATTGGGGTTCCATAGTGTAATGGTTAGCACTCTGGACTCTGAAATACTTCAGTATATGCTGCATTGTCACATCCATTGGTACCTTAAGGGCACTAATTGGCATCTTTGATTGGATGTCTTGTTCCTGCCCAAAGAGCCAGTTCAGTTTGGAAGCAATCTTCTCAAGACTGTGTACCTCTCAGTACTGCTGGCTTTTGGTTCCATAAGCTTATTTTGTCCACGGATGACAATAATTCCTTTTCTCTTTCCCCAGCTTTTCCTCAAAATGAGGTCTTAGAGCTCAGGGCACCTCAGTGACTCAACACACCCACCTTTTCTTCTTGTTTGAATCACTCATTATTTTTACAAGTATTAATTGGACACCCACTATTGGGTACCACTGTGTAGGGGATTTAAGAGTTTTAAGGACACAAAGGTAGTTTCTTCGTGAGTTTTTTTCCCAAAAAGAGTTAAAGATTAATAAAGTATGTAAAAGCCATGTCTATGACTATTATATAAAAAGAAAATGACAGGGACATGAGAAAGGGACAGGTGAAATCTTAGGAGTCAGAGGAGGGAGCATCTACTGTCAGTAGAAGGGTTAGTTAGGGACAGTTTTCTGGAGAGGGTGAAGGTCAAGTGTTCCCTCTACTGCAACAGACTACACATGCACATAGATTCACACACAAGTCACAATGCTGCATTAATTTTCAGTTCTTACCCTAAATGCTCTCTTCTCCATACCCAAGCTACCTCATTTAAATCATGAACCCACTGTATCTACTGTAGACTGGTTTGCCCTTCCCACTGAATGAATGGCTCTATCCAAGTACCAAGTACCCTAATTGTTACTACCACTAGATTCTTTTCAAGTCTGATTTCATTTGATCTTTTTCTCCCTTGCATCCAACACTCTTGACTACTTCTTTCTCCCTTTGACTTCCTAAATAGCACTCTCTTTTGATTCTGTTCGCCCTCAGAGCATTGTTCCTCAGGATTCTTTCCAGCTTTTCTTCTCCTAACAACTTATTTAAGTTTTGGTATACCTCAAATTTTTCTGACCTCCTAACCACTCACTGGGTATGCCCTCCCTGAATGAGCTCATTCAGTCCAATGGTCTCAGTTAATATCTTCACCTAAACTCAGTCATATGTTTGGGCTCAAAAGCGCTATAGGACATTTCCACTGCAGTCCACCTTAAGTCCTGTTCTGCGTGGGAGTCCCTGAAAAAGCACACTGAGAATTGGAGTGCAGCATATTTGTTAAGGAGTAGAGTACTCTTGGGAACATCTTTAGAAGGGGAAAGAAAGAAGTGTCTTGGACAAAAGGAGAAGTTAGGATGTAATGCATTCAGAAAGCCTTAGGTAACTTCACGAGGAGCCTGAAGCTGAGATGTCTTGCAATATTGTCCCTCATTGGAGCAAAGGGACTGGGTCCCTGCACTGATCAGTAATGGATGCTGGATGCCCCCAGAAAGGGGCTTGACATGGGCGAGAAGCCTCATATTCCCAGTAGCACAGAGAGCATGTCCTTTAACCCTGAAGGGGTATCTGGACAGCCCAGCACAATGTTTACTACAGGCACCTAAAATGTCTGTAACCCTGTATCCATTATTTTTTCCACAAATGTGTTACTTCTCTTGCATTTCTGTGTTTGTTGAATTGCCCTCCTGTCTGCCCACAATTCAGCCATTCAGAAACGCTTGCAGTCTTGCGAGTACATCAGGCCATTTCATATCTCCCTGCCTTTGATCATGATGTTCCTTCTGCCTGGAAGATTCTTTCATCCCACTCCCTTGCTACTTGAGAATGCCTATTCATCTTTCAAGTCTTATTTCAAGCAGTAACCCTCTGTGAAACCTTTCCTGGCTTGCTTCCTCCCCCTTGAATCATCCCATTCTTTATTTATGACTCCACTATGTCCCAACACACTGCGATCTTTAAATCTATAATTTGTAATTGCCCTCTTTGTACCCATGACTATCTGTCATATTTGTATTCTCCTAGAAGGCAGAAATTATGTCTGATTTATTTCTGAAGAGCATGGAAGAAAGCACATTAATTAATGATGAATGAAAAGATGTTAAGTAGAGGGGAGGGGCCAGTTGCTAACAGACAGGATGAATCTGAAAAACAAACAAAAAAACCCCAAAACAAACAAGCTTGGTTTTGTGGCTTTCTCCAATTATGCGCCAAAGTCTCATGATAGGAAGAGGAAAGATAATGTGAAGTGCTCAGAGTAAGACCTGAGAAATTGGATCCATTGGAAGGACACAGTATGGAAGAGATCAAGGCTTCTAGTGAGAGCTATATGGAAATGGCTACCCAGAGGGAGTGGCTTGTGTCGGAGACAGATGAGCCTGCAGTATGCTGGATGGACTGTGTGCATAAGTGGTCCAGAAGCTGGAGGATGGAAATGATAGAATCAGTACCAGTGAGGCTGTGGGAAGGGAAGGAGGAAAGGAGAATTTTGGAGCTCAAAATTTTGGAGATGAAGCAGTTTGGGGTGATGACAAGGTTCAAGAGTCAGTCTTAAATTTAGGTTGCTTAAGGGGAGAATAATGAAGATAAAGATTGTTATCACTAAAGAAACTGAAAAATCTTTGAAATCAGGAACCTGTGCAGGTTTTTTATTAGTTACCATATATCTTGGTCCCTTGGCCCCTTTCTGCATTATGCCTACTGTTCCAGTGTAATTATTAATAGTATTTCTCTCACTCTCAAAAGTATCCTTGTTTGGATGATAAATTATAGTCACTCTAGTTATTATTAACTTCCCCAAACACCACGATAGTACTTAGTGTAGCTAACTAAGATAGCTTTCTGGACTTTCAGAGAAAAGTCGGGCTTTCAAAATTAGAATATTCACAATTAGAATTAAAATAGAGTAGGAGACTTAAAGAATAGTTATTGCAATTTATTACAGGAAGATAATAATAAATGTACTTCTAATGAAAACATATATCACAATTAGAATTTTTAAGCTTGTATTTACACACAAAATCTTAAGTTTTCCGTAGTATGGATCCTACTTTTTTTTTTTTTTTTAAGATTTTATTTATTTATTCATGAGAGACAGAGAGAGAGAAAGAGGCAGAAAAACAGGCAGAGGGAGAAGCAGGCTCCATGCAAGGACTCCAGGATCAGGCAGGCCCTGGGCTGAAGGTGGCGCCAAACCGCTGAGCCACCAGGCTGCCCTGGGTCCTACTTTTTTTTTTGGGGGGGGGGTCCTACTTTTTAATGATTTTTTAGGATAGAGTGAATTAGAACAAATAAGTAAAGTTTAACATGTGGCTTGATAACTTACATTGAAAGAGAAGTCCTCCAACTTCAAGATGCTTCACATATAATTGCTCCATTGTATAGAGGAAAGAACACAGAATGAAAATCAGAGGATGTAGCTCAGCTTCTTACCAGCTAACATGAAAATAACCAAGTTAATTATTCTGTCTAAGCCTATTTCCTCATTGGTAAAAGCAGATAATAATGGCCACCTGACCTCTCAAAGGGGTCATTTGGTGAGGACCAAATGGTATAATGGAAAATTCTTTTAAAAACTGTACAGATGTAAGTATACCAAATGTCCTTTCTAAAGACAAAACAGAAGCAAAAACAAAACAAGAAAAAAGAGAGATTCCAGGTGAGTTATTAGTATTTTTGTTTTTAATTAACTTGAATATCTTTATATAAATAGAGAGTTAACTAGTTTGTCACTGTTAATACGTAAACAGATGAGTTGTTCAGGATTTAAAAATTCATTTCATAAAATAGGATGTAGAAAGAACACTGGGAATAACTGGAAACCATAGTTATCTTGTTAGAAATCTGTCTTCTCATTTTATGTGAAAGACAGAATAATTAGGGAACCGAAGGCCTGATGAGAAAATGAGGTAATTTTTGGAGACAGAAATATCTAATTCATTCTTTCATAAGTGTTTTGCCTATTAAAAGCCCTCAACCTAGCCATCAGAAGGTCAACCATTTTATAGATTAATTCACTCAACCTCCGTCAGAGGTTAGGAACTCTCTGGTGAGAACAGCTGTTTGTCATTTGTCTTTCCACATCAAAGACCCAGGGAAATTCTTTAGTAAATTAGGGAGG